>NC_083383.1:5485000-7885000 GCF_031755915.1 Ziziphus jujuba | reverse complement strand
TCAACAAATTATTTTTTAAATGTTCTAACTTTTAATGGTGGAAATAAAGGTTAAGAAAACGAATTAAATTTTATAGGCTTTTTTTTTTCTTTTTCAAATAAAAAAAAACATTTATCCATCATGAGAACATAAAACAAATATAGGATTTCGTTTTGCAATTTTAACTCCATTTTCGGTTTTGCAAAAGAGAACGAAAAAAAAAAAAAAAAAAAAACAAAAGCTTCATTTTTGCACTAATAGAACCGTTCAAACATTTTTTACACTCACGTTTCTCTTTATCCAAAGAGATAAAATAAAGCCAAAGAAAAAGATTCCATAATAATTGATTAGAGACCGAGTAAAAATTTTCACATTGAAAGATAGTGCATCCAGCGTGTTCATCAATTCCCAAATTTTCTCTATTTATCCCTTTGTTGACAATAATTTTGTAAGAGCAAGGACTTTTCATTTATGTATAATGTTTGTTATCAAGAACTATGAGCATCAAATATAGATGTTGATGGTTTAGTATCGCCTCATTATGTAGATAAAACTTATGAATTCGACATCAAAAATAAAAATCCAATAGCAATGTACATAAAATCTCAACGATGAAAAATCATTATATGATATAATTTGAAAGTTTTGCAGGCTCTTATATTAGGGGGCACAGACACCACAACGGTATCGTTGACATGGGCCCTTTCAATGCTTCTCAATAATCGCGAAACCTTGAAAAAGGCTCAAGACGAATTAGACCAGCAGGTTGGTAGGGAAAGACAGGTGGAAGAATCAGACATGAACAACCTTATTTATCTTCAAGCCATAATCAAAGAAACATTGCGTCTTTATCCTTCGGCACCACTCTCAGTACCGCACGAGTCCATTGAAGATTGCACAGTTGGTGGTTATCATGTACCTGCAGGCACACGTCTTATTGTAAATATCGGAAAGATCCAACGGGATCCACGAGTCTGGTCTGATCCTTACCAGTTTCAGCCTGAAAGATTTCTTACAACTTGTAAGGATTTTGATGTTAGAGGCCAAAATTTCGAGTTGATACCATTTGGAAGTGGTCGAAGAGTATGTCCTGGAATATCATTTGCTCTTCAAGTTATGCAGCTTATACTGGCTAATTTGCTACATGCCTTTGAAATTACAACCCCACTGGATGAACCAGTGGACTTGGGTGAGACTTCTGGATTAACCAACATGAAGGCTACCCCTCTTGAGGTCATTCTCACCCCACGTCTTTCGGTTGATTATTAAATCTTCCTAAGAGTTTCAAGTTTGATAATGGATATTATAAATAAATTAATGCCCGTTTTAGAAAAACTTCCAAATTCCTAATTGTTTTGTAATGCAATAATAACAAACTATCATTTATGAACAGGCAAACTTCATTTACATATATATAAGAATTAGTGCTCATTTTCATATAATAAACTATCATTATCACTGAGCAATGACCTTGTCCAACACGAGGCCCACGGAGAATTGGACATCCACAACGTTGGTAGATCAAGAAAAGGAATGAAGATTGAAAATTGGTCAAGAAAAGGGATGTTCAATTAAAAAAAAAAAAAAAAACAATTAGGTGTTTATATGAACCCAAACAATTAATGGATTTATATATGTTCCCCGCAATAACATATGGAAGATAATAAAAAAATTATGAATTATCTTGATTTAACATCATATTGAATTATCATTTATTTTAAAAATTAACTATTGAAACAAAATTGCTTAAGCTATTAAAGTACATGGACTATTTTTTGGTAAATTAAGTGTAGATGAGATTATGATATATTTAATTATCATCTTAAATCAAAATAGCATAATATGTTCTGTTATTTTATTAACAAATACTGTGCAAACAAGAACTTAGATTGGAAGCCACATACCCCTAAGTAGCAATATTAAAACGTTGTTTGGAAGGATTTTGAAAAATCTGCTTTTAGAAGTTTTTATGTAACTTTTAAAAAGTACTTTTAATTTTTATAATTATTTCTAACTAAAACAAATGAAGAATTACTTATTTGGGAAATATTTCTACAAAAGTAGAAGCAAAAGCATAAGTAGAAACTATACCAAATAGAAATTAAGTTTTAAAAGAAGTTTAAACTGAATTAGACCACGTCGTTGGAAGAGGACATGTTGAAGATTCAGACATGAAGAATGTGACATACGTCCAAGCCGTCATCATGGAAGCATTGTCTCTATACGTCCACTCTCAGTAGCCCGTGAATCCATTTGGAAGTGGAAGACGAATGTGTCTTGGAATATCGTTTGCCCTTCAGATTTTACACCTAATATTGGCTAATTTCTCTCATGCCTTTGAAATTGCAAGCCCATCAGATCGACCAGTGGACATGAGTAAGAGTCCTGGACTTACCAACACGAAGGCTACTCCTCTTGGGGGTAGATTTCACTTCACGTCTTTTTGTTGATTAAAGTTTGTGTGATGAAGAAAAAATTAAAAAAAAAAAAAAGAGTTTATGTGATAAAATTTAATGAATAATATATAAATATTTATTTCTAAAGCATTACTTTTGTTGTAACAATTTAATGATATATAATAAATTTCATTATGCATCGTTCACTCTGCATTAAACTCTCTTAAGTTTTTTGTTTTTAATAAAAAAAAACCTATCTTTATTTATTTATTTTATCTTTTGATAAAAACCCATCTTAAATGATTGAAAACATCTCAGGTCCAACATATAATTATAGGGTCGTATTCACTGGGCTTGGTCTCGTTACACCAATGCAAAGCCCAATACGAAGGATATCCACGTTGGCCGAGCAAGAATCCTAATGAAGAACTTGGTCTTCATCCAAGTCATAGTCAACGATACAAGGCGTTGAAGCGTTCCTGGACCACGCAATTTTTTTCTTTTTCTTCTTCTTCTTCTTCTTCTTCTTTTTTTATTTTTTTTATTTTTTTTAATATATATATATATTATTATTATCATTGGAGATTTTTATTTTTTTGCTGAATTATTATTGAAGATCAAATGGCTAAATAATGTTTTACCACCAAGGATAAAACGTTTTCCAATCATCCAAATTTACTTGGTTTGAAAATTATGGGGTATAACTATTAAGGAAAAAAAAAAAGAAAAACAAAAAAAAAAAAGAAAATTATAACAACATTTTATCAACTTAAATTTTTGAAAGGAGTAGTAATTCAATTTGATATTAGAGTTCGAATTTTAATTTAAAACTCTACAATTTTATTAAAAAAATTTTAAAAATACATATAAAAATTCAAAAAAAAATAAAATTTATCTGGAAAAGATAATGTTAGAGAAAATATATAATTGAATTTTAGAAAAAATGATAGAAACCATAATTCAAATATAACTACACTGTGTTTCATTTAATGTTATGGTCTATTGATGTAAAATGCGCAACATAATCACATTTGAAGTTTCTTCAAACCTTCACCTAATAAAATCCAAATACATCGATGAGATATGTATGTATATATATATATATAATTAATCAGCCATTTAGTATTAGAGTATGATAATATTATATTAAACAATCTTATGTTAGATTGTTTAAGTAAAGATTATTTTTTCGTATAGTCAATTGTAATCAAAATAGATCTGATCAAATCTTTTATAAAGAAAAAGATAGATATGGTTAAGGATATAATCAAATAAGCATTGCATCTGGACATTGAAACCCAGCAATATAATATTATTATTATTCAAATTGATTTAACTGGTACATTTGTTTAATGATCCACGTCTCTCCACAAAAAGTATTAAACTTTACTATGAAATTGACAAGTGAGATTGCCTTCTATTTTACCCCTAGATTTAGATTGTGCCTTCATTTTTCAAATTGAAGTTGTCAATTTCAATTTTGATTCCAATACATAGGCCAAAAGATAATTAGTTCTCCTATATTATATATAATAACTCTATGAAAAAACTTCTCTAGAAGTATGAGAGAGCCAAATATTAACATAGGTTTACCAATTCACCTTATTATAAATTCTTAGTTTTAATTTTGTCTAATCTAACCAAACATCAAGCAGCTGATTATATTTTCTGAGTAATTGATTCATCATCTAGAAAAATTCATCTACCTACATGTCAATAAGTTCAAACATAAATCCCCTTAAAAATCCACAAATGACTTCATTCATCTTTTAGAGCCAGGTGGCAGTCATCTTTTTACCTCCTCTTAAGCAGCAAAGTCCAAAATTGGAATAGAAGTGCATTTTGTTGGACTTTTCGGTCTTTTTCTTTTTCTTTTTTATTTTTTTGTTCTTGTTTTTGTTTTTTTTTTTTTTTTGGTATATTTGTTTAAGATGTGTGTAAGAAATCATAATTACCACTAGTTAATATTTAACGTAAATAAATTATATATAATTAGATAAAAAAATTAAAAATTAAAAATTAGCTACATTATCAAATGGCACCAATATAATGATTTCTTTAATACTTAATTTTTTTTTTTTTCAACGGATATTGTTATATTTGAAATTACAATAGCACTATCCCTGAACCAGTTAATATGGATAAAAAAAATAAACTAAGCTTTTCCAAAATCTATCTACGGAACATATTGGAACGGTGAACCAATAAAAGATTTAATCTGATGGATCATATGCACAATAATAATTTGGACGATGTAATCCATTGTAACATAACTATATATATATATATATATATATATATATAGTAGCTGCAAAAATTGGATATCTATCCAAAATTAGAAAATTTAGTGTGTATTTAACGATGTATCAAATATAAGATGACATTTTCTTATTATTTTGTAATAATTTTTTTCCTCCACCTCGTGAACTCCAAATCTTTCATATATAAATATAAATAATATATTAATTGAGATAATTTTACTATATCTATTGCTAATATATTAAAATTGCATGTATGTGAGTGAACAATTTAAAATATACCATAGAATATAAATGAAAATTCGACAGACCGAGGAACCAAACCAAATTGGACCGTTTCTGTCCATTAATGATTTGATTAATTCGTAATAAATTATGATTAATGGCATTCTTCTATTCAAGCCAATTAAAACAAAAGATACGTTGTATTACTATTTGAAAAACCAATAATTTATCTGATAAAAGTCAGAATACACTTTTAAATTCAAAGTTTAAGATTCAACTTTAATGAAAATTTCCCTTACTCCAAAGTTTGTAATTAAAAAAAAAAAAAAAAAACCTTTATGAAGCGGTCGGACTGCTCCATTGAAGCTTTTCTTGTCGGTGCGGGTTGGTGACAAAAGGCTAGCTAGTAGATTTTCCTGTTCTTTTTCTTCTTTCACTTTCTTTTGGTGAATTTTTTCTTTTTTTCAACTTCAGTTGTCACCTTTCCTCCCTACCAAACAACAAAAAAAAAAAAAAAAAAAAAAAAAAGAAGAATAATTCAGTTGTCAGCTAATATGAATTTTGATACCATTATCAAATGAAACAGTGGATAGGTAATACACAAGATTTAAAGTGTGGAAATTTTTGTCTGTGGCAAAAGAAAAAAAATGTCATATCTTTGTCCTTTTCTTTACGAGTGAATCAGAAATCGAATAAAAGAAGTTACATTTTTTAACGGTGAATGTTAGTTGCAGGTAAGAAAAATGCTTATTGAATAATTGTATATAAGTATTATATATCCTTTCAATTATTATTTAGATACACACAATAATAAAATAAAATACATAGATCATGTACATAAATATTAGGGGATTTCCTTGGGATATTGGGGTAATTTCATGTTACCACCATGGTTTTGAAAAACTTTCAATCTGTACTTAACGGTGTAAAATCTGACAGGTGGACTAATTCGACCTCTACTCGAAAACAACTTGTTCATAAAGACCAAACTATCCATCATTTAAGTGACGATACCAAAATTAATAGTACATATTAAAATTTTTTTTTTTAAAAAAAAAAAGCAAAAAAATATTATAATCGTTTTTTTTTCCTTTTTTTCATAGAATGCAACAATAATAATTATAAAAAAACCATTATTAATATTTTTATGTGAAAAATAATGTTTTTAAAAATATTTCAATAGTAAAATAACTGTAAACGTAATATTATAAATCTTAATAGAGCAAATTATTTTCAAGCCAAAAAATCATTTTATTTCAAATTAATAATTCTCGAATAGGATTTATGTTCTCAATTACTTTTCTGTTTTTCCAAATAATATTCTCAAAATAAATTCAATGGAAAAAATTATATTTCAGCACAACTAACTTTACTTTAAAAGGGTAGACAAATAATTGACACCAAAAAAAGATAATTGAAAAAATGGACACCAAAATTGAGAACAAAATCCAAATTTTCCAATCCCAACTCGATCTAATTAAACGCAAACTGATAAAAAAAAATAAAAATAAAAATAAAATCCATTCATCTATCTTCAAATCTTAGGAAAGAAACCAGCAATCAAGCAATCCTTGCGCCTATTGGCAATACAAAATTAAGTATACAATACACTTTGAATTCCATAAATGAAAAAACGTTAATCTGACCAAAAATTCAAACGCACAAAAAAAAAAAAAAAAAATTACAACTCTACAATTACACCATTCGGCCACAAGATGAAGAAGAGATCTTAATAGCTTTTGATTTTTAGACCTGAGGTTCAAATTGGGTTTTGTTACCAACCAAAACCCTCATCCTCATCTTCTTTAATAAAACCTCACCATTGCTTGGGCGGTAGATGGTGCCGATGGCTCCAAGGTGGAGATTGGAGACCAGGTTGTGCTGCTACTCTTCTTTGTTTAGTTGGAATCATTTGGATGGCACATGATGGTGGTGAATGCATGAGTGTGTGCGTGCGGCACAAGACGGTGGACGGAGGAGAAGTGGCTGTAAATGGTGATTTTAGGTAGGAAAAAATGATGGCTGCCTTCTGGGTTCCATAAAGAGTGAAGGCCATAGGGGTTACATTTGCACAATCATAAAACCCTGACTCATCTCATTAATCTGATGATTTTTTTTTTTTTTTAGTTTTTTAATTAATAATACCGTTAAACAGTTAAAAGTAATGGATGTGAACTAATGGCAAGTGTACATTTTGATGAATTTTGAAAATCATGGGAGGAATACGTATTTATGGCAAACCTTGTAAATGTAGTTTAACCTAAATATTATTACCATGATAAGAGGTTTATCACACCATATCATATGAACACAACTAATACAAATTCAGGGCCTTGTCCAAGTAAATCTTAGTTACCTCCCTATTAATCCATGGAATTGGCTATTGCATATACAATATTTGGTTTTCTTTTGTTTCTCTGGTCTTTTATATGGAAGTCAATTCTCCTTTCAATTTCAGCTGTCACCTTTCGTCCCTAACAAAAAAAATATAGTCAGTTGTCAGCTAATATAAATTTTAATACCATTATCAAATGAACCAGTTGAGAGTTACCAGACAAGACTTAAAGTGTGGATAAATTTTTGTTTGTAGCAAAAGAAAAAAATGTCATATTTTTGTCCTTAGAATCAAGTTGTACTTGCCCTGCGGATGAATAAGAAAAGTCATATATTTGTCCTTTGCTTATAGAATGGGCCTCATAAGTAAAAAGTACTGTATTAAACAATTACGTCATAATCTATGTGGTCCATCTTTTCAATTATTTTTATTGTGCACACAATAATAAAATAAAATATATAGATCATATATAAATATTATTATTATTATTATTATTTTGGCTGAAACTGGGACTTCATAAAGAGAAGGCATGAAACGAAACAGCCTAGACATAAGGAGCTTCCCAGGATCACTCTCATGTGTCATGAGATCCACAACAGTTGGGGGCAACCACGCTAAGTCAACAAAAAGATTGTGCATCGCCCATTTACATATTGCATGGGCTAATTTATTAGCAGTCCTATTAGCCCAGACTAAATTTAAATTGACAAAATTAGATAAACTCAACAAAATATCCTTAAAATACTTTTCAGTCATCCGATGGAGATCATACACAGTGATAAAAATATTGTTATCGATGAAAATATTGAAAGTATAATTTTATGAAAATATCGATGAAAATGTCGATATCGATGGAAATATCGATAAAATTACGGAAACTATAAATATTTAATTTAGAATATAAAAAATTTAATTTCTCTTTAATTTAAAAAAAGAAGAAGAAACAACTAGAAAGAATTACTTTCTCGTTCTGCTATCAAATTGGAAAGAATTGCTTACTCAAAACCCCAACCTTTATTTCCTACCCGTTCTTAAAAAGAGGACAGCTAAAAGAACAACTAAGTAGCTAAATCATAAACATTCATGGTTCATAGTCCTATTAATGTTCTAGCAAGACACATAAACCCAATTTGATTGAATATTTTGTTTGATTTAATCCCACTTTTAATTACAATATAATATGACAAATTATTTTATGCAACTGATTCTACATCACTTTAGGACAACTAAAGTTAATGAAACATAACACAAGACACATAAATCCAGTTTCATCAAATATTTTGACTTAATACCATTATTAATTACAATATACATTACAAAGTATTTAATCTTCAGCAGCAGTTACACTCAGTTGACCAATTGATCCCACATCATTGGTTCTCACACCCTCTTTGATGGAGTAACTCTGAAGTTGTCTTGTAAAGCTTGCTGTTGTGTCCAAGAAATAGAGAATAAATGACATTAGATGAAGCATACATAGATATAGGACAAAAAATCCGGAGGAAAAAGGAGGCAGACAAGTAAAATGCTCGCAATCCGAAGGACCAAAATAAGCTTCCTCTATTCAGATTTCTTGCAAGTTGCAACATACTCAATGGACTCTCCTTTTCCTTGCCATGTAGGAATAGTGGCCAAGAAACTTATATAGACGTAATAATAGACTGCACATTGCAAATAAAGGCAACAAGGAAGCATAGCAAGATGGAGAAGTATCTAATTGAAGAGAGAGTAGGACTCTTATTGCCATATATTAATTGTGATGTCGTGTTGCCAGAGTTCCCTGTACTACTTACAAATACACCAATCATTGAACTAATAATTTAAAGGATAATTGCCAAGATCCACAAAGTGATTTTTGGACAACAAAAACAACCTTTTTAAGTGGTAGACTTTGAAAAATATAAAATGTCAACCAATTTTACAAGCTGCCAAAACCAATAACAAGTAACTGAAAAAAAGGAAAACCAAATTTTCAAATGAAAAGAAATAACTTTCATGTTGGAAATTTGTCGAATGGTTGGTATCCATGTTCTACAAGAACCAAAGTCAATAGAGCTCCAAATTTGCTTCTCATTCCCATGAAACAAGAATAAAAAATCGAATTGAATATAAAGACTAACAGCCCATTTGTGAACTAATAATTCAAAGATTACCAAAAAAAATATAAAATTTATTGAAGAATGGAAGGCACCATCAAGCAGCTTGAGTTTGAAAATGGAGTTCTCCTGCAAGACATTATGAAGCTAGCAAAGAAGGAACCACCAATAATCCCCTTGAAGAATTCGAAAAGGGAAAAAGAAACCATTAGCAAGTCCATGTGATTTGATTTTGAAGATAGATAGAAATCAAACACGGTACCTTCAGCATTTGGTTTTTCGAAATCATGAACAGGAGATCCAAAATGGTTGAAGTTGGCAAGATACAGAGCTATTGTTCTTTCTACATATTTAACATTTCCTACAATAAAGACCAAAATGGTTGGAAACCATAGTTTGTTGTCGAGAAGTGTTAGAAGGAAGCAATAACAAGCATCAATGACTTGTAAAATGAACCCAAACAAATTTCTCAGCCAAAATTCATTGTCCTCCAGAGCAATAGAAGTAATGGTATCAGGGCCACCATAGTCCATGGACCGACAACTCAAATTTCTACCGACAACCGAAATCTCCATCAAAATTCCATAAATATCCATTTGAAAATGGAGATTTCTGTGGATATTCATCGATACTCTTGACATTCATCGACACTCTCAACATTTCCACGATAATCCATACAGAAATTTCTTCACCCCCTCTATTGGTGTCGGTACTCGCCGACAACAGATATTGTCGCCGGCATTTCGACCATATCGTCGACTTTTTCTTCCCTGATCATACATAAATATTATTATCATAATTTGTGATTTATGACACCATATTATATTATAATAAGAAGCTTTAAAAAGCAAGTAGTACAAATTCAGGCCCATTTCCAACTTAGTTGCTTCCCTATTTATCCATTGAAGCATCCCTTAGAAGTTTTGACCAATTAATACAAATTCAAGGCCGTCTGCACACAAATCTGTATTACTTCCCAAATCCATGGAGTCGACATTTGCATATACGATCTTTGGTTTTCTTATGTTTCTCTGGTCTCTTCTACGGAAATCAAGAAAAGCCCGCAGAAGCAAACCCCGAGAAGCAGCTGGTGCATGGCCTTTGTTGGGCCACCTTCCCCTAATCGGAGGGCCACAACCTGCTCACATAACCTTGAGAAATATGGCTAAGGGGAATTTTGCCCGATATCCCTATTTGAAATCCTTTAATAAAATATACCCCTCTTCTTTCAAGGTTTTTTGTTTTACCCTTTTATTTTTTTAATATTCCTAAACTATCATTTTCAAATATCAAAAGGAAAAATACACATGAAATGCCCAACAAAAAGAGGAAAAGGAAAATGAGAGAATGATGAAGCAGCTACCGGAGAGTTCTTCAGGAGGAGAGATGAGTGGAGGAAGCATCCTAGGTTCAGCAGTTAGCCCAGCCATGCCCTTTTCGGTTTTGGCCTCGGAGTCCCGTCATCGACGTCTACCTGATCGGCGAGTAGATCTACAACAAACTCCTTGGTCCTTTCTTTTCCTCCTCTTCTGGGTCTACTTTTAATGGTGTGGTCTTTCTTGGGTTTTTCAAGAAATCTTCAAAATGGAAAAATATAATTAGAATCCTATCGTCGAAACCCTAGCTTGGTTTTTGTCATAGGGACTTGCCAAATGGAAGTTTATTTTGGAAGCCACAGCAAGAGGAATCATCCATGGTTAGATTCAATTCTGCTATACTTTTAATCTTTTTCTCTTAATTTTATTGCTTTTCTTGCTTTGAGTAAGGAGAGACACAAAAAAAAAAAAAAAAAGAAGCAAAAATTTGTTTTAAAAATGCAAAACTTTAGCAGTTAAGTTTTGTCAAGTTTTCTGAATTCTTGACTATATATGTTTTTATGATAAATTTTTAGGTGAAGTATTCAAGAGGGCCTAATCCTACCAACTGTGAGTAATTTTTCCATCCTTTTTTTTTTGTTTTAATTGTCGTTGTTAATTTATAAAATTTTGTTGGTCGCTGAGAAAATCTTGGAAAAGGGAGGAGAGAAGTTAATTTTTTGAAATATCAAATTCGCATTTTTGAGCAAAAGATATTGATTTTTCTTAGTTAATTATATTAAATTTTAGTCTAAAACAAGGCTTTTCACTAGGGATTTTCTTCAGTATCTAAACAGAAGTTAGATTATTTAAACATGCTTTTAGTTTTGCAAAATTTATTATTAATGTTATTTTTTATGATCTTAATAAGCTTGCAAAGCCAGGGGATCAGACCTATGAGTTCATTTTAAGGTATGTTTGCTCAACTAGATTGCCTTATTAATTGCTTTTATATAGTTGGTTCTGTATTTTGTGATAAACAATAGTTCTACAGATCACCATCTGTTCTTTAAAGCCTATTTGATTGGTGGACCTATAAGATTGGGTGCACTGGAACATAGTAATGGAAGCTGTATTGTGTTGGGACAGATGAAGGTCCTATGCTGTTATTGGAAGATAGAATTTCTTTTTTGTTTGCTTCCTTCCTTTTACTATGGCTTTATGCACCAAAGCGTTTTTTAGAGTTAAGGTCCCGGTATGCATGATAGACATGGATTTTTTTTCCATGGGCATGTCATTTATTCTTTTGATTGAATCTTGAATCTATGCTTACAAAATTTCTCATTTGTAGGATTGCTACATTTCTTATTTTGATTGAATCTTGAATCTATGAAAATTAGGGTCGCTTATTTTTGTTTTTAGCGACCTTCAATTCATTTTGTTTCTTAGCGTCGCTAATTTATGTCGCAAGATCTCAATTTTTTTGTATTTAGCGACACTATGGAAAGTGCGTCACTTATTGTCTTATTAAGCGACGTTTTATCGCGCATTTTTTTATTATGTCACTACCTTGGTGTCGCTAAATCGTTATTTTCGCGTAGTGCACGAGTCTGGTCGAATCCTAACCAGTTTCAGCCTGAAACATTTCTTACAACTTGTAAGGATTTTGATGTTAGAGGCCAGAATTTCGAGCTGATACCATTTAGCAGTGGTAGAAGAGTATGTCCCGGAATATCATTTGCTCTTCAAGTTATGCAGCTTACACTGGCTAATTTGCTACATGCCTTTGAAATTACAACCCCATCAGATGAACCAGTGGACTTGGGTGAGACTTCCGGACTAACCAACATGAAGGCTACCCCTCTTGAGGTCATTCTCATCCCACGTCTTTCTGTTGATTATTAAAACCTCCTAAGAGTTCCAAGTTTAACAATGCATATTTTAAATAAATGCTCAAATTTAGAGAATTTCCAAGTACCTTAATGCTGTGTAAGGCAATAACAATAAACTATAACATATGTAAAGGCAAACTTTTTTTTTTTTTTTTGGTTAAGCAAACTTCATTTTCATTTCAATATATAAACTATCAATGTTACTGCACAATGACATTGTCCAGCGCAAGGATCATGAAGAATTGGACATCCACAATTTACCCAAAAAAAAAAAAAAAAAAAAAGAATTGGACATCCACAACATTGGTAGATCAAGAAAATTAAATTTGGTCTCTAACCCTTTGTCCAAGTGTCATCCTCCTTGTCAATCTTTTGTTACTACATGAAGGTCGTATTCGACCGTGGGTCCTTGAACCAATATAATGCCCAGTAGGAATTGGATATCCACGTTCCCGGACTATGCCACTTATTATCATTATTATTATTATTATGGACAATTATTATTGGAGATCAAATGCATAGATGGAGGATGATTATCATCTCGTCCTCTGTATCAATGGTTGCAGCACATAAGGATCAGCTGCATGTATAGAGGCCGACATTAGAATTCCTACATGAGGTATATATTCCAAAAGTTGATACGTTTGGTAGTCAGATATTAGTCTCCCCTCAGTCGGAATAAGCAAAACCATTTTAGTATCCAAATAGTTTTATTTATATGTATAAGAAGCAGGTATAAGGAGCATATTAATTGTTTTGACACACATAACCTAAATGTTTGGAAGATTTTGTTTATATCGTATATTTAGCCAAGACACCGAAATTATAGCGTGGCCTAACTAATTAACCTAGCTTATATATAACATGAAAGTACTAATCCTCCATCAATTGGTATCCGCAGTTGCACAAAGAAACAAAGCTCCACTCGGACGATTTTACTTTTTGTTGATTAATTATACATATATAAGGGCATTCTACGATCATGAATACCAGGAGGAAAAAAAAAAAAAAAAAAAAGAAAGAAAGAAAGAAAGAAAAGGGAACTCTATTAACCAGATCAAAAGTTGCAACAATGGAGTTCCTTCCGCTTCGATCCCTACTAAGTATTATCACCGTTATCCTTTCTCTTTCATTGTTTATCTGCAACTCCCAGTTATGGAGATCAACAAGTAGCTTTGCAAATGAAAAGAGAACATTGCCACCGCAACCTGGAAATGCTTGGCCCTTAATCGGCCACCTACACCTATTCCATGGGTCTAAGCAAGATCCGATCCATGTAATCTTCGGCAACATGGCCGACGACTTGGGGCCCATCTTCCTTATAAAGTTGGGTGTGCATCGAATTTTAGTTATAAGTAATTGGGAAATGGCTAAATAATGCTTTACCACCAACGATAAAGTGTTTTCCAATCGTCCAAATTTTCTTGGTTTAGAAATTATGGGGTACAACTACGCCATGTTTGGATTTGGGCCTTATGGTCCCTATTGGCGCCAAATGCGCAAGATAACCACATTTGAGCTCCTTTCAAATCTTCGCCTCGTCAAGCTCAAACACGTCCTGGAATCAGAGTTAAAATCATCGATGGAAGATATGTATCAGCTATGGATTTCATTAGGTGAAGGTTTGAAAGAACTTCAAATGTGATTATGTTGCGCATTTTACATCAATAGACCATAACATTAAATGAAACACAGTGTAGTTATATTTGAATTATGGTTTCTATCATTTTTTCTAAAATTCAATTATATATTTTCTCTAACATTATCTTTTCCAGATAAATTCTATTTTTTTGAATTTTTATATGTGTTTTTAAAATTTTTTTAATCAAATTGTAGAGTTTTAAATTATTTTTCGAACTCTAATATCAAATTGAATTACTACTCTTTTCAAAAATTTAAGTTGATAAAATGTTGTTATAATTTTCTTTTTTTTTTTTTGTTTTTCTTTTTTTTTTTTTCCTTAATAGTTATACCCCATAATTTTCAAACCAAGTAAATTTGGATGATTGGAAAACGTTTTATCCTTGGTGGTAAAACATTATTTAGCCATTTGATCTTCAATAATAATTCAGCAAAAAAATAAAAATCTCCAATGATAATAATATATATATATATATATATATTAAAAAAAATAAAAAAAATAAAAAAAAAAAAGAAGAAGAAGAAGAAGAAGAAAAAGAAAAAAATTGCGTGGTCCAGGAACGCTTCAACGCCTTGTATCGTTGACTATGACTTGGATGAAGACCAAGTTCTTCATTAGGATTCTTGCTCGGCCGACGTGGATATCCTTCGTATTGGGCTTTGCATTGGTGTAACGAGACCAAGCCCAGTGAATACGACCCTATAATTATATGTTGGACCTGAGATGTTTTCAATCATTTAAGATGGGTTTTTATCAAAAGATAAAATAAATAAATAAAGATAGGTTTTTTTTTATTAAAAACAAAAAACTTAAGAGAGTTTAATGCAGAGTGAACGATGCATAATGAAATTTATTATATATCATTAAATTGTTACAACAAAAGTAATGCTTTAGAAATAAATATTTATATATTATTCATTAAATTTTATCACATAAACTCTTTTTTTTTTTTTAATTTTTTCTTCATCACACAAACTTTAATCAACAAAAAGACGTGAAGTGAAATCTACCCCCAAGAGGAGTAGCCTTCGTGTTGGTAAGTCCAGGACTCTTACTCATGTCCACTGGTCGATCTGATGGGCTTGCAATTTCAAAGGCATGAGAGAAATTAGCCAATATTAAGTGTAAAATCTGAAGGGCAAACGATATTCCAAGACACATTCGTCTTCCACTTCCAAATGGATTCACGGGCTACTGAGAGTGGACGTATAGAGACAATGCTTCCATGATGACGGCTTGGACGTATGTCACATTCTTCATGTCTGAATCTTCAACATGTCCTCTTCCAACGACGTGGTCTAATTCAGTTTAAACTTCTTTTAAAATTTAATTTCTATCTGGCATAGTTTCTACTTATGTTTTTGCTTCTACTTTTGTAGAAATATTTCCCAAATAAGTAATTCTTCATTTGCTTTGGTTAGAAATAATTATAAAAATTAAAAGTTACATAAAAACTCCTAAAAGCAGATTTTCCAAAATCCTTCCAAACAACGTTTTAATATTGCTACTTAGGGATATGTGGCTTCCAATCTAAGTTCTTGTTTGCACAGTATTTGTTAATAAAATAACAGAACATATTATGCTATTTTGATTTAAGATGATAAATAAATATATCATAATCTCATCTACACTTAATTTACCAAAAAATAGTCCATGTACTCTTAATAGCTTAAGCAATTTTGTTTCAATAGTTAATTTTTAGAATAAATGATAATTCAATATGATGTTAAATCAAGATAATTCATAATTTTTTTATTATCTTCCATATGTTATTGCAGGGACAGGTATAAATCCATTAATTGTTTGGGTTCATATAAACACCTAATTGTTTTTTTTTTTTTTTTTTAATTGAACATCCCTTTTCTTGATCAATTTTCAATCTTCATTCCTTTTCTTGATCTACCAACGTTGTGGATGTCCAATTCTCCGTGGGCCTCGTGTTGGACAAGGTCATTGCTCAGTAATAATGATAGTTATTACATGAAAATGAGCACTAATTCTTATATATATGTAAATGAAGTTTGCCTGTTCATAAATGATAGTTTGTTATTATTGCATTACACAACAATTAGGAATTTGGAAGTTTTTCTAAAACGGGCATTAATTTATTTATAATATCCATTATCAAACTTGAAACTCTTAGGAAGATTTAATAATCAACCGAAAGACGTGGGGTGAGAATGACCTCAAGAGGGGTAGCCTTCATGTTGGTTAGTCCAGAAGTCTCACCCAAGTCCACTGGTTCATCCAGTGGGGTTGTAATTTCAAAGGCATGTAGCAAATTAGCCAGTATAAGCTGCATAACTTGAAGAGCAAGTGATATTCCAGGACATACTCTTCGACCACTTCCAAATGGTATCAACTCGAAATTCTGGCCTCTAACATCAAAATCCTTACAAGTTGTAAGAAATCTTTCAGGCTGAAACTGGTAAGGATCAGACCAGACTCGTGGATCCCGTTGGATCTTTCCGATATTTATAATAAGACGTGTGCCTGCAGGTACATGATAGCCACCAACTGTGCAATCTTCAATGGACTCGTGCGGTACTGAGAGTGGTGCCGAAGGATAAAGACGCAATGTTTCTTTGATTATGGCTTGAAGATAAATAAGGTTGTTCATGTCTGATTCTTCCACATGTCTTTCCCTACCAACCTGCTGGTCTAATTCGTCTTGAGCCTTTTTCAAGATTTCGCGATTATTGAGAAGCATTGAAAGAGCCCATGTCAACGATACCGTTGTGGTGTCTGTGCCCCCTAATATAAGAACCTGCAAAACTTTCAAATTATATCATATAATGATGTTTCATCGTTGAGATTTTATGTACATTGCTATTGGATTTTTATTTTAGATGTCGAATTCATAAGTTTTATCTACATAATGAGGCAATACTAAACCATCAACATCTATATTTGATGCTCATAGTTCTTGATAACAAACATTATACATAAATGAAAAGTCCTTGCTCTTACAAAATTATTGTCAACAAAGGGATAAATAGAGAAAATTTGGGAATTGATGAACACGCTGGATGCACTATCTTTCAATGTGAAAATTTTTACTCGGTCTCTAATCAATTATTATGGAATCTTTTTCTTTGGCTTTATTTTATCTTTTTGAATAAAGAGAAACGTGAGTGTAAAAAATGCTTGAACGGTTCTATGAGTGCAAAAATGAAGCTTTTATTTATTTATTTATTTTTTTCGTTCTCTCTTGCAAAACCGAAAATGGAGTTAAAATTGCAAAACGAAATCCTATATTTGTTTTATGTTCTCATGATGGATAAATGTTTTTTTTTTTTTATTTGAAAAAAGAAAAAAAAAAGCCTAAAAAATTTAATTCGTTTTCTTAACCTTTATTTCCACCATTAAAAGTTAGAACATTTAAAAAATAATTTGTTGACAATCCTGTTGAAAATAAAAAAACAAAAGCAGAATATTTCAGTGTACCAACCACATCTTTATGATAGAGACTAAACAGGCATGCATTTCGCTACAAGACGACCGTCCCGACAAATCAAGATTCTGCCATTATTATCTGCTAAATAAACTGACCAAACTATAATAATTTATTTATTTGCCTGGTCTTTCCACTCATTAATTTATTGCAACATCCATCAAGTATGTTTTGCTAAAACGAAACTTCATCAAATAAATTTAGCCAAAAAAAAATATATATATCATAAAAATGGTCCCAAAAAAAATCATAAACAAATGAGCATGTGCAGCTTCAATGGGAATGATGGCTTAGATAATCTATTTCAAAGCCATTGGCTTGGGCTCAAATCAAATCCATTCGTTCATCATGATAGGGACGCCGCTTTAAATATTTACGCAAAAAGAAAGACAAAAAATAACAATAAATTTTCTATTAGAATATTTTGATAAATTTTGTATCAGCACTTTGGTTTAAGAAATTTTTTAAAAATTAAAATTTAAAATTATATTTAAAATTTTATATAAATTTAATAAAGTATTGAAATTTTAAAAGTTAAAATGGATCCTATAAGCTCCAAATTTATTTTTAAAATATTAACTATTGAAGAGATTTTAAAGTTGATGAGTGGTATTTTAATAAAAAATTCATCAAGATATCTCATAACAAATATACAAAGCATCTTTAATATATATATATATATATATATATTTTATTGTACTATGTTGTCTAATTCTGCAATCTATGAAATATTTAAGTACCGTCCTAACTATTCGATGTTACATGACCGTTCTATAGTTATATTTAAATCACTACAAACCTGCATATTTATTTTGAAAATTCACACTGAAAATCTTTGTTAAATAAAATATCCCTTAAGGACGGTTGATTATAATGACTAATGTTCAAGAGAATATTCAGTAAGACTGACTTTGAAACTCTTTTATCGTTTTTGTCAAATATATGAAGAAAAAAAAAAAAAAAGGAAAGATTACTGTCAAATAATATTTGAATAAAATTAATTTAAAACTTAGTCTTTAATTTTTAAAAAAAAATTATAGTTTTCAATTGTCACTAAAAAGCGAATTTCATTGTATAATTAAATGTGTTTGATTAAAAATTAAAAAACGAGTACGTAGTCTTTCTTTTTTTTTTTTTTTTTTTTTTGTCCGCTTAAAGTATGTAGAATTCTTACATGCCTATGATATTTATTTATTGAACTGTCAGTTTCACGGCCAAACAAAGTGATTAATTTGAAGATCCACAAATTACGGTTACATATTGTTATCTCTTGTTTAGTAAATTCAATCTTGACTAGCTAATAATTAGATGTCTTAAAATAACGCGCACACACAAATGTATATATATATATATATATATGTTTCTAAATTTCTATTTGGCTGCAAGATAATAAACAAATGAAGAAATTAAAAGGTAAAAATAGTAAGAAATAGAGGATGAAATTGGCATACCAGGCATGTAGCTTTGTTAATTGTATCCGAATCGTAAGTAGAAGGAGATTGATGATCTTCAGCTTCATCAAGAACAGAAAGCATCAAATCCATGAAATCATGAATCTCTCCAGATCTAGAAACCCTTTTCTGCTTATGCTGTTTCAACCATCTTTCAAGAACATCATCAAGCTCTTTGGCCGTCTGCTTCATAGCCTTACCATG
This sequence comes from Ziziphus jujuba, assembly GCF_031755915.1. NCBI lineage: Eukaryota > Viridiplantae > Streptophyta > Magnoliopsida > Rosales > Rhamnaceae > Ziziphus > Ziziphus jujuba. Next base: position 7,865,773 of record NC_083383.1, on the reverse strand, counting down.
CCCACCCAAATCCAACCATCTTAGAAATGGAAGAGCATCCGATATCACAAACCCTCCACCCAGTTTGAAAAAATCTCTCAACGCCTTTCGACACCTTTCACTCTCTTCCATCTCACTTGGCGTGGTGGCTCCAACATATCGTTTCCCTACCACCATCCTGAATATTATGTTCAAATTTACATCTCCAAACCATCTTCTCATCTCCACTGTCTTTGACTTACCTTTGTTGTTTTTCCATAAATCATATACCTCTTTAATGGAGGCTTTAACCTCGGATTCCCGGACGTTCTTGAGCATCTCAAGCCGGTGATTGGATAAGAGTTCGACCGTGGCAGTCTTGCGGATTTGGCGCCAGTAAGGGCCATAAGGGCTGAACCCGAACATGGCAAAGTTGTAGCCCATAAGCTCGGCCGCTAGAGACTTGGGCCGATTGGCGAACACTTTGTCGTTGGTTGTGAGACATTCCTTAGCCATTTCCAAACTACTTACAACCAGGGCTCTGTGTGCGCCTAGCTTGATGGTGAAGAGAGGTCCGTCCTTGTCAGCTATATTTCCTAAAGTTATGTAAGCAGGTTGTGGTCCTCTTAAGAGGGGAAGGTGGCCGATAAACGGCCATGCACCGGTTGCTTCTGGTGGTAACTTATTTGTGTTTGTGTGGGCTTTTCTTGATATCCACAGAAGAAAGCAGAGAAACAGAAGAAAAGCGAAGATGGTACATGCAACACCCAACTCCATAGATGATGGATTCGGAAAGTTGAGATCTGGATGGAAACAGCGATGACTTGTATTAATTGTTTAAAAAGCCTGTGGAGGCCCATGTGTCAGCTAAGTAAATGTGTCAGCTAAGTAATTATATAATGTTGGGAATTATTAATTTTTATTTTTATTTTTTACTTGTTTGCAATATTAAATAATTTTGCTACAGTAAAAATGGGATAATGTATATCTTGACGGCCACGCCGATGTTTGTGGGTTTGGAGGCATACTGCAGCATGATTGATTAATCAAATATGGCATTATCATTCATTCGGAAAAGAAAGGGACAAAAAAAAATAAAAAATAAAAAAATACGGCATTTAATATTTTGTAGTCGTATGGGATAAAATAGGCACATTAAAAAAAGAATGAAGGATAGTATTGTTTGTTAGGAAATTTTATTCGGATTATCCTATCCATTTGATTATGTGAATTTTTTTAACCCGTGAATAAGTATTACGCTTGGATTGGAATAATTATTAACCTTGTTGATGGTATAGGATTAAGTTTAATTATTAGGATATTTCATTTTTATCCTATTTCAATTATTTTTTTATTTTATCTCTTATCATATTCTAACTCATTTATTTCAACCTACCAATTCCAAATTATAAATCTATCCCAAACCCCATGTTCTATTTGGATGACATAAAAATGTTCAAAAGGATTAGTAATTTTACAGTGAATGTACCTTGTTAAATAAAGTATTCCAACCCATATTCATCTATTTGGTTTCAACCTCTACGCTTCACATGCATGAGATGGTTGGACAGTTCCCTTGGACATTGACCTAGTAATATATGGAAATGTTATTATATCGCAGGTATTTGAAGTAAGATACGAACCTTGGATATCAAATAATTAGATTAGGAAAAGTTCAACTTTCATTAATAATAGCAAATCTTTTAGATTAAGGAAGAGTAAAGATGGAAAACAATATATTGAAAATCCATGGATCTCTTCCATGGCGTGCTGCAATATCCATCTATCCGTTTGACTTTTTTTTTTTTATGTTCTTGTGGCTAAGGCCTAATGGTGAGTTTAAAAATCCGAAAATCCCATTAAATTTAATAGAGTAGTTTTCTTTGTCCAAAAAAAAAAAATTACTAGAGTCGTTGTGGTTTCACTAAGATAATGTAATTAGATTAATTAATTCATTGTAAAATAATAATAACAAAATCAATAAGGATTTGTTTGATTAAGGTTAAAAGAATCATTACAAGAAAAATTGAAGTACTAAAAATAAAATCACTAACTATATACCAAAAGCTTTATAACCATTTAATTTCAAAATATAATAACCAAAGAAATATGATTTCAAAATGTATTAAAAAAATTATTATATTAATCGTCTTGGATCCCGTCTAAACGAAGGTTTGGAAGGTTGACGAGAAGTTGTGGGCCTGGCTACATATCCATGAGGGCCAGCTGGATCCTCACTGTATGACATAGCTGTCCAATTCTTTTTGGGCCTCATGCATTATATAACGCAAAATATGACCGTAATAAAATTTATAGTGATTTTTTTTTTTTTTTTTGGGTAAAACACAATTATAGTGATGTGCCGTTTGTGGATGTTCCTATTCCTTAATTCCTACACATGTGAGATGCTGGTTCTAATAATAATAATAATAATAATAATAATTACGCTAATAATTCTAAACCAAACCATCCAAAAATATATTTTTTTATGGTCATAGCTCTTGATAATAAAATATATATATATATATTTATATATATATAAATTAAAGTTTATTTTTTATTATCATTAGATTACATTAAAAATTTAATATTTAAATTTTAAAAATAATCAAATATAAATTTGATAATATATTAAAATTTTATTTAAAAAAATAAACCATGTAATTAATAAATTAAAAAAAATAATATAATGTAAATTCTCCTATTAAATTGATTATATATATATATATATATATACACACACACAAACACTGACATTAAAAGTATTTTTAAACTACTCTTCCGTAATTATTGCCATAAAAAAATGACATTAAAAGTATTTTTAAACTACTGTTCCGTAATTATTGCCATAAAAAAATGACAAGCAGAGACGTTATATGTGAATTCATGTACATACACTATCTCTAGTCAATTATTATGGAATCTTTCACCTTTTTTATCTCCTTTACCTACAAAGACAAGTGAGTTTAAAAAAAAAAAAAGTACAGAACTATAAATCCAAAAATGGAGGTCGTTTTATATGTAGGTAACGACCTATATATTAAACAATGACTATTGTTGAGCATGGTTCTTGCTGGTAATATTTTAAATAATAATGAGCAAACATTCATCATTAAAAAATATATATAATACTTTTCTCTTTCTGGAAGCCCATTCAATAATTGAATAATTAATGTTGAGCATTTTTCTTGCTTGCAATTTTTAGATAATAATGAACAAACATTCATCATTTAAAAAAAAAAAAAAATACGATTCCTGATTCACCCGGAAAGAAAATGACAAAATATGATCTTCCTTTTGTTTTTTTTTTGGCAGAATTCTTTTTTTTCCTGCAAAAAAAAAAAAAAAAAAAAAACGACGAAAATCTACTAAATTAAATTAATTTTTGTCCCGATTTCATATCTCAAGTTTAGAATAGTTAATGTCACAAAGATCTCCGATTGACCTCTCCATTACTAATTTATTAACAACTTATTGAATAAAAAATTGATACCATGTGACGTGACAAAATGACAAAAAGTAAAAGTAAATCTGCCAACTACTTTAGAAAACTCCTTTTATTTTATTTTTTTTTAATTCGTTTTTGTATTTTAAAAATTCAAGTTATTTTACTTCTAGTGTTTGATCCCTTCCCTAGTGAAACCTCCTTAAAATTATGAGCAAACCACCAGCAACGAGAGGAGACCAATGTCGGCCATAGGACTCAGCGATGGCTTTATACTACCTCTTTTCCTATGTACTTTATACAAGAATTGAATATTATATAAAATTGGTCTCTTTGGATATCTTTCTTCGTTCTCATAAGCAATCAGATCTAACACTAGGTATTATTCAGTGACAGAGGGAGAGACCAAACCAATAAGAAAAAAGTTAACTAAAATTTTCAGCAAATACTGTTGGATGAAAGCACCAGTAGAGCAGCAAAATTTTAGTTGTTCACGATCTGAAACAACCGGATTTATGCCCCAAAAAAAATAAAATTAACCTTTCAAATCAAGCTATTGGCTGCCGGTGGTCATCTATCTGCCACGGCTCCTGCTACACGTTGAAGAGTGAAGAAACCTAAAATCCTAAAAATTCAAATTGTAAAAATAGAAAAAAAACAAAAAAAACAAAAAAAACAAAAAAAACAAAAAAACCAGAGGACTTTTTGGTAATTTAAACAAAATTGTAGTGGGAAGGGAGATTTTTGTCGTGTAAATAGCATGTGACCTCAGAATCTATGTGGGGCTGCGCAATCCTTAGTCTATGGACCTGGCTATCCGTATTCACTCTATGATGCAAGTATTTGACAAAAATTAGTGATGTGCCCTTTGTGGCCTCAATGTTGTATGAAAATTTACACGAGACAAAACCATTCAATGAATTTCTGTCGTGTAAGTAGCAACAGTAGTTATGTGACCTTCAGAATCCATGTGTCGCTGCTTAATCCTTACTCTTATGGACTGGGTTTTCCTTACTGTATAATGCAGGTATCTGACAAAAATTAGTGATGTGCCCTTTGTGGCACCAATGTTCCACGAAAATTTTACACGAGACAAGACCATTAAGAGGATTTTCTATCGTGTAAATAGCAAAACTAGTGAAGTGAACTTCTGAATCCATGTGGCCGTGCGTAATCCTTACTCTATGGACCGGTCCTGGTTATCCTTATTCGCTGTATAACGCAAGCATTTGACAAAAATTAGTGATGTGCCCTTTGTGGCCCCAATGATGTATGAAAAACTCCACGAGACAAGACCATTCGCTGCATTTTGTATAATTAATTTACAATCACTCTTTTTTTTTTTTTTTCTTTCTTTTATTACAATTTGGGAAGAGATGGCATTTTTACCTTTGCTTTAAACTTTAAACCTAAACGTTTATTTATCTTAAATAGTGTTATCAAGTCTACAAATGTTAATTTATAATCATTAGCTACAAAATATTATCCAAATTGCACAAATTAATTTAACTTCCAATTCCAAATTCTTACAATGTTTACCAAGCAAAAATCCGTGGACCAAGAACAACCTCAAGCGGGGTAGCTTTCATATTGGTTATTCCAGAAGTCTCACCCATATCCACTGGTTCATCTAATGGAGTTGTAATTTCAAAAGCATGTAGCAAATTAGCCAATAAAAGATGCATAACTTGAAGAGCAAATGATATCCCAGGACAGACTCTTCTACCAGTTCCAAATGGTATGAACTCGAAATTCTGGCCCCTAACATCGAAGTCTTTGCAAGTACTTGTAAGAAATCTTTCAGGTTGAAATTGGTTAGGATTGGTCCACACCCTTGAGTCCCTATGTAACTTTGCTAAATTCACAAGAAGGCGTGTGCCTGCAGGTATGTGATAGCCACCGACTGTGCAGTCTTGTATGGATTCGTGCGGTACAGAGAGTGGTGCCGAGGGATAGAGACGCAGTGTTTCCTTGATTATGGCTTGGAGATAAACAAGGTTCTTGATGTCCGATTCTTTCACATGCCCTTTCTCTGCCCACCTGGTGCTCTAATTCATCTTGTGCTTTTTTTAAGACTTGCCGATTATTGAGTAGCAGAGATAGAGCCCATGTTAAAGCCACTGATGTGGTATCTGTTCCCCCCAGTATTAGAGCCTGCGAAGTGCAAAATATTATTAATTTATCAAATCATAAAATCCAATGAACCATATACTGATATATGTACAGTTGGGCATGAGAGTAATACGGTAACTATTTAATTTTTTAACTCCTCATAAAGGGAGGTTATAATTGTAAAATTCTACTAATTCTTAAAAACCATAAAATCCTTTTAAAAACCAATATAATTGGAATTCTTTTTTACAACTATTTTCTTTTTGGTAAGGAAAGATTTAAATTTTTTAATCAATGGATTGTCCTAACAAAACTTTTTACAACTTGTTATCCAACTTCTTCTTTTTTAATTCTTATTAACAAATGATGGTTATACGATCATAATTAACTTGTGGACATTATACGAGGGAAATTTAATTAAATAATACTTAAAAACTATGAACTCAATTTTATGTTAATAATTATCTCTGTTAAAACAGTCTAATGATAATATTCATATAAGATTTCGAATTTGAGTAACCCTAATGATAAAAAAAAAAAAAATTATGCTAATTAATTATCATGATAAAGATCATCTAAAAAAGGCCATAAAAGATATCTTTAAAATACAATAGTTATCCATATTTCGGTCGGATGACAAAAAAGACAAAATGAAAAAAGAAAAAGTAGAAACGCTTACCAAGCATGTAGCCTTATTAATTGTATCGACACCATAACTAGAGGGAGATTGCTCTTCCGCGTTATCATCATCAAGAACGGAAAGCATCATATCCATGAAATCATTCTCGCCTGCGACCTCACCAGAGATTTTCTTCTGCTTATGTTGTTCCAACCATATTTCAAGAACACCATCAAGCTCTTTGGCTGTCTCTTTCATGGCCTTCTGTTGTCCACCCAAATCCCACCGTCTTAGAAACGGAAGAGCATCCGATATCACAAACTCCCCACCCAGTTTGAAAAATTCCCTTATCGCTTTACTGCATCTTTCACTCTCCTCCTTCTCTGCCTGCGTTGTAGCCCCAGCGAATCGCTTCCCAACCACCATCCTCAATATGACATTCAAAGTTGTATCCCCAAACCACCTCCTCATCTCCACCAAAACCTTTCCCGAATTACTTTCTTCCTTTTTCTTCTTCCACAGTTCATATATCTCATCTATGGAAGCTCTCACCTCTGATTCTCGTACGTTCTTGAGCATCTCAAGCCGGTGATTTGATAAGAGTTCGAGCGTGGCAATCTTGCGGACTTGGCGCCAGTATGGGCTGAAACCGAACATGGCCAAGTTATAGCCCATAAGCTCGGCTGCTAGATATTTGGGTCGGTTGGCGAACGCTTTGTCGTTGGTGGTGAAACACTCTCTAGCAATCTCCCAACTGCTTACAATCAAGGCTCGGTGTACGCCGAGCTTGATTGTGAACACTGGTCCATACTTGTCGGCCATGTTTCCCAAAGTCATGTGGGCTGGTTTTTGGCTTCCTAAGACTGGAAGGTGGCCGAGCAACGGCCAAGCGCCGGCTGCTTCTGGGGGTGCTTTTTTTGTGTTTCTATGGACTCTCTTTGATATCCATAGAAGAGACAAGAGGAAAAACAGTAAGGCAAAGATGGTATATGAACCAGGAAATGGATATGCGAGAGCGAAGTACTTCATGTTTAGGAATTGTTGTAATTTGGAATGCAAACGGCCTTGAGAATACTACAGTTTATATCGTTGAAAAAGTTGGGAATGCACGTTTGTTTGTTGAATATTTACGCAGTCAAAATTAGTTATATATATATATATATATATATATATATAGATGTAACCCCAGAAAAATGCTGATGGATGGAAAACTGTTTGTATGTGGAAAAAAAAATACATGTATATTTGTTGATTTTGTAATTATGAAGTAAAATATGCTGTCAACTTCAACGCTTTAATGGAGGATAGCTTCTATCTTTATGTATACTATCAGAGCATGGGTTCAAAGTATGGAATAACAGAAATTTGGGGATAATTTATAATTTAAAAAAAAAAAACTTCAAACCTTTTATCTTGTTTGTTCATCCAGAAACTAATGATCGCGTGGCAACATCCAAAATGTTTGCTTATACATTGTGCGAGTAATTATTGAGTATTTATTTTTATTTTTTTGGTAATTATTGAATATTGGTGGATAGTATTTTTTATTTTTTATTTTTGGTAATATATATTGGAGATTAGTATTTAGCAGCCTACTAGATCCTTGGTTGGAGAAAATAGTAAATACGGCAACAATTAATTAATAAAGGAAAAACATCGCCATTGAAAAGTACGTAAATCACTTTTAATTTGCACCTGAACTTGTGTGTGGTCTAATAAATTAAATTAAAGACTTTCTTTCCTAAAGTGATTGAATAAATTTGCTCGAATCATAGTTGAAAATAATAATTAATGCTATTTTCTAATTAATGTTGTCTCCATTTTATGTAAGTATTTTTCATTTCTGAATGAACATTTTTTCCCTCAATATCACTGTCATTATTATTTTATTAATATTTTCACGTCCTCATTCAAGTTTAATGTTGAATTTATTTTTTCTAAGGCTAATGTATTCTGGGACCTCTATGATGGAAAATTAGTTGTGGCCAAAAACTTGTGGAGCATAAAACTATGGGTTAATGTCATGTTATACTTAAGCTAGATTATATATTGGGTTTAAGTTTAAAGCGTTTCACATTATATTTTAAATTTATAATTTGTTTTATATTGTTTTAATTTCTAAATTAATTAATAAAAAGTTAAAAATTGAAAAAATAATTATTTTTTTTTATTTACAAACGGAATGATAAAAAAATAATTAATGAGAAAATTACTTAATTTTCTTAATTTTTAAATTTTTTATTGGTCAACTTTTAAAATTAATTTGGTAATTGAACTGATATGCAATTCAATTTGACGATCTAATAGGCAATCTTATAAAAAAAAGGATGCTCAAGTAAAATTAATCTTATAATTAATCCTCTCGAAAAGTTAAAGAGAGAATCAACTTTTATCATTTTTTTTGGTAATAAACGAGCGTCTAATTAATGAAAGAGACACATAAGATGTAGAAATTGTGAGATCCACCACAACAAAAGTATTCTAAGAACCGATAGGTGTCTATGGTGTTCATTAAAAATAAAACAAATTGGTACACAAGATTGTCACGCATGCAATCAATTCTAGCAAATTGATGTGATGCCCTACTATTTGGACCGTGAAATGGCTTTAACGATTACAAGTTTCAACTAGTAAGCGGTGAATTGCTGCACTAATTGATTGTAACCTTACAATATAATTTTTGCTTTAACAATTTGCATATTATTACTATACGTTATCTCTTGAACTAGATTGAGTAAGGTGTATTACAAAGTCCTATAAATATAAATAAGGAATTTGATCCTCGCATTATTATTTTTTTTAATAGTAATAGGGATGCATTTTTGATAAGCTAGGAGCATCATGTTTTAAAAACCATGTCACACATTCAAGCCAATTAAACCAGCAAGAAGTTGTTATAGATAAGGCATCGGTAAGTGATAAAAGCCATTTCTAAGTAATAAAGTCGTGAGTAATAAGACATCCCCAAATGATAAAGCCGTGAGTGCTAAGGTTGATGTAACAAAATGATAATTTTGTATAACTAATATTTATCTATTTATCCCCAAAAGATAAAGCTGTGAATACTAAGGTTGATATAACAAAATGATCATTTTGTATAACTAATATGTATGTGTTATATGTTAATTTACCATTGATTCCAAAAGATTAAGTTCAAGCTATTAGGATTAAGATATTAGTTTATTACGTATATCAATCTTTCTAATGTTTCCTTTTATTTGTAGGGTAAATTCCTTAACGACATGTTTGGATAAAGATAAAGTTAGTGGGAATCTAATTCCCTTAGGAAAGTGATAACTTTCTTTTGTTTGGATGTTTATTGTAAGATAGAAAAGGGTGGATTCAGGAAATTAAATTCCCACCGGTATAGAAAAATATGTGGAAAAGTTGTTCCCACATATATAGGTGTCATTTTGAAAATTCTAGAGAAATTAGTTTTGAATTTTTTTTTTAAAATACATATTTACCCTTAATTTATTATACAATCTTAAATTTAATTACTTATAAATCCCAACTTTCCTATTATTTACCAAACAAACCAGAGAAAAATTAATTCTCAGGAAACTGAATCCCAAAAAACTAAATCCCGAAAATCATTTTCTCTCTCAATTTTAACACTTCCCAAACGGACCCTAAATGGATGGTAATGTGACAAGAAAAGGATTTGAATCTATGTTTTTAGGATTTTGAACTTTTATATTTTTTTAAAACCTTATTTATCCTCAAAGTTTAAGCTATTAGGATATTGATTTATCAATCTTATATAATAGTATACTGTATAAATAATGTTATAAAGGTTACCTTTAGAATACAAGTTGAGAATGCATTTTTTGTCCGTTCAATAGAAGACTTGTTTCTTACTATTTTAATTATTTCATCAAGTTACCTTTAGAATAGAAGTTGAGAATATAACTTTTGTCAATTCAATATAATTTCTTACTGTTTCAATTATTTCATCAGTCTTTACCATGGTTGTGTTGCATTAAACTGATTCAAGAAATCAGAACTCACAATATACTAATTGTATGTAAATATATATAAGCACCTTTTAGGCATCAAGAAACCTGTATAATTTTGATAAAAAAAAAAGTTTTGTATATTTTAATGGTGGTGTATAAGAAATAGAAACTATATATAATTAATTTTAAATTGTAAAAAGAAAGACTTCTTCTTAAAAATAATAATAATAATAATAATACAAGCAAATCAATTAATTCACAATATTTATTTATATATATATATATATATATATATATATATATCCATTACCACATTCACAACTTAAAAACAAGTAATTGGGCATGCTATTGCAAATTAAAAAACTAAAAAGGATTATGACACAATAATCAGAACATATATAGATAGGTCCTATTTCTGGTTCTCGAGTACTCCATAGAGCTTCGGGGACAACCGCGGTTTGATAACAATTTCAAGTGGAGTTGCTTCGGTGCATGTCTGCCCAAAGCTTTCAAACATATCAATCGGTTCATCGGACGGAGTGGTGATTTCGAAGGCATGCAAAAAACTAGCCAACGAGAAGTTAACCATTAGAATCCCAAAAGAGATGCCAGGGCAAACTCTTCTGCCACTACCAAACGGTATCATCTCAAAATGCTGACCCCTAACATCAACATCTTTTTGGGTTGTCAGAAACCTCTCCGGCTTGAACTCCAATGGATTATCCGCCCATACTTCCGGGTCGGTTTGGATTTTCCAAAGGTTACTGATGAGTCTTGTTCCTTTAGGGACATGGTAGCCATATATGGTGCAGTCCTCGGTGAATTCATGTGGAACTCCGAGTGGAGCTGGTGGATACAAACGCAGCGTCTCTTAACTACGGCTTGGAGGTACAATAACTTGCTTATATCAGTCTCATCCACAACTCTTTCCGGGCCCACATGGACATCTAGCTCATCTTTGACTTTTTTCAGGACGTGTCGATTGATACTGCCCAAGTCAAGGTAACAGTGATGGTGTCGCTACCCCCTGCAAAGATAGCCTGCAAAAATACACTCTTGTTTTGTGTCTAGCTTCCTTTAAGACAATTAAAGAAAAGATTGAAAAGAAATATACTTACCAAAATTGTGGCTTTGTTAATTGTATCCGGGTGATGACCCACAAGGTCCGAACCCGCCTGAAGTACAGACAGCATAACGTCCATGAGATCTTGTTTCTCCTTAGCTTCACTCGCTGATGATCTATTCCGTTTATGCTCTTCTAGCCATTCCCCAATAATATCATCCAATTCTTTTGCCGTTTTCTTCATGGCCTTCTCATATCCACCCAAATCCAACCACCTAATATAAGGTATAGCATCACCAACTACAAAGGTCCCCGACAATTTAAAAAATTTCCTCACTGGTTCGTGGACCCGCAATGCCTCTCTTTCATCACTCATATTCTCATCACCAGCAAAAAATCGCTTTCCTGCAACCATTCTGAGAATCACGTTGAGACTCAACGCCACAAACCGCCGATTCATCTCCACCAAAACAGAGCCTTCTGCAATATTGTTCTCTGTCTTAGTACTCCAAGTATTGTACAGTGGTTTCAAGAAGCTGTGCACTTCAGAGACTCGAACATGTTTAAGCAGCTCGAGCCGGCGGTTCGAGAGCAACTTTGAAGTGGTTATTTTACGAAGCTCACGCCAATAAGGTCCATAGTCGGCAACTGAAAACATCGCGTAGTTGTAAGCGAGATGCTTGAACGCCAATAGTTTGGGACGAGAGGCGAGGGCAAGGTCATTGGTGCCGCTAAAACATTCCTTAGCCATTTCCGAACTGCTTACCACCAGAACTGGATGCACTCCAAGCCGTGCTTCTCTGCCATGGCCGCCAAAGTCTTGTGGGGAAGCTTGGATGTTGCTAACAGTGGAAGGTGACCAATTATAGGCCATCCACCGGAGGCTTCAGGTGCCAATTTTCCCTTGGCAGCTGGAATAAATCTCCGTGATGAATAGTATAAGATTAGGAATAATATGGTGAAGCATCCAGCTACGGTAGTATTCAGGGCAAAATCCATTGCATGCATTGAATTGCTGAAAGGAAGAACAAAGGAAGTTAAGGTTAAACGCTGGGTAAGAGTATGGTAGTATTAAGTATTACTGCCCGCTTAAACTGTGGATTTATCGCCGCCCACGTCGAGCTCATAATTAATATTGATTGACGAGGTACAGAAGAAAAAAAAATTATTGGAAATAGTGGAACTAGTTCAATGTTATCATATAGAAAAGATTCAGAGTTTCCTACCTGCTACTTTGGAAATTTGTGTACTCTTCCCAATATAAAATTGTTGTGTATAATAGGAACGGTTTAGAAAAAAATGTATTGTTCAACCCTATTTAACATGTGTCTTTCTATTCGAAATTAACAGAACCTTAATTTTCTGTTTGTTTTTCTTCTCCTTATATGCTTATTTTTTTAATACAAAAAATATTTAATTACATATATTTTATTTGAATTCAATTATATTTTAAAAAATTATGTTAATCAAATATATACCTATCATCCATTAAATTAACAATGTTCGGTTAAATGCATAAAAAATTAAGCATTATTTGTTATTATCCTGTTATATAAATATATATACATACATATTATATTTAAAATTTATTAAGAAAAAAAAAACTGCCTAGTTACGTCCTTAATTAGAACCCTTTCTAACACTTGTTGCTCCATGTATTTTACATTTTTTATATTAAGTATTTGGACTATTGTTGGCTCAAGCATACAAGTATATTGAATTTACATCATCAAGGAGTGTCTCTTAATAGGAGGATTCTAGATAAGGGAATTTTCATTTACATCATAATAACAATATTTTTAGTAATTAACATATATATCCATTTCGTATCAGTTTTTTAGAAGAAAAAAAAAATCTCCATTTCATCAGTTATTTATTTATTTATTTTGAGAAAATCCATTTATTCAGTTGAATATCTCCACTTTCATAAACGCAAGCGTACTTTTTATTGATATTATGAAGAACTAGATACCAAAAAAAAAAAAAATCCTTACAAAGTCAAATAAAATTCAATACAAACAAGCAAATTAAATTAACCATTAGTATTAGCCATATATATACATATATATATATATATATACACTGGGCACGAATCACGTACAATGTAGAATGCACGCGGACCACCATTTAATAGCGATGGGTATGATTTTATTAATTTTTTGTTATACACAAGATTAAACAAGTTGATATTTGTAACAAAAATTTATGAGTTAGGGGTTGATTTATAATTTATATTTTAAGTACTTTAAATTATACTATCCATTTCGTGTAGGATCTATATATATAAAATAAAATAAAAAGTATAGAAATTATTATCAATATAACATACTTGTTATTAAAAAAACATGTTTTTGTGTATTAATATTATTATTTTTTGATAATAACTTTTAAATATTTTTAGGTGTTCTTCTATTTTAATCAGTCCATTGGGATAAAATATGCTACTCTATTTATATTTATTAATAGTTATGTTATTTTTAAAGTTATGTTTCGTATTATTTTTAGGACTTGTTACCATATTGTCATTTCCTTAATTTTCATGCAGAACATTTTTTTGAAGTTTTCTTTTTTAAACATCATATAATGCAAGCAATTAATTAAATGCTAATAAAACTTATCATATCAAGTATAATAATAAAGTATTTTATTTCACATGTATTTTCAATTTAACACTGTATATCCAATTTTATTACGAATTGACAGTTGTTCATTTATTTCTAATTAAAATAAACATAAAAAAATGTTAATATATTTACCAAAGCACTGCAATTTAAATAACACAAATGAGACAATAATATTTAAAAAAACTGATGAGCATGTATCATTAGTTAAAGAAAAGGAAACGCAGAAAAAAAAAAAAAAAAAGGAAAAGGGAGGATTGCAGAATAAGAAAACCAGGGGAACCCTTAATAAATAAAACTTAGAAGATTCTAACTTAAAAGAAAAAAAATAACCATAAGTGGCTCATATTTAATTAATTAATGATGTATTTATTCATTTATCAAATTTTGTTGTCATAAGTGAATGGTTATTTATGTAATTTTGGAGCGCCCCAAAGATGTAAACAATTAATTTATTCCGCTTTTTATAGATATTATAGATTATACATATATGCTTGTCCAGCTCGTTTGCCTGATTATTCATTTATTTTATTTCAGAAAGCCTTAAATAATGAAATATAAATTTCAATAAATGGTTCATAATTTAGAGCTGAGCCAATTTTCGGCAGTATATATAATAAGCACACCTTACTGGTAGTTACAGTAATCACCTGATAAGTAATGAAATTATTAGTATATAGGCTTTGTATAAGCTTTCTTTGGTGTTTTATGCGTAGAGCTTGGCGGGCAAGCGCGGCTTTACAAGAACATCAAGAGGAGTTGCTTTGAGATTCGTCATTCCAGAGCTTTCAGTCATATCAACCGGTGCATCCAAGGGAGTCGAGATTTCGAAAGCATGAAGAAAACTAGCCAACGACAAACTCACCATTTGCAACCCAAAAGAAGAACCAGGGCACGCTCTTCTCCCACTGCCAAACGGCATATACTCGAAATTCTGGCCACTAAAATCAATATCTTTATGGGTGGTCAGAAATCTCTCTGGCTTGAACTCCAGTGGGTCCTCCCATATTTCCGAGTCGGTATGAATTTTCCAAAGGTTGGTGATAAGTCGTGTACCTTTCGGGACATGAAAGCCACCTATGATGCAGTCCTCGGTGAATATACGCGGTCCCGCAAGTGGAGCTGCTGGGTAGAGTCGTAATGTCTCTTTGATTGTGGCTTGGAGGTAAACCAGCTGGTTCAGATCAGACTCTTTCACAAATCTTTCATGGCCGACAATGGCATCCAATTCATCTTTGGCTTTTTTCAGAGCGTGGCGGTTGTTTAGCAACAGGGATAGAGCCCATATTATAGTAACCGTGGTGGTATCGCTACCCCCTGCAATCATAGTCTGCCAAAATTGATGCACACTTGTTAAATTGTTAAAAAAACTGCATAATTTTATTTTTAATCAAAACAGTTTAGGCTGAAAATGAATACTAGGTACCGCAGTAGTGGTTTTGTTGATTATATCGGCATCATAACCGGCAAGCCCCGAAGCCGGAAGCACAGAGAGCATCACGTCCATGAAATCTTGCTCTTCCTTGACTACTTCACCACCACCTCTTTCCCTCTTCCTCTTGTGCTCTTGGAGCCATTTCTCAAGCGCTTCATCTAATTGCTTTGCGGTTTTCTTCATGGCTTTCTCATATCCTCCTAAATCCAACCACCCAAGATAAGGCACGGCATCCCCTGGCAAAAACAAACCAACCAAATGAAAGAATTCTCTCATTGCATTCTGAACCTGCCGTGATTCTTTAATTTCTTTCTCATCACCAACATGATCTCCACCGACAAAGAATTGCTTCCCAGCCACCATTCTGGCAATCACACTCAGTGTCAAGTCTCCAAACCATTGTTTCATCTCCACCAATACCTGGTTCGATTCATTCTTTTTCTCAGTCCAATGCACATACAGTTGTTTCAAATAGATTCCAATTTCAGAGACACGAACATGATCAAGCAGCTCGATCCGGCGGCTGGAGAGCAAGTGTACCGTAACTATCTTACGGATTTCACGCCAATAGTTTCCATAAGGTGCAAAGTTAAACATGGCGTGGTTGTAGCCAAAGTGCTTCACGGCGATTAGTTTAGGACGTGAGGATACTTCGACATCATTGATGGTAAAGCATTCTTTAGCCGTCTCGGGACTACTCACCACCAAAGCTCGATGCACGCCAAGGCGGACGGTAAAGACGGGTCCATTCTTTTCAGCCATGGCTGCTAGAGTTATGTGGGGAGGCTTGGATCCTCCTAACATTGGAAGGTGACCGATTATAGGCCATGCACCTCTGGCTTCAGGTGGTATTTTGCCCTTGCAATTGGTAACCCTTCGACTACGTAATAAAGTATAAGAGATGAGAAGTAGAGCACAGAATCCAATTGTGGAAGTAAACGGAATAAGGAAATGATCCATTACTGCCTTTGATTGCCGAGTGAATTACGTATATTCTCGGCTTTTGCTAATATGTTTGGGCCATCTTCTCTGTATCTTATTATAATGCAACGAAATATCGAGGCATGTTTTTGGGTGGGGTATCAAAATCAAAGTCAGAGTCATGCTTTTGGAAAAAAATTACGGGTCAACATTTTTAAAGGGATTGTACCGTAGATGATCCTTATTTTTTTAAATTAATCAGATGAAGACTGGAATTACACTTGAATTACATGAGGCCCGTTTGTAAAGTTTTATGTCTCCGGATATGAGTTGTTTTTATTTTTCAGAAGAAATTGTAACTTTATCATTTCGATTTATAATCTTTTTATAAGAATTAAAAAGAATAAAAAGCAAAAATATACAAAATTTAAAACTATTTATTTTCTTTTAGAAGTCAAAACCATTTAGAACTGATTTTAAAATTTAATGTATTTTGGTAAATATTTTTTAACAGTCATTTGTCATTTAAATGTACCAAATATTTTACTTAAAAAACAAAGATATAAAAATATGAATGTTACAAAACCAGAAATTAGTGTTTGTTAACTCCACTCCTCTCATGTCTAAGGTTTTGGATTAAAAATCAACCCAACAATTAAAAAAAATACAAAAAATGAATGCCTCATCCTTTTGACTTTTCTCATTGCTTTTGTTTTGTTTTTTTTTTTTTTTTTTGTTTTTGTTTTTCTAGAGAAATATAAGTAACGTTTTTTGTATGAAAAATATTTAAAAAGTAATACTTGTTACTTTTTCTTTTTCTTTTTTTCACTATACAGGATGTAATGTAATTGTATAATTTACTCTAGCTATCTCATTAGGGGGGGGGGGGGGGGGGGGGGAACTCTATCTATATGTAAAAAAAAAAAAAAAAAAAAAAAAGAAAACTACCTACAATAAAGTTTTGTGGCATCACATCTATTAGCAAAAATTAGATGATCCGGACCCTCTCACAAGATATGTCATATCATAACATGTGATATCACAATCCACAAAAGTTTGGCCTTCTCACAAGATATGTCATATTATAACATGTGATCTCACAATCCACAAAAATTTGATCCTCTCACAAAATATGTCATATCATGATCTCACAATCCACAAAAATTTGATTAAGAGAACACTTGTATTATTATTATTATTATTATTTTTTGTTTTGAGAAAAAACATATCTTCTAGTAGTATCATAGATATCACGTTGTAGTTCTACATCATACGGCATTGTCTTATTGGACCATCCGACGCAATACATCATAACCCTTAAGAGTGAAAATTAATTTCCACATGTTTCCTATTTTCATTCATCTCAACGTGGCGTTTAGAAAATTGACATTATTGTGTTTTAACTCATCATACTAATTGCGTAAATAATGCTCTACCTTACATGCTTAGCACTCTTTTCATAACATTATTTTTCATTCTTCAAAAAAACAAAAAAATGGCATTCACATATATAGTGTGTGACTTGTCCAAACGCAAAACTAATTGATGTATAATTTTGGCATTATATTGACTTTTTTAAATTAATTTTTTGGAAGAACGTAATATATATATATATATATATATACTGACTTAGACAAAAAAGTTTGCTTAATTTCTTGAGGAGCATAAAAGGAGAAATATCGCTGCCCCATTTATTTAAAGAGGGTTTCACACATCCCCATTAGAAATGTTCTTAGTTGATCTATTCAGATTATGAGTCATCTATTGCTAATCTCTTCTCTTTCATGTTTGAGAATGTTAACATTTTATTATTATTATTATTTTTTTATGTTACTGATGTGAAAAAGACAACTATATTTCTTAATATTTAGATTATGGGTTATCTATTGCTAATCTCTTCTCTTTCATGTTTGAGAATGTTTAACATTTATTTTTTATTTTTTATGTTGCTGATGTGAAAAAGACAACTATATTTCTTAATTTCATAACATATAAAAGTTGTAAGATGGTTTATTTACTTTTTGGTTATTAATATTTTAATGATTGATATTTTTATATAATTTAAATATAGATAAGTAAAATTTTAAATAAATAAATAAATAAAAAATAAACTAATTTCATATATGAGATTGTTCAAAAGAATTTACTTTCTAAATTAAAATTTTAAAACAAAAATCAATATATAATTTTTTTTTATTTTTTATTTTTTGGCTATGCCCCTGGCATCCCCTTCCCCCCCCAAGACTCGAACCTAGCTTCCACTGGCCGGGCTGTGGTCTTCTAAATTAAAATTTTAAAACAAAAATCAATAAATAATTAAATTTTATTAATTAATAATTATTATATCAGTAATATTCCGTTGGTAATCATCATTGTGACAAATTAAATAGTAAAACTCAATTAATTATTATATTATTTAATAATAATTTTTTTTGGTTTGGATTTAATAAATATTTTAATAACTTTAGTAGTGCTGTATTTCTTGAAATGAGTTGGCTGGTGGTGACGGCTAGCAAACAATGGTTGCCCATTCTTCTGGTGGAGATCGAAAGCTGATTTATCTGGTAATCATTAGCCAATGCGAAAGGGTGAAGAAGCTCATCAACCAACCATTTACATTTTTTCAGCCCAAAAAAAAAAAAAAATCTATTTACATTTTAACTTTGTTTGTTAAGCATTCACTAAAAAATAAACAAGAATGTTGACTAAGAAAGCTAACTGACAAAGCTACCACATGATTAAGCATTCACTAAAAAATAAAAAAAGAATGTTGACTAATAAAACTAACTGGCAAGGCTGCCACATCGTTAACAATCTAAAGCTTCCAACGTCTGAGCTGTGAAAGCACAATGTGATTGATGTTCGAAACTGACCAGTTATTTGAATTTTTTTAAAAATAAAAAATAAAAAAAGAAATTGAGGTCGTATTTACTATTATATATAATTGCATTATTAGTGATCAGTTATATATTAATTACAAATCACATACTTCATTTTGGAAATAGAACATTGTTGGATGAAAATAACAATCGGATTTCTTTTATTTTATTATTTCAAAAAATGTTAATTATCATTGATGGTTTTTTTTTTTTTTTTAAATGTCGTGGGTTTAAAATATATGCACAACCAGATTGACCACCTTTCAGCCACAAAAAAAGAAAAAAAAAAGAAAAAGAAAGCTTGACCACCTAATTATCACTGTGGGTTATTTCAGGAAATCCATTCCTTACCGTTTACGCACCATTCAAAACCTGTCGCACTGTCCCTCATACATACAGAAAAATGTGGGGGCTGTGTACTCGAAATTATTTTGCAAACCACAGCTATCAAAGTTAATAACAGGCCCTACGTACACCTAGAATGGTAGGTTCAACGAACTAAACAATTCATCTATTTATGTTTCTTCATGATTCACGGATCTTTTAACTTCAATCATTATCAGTTGTACATTCAAATGGTTAATTGTTTGAAAAGCGTGCCTTTTAAGATTTGGAAGGATTGGATTGCAGATTCCGGATAATGAAAGATAATCCATGCGTGTACTGGCCCAAATGAAAAGGTCAGTTCAATGATGGTATAGACAAGTTTTCCGAGAGGCACCATTGTAAAGTAGTGTAAATTGTTTTAAATTTTTATTTTGAAAAAATACAAACGTATACTAAAATGAAATCCTTTATTATACCATAATCGAACTAGTAGGAATCTTTATTAAAAAAGTAGGATAAAAATAATATTATTTTTTTCTTTTCCTGCAAAAATTTTAGGAATTAATATAAATTTGGAGCTGTTGGCAATCATAACTAGTAAATCGATTAAAATTTTACAAAAAAAATTAAGCATACTCCCCAAAGCAAAAGAAAGAGGAAAACAAATAACAAAATTTATTTTATTTGGAATTAATCAACCAAAACAAATTCAAAAATTAGGAAACGTAAAATTAAAAAGAGAAATAAATATATATATATATATATATATATATTTCTTTTTTCAACCAAAAAAGGCGAAATTTCCCATCCTGGGAAAAGTTCCCTTTTTCTAGCTGTTTTTAGCAAAGATTGATAATTGTTTATATATAATTTTATAATCTATATATATAAAAAAAAAATTGTTATCCATGTTGAAATTTGCCCTCTTGTATCAATATACTATGAATATGGTATCGCAATTTAATTGGAAACGTACTGAAAAAATCTGATTATGATAAAAAAAAAATATATATATATATATATCTTCAAGTTCAATGTAAATCTGGATGTTTCTTATTCAAGGGACTTGCCACTTATCTTGAACCGTCTCTTAAGTTGACCTGTATCTTATTAACATTCACAGTTAACTGATGGCTTTGCCTAGATATATACGATATATTTTGCTTTCATGCATCTAGATTTTTTTATTTTTTTGCCCTTTTGGAGATATGTAGAAAATTAACGGATTGTAATTTTTTTTTTAATAAGAAAGAAAACAAAAATTTCGACTATCTTTATTACTCAATTTGCCCTTATTTTTTTTTTTTTTTAAGATATTCACCCAAAAAGTTTACTATATCAGACAATGTACATGATGTTTTGATAAGATTGCCACGAATTCCACTTCTGTTTTTGTTTAATTTGTCTTTTCTTGGTTCGAATCCCAACCATAAAAAAGTATTTTTTTTTGTTTTAATTTTATTAAGAAAATCCACTTTATCATTTAAAAATGCACGATTTATTTTCATCAGTTAATTATTGCATATATTCTCGGCCAGATCATTCATATTCATTAGTTGGGTTTTTAGCAACTAAGTCTCACAAATTATAAAGCTTTTACGCTTTGATCCTTTGATTTTTTTTTTTTCTTTCCCTCTACTTTGGTCCTCAAAACATTTTTTTTTTTTTTCATTTTGTTCATTTAACTATTTTTTGTATATATATATATTTTAATAATTTTGAGTCATATAAAGAATTCACAACAACAGTAAAACAGCAAAATTACAAAATCGGACAATGTTCGAAAATCTATGTGATTGTTACATTAAGTGTTTTCTACCTATAAAAACTGGTAAAAGACAGACAAAAAAATGATTAAGAAATCATAGTGTTAAAAAAAAAAAAAAGTTTTGAATTTTAAGAACCAAAAATGCCAAAAATAATAATAATAAAGAACCAAAGTGCAAAAGCTTAGGAATTAGGGGGCATAATGGAAACATTTGTTTTCAATTATTGAAAATTATGGTAAATACCTTTAATTGTAACATTTGCTATCCATTGTTGTAATGTTCTCTTATGATAAACACACCACCGCAGAGGAGAAAAGGTTAAAATAAAAAAGATTAGACAGAAATTCCAAGTGAAAAGACCGGCTTGGGATTGTTATCCGGTAGCTTTTGATGTGAATATGGAAGCTGAGAAGCAAATCGAGGCTGCGGTTGACTCGTATGCTAGGAACGAAGCATTTAATTGCAACAATGGTGAAATTTATTGACCGAGCAGTATCAGATTGAGAAGTATGGGTTTGAGGAAGCTCTATTGGATACAACGTGAAATCACAAGGAACATGGCTTCATGGGGTTTTATAAACTTTAGGAATTCTTTAGTGTTTTGGGTTCACAAGTTTAAACTTTCAAGATTGTGCGTTGAAAGTGATTTTAGTAAAATAAATAAAAAATAAAAAATTATATAACAAATTATGGGTGTTTGATTTGATTTGGTGATGTTGGCATTGGAAAATTATTGTGGTTTATTGTTTTTTTTTTTTTTTCCTTTTCAATTTTTATGTTTTTCATAATTGGGTATTTGAGGATTTAACTATAGACTTAGTTTACTTGTGCCTTCACCATTTTTATAATTCCTAAACATAATCAATTTCTAATTCTGCTTGGTTTAGATTAAAAAAAAATAGAAGAAAAATATTTGGTTGAGGAGGAAGCTGTTTGAAATACATTTATCACTTTTTTGATGTTCTTTCGCTGGAAAATTGAGGATATATAATTAGGATTAAAAACTTCCCTTGGAAAACCATTCTATAAAAGCCAGGAAAAGGAGCAACAATACTTGATAGGGGAAAACAATGAACCTCACACATTTTCATCTTTTCCTCTCTTCGGTGGTGGGTGGTTTTGTTTCAGAAACAAAGAACTGAGAGGAACGGCGTTTTGAGAGACAGAAGAGAACGAAACAGCTTTTTGATGTGGAAAATTTGATACACGTGGCAGTCAGAGAACGGCAGTAGTACTGAGTGTCCAGTAGTATTAGAAATTTTCGTTACTATAGACTTCGCTCCACACAAACACAATCCCAAACAGTGAGGCTTTCCAACTTCTGTATCATATAAATAACAATAACAATCCACGTTATTTTAGAGATTTTCTTGGTTGATTCCTCCAGATCTTGGGCTATCTATGGTTAATTTCTTCTCTTTCAGGTTTGAGGTTGTTAAGTGAAAAAGCCAACTATATTTCTTAACTTCAATATATTTATTTTTTTGAATGTTAATACATTATTAATTACTATATTTATATAATCTAAATATAAATTAGTAAATTTTTAAATAAATAAATAAATAAAAGAATTCAAATAAATATAAAAATCAATTATAAGTGGAATTTATATGTTGTTTAGTAATTCAAATATTATTTTAAATGGTTTACATGAAATGGTTTACTTTTTTAAATTGATTTTTTTTTTAAAAAAAAAACAACATATAATTAAAAATTTTTAATTAATAATTATCATATCAATAATAATTTTATTAATGATTATCACCATTAATGATAAATAAAACAACAATTAAATTAATAAAATATTAGTATATCATTTGTTATAATCTATGCTAATTTTTTTTTTTTTTTGGTAAAGATTTCACTAACTTTAACATTATGTACTTTTTGAGATGAGTTGGCTGTTGCCTGTTGGTGATGGCTAGAAAACAGGAGTTGCCAATTCTTTTACATGAGACTTTTTTTTTTTTTTTTTTTTTTTTTTCTTTTGGGTTGAAAGTTTAAAGCTGATTTACCTGGTAATTTTTAGCCAATGCGTGTGGGTGAGATTAAAAATTTAAAAGCTGATCAACCAATTACATTTTTTCAGGAAAAAAAAAATATTTACATTTTATTTCGTTGACCAAAATGACTACTTATTATTTTATGTCCCAAAAAAATATAATAATAATTATAATACCAATGATTTCAAAATCAAGTTCTCAAAACCGTGAAATATGTAGTGGCTGATTAACAAATTAACAAGGAATTTTAACTAACTCTGTTTTCACTAACAAACAAGAATGTTGATTAAGCAAACTAACTGACAAGTTAAGCTAACACATTTTTAACAAGCTAAAGCTTCCAGAATGAGCTATGAAGGGACAATGAAACTAATGTTCCAAACTGACAACTTACATATATAATTTTTATTTTGGATTTTTAAAAAAGAAAAAAAGAAAAAATTGACTTCTTATTCACTATTATCTATAATTGCATTATTAGTGATCATAATTACGAATCATATATTTTATTTTTAAAACAAGAAATTGTTGGATGAAAACAACAATAGGATTCCTTTTATTTTATTATCTTAAGAAAATTAATTATCATTATTGATTTTTTTTCTTTTAATATCTCCGGTTAAAATACATGCACAAGCAGCTTGGCCACGTAATTATTCATTATTCTATGGGTTAATTTCAGGAAATTTGTTCCTTACCGTTTACGCACCATTCAATGTCGTTGTATCTGATATGTACCACAAAAGTATGGAGGTGCGTGTGTACTTCTATTTCATTTAAAGGTCGGCAAATTATTTTGCAAGCCACTGCTATCGAACAATGTTAATAATAAGTCAGATATGTTAAACGAATTAAATAATTCATCTTTTTTTTTTTTTTATATTTCTTCAGGACTCACTTATCTTTTAACTTCAATTATTATTAGTTGAACATAGATATTGGTTAATTGTTAGAGAAGCGCGCGGTTTCCAGACTAGGCAGAATTGCAAATTCCGGATACTGAAAATAATGTCACATTGGCAGGGACGCAAGACATAACGTTAAGGTGGGGGTCAAAAATTAAATTATTTTTTAAAAAATTTAATATTTAAAACCAAATTATTTTTCATATGTATGTCTTATTTTCTTTGAAAATAAATAAAGCGAGCATAAATTTAAATTATTAATTTTATGATGTAAGAAAAAATTGTTGGAAGAGAATAATACCATTAAAAAACTATATAGAATATATGCCAATTTTTTTTTCTTTTCTTTTTGATCAAAATATAAAATGCCTATAGTTGTTAGCTATCATGTACGAAAAGTAATAGATTTTTATTTTCTTATTTGTAAAATACTTTTATAGTCTATACTCTATAAAAGTTTAAATTAAAGTGAAAATTTATAACATATATGATTTGTTTACCCTTATCTAGCACGATAAATTAATTAGTTTCTTTTGTATAACTAATTGATTATTTCAACTATTTAATGATATCTAATATAATAGATAATTACAAACTCTATATGATAATCATAGAAACTAATAAAATATAAGGATCAAATATATAAAATAAAAAACAAAAACTTAAAATATATTAAAACATATATGGTAAAAACAAAAATAAAAAAATGCTAGGGCCATGGCCCCTCATGCCCAAGTGTAGTTTGGTCCTTGCATCTTGGAACTAAGCCTTGAGAGCAGTCCGGTTGTGTACAACCATAGACTCTCTTTAGGTATAATTATAAAATAAATCATTATTTAGATAGTCTCAAACCACTGATAATTGTAGTTGATAATTGTAGTTGAAATTTTAATTCGAATTCTGACAAATCTATTATTGCCTCGGTATATTCTATATTGCAATGCCGTCTGATGCAGGACCATTTACTTGATATCCATAACACAACTAGGAGAAACTTTTTATTTATTTATTTATTTTTATCCATAAAAATAGAAAAATTAGCTGGTCCAACTTATATTCATTGACGACTCTTATCGGTGCCTCCGGTACTAAGATTTGTAAATCAAGTGCAATTTTTGCAGTCAGATATTGTAACACCCCGTCCCGAATCGCACCGGAATCCGTGCACGTTGACCGTTGATCGAGTGAGTCAAAAGTTGACTTTTTGCTCAAGTTGGAATTTTGAGTTGAATAGGGTACCGTGGCGAAGTGCATGACTCCCTGAGTTCGTAGACTAGTAGCACGTCGAAAACGAAGCTACGGTTTGGAAGTTATGAGCAAAACAAGTTGAAGTCCAAACTGTCAAAGGGGTGCCGGAGTTGACTTTTTATTTATGCAAGGTTGAGCTTTGACTCATACATGGTGGTGACGTGCTTGTTGATACGAGTCCATAGACTAGCGGCATGTCCGATTCGGACATGTGGTTTGAAAGTTATGGACCTGTAGAGTTTTTCAAACACTGTATTATTTTAATATTATTTTTAAACGCGTAACGATGTGCCACGTGTGACTTAATGAAGGTGACCATGTGTCACCATGTTGAGAAGCCACATGTCAACCATGTGTAAAATCATATTATTTTATTATTATTTTAAATAATAATATTATTATTAATATTATTTAATTAATTTGAATTTATTTCTTTTTATTTTCCTTTTTCTTTTTCTTTTTCATTTTCTTTTTTTTTTCTTTTCCCCACGTGGGAAAAAGGGACCATGGGGCCCGATTCCTTCGCCTTCTTCTTCTTCTTCTTCTTTCTTTATTTTCTTTCTTCCTTCCCACCGCCTGTCTCTCTCTTTCTCCCTGCTGCACATTTTCCGGCCACCCACAGTCCACACGCGCCGGCCAGTGACGAGCGGAGGGAGGAGGCGAGCTCGGCCGCAAATTTTCACGGTGACCGGCCGCCGGACGCGCGCCGATCGGGCCGGAGAAGTCGCCAGCCGGAAAAATTTCTCTCTCCTCCTTTCTTGTGTTTTCCGGCCAGCCCAGCCTGAATTAAACCTTCTCTCCCCCTATTTTGGGTCCTCTGAGTTCAATTATGGCCTCCAATCTCAAAAATTCAAAGCGGTTTGCGAGATACGAGGAATTGAAAACCGGCCGAAGCTTTCCGGCCAAATTCCGACCACCTCCGACGGAATTGGGGTCGATGGAGACCGGATTTGTAATCCTCGTCGCTTAAGCTTTGATTCGGTATATTATTCGACCACTTTGGTTAACGTTTGTGTTTTGACCCCCCGGGTACCGGATATTATTTATCCGTTTAAAATATTAATTTATTTGACTGTGTGTGAATTGTGTTCTAGGAGCACCGGTGAGTCGTGGAATTGATCCCATGGTGGATCTTAGGTTAATTGCGTGCTTAAGGTGAGTGACCCACCTTCAAATTAATTTTTGGAATTTAATTGGTGAATATTATGTGTGATTTGAATATTTGGAATTTAAATTCTATGTGCCAAATATTTATTTGATTTATTGTGGAATTATTGGCGAATTTATTGGATTTAAGAAAATGTGTATTATATAAATTTATGCCATGTGAAATTATTTTATGATTTTGAGAATTTTGAAATTCTTGTGGTTTTAACATTAAATTGGGCATGATTTGATTTTCAAATATTTAAAGGAAAATATTTGTTTATGTTGGTGACTTCAATTTTTATAAAGTATGCCCATGGAATATTATGAGATTTAATTACTATATTTCTAGAATTATTTATGCTATTGGGAAAATGTGAATATTTGAATTGGTGGATTTGGGAGTTGGTGGAATTGAAAATCATGGAATTTATGGTGTTGATTATAAAAAAATTGTGAAGAATTTCCGGGTTCAAGCGGATGGACTATACCCGCTATGTTTATACAAAAATGTGAGTTTTGATATATAAATTCAATATGTGGATTTTATGATTTTTGATGCACCGTGCACGTACTGGTGTTCTATTTATATGTGATATGGATATGTGCACACGGATGTGAGTAGTGCGCAGGTGGGTGTGAGTAGCGCGCAGGTGATATTATGAGGTTGTCCTGTGGTTGCCATCGGATGAGGGTAGGCCACCCCTCCATGGCCGGGACACCAGGTTAGCAGCGGCGCAGTGGGACGCCACGCGACCGTATGCCGGTTTCTTTCTATAACCTCCTGTCTGGCGATACCTTGGGACGCTGGGTACTGTTGGTGCCACTGGTATATAGTAGGTGCATCAAGTGATTTTCAGAACTGAGATTTCAAAATAAATATTTTTATATTGTATTGGAATTAAAAATATAATTATTACCGTTTCTGGTATTTATTTGATGTTTTGGGTTTCGGGGAGTACGAACAAAGGAATTTGTGAAAAGGTTTTAAAAGGGAAACTTTTCCAACTGAGAGAATTGTAAGGGTTTTGAGAGAAATTATTATTTCCAAGTAATTATTATATATCTACTTTATTACCGTGGTATTATATTGTATAGTAGATAGGGTCACTCACTGAGATGATTAGCATCTTACACTCTTAAATTCCGTTCCCCTAGGTCCAGGTTGGAGACGTTGATTGTCCGGGGCGAGCCCAACATCTCAGTTCGTTGCCGAAGGTTTAAGAAGTATTTCTTCCCTTTTTTCCTCTCTATCTTGTATTACTTCTTATCTGTCTTTGTATAAATTCCACATTTATCTGTATAATGCTCTGTATACTGTATTGGACGTGTAGTTGTTATTTAATGCACTGGGTTGCTGCTGTTGTTATTTGGAGTGTTGTAAATTTGTGGAATCAATTTGTAGTATTGTGGGAGGAATAAGGGGATCTTTTTTTGAAGTGTGTTTTCAGTGCAGGTAATTTTTGGTTAGTCCTACCCTTAGGGGAGGTGCTGCCGGATTTTCCGTTGGAATGTTCGATGGTATTTCCCTGGGATCAGGGCTTATCTAGGGTTCCAGGGAAGGAATTCTGGACGAGTCCTGGCAGATATACTTTGGGAAAATATTACCAAAAAAATTAATATAATAATAATTTATTAATTAACGGATGTTTGATTTTCGTTAACTATTTCATCTAAAAAAAAATATTCTTTTACTATTAAAAGGTTATTGATCAGGGTGATCTTTGACTTTAGCAAAGATTTCTTTTTTTTTTTTTTTTTTTTTTTTGGTCAACAAGGAAAGGTGAAATACATTGAACAAAAAAGGATTACAGCATGCTCATATCATTATGTAAAATGGCCAGAAAGTCCTTGGGAAGGTTAGCATTCCATCCTGGGAAAAGTTCCCTTTTCCTAGCTGATTTTAGTAAAGGTTGATAATTTTTACATGTAATTTTAAAAATCTATATAAAAAAAAAAAAAATTATCCATCTAGAAATTTACCCTATTGTATCATGGTAACTTAATTTAATTGGGAACGTAGGAAAAAGTTTGATTATGATTAAAAAAGTCTGGAGTTCAATGTAAATTTGTGCGTTTCTTATGTGAAGGATCTGCCACGTCTCTTGAACCGTTTCTTAAGTTGACCTGTACCTTATTAACATTCACAACATTTACACCACTGCCAACTAATGGCTTTGACTAGATATATGGTATATGTTTTGCCTTCAGGCATTTTTTTTTTTTAATATAGAAAATTAACAGATAGACAGCAAATCATTTTTTTTTTTTTTAATAAGAAAGATAACAAAAATTTGGACTATCTTTTATTACTCAATTTTGGGTTTTTTTAAATTTTTTTTTAGAGATACCCAAAAAATTTACGTTCTAAGAGTATATACTTGATGTTTTGAAAATACTGCCGAGAATTCCACTCCACTTTTTGTTGATTTTTTCTTTTCTTAGTACGAATCCCAATCACAAAAAAATAATAATAATAATAATAAAAATAATAAAAATAATTTTATTACGAAAATCCACTTTATCAGTTAAAAATGTCCGATTTATCTTCATTAGTTTATTATTGCATGTATTCTTGGCCACTTCAGACACCTAATTATTCATTAATTGGGTTTTAACACGTAGGCCTCCCCCCCCCCCTATTTAGGTCAACGAACTTATTATTATTATTATTTTGTATTTTGATCAGTTAACTATTTTTTGTATTCTTTTTTAAGTAGTTTTGAGGTATGTAAAGCGCTCACAACAACGATAAAACATGAAAATCACAAAATTAGACAATCTTAGAAGATCTATGTGTTTGTTACATCAAGTGTTCTCTATGTGTAAGACTACTTCTAAAAATTACTAAAACAATAGACAAAGAAAATGATTAAAGTATCATAGTGCGAGAAAATTGAAGTTTTAGAACCAAAAATGCCCAAAAAAAAAACATAATAATAAGTAAAGGACCAAAGTGCAAAAGCTTAATAATTAAGGGGCATAATCGAAACATTTGTTTTCACTTATTGAAAATTATGGTAATATACCTATCATTACAACATTTGCTATCCATTATTGTAATATTCTCTTATATTTTACAGTAACAAAGTGAAAATTGATAAAACTGACAGCGTCCTTTTAACCTATCTGAGTACTGAAATTATTTGTAGACATACATTCATTAATTATTTTTGTAGGGTCTTTCATCCTTAGACATAGAGCTTGGCAGGGAGGCTGGGCTTGATGAGAATCTCAAGTGGAGTTTCTTTCAGATTTGTTAGTCCAAAGCTTTGCGTCATATCAACCGGAGCATCTGAGGGAGTCGAGATTTCGAAAGCATGCAGAAAACTAGCCATCGAAAAGTTTAGCATTTGCATCGCAAAAGAAGCACCAGGGCACGATCTTCTACCACTCCCAAACGGCAGATACTCAAAATGCAGCTGACTCCTATAATCAGCATCTTTGTGGGTGGTCAGAAATCTCTCCGGTTTGAACTCCAATGGGTCTTCCCACATTTGCGGGTCGGTTTGGATCTTCCATAGGTTGGTCATAAGTCTGGTACCCTTTGGGACATGGTAGCCCCCTATGTTGCAGTCTTCTCTGAATTCACGCGGGGTTGAGAGTGGCGCTGCAGGGTACAGACGTAGTGTCTCTTTAACAATGGCTTGTACGTACACCAGATTGTTGATATCGGACTCTTCCACAACTCTTTCACGCCCGACATGCGAGTCTAATTCATCTTTGGCCTTTTTAAGAGCTTGGCGGTTGTTCAGCAACAAAGATATAGCCCATGTCATCGTAACAATAGTGGTATCACTGCCCGCTGCAATCATATTCTGCAAAATCCACGTTTTTAAGGATATTATTTTATGAGTGAATCACTATACGTATATACTTTGGCCAGATTGTATATCATATCCTTGAATTTAAAACATTTCACATTTGATTTTTAAGTTACAATTTATTTTACAACAATTCAATTCCCTAATTCATCACCATGAAATATAACATTTAGAAATTGGAAAAAAAAAAAGACAAAAAACATTAATTGAAAAAAACTATTCAATTTTTAAACTTCATGTGAGTCAATTTGAGAAATAATATAAAATTTGACAAATATAAACAATTGTGAGTTGAAGATATTTTATGTAAACCATTTTAAATTTAAAAATTCAATATATTATCTGGTCAAAACACAAAATATGAAAATGCAATTAATCATTATTTACAATAAATTAACAATTTCACTATTATTTAGATTACTAAAGTTAATACGTACGTACCAAGGCTGTGGATTTATTGATAGTATCGGTATCAAAACTGGCATGGTCTGATTCCCGAAGCATAGAAAGCATCACGTCCATAAAGTCTTGTTCTTCGTTAACCAGTTGAGTTCCACCTTCTCTCTTTCTTTTATGCTCTTGCAGCCATTTATTAAGTGCATCATCTAATACTCTCGCAGTTTTCTTCATGGCTTTCTCATATCCTCCCAAATCTAAAAACCCAAGAAAAGGAATGAGATCTCTTGGAACGAACATGCCCAACAAATGAAAGAATTCCCGGAGTGCGTTCTGCAACACCCGCTGCGATTCTCTCTCATCTGCAGCAATACCAATAGAAGAAGAGTATCGCTTCCCAGCCACCATTCTAAGAACGACGTTCAGAGTCAAGTCCCCAAACCATTGCTTCATCTCCACCAAAGCTTGCCCCGAGATATTCTTCTCCTGATCATTCCAATATCCATATAGTTGTTTCAAGAAGTTGGCTACTTCAGAGATCCGAATGTGTTTGAGAAGCTCGAGCCGGCGATTGGAGAGCAATTGCAACGTTGATAGTTTACGGATGTCGCGCCAATAAGTTCCATAAGGTGCAAACGCAAACATGGCGTGGTTGTAGCCAAAGTGCTTCGAGGCGATTAGTTTGGGTCGTCCCGAAACTTGCAAATCATTGATGGTAAAGCATTCCTTAGCCATCTCACTGTTACTCACCACCAAGGCTCGGTGCATTCCAAGGCGGATGGTAAAGAGAGGGCCATACTTGTCAGCCATGTCTCCCAATGTTATATGTGGAGGCATGGATGCTCCACGTAACAAAGGAAGGTGACCGACTATGGGCCATGCTCCTTTGGCTTCAGGTGCTACTTTGCCCTTGGCAAAACCTCGATGCAATATAAAATAGGAGATGATCATGAGGAGCACTATAGCACATATTCCTGTTATGGAAGTGTTTAGGTTTGGGATAAGAAAATCCTTTGATACTTGCATTGTAATGTGGAAGGAAAGAAATTAATACCTTATCTCCACAATTTTGTAACTCACCAAATTAAAATATTCTTGATGGACGGTTTGGTGGAATACTGATCATACCATCGGTGATATATGCTTCTTATATACTTACAAAAAAGCAACGACGAGCACAAATTACTTAAGTTACCACAAATTAGTATTTAATTCCTATACTAGTATATTTTAGCCGCCAGGCCAAGAAAGTGTAAATTTCCTGGTACGACAGGTCAAGAAAGTGGAAATTTCCTGGTACGACATTTCTTTTCTCTTCTTTGGAAAATGGGGGTTCTACAAAAAAAAAAAAAAAAAAAAAAAGAATCTGTAATCATGATCAGAAACCGTGGCAATACACTGTCATTATTGTCTTTTAAATCATTAAAATTAGTAAAATTACTAGTATATATATTTTTAATACAACGTATATGTGAGAAAAATCGAGTTTTAGCAAATATAGTGTTTTTTATCAGAACAAAAAAGGGTATTTTTTGACATATTCTTCACAAAAAAAAATGTAAAAGGAATATATACTAGCTTCCTTATTTCACATAAATTAGTTTATTTAATTTATAAAATTATTTTATATGTGCAATATAATACGTACGCAAGTGATCTCGTTTTACCTTTGAATTAACGTTTGGTCGTACATCCAAATATCTCTGATTTGAATCTTTTTTGGTAAAAACCTGATATTTCAACCTGCCTACCAAGACCAGGTCCATTAACACTAGTGTTTTAATAGTCAACGGATAGTGGTTGAAGTATCTCAAAGTCACTTTATGATAAAGATTTATTGTCAAATAAAATTTTTTTTAATCTCTATTATGTTTTTATATAGTTATGATGAAATTAATGTATAATGTTGTATAGCTTGTTTCGGATTATCGATCTCCCAAAAATTTTTGATAATTATCTTCTGGAGCGTAGAAACATAAAAATCGTTATTTAATTTAATTAAGAAAGGTTTACAAAAATGAAATTCTGTCTTAATGATGTTTATTGCCCAAAAAAAATAATAATAATAATTGCGCAAGAGAACAACGTTTCAAGTAATGGTCAAAGTACTTTCAATATCTAACCCACGAGTCAATATCTAACCCACGAGAAATGTTCTTTGGCTCTATATTGTTAATCTTTCTGTTTTGGAGTTTGAAGATTCTTGTTACGCAACATGATTTTTCAATTTAACGTAGTATTAATTGACTTTTTGAGTGAAAACAACAATATTCCAAGTAGCCAGTCCAATAGAAAAATCAACAATATTCCAACATAAAAACCAGAAGGTGCATGGACGTTTCCCGATTACGGCTTTGTAGTTTTTAATATCCTTTATTAGCAGGAATAATTGATGGAAAGTGATGGAATCGCTTAGGAAGTTAAGAACGGTGCTTTGACATAAACACTGGCCATTAATGCTTGTTTTGACAAATGATCGATTCTATTTACTAGCTGATGTAACAAATGAACATATGATTTGTTCAGAAAAGTGGGTAGATACTTTATATACCTTCTAATGAAAATTTTCTGCCCTCGTGCTTTGATTTTTATTTTTTATATTTATTTTTCACATACTTGTTTAATTTTACTTTCTCCTTCTTCTTCTTCTTTTTCCTAAATAAATTACTTTCCTTTGTTTTTTTCACCTAAAAAAATCGTTTCCTTTCAAATTATTCAATTTTAATATAAAATAGAAAATCTTATTCAAAGTTCTTTTATTTTTTTATTTATTTAAAAGACTTAAAGTACAGCTTCCCCAACGTTATTTTATTTATTTTTTAATTTTAATGAATATCAACGTTCTTTTAGAACAATGATATGTTGGACCAGGATTTCTCTTATGCCTATTGTCTACCTATTTCTTCGTTCGGGAAAAGTAAAAAAAAAAACGGGGGAAAAAAAAAGCTTCTAATCGCTATTCTTATCGATAAATGATTCCCAAGACTCTTTTTTTTTTGGCTGAGACAATGATTCAAAAAAAATTCTTTGATCATGTAAATTGGTATTTATACTAAAATGACAATAATTATTCATAGGAATAAAAAAAATAAAATAATAATTTCTATTTATATGTTTGACAACAATAAAAAATTAAATTTAAAGTTTAACCTTTATAAATAACACAATATGGTTAAAATCAATTAAAAAAAATTATTTAAACACAATATGGTTAAAATCAATTAAAAAAAATTAACTTTTATATTTATTTATGTATTTTTTAAATTTTATAAACACTATAAATTTAACTATATTATAAATGTAATATAGATATATTTAATAATTATTTAAATAAGAATATGGAAATAATAATTTTGAAATTTTAAAAAGAAATAGCTATTCTTTTAAATATAAGATTATCTATTTCCTTAGAATAACTATTCCTTTTATTTCAAAATGTATCAAACATAGAAATATGGAATTGCTATTTTATTTCTTCATTCATTCTGCATATAAAATGTGCCTACTATCTTAATGAAACACTACCACTAGAATAGATGCTTTATCTGCCAAAGTTTTTAAAATTCCGATAAAAGAAAAACAGAAAAAAAAAAAAAAAAAATTGTCTCCTCCTTCGTACCCAATAGAAGTTGTCTAATCAACCATCAGTTACTATCCTCCATCAGTGTTAGCCTACTCCACTACTAGCCATTAACCTATCTCCTCCTTCGTACCCAATGCAAATTGTCTCCCATACGTATAGCCTTGCCTTACTAATTAAATCAAAAACATATTAAACACAAATACCCCTTGCTCATTAGTCATCATTTCCCATTCATCAATTAAACCAAGAGCCATTTATATTCTAATTTCCCAATCATTTCTTAAAATTCTATCAAAAACTAAAACTAACAACTAGAAATGACTATTCGCCAAAAGCAAACTACCAAATGACACCTACATGATTGAAACAGAAGACTTCATGTGTTTCTGTAATTTCCGTAGATTCTGACAATGGTTTATCTACCATTGTGTTGTAAATAAATATGCAGTCGCAACAAATTAAACTTTTTACAGCACACCACAGAGCCTTTGGCTAGTGCGGATGGTTGGAAAGCAAATTAATTCTCAATGTGTGCACCGCTTGTAGTGTGCGGGTCGTGCCAAAAAAAATCATTTTCTAAAAACATTTCACTGTTTTCAACTAACTAGACCATTATCCATCCAAAGCCCCTTGTTTTTTGTTTCTCCTTTTCCTCGCCAAATTTTAGCTGGCTACGCGAACCCAAATCCGTTAGTCGTTCTCTTCTTTGACTCCATAAACCGCAAGTCCGTACTCCGCTGTGGTTGCAGTGGGCAGTGCATTTTCATACTTACCGTTAGATTATTTTGCAGGTGGGTTAATAGTGAGGGTTTTGGCATTGTTATTAATCGGAATTGATAGTCAGGGTCGGGTGATCTGATGGCGGCTATGTCAAAAAGTTTCTCTGAAACGTTATATCCATTGGCTACTGAGCTTGTGGCAGTTATTGAAGGTATGAAGTTTGCTAATGGGGCGTGGTTTTCTTGACTCTGTCTTTGCGACTGACGCGCGTTATTGGTCTATTAATGGGGTTACATTCATTAATAAAGTGGCTCATGCTAAATTTACCCAAAAATGGTTTATTTAATTTTGATCCTGTTATTTATTTATTTTTTTTTGGCTAGTGTGGCTGGGCCCAGGCTCCCCTCCCCCCCCCCCCCCCTAAGACTCAATCCCTCTGCCACTTGAGCTCATGTAGAAGAGGGTGTCAGGACCCCCCCCCCCCCTAAGACTCAATCCCTCTGCCACTTGAGCTCAGGAAGAAGAGGGTGTCAGGACCTGTTTGAAATTTTTCATTGGAATTCTAGATAAGTTCTGATATCAGGAAGACCCTATCGGACCTTCCAATGGAAAATCCGGCAGAACCTCCCTTAAGGGTTGGATTTACTACAAATTTTTTGCATTGAAAATACACTTCTATAAACATCACCTTATTCCTCCCATCTTACTATAATTTATTTCCACAAATTTACAGCACTCCAAAATAATAACAGGGAATCAGTAAGCAATTAAACAAATATCTGTCAAATCTGTATATAGAGCATTATACAAATAAATATGACTTTAATATAATGACAGATAAAAAAGCAATACAAGATAAAGAGGAAAAAGGGAGGAAATGCTTCTTGGACTTTCGGCAATGAACTGAGACGTCGGGCTCGCCTCGGAAGATCAACGTCTCCCAATCCTTGCACCTAGGGGAACGAAATTTAGAAATATGAGATGCTAATCATCTCAATGAGTGACCCTATCTACTGTACAATTATAATAGTAACGATAATTATAACACATTTGATTAATTAAGAATAAATAAGTAAATAAATAAAAATTAATTGAAAGTAATATTTTCTCTCAAAACCCTCACCATTTACTCCGTTGGAAAGGTTCTCCTTTTAAAACATTTTCGCAAAACCCAATTTTTTATGCCCCAAAAATCAAGGAATAATTAATCTAATAAATAATTAAATAATCCAAATACGAATAAAATGTAATGAAATATAATAAAATAAATTTAGAATACTTGCATTAAAGAAATATAACATAAAGGAAAAATTCAATATATAATTCATAAAATTTGATTTAATAAATCAAAATAAACAGTATCAAAAATATAATTTAAATAATTACAAACAATCCTGTAAAATAAGTGGTAGAAAAATACTATAATATTCATTTTGAAATATTCAACCAATCTATATAATATTTTTATGATAAGTTGCATTTTAAAAATATTAATTTAAAATAAGTGACATAAAATATAAATAAATACATTTTAGAAAAGACTAATTGGAAATAGATGATAAAACAAATTAAATACATTTAATTTAAATACGGCTTTAAAATTTTAAGATTTGAAATTTATTTCAGAAAAATAATACTTGACACACCACACTATATACCAGTGATGCCCTACGATACCCAGTGTCCCGAGCACCATCTGGCGGGAGGTTAAAGAGAGAAACTTGCATACAGTCGCTTCGGAGTCCTGACAGCGCCGCTGCTTAAACCGTCAACCCGGCCATGGAAGGGGGCGGCTTATGTGCACTATATAAAACTTGCCTATCCTCGGTCCGATGGCAACTCATGGGAGACATTATAACTTGCGCGCTCATTCACATATACAGTACAAAATACCAGTACTGTATGAGTGCATCTAAAACAGATAACCAAATTTATTATTAAAATATGCAATTTTTTTCAAAATTCACCGTAGGAATTATACCATTTTTCAAACTCACATTCCCACATTTTTCTTTAATCCTCATCATAAATCCATCACTTTAAAATCTATCAAATTCAAATCCATCAATTTGAATATAAAAATTTTTCAATGGCATAAGGTCAAGCCATTAATATTTCAATGCATAAATATTTTTTAAAACATAATAATTTAAATCCATATTTTTCTCAAATTCTCAAAAATCAATTTAAATAAGTAATATGAAAACCATATAAATTCCATATATAATTAATTCATATAATTGTGCACAATAATTGAATAATAACCATAGCAATGATTAAAATAAATCAAAACCACAATTTTTTTAAATTCCCAAATATATTCTTTTGGCACCAAAACATATATTAAAAACATTATAAATTATCAATACAATTCTAGATAGAAATTCTCATAATATTGAGCACATAAGCATATTTTTGAAATATTCAATTATGAAATATTCCAACAAATTAATATAATAATTAATAATTTCAATTTCAATTTCATAAAATTTTTTAGATCAAAATATTTCTTAATATATAAATATTTTGATTCACTCAATTGAGCATCAAATTTCCAAATATAAATCTACTAATATTTATCACATAGAATATCAATTTCAAATATTCAATTAATACAAAATATTCACAAATTTTATTCCCGAAATTAATTTGAAGGTGGGTCACTAACCTCGAGCACGCAATTAACCCAAGATCCTCAATGGGATCAATTCCACGACGCACACGTGCTCCTAGAGCAACAATATTACACAACTCAAATAAATTAATATTTTATTCGGGTAAATAATACCCGGTACCCGGGGGGTTTAACACAAACGTTAACCAAAATTTGAGAGTAATATACCGAATCGAAGCTTGTGAAACGAGGCTTATGAATCTAGTCTTACTTCCCGGAGATCGAACCCGAGATGGGCGAAATCTCATCGGAAAGCTCATGGATTTTAGACCTTCGATTCTCACAATCCGTTAAGAATTGAGGAAAGTGGACACTGGATTTGGGTTCAGAGGGTTGGAATTAGTGGGATAGGATGGGCGGTGCAACTGGAAACTCGCATGAAAGTCGATTTCCCAACGAGCCACCGTGGTCACTGGAATCCACAACCGCTGGCGGCGAGTCCGGTGGCCACTAGCCGTGATTTTTGGTGGAAGAGTAGATCGGGGAATGGGTGACTCAAAGGAACCAGCGGTGAGGCAAACGGAGGTCGGAATAGGGAGAAATCTGGGTTTGAAGTAATCGATGCCGCCACAGAAAAAAGTCTCGATCCGAGCGCGTCGGCAGTCGGTTGGCCGTGATTTTTGGCTGGCCGACCGGTTTTCAGCTGGGCTTCAAGCTAGGGTGGTGCGTGTACTATGCTGGTGGCCAGAAATGGGTGAACGGTAGTTGGCCGGTTGGGTTTCGCTCTCTAGCTCTCTCTCTCCTCCTTCCCCTTCTCAGCCAGTCAAAACACCCGCGGGTGCCACTGTGCACTCACGGGTGAGTCCACTTTTTTGACACGTGGCACCACTGTTCACACCCATACAGATCCATGAATAGTAAATGCTGTCTCGGAAAAACTTCACAGTTCCGCAACTTTTAAACCACATGTCCAAATCGGACGTGCCGCTAGTCCATGAACTCATATCGACGAGTACTTCATAACCATGCATGACTCAAAGCTCAACTTTGCATGAGCAAAAAGTCAACTCCGGCACCCCTTGGACAGTTCAGACCTTAACTTGTTTTGCTCATAACTTTCAAACCGTAGCTCCGTTTTTGACGTGCTACTAGTCTATGGACTCGTGACAACGTGTACTTCGTAACGGTACCTTGGTCAATGTGAAATTCCATCAAGAGCAAAAAGTCAACATTTGACCCCTTCTCGGATTATTTATCTACTGATGTTACTTCTATTTCTTCTAAATCGAATCTGGATCTTACTTTCAAAAAAAAAAAAAAAGGAAAAAATTGTTCAATTTTATTTTCTTAGTTCGAGTCCCAATCACCAAAAAAAATACGTATATGGATGTATATATTTTAATTTTTTTTTATAAAATTCACTTTATCAGTTAACTGTTATATCTTCATCAGTTATTCATTGCATATATTCCTCGCCAGTTCAAACACCTCATTATTCATTACTGGGCTTTTAGCCCCCGGAAGCCTCATGGGGTATTATTGGGCTATTCCAACTTTCCCTGGCAAAGAAAATAAAGAAAAAGGAAACAATGTTTTAGAAAGAACCAAAAAACAAAAGTTGTAAGCTTTCGAAGCAAAAATGGAGGGACAAAAAAAAAAAAAAAGAGAAAAGAAAAGCAAAAGATAGAAGGAAAAAAATGATTTTGGATAAAAAGAAAAATGATTTTATCCAAAAAAATAATTTTTTAATTATTTTCACATAAACTTATGCAAAATAAGGTTCTGAAATTAGAGAAAAAAGAATATGGGTTAGTTTATGTTTGAGACACTATATCTAATTTTACTACCGTAAAAGTTTTGAATTTCAATTAATAACAATTTTGAGATCTGAATTGTGTTTGAGGATTTAATTTATCACTTATGCTGATTTTGTTATACCAGCTTGAATTTATTTTTTAAACATGTTCAATTTGTAAAATAAAACAAAGAAACTC
Source organism: Ziziphus jujuba (assembly GCF_031755915.1). Taxonomy (NCBI): domain Eukaryota; kingdom Viridiplantae; phylum Streptophyta; class Magnoliopsida; order Rosales; family Rhamnaceae; genus Ziziphus; species Ziziphus jujuba. The sequence goes on along the minus strand of NC_083383.1, from coordinate 7,826,232 downwards.
AACCAAAAAAACAAGGATAGATAATAAAACCCATAAGAAGGAACGGAGAAAACGATGAGAGAGAGAGAGAGAGAGAGAGAGAGAGTAAAAAGCAGTAGAAAAGTAAAGGAACAAATGGCATGAAATGAAGAAAACAGCAAACATTGCTGACATGGAATAATAAGATACGTATTAATTAATGTGAGGCAATAATGTTGAGTCTCCGGGAGTACTAGAAAATTTTCCCCCATGTACATTGGATAAAAGGTGGGCCTAGCAGATTTTCGGTGCCTTGGTATTCATGCTACTTTATGTCAAACTCAGATTTTTTTTTTTGGGCTAAATCAAACGTGTTAATAAGACCAAAACCTAGTCAAACATACAAAAGCAGACAAAAGTGAGGTGGTTTAAGAACCACGCTCCTGGGAAGCCAAAGCCAAAAAGGCATTAGGTAAACACTTGATACGTTCTTGAAACATCATTTCTAATGCACCAATTACAGACAAAATGAGCCAGAAAATTAGATTTCCTTGGGGCCCATCAAAAAATAACTTCATTGAAGCAAGACTTCAACTGTAAAATATCTGAGAAAACACCTTCTGCCATCCAATGAAGATCAGACCCGTCATTTGCGTTGAGATTGAGAATGATATTTCTAGCATCAGACTCACACCAAATATGAGTCCAGCCCTCCTCCTGAGCTTTAACCAACCCTTGAAGGATACTAAAAGCCTCAGCAAGCTCGGGGTTGTTGGACTGGAAAGGAACGGCCCACATGTTGATAACTTTTCCATCGTACGTACGTGCTATTATACCCACGATGCTTGCATCGGCCTGGATAGCTACATCGGTATTAAGTCTAACAAACTGAGGAGGCACGTGGCATCGGGCGAGCTCTTGACGTAAAGGAGCAGACGAGCTCGAGTCTCTCCTAGTGAGAAGAGTCAAAGCCTCACTATACCAAGAATTCAGGAGAGCCGGGGTGCTCTGTAATGAGAACATTTTACCATCGAAAAGAGTACAATTCCTAATCTTTCACAGCTGGTCTAAGAGAAGGGCTCTATATAATAAAAACTTCTCCTAGTCGTTATTGTGAACTGGCAAGGTTCTACCCGGCTCAACAATAAGAGCCAGTTTCTCTTCCAAGGATAGATTAACAAAACCTTCCCATCGAATGCTACAGGGCATTGCAAACCAGAGAGCCCCGGCCACATGACAATGGAAGAAAAGGTGGTTCTTAGACTCGGTACTACTGCACCCATGCACACATTGAGTGGAATCCACCAAAATATTCAGAGAGAGCAGGTCGAAAGCAGTGGAAAGACCATAGTTTGCTAGCTTCCACAAGAAAATTTTTAATCTGACGTGGATCTTTGATGGCCAAAGACGCTTCCACTAGTGAGATTCTGAAAACTCCTTCCAATAAGCTATCTTGTAGGTCGATTTGACTGTAAAGCCGCCATTATAAGTGCCTATCCAGACTAGTTTGTCTTCCAAATAGCTATTTGTAGAAGGAAGTCTTAAGATATTAGAAACCGTGGGAGAGTCAAACAGAAGGTGCGGTTTCTCCAGATTTCAGGCACCGTTTGGAAGCTTTAAGGTATTCACCGTGTCACATTCATGACTTCTCATGCTAAGGGGATTAGGCTTAAACTGAGGATTGAGAGGTATCTAGGGATCCTCCCAAATACTGATTTTGTCACCCTTGTCCATCGAAAAACAAAGCCCATTAAGCACCAACTTCCAAGCCTGTAAAATACTACGCCAAGTTCAAGACACATGCATTTTCTTTTCACAGCGCAAGAAAGAAATCCCATTAAAGTATTTGGCCTTCAATGCTTGTGTCCACATTCGTCCCGAAGCAATAGTAAGGTGCCAACCTAATTTGCTGAGAAGAGCGAGATTCATGTCCTTAAGCCTCCTCAATCCTAGGCCTCCTGTATTTTTCGGTTGGTAGAGTTTATTCCATGAGACTGGTGTGTAGAACCTCCCAGGTTGACTTCCATGCCAAATGAAATTACTCACCTTCCTTTCAATGTCCTTGCACCATCGATCCGGTAATTTGACCGTAGCCATAGCATATAAGGGGATTGCACTAATAACCGATTTAGTAAGAGTAAACTTGCCAGCTTGGGAGAGCAATTTGGCTTTCCAGCCTTGAAGCCTAGTTTCCACTCTATGCTTAAGCTCCTCAAAATCAGTGGAATGGTTTTTGGTCAAGAACAAAGGATTGCCCAAATATTTAGTGTCTCGAGGTAGCTTATTTAAACCACATAGCTTCTTGATATCGGATTTCAAACTGCTGTGAGTGTTAGTGGAGAAAAAGCAGCCAGATTTGGAATAATTAATTTTTTGACTGGTTCAACTACAATATTGGTGAAGGCAGTGAAACACCTCGTGCACCTAATCTGGAGACGCCCGACAGAACAGAAGAATGTCATCGGCAAAGAGTAGATGAGATCTCGCAGGGCTAGTTTGGCTAAGTTTAATGCCATGAATTCTTCCCATCGATTCCAAATGCAATAGCATTCGCGAAAGCAGCTCCGAGTATAGAATAAACAAATACGGGGATAAAGGATCTTCTTGCCTTAATCCGCGCTCCATCTCCACCTTTTCGAAAACACTACCATTAAGCATGAGGTGCATCAAATCTGTCGAAATACAGCGAGTAATTAAATCAATAAGTTCATGAGGGAAGCCAAAGTGGGAAAGAAATCGAGTGAGTACTCCCCAGTCCACTCGGTCGTACGCCTTCATTAAGTCAATTTTGAACCCAACTAAGTCGAACCCTTTCTTCCTTTTTCTCTTCATCGTGTGTACAATTTCATTAACAATAATCGTATTTTCAGCGATCCATCTTCCTGGGATAAACGCTGATTGGTGAGGGGATACTAGTTTATCTAGAATCAATCGAATTCGTTCGGCTAACAGCTTTGACAAGATTTTGCAGATGGTATTGTAAAGGCTTATGGGTCTGAAATTGTTAAAGTGTGAGGCTTGAAAGGATTTTAGAATCAACACCAGAAAGGTTCGGTTCGAAGCTGGTGGTAGAGTGGCATGCGTGAAGGCATGTTGGATCATATGCGTCACCTTGGGACCTATGATATCCCAAAACCATTGATAGAAAAGAGTAGGCATCCCATCGGGCCTAGGAGCTTTGGTGGGATGCATGCTCTTCACCACATTCAAAATTTCAGCTGCTGTGGGGATAGCTTCCATAGGGGCCACGTCAGCTTCTGTTATACCCATATGAATATATTCATGCAAACAGTTGCACTACTCCACAGGTTTAGCATGAAAAACGTCATTGAACTTGTTAGTGAAAAAATGACCAATAGCAGAGCGAGACTTTAACCAAACCCCACTGTCATCTAGTATAGCCGTGATGAAATTCCACTTTTCGAATGCTACTGTAGATGCATGAAAGAATTTGGTATTTTGGTCTCCGGCCTGGAGCCAAACTTCTCTAGTAATGCCAAATAAGTTCTAGACGCAACCTCCATTTGTCAATATCTGCCTGAACATCTTATTGAAGATGAAGATTGTCTACCAACGGGTAACTATTGAAAATTTAGGCCAGCTGGTTCTCAAGTTCTAGGATTTGGATGTTGCAAAAACCGAAACTCTCATGATTATAAGTTTTCAGAGCCTTTGCTATGTTCAAAATCTTGGTACAGATAGAGATGCGACCGCAGGTGCTGGAACTACCTAGCTAAGTCGTCCGAATAACTTGAGCGTAAAAGGGATCCCTCGTCCAAGATTCGAAGAAACAAAAGGGTCTTGGGGTATAGGGGTGATCTTGGTGTAGAGTAAGCTTGATAGGAATATGATCAGAACCAGCGGGGTGTAAATGTACAATGCCAGCTTGTGGGAAAAGAAGGTGCCAATCCAAACTAACCAAGACTCGATCAAGTCTCTCCCTGATATTGGCATTTCCCCCTTTCTTATTGCACCAAGTGAACGAAGACCCACAAAGCCAAGGTCCAGAGCCCCCATATCAGATAAAAATGATCGGAGATGGAAGTGAGATTTGCTGGATACTCGTCAACCTCCCATTTTTCAACCTGGCAAACCACGTCGTTGAAGTCCCCTATACAACACCAAGCATTACTGCCCGAACGAATCACCGTAGATAATTCAGACCAGAAAAATGGCCTCAATGTTCTTTTAGCTGGACAATAATAGAACCAGCATGTGCAAACAACTCTTGTGTGGAAGACAAAGTGAACTCCAATGATCCAATTCTATTTATAAATAACCATCCAGCCCAAGCTCGAATTCCATAGAAGGGCCAAACCCCCTGCTCTACTGTTGGCCTCAACAACCAAAGACTTGTCAAAAGGTAAACTCCTAGCAATAGACAGTGTAACACCCCGTCCCAAAGTACAACGAAAATTTTCCAACTTTGACCGAGGTTGACCGTTGACTTTGATCGTTGACCGAAGGGGTCAAAAGTTGATTTTTTGACTCGGATGCAATTCTAGGTTGACTGAGGTATCCGCAATCCCGATCATGATTTTCCTACCCCCAAAGGGAAAGGTCCTTCCCTTTTTGGCCAGTTGTGGGCGAGGAGGGATTCGAACCCCCGACACCGTGGTTCGTAGCCACGTGCTCTAATCCTCTGAGCTACAGGCCCCCATTACGAAGTACACATTGGCACGAGTTCGTAGACTAGTAGCACGTCGAAAACGGAGCTACGATTTGAAAGTTATGAGGAAAACAAGTTGAGATCCAAACTGTCCAAGTGGTGCCGGAGTTGACTTTTTATTCATGCAAAGTTGAGCTTTGACTCATGCATGGTTGTGAAGTACTAGTTGATACGAGTTCATAGACTAGCGGCACGCTTAAATTGGATATCTGGTTAAAAAGTTATGGACCTGCAAAGTTTTAAAATACCGTATTATTTTAATATTATTTTTTAAAAGTGTAACAATGTGCAACGTGTGACTTAATAAATGTGACCATGTGTCACCATGATGAGATGCTATATGTCAACCATGCTTAATACCATATTATTTTATTATTGTTATTTTATACAATAATATTATTTAATTATTTTATTTTATTTTCTTTTTCCTTCCTTTTCTTTTTTTCTTTTTTTCTTTCCCCCACGTGGGAAAAAAGGGCCACGGGCCCCTCCTTTCTTTCTTTCTTCTTCTTCTTCTTCCTTCTTCTCCTTCTTTCTTCATTTTCTCCTTCCCGTCGATATACCTCTCTCCCTGCTGCACATTTTCTGGCCACCGGAAGGATCCACGTGCCAGCCGATGTGAAAGCCCGCAGCTGGGCGACACCGGCGGCCAAATCTCCGGCTGAATGGCCAGCAGACGCACTGGGATCGGCCTCCAACGTCGGCGGTCGGTGTGTTACTGGGTTGCCCATTTTCCGGCAGCCACCGGTCATGCAACCGGTCCTTTCCCATTAATTTGGACCCTCTAATTCCGATTCTGAGCTCCGATTAACTCAACTCCTGTTGATTTGCGAGATACGAAGAGATCAAGACCGGCCGAAGCTTTCCGGCCAAATTCTGGCCACCACCGGCGGAATTGGGGTCAATGGAGGTCGGTAATGCGATCCTCGTTCCATAAGCTTCGTTTCGGTATATTACTCGTCAATTTTGGTTAACGTTTGTGTTTAACTTCCAGGTACCGGGTATTATTTATCCGAATAAAATATTAATTTATTTGAGTTGTATAATGTTGTTGTTCTAGGAGCACGGGTGCGTCGTGGAATTGATCTCATAAAAGATCTTGGTTTAATTGCGTGCTCCAGGTGAGTGACCCACCTTTAAAACTATTTTGGGGTGATTAATTATGTTTATTTGGTGTTAATTTGGTATTTAGAATTATGCTCATGTGGTGGAAATTTAATTATAATTGTGCAAAAATATTATTTTATAAGTATGTATATATGCTTGTTGATGCTAAATGAAATTTTGGGTTATTAAGAAATTTCCGATTATTATTATTATTGTAATTTAATTGTATTATTACGCATGAGCAAGGTATTTTCATTAATTAATTGTATCTGAATTTTTATATTATTTTTGGGCATGATTGGTTTAAATATTTTAAGGAAAATATTTGTTTAAATTAGTGGTTTCAAATTTGATAATTATGCCCGTGGAATTTTATTTGATGGACTTTGTGATACGAGAAAAATTATTTGTATATTGTTATCGATGGTTTTGTATCGGAAATGTTAAAGGAAAATATGGGATGGTGAATTTGAAAAATGGTATAATTCCCACGGTGATTTTTGGAAAATCGGTACTGTAATAAAAAAAAATTTAATTGGTTTTAGAAGCACTCATACAGTATTGGTGTTCTGGCTGTATATGTGGATTAGCGCGCAAGTTATTATGTCTCCCGTGAGTTGCCATTGGACCGAGGGTAGGCAAGTTTGATATTGGCCATAGCCGCCCCCCTCCGTGGCCAGGATGACGGTTTTAGCAGCGGCGCTGTCGGGACGCCGAAGCGCTGTATGCAAGTTTATCTCTTTAACCTCCCCGCCAGTCGGTGCTTGGGACGCTGGGTATTGGAGGGCATCACTGGTATATGGTGTGGTGCGTCAAGTATAAATTTTCGGATAGAAATTTCAAACCCTAAAGTGTTCTAAAATTATTTATTACATTTTATTTATATTTGGATTATTTAATCATTATTTATTAAAGTAACGATTCCTTGATTTTTGGGCATAAGAATAACGGGTTTTGCGAGAATGTTTTAAAAAGGGGAACATTTCCGACGGAGTGAATAGTGAGGGTTTTGAGAGAAATTATTACTTTTAAATGTTTATTATTATTTATTTATTTAAATTGTTTGGTATTGATTAATTAAATTCCTTTATTTGTTATATTATTAATATTAAAGGTGTACAGTAGATAGGGTCACTCACTGAGATGATTAACATCTCATATTTTTAAATTTCGTTCCCCTAGGTACAAGGATTGAGAGACGTTGATTGTCCGGGGCGAGCCCGACGTCTCAGTTCATTGCTGAAAGTCCAAGAAGCATTTCTTCCCTTTTTCCTCTTCATCTTGTATTGCTTCTTTACCTGACATTGTATTAATTCCATATTTATTTGTATAATGCTCTGTATACTGTATTGGACATTTAGTTATTAATTATGCACTGATTTACTGTGATTTTGGAATGCTGTAAATTTGTGGAATCAAATTGTAGTATTGTGGGAGTAATAAGGGGATGAATATAGAAGTGCGTTTTCAGTGCTAGAAATTTGTGGTAAGTCCAACCCTTAGGGGAGATTCTGTCGAATTTTCCATTGGAGGGTCCGGTAGGGTTTTTCTAGGATCAGGGCTTGTTTAGGGTTCCGGTGAGAAATTTTGGACGGGTCCTAACAGACAGCATCCTTATCTCATCTACTTTAGTTTCGATTAAAAACAAACCCAGTGGAGAAGATTTCTGGATAAGGCATTGCAAACCCCGCAGTGCCTTGGCTCTTCCCAACTCCTGGCAGTTCCAAGACACCAGACTCATGGTCAGGGGGGGGGGGGGGGGGGCTTGATTTGGCCCTCCTCCTCAGCCGTAATGGTGTCCAAATCCGTTCTAGGTCTAGCAGTAGTATTGTTCTTCTTCCAAAGATGAGAAACCATATTCCTTCTAGCTAGGTCCTTAAGTTTAAGTTTTGAGGGGGATTGAGCACACTTTAAGCCAACAGCAGAATTCAAACAAGAAGTGGAGAGGGAGTCGATCGAGTTACCTGGGTGAGGGGTCCCAATAATCAGATCATCTGCAGCATTATTTTTAATACCCTGCTTTCGTTGGGCTCGACGGGCCATAGCAGTAGATCTGCCAGTCTCTCTTCTTCTTTTACCAGTTGTTGCTGTAGGCTCCTGTTGGTTCTCAGAAGTTCATGGGCCAGGGGCTAACTGCATAGGTTGTGTGATGAACTCAGACTACAGAGGTTGGGCCTTGGTAGAAAGGTCCATTAAGGATTCATTTAACATAGTAGAGTCATTGGGTAGGAGGATTTCCCTCCTATTATCAAATTCAAAATTCAAAACAATTGATGTTGTCTCGGGCAAACTAATGTGACATAGACTCCTGTAACGATTATCGAGTAGAAAAGGACTCGAGATGAGCCACTTGTCCTTCCGGGATAGGCTTAAGTGTGCGCTCTCTTCCTCGCTCCTGCAATGCCTCGATTCCAGTCCCCAGACTCGGAATCGGTTGAGTTGACTCATCTCGCTCCTGGGCTTCTGACTCAGTTGCAACGGCAACACTATGGACTCGATCATCCTAGCTGGGGTGAATTGCAGCACTATCCCCATCGCAAGTAAGCACCCTCACTAACAACCGTGTAAGCGTTTGGTTCCGCTCGAATCCATGGGCCGTATTCATCGCCGTCCTCGAAGCATGATGCTGCTAGAGGACTCGGACACTAATTCTTGCCATGCCCTATTTTCCCACAAGCATAGCAGAACTCCACCAACCACTCATAGTTAATACCATCCATTGTTTAATATACGCTAACAAATGTATCACTAGTCATATATGTAATAACGAACAGAGGTAGAAGGATGTGCTATTACTTCTTTTGTGAAAAAAGAAAAAAAAAACTGCATCGAGGCGTGCAAAAGCTGGAAATATCCATTTGTTTCCATTATTGTAATATTCTCTTACACTTTACAAGAATAAAATGAAAATTAATAAATCTGACAGCCTTCTACTAGCCTTTTAAATACTGAAATTATTTTTATAAAAATAAAAGTACTGAAATTATTTATAGAGATTCTTAGATACACATTAATTATTTTACTTGGACCTTTTATCAATCCAGATAGAGTTTGGCAGTGAGGCTGGGCTTGATGAGAACCTCAAGTGGAGTTGCTTTTATATTTGTTAGTACAAAGCTTTTTGTCATATCAACTGGGGCATCTAACGGAGTGGATATTTCAAAAGCATGCAGAAAACTAGCCAACGAAAAATTTACCATTTACAGCCCAAAAGAAGCACCAGGGCACGCTCTTCTACCACTCCCAAATGGGATATACTCAAAGTGCAGCTAACTCCTATAACCGACATCTTTGTGGGTGGTCAAAAATCTCTTCGGCTTGAACTCCAATGGCTCCTCCCATATTTTTGGATCAGTTTGGATCTTCCATATGTTGGTGATAAGTCTGGTACGCTTTGTGATATGGTAGCCCCCTATGTTGCAGTCTTGAATCAATTCACGCGGGCCTGAGAGTGGAGCTGCAGGGTATAGACGTAGTGTCTCTTTAACAATGGCTTGTAGGTACACCAGCTTGTTGATATCGGACTCTTCCACAACTCTTTCACGGCCAACCTGTGAGTCTAATTCATCTTTGGCCTTTTTCATAACATGGTGGTTGTTTAGCAACAAAGATATAGCCCACATTACCGTAATTATGGTGGTCTCAGTCCCCCCTACAACCAAATTCTGCAAAATCTGCCTTTTTCTAGGATATTATTTTATGGGTTAATTACACTTTATTATCTGCATATATTTTGGCCAAATTCCACATTAGATTTTAGAATTTAAAACTTTCATAATTAGACTTTTAATTTGATATTTGTTTTATATTAGTTCAATTTCCAAATTAATTGAAAAATTAAAATTTTAAAAAATTGATTAATTTTTCAATTTACAAACAAGATGAAAACGAAAAACTAATTTAGAAAACTATTAATTATTTCAATTTTTAAACTTTAATTAATTTGGAAATCAATATAGAATTGAACAAATGTGAAATAAATTATAAATTAAAAATTAGATGTGAACTTTTTAAATTCAAGAACTTAATATGCAATTAATCAAAATGCAAATGATAAAATTTAATTAACATTTATTTTATGGAAAACAAACAATTGACATTTATTTTAAAGCACTAAAGTATACGCATTTACCAAGGTTGTGGATTTATTGATTGTATCGGCATCATAACCTGCACTGTCTGAGTAATCCTCAAGCAGAGAGAGCATCACGTCCATAAAGTCTTGTTCTTCCTTAACGAGTTGATCAGTACCTCTTTCTCTCTTTCTTTTATGCTCTTCCAGCGATTTATCAAGCGTATCATCTAATTCTTTTGCAATTTTCTTCATGACTCTCTCATATCCTCCTAAATCTAAAAACCGAAGAAAAGGAATGACATCTTGTTAGTGTAATGTCACTTTTGTTGCTGTCATAAGTTGCTTTGTGATAATCAGTTACTGTACTTTACACTTTTTGGTAAAAATACTATTGTATTAGGTAGCCAAAGTATGACTTGTATTTTGGTGGTATGATTATTGTAATAGTAGGTGAAAAGTAGGTGATTTACTGTTGTAAGCTGGTGTTTATATATTTTTGTCCAGAAATGAATGAGATAAGTTTCCACACCAATTCAAGCTTCCTTTTCTTTCCTTTTTGTTTTGCTGTGTTTTTTGTCTAAAAATCTTACAAATGGTATCAGAGCTTTTATAATCTTAGAGGGGTTGTGAGGGAAATAGCAAAAATATATATATATATATACAGAAACCTTCCTTCTACCTTTCCATCTTTTTTAAATGGCTTCAACTCATTTTTCTGCTCCATCACCTCCTATATTTTCTAAAGAAAATTATGCCATGTGGTTTATAAAAATGAAAGCTAACTTTTAAGCTTTTGACTTATGAAAAGTTGTAGAGACCGATAGAAATCCTCCCCCTTTGACAGCAAATCCAACTATTGCACAAATAAAGCAACATAGTGAGGAGGTTGCAAACAAATTTAAGACTTTATCTGCTTTACATGCTGGTGTTTCAGATGTAATGTTCACCAGAATTATGGCTTGCACTACAACCAAATAGATCTGGGACAAGCTGAAAGAAGAATTCCAGGAAAGTGCAAGAACAAGACAGATGCAGGTATTAAATTTAAGAAGGGAGTTCGAAACTTTGAGAATGAAGGATTCTGAGTTGGTAAAAGACTTTATTGACAGACTCATGAAAGTAGTAAACGAAATCAGAATTCTTGGAGAGGAGCTGAGTGATAGATGAGTGGTGGAGAAAGTGCTGGTTAGCTTGCCAGAAAAGTTAGAAGCAAAGATCTCATCCTTGGAAGAGTCAAAAGACCTCAATCAGATTCCTTTGTCAGAGCTTGTTAATGCATTACAAGCAACTGAACAAAGAAGATCTATAAGACAAGAAGAAACTTTAGAAAGTGCTTTTCTAGCACTACAAAAGGCAAGGCTCCAGCAAACAATAACCAAAGGAAGCAGCAAGGTGGAGGAAGTAATGACAAAGGACAATATGGTGCTGGTACAAACAGAAAGGGTGAAAGAAAGAAGTTTGTGATGTCCTCTCATTGCAAAAAAGACAACCATTCTAAAAAGTATTGCTGGTTTAGGCCTAATGTTCAATGTAGAGCTTGCAAACAACTTGGACATGTTGAAAAAGTTTGCAAAAACAAAGGAGAAACAATACAACACGCACATCAGGTACAAGTTGCTGATGAAGCATGGCAAAGTGAGGAAAAGTTATTTGTTGCTACATGTTATACTATTAACGGTAGCAAAGAAGCTTGATTGGTGGATAGTGGTTGTACTCAACATATGACACATGATGCTGATTTCTTCAAGAGCTTGCATAGAAGCTTTGTTTCCAAGGTACAAATAGGAAATGAAGATTTTATTCAAGTTTAAGGCAAAGGAGATGTGGCTGTGGAAACTTCAACAGGTACTAAACTCATTTCAAATGTATTATATCTACTTGAAATTAATCAAAGCTTGTTGAGTGTGGGGCAAATGCTTGAAAATGGATATTCCTTGAATTTTCAAGATAAGTCTTGTATAATATACGATCAACATGGAAGTGAAATTTTAAATGTTGGAATTAAAGATAAAAGCTTTGTAGTAGAATGGAATTGCGAAAAGAGTGAAGTTCAAGACTCAGAAGAGAATTTTATCCAAGAACATGGTGAAATTTAGGAGGAGGCTGATTCAAATGATGAAGATACTGTTGGAATCCGAGGTACAAGACCCTTCGCTGATGTATCTGAGAGATGCATCCGAGGTACAAGATCCTTCACTGATGCATCCAAGAGAAGCATCCGAGATACAAGATCTTTGACTGATGCATCCGAGATACAAGACCCTTGACTGATGCATCCGAGAGAAGCATTCAAGGTATAAGACCCTTCACCGATGTCCGAGGTAGAAGACCCCTGACCGATGTCCGAGGTATAAGACCCCTGACCAACTTCTGAGGTATAAGACCCCTGACCAACGTCTGAGGTATAAGACCCCTGACCAATGTCCGAGGTAGAAGATCCTTGATCGATGTCCGACGTATAAGACCTTTGATTGATGTCCGAGGTATAAAACCCTTAATCGATGTTTGACGTATAAGACTTTTGATTGATGTCCGAGGTATAAGACCCTTGACCGATGTCCGAGGTATAAACCCCTTACTGATGTCCAAGGTATAAGGCCCCTGACCAATGTTCGAGGTATAAGACCCTTAACCGATGTCTTGACTAATGTACATGAGAGATGCAATCTAGCATTGTGTGATCCAATTACTTTCTATGATGCAAATCAACTTAAGACATGGAGAGAGGCCATGGAAATTGAAATCAACATGATAAACAAAAACAAAACTTGGAAATTGGTGAACAAACCTCAAAGCAAAAAGGCAATTGGAGTGAAGTGGGTCTTTAGGACCAAGCTCAATGTAAATGGTACAATAAACAAGTATAAAGCAAGATTGGTAGTTAAGGGTTATGTGCAGCAACCAGGTATTAATTATGGAGATACGTTTGCACCAGTTGTAAAGCATGAGACAATCAGATTTCTACTAGCTCTTATTGTTCAAAAAGGTGGGAAAGTTTACCATTTAGATGTGAAATCTACATTTCTAAATGGTTACTTGTAAGAATAAGTGTATGTTGAACAACCTGAAGGCTTTGTTGTTTCAAGGAAAGGAAGACAAAGTTTATAAGCTGAAAGAAATGGTGAAGTGAAGCTGGTTCATTACATGTCCGAGGTCCAGCTTATTGATATTTTGACAAAAGCTTTATCAAGAGACAGGTTTGAAACATTAAGAAATGATTTTAGTGTTTCCAGCAAAAGTGCCAAGGAGGAGTGTTAGTGTAATGTCACTTTTGTTGCTGTCATAAGTTGTAACACCCTGTACAAAAAATACACGTGATTAAACAAGTTTGACCAGGTTGACTAAGTTTGACCAAGTGAACAATATGTAGGTCCATGTTGAATTTTTTGATAGCCAATATTTTTGATTTGACTGATGTATCATTATGTAGATCTCATCAATACGAGTTCATAGATTGGTGGCACAGCAAATTCTAAGTTACGGATAAAAGTTATGGTTCTGAGAAGTTTTAAGCATAAGTTTTATATCAGTGTCCAAACCAGTCCCCAGTTTTTGTTTGTTAGTGAGTTTAGGCTCTATATAAGCCTTGGTAAATGTGCCAAACAAAAAGCAAAGCCTAAAATACCCATTTCAGCTCCAAAACCTGAGATACTCTCCCCCTGACCCATGGGTTCGAACTGGGTCATTTCGACCAGTTTACCGTCGAACCGAGTCACCGCCATTTTGCCCATTTCCGGCCAACCACCACTTACACGCACCTGCCAATAGAAAGGTCACTTGAAGGCGAGCTTGGCCTTGAAATTTCACGGCGAGCGGCGGCTGGACAGTTCGGTGTCCAATTTATGTAATTTTATAGTACTAAAAGTTAATGTAAGACATTTAGGTCATACATGTGATTTTGGTTTAGTTATTTGGAGCCTGAGAAATATTTTATTATATTACAGGCACTCGAGTTGAGTATAGAGGTGATCCTGTAAAGGAGCAGGAGTGAGCATTTACAATACTGTGAGTGGTTATAATTTTAAAAATGTTTTAGGTATATAGTATAATATATATATGGTTTGAGTATTTTCCTTATACCTATCATTCGATTTGAATGTTCATTTTATGGATATATGAGGATCTGCTTTTACCTATATGTGTTATCATTTTATATGACTTTTGTCAATATTTTAAATGTTTGGTGATTCTAATGAGTTCATGAATGAACTTGTGGTATTTAAATATTTTGGTATTTGAATTGAGGTTTTAAATCACTTTGGAAAATAATTGAATTGAGAAAGCATATTGAAAATTATATGATTTTAAGCATGTTCAAATATTTTATAAATTTTTAGGTGCTTAGAATCTGCTTATTATGATTATATTTTACTGTGGTATTTCTGGTTTTTGTATGAATGATGATTTGAGGTTTTTGAAATATTTGAATAAGCGGTGGAATTTAAATATTAAATTATGATTTAGGATGCAGTATCAATTGGAAAAAGTATAAATGATCTTACAAGATTATTTTAATGACACTGTATCGGTTATTTTTAAATTGATGTACCATGTAATGCCAATATCTTGGATCAGTATTATATTATATTATATTACAGCGCGCTGGGTTTTTGCCACAGTATCAAGAGGTTGAGCTCAGCCCACAGGATATTATTGTCACGGACCATGAGGTTGGGCTCAGCCCATAGGATATTATTGCCACGGGCCGTGAGGTTGGGTTTATCCCACAAGTTATTATTGCCATGGTACCATGAGGTTGGGCTCGGCCCACAGGATATTATTGCCACGGATTGTGAAGTTGGGTACTTCTCGATGGTTTACTAGTTCCATGATACCTTTTGGATATTGAGGGTCGTGAGGTGGGGGTATCCCACAGTTTATAGTTTGGTACATCAAATGGTACATTGTATACGTTCTAAGTACATTGTTGATTTTCAAATATTGTGATTATTACTGTATTTTCATAAATATTTTGTGGAACTGCATCCACTATATATTATGCTCAATATTTATACATTGCTTAAGATATTTTATAATATTACAATGATCGTACATTTGATACTTTTGAGCATCGATTTTATGATATTAATTTGGGATACAAGTTTGGGTTTTATGAAATGATTTTAAAAGGGAAACTTTTCAAAAGAGCGGAACGAGAGGTCTTGAGAGAAATTTTTTTATGGAAATAAATTAATATTTTTCTATTATACTATGCCACTCATTGAGATTTATTAATCTCACATTTTATTTATTTTAAATTCGTTCCCCTAGGTATAGGTAGTTAGTAGCAATCTACCTCGTGCACCTCTTGTTACTTCGTTTCCTTCCACGACAGCAGCAGTATTATCTTTTCTTTATTTGACCTTTATCTTTCCGGACATCGTTTATTTCTTATTTGTACTTTTAAACATGTCAACAACTCTTAGAATGCTCTTATTTAAATATTGGACTAAGTAGAGATCATATTACTTATGGGTGTAGTTATGGCCTATGGTACAATAGGTCAATTGTGGAGTTTGTACTGTTGTGGATTTATTTATACTTATATATTGAGGTATTATTAGTAATGCATATGTTCGTTGTCCACCTTTTAAGATGAGTTTCCATTGGATATTCCCTAAGGATTGTTCGATGGAACTTCACTAGGTGAGACCAACCGGAAGATCCTAGGAGAGTTTTCGGGACGGGTTCTGTCATAAGTTACTTTGTGTTAATTAGTTATTGTACTTTTATCTTATTGGTAAAAATACTGTTGTATTAGGTAGCCAAAGTATGACTTGTATTTTGGCTGTATGATTACTACAATAGTAGGTGAATTACTGTTGTAAGCTGGTGTTTATATATTTTTGTCAAGAAATGAATGAGATAAGTTTCCACACCAATTCAAGCTTCCTTTTCTTTCCTTTTCGTTTTGTTGTGTTGTTTTTTCTAAAAATCCTACACATCTCCCAGCACAAACAAGCCCACCAAATAAAAGAATTCCCTGATTGCCTTCTGCATCTGCCATGATTCTTTTTGGCCTCCCAAATCCCCTGGCCTTATGGAGTATCGCTTCCTAGCCACCATTCTTAGGATCACATTGAGAGTCATGTTACCTAGCCATTGTTTCATCTCCACCAAAGCTTGGTGTGAAGTCCCACATTGGTTGGAAAGGAGAACAAAACACTCCTTATAAGTGGGTGTGGATACCTTTCCCTTACAAGGCCTTTTAAAACCTTGAGGGCTGGATTGTAAGAGAATTCTCTAGACCCAAAGAGGACAATATCGCATGCGGGTAGTCTGGGCTGTTACAATTGGTATCAGAGCTAGTACCCGTATCGGTGTGCCAGCGAGGACGCTGGGCCCCAAGGGGGGAGAATTGTGAAGTCCCACATCGGTTCGAAAGGGGAACAAAACACTCCTTATAAGTGGGTGTGGATACCTTTTCCTTGCGAAACCTTTTAAAACCTTGAGGGCTGGATTGTAAGAGGATTCCCCAGGCCCAAAGAGGACAATATCGTATGCGGGTGGTCTGGGCTGTTACACTTGGTCTAAGAGGTTCTTTTCTCCATCCAAAAACCATATAGCTCTTTCAAGAAGATTGCCACTTCTGAGATCCGAATGTGTTTAGGAAGCTTAATCCGGCGATTGGAGAGCAAGTGCAAGGTGGTTATTTTACAGATTTTGCACCAATAAGTTCAATAAGGTGCAAAACCAAACACGGCGTGGTTGTAACCAAAGTGCTTCGTCGCGATTAGTTTGGGTCGTGACGAAACTTGCAAATCATTGATGGTAAAGCATTCCCTAGCCATCTCATAGTTACCATCAAGGCTCGGTGCATTCCAAGGCGGATGGTAAAGAGTGGGCCATACTTGTCAGCCATGGCTCCCAATGTTATATGTGGAACAGTGGAAGGTGACCGATTATAGGCTATGCTCCTTTGGCTTCAGGTGCTATAGCTACTTTGCTTTTGGCTACACCTCTATGTAGTATAAGATAGAAGATGATAACGAGGAGGCTTGGAATAAGAAAATCCATTGATGCTTGTATTGCATTGTGGAAGGAAAGAAATACTCTTATCTCCACCAACTTTGTAACTTAGCATAAAATATCCCTTTGATGATTTGGTGGAATGGTGATCACACCCTCAGTATATATTCTTTTTATATAAACTAAAAAGAAATTATTTGCATTGCAAATTAATAATTGCTATACTAGTACATGTTGTAACCACCACGGCCTAAAAGTGGAAATTTGCCAGTACATTACGTTTCTCTTCTTTGGAAAATGGTGTCAGGGCCCGTCCAAAATTTCTCACCGGAACCCTAGACAAGCCCTGTACCCAGGAAAACCCTACCGGATCCTCCAATGGAAAATCCGACAGAACCTCCCCTAAGGGTTGGACTTACCACAATTTTCCTGCACTGAAAATACACTTCTATATATACCATCTTATTTCTCCTACATTACTACAATTTAAGTTCCACAACTGGCGGCACTTCGATAACAAATTATATAAAAGGCATATAATGGAATTAATTTAGTAAATAACCAATTAAGATATACCATCAAAGATTCTCGACTGCCCACACCACCCACTTCGTGCTACACATGTCAAATACACTTTAAATATCGTTTTACAAATAGGCCAATACGTAACATAGAAAGAAAGGTAAAACAATATCAATTAACAATCGAAAACTATAACAAACGTTTTAATGATGATGGTATTGATGTAACTTGCCTGAGGGCTATTATATTCCCATACATATATTAATGTAACTTGCCTGAAGGCTATCATATTCCCATACATATATTAATGTAACTTACCTGAGAGCTATCTCACCTACCCAAAGGCTACCACTTGTCCAAGGACTATTATACTTGACCAATGGCTATATTTCTTGCCCGTAGGCTATGATACTTATCCGAAGGTACCATATGGTAGTAATAATAATAAAAACAATAACAAAATTAAAATTAAAGATCTCATAATAGTGTTAATAAAAATAAAAATAATAATCAATAATAACGACTATAATTATAATAATGATAATAATAGGAATTGGAATTACAATAAAAATAATCATTATAAATAATAATAATAATCCCGATAACAGTGACAATAATGATTAAATAAATAGTCAAATACAATTAATAGTAATAAGAATATAATAACATCGATTAAGAATATTAGTAAGAAATTAAATCACAAATAGATAACATAACATAAATACATAAAATCATATCTTAAATTCCATGGCATAAAATGAAATATGCACGCTCGTAATGGAGATACGTACGATAGCTTCTGACATGCTACGTGATCCATGATTCCAGCTGTCGCCGACATTTTGCTACGAATACAAACCAGGGTGGTTACCTATATTGGCCGTCCGATCCCCTGGACTCGTAGGTAACATGGCTATGAGGCTAGCTCTACATGGACCACATTAGTTCGCCGCCTCCGTATGGTGCGGTATATATAGTATAATATCAATAATATAACATACAAATATATGTACGAACATATAAAAAATACTTGATGCACCATACTATATACCAGTGGTGTCCGAAGGTATCTAGCATCCCAAACACCGACTGACACGAGGTTAAAGAGCGAAACTTGCATACGGTCGCTTCGGCGTCCCGACAGCGCCGCTGCTTAAACTGTCATCCCGGCCATGGAGAGGGGCGGCTTATGGCCAATATCAAACTTACCTGCCCTCGGTCCAATGGCAACTCACGGGAGACATTATAACTTGCGCGCTTATCATAATCACATATATAGCACAGAACACTGGTACGTGTAGGGGTCCATCTTTAAAAAAACTATAAATTTCATAATATTATAAAATATTAAATATAGATAAATTATAATCCAATTCATATGCTTTTATCAAATATACCAAAACAATAATAAAAGGATACATAGAAATTCACATAGTATTAAAATCACATAAATGCATTATTTATGCATCAAAATTTCAACATTTAAATCAACAATAAACTTAATAAAATTTAAATCATAATTTCATAAAATCAGTCTCTTCCACAATAATTCAATTCAACACAATTTGGCATCTTCAACATCAATAATAACTTAATTAAATATCCAACACATAAAATTCATTTTTTAAATATTTAATTAACACAAAATATACATAATTTAACAACCCAAAATATAAATATAAGGCAACATATATACTAAATCAACATAACTTAGCATCATAAATTTAAATAGCAGTTTCTTAAATTTTAAACACATATGATATAATAAATTCTATATAACAAATATATTTAAATCACATAAAAATAACACATTAAAATCAAATAACAATATCTCTTAAAATTTAAAACATATATGATATACTTCAAAATTTTGAATGATATAAAATACATATGTATAAATGTCTTGATGCACACAAGTACATAGATATATATATATATATATATATATCTAGATATATATATTCACACACACACACACATATATATCCACATATATATAATTATGTATTTCCATATAACATCACACATCTCCATATACATATATATATATATATATATATATGAATATGCCCATTAACAATACATATTTATACATATATGCATCATATGTTCACAGTACATGTGTATACATACATATATGCATCATATGTTCACCGTACATGTGTGTATATATATATATATCAATCTATACACATGCTAACTATAATTTTTGTATAATAATTCCAATCAAAATAACAGGTAAACTCACAAAATCTATAACAATCCTTTTACCCCTTTCTGCTTGATAATATCAACATCGTCCACCCTAATTTGGTAGAATACAGGATGAACCCGTATGGCCTAAACTGTAAATTTGGAATTTTTCAATATCTTGTCAATTAATTCAAATTAACCATACCTTTAGCCTCTAACAATCATTAAGAACCCAATTCTAATGACAATTGACTAAGGACTTGTCCAACCTCTATCCCATTTCAACATAAACACAACCTAGCTCCATCAATGGCAACTTCCTAATTACTCAATTATAATTCACATTCTAGCTACCAATTTGAAGCTTATGATGAGAGCATCAAGAAGATACCTTCAATTGGTCCAACCGCCGCCGGGGGTCGCCGAAATCCTGCCGTGAAGTCGTTGCTGAAACGGGCTCTTGTCATATCTCACGAATGAGCAAGATTTGAGCCAATCCGAGCTTGGAAACGGATTCAGGAAGCTCAAATTCATGGGAAAGGACTAGTCACGCCGCCGGTAGCCACCGGAAAACTGGTCAACAGAGAGGATGCCGGTCGCGATGTTGGGCGCCGATCCCAGCACGTCTGTCGGCCAACTGGCCGGAGAACCAATGGCTGAGCTCGCCTGGTGGTGGGCCGTCCCGTCGCCTGGCGCGTGTGGCCGTCCGATGGTCGGGAAAAAAAAAACTCAGACCGAGAGAGAGGGACCGCCGAGAGGAAGAAGAAGAAGAAGAAGAAAAAAAAAAAGAAAAAGAAAAAGAAAAAGAAAATAAATAAACAATTATATAAAATAATATTATTGTATAGAATAATAATAAAATAATATGGTATTTAATCATGGTTGACATGTGGCATCTCACCATTGTGACACATGGCACCCTTTAATAAGTCATACGTGGCAGACTATTCACATATTTAAAAATTATATTAAAATAATACTGTATTTGAAAACTTTACAGGTCCATAACTTTTTAACCAGATGTCCAATTTAAGCGTGCCGCTAGTCTATGAACTCGTATCGACGAGTACTTCACAACCATATATGAGTCAAAGCTCAACTTTGCATGAACAAAAAGTCAACTCTGGCATCCTTTGGATAGTTTGGACCTCAACTTGTGACAACGTGTACTTTTTAACGGTACCTTGGTCAATGTGAAATTTCATCAGGAGAAAAAAGTCAACATTTGATCCCTTTTTGGTCAACGACGGTCAAATCCGGTCAAATTTGATCAAATTTGAGAAATTTCCGATGTATTTCGGGACGGGGTGTTACAATGGTGTTCCAATGAGTTTGTACTTTTGAAAAAGATTACATCATTGAATGTCTCTAAAAATATCTTCATTTGATACTTTTTTCAAAAAATATCTTTTATACCTTCATTATTGAATGTCCCGAAAAATATCTTCCATATCTTCATTTAACACTTTCCTCAAAAAAATATCTTTCTCATTTGACGTCAAAAAATTAAGATAAAATACATCCAAATTACTCTTTTTTTTTTCTTTCTTTAACCTTTACTTCATTGAAAATATATTAAAATTTACAATATCTACCTTCAAAAGGGGAAATACATGTATGGATCTAATCTAATTATAACAGTACTAGTTGCTAGAGAATTGAGGTCCCTTCATCAGTTTATTAGGATTGGAATAATTTGCTAAAACAGTTCCATCCAAACTTTCTTAGCTAGCTCAATACATCAAACAAAATGTCTATTACCATTATCAACACTAAAATTTTGCCACCATGGATGACTATTTAATCTAAATCAGAGAAAATATCTTCTATCAATTATGTATAATCGGTAGACATCAAATACCAAACCTGACCATGGACTTAGGTAGGCAATGATACAGGGCCGACCTTAGGTTAGGACAATTTTAAATGGTTTTTAATTTTTTTTTATTCTTAAATCCAAAATCTCATATATATATATATATATATATACACATATAGAAGAGTATGGATTACCACTACTTAAATAACTAACATTAAGTGAATTGACATTTCGTTATTGGTTTGGATTAAAAGTCTAAAAGCTGATGAGAAGGTCCCACATAATTTCGTTTTAGTCCAAAAGCTGATGAGATGATTGAATATGGAGAAAATTTTGAACTGAAGAGAAGCAAATTTTCAGTGCTCCTCGGAGCAGATATTTATCACCGTCGTCGTAGGAAGAAAAAAAATTATAAATAAAACAAAACTGGGGGCCCCGACGAATCCCAGATAAAGAATATATAATACTCAATCTTATCTGCAGCCAGCCCGCCTTTTGAACTACTTGTGTCCATCGAAAATACAGATTATGACTCCATCGACTGGATAATGGACGAGTGTCTACTGCATATATACTGTATCTTTCTTGACTCGCAAGGTAAGAAACGTCAAATTGCAATTGCAATTCTTGCGTAAGCACCAAGAACCCGCGTACGCTATCGACAAACTCTCAAGTGATCGAGTTAGCTTTTACTTCTTCATCAGATTTTATCTTCTTTCAAAATGTTTTGCTTTGGAATTAGAGACAGATAGAGAAGAGAGTTTTTCTTACTAAAATTTGACCATAGATTTTTCTTCTGATGGGTGATTTTGAAAATATATTGCTCCTTAAAGAGATTGATACATCAACTATATTTAAAGAAATACATGGCAATGTAAGACTTGAGGTGTTTCATACGTCCAAATACTATCACTGAAGCTGTGCAGAAATGATACTATAAATTTATCTATTTATTTATATTTAAAGGAGAGAGTTGAGAAAGATGAACACTTACTCTAAGCAAGCACATATAACAAAGCCATTTTTTGAAATTTAGCAGGGAAGAATTTTTGAGATTTCGGACCAACAAAAGCATGCCATTGTCGAAAAAGGTTTCCTATATAGACAACACTTGTGTATGCCTTTGGTTTTCAAGGATAATGATGTTTCAAATAAGATATTTGTGTTTGCGTTTAGTTTTCAAGGATAATGATGTTTCAACTAAGACATTTTGCAAATCCTTACCTAGAAAACCAAAATGTAGTTGTCGACAAACATAAACAACATAATTAAAAAGGAAATGGTAATGCATAAAAGAAATAGAAAATAAAAATTAAAAAATAAAAAAAAAGATTGTGGGGCACAACCAAAGCAGACCCTATATAGCATCAACGAACCAGCTAGTAATTGGTCCAAGTCCAATGAGAGTCCTGATGGGTTAATATTTGTATTTGGGTTTCTTGGGCAAAATAATCATTTTTCTGAGCCTGTTAAAGAAATTTGCCCACCAATTTTGCTCCATTCCTATATTCGTGTTCCCAAATTGGCTCCGACCGAATTGTATTTCTCTCTCTCCTCTTCACCGATCTCCTACGGTTAAAAGAAGCAAAGTGCAAAAATATTAGGGACTGTTGTTGGTTTTATGTAACAATGAGGTGGCATTTATGGTTAGAATGTGATTTTTTCTCTTTTGCCAGGTTTTATGTTTGTTAGTCCAGATCAGCACCACATTTGTGTTTGTAAAAACTTATTTCATTGTATAAATACTGGTATGTGTGTATTAGAAACTGTGGAAAAGTCTATTTAGACCTTTTCAGAAACTTCCAGAGTTGATTTTCTTTTCTCTTTCTTTTCTTTCCTTTCCCTTTCTTTTATTTTCTTTCTCACCAATCAAAAAAAAGAAAAAAAAAGTAAATAAATAAACAAATAAAGTTTTAGAACCAAGTAACCAGGTTTGTTATTTACTGAAAGAACAAAACTAACTGGGTTTGTTTAGTAGTAAGGTAACTGTAGTCCTATCGTGCCTCGGGAAATCAGACTCTGCA
This sequence comes from Ziziphus jujuba, assembly GCF_031755915.1. Lineage (NCBI taxonomy): Eukaryota > Viridiplantae > Streptophyta > Magnoliopsida > Rosales > Rhamnaceae > Ziziphus > Ziziphus jujuba. Next base: position 7,802,896 of record NC_083383.1, on the reverse strand, counting down.
AATCAAGTGCAATTTTTGCATTGAGATATAGAATGGTAAAATATTGCTTAAAAATCAATGTGGCAATAATTATTAATTATAACAGATGTTTAATTTTCGCTGACTATTAACTCAAGAAAAAATAAATAAATAATTTCGGTAACTATTTCATCTAAAAAAATCGTTAAATGGATATTGATCAGGGTGGTTTTTTTACTTTAGCAAAGATTGATAATTGTTTGTATAATTACAATCAATAAAAAATGTTATCTATCTTGAAAATTGAAATTTACCCACGCGTATCGGTGGTATCGTAATTTGATTGGACAATATACGGAATAGTCTGGTTATGATAAAAATGTCCGAGTTCAATGGAAATCTGGTCGAGGTTATAATCTGTCTGGCTGTACGTTATTAATGTTCAAACCACACTCAACTAATGATATTGATAAGATATATGCGATATATTTTGCTTTTACGTAGAAACTTAACAGAAAGAAAGCTTACATTCTTATTATTGTTATTTTTTTTCAAATAAGAAAGACGACACAAATTTGGACTCAGTTTACGTTTTTATACAATACGTGATGCTTCACCCCCCCACCCCCCCCCCCCCCCCCCCCCCCCCCCCAAAACAAAAAAAAAAAAAAAAAAAAAAAAAGAAAGAAAGAAAGAAAGAGAGTATATAGGTGATGCTATGAAAAAAATTGCCAAGAATACCGCTTCAGGTTTTTTTTTTTTTTTTTTAAGGTTCGAATCCTAATCATATATCTATACATACATACATACATACATATATATATATATATATATTTTGTTAAGAAATTAATTAATATTCATTATTGGATTTTTAGCCGCTACGGCTCAGTATTTGTACTTGGTTATTATTATTATTATTATTATTATTATTATTATTTGGGCTACTTTAACTTCAGTTTTTTTTTTTTTTTTGTGCTTTTTAATAGTTTTGAAGCATGTAAAGCACTTACAGTAATAATTAAGACAACGAAATTTGAAAATCAGACAATTTTAGAAGTTCTATATATGTTACATTAAGTGCTTTATATATTTCAAAACTGTTAAAAAAAATCTTTAAAAAATATTGAAAGAACCAAGGTGTAAAAAATAATAATAATAATAATAATAATAATAATTGAAGTTTAATAATTAAAGTGCTAAATAAATCGTGAAACCAAGTGCAAAAACTTAATAATTAAAAATGCATAAGTACTTAGTACCGTTGATTATTTTGTTTCTGCAATCTTAAATAGTAAATGCAAATTTTGATATTCATAATTTAAAGCGTACACAAAACCATAGATTTTTTATTTTCTTTTATGGAATTTACTGTGTGCAATTCTACATGATACAAGTGCGCTGAGTGATATATTTACTAACAAAAAGAAGTAGCAATATCTTCGCTTTTGGGCTGTGCAATCATTTCTTCTGCCAAAAAATAATAATAATAAAAATAAAAATAATAATTCTAAACCAAGGCATGAAAAATCTGGAAATTAATAGCCATTTGTTTTCCATTATTTTAATGTTCTTTTAGGTATATATTAAAGTAATAAAGAGAAAATTAATAAAACTGACAGCCTTCTACTAGCATGCAAGAACTGAGATTATTTATATGCACACATTAATTATTGTTCTTAGGTCTTTTTTTCTATGGACACATAGAGCTCGCAAGGAAGGCAAGGTTTGATGAGAGCTTCAAGTGGAGTAGCTTTTTGATTTGTAAGTCCAAAGCTTTCTGTCATATCGACCGGGGCATCCGAGGGAGTCAAGATTTCAAAGGCATGCAAAATTTCACCATTTGCAGCGCAAAAGAAGCACCAGGGCACGCTCTTCTACGATTACCAAATGCAATATACTCAAAATGCTGACTCCTATAATCAATATCTTTGTAGGTGGTCAGAAATCTCTCCGGCTTGAACTCGAACAGGTCCTTCCATATTTTCGGGTCGGTTTGGATCTTCCATAGGTTCGTTATAAGTCTAGTACCCTTTGGGACGTGGCGGCCTCCTATGTTACAATCTTCAGTGAATTCACACGGACCTGACAGTGGTGCTGCAGGGTAGAGACGTAGTGACTCTTTAACAATGGCCTGTACGTACGCCAGCTTGTTGATATCGGCCTCTTCCACAACTCTTTCACGGCCAACACGTGTGTATATTTCATCTTTGGCCTTTTTAGAACATGGCAGTTATTTAGCAGCAAAGATACAGCCCATGTTATGGATGTTAAATACAAAATCTGATAACCTAATATACATAATAAATCCACATCCTATTGATTTAAATTTTTGAAATCAATAGTAATTTAACAACCATAATTATGTTGGTATTGACACCCTTGCAATCGTATTCTGCAAAATCCACATTGTCTTAGGATTGTATTTTTATGGATTAATTACAATTTAACATTCTATAATATAGTTAGACTGCATATTAGATTTTCAAATTTAAACCATTTTATATCATATTTTAATTTATAATTTATTTTACATTAGTTTAATTTCTAAAATGAATAATATAAAGTTTAAAAAAATTAAAACAATTAACTAATTTTATCATTAATCAATTAAATTTTGTTTTTAAATTAAAAAAATAAGTTATTTTTTTCAATTTATAATTTTTTTTGTTAGTTAATTTAGGAAAAATTGAATTTCTAAATTGAATAATATAAAGTTCAAAAAATTAAAACAATTAACTAATTTTATCATTAATCAATTAATCATTTTTTTCTATTTTGTTTTTAAATTAAAAAACAAGTTATTTTTTCATTTTGTAATTTTTTTTGTTAGTTAATTTAGGAAAAATTGAATTTCTAAATTGAATAATATAAAGTTTAAAAAATTAAAAAAATTAACTAATTTTATCATTAATCAATTAATCATTTTTTTCTATTTTGTTTTTAAATTAAAAAAAAAACAAGTTATTTTTTTAAATTTGTAATTTTTTTTGTTAGTTAATTTAGGAAATGATCAATTTAGAATAGGATAAATGTAAAACAAATTTTCAATTAAAGATCTGATATGAAATATTTTAAATTTAAGGTTCAATTTACAATCTAATGAAAATACAAGATTTTAAAATGCAGTTAATTCTTATTTTATGAAAAATTAACAATTTTATTATTATTATTATCATTTTTTTTTCTTTTTTGCAAGTATTTTACCATTATATTAGAGTACTAAATTTAATATTTAATAAGTACATACCAAGGTTGTGGACTTATTGATAGTATCAGCATCAAAACTGGTAAGGTCTCCTGAAGCACAGACAACATGACGTCCATAAAGTCTTGTTCTTCGTTAATTAGTTGATGAGTACCTCCTCTCTTTCTTTTGTGTTCTTGCAGCCATTTGTCAAACGTATCATCTAATTCTTTTGCAGTTTTCTTCATGGCTTTCACATATCCTCCCAAATCCAACCGCCCAAAATAAGGAATGGCATCCCCATGAACAAACAAGCCGAGAAAATGAAAGAATTCCCTGATTGCCTTCTGCATCGGCCGTGATTCACTCTCATGTCCTCCCGCATCCCCCAGACCAACAGAGTAGCGCTTTCCAGCCACCATTCTAAGAATCACGTTGAGAGTCATGTCACCTAGCCATTGTTTCATCTCCACCAAAGCTTTGTCCGAGAGGTCCCTTTTCTCGGACCAAAAGCCATAGAGTTGTTTCAAGAATATTGCAACTTCGGATATCCGAATGTGTTTAAGAAGCTCAAGCCGGCGGTTGGAGGTCCTTTGGCTAGTGATAATGGTTGGAAAGCAAATTAATTCTGAGTCTGGCCACCACTTGTAGTGTGCGGGTCGTGCCAAAAAAATCATTTTCTAAAAGTGTTTCACAGCCCCCTGTTTTCGTTTTTCCTTTTCCTCGCCAAACCTTAGCAAGCTACGTACGCGAACCCAAATCTGTTAGTCGGTTCTCTTCTTTGACTCCATAGACCCCAAGTCCGTACTCCGCCGTGGGTGCAGTGGGCAGTACAGCTGCATACATACCGTTAGGTTATTTTGCAGGTGGGTTAACGGTGAGGGTTTTAGCATTGTTATTGATCGGAATCAATAGTCAGGGCGGGTGATCTGATGGCAGCTATGTCAAAACCCATCTAGAATTCCTCCTCGGAACCCTAGACAAGCCCTGATCCCAGGGAAATACTACCGAACCTTCCAACGGAAAATCCGGCAGCACCTCCCCTAAGGGTAGGACTAACAAAAAAAAAAAAAAATTACCTGCACTAAAAACACACTTCTATAAACATCCCCTTATTCCTCCCACAATACTACAAATTGATTCCACAAATTTTAGCACTTCAAATAATAACAGCAGTAACTTAGTGCATAAATAAATAAATAAGTATCCAAATAGTATACAGAGCTTTATGAAGTGCTAATCAACTGAATACAACAAAGATGAAAGAAATATTACAACTGCAATAAAAGAAGAACAGGGTACTTCACGAACTAAGACAGCGACGAAGATCAAGTCCGCTCCGAATGAACACCGACAACCTGGTACCTAGAGGAACGGAATTTGAAAATATGAGATGCTAATCATCTCAGTGAGTGACCCTGACTACTACACAATATAATACCACGGTAATAAAGTAGATAAATAATAATTAATTGGAAATAATAATTTCTCTCAAAACCCTTACAATTCTCTCGGTTGGAAAAGTTCCCATTTTAAAACCTTTTCACAAAACCCTTTGTTCGTATTCCCCGAAAACCAAGACATCAAATAAATACCAGAAACAGTAATAATTATATTTTTAATTCCAATACAATATCAAAATATTTATTTTAAAATTCCAGTTCTGAAAATCACTTGATGCACCCACTATATACCAGTGGCGCCAACAGTACCCAGTGTCCCAAGGTACCGCCAGACAGGAGGTTATAGAAAGAAACCGGCATACGGTCGCGTGGCGTCCCACTGCGCCGCTGCTAACTGGTGTCCCGGCCATGGAGGGGTGGCCTACCCTCATCCGATGGCAACCACAGGACAACCTCATAATATCACCTGCGCACTACTCACACCCACCTGCGCGCTAATCACATCCGTGTGCACATAACCATATCACATATAAACAGAACACCAGTACGTGCACGGTGCATCTAAAAATCATAAAATCCACATATTTAATTTATATATCAAATCTCACATTTTGCATAAACAGAGCAGGTTTATTCCATCCGCTTGAACTCGGAAATTCTCCACAGTTTCTTTATACTCAACACCATAAATCCCATGATTTTCAAATCCACCAACTCCCAAATCCACCAATTCAAATGTTCACATTTTCCCAATAGCATAAATAATTTCTCGAAATATAATAATTAAATCTCACAATATTCCATGGGCATATTTTATAAAAATTGGAGTCACCAACATAAACAAATATTTTTCTTGAAATATTTGAAAAGTAAATCATGCCCGATTTAATGTTAAAACCACAAGAATTTCAAAATTCTCAAAACCATAAAATAATTTCACATGGCATAAATTTATATAATGCATATTTCTTTAATCAAAATAAATTCACCAATAATTTCCACAATAATCAATTAAATATTTGGCATATAGAATATAATTTCCAAATATTCAAATCACACATAATATTCATCAATTTAATTCCCGAAATTAATTTGAAGGTGGGTCACTCACCTGGAGCACGTAATTAACCTAAGATCCACCATGGGATCAATTCCATGACTCACCCGTGCTCCTAAAACACAATTCACACACAGTCAAATAAATTAATATTTTAATCGGGTAAATAATACCCGGTACCCGGGGGGTCAAACACAAACGTTATCCAAAATAGTCGAATAATATACCAAATCGAAGCTCGTGGAACGAGGATCGCATTACCGGTCTCTATCGACCCCAATTCCGTCGGAGGTGGCCGGAAAGCTTCGGCCGGTTTTCAATTCCTCGTATCTCCCAAACCGTTTCGAATTTTTGAGATTGAAGGCCATATCTGGACTCAAAGGACCCAAAATAGGAGGAGAGGGGTGGCAATTTGGACTGGGCTGGCCGGAAAACACAAGAAAAGAAGAGAGAGAAATTTTTCCGGCCGGCGGCTTCTCCGGCTCGATCGGGGCGCGTCCGGCGGCCGGTGACCGTGAAAATTGGCGGCCGAGCTCGCCTCCTCCCTCCGCTCATCACTGGCCGGAGGGAGAGAAAATGAAGGAGAAGGAAGAAGAAAAGAAAGAAGAAGAAGAAGAGGAAGAAGAAGAAGGGCCCGTGCGCTTTTTTCCCACGTGGGGAAAAGAAAAAAAAAGAAAAAGAAAAAGAAAAAGGAAAATAAAAAGAAATAAAAATAATTAAATAATTAAATAATAATAAAAACAATATTATATAAAATAATAATAAAATAACATGATATTATACATGGTTGACATGTGGCATCTCACCAAGGTGACACATGGTCATATTCATTAAGTCACACGTGGCACATCGTTACATGTTCAAAAATAATATTAAAATAATACAGTATTTGAAAAACTTTACAGGTCTATAACTTTCAAACCACATGTCCAAATCGGACGTGCCGCTAGTCTACGGACTTGTATCGATGAGTACTTCACAACCATGCATGAGTCAAAGCTCAACCTTGCATGAATAAAAAGTCAACTCTGGCACCCCTTGGACAGTTTGGACCTCAACTTGTTTTGTTCATAACTTTCAAACCGTAGCTCCGTTTTCAACGTGCTACTAGTCTACGAACTCGTGCCAACGTGTACTTCGTAACGGTACCTCAGTCAACCTAGAATTCCAACCGAGTCAAAAAGTCAACTTTTGACCCCTTTGGTCAACGGTCAAAGTCAAAGTCAACGGTCAACCTCGATCAACGTGTAAAAATTCTGACATGGTTCGGGACGAGGTGTTACAAGCTATGTCAAAAAGTTTCTCTCAACCATTATCTCCATTGGCAACTGAGCTTATGGCAGTTCTTGAAGGTATGAAGTTTGCTAATGGAGCGTGGTTTTCTTGACTGTGTTTTTTAGAGTGACTCGCGTGTTCTTGAAGGTATGAAGTTTGCTAATGGAGCGTGGTTTTCTTGACTGTGTTTTAGAGAGTGACTCGCGTGTTATAGGGCTATTAATGAGGTTACATTCATTGAAAAGAGCTATGCTGTTGAAGGATCCTTTAGGAGTGCCGAATATTTGTACGTTCCTAGAAGTTGTAATAAAGTGGCTCATGCTTTACCCAAATATGGATTTTTTTTTTTTTTAATCCTGTCATTTGGATAGAGAGAGGGACCGGATTATTTATCTACTCTACTCTAAAATGATGTTACTTCTATTTCTTCTTTATAGAATATGGATCTTACTTTCAAAAAACAAAAAAAAAAAAAGTAAAAAAAAAAAAGGGTTTTTGTTCAATTTTATTTTCTTAGTTCGAATCCCAATCACCAAAAAATTATAGATATATATATACACACACACACACACATATATATATATATATATATATTTTAATTTTTTTAATAAAATCCACCTTATCATTTAACCGTTATATCTTCATTAGTTAATCATTGCATATATTTTCCGCCAGTTTAAACGCCTGATCCGAAGCCTTATGGAGTATTAAGCTCTTATACTTTGGTTTTTTTTTTTTTTTTAATTGCTTTGGTCCATTACCTTCTTTTTTGTTTTTTGGGTTGCATTTTAGTTCTTTAACTTATTTTTGTATATTGTTTTAGTAGTTTTGAGGCATGTAAATCACTCACAACAATAATAAAATTATAAGATCAAATAATTTTAAAAGATCCATGAATGTTATATCAAGTATTTTTTATGTTTCAAAATTGCTAAAAATAGAAAAAAATGGTCAAAGGGTCAAAGTGCAAAAAAAATTAAAGTTTAAGAATTAAAATGCTTAAAAAAGTAAATCAAGGATCAAAGTGCAAATAATCAATAATTAAGGGGCATAAGTGCTAAATACACTTCATTTTGTTTATATAATCTTAAATAGTGAATGAAAATCTTGGAATTCATAATTTAAAGCTTACCAATTTACGTAGCTTTTTATTTTTATTTTTTTGCTTTGAATGGAATTTGCAATAGTTTTATACAACACACGTGCATTTCGGGTACATTGGGGATGCAAGATTATATTAGCATGTATTATATTAATTTATATCGTATTGTAATGTAATGTGCCACATTGTATTATTGTTGTATAATATTTAGTGCAAAATCGTATTGTACTATAAATTTTTATAAAAAATTATTTTAACAAAAACTTTTAATTTTTATTATTATTTATAGACTTTTGTACAAATAACTGGATTATTTTAAATAAATTAAATTGATTTTTTTATTATCATTCATATAATTATATTAAATAATTACATTATCCATAAATATATTAAATATAATTTTGATTATTATCTATGATAATACTTGCATGGGCCAGTTTCTTGTACTCAGGTTTTTGATAAATAATTATGGCTATTAAAATGATGTAATCCAACGATGTATAAGAGAGAGATAAGAAATTAAAATAAGTTATGAATTTAAAATTTTTAACTTTTCAAAAGTTATAAAAAAGTTTCATCTAATCTAAAGTATTATATTATCCATAATATATTAAATTTTGCTTTGATTATTATTTATAATACTAGTACATTATTAAAGTTATATAATATTGAGAAAATTGAGAAAATAAATTACATTAAAAAATAAAAATTAGTCTCTACTTTCCAACAAAAGAAAAAAAAAATGTTTTAGAAAAAAAAAATCAGTTTTTACCTTTCAAAATATACCATGAGAATGGGGGAAAAAAGAAGGAATTTTTCAGGGAAAAAAAAAAATCCATGCGTTTAAATTTTCCAACTTACCACGGCAAAGAAAATAAAAAAAAAAGAAAGGAAACGATGTTTTAGAAAGAACCAGGAAAAAAAAAGAAAAAGGAATAAGTGATTTTTGGATAAAAAGAAAAAAAAAAGTGAAAGCTAATCCACTTAAACTCAACAGCAGCCCCCCTTGATTTGTACCATCCCATGTACGGAAAATTTTATACTGCCGGAGTACTGGCCACTCAGTACCACTGCCACTCACGGATTTACATGTGTATCATTTTTCTACGTCAGAAAGCATTGTCATGCCTTTCTGTGAAACGCCGTTTTGCTCCTATTTTCTTCATATCCGTATCATCTCTTCGAGGCTCTACCGATTCTGAAACGGAACCCACTTCCAGACAGGTCTTTCAACTCGTTCAGCTGTTCACTTCTGGTTTCGTGTGTAATGTTTGAAGGTGAAGAGAGAATTGGCAGGAGAAAAAGTGAAGAGGGGCTTGATCATAAAGGGAGGCGTGTGAAGTCCAGCCGCACCAACCACAGCCGCACCAACCACAGCCGCACCAACCACAGCCACCATTTTTGACAAATGGACATTGCTGCACCGAATTCCAAATTGATCAACAATTGTGGGCTAAGCTGTTGAAGATTGTGGCCTTGTAAGCCTATAAATAGGCTCCTTCCCGTTGCATGCAAACCAAGCCAAGTGAGCAAAGCTCAATATTATCCCAAGTGAGGAATATTGAGAAAAAAACTCCGAGAGAGAGAGTGTTTAAGTTCCAGAGAGAGCTTGAGAGAAGAGTGAGCAATTCCAGAGAGAATTGGAGGGTGTAGGGAGAGATTCCACGTGAGAATCCAAAAGAGAGAAGTTTTTGTATTTTTGTATTCTATTTCAAGAGAGTAATAGAATTCTTTTTATTTTCTTCTCATATTTCTTCTCTAACGTGGTCAGAGAACCACAACAAGTGGTATCAGAGCCCCAAGTCGAGAGCTTGGGTTCAAAATTTGAAGAAACAGAGCCACTGTTCTTCAGGTTGGTGTTTCGAAAAATTGCTCAAATAATTAATTTGACAATACCAGGTGAAAGTAGTCGACGAGACGAGAACACACAAGTTTTCCGGAGAGAAAGACACCGTCTCACGCGCCCGCACGCGCCGCCTGAAGATTTCTGCAACAAGTCACGCGCCGCACGCGCCGTCTGGAGGTTGAAGACGACCACGTCAACAGACACGTCAGCGCACTCTGCCACGTCATCTGCCACGCCAGCCGACACGTCGTCAGCCATGCAAGCCGACACGTCATCTGCCACGTGTTGCCACATCAGCCCAAGCTGCCACGTCATCTGCCACGCCAGCCGACACGTCATCTGCCACGTGTTGACACGTCAGCACAATCTGCCACGTCATCAATATTTTTTGAAATTACAGAACAGCCCCTGAATTATTGGAAATTACTGATTGACCCCTGAAGTTTCTGTATTTGCAGGTTGACCCAGAAAGTTTATGAAATTACAGTTTTGCCCCAAAATTTCTGGTAATTATATTTTGACCCTGGAAGAGTCAAGTTCACCATTTTCGGCCGTTCCGGACGCAACGGTTAACTCCGTTTTGCCAAATTCAGCTCCATTTTTTGGTCAAGCCATAATGTCAATGGAAGAATCATCTTCGGGAGCTATGGTTAAGCTCACTGCCACAAATTATACACTTTGGAGACCTCGGATGGAAGATCTCCTCAATTGTAAGGATCTGTTTGATCCTATAAAAGCTAAAGGAGAAAACCCCGATCCCAACAAAGTAGCAGAGTGGAAGAAATTAAACAAGAAAATGATCGGTCAGATCAGGCAATGGATCGACCACAGTGTCTTCCATCATGTAGCGAAGGAAACGGATGCATATGTCCTCTGGATAAAATTGGAGGACATGTACCAGGCCAAGACTGCTCGGAACAAAGCCCTGTTGCTTAAGCGATTGGTAAATTTAAAATTACAGAGTGGAACTTCTGTAGCCGAGCATACCAGTGAGTTCCAGAGCTTGGTAAATCAACTATCTGCTGTGGATTATCAACTAGGGGATGAGGATCAAGCCCTCCTACTTCTAAGCTCTCTTCCAGACAGTTGGGAGACATTGGTAGTCTCTCTAGGCAATTCGGCCCCGAATGGCAAACTTACTATGTCTATGGTTAAGGATGCCCTATTTAATGAAGAGGCCAGGAGAAAGGACATTGGCATGGATCAGTCGCATGCCCTCGTCACAGAGAGAGGAAGACAGCAAAGAGGTGGTCGTGATAGGGGGAGAGGCAGGAGCAAGAGCAGAGACAGATCTACAGACGGTAGAAAATCATCATATAAGTGCTATCATTGTGGCCTGGAGGGTCACATGAAGAAGAACTGCAGAAAGTTGTTGAGAGAGCAGAGACTCCAAGGTAATCAGCCGAAGAAGGATAGAGAGACACTAGTCACTGTTACAGGAGAAGTGGCGCTCTGCTCCACCGAAGAAGAGACATGCCTTCATATATCAACCCAAGATGTTGAGTGGGTAGTCGATACTGCAGCATCCTACCATGTCACTCCACACAGAGATTTCTTCAAAACGTACAAATCAGGAGACTTTGGTACGGTAAAGATGGGAAATTCCAGTTTTGCAAAGATTATAGGAACTGGTGATATTCAGGTAAAAACGAATGTTGGTTGTACAATCACTTTGAAGGATATCCGTCATGTTCCAGATCTTCGGCTTAATCTACTTTCGGGAGCAGCCTTAGACAAGCAAGGCTATGACAACTACTTCAGCAATGGCACATGGAAAATGATGAAAGGTGCCATAGTTGTCGCCCGAGGACATATTTGTGGAACGCTGTACAAGACTCATGTGAAGATATGTGCAGATAGCCTCAATATTGCAGAAGGAGAGGCGTCTCAAAATCTGTGGCACCAGAGACTCGGTCACATGAGTGAAAAAGGATTGTCCACTTTGGCAAGGAAGAAGCTTATCACTGTTTGCAAGGATGCTGCACTAGATCCTTGTAGTCACTGCTTATTTGGTAAGCAACATAGAGTCTCCTTCAGTTCCTCTGCATCGAGAAAATCAGAGTTGCTTAGTCTGGTGCACTCTGATGTTTGTGGTCCCATAGAGGTGGAATCATTAGGTGGCAACAAGTATTTCCTGACCTTCATTGATGATGCTTCTCGGAAGGTGTGGGTATATTTCTTGAAAACAAAGGACCAGGTATTGGATTACTTCAAACTGTTTCATACCATGGTAGAGCGTGAAACAGGAAAGAAGCTGAAATGCCTCCGCTCAGATAATGGAGGCGAGTATACTTCCAAGGAGTTCGATGCCTACTGTAGAAGACACGGCATTCGACATGAGAAGACGGTCCCTCGCACCCCACAACATAATGGAATAGCCGAAAGAATGAACCGAACCATTATGGAAAAGGTCAGAAGTATGATCAGTATGGCTAAGCTGCCAAAGCCATTCTAGGGAGAAGCTGTTCGTGCCACCTGCTATTTAATCAACAGATCACCGTCAGTACCGTTGAATTTTGAAATTCCGGAGAAAATGTGGTCGGGTAAGATTCCCTCCTACTCTCATTTAAGAGTGTTTGGTTGTTTAGCTTATGTACATGTATCCAAGGAGCTCAGACAGAAGCTCGATGCAAGATCTACTCCATGCATCTTTATAGGATATGGAGATGAAGAATTCGGATACAGATTATGGGACCCGAAAACAAAGAAGGTTATTAGAAGCGGGGATGTAGTATTCCATGAAAACCAGAAAATGGAAGACATTGAAAAGCCCAGAATGTCTCCTAATTGTAGTTCTAGTGCCGAGAATTTTTGTCCTAATCCAGCACCAGCACAAATAGCCACAGAAGATAATGAGGTGCATGAAGATATACCAGAAGCAGACCAGGAGGAAGAAGGGGATATTGAGCAGTGGGAGACTCAATCCTCTCAAGCAGCTGCAGGGCCATCACAGCGGTCAGATGATGGTACACCTCCTGAAACCAGTGGTTTACAAGTTCGGAGATCTGAGCGAGGCCGAATTCCATCAAAGAGATTTCCAGAATCTGAGTATATTCTGCTTACTGAAGAGGGGGAGCCAGAGAGTTTCCAGGAAGCTGTTTCTCATCAAGAGAAGGAAAAGTGGCTGCAAGCAATGCAAGATGAGATGGAATCCTTGCAGAAAAATCATACTTATGAGTTGGTTGAGCTTCCAACAGGAAAGAAGGCACTAAAGAATAAATGGGTGTTCAAGCTCAAGAAAGATGGCAGCGGAAAGGTGGTGAAACACAAAGCTCGATTGGTGGTCAAAGGATTTCTTCAGAAGAAAGGAATTGACTTTGATGAGATTTTTTCACCAGTGGTAAAAATGACTTCAATTCGAGTCATTTTTGGTTTAGTAGCAAGTCTAAACCTAGAACTTGAACAGATGGATGTGAAGACAGCATTTCTTCACGGTGATTTACATGAAGAAATCTACATGGAGCAGCCAGAAGGATTTGAGGTTTCAGGGAAAGAAAACCTCGTATGCAAGCTAAAGAAGAGCTTGTATGGCCTCAAGCAAGCACCAAGACAATGGTATAAGAAGTTTGACTCGTTTATGGTGAGTCAAAGTTATAAAAGGACTGCAGCAGACTAGTGTGTTTATATTCAAAAATTTTCAGGTGGAAACTTCATTGCACTTTTGCTATATGTGGACGACATGTTGATCGTTGGACAAGATGCAATGAAGATTAGTCAGCTGAAGAAAGAATTATCTAAGTCCTTTGATATGAAAGACTTAGGACCAGCTCAACAAATTTTGGGAATGCAAATAATCCGAGACAGGAAGAATAGAAGGTTATGGCTATCTCAAGAGAAGTATGTTGAACGGGTGATAAAGAGATTCAACATGGATAAAGCCAAACCGGTCAGCATTCCACTTGCAAATCATTTTAAGTTGAGTAAGAGAATGTGCCCCTCACCCAAAGAAGAGATAGAGGAGATGGCTTCAGTACCATATTCTTCAGCGGTAGGAAGTCTGATGTATGCAATGGTGTGTACCAGACCAGACATTGCTCATGCAGTAGGTGTTGTGAGCAGATTTCTTTCAAATCCTGGAAAGAAACACTGGGAAGTAGTCAAATGGATTCTCAGGTATCTTAAAGATACATCGAAGCTGTGCTTGTGCTACGGGGGAGGTGATCCAATCTTAGAAGGCTATACAGATGCAGATATGGCCGGAGACCCTGATAATAGAAAGTCTACATCAGGTTATCTCTACACTTTTGCAGGGGGAGCTGTGTCATGGCAGTCAAGATTGCAGAAGTGTGTTGCTTTATCCACTACTGAAGCAGAGTACATTGCCGCAGCGGAAGCGGGTAAGGAAATGTTGTGGTTAAAGCGTTTTCTCACAAAATTGGGCATCAAGCAAGAAGACTACAAGATACATTGTGATAACCAAAGTACCATGGATTTGAGCAAAAACTCAATGTATCATTCCCGTACAAAGCACATTGACATCCGCTATCATTGGATACGCGAAGTAATAGATCAACAGTTGCTGAAACTGATGAAGATCCACACAAAAGAGAATCCAGCAGATATGCTAACAAAAGTTGTTGCTCAAGAGAAGCTGAAGCTATGCAGAGACATAGCTGGAATAGATGGCAGATGACCATCAGTTTAAATGCGGCTGGAGGGGGAGAATTGTGAAGTCCAGCCGCACCAACCACAGCCGCACCAACCACAGCCACCATTTTTGACAAATGGACATTGCTGCACCGAATTCCAAATTGATCAACAATTGTGGGCTAAGCTGTTGAAGATTGTGGCCTTGTAAGCCTATAAATAGGCTCCTTCCCGTTGCATGCAAACCAAGCCAAGTGAGCAAAGCTCAATATTATCCCAAGTGAGGAATATTGAGAAAAAAACTCCGAGAGAGAGAGTGTTTAAGTTCCAGAGAGAGCTTGAGAGAAGAGTGAGCAATTACAGAGAGAATTGGAGGTGTAGGGAGAGATTCCACGTGAGAATCCAAGAGAGAGAAGTTTTTGTATTTTTGTATTCTATTTCAAGAGAGTAATAGAATTCTTTTTATTTTCTTCTCATATTTCTTCTCTAACGTGGTCAGAGAACCACAACAAGGCGGTGGAGGATCATGATTATGCAGAGCTGTTATACAAATAAAAAGAGAAAAAAAAAAAAGAATTTGCAGAGTAATAGGCGTTGAGGTCGGCTGGGTGGGTTAGAGAGTATGAGAAAGTAGCTTTCTTGTTACTGTATGGCTTTGGTCTTCATTCTCATTGCACTATCACTGTCCTCTTCTTTTTTATTATTTTTTTATTTTTCTTTCACTTAAATTTATGTAAAATAAGGTTTTGAAATGAGAAAAAAAAAAAGAGGAAGTTTTGAAATATGGGTTTAGTTTATGTTTGAGACACTATATGTAATTCAACTATTGTAAAATATTTGAATTTCAATTAATAACAATTTTGAAATTTGGATTGTTGTGTTAGAGGATTTAATTTTATCATTTTTGCTGATTTTGTCATTCCGATTCAGCTCCAAAGCTTGAATTTATTTTTTTAAATGGTTCAATTTGTAAAAAAGAACAAAGAAATTCAACCAAAAGAAAAAATACAGGGACAGATATTAAAACCCATATTGAGAAGAAATGAGGAAAACGATTAGAGAGAGAGAGAGAGAGAGAGAGAGAGGCCCGCCGGGGGGGGGGGGGGGGGGGGGGGGAGGAGGAGGAAAAGGGAGCAGAAAGAGTCGAGGAACAAACGGCGTGAAACGGAAAAGACAGCAAGCATTTCTGACATGGAATAATGAGACATATGTTAATTAATATAAGGCAGTAGTATTGAATGGTCAGTACTCCGGGAGTAGTAGAAATTTTTCCCATTGTACATCGGATAAAAGGTAGGCCCTATCAGATTTTCTACGCCTTGATATTCGTGCTATTTTCTGTCAAACAAATAATATGGATTAGTAAATCCACTGTTTTACTACACTCTTCCAAATGTATCCGTACTGATATATTTAATAACAAAACGAGGGAGATGGATGTGCCATTACTTCTCTTGTTAAATAAAAAAAAAATCTGCACCGAGTGTGCAAAAGCTGGAAATATCCATTTTTTTTTCATTATTGTAATATTCTCTTACACTTTACAATAATAAAATGAAAATTAATAAAACTGACAGCCTTCTACTAGCCTTTTAAGTACTGAAATATTTTTATTAAAAAAAAAAATAGTACTGAAATTATTTATAGAGATACTTAGATACACTTATTTTTCCTGGGTCTTTTATCAATCCAGATAGAGTTTGGAAGGGAGGCTAGGCTTGATGAGAACATCAAGTGGAGTTGCTTTCGGATTTGTTAGTCCAAAGCTTTCTGTCATATCAACTGGGGCATCTGACGGAGTCGAGATTTCAAAAGCATGCAGAAAACTAGCCAACGAAAAGTTTACCATTTGCAGCCCAAAAGAAGCACCAGGGCACGCTCTTCTACCACTCCCAAATGGGATATACTCAAAGTGCAGCTGACTCCTATGATCGACATCTTTTTGAGTGGTCAAAAATCTCTCCGGCTTGAACTCCAATGGGTCCTCCCATATTTTTGGGTCGGTTTGGATCTTCCATATGTTGGTGATAAGTCTGGTACCCTTTGGGACATGGTAGCCCCCTATGTTGCAGTCTTGAATCGATTCACGCGGGCCTGAGAGTGGAGCTGCAGGGTATAGACGTAGAGTCCCTTTAACAATGGCTTGTAGGTACACCAGCTTGTTGATATCGGATTCTTCCAACATGTGAATCTAGTTCATCTTTGGCCTTTTTAAGAACATGGCGGTTGTTTAGCAACAAAGATATGGCCCACGATACCGTAACTGTGGTGGTATCGGTACCCCCTACAACCAAATTCTGCAAAATATGCCTTTTTTCAGGATATTATTTTATGGGTTAATTACACTTTATTATCTGCATATATTTTGGCCAAATTTCATATTAGATTTTAAAATTTAAAACATTTCATAATTTGATATTTGTTTTATATTAGTTCAATTTCCAAATTAATTAAAAAATTAAAATTTTAAAAAATTGATTATTTTTTCCAATTTACAAACAAGATGGAAAAAAAAATAATTTAGAAAACTATTAAATTTTAAACTAATTTAGAAAACTATCTAATTTTTTAAACTTTAATCAATTTGGGAATCAATATACAAATATGAAATAAATTATAAATTAAAAATTAGATGTGAATTTTTAAATTCAAGAACTCAATGTGCAATTGATCAAAGTGCAAATGATAAATTTCAATTAACATTTATTTTATGGAAAACAAACAATTTACATTTATTTTAAAGTACTAAAGTTAATACGCAATTACCAAGGTTGTGGATTTATTGATTGTATCACCATCATGACCTGCAATGTCTGAGTAATCCTCAGGCACAGAGAGCATCACGTCCATAAAGTCTTGTTCTTCCTTAACTAGTTGATCAGTACCTCTTTCTCTCTTTCTTTTATGCTCTTGCAGCCATCTGTCAAGCGTATCATCTAATTCTTTGGCAGTTTTCTTCATGACTCTCTCATATCCTCCTAGATCTAAAAACCGAAGAAAAGGAATGACATCTCCTGGCCAAACAAGCCCCCCAAATAAAAGAATTCCCTCATTGCCTTCTTGCGTCTGCCATGATTCTTTTTTACCTCCCACGTCCCCTGGGCCTGTGGAGTATCGCTTTCCAGCCACCGTTTTTAGGATCACGTTGAGAGTCATGTCACCTCGGCATGGTTTCATCTCCTCCAAAGCTTGGTCTGAGAGGTTCTTTTTCTCGGTCCAAAAACCATATAGCTGTTTCAAGAAGATTGCCACTTCTGCGATCCGAATATGTTTAAGAAGCTCAATCCGGCGATTGGAGAGCAAGTGCAAAGTAGTTATTTTACGGATTTCGCACCAATAAGTTCCATAAGGTGCAAAACCAAACATGGCGTGGTTGTAGCTAAAGTGCTTTGTGGCGATTAGTTTGGGTCGTGATAAAACTTGCAAGTCATTGATGGTAAAGCATTCCTTAGCCATCTCACAGTTACTCACAACCAAGGCTCGGTGCATTCCTGATAGCGTAAATGCTTAGGATGCTTAGGTGCCTATGGATAAGTCATGTATGCCGCTGGTTGTTATGATATATGTGCATTGTTTTAGTGGTTAAGTTTACTTTTGATTTGATAAGTGTGCAGAGGCTAGTGATAAGCCTATCTCATGTATTTATATAGGTGTTTGACATTGTGTAAAGTAAGTCTAATTTATTTTATCTTTACCCTTTGGTCAAAGCCCTTACTGCAAACAAGACATGGACTCTTGTTCCCCCTCAACCAATCAACCAATCGTTGGTTCTAAATGGGTTTTTAAGCTGAAATAAAATCCTGATGGTTCCATCCTTCGACATAAAGCCCGTCTCGTTGCCAAGGGTTTTCATCAAAAGCCTGACCTTGATTTCTTAGAGACTTATAGCCCTGTCATCAAGCCATCAACGGTTCGTGTTGTTCTTTCAATCGCTATTTCACGTAATTGGGACATACGGCAAGTTGATGTTAATAATGCCTTTTTGAATGGAATCATTGTTGAAGATGTGTTTATGAAACAACTTGATGGTTTTATCAGTCCAGACTGACCCAATGATGTTTGCAAGCTTCACCGTTCATTGTATGGATTGCGTCAGGCTCCCCGTGCATGGTATAACAAATTGAAGCTCATGTTATGTGATTGGGGATTTCACAATTCCAAAATGGATTCCTTATTTCTTCTTCATAGCACAATGGGTATTATTTGGGCTCTCGTCTATGTTGACGATATCATCATTACAGGTAACAACACTCAAGTCCTTAGATCAGTTTGTTACTAAGCTAAATCTCATGTTTTCTTTGAAAGATCTTGGCCCTCTACATTCTTTTCTGGGTGTTCAAGTTCATCGGTCCGAGAATGGATTAAATTTATCTCAACCAGGTTACATAACTGATCTCTTGCATCGTGCCAATATGATTGATTGTAAAGAGAGTCATTCACCTGCTAGTTCTTCCACACAACTTGGCTCTACGGTTGGTAACTCTTTTCCAGATACTTTTCTCTATCAGAGTACTGTTGGAGCACTGCAATATTTTACTATTACTAGACCTGAGATTTCTTTTATTGTTAACAAACTCAGTCAGTCTATGCATAACCCAACTGATGTATATTGGTCTGCTTGTAAACGAATGCTCTGTTATCTTCACGGTACAAAGCATTTGGGATTACTTATTCGACCTTCTCGTCGTCTCACCTTGTCTGGCTTTACCGATGCTGATTGGGCTTCGAACCTTGATGATCGAAAATCTATTAGTGGTTATTGTATTTATTTGGGTACTACACTTGTTTCATGGTCTTCAAGAAAGCAGAATGTAGTGGCCCGATCTAGTACTGAAGCTGAATATAGAGCTCTTGCTCTTGGTGCAGCAGAAATCTCTTGGCTACAGCAATTGTTTATGGAATTGAACTTTTCTCTGCCTAGCATTCCTATACTTTGGTGTGATAACATGGGTGCTGAGTGTTTAGCTGCAAATCATGTTTTTCATAACCGTACCAAATACATTGAAGTTGATGTTCACTTTGTCCGTGACAAAGTCTTATAGAGAACTTTAGAGGTTAGATATGTTCCTACTGTTGATTATATAGCTGATATTTTTACTAAGGTTCTCTCCACTGCTCGGTTTAAACACCTCAGAGACAAGCTCAATGTGGTTTCTCCCCCATTTCGCTTGAGGGGGGGATGATAGCGTAAAGGCTTAGGATGCTTAGGTGTTTATGGATAAGTCTTGTATGCCGCTGGTTGTTATGATATATGTGCATTGTTTTAGTGGTTAGGTTTACTTTTGATCTGATAAGTGTGCAGAGGCTAGTGATAAGCCTATCTCATGTATTTATATAGGTGTTTGACATTGTGTAAAGTAAGTCTCATTTATTTGATCTTTTACCCTTTGGTTAAAACCTTTCAATTCCAAGGCGGATGGTAAAGAGTGGGCCATACTTGTTAGCCATGGCTCCCAATGTTATACGTGGAGGAGTGGATCCTCCTAACAATGGAAGGTGACCAATTATGGGCCATGATCCTTTGGCCTCAGGGGCTATAGCTACTTTGCTTTTGTCAACACCTCTATGCAAGATAAGATAGGAGATGATAACGAGGATTACTATAGCACATAATGCAATTATGGAAGTGTTTAGGTTTGGAATAAGAAAATCCATCGATACTTGCATTGAATTGTGGAAGGAAAGAAGTACTCTTATCTCCCCCAACTTCGTAACTTAGCATAAAATATCCCTTTGATGATGTGGTGGAATGGTGATCACACTCTCAGTATATATGCTTCTTATATACCAACTAAAAAGAAACTATTTGCATCACAAATTAATAATTGCTATAGTAGTATATATTGTAGCTGCCATTGCCCAGAACGTGGAAATTTCTTGGTACATTACTTTTTTCTTCTTTGGAAAATGATATTTAATATTATTGGATGTTTTTAAAGAGAGTTTGTATTTCTAAAAAAGATAATACTATTGGATGTTCTTAAGCTGTGCTATAATTAGCACTTAGGTCCTCAAACTATATCATGATTAACATTTTTCTCAAAAAATATCTCCTTCATTTGATGCTGTAAAATTAAGATAAAATACATCCGAATTACTTTTTCTCTTTTTTCTTTTTTCTTTTTTAATATTTACTTCAATGAAAATTTATTAAAATTTATAATATCCTATCTTCAACAGGGGGGCATGCATATATGTAATCTAATTATAACAGTACTAGAAATTGCTGGAGCAACCAATTAAACAGTTGAGGTCCCTTCATCAGTTTATTAGGATTGGAATAATTTGCTAAAGCAATTCCATCCAAACTTTCTCAGCTAGCTCAATACATTAAACAAAAATGTCTATTACCGTTATCAAGAATAAAATTTTGCCATCATGGATGACTATTTAACCTAAATCAGAGAAAATTGATTCTATCAATTATATATAATCGGGATTACCAAACCTGACCATGGACTTAGGTAGGTAATGATACAGGGCCACCTTAGGTTAGAACACCTAAAATAATTTAAATGGTTTTTAATTCTTTGTGAAATACTTTAAATGGTTTAATTTTTTTTTTTAATTCTTAAATCCAAAATCTCACATGTATATACATATATATATATATATAGAAGAGTATGGATTACCACTGGTTAAAAAACTAACATTAAGTGAATTGACATTTTGTCGTTGGTTGGATTAAAAGTCTAAAAGCTGATAAGATGGTCCCACATAATTTCTTTTTAGTCCAAAAGCTGACGAGATGATTGAATATGGAGAACATTTTGAACTGAAGAGGAGCAAATTTTCAGTGCCTCTCGGAGCAGGTATGTATCACCGTCGTCGTTGGAAGAAAAAAACTATAAATAAAAACAAATTGGTGGCCCCGACGAGCCCCAGATTAAGAATTATATAATATTAATACTCAAACTTATCCGCAGCCTGCCCGCCTTTTGAATTACTCGTGTCAATCGAGAATACAGATTATGACTCCAATGAGTTCTGGATAATGGACGAGTGTCCATGATTGCATATGTACTGTATCTTTCTTGAGTCGTAAAGCAACAAACATCAAATTGCAATTGCAAATTCTTGAGTAAGCACACTACGCTAGCGACAAACTCTTAGTGGTAGAGTTAGCTTTTACTCCTCCATTAGATTTTGTCTTCTTTGAAAATGTTTTGCTTTGGACTTAGAGATAGAGAAAGAAGAGAGGTTGTCTTACCAAAATTTGACCATAGAGTTTTTCTTCTGATGGGTGATTTTGAAAATATATTGCTCCTCAAAGAGATTGATACATCAACAATATTTAAAAAAATACATGGCAAAGTAAGACTTGAGGTGATTCATACGTTCATATACCATCACTGAAGCTGTCAGAAATGGTCTTGTAAATTTGTCTATTTATTTATATTTTAAAGGAGATAATCAAGAAAGATGAACACTTGCTCTAAGCAAGCACATATAATAGAGCCATTATATTCGTTTTGAAATTTAGCAGGGAAGAATTTTTGAAATTTCTGACCAACAAAAGCATGCCATTTTCGACAAAGGTTTCGATATAGTGTTTACATTTAGTTTTCAAAGATAATCATGTTTCAAAATTCTTCTCCAAACTAAAGTATTTGGTTCAAATCCTTAATTAGAAAACCAAAATGTAGTTGTCGACAAACGCAAACAAGATAATTAAAAAAGAAATGGAGATGGATAAAAACAAATAAAAAATAGAAGATAAATAAAAAAAAATATTGTGGGGCACAAATATAGCAGACTTATAAAGCATCAACGAAATCATTGGTAATCGGTCCAAGTCCATTGAGAGAATTCTGATGGGTTAAGATTTGTATTTGGGTTTCTTGGGCCAATAATCATTTTCTGGGTCTCTCAAAGAAAGTTGCCCACCAATTCTGCTCCATTCTTATATTCATGTTCCCAAATTGGCTCTGCCCAAATTGCGTTTCTGTCTCCTTTTCATCGATCTCCTAGGCCATGTTTGTTACACCGAACAGGCCAGGTCAGGACAGGTCATAGTCCCAATCTAGTGTTTGGGAAGCAAAAATGGAGAAGGGGACAAGTTGTCCCGTTGATGATTTTATCCCCCTCGAAGGGGACTGACCCGACCCATCGAAAGACTTGGGTCATTTTTGTCCTCCTCTCTTCGAAGCAGCTCTGGTCCTCCCACTCGAAGGTTCCTTTTGCCAAACCATTCTTGCCGAACCATTCACATCTCTCCTATTTGAAACGCTCGGTGAGTATTGTTCTTCTTCTTCAATCCATTCCTTCTTCTTCTTCTTCTTCTTCTTCTTCTTCTTCTTCTTCTTCTATCTAATGTCTTCTTCATCTTCTGCATTCTTCTTCTTCATCCGTATTCTTCTTCTTCTTCTTTGAACTGCCATATTTTTCTTCTTCGTTTTTCGTTTGATTTGTTTAGGGCTTCGATTTGAAAAATTAGGGCTTCCATTCTACACATTGTTCTAACAAATTAGGGCTTCGATTTGCACGATTTAGGGCTTTTGATTGATTTAGGGCTTCTAATTTTATGTAATGTACGGTGATTGTGTATTTCTACAATTAACACATAGTAAGGATGCTACGAAGGAGGCTCTGATTTGTAGATACAAGAACGCTGCCAATGGGTTTTATGCTAAACTCACTCCACAGTAGGTTTCAAAGATTTCAAGTAAGGGACTTTCTTCATTTAACTCTCTTTTTTATTATGAGATCATCTAATTTGGAGTTTTATGTATATGATAGCTATTTGATTTGGTGCTTTTCCATCCAAATTTATTATCCTTAGTTTCTTTTTCTTTGTATCCTTAAGCCTATTAAGTTATTTTAAACAATACTTAGTTATTTCCCCAAGTAATCTCCATTCATTTTGTAAAAAAAAATCTTCAGGGTCCATTATAAACATGTGAAAGATTTTTATATTGGGAAACATTAAAAGGCTCCGATTTTGAATAGTATTAGCATTGTTCTTTATCATTAAATAAATGAGAGATGTAATCTCACGGATGGTACAGACTGTGGAAAGTTATTTGAATGGTGATTTTTGTTAGAATTTGATTTGTATTCATGTTAGCATGTTAAACTACTTGTTAATTACAAAATGATGGGTCATTTTCTGTGTGGGATTGCTCATTGTGTTCTAAGATAATTAATCTAGTGATTGTACTACTCATTGTCTTCTAAGATAATTATTCTCTAGTTTTAGTGTTTTGTTGCTTTAGTTTTTGGGCTGGAAAATCAAGAAGTTTGTATTTTTATGTTGTTCTTGTTGCTCAGTATTTTTACCAATTGCATGCTTAGGATCATGGCAAACTTATTGTGCTTTCTTCATGTGCCTCAAACTTTGAAGAGAGCAGACAGTTGACATGAGACTAGCTAGTCTTGTTTTGGCCAATTTACATTCGTATAATCTTTTTTCCAATCATTTGTCCTTATGATTCCTCTTCTTATAAAGCATTGCTATGTATATATTGTAGCTGACCACATTTCTTTGTCTTTAACTCTCGAGTATATTAATTTATAGCCCCTGAATTTGTTTCTGTGAGAATGAGTATTGGTATCTAACAAGAGACTTCTGCAAAATAGAAAAGGCGCTTCATTTTGGAGAAGATCATTGACTTGAGTCACAAAGGCTTTGATGCCATCAGATGGAGCAAAGCAAACATAAAACATAAAGAAAATTGAAGAGAAAATTGTACAGATATCTGATTATTAAGTTTTCTACTTTCTGTTTCGGCCTTTACAATGCAAAAACAATAACGTAGATGTCAGGACCCGTCCAAAATTCCTCACCGGAACCCTAGACAAGCCCTGATCCCAGGAAAACCCTACCGGACCCTCCAATGGAAAATCCGGCAGAACCTCCCCTAAGGGTTGGACTTACCACAAATTTCCTGCACTGAAAACGCACTTCTATATTCATCCCCTTATTCCTCCCACGTTACTACAATATAATTCCACAATTTGCAGCACTCCAAAAGAATAACAGTAAATCAGTGCATAATTAATACATAAATATCCGAGACAGTATACAGAGTTTCATAAAGTACTATTAAGCATAGAATACAACAAGGATGAAAGAAATATTACAATTGAAATAAATGAAGACAAAGGTAACTTCTCGAACTGAGACAGCGACGGAGATTAGGTTCGCTCCAGAAGAACATCTACTACCTCTTGCACCTAAGGGAACGGAATTTAAAAACGTGGGATGCTAATCATCTCAATGAGTGACCCTAACTACTGAACACTTTTAATATTAATAATATGACAAATAAAGGAACTTAATTAATACCAACAATTAAATAGATAAATAAATAATAAACAATTGAAAGTAATAATTTCTCTCAAAACCCTCACTATTCACTCCGTTGGAAATGTTTCCTTTTTAAAACATTTTCACAAAACCCGCTATTCGTATTTCCCGAAAACCGAGGGATCAATTAATTTAATAAATAATAGATAAATACCCCCAATATAAATAAAATATAATAAATAATTTTTGAACACTTCGGGTTTGAAATTTCCATCCGAAAATTTATACTTGACGCACCACACCATATACCAGTGATGCCCTCCGATACCCAGCGTCCCGAGCACCGACTGGCGGGGAGGTTAAAGAGAGAAACTTGCATACGGCGCTTCGTCGTCCCGACAGCGCCGCTGCTGAAACCGTCATCCTGACCACGGAGGGGGGCGGCTATGGCCAATATCAAACTTGCCTACCCTCGGTCCAATGGCAACTCACGGAAGACATAATAACTTGCGCGCTAACCACATATACACCGCACCAATACTGTATGAGTGCGTCTAAAATAATTATTAATTTAATTATTACCATACTGATTTTCCAAAAATCACCATGGGAAATATACCAGTTTTCAATTTCACCATCCCACATTTTCCTTTAATATACCCGCTACGAAACCATCGATAACAATATAAAAATAATTTTTCTTGTAACACGAGGTCCAACAAATAATATTCTACGGGCATAATTATAAAATTTAAACCACCAATTTAAATATATAATTTTCTTAAAATATTTAAACCAATTATGCCCAAAAATAATATTAAAATCCAAATACAATTAATTAATGAAAATGCTTTGCTCATGTGTAATAAATACCATTATATCACAATAAAATAATAATCGGGAAATTCTTAGTAACCCAAAATCCCGTTTAGCACCAATAAACATACACGTATGTATAAAATAATATTTTTCCATAATTATAATTAAATTTCACCACATGAGCATAATTGCAGATATCAATTAAACACCAAATAAACATAATTAATTACCCCAAAATAGGTTTAAAGGTAGGTCACTCATCTGGAGCACGCAATTAACCTAAAATCCTCCATGGGATCAATTCCACGATGCACACGTGCTCCTAGAACAACAATTCACACACAGTCAAATAAATTAATATTTTATTCGGGTAAATAATACCCGGTACCCGGGGGGTTAAACACAAATGTTAACCAAAATTGACAAATTATATGTCTATGGAAAGCTTGTGAGATGAGGATCACATTACCGACCTCCATTGAGCTCAATTCAACCGGCGGTGGCCGAAATTTGGCCGGAAAGCTTCGGCCGAGTTTAAACTTGAGGCATCTCTCAAACGGTGGGGATTTTGGGCAATCTAACCTTGGAAATGGACTCATAGGGGTCGAAAATGGTGGGATAGAGGTATGGCGTGAGCTGGGTTGGCCGGAAAACACACAAATGGAGGAGAGAGAAAAACTCCGGCCGTCGAGCTTCTCCGGCTCGATCTGGGCGCGTCCGACGACCAGTGGCCGTGAAATTTTGCGGCCGAGCTCGCCTCCATCCCCCGCTCCTCTCTGGCCGAAACGTGTAGCAAGGTGGTGGCCGGAAATAAAAAAAAACGGCAAGAACCCGAGAGGAGGAAGGAAAGGAAAGGAAGAAGAAGGAGGAAGAAGAAGAAGAAAGAAGAAGGGGCCCATGGCCCTTTTTTTCCCACATGGGGGAAAAGCAAAAAAAAGAAAAAAGAAAAGAAAAAGAAATAAAAAGAAAATAAATTAAAAATAATTAAATAATAATATTAAAAATAATATTATTATATAAAATAACAATAATAAAATAATATGGTATTAAACATGGTTGACATGTGATATCTCACCATGGTGACACATGGTCACATTTATTAAGTCATACGTGGCACATTGTTACATGTTTAAAAATAATATTAAAATAATACAGTATTTGAAAAACTCTACAGGCCCATAACTTTCAACCCACATGTCCAAATCGGACGTACTGCTAGTCTACGGACTCATGTTAACGAGTACTTCACAACCATGCATGAGTCAAAGCTCAACTTTGCATGAATAAAAAGTCAACTCCGGCATCCTTTGAACAGTTTGGACCTCAACTTGTTTTGCTCATATCTTTCAAATCGTAGCTCCGTTTTCGACGTGCTACTAGTCTACGAACTCGTGCCAATGTGTACTTCGTAACAGTACCTCAGTCAACCTAGAATTCCATCCGAGTCAAAAAGTCAACTTTTGACCCCTTGGTCAACGATCAACGGTCAAAGTCAACGGTCAACGATCAACCTCGGTCAAAGTTGGAAAATTTCCGTTGTAGTTTGGGACGGGGTGTTACAATCTTCCCCCCTTACAAAAATTTCATCTTTGAAATTTCATACATCACAGAAATACATAAGAATATTTTTTGCGGATTTATGCCTCGAGCTTCCACGTCACTTTCTCGACTAGATTAATTCACCATGAGACTCTTGATCTGAGAAAATAGTCTTATTGACCCATACGCATTCTTCATGACTTAAAATCTGTCTTAGTCGCTCCTTACATGACAGGTCTTCGATGTCCTTTCGTAGCAACAATACGTGAATTACGCTGCATACCGATGTCTGCTTTCCCGGAAATACTAACTTGCATACCACAAAACCAATTCTTCCAATAACCTCGTAGAAACTAAGGTAACGAGAAATTAGCTCTCTCTGTCCACCAAAGCGTACGACTCTCTCCTACGGAGATAATCTCAAAAACTTAATCTCGGACTTTGAACTCAACATCTTTTCCATGCACGTCGGCTTAACTCATTTGTCGATTCCTGAGCGGTCTTCAACTTTCTTGGATGACCTTCACCTTATTCATAGTCATCCGTAGGTGTTTGCATCCAATTTAGGTTGGTCGTCGTGTGGTGCTTCTCCTTACCTACTTCACTCCAATATAGTGGGGTTTGACACTGCCTTCCATATAGAATCTCATACAAAGACACCTCGATGCTAGCTTGATGGCTAATATCGTAACGAATCCTATCGATGGAAATTGCTCAATCCAGCTCCTTTCGACATTGCATAATGCACGGTCTCAACATAACTTCCAAATGTGAATTCTGCACTTTGCTTGTCCATTGGCCTATGGTGAAAGGCGATGCAGTCGTTAAGTCTCGCTCCAAGTGTATCTGTGAACCTTCATCATAGTCTTAAAGTAAAGCTCTAATCTCAAACAGTCATGATGGCAATTGATGCTCTATGCAGTCTCATAATACGCTTTACGAACAGCTTGGCCGACTTGTCTCAGTGAGAACCACTCTCGTACCAGTAATAAGTGCGCTAACATTTCTACTTTCCGCTTCCACTTGTCGGCAGCTTACGTACCTTGATTCTAATCCTGCAACTTCCTTTATCGTGCCAAACCATAATGTAATCTAGTGAGCATTCCATACATCTTTGTACCCTTGGCGTGTATCGCATACATTGAATCATGTGCTTCCTTTAGGATCTCCTTTTTAAACTCAACGATATCCTACTTTGGATTCTCAATTGGCGATACTTAAACCTTAAATCGCTCTTGGAAAAATATAACATAAAACAAATAATAAAATATATTTTTCAAATATACCACCAATTAAATCGATCTGGGCGCGTCCGGCGACCAGTGGCCGTGAAATTTTGTGGCCGAGCTCGCCTCCGTCCCCCGCTCCTCTCTGGCCGGCGCGTGTGGCAAGGTGGTGGCCGAAAAAAAAAAAAAAAAAAAAAAAGGCAAGAACCCGAGAGGAGGAAGGAAAGGAAAGGAAGAAGAAGAAAGAAGAAGGGGCCCGTGGCCCTTTTTTTCCCACGTGGGGGAAAAGAAAAAAAAAGAAAAAAGAAAAGAAAAAGAAATAAAAAGAAAATAAATTAAAAATAATTAAGTAATAATATTAAAAATAATATTATTATATAAAATAACA
Organism: Ziziphus jujuba; assembly: GCF_031755915.1. Taxonomy (NCBI): domain Eukaryota; kingdom Viridiplantae; phylum Streptophyta; class Magnoliopsida; order Rosales; family Rhamnaceae; genus Ziziphus; species Ziziphus jujuba. Next base: position 7,774,263 of record NC_083383.1, on the reverse strand, counting down.
ATAATAAAATAATATGGTATTAAACATGGTTGACATGTGGCATCTCACCATGATGACACATGATCACATGCATTAAGTCACACGTGGCACATTGTTACATGTTTAAAAATAATATTAAAATAATACAGTATTTGAAAAACTCTACAGGTCCATAACCCACATGTTCAAATCGGACGTGCCGCTAGTCTACGGACTCGTATCAACGAGTACTTCACAACCATGCATGAGTCAAAGCTCAACTTTGCATGAATAAAAAGTCAACTCCGGCATCCCTTGGACAGTTTGGACCTCAACTTGTTTTGCTCATATCTTTCAAATCGTAGCTCCGTTTTCGACGTGCTACTAGTCTACGAACTCGTGCCAATGTGTACTTCGTAACGGTACCTCAGTCAACCTAGAATTCCATCCGAGTCAAAAAGTTAACTTTTAACCCCTTCGGTCAACGGTCAAAGTCAACGGTCAACCTCGGTCAAAATTGGAAAATTTCCGTTGTACTTTGGGACGGGATGTTACAGTAGATACTTTGTAATGTGAACTTAATGCACAATAAGATGCAAGTTTTATTTTATTGGCATATTTAAAGTTTGTGCAAAACGCAACATATAGAAATGGTCCATACTTGATGATCAGAAAATAAAAAAAATAAAATAAAATAGAAGAATTTTCATTAAACCAAATTAAGATGTATATACAAAAAATAAAAATGAAAAGGCCGAAAAGCTAGCAACTTTTCTATTTTTTGTTTTTGTTTTTGTTTTTTTTTTTTTTTCTATTTTCTTTACTTGTCACGAGTCTTCCATCATCGAAAGAAATAATATTAAGAAAAACAAAGATTATTGAAAGGATTAATTAATAATATTATTTAGAAATTAATTAAGTAAAACAATGAAATATTTTATTTTTTTAATAAAAAGAACTTGAGTACATTGAATATATTAATACAATTTGTGAGAGCAAAAACAATTAAAATTTTGTATGTAAATATAATTATACAAATTTACAACTTTAATTAAATATAATATTTTTTATAAATATAAATATATGATTTATTTCTTTATTTTTAAAAATAATTATTTTAAATAATTACAAAATAGTGCAGTCCAATCCTATTCTGCATCAAATATGAAACAACTAGTCCGTCATTCAATCTGGAGTTATGCCAAATACAGAACTGCACTATTCTATCATATCCGATCCAGTCCGATACGAGCTTTTTCTGCGTACCATACGCACCTTAGGGTTTAAGAACCAAAGTACAAAAAAATTAATAAACAAATAAAGTTTAAGAACCAAATAACTAGGTTTGTTATTTACCCCAAAAAAAAGAAAAAAAACTGGGTTTATTTAGTAGTAATGAAGATAACTGTAGTCGGTGCCTCCGGAAATAAGTCAAGTGCGATTTTTGCACTGAGATATAGAATGGTAAAATATTGCTTAAAAATCAATGTGGCAATAATTATTAATTAACAGATGTTTAATTTTCGTTAACTATTAATTCAAGCAAAAAAATTAATTTCGATAACTATTTCATCTAAAAAAAAATCATTAAAAGGATATTGATCAGGGTGATTTTTTACTTTAGCAAGATTGATAATTGTTTGTATAATTACAACCTATAAAAATGTTTTCCATCTTGAAAGTTGAAATTTACCCACTTGTATCAGTAGTATCGTAATTTAATTGGACAATGTTTTCTACAGAAGTTTTTGCTTGAGTTCAATACGCAAGTGAACCTCTGCCAACCCAGGCCAGGTCCATTAACACCAGCTTTTACCATATTTGGACAAATGGACGCAAACACTGACCAACGCTTGTTTTCCAATTCTATTTACTATCTAATCTAAAAAATGAATAAATGATCCTGTGCCAAAAAAAAAAAAAAATGTAGAGAATTTATGATGAACTAGATACGAACGAGGGAATATTTAATTAGATGAGTGGAATTAAAAATCATCTTCTAAAAACATTTCTCTGCATCCACGTTATCTAGACCATCATCTATAAATCCAATTCCAAAGTCCCTGTTTTACTTTCTCCTATTCGTCGCCACATCTCAGCTAAGTCAACCCAACTCCAATAGTCATTCACCAAAAAAAAAAAAAAAAAAAAAAAACCAACTCCAATAGTCGCTTCTCTCTCACGCCAACCCCTGCGTCTTAAATTTTATATATATATATATATATATATACTAGGTTTGGCCCACGTGCTTTGCACGTGTTGATGTGTAATAGTGTAGTTATATGTGTGTGTGTGTATATATATATATATACTCACACCTTCAAAAACAATTAAAGTAAAAAAATTTTATTTATTAGTATTAATTATCAACATAATTTTTAACAAATAATATAAAATTACATATACATTTACTGGAAATTATTAGTTTAAAATTTTTTTATATTGGATTGAAGATGATAATCAAAAATTTATTTTCAAAATATTTATTTGTTGACACACATTGGCATTGTATTTAATTTTTAAAATTATATAACTAATATTATAGAAGAATAAAATCAAAATTAAAAAGTAATTTTTTTTAATTTACCAAAAACAAAAACTCATTTCAATCAATACCATTTTAGTAGAGAAATATCAATTCCATAAGAAAATAATGAAAGTATGTAATACCGAAATTTAAATAAAAATATATATGTAACTTAATTAGTTGCTGTTTGAAAAAAAAAAAAATTTCATTGCTGTCTTGTGTGATGTGTGCTATTGAGAGGTCAAACCGAGCCCCAAAAAAAAATAAAAAAAGACGCTAAAAAAGGAAAGACAAGGTAAATATAAAACCATAGATTTTAACCTTGCAAAGATATAAAATTATAAACTACCGATTTTAACTTTTTTTATATGCCATTGAAATCAAAATTAAAAAGTTAATTATATAATTTTAGAAAAACTTAAAAATTTTAGACAATTACGACATAATGCTTTATATATATATATATATATATAGCTTCTCCATAAAATTAAATATATGAGAAGCCATACCGTATTAGTGTGATTTCAAAATCATCGGTTAGAAATTTTGTATTTAATAAAAATGAAATATTTATTTTATCTTTGGCATACAATCATAGAAAGAAACCAAAAAAAAAAAAAAGTAAACAGCTGTTTTTTACCATTTAAAACTGTAAAATATGATCAGATCAAAACGATCTGAAGAGTACTTCTCATTTATGTTATATTTATATTATAGACTAAAGATATGTTATATAAATATTTAAAGCTTTGAAAAAAAAATTTTTTTTTTTAGTGAGAAAAACCATATTATCTTAATAATAATAATTATTATTATTATTATTTATTTCTTTGCTTTCACACTGGCAAATCAAAACCACATCTCTCACATACTTTGACCGCTTAAAAACCTTTTCTGTTTCTCTCTCTCTCTCTCTCTCTCTATCTCTATCTCGAATGGCTAATGGCTACCCCACACTGATATTTTTGAGTGAAAACGGCAAGTAGAAAGAGAAAAAAACACACTCTCTCTCTATCTCTAATGGCTAATGGCTACCCCACACTGATCTTTTTGAGTGCGAATGGCAAGTAGAAAGAGAAAAAACAAAAAAGGCGAGAGAGAGAGAGACAGAGACAGAGACAAAGAGAGAGGGACCAACCCATGCCCTTTTCTTTTCTTTTTATTTTTTTCTATTTCTCTCATTTTTTGCTTTCTTTCTTCTCTACCTTCTCTTCCACAAAAACAAACCCTAGTACACAGATATGGTAAAAGAAAAGGAAGGAAAAAGAAGGCCTTCCTCCCCCTAAGAGGGTTTCGGTTTTTAGCTTTCATTTCTTTTAAATTTTCTATCTCTGCATAACCCCATCAAAGAACTTCATGATCCGTGGGTTTTTTATTCTCATCTCTTTCATGCTCAAAGACAAATCCAAAAGCAATTCAAACACTACTGTCCCCGTTGTTGTAGATCAGTGAAGCCTTTAAAGACCCCATGGGTTTTGGTACTTTCTGAAGAAAAAAGCAAAAAAGGGTAAATTTGGATATATAAAATTGTAAAAAAAATTTTAGAAAATTTGAAAAGAAAACGCAAAATGCACGAAAAGCACCTATTTTTTACCATTTTGAATAGTCAAACATGACCAAAACTGGGAGCACTTCTCATTTATATTATAGACTATAGGACTTAGGTTTGGCCCACGTGCGTTGCACGTGTATTCTCATTTATATTATAGGCTATAGGACTTAGGTTTGGCCCACGTGCGTTGCACGTGTACTGCTATTTAATAGAGTTAAATACGAAAGGATAAACCGTTATTAAACAATAATCTTTGACTTGGAAAAGAGAACTAAAATTTAAAATAAACATATAAATCAAAATAATTTTTTATTCATATTCTTCTATTAAATTTGTTTACAAGATATAGACAAATTGGAAATGTAGTTAAACAATACATAGCCATTTGTAGAGTAACCATCCTCTAGCTATAAAAATAACAAGACAATGTTCCAATGCTTTACTATGGGTCTTTAAAGTTACAACTGTTTAAATTTTTCATAAAAACAAATACATGCAACAATAATGAAATAAAATGATAAAAACATAGCATTAAATACATAATAAGAGCATGATGTTATCGTTCATATATTCTTTTAAATGATCCGAACATTATCAATAAGATGATAATTTGATCCACTCTAAAATTGGACAAATATAATAAAAATAAAGGCATATAAAAAGCATAAACTTCAATATCTTCATTCTATGCTTCCTTCCCCTTATGCTTCTTTCCCCCTCTTGTCTTTTTCACCCTCAGAAGTATTTTTTAACAAATAAGTCAGATATGGGTACAGATAATTTACTGTGTTTACCCCACCTTGTTCTACTACTACCTTCTCTTTCTTACACAACCCTCCATTAAATGTAACACTGTAACACCCCGTCCCGAAGTACACCGAAAATTTTCCAACTTTGACCGAGGTTGACCGTTGACTTTGATCGTTGACCGTTGACCAAAGGGGTCAAAAGTTGACTTTTTGACTTGGATGGAATTCTAGGTTGATTGAGGTACCATTACGAAGTACACGTTGGCATGAGTTCATAGACTAGCAGCACGTCGAAAACGAAGCTACGGTTTGAAAGTTATGGGCAAAACAAGTCGAGATTCAAACTGTCCAAAAGGTGCCGGGAGTTGACTTTTTATGGTTGTCGAATTTTGTTTTGAATTTTGTATGGTTGTAAAGTGCTCATCGATACGAGTTCATAGACTAGTGGCACGCTTAAATTGGACATCTGATTAAAAAGTTATGAACGTGTGAAGTTTTCCGACTACCGTAATATTTTATTATATCTGGCTTAAGTGCATAGTGACGCCATGTGTCAATATCTGAGAGATCCATGTGGATGAACAGTATCACCCACGGTGGCTTTTATTTGGCAAAACGACGGGGGAGGAGAGAGAAAGAGAGAGAGGTGAGAGAGAGGGAGAGAGAAAATTGCCGGACACCAGAGTTGTCAAATTTTTCATCCGATTCTTGCCACATGCGCTGGCCAGGAAGGAGCGCCTCTCCATTCCAGGCCAACCCCCAAAATTTCACGGCCAACCGACCGGCGACGCGCCCGGATCGGAGCGGTTTCCGACGACGGCCATTTTTCCCCTCCACCACCGACAACCGCCGATTTACCCAGTTTTCGACCATCCCAAGACACACACGCCTGATCAGTCTCTCACCTGTGGGAATTCCGGCCTACCTACCAAATTTCACGGCCACCGTACCTCCGACGCACCGGGATCGGAGTATTTTCCGGCGAGGGACCAAAAATCTTCAAACCCAGATCTCTTCGCCGTCCGGCCTCCGTTTGCCTCACCGCCGGTCCCGTTGGAACCCTCTCCCCTTGATCTACAAAACCCCCAAAAATCTCAGCCATCGGCCACCGGACATGCCGCCGCCGGTGATGGTTTGAAAGAATCGAAGAGTTGAATCCTGAAAGCTTTTCGGCGAGATTCCGGCCACCTCGGGTCCGATCTCCAGGAAGTGAGACCGGATTTGTAATCCTTGTCACTCAAGCTTCGATTCGATATATTACTCGTCAATTTTTGTTGTCGTTTTTGTTCGCTCCCCGGGTACCCATTTGGGTGTTACCCGATTAAAATATTAATATATTTGGTTTGGTATATTGTGGATGTTTTAGGTGCACGTGTGGGTAGTAGAGTTGATCCTGCGGAGGATCTTAACTGATATACATGCTTAAGGTAAGTGACCCACCTTTAAAAATATTTTGGGGTAATTAATTATATTTATTTGGTGTTAAATTAATATCTGTAATTATGCTCATGTGGTGGAAATTTAATTATGATTGTGGAAAAATATTATTTTATAAGTACGTATATGTTTATTGGTGCTAAACGGAATTTTTGGGTTATTAAGAAATTCTCGATTTTTATTATTGTGATTTAATTGTATTTATTACACACGAGCAAGGTATTTTCGTAAATTAATTGTGTCTGGATTTTTATATTATTTTTTTGGGCATAATTGGTTTAAATATTTTAAGGAAAATATTTGTTTAAATTGGTGGTTTCAAATTTAACAATTATGCCCGTGGAATATTATTTGATGGGCTTTGTGCTACGAGAAAAATTATTGGTGTATTGTTATCGATGTTTTCGTACCGAAAATGTTAAAGGAAAATGTGGGATGGTGAATTTGAGAACTGGTATAATTCCCATGGTGATTTTTTGGAAAATCGGTACAGTAATAAGAAATTTAATAATTATTTTAGACGAACTCATACAGTATTGGTGTTCTGGTTGTATATGTGGATTAGCGCACAAGTTAGTATGTCTCCCGTGAGTTTTCATTTGATCGAGGGCAAGCAAGTCTTATATATTGCGCATCAGCCGCCCCCCTCCGTGGCCGGGATGACAGTTTCAGTAGAGGTACTGTCGGGACGCCGAAGTACCGTATGCAAGTTTCTCTCTTTAACCTCCCCGCCAGTCGGTGCTCGGGACGCTGGGTATCGGAGGGCATCACTGGTATATGGTATGGTGCGTCAAGTATAAATTTTCAGATAGAATTTCAAACCCTAAAGTGTTTAAAAATTATTTATTGTGTTTTATTACATTTTATTTATATTGGGATTATCTAATTATTATTTATTAAATTAATTGATCCCTTGGTTTTCGGAAAATGCGAATAACGGGTTTTGTGAAAATGTTTTAAAAGGGGAACATTTCCAACGGAGTGAATAGTGAGGGTTTTGAGAGAAAGTATTACTTTCAAATGTTTATTATTTATAATTTATCTAATTGTTGATATTAATTAAATTCCTTTATTTGTTATATTATTAATATTAAAAGTGTATAGTAGATAGGGTCACTCACTGAGATGATTAGCATCTCATGTTTTTAAATTCCGTTCCTTTAGGTGCAAGGGGTGGTAGACGTTCTTCCGGGGCGAACCAAATCTCCGTCGCTGTCTTAGTTCGAGAAGTTACTTTTGTCTTCGTTTATTTCAATTGTAATATTTCTTTCATCCTTGTTGTATTCTATGCTTAATAGTACTTCATGAAGCTCTGTATACTATCTCGGACATTGATGTATTAATTATGCACTGGATTACTGTTATTCATTTGGAGTGCTGTAAATTTGTGAAATCAACTTGTAGTAATGTGGGAGGAATAAGGGGATGTGTATAGAAGTGTGTTTTCAGTGCAAGAAATTTGTGGTAAGTCCAACCCTTAGGGGAGGTTCTACTGGATTTTCCATTGGAGGGTCCGGTAGGATTTTCCTGGGATCAGGACTTGTCTAGGGTTGCGATGAGAAATTTTGGACGGGTCCTGACAAACACCCCGTCCCGAAGTATATCGAAATTTCTCAAATTTGACCAAGGTTGACCGGGTTTGACCATCGTTGATCGAGAAGGGATCAAATGTTGACTTTTTGTTCCTGTTGGAATTTCACATTGACTGAGGTACCATTAACAAGTACACGTTGTCACGAGTCCATAGACTAGTAGCACGTCGAAAACGGAGCTACGGTTTGAAAGTTATGGGCAAAACAAGTTGAGGTCTAAACTGTTCAAGGGGTACCAGAGTTGACTTTTTATTCATGCAAAGTTGAGTTTTGACTCATGCATGGTTGTGAAGTACTCTTTGATACGAGTTCATAGACTAGCGGTACGTCCGATTTGAACATGTGGTTTGAAAGTTATGGACTTGTAGAATTTTTCAAATATAGTATTATTTTAATATTATTTTTTTAAATTATGAACAGTATGCCACGTGTGACTTAATAGAAGGTGTCATATGTCACAATGGTGAGATGCCACATGTCACCCATGATTAAATGCCATATTATTTTATTATTATTTTATACAATAATATTATTTTAATATTATTTAATTATTTCTTTTATTTTCTTTTTATTTTCTTTTTCTTTCTTTTTTCTTTTCTTTTTTCTTTTTTTTCCTTTCCCCCACGTGGGAAAAAAGGCCCACGGCCCCCCCCCTTCTTCTTTCTTCTTCTTCTTCCTCCTTCTTCCTTTCCTTTCCTTTTCTTCCTCTCGGGTCCTTGCCGTTTCTTAAATTCCGGCCACCGGACGGTCACACTCACCAACCAGGGAGGGAGCCTAGTCCCCGGTGACACCACCCTCCAAATTTCCTGGCCAAACGCCTCCGGAAGCGCCCAGATCGGGCCGATGAAGTCGACAGCGGCGGGTTGAGTTTTCCGGCTATTCTCGCCGTTTCCGGCCAACCCAGTCCTGTCTTCCAACCCTTTCCCCCTATTTTGGGTCCTCTGAGTTCAAATATGGTCTCCAATTGTTTAAATTCGAAGTGGTTCGCGAGTTATGAGGAGGTGAAATTCGACCGGTACTTCCCGGGCAAATTCCGACCACCACCGGCAGAATTGGGGTCAATGGAGGCCAGTAATGCGATCCTCGTTCCACAAGCTTCGATTCGGTATATTACTCATCAATTTTGGTTAACGTTTGTGTTAAACCCCCCGGATACCGGGTATTATTTATCTGAATAAAATATTAATTTATTTGAAATGTGTAATATTGTTGTTCTAGGAGCACGTGTACGTCGTGAAATTGATTGCATGGAGGATCTTGGATTAATTGCGTGCTCGAGGTGGGTGACCCACCTTTAAAAACTATTTTTGGGTGATTAATTATATTTATTTTGTGTTAATTTGATATTTAGAATTATGCTCATGTGGTGGAATTTAAATATAATTGTGGAAAAAATATTATTTTATATATACATACACCCATTGAGGCTAAATGAAAGTTTGGGTTATTAAGAAATTCTTGATTATTATTATTGTGATTTAATTGTATTTATTACGCATGAGCAAAGTGTTTTCATTTAATTAATTGTATTTGGGTTTTAATATTATTTTTGGGCATGATTTGATTTTAAATATTCCAAGAAAAGTATTGGTTTAAGTTTGGTGGTTTCAAATCATATAATTATGCCCTTGGAATATTATTTGATGGATTTTATGATTTAGGGAGAATTATTTGTATATTATTATTAATGGATTTATGCTGGTGTTGTTAAAGAAAAATGTGGGATGGTGAATTTGAAAAAATGGTATAATTCCCACGGTGAAATTTGGAACAATTGTTATTTTTTTAAAAATAATATGGTTATTTGTTTTAAACGCACTCATACAGTACTGGTGTTTTGTATTGTGTATGTGGATGAGCGCGCAAGTTATAATGTCTCACGTGAGTTACCATTGGACCGAGGGTAGGCAAGTTTGATATTGGCCATAAGCCGCCCCCCTCCATAGCCGGGATGACGGTTTAAGCAGCGACGCTGTCGGGACGCCGAAGCGACCGTATGTAAGTTTCTCTCTTTAACCTCCTGTTACACGGTGCTCGGGACACTGGGTATCGTGGGACATCACTGGTATATAGTGTGGTGCGTCAAGTAATTATCTTTCTGATATAAATTTGAATTCCTAAAGTTTTAAAGCAGTATTTAAATTAGAATGTATTTAATGTTGTTTTTATTATTTATTTAAATTTAAAGCTTTACACGAATTTTATGAAATTGATATCGTGATTTTATTACCTATTCTCATTAATGTTTAAAAGTTATTTGCCTTGATTTTATCATTTAAATAGATTGGTATTTTAAAATAAATTCTATTATATTTTTACCATTTGTTTTATATCGATGTTTAAATTGATTTAAAATGTTTCTTTGATTATTTCATTGATTTAATTAATAAATTTTATAATTTATATATTGGGTTTATTTTTGTTCTTATGCCAAATTTCTTTAATATAAGTTTATTTATGATTTTATTTATTGTATCCAATGATGTCTTATTCTATATTTCCATTATAAATTTTGGATCTTTAAATTCTTGTATATTATTTGTTTATGACATTTATTAATCAGTTAGTAATTGTTACGAAATTATTTTTATTTCTATTCCTATTTTATTTTCATTATAAATTTTGGATGCTTGATTTATTATATTTTATTTGATATTTAGTTAACTAATTGTTTCCTTGGTTTTCGGGAAATACAAATAACGGGTTTTGTGAAAATGTTTTAAAAGGGAAACTTTTCCAATGGAGTGAATGGTGAGGGTTTTGAGAGAAAATATTATTTTCAATTAATTATTATTTATTTACTTATTTATTCTTAATTAATCAAATTTACTATAATTATCGTTGCTATTATAATTGTACAGTAGATAGGGTCACTCACTGAGAAGATTAGTATCTCATGTTTTTAAATTCCGTTCCCCTAGGTACAAGGATTGGGAGACGTTGATCGTCCGGGGCGAGCCCGACGTCTCAGTTCATTGCCGAAGTTCCAAGAAGCATTTCTTCTCTTTTTTCCTCTTCATCTTGTATTGCTTCTTTATCTGACATTGTATTTGTAACAGCCCAGACCACCCGCATCAGGATATTGTCCTCTTTGGCCCAGGGTTCACACCCTCTCTCCCCCTTGGCCTCAAGGTTTTGCTCACAAAACGCGTCCTGAAGGGAAAGGTATCCACAGCCTTATAAAGACCGCTTCGTGCCCCTCTCCAACCGATGTGGGATGTTACAATCCTCCCCCCTTGGGGCCCAGCGTCCTCGCTGGCACACCGATCCGGGTACTGGCTCTGATACCACTGTAACAGCCCAAACCACCCGCATCAGGATATTGTCCTCTTTGGCCCAGGGTTCACACCCTCTCTCCCCCCTGGCCTCAAGGTTTTGCTCACAAAACGCGTCCTGAAGGGAGAGGTATCCACAGCCTTATAAAGACCGCTTCGTGCCCCTCTCCAACCGATGTGGGATGTTACAGTATTAATTCCATATTTATTTGTATAATGCTCTGTATACTGTATTGGACACATTTTATTAAATACTGCATTAATTCCTGTTATTATTTTGAAGTACTGTAAATTTGTGGAAACAAATTGTAGTAATGTGGGAGGAATAAGGGGATGTATATAGAAGTATGTTTTTAGTGCAGGAAATTTTTGGTAAGTCCAACCCTTAGGGGAAGTTCTGCCGGATTTTCCATTGGAAGGTTTGGTAGGATTTCCCTGGAATCAGGGCTTGTCTAGGGTTCCGATGAGAAATTTTGGACGGGTCCTGACATTAAATCTCTCTCTATCTTGGTTTTTCGTGTTCCACTTCAACTTTTCTTAAATCCTGTTATTTCTCCCTCTCTCTCTCTCTCTCTCTCTCTCTCACACACACACACATTCCAAGAACACCCAGCTAAAGTCCTTGAGAAAGAGGGCTAAGAAGGAACAAACAAACAAAAAAAAGATAAAAAAAAAAAAGAGCTTCATTTAAGCAATTTGAGATCTGGGTTTTGTGAATTTAGTGTTAGGTTGCAATTTTTTCTTCTATTTCTCTGCTACTCTTGTGATTTTCTTGAGGTAAGGATATTTTTATAGTCCGAGTTTTGGTTGTTTTGTTCTGGAAGTGAAAAAAAAAAAATTGGATAGTAGATGAAGTAAAGTAAAGCTTGCACTGGGATTGAATCTTTGTGTGTATGTTCCAAGAACTCTAGAGGATTCACCTCCTTCTTCCATTGATTCAGCTGAGAGATCGTCTAATGCTGCTCTACTTTCACTTGCTAACTGGGCTATGGGTTCGTCTAGACCCACTATGCCAATCCCATCTTCATAGGGCTTGAAGCTCTCTAAAAGTGGAAGCAAATCGTCCAAGTTTTTTTTTTTTTGGACTTTTTTTTATTTGGGGTGGGGATGGGGATTCGGTGAGAAGCTGGAACAAAGAATAGAGAGAAAGAGAAAGAGAAAGAGAGGGAGCTTCTTCAAAGACAAAGAGATCCAAGGGTTCATAAATTGAGTGAAAAAATAAAAAAAATACAAATGAAGCTGACTTGGCTGCAGCCGTGAGGAATGAAGTAAGAGTTGGTGCATTCTTCTTGGATGGTCGTTCTTCCTCCTCCTCCTCGTTTCTGTTGCTTCTTAACATCTTCATCACTGTATCCGAATTTAACTCTGATAATTTATTGAAGTTTCAGCTTCACATCTTAAGAAGCAAATCAAAATAATCCCAAAGTACACATTTCCCATCACAAGAATCAATGCAACCCATACCCTAGAACATTTTGTCCTTAACTTTGCAGAATCCTTCCCATACGCAAATACACCTTCTCTGCAAAACATTTTACCCTCTGACACTACACCAATCTTTTCGATCATAGTTACATATCTACCAGTACAGATTATCCCGTGACACATGGAAAACAGGTTGGCAAAACACATGGAGGAGCGCCGTTTTTGAACCAAAATAAACAGTAAAAAATGACCAAAAGCCATTTCTCTTCTCATTTATAGTATAGACAAAGGATATGTGCACTGAATGGCACGTGGCTAAGAGTATTTTTTGGCATTGAAAAAGAAGGGCATTGATATAATACAAAGATGCCTTCTTCTTTTTTTTTTTTTTTTGTGAAAAGATATGATATAAAGTTGATCGAGGGGAGAATATTGAAACTTAGAAAAGGTTCAGGCTGATTTTCATAATTTAAACCTGTTCGAAAACAATATTACAAGCAATTATTTTAAAAATAAAAATAAAAAGCTTTATTTTACAAGCTGATGAAGTAAAATAAAACACAAAATATAAAATACAAGAAAAACAAGTAATAAGTTTTATTACTTCGTTTACATTTATAGTATTATTGAAAGATTAAAATGCATAATATTACATACCCAGTTAATATAAGCACAGGAAAAATACAGAAAACGACAATTACTAAATAAGACAGACTATACATGGAACGGAATCATTAATATTATATTAGTCATACAAATGGCTGGATAAGCGGGGTTTGATGAGAACTTCAAGTGGGGTGGCTTTGATATTTGTAAGTCCAAAGCTGGCCGTCATGTCAACTGCTTCATTAGTCGACAATTGAAATGCATGCACCAAACTCGCCAAAACTAAATGCGTCATTTGGAGCCCAAAATTGATTCCGGGGCATAGTCTTCTTCCAGCACCAAAAGGAATAAGTTGGAAATGTTTACCTTTGGCTTCTACATCCTTATGCGTGGTGAGGAACCTCTCTGGCTTGTACTCCAACGGGCTGCCCCAAATGCGAGGGTCGGTTTGGATCTTCCAAAGGTTTGTGATCAATCGGGTTCCCTTTTTAATATGGTACCCACTTACAGTGCAGTCCTTGGTAAATTCTCTAGGTCCTCCTAGCGGTCCTGCCGGGTACAACCTTAGAGTCTCTTTAACTACAGCTTGAAGATACACCAATTTGCTTATATCCCATTCATTCACTAGTCTTTCCTTACCAACTTGAACGTCAAGTTCATCTTGAACCTTTTCAAGTACGCTGGGGTTGTTCAGCAGTAATGATAGTGCCCAAACTAAAGTAACCGTAGTCGTATCCGTGCCTCCGCTAATCAGACTCTGCAAAACCAGTATGACAATAATTTAAGTTAATTAATAATGGATGTTTAATCAATTATATGAATTCTGCAAAATCAAGTATGACAATAATTTAACTTAATTAATGATGGATGTTAAATCAATTATATGGATTAATTTGATTAGACTATATTTAACTAATTAACAGGACAAAACTAGCTAGATTAATCTTGAATATTTTATATATATAGTCTAATTTAATTGGACAAGAATTGAAATTGAAATATTACAATTCAATCTAATTCAATGCAACAAATGGATCTAAAAAGATGGACATACCATGGATGTAGCTTTGTTGACAGTATCAGCATTATGACCAGCAAGGTCATTGTCATTGGGATCAAGGAGAGATAGCATCACGTCCATGAAGTCTTGGTCTCCATTAAAGTCACCGGAATCTCTCTTCCGGCGATGCTCATCTAACCATTCTCCGACGAGACTGTCCAATTCTTTTGCGGTTTTCCTCATGGCCTTTTCATATCCACCCAAATCCAACCACCTGAGGAAAGGAATGGCGTCCCCCAACAAAAATAGGCCGGTCAGATGAAAGAACTCCCTCATGGCAGTCCGGCACCGATGAATCTGCTTCTGGTCACCGTCATCATCACTCACAGAAGAAGTAGCACCAAAATATCGCTTTCCAGCAACCATTCTAAGAATCACGTTCAGATTTATGTCCCCAATCCACTGCTGCATTTCCACAATATAATCGTCCGTACCATTAGGTCTCTTGGTCCAAAGCTTGTAAAGCTCTTTTATTGAGCTCTCTGTTTCATAAGATCGAACATGTTTGAGCTGCTCTAGCCGGGCATGGGATAGTAGCTCGGATGCTGTTACCTTGCGCATTTTACGCCAATAAGGGCCGTAGGGAGAGAATCCAAAATTGGCATAGTCCGAACCCAAGATTTCTGCGCCTATATACTTGGGACGAGAGGATACAGCCACATCATGTGTAGTGTAACACTCCCTCGCTACTTCCCAACTATTTATCACCACAGCCGGATGGACACCTACCCGAATGGCGAAAATAGGTCCATACTTATCGGCTAAGGCTCCCAAGGCTATGTGGGGAAGCTCAGATGAGCCTCCGAGAAGATGGAGGTGACCGATTATTGGCCATCCTCCTGCGGCTTCAGGTGGTTTGGGAACTCCCAGATGCCTGGCAACGGTAAGTAAGCTCCTGTGAGCAAAGTATAGAAAAACAAGTATGGCTGTAACTCCGGCTATTATTGCAGTGTCCAGATGATCATGTTGGAAGACAATGTACTCCATTTGTGAGGGTTAGAGTACTGCGAAGAAATAGCAACCGACGCTCCGAGCAAAATGCGATGATGCAAGGTGTATGAACATTCAACACCAACTTATATATATATATATATATATATATACACACACACACGATACATTCTTCATTTGACGTCAAAAAGATTTACTTCTTTTTTTTTCTTTTTTTTTCATTTTTGTCCATTTTAATCTTCCATTACCAAGTTTTCATTATTGAAAATGTATAAAAGTATACAATTTCTTACCTTCAAAAGGGAAAATGTATATATGGATCTAATCTAATTATAACAGTACTAGTTGCTGGAGCAACCAAACAATTAAGGTCCTTCATCAGTTTATAAGGATTGGAATAATTTTCTAAAACAATTCCATCCTAACTTTCTAGCTACCTCAATACATCAAACAAAACGTCTATTATCATTTTCAAAAATAAAATTTGCTATGATGGATGACCAATTAACCTGAATTCCAAAGATAATATATAGTATTAGTTATATGTAATTAGGATACAGGAGACGCAGTCAATGAAATATAGCATAACTGATAAAAATTATTCTGTAATAATTTAAAATTTCTCTCTTTACTTAATTTTGAGTTAATTTGAATATTTGTAAAATTTTTACATAAAGTTGGGGACAATACCTATCTATAAGGAAATTAAAAATGTTAAATAACTAAGATTAAGATAATTGATTTGCACCCAATAATTTACTTTGACTTTTTTTAAAAAATTTGGAAGAAAAGACTGATATTTAATATTTAAGTATGTAGATTCTAAGAGATGATGTGGTATAATTATCCTATCACAATATAAATGTAAATAAGTTAAAATGAAATGTAAATGACTAATTTGCATTATACGCGATTTTATATAGTTGAGATATACTGATAAGATGAGAATGGTATATAAAACCATAATATCTCTTTTTAGAATTGAAATAATCAAAGAAACTAATCACTTTAGACAATCATCCATTAAAAGAAGTATGTATCACCATCGTCGTAGGAAAAAAAAAAAAAAAAACAACAAAACTAAATAAAAGAATATTAAATGGAGGCCAGACAAATCCTAGATTGATAATATATAATAATACTACTTAAACTTATCCAGAGGCCGCAGCTTTTGAATTATTTGTGTCCATCAAGAATACAAATTAAATTATGACTCCACTGTGTTCTGGATAATGGACAATTGTCTAAGATTGCATATATTATATGTTTTTCTGGACTCTCAAGTCAACAAACATCAAATCACAATTGCAATTGCTTGCCAAATCACCAAGACTCGAGGTACGCTAGCGACAAATTCTCAAGTAGTCAAGTTAGCTTTTTACTTCTCCATTAGATTTTGTCTTCTTTTAATCGTCCTGCTTTGGAATTAAATATATATCCCGCCACTAATGCTCTTTTGACTGGAATTATATCACACAAGTTAAAGACATATGTGGGCTTCTTTTTCACTTATTTGTGGTGCATGTGATTCTTTTCATAATGGACTAGCAGTGAAAAAAGGTGATATTATGTTGATAGTAATTCTCTCGTTCAGAATTAATTCTGGACAAATTTTTTTTTTTTCCGAAACAATATATAGGATACGCTTGAATATTTATTCATCCGTGTATCCTTTTAAATTATGCATTGTCCCAGACCCAGGATTTCCGCCTATGAGAAAAATCATTGCCGTTGATGTGCATTATATATAGAGAGTAGAGGTTCTCTTGCCAAAATTTGACCAAAGAGTCTTTGTTGATTTTGGAAAGATACTGCTCCTGAGAAGTTTGCCAAAGTTTAATTTGATAATGGGACTCCATTTATGACCAAGATCTTGATCCATAAATACGTGCAAAGCAAAGACTTGAGGAGATTCATACGTGTAATACTATCATTGAAGCTGTTGAGAAATGGTCTAGTAAATTTATTTTATTATTTTAAGGAGAAGGTGAAGAAAGTTGAACACCTACTGTACGCACATATAATAAAGCCATCGTATTCATTTTGGGAGTTAGCAGGAGAAAATTTTTTAGATCTTGAACCCGCAAAGGCACGCCGTTTTAGAGAAAGGTTTCCCGATATTGACAAACTAAAAGATCAACGATAACAACTAAACAAGGATAACTTACACAATGCCGTGTTTACTTTTTCAAAGATAATGATTTTTAAAGATAATGATGTTTTATAGTTTTTCTCCGAAACTAAAATCTTAAACAAATAAAATAATTAACTTAAAAAATTAAAAAAAGAGGTAATATAGTGGGGCACCAGCACAAATAAAGTAGGCTTTTTTTTAAATATTCTGAAAAATAAATTTAATATAAAACCTATAAAATTATCATTATTGATCATTGTTAACTGAATTATCTCAAAAGATCATAGTTAAAATAGAACTATATAAAGCATAAAAAACCAACAAAATGTTGATTGAGCAATTAGCAGACTGCAATTTTAAAAATTTTACATGCCAAAAGTCAAAAATTCAAATTGAAATAACTTTTAATAAGAGAAGAAACATTTATTAACACTATGAACTTAGACACGTAGATATTTTGTGGACAGAGACCAAAACGAAATAGAGCATTTAAATTAACGAGCGGGTAATCGGTCCAGTCCAATGAGAATGCACAGCGTCAGTACTGGCCCATTACTTTTTGGGCTTCCAAGGCTCATTACTTATGAATGAGAAAAACTTCTATGAAAAAAAATGTCAAAAGTCAAAAGTCAAGCATCCTTTACTTCTTCTTCTTCTTCTTCTTTTTCTTTTTTTTTTTTTTTCCCCCAGTTTCTTAGGTATTCGGACATTCATAATGTTATTTCATATCTCCTGTTACAAGCTAAATGAACTAAACTACTCCAATTTTAAATAATGAAATGAAGTCTTTGTACTATATTTTATGAATATATAAAGTTGGATTAAAAAAATGTACAATTGAGACACAGCAGAAATCGATAAAAAATGATTAATTTAAGAAGACGGTAATTCTACATAATATAAAACTTTATTTAAGAGGAACAAATTTAAAATTTTCACATGGACAAAACGAACAGCAATAATGCGACAACTAGGGAAAGCTTGATTTCCCATTAATTATTCTACAAATCCGTACATTTTACAGTAATAAGAGGAATATTATTTTATTATTCCTTTATTTATTTATTTAATATAATAATATTACTATTCCTTGTTCATCACATTGTTGTAGGTGGTGGTCCATTTTATCCATAAAGCTTTGCAGGTAGGCGTGGCATAACCAGAATTTCAAGTGGAGTTTCTTTGATGTTGGTTAGTCCAAACTTTTTCCATCATATATATTAATGGAGTCGTCGGACTGAGTTTTGATATCGAAGGCGTGCAGAAAAGTAACCAACGCGTGAAGTGCAACATTTGAAGCCCAAAGGACATACAAGAGCACAATCTTCTACCACTACCGAAGGGAATCAACTCTAAATGGTGACCTTTAACATCGACATCCTTTTGGGTTGTCAGAGATCTCTCCAGCTTAAACTTCAATGGGTCCTCCCATATATTCGGGTCGATTTGGATCTTTCAAATGACGAGTTGAGAAGCTTTTGTTGCATGGTAGCCACCTATGGTGCAGTCTTTACGGAATACACGTTGTAATGGGAGTGGTACTGGAGGATATTAACGCAGTGTCTCCTTAACAATGGCTTGGAGGTATACCAGCTTGCTTATATCAGACTCATCTACTCCTCTTTCCATTGCCTACATGGGCGTCAAGTTGCTCTTTGGCTTTCTTCAGAACGTGGGGATTGTTTAGCAACAACGACATCGCCCATAATAGAGAAATTATGGTAGTGTCGCTACCTCCTCCAGTGAGATTCTGCCCGAAATTAATTCACAATTATTTATTCTGTTAGTATATATATATATATATATATATGAGTTAAATACATTTTGCCCTATGCACTATCATACTTTGTTGTATTTTATCATCTAATTAAATTTTTAAAAAAAATGTTACATTACCACCTGAATTATTGTTTTGTTTGTCATTTTAGTGTAATTTTTCATTTTTTTTCAAATAAATTTGTGAAAATTATGCAATAAACATTAGTAAAAATAAAAAATAAATTAATAGAATTGGTTTTCCAATTAAATTATATTAGTTGTCTATAATTGATTTTACAAAATTCATCTGTCAAAATGGCATAATTACACTAAAATGAAAAAAAGAAAAAAAACAATTAAACTTCAGACGGTAATGTGATACTTTTAAAAGTTTAGGTAGCAAAATACAAAATAAATTAATAGTTTAAAGTAAAATACAAAAAAATTTAATAGTTTAGAGATAAAATATATTTAACCCTATATATATTTATTTAATCCAATATGAAAGGGAATTGAAGATCGAATACTTTTTTGTGAAATTCTCATTTATTATTTCATCTTATTATAAGAAGTTTAGTATGTAACAAGATAAAAATAAAGAATACATAGAGAACATAGTTAATTAAGTACGTACGTTGTTACTATATATGTAGTTACTTAATCAAGTACTACTAGAGGCTAAAACGTAAATTTGCTTGTTGCAAAACGCATCAAGGTATTAATGCATAGTGATAGGAATTAATTAGACTTTAACTTGCAAGAAGGTTGTGGTGATTTAAGTTGAGAATTTTTTTTCTTTTGAAAGACAAAACGTGTATTATTTAAGGGCTCAACCATGCCGTGCTTCATACATTCTTGGTAGTTGGTATTATATGTCTACCTCCATGGCTCATAAAGTGGAGACTGGAGATTTCTTAACGTCTCCTATTTTCCTACTTTTGGGACGAAAATCGGTGTCAAGAGAATTTGCCATTCCTAAAACAGGGCATAGTTGGCTTACGTTAAAGAAATAAGACCGCCCCTATGTTCGTTGTGATTAATTAGGACTGTTGATGTAAATAATAGAATGTAGACGTTGGAAGCAGTGAATATTATTTGCTGTATTAATACAGCATTATATGTGGACGTATGATGAATACTACATAATTTCATCAATACTTTCCACAAAAAAAAAAAAAAAAAAAAAAAGAGATACATAATATCATCAACAGAATTTTAAACTCTAGAGAAGAGCCAACAAATAAAATTTATATTTTACTATATATGTCTAAATTAATTAATTTCACAATTCATAAATGCTCGCTCGCTCAATCAGAAGTAACAACTTTTATCCACATTATTATTGAGAGCATATATATATATATATATATATATACAGTATAACGCTACATAGATCAGTCAGTCAACTCTTTTTTTTTTTTTTTTTTGTGGGTAAAGACTAATCTGTTTGGCACGATTTTTTTTAGGCTTAAAGCTCTATTGGAATATTAAAAACTTTTTTATAAAAAAATAAAGATGTTAAGCAAAAATCAGTAAGTATTTATTTGACCAAAAAATAATTTTTTTTAAGCTGTTTTAGAGAAGTCCAAATTTTAAGTTTATCTAAAAAAACTCTTTTTTTTTATCTTATATCGAAATTTAATAAGCATTTAATACAATTTAATAAGTATTTAATACAATCTTTTTATCTACAACCAAATACTTATTAACTTTTTAATAAAAAAAAATTTTTCAAAAATATCTATTATACAAAACTTTATAAACTAAAACTCTACTTTTATCGGCTATGCCAAATGGATTCGCATTCAACTAATAAGAGCTTTTTCCTTAAAAAATAAAAATTGCCGTGACTCATCGAATAAATCAGACATTCATCGAATACAAGGAAGGCAATGAAGTCTGTTTAAAAAAACAAAAAAAAAAAAAAAAAAAAAAAAAAACAAACAAGCGAAGCCGGAATCAAACACCAAAAAATCCAAAGGCAGCAGAAGAAAAACTGCAGGAACAACTTGGACAATGGAGAGTGAGAGGGAAAGGCATACTTTTCCATAATATTCATCGATTATTTATTAGATTTTGTGCACGTAATGATGAACAATACGAAATCTTGGCAGGAACAAAACGAAATATCGCAGGAATAAATCTGAAATTCCAGAAATTGTCAGGGTTCAGACTTGGTGCTCTCTGCTCCTCCAGCAGTCCCAACGATAATAATTTCCAAACTCACTTTTTTCTGCCTACAAGACAACCACCAATCATTATCACAACCTACATGGCACTCCGCTACACCTTTTCAATCTCCATTTCTTATACTTCGCTACCAATACTGAAATTTTTATTGAATTATTATGTAAAATTGATAACCCCAAATAATATTGAAATATGCTTTTTCCTTCCGCCTACCCCCCAAATTTGTGTCGTACAAGATGAATCATTAATTTGATATGTTTTTTCTCGTTCATTGGGTTGGGCTTACAGCCAAAAATTATCACTAGAGGCCCATTTTTTACCAAACGAAGGGGCCCAACCATTATCCAACCAGAATTGTAAACATGTCAGGTCAAACCAGTGCGAGGGAATCGACCGAAAATAGAAAAGAACCAAGAAGAAGAAGACTTATTTTTCCCTTCCTTTTGTCTGTCTCAATTTTCCTATTTCAAAACATTGAATCCTTTTACACCTCCATGGCCACAACACTTGTTCTTTTTTATTTTATTTTTTTTATTTTTTGCTTTTTCTGTTTTTTTCCTCTCAAATTCTTCAAAAGCTATGAAACTAACATGGTTGGGACTAAACTGGATTTGATTATTTTAAATCTAGTCCAATTAATCCAGACTAATATCCAATGCAACAAAATCCAAATGTTAGATTAAAGAAAGCCCCACCTAGTATTGTGGTAGCATATTAAATAATCTGAAACCTATTAACTCTCCACTAACAAAACTCTGAGAATATCGCAACAGAAAGAAACAAACCACTAGATTGTTGGACCAAGCAGAAAGGTCCCCCTCTCAAGTCCCCTCAAGTCCTTGACAACATAATTATATTCCTGTGATGTATAGTATCTCATCACTTTCTATTTGATTTTTTTTATTATTATTATTATTTTCCTTTTTTTCTTTGTGTGTCCAAAAGCGGGCCGGCCGGCCAGCCAGCTGGTTGCATTCTTATTGAACATCGGAAACAAAATCCGTGGTCAGCTTGTCGAACCTACGGTTGACATGAGAGTTCCAGAGTGGTTCATAGACGTCCCATATGTTCACCTACCATGATCCTATTGTTGGTTTATCACCAGCCCTAAATAGCTATCAACTTATTGTGAAGCATAATTCATGCGTGAAATTATTATATGCATGAACATGAAAGCCATGAACACAATATCCCAGAGACCATAAGGATCCAGCCAATTGTTTTCAAGCAAATATATAGAGCAACACCATTTTTCTTCTTCCCCTTCCCTTTTATGATCAAATTAACAGTGACAAAATTTGAGTGAACATGTAACGAATTTCGAAATTCGTGCACGTACATTTTCATTTTGATATATTCTTTTTTTCTCAACCTCGGGCCAAAAGAGAGTACAAAAAAGCATATCATGTAGATATATTGAAGTTTTTAACACTTGAGAAGGGTTGCTTCATTAGAGGATTCATGTGAATGATCCATTTGCCAGCTTGGCCTTCCAAGCGTGAACTCTAGATTGAGGTACATATTTGAAGATGACAACGAGCTGGAATCCAACCTTTCCTTCAATCTATCTGCTACTTGGAGATCTGAATTTTGTTTTTCCACCTGTTATATAGTTTACCATTAATCATATCATTAGTAAAATATGATAATAAGATTTTATATTAAAAAAACAATTCAAATTTTCAACAATGGTGTTTTTATAATTCATACAAGGAGTTATACCTTGGTGCAGTTTTCTCTCAAAGCAGAATATTTTAAATCATTTTCATGGCTTAATTTTCTTCTTTCTTGCGTCTCCAACGATGATGACCACGAACCTCTACTTACAATTTAATTAGGGGGATCAAATTAAACTCAAAATATATAATCACTTGCATATATAAGATGGGTAATAAAAACAAATTTTCTTAAAAATGGAATTAGATAAATATTATATATGGTCAACTAGCTCTTGATCATAGTTCGGCTAAATTAAAGTTTTCCAATATTTACTTGAGATGTCTGACTCTAAATTGGAAAATGACATGATGTCAACTTGTTTAATTAAAAAAGTAAAAGGTTTGACTAACAAAGAAGCTAGGTAGGAAGCATATTAGTTGTCTTTATGGCTAACTTGTGATAATTAATCATTTAATAAAAAAATATTTGTATTTTTATTTGCATTTAATGAGACATATACAGCACTAGCTAGCATCTGATCTTAAATTTATTACTTTAGCATAAATATTATACTTCCTCTATAAATTAACTTAAATTCCTTTATACATTAATTGTTGGATTGTCTGTTGTTACAACTAATAAAGACAATAAAATTTACTCATCGGCTAAGGGATCAATGGCCATAAAGAAAGAGCTTCCCTAGTTCGAATTTTTTTTCACCAAAAAACCAAAAAAAAAAAAAAAAAAAAAACAGTCAGAATAGAACAGCATTGAAATTTGTGCAAAAGGACCCTTGACTTTTAGGACACATTGGGATTAAAACAATCACAATCTAACGGTCGGATGTGAGAGGTTAGATCCATATTAATTATGAGCGCTCGCGTAATATCACCCACAATTGTACCTATACAAACCATAGACCATTTTTTATCAAAATCAATTTACTTAGAGACTTCCATCAACAAAAAGCCCCCAATATATATTATCCTCACCATTAACAAAAAAAGAGACACCATGTTGGACAAAAAAAAAAGGGTTCATCTCCAAGGACATTCATCAATGTCCGTGCATGTATGTTTGTAGGAATTTAATACCATTCATTCATTGTTATACATATTCATTTATTTATCCATTTTGCAAAGATATATAATGCACTAACCTTTGAGATTTTGGCAATATAGTCGTTGTCTGTGAGTTAGATTTTTTAGAATTAGATAAAACTCCATCTGTATCAGCGATCCCTGGCCTTAGGTTCAAACCAATATCTGTCTGCCCTTGACCTGAAATAAACCATCATAGATATAGGCATTGCTTTTGCTTTATCAGACACCAAGCAAATAATTCACATGGACGGGAAGTCAGTCCAATCTTTAAAAATAAACCTTCTTTTTTTTATTTTTTCCTTTTTTTTTCATTTTTTTTTTATTTTTTTTTTATTTTTTTTTTTTTTGGGGTTGGGACAACAGACACATTGGGCAAATGATAGAGTTTATGTCCCACTCAGATCACAGAAGACTCCCAAACAAAGAGAATAATAGAAGAGAAATAAAAATGGGACACTTTTTGGAAGAGGGGAAAATCCAATTTTACCTGTTGCTGCTTTGTCAGTGCTCTTCACTGTTCTATACATCTGCATGAACAACACCCAAAGAGAAAGAAAGGAAAAGAAAAAAAAAAAATTAAATATATATATGAGAAATGGTCCGCATTGCTAAGATTACCCTCTAGATGCTTTTTTGTCCCCTACCCTTTGTTCTCTACCCACAATCAAAAAATGAATCATATCTTCATAGCAATATTACAAATAGAAAATACGATAAGTATTTGAAATCCAACTTTGTGTGTGTGTGTGTGTATGTGAAATTATAAAAGAATACAATCAAATCCTCCCCCATATTCATTAAGTTCAAAGCAATAACGATTGAGTAGAGTACTGTCACCCCACCTGCAAGTGACTCTTCACGTGAGCTAGGGTTAGATCTTTCACATTCATCAACTCTAATACTGATTTCGGAGTCGCTCCTGTCAATATTTTACAGGATTTTTTTCTACTTCATTAAACATAATGAAAATAAAAAAAAATAAAAAAGAAAACAGCAACTAAAAAAATAATAATAATAGGACTGGGATTGTATTATGTATATTACTCTCATGGCCTCCAAGAAGCTGAACTGCGTGAACAAAATGAGCATGGAGAGTTGTAGTCCATCTCATTCGGGGAGCTCTTATGCTTCTTTTCACACTGCTAATTGCTCTTCCATTTCTCTTAAAATCACGGCCATAGATTTGAGGTTGGTGAAGTTGATGATGATGGTGGTGGTGGTGGTGGTGGTGGTGGTTGTTGTTTAAATTTCTAGGAAGTTGAACAGGTGGAATCAAATCTTTCATATCAAACCCTAGGCTCAACGTGGGTTCTCCGGAGCCAAGATGATTATAAGCTCCATCAAATTGATTGAAACCATTGTCATGGCTCAAATCGCTTCCGCTGCTACCTGAATCGGTGGTGGTTGAGCTCCTATCGCTGCAGAAAAGCGGTTTTCTTGTTAATAATCCATCATAACCGGCCACTTCCTTATTGGCTTCACTGTGATCTGGAACTGAAGGTGGGCTGATCTGTAAGGACAAGTCTGGAAAGTGTGATGATGAAGTTCTTGTCATTATGGTATCTGGGCTGAACAACATGAGAGGATGGCTAAGGATCTAATTTAAGAGAAGTCTATTAAATAGGCCAATCACAAAACAAGGAAAAATAGAAATCAAACCTTGAATGAAGGAAAAAATGGCTTTTCAGGTTACAGGTTTCAGCTTAGGTGTGATTATATCATGAGTGGCTTATGATTTGCATTGGGTGTTGGGATAAAGAGAGAGAGAGTGAAATGGGGGTTGGGAGTGTTTGAAAGGAGATAGGCTTTTTGATAAAATCGGCCTAGGGGGTGGTGGTAAAAATCAGAGGATTAAAATAAAAGAAAGGTGAAGAAGTAGCAGAAGAAAGGGAAAGCATTAGTCAGAGGGGAAGAGAGAGAGTTGAGTTGAGTTGGAGTGGTTGCCGCAAAGTAGAAAGTAACAGATATCTTTTGGGAACAAGGATTTGAAGGAAAAGGTAGTGAAAAAGGGAAGCTGTGTTATTAAAAGAGAGCAGCAGAGAGAGGGATCAGAGAACTAATCCTATAAATATATATATATATATATATACCCACGCACACACACAGAGGAAAAGGAAAAGAAAAGGAGATCAAAGAGGTTGAGAGGGAGATGAAGAGAAAGAGAACGAGAGAGAGAGAGAGAGAGAGGTCCTTTTTTCCTTATCTCTTTTTTTTCAATGAGATAGAGAGAATGAAAAGGAGGTAGTAACCGGGTCTGGGTCTGGGGTCGGGGGGAGGGGGGGTATAATGGAGGATTCTGCAGGGAATGGTTGGAATTCGAGAAAACAAAAAGGGTACTGTTCAATGGAATATTGGAATGGCAATTTACTCTCTCTCTCTCTCTCTCTCTCTCTCTCTCTCTCTCTCTATCTCTATCTCTCTCTCTCTATACGTTGTTGATGGATCGCGACCCATTTTAAATTTCCTTTCTCTTTTTGTTTCTATCAGATTTTATTCTGATTAACATTTAAGTTTTTCTTGAATCAGAATATTCCTATTTTATTTCACCAACGAGGATTGACTTGGCAGGCCTAAAATATCCCTGTTCAAACTCACCCCTTCTTGGTCTCTTTCTGTAAACGTGGACTACATTTTTGGTAATTAAATAGAAATCTTACTCTCTTTTTCTTTTTTTTTCTTTTTTTTTTTTTGGCAACCATATGTGGTACATGATCAAAGAGAGCTTCTTCATTTCTCAAGGTTATTTTCAAAATTTATTTTCCAAAATAAATAATTTCTTTTATATATAGTAATTGACCTTTTAATATAATTTTGTTTTTGGGCATATGTTCATTATTAGAGGCAGGGCTTTTCTTTCTTCTTTTTCCTTGTTTTTGCATATGTGTTAATTGGCCTTAAACTTAATTTGCACTATCAAAACTTTCAACTTTTATGTATTCTTTTATTATTTTTAATAACTTATTAAAAATATCAATCTTCAGTTAGATGAAATACAAATGCATAAAGTAATACTATAATGAAGTTTTGATGAACAAAATTTGAGAATCTAAATATTACTAGATTTAGTACTTATATATTTTTAAGCACTTATAAAATCCAATGATTTGCATATTTAACCTGACCAATTACATATATATGATGCAAAGTTTTAGTTATAAAATAGGCTAGAATTGCAGGCCACACAGCCCCAGTTCATCAAAAAAAAGTCTAAAACCATAAATATGGAGAAGGGGAGGGACATAATCCTATAGACATGGTGATTCCTGGCAATGGCCTAACAGGGATGGATATATATTGGAGGGGCAAATTGCCAAATGAAATCGAGCTGTACACGTGCGAAGACCAATAAAAAATATTGGATTTTAATGATCTCGTGTGAAATAAGGAGAGAAGGAATGCAAACGAAAAACTTATTACAACTACATATATATATATATATATATATATATATGAAGTGTCAGAGTGGCTGGGGTGTCCGGCGACACGAGGGTCTCAGACCCACATGCATCTCTCTCCCTCTCGCGCCATTTTCGTTTAAGCTTCTGCATTTTCTACTCCCCCACGCGCTCCTCCATTTCTCTTCCTGCTTTCTCACTATAGTAACATAATTAAGCACCTTAATGAGTTTACTGACATTTTTTTTTTTTAATCATGATCTAAATGGATTGATTATGTATAAAATTAAAAGCCATATTGCTTTTAAAATTAATGTATGTATGTATATGAACGTTATTATTTTAGGGAGATAGATAAATGGGAATTGATGCGACTCTATAGACTAACATACCGTTGCATGAACCAATGGGCAGTGATTTTTTTTTTTTTTTTTTGGGGGGGGGAGGGGAATAAAAACATTACAAATAAAATAAAATAATTGCAGGGAGCGCGTGAGAGAGAAAGGGCGCGTGAGTGAGGGGGTAGAGGTTGAGGTTAAAATTCAAAGGCTTGTAGTATTCGTCTAATCCAGAACCTCCCATGGCCCCCAATATTCCCTCTCCGTGTCCAAAAATTCCAAGGCGAAAACCTCCTGTCGAGCCCCACCCGCGCGTGGAAACCCACGAAGAAAGACCATATTCCTCGGCGTCAACATGGGTTCTCGTCACGTGATATATGGACGTGACCTTGTCTAGGTGATTGATTAATAATATAGCCTTTTTCTTTTCTTCTCACTCTCTTCCTGTCTCTTTCTTTCTTTTTGTTAATTAATTTTTAAAAAAACAAATGGTTAACTCAATTCCTAATTAATAATTTAAAAAAAAAGGTGATTACAGAATCAACAAGATGACTAGAAAACGATAATGATTTGTTAATAGATTTCGAAGCCCTGGTCAGCGCCTGATGCGCTCTAGATTCTCCGGGAAATGAGAATTTTGTATTTTGGTGTATTTGTTTATTAGACCTAATAAATTCCCTTCTTCTTGTTGGATTATTGTAATACTAAGCTAGCATCAAAGCAATATGCGGTCAACATGTCTCTCTATGCCTCACTTGCAATGTTGTCAATTGCTTTGGCCTTATTCCATATTCCATGTGTTTGTCTTATAAGACCACCTCCTCTATTCTTGTTTTCTTTTTAATATTATTACTATTGTTTTTCCAAAAAAAAAAAAAAAAAAAAAACATTTTTGTTCACGTTGAAGTCATCCCTCCCTGAGGGAATATGTTTAATACCCGTTGCATTTTATTCCCTGTTTATTAATTTATTGTAGCCCATACTATAGGGGAATTATAGTTTATTAATACATGGACTGCCTATTTTACTTGTGTTCTACTATATTTCCTTCCCATTAGATGCTTCAAACACAAAAATAAATTACTCTTACTTCCCGTTCAGCCAAAATATAAAATAGAAACTAAAAAAGATTCCTACCTTCTCTTATACTCAATTCTTCACGAGCATAACACACCATTGATTAATCTAATTACATGATGACCAAAATATAATACATGTCATCAAAAAAAAAAAAAAAAATTGTCGTGTAATTGGGTTTTCTTATTGTATTTTAAAGTCATAAATTTACTTACTAAAGAATAAAAAAATAAAAAGAAATCATAAAATTACCTATAAAAGAACAAAAAATTTGGAGGACCCTCAATGAAAGGTACAGGGGAGCCAATAAACAATGACCCAAAAAGGATCATGGAATGGAAGATGGAAACCAGCAACCAAGGGTAAATTTATAATGAAAGGGGAAAGATAATTCAGGGTTTTAGGTGAACCAAATAGCACCAAAATTAGGTAAAGAGCAGTGATTTCAAAGTCTATGCCCTTTTCAAACAAATAATATTTTACAAAAATAAATTATTAAATTAAAGAAAAAAAAAAAAAAACAGTATAGGAATCAGAAGAATATTAGTTTGTTCATGGTGATTCGTGAGATTAGGAAACAGCCAAAGGAGCATGTGTTGCATTGAGATTTGAAAAATACATGGCAGTCTTCACCTTCATCTTCACCATCCCTGCTCTCCTATTCCTTATTTTTATTTTTATTTTCCTTTGAGTATCACTGAAACGACAAAAAAGAAAAGGAAGGAATCACCGAAATCAACGCCGTTTAGGCTGACGAGAACCACGACATTAGGATGATTATATATACAACACAATTAAACATTCAACATGGGCTGCCTAGCTATCTAGTATCTACCTACATACATACATACATGCTAATTATTCCACACTTCATGTGTTATCAAGGTTCAAAAAGATATTCCCCTTTATAAATAAGAAATCCTGACGCCTGGAAATAGTCATTCTCCAATTATAGGGATAATTATGAGTTAATGAGTAGTACGTACTAACCACACGCTCACAAAAAATTTTTGAGTTCTTTTCTATTTGAAATAGCATTTTTAATTTGGAGCATTTGAGAAACAACTCTATTCTATCCCCTACAAAAGGCAGAGGTGAAAAAGAAGTCAATTTACCTGGAAAATTAATATATATATATAGGTCGGATGACGTCATATACTACTAAAATCTTCTACTTTTTCTTCTTCTTTTATATATATATATATATATATATATTTTTATCTTTTTTTCGAAAGAAATTCTTTATGTAAAGGAAGACAAAATTAATAAAACTTGGGAATTTGGAACCCAAACATAATTAATTTAATATACTAGCTAGAACAGTATATCTCATCCCATCCGGCATCCGCTTGTCAACCTACGTGCACCGTAACTTTTCGAGACTTGTACACAAGTTTCTTAACACAACACACACAAATAAATGTCTAAAAATACAAGCTCCGGAATTAATGACTAATCTTTCAAGATAATGAATATGCTCCCATTAAAAATAATAATACTAATAATAAGGATGTAATCTTTTATCATAAAACGGATAAATATAAACTTTTGTTTTTACCA
Organism: Ziziphus jujuba; assembly: GCF_031755915.1. NCBI lineage: Eukaryota > Viridiplantae > Streptophyta > Magnoliopsida > Rosales > Rhamnaceae > Ziziphus > Ziziphus jujuba. The sequence goes on along the minus strand of NC_083383.1, from coordinate 7,743,917 downwards.
ATTAAAAAATATACATATATAGTGCTGTGGAGGGTAGAAGTTTAACATCACAATCAGCGGTTCCAAAGAACCCCTTTTAATAATCACCATATCATATAAGTAAACAAAGCAACAAAGCAAATCAGCAAACTTATATCAACTTATGGAAGTCCATCTTAATCCAAAATGCTTCAATACACCAACCATTTTAATGCCCTAAATTGGTTACCCACAAATTATTGTTACATGGTCCGGCATTCCAAAGAACTGATTGGGTGGCAGTAATAATTTATTCTAAAAAATTATTTTCTTTTTTTAGTTTTGTTAGAAACATTAATTTTTGTTATATTTGCCAACTTGTTGCATCTACTATATAAAATTTTCCATACTTAAAATGCAAATTAATATATTATCATGAATATTTATTGTGGGCTAGCTAGTAGGTACGATAAGCATGTATATATTTTGGATTGCTGATAGCCATCCACTTTATAGTTTATACAAGTGAAGTGAGAAACAACTGGTAATAAGAAGATGTAACAACTACCAAGACATTTTTTTACTATTAATTTTTCTTTTTGACAACGTCTTCTTCAACTCTACTTTAAATTCTGGAGCATTGTGAGGAAAAATATATTAAACTAAGGTTCCAAAATGACTAAGGTTCCAAAATGACCCACACGCTGCCAGTCATGTGCCCGCAATCAGTGATATCCTCCTGGGGATTTCATAATGGCCACTGAAGCATGATTCCCTCATATATATTTGGTTTTATAGCTAGCTTCCTCACTTTCACATACCTTTCCAACTTTCAGATTTGGCAGGTACCTTACGCACAATAAAGGTTTGAAAAATTCGGAATTAAAGTTAGGGATTGGTTCTTAATATTTAGCTATCAAATTCCAAGCTTATAATCAAATTTATTTAAAATTTTGCTATCAATTACAAGGAAGGGTGGTTTTTTTTATGTTTTATTTTTGGCTCATGAATTTTGTTCTACATGGCAATCATGGGAACCCATCCCAATCAGGCAATCACTGAACAAAAAAAAAAAATCTTTTTGGTATTTTTAAATCGAGGATTTCCATTTTTTATTTTTATTTTTCTTCTACTTGTGAAGGTACTTATAAATATTCCCGTGACACTTTGTCTCTCTATCATTTTTCCCATAGTTGTCCCCTGGACCACATATGTGTAAGGTACATTTTTATATATTGTTCTGTGCCTTTTAATATGTTTTCATTCCCTTCCTTCTTTTGACTCTTTCTATCAATACTGGTAGAAAATAGTGCCCATTTATGCTGGCAATTGTCATGCTCCTCATCAAATACCGTATAGAAAAAAAAAAAATGTATCTATAAAGTTATATATTTGTCAACATCAAAAATATATATCCATCCACATTTCTTTTTCATGAATAAACTGTCCCCTAACTTACACTACTATTCTGCTTTGAACTCATACTAAATTACGTTTAAATTATTAGTTAATGTAAACAATTCGTTAAGCATAGATCACTCATGAAAACGATATTAATAAATATAAAACAAAATGGTCGACCTTTTTATTTGGGGACAATGATATTCAAACCAAAACATCGTATTTATACTATTACTAGCTAGAAATGAAAAAAAAAAAAATATATATATATATATATATATAGATAGGAGAGTAAGAGGAAAAAAATACAAAAAGACCAAACAAAACAAAAAGTCACCAAAAAAAAAAAAAAAAAAAAAGCGTATAGGAAGACCAGTCCTATGTATGCTAAAATATTAATGCAGCGGCAAATGATGGTTTAAAATTAGATTAGTGCAGACAAAGTGTGTTTTGATGATTTCTAGTTAATTGGGTTTATAGAATAAAACAAGTAGAAGCTTTCATGTGGAAATTAGTATGAAAACAAATATAAGAGAGAGAAAACTAGGCCTGCAAATGTTGGGATGGCATTTGGCCCAAAGGGAATAATGATGGAAGCACGTTTTTCGTCAGAGGAGGAAGAGACGAAGAAGAGTTGGAGATAAAACTGGTCCAAACAAAAATAGACAACTTTGGAGTACTACAGGAGCTTCATTAAATGCTAGTGAAGAGGTTGATGCTCAACTTGTGTTATAATATATGTCTTTATTCGCAATTTGTCTGCAAAATTCATTGAATTTTTTATCCAATAAATAATAAATTATTTAGGACTTATAGCTTTTTAAAATAATTTAGATATCTTTGTTTACATGGTAGATGATTCCACAGAAAGCTAATATTTTTGTCCATATAAATTCATTATGAACAGATTTATGATTTTGTTCACTTTCATAAAAAAAAAATTTTAAAAAAAAAGAAAAAAAGAAGAAGAAGAAGAGATTTGTTCACAAAAAGAATTAGTTTTGTTGGATTAATGTCCTCTTTTTTTTTTTTTAATGACAAAAAAGAAATGTGGGAGTATTAGAGCAAAAAAAAAAAAAATGTTGGAGTAATATTCTTCTAATAATTTTCTACCAATTATGCTATTTTCATCCTCTCCAAAAAAAAAAAAAAACTCTTCTGTTTTGGGTTTACCTTATAAGTTTTAGTCAATCATTGGGCCCCAGACCAGCCCAGATGATTGAAGTCAAGGAATGATCCATTAGACAGAGATCCAGCGCTTCGACTTTAGATTTTAAATATTATTTGTTAGATAAACTAATTGGTATCAGCAATGACTCCATGGCCCAATGGATAAGGCGCTGGTCTACGGAACCAGAGATTCTGGGTTCGATCCCCAGTGGAGTCGTCTTTTATGATATATTTTTATTTTTATTTTTATTAAAAATCTGGGTTCGATTGCCGGTGGAGTCGTTCTTTAAAATTAGAACAAAATAAAAGCATAGATTGACCCAACAAGCAAGTTACGTGGGCAACCCTTCTCTTCTGCAACCCTCACTGGTGGTGGGTTGGGTTGGATTGCTGAATAGGAGAAGAGAGGATGACGGTGTTTCACTTCTTCAATTGTGCTATTCTCACCTTCGGCCCTCACGCTGTCTACTACTCCGCCACGCCCCTGTATATCTTTCTTTCTTTTTTCTTTTTTATTTATTTATTTTTTTTGGGTACAATAATTCTAAACCACCGTTTTCCTGTTGTAGATCTCTTATCAGATCTACACCATTTTCCTGTTGTATGGGCCTTTTTTTTTTTTTTTTTCCCCAATAATTTTAAACGGGGAAAAAAAATCCAGGATGGTTTCCTAAGTGTCTGTGGGGTTCAGTTTATTCTTTATTGGGATGGAATATTTACTTGTATCAGTAAAACTCGTGTCTAATAACTTGAACTTTGTTAGTTTTTTTATTTTTCTTTCTTTTTCATTAATAACTGATTTGGGTATTGAATATTATCTGAAAATTAAATCTTGGTGAGCTTAATACTGCTGCTGCTGCTGACCACTGACATAGATAGCTTAATTCATTTGTCAAAATGTGTTTTAAAAGGACATAAAAACACTGATGAATTTGAAGGTTTCTAGTGAAATTTCTTTTGCCAATTGCCCGAGCTTAGTGGATGAAGACCCTTTGTTTGATTTCTGTTCTATGACATACATATGAATTGGCTATGCACTTCACAAAATATATTTGATTGCAGTTCGGAGTATGATACACTTGGTACCTCTGTTAAAGCAGCTCTTGTTTATCTTGGCACAGCCCTAGTAAAGGTTGGTTTTCCATCAACATTTACAATGTTATGCATCTATACCCTCAACTTCTATGCCTCTTAAACCCTTACTTTAAGCGATGCATCTACACTGCGGTTTGATTTTCTTCTTTTTGATGATAATCTTTTGTCAATACTTTGAACTATGTCTAATGGTTTTCTGTTCTTTTCTGAATTATGTGAGCAGCTTGTATGTCTGGCAACTTTTCTTAAAGTATCTGAAACTGACAGCTTCGATCCATATCAGGTATTACGGTCTTTGACTTTATAAATTAGTTGTATCGGAGTCAATAACATATTTTTCATATTCATCTGTTAATGAGCACATCTTACTTTAACAGCATATTCTGATGTTTATTATTTATTACAGTTACATGTAATTACTTTAAGTGAGAATTGGTATGCAATTACTCTCCATGCAAATTACTCTCTAATGCTAGCTAGTTATGAACATAAATATTAACATCCTTTGTTATGGAGCTTGAGTTTGGGCTTTTACCCTCTTTATTATTTCAGGAATTGTTGAAAGCGCTAATTGGTTTTATAGACGTTGCTGGCCTTTACTTCGCCTTGACCCAGTTGACTCACAGGAATATCTCTCAAAATCATAAGTTTCAAGCAGTAGGACTTGGTGAGTGAAACTTGATGATTGTGATTATAGAAACCAGTCGCTTTTTGTTTGAACTATAAATTAATTCTAGAGCTTTCATGCATTTCTAACATTTGGCTATGATCCTGATGGCAGGATGGGCTTTTGCTGATTCTGTTCTGCATAGATTGGCACCTCTTTGGGTGGGTGCTAGAGGACTAGAGTTCACTTGGGACTACATTTTACAAGGCCTTGAGGCAAATGCAAATCTGGTATACAACTATTTCTTATCGTTTGAATTATTATTTTGGTAAATGCAATGGACTACATCATCAGTTCTAGATTAATATATCAAGACTATTGATGTTATATTATTGAATCAGTTAAGTGTAAAGAATGAACTTTCATTTCATAGAAGGTAAATGATTGCTTTAATGTCACTTGGATAATATAATTTGTGGTGTATTACTTTTATCTGAAGTATAATTACCCTTGTCTCATTGTCAGTTCTTTGCTTCATTCTAATTTAGGTGCTGAGCATATCCCTTGCTGCTTTGGGTTCTTTAATGTGGCTTCGGAAAAACAAACCCAAGACTTTGATTCCCATAATATATGCATGTGCAGGCGTTGTTGCAACCATGCCATCTATTACAAGGTCTGGTCTTAACACTTTATCTGTTATACTTCGTATGTTTCCTGACAATTTCCACAAGTACAGGGTTGGCTTATAATGTCTCAAGACACATTTTGAACGATTTATGAGCCAACTTTAATATTGTTTACAAATTGTGTTGAACACATCTGGTTGTGTTCATCTTTATTTCCAAAGCGATGCTATCTTACTGTGAATGTGGAATGATTACAATTAAGTATATTAAACTCAAGAATTTGATGGCACCTGGCTTTGTCTAAGGGTCTTAATGTACTTTGTCTAGACATCTTTTCTTTGTAGCTAAACTTTATTTTTTGCAGCTATCTAAGGCGTGGCCTGGGGTGGCACTTTCCTAAGGTTGTAGGCTTTGAACTCTTCACCTCTCTGGTGATGGCTTTCATCAGTTGGCAGCTATTTTCTGCATGTCAGAGTCAAAGATCCTCATGAGGAAGAACATGGATAACCTTTCAACTGGCAATTTAACCATAAAAGGGGTTCCATGATATCTGGTATTATTCCTTTTGATGGCTGTCAGTCTGCTTCATCTAAATTTACTAAAATCTTTGTTGTAGCATGTAGAGTGGTTCATCTTGACGTGCCGTTCCAACTTCTTTATGTTTTTTTTTTCCTTTTCTTCCCTGTGTAACTTAATTTGAATCAATGTTAGTGGGGAAGAAACTCGCCAGGTTTCTGGATGAAGAGATTTTATATTCCATGCATGTCAAATTTTGTGGAACTTTCATTAGCACATAAATATTACTTTTACCAAACTTTGGCTTATAGATTTGCGGGCCGTATTCTCTGTTTTCATTTATTAATTTAACTTGGCAAATGTTATGTATGCATCAATGCATTGCTAGAAATGAGGTTAGATGTCCATGCTTTACTTTGCAAGTGACAGCAAGCTTTTATGTTTGTTTTGATTGGATTGTTTCCGATAAGAAAACTGGTTTCAATCGATCTTGATGAAATACAACATTTTCAGTTAGAAATTTCCTCACCCCAGGATATATCCAAATTAAGTTGGACAAATGGAGGACAATGATTTGCAAATTTTTGCCTACTTTTGTTTTTGACTTATTCATATTCACTCAGATTCCTCGAGAAAACCGACTGCAAACCCATAAGGACAACACCATACATGATTCCAGCAGTCTTGAATGGTTGGGATTGCTATATAGCCCACAGAATACTGTTTGGACTCGCCAGCAATCACCGAGCGGAAAGCATCCTATATTGATATGTTTAGATATCAAAAATGGGCTTCCACGAAGCTTGCTTAAACCTAAAAGATTTGCGAACTTACATGCCGCTTGTTAACATGTTAAATTTTTATTTTTTGTTTTCTTTTGTTTTTTCGTTATAAATTATGTGTAATTTATTTATTTTAATAATTTATTAATATAATTAAATATCACTATTAATATAAATATAAGGGGGAAAAAAAAAAACAAAAAACAATTTTTTTTTCCTTCCGTCATATTTGTAAGCAATTGATATATATATATATATATATATATAACGAACTTTAATTATCATTAATTAATATTAATAAATAAACTACATACAATTTAAATGAAAAAAAAAAAAAAAAAAACAAGTGAAGGCACCTTATATATTGATTGAGAAGATGCCTGCATCAGCCTTTTTTTTGGTTCCTTATATATTTAAATCGGTATTGTGCACCATGCAGCAAGTTTTTATTAGCGATTCAAGATCATAGAAAACAAGAAACTATTAACCCTAAAAGAGAAACTAGAAAAGAGAATATAGACTTGCTGGAATTTCACATTGTATTCACTACAGCTTATCATACAATTCTCAAAAATAGAAAAACAAATAAACAGGTCCTGCAGGGAGCAAGAAAATCCCAGATCTATAATTAACAGTTTAAAAGCTTTGAAGTTTTATCTACTTTTTACAACTGAGACGTCTCGAATCTTTCAGAGCACTTCAATTCTATTTCTGCCTTTTCTCGCTCCAGAAACATGAACTTCTGCTCTAGAAATATAAACTTTCATTACACGTGGCTTTACAAACTCAAAAAGTAATGTATTCCCATTCTTAACTTCATTTGCATAACAGAAATCTGCAAAACCGCTTGTCATGATCAAATGAAGGTCACTATCAATTACAAGTTTAACAGGCCATGACCTCCCAAATACATCCTGAAGAACTGCACTTTTCTTGTTCAAGAGGCCTTTTTCTCTGGCTATTTTCATTGGAATTGACTGCAAGTTGGGGCATCGATGAAAAAGTATGTAAGTTTTGGAATTAAAACCGAGAAGAAAATAAAAAATGCAGTTGGGGGAGCATGCAGGGCAAGCAACATCACTTATAAATATGAAAGGAAAAAAGGAAACAGAGAAAAGGATTCGATATTTCATTGTTGGATGGGCAGAAAGATGTAGTAATTCTGCATTCTTACAATTCCATTAATTAGTTTCTATGGTCGTATAGTTGAGGAAAGTTTTTCCATGGCATAGCCAGTTTAAGCATCAATGGACAAGGAACATACCATGCGATATAGTCTATGCTTCTTCCAAGTTGCTACAAAGCATGAATTCTTCGATTTTAATGAAAATGGAAAAATGGGTGGCTTTTGCTCATCATCAGCACGGGGTATCTTTTCAGATGAAACACAATCACCTGTATAGTGCCATTAGCAAAGAACACTATCACATAAATATAAGACATCGAACAGATATTACCAGTAAAAATATAGTTAGTATTACTCACGAGCTACTTTATCGTTCATCACTTTCTTTTTGCTGTTCTCCTTGTAGATTTCAGGTTCAATTTCTTCAGCTTCAACTTTTGGTTGAAGAAGATTTTCTTCAAGTTTTTTGCCGGTACAAGGTTTCTTTCTGGAGAAAGCACAATCAACTGTACAATGCCATTAGCGAAGAACAATAATACATAAAATAGAAGACATTGAAGAGAAACTAGCAGTAAAAATTGTAGTTTATTACTCACGAGCCACTTTTTTGGAGTTCATCACTTTCTTTTTGCTGTACTTCTTGTAAATTTCAGGTTGTAGTTCTTCATCTTCAACTTGTGGTTGAAGATGATTTCCTTCAACTTTTTCGTTGGCACAAGGTTTCTTTCTTGCGGAATCACAGTTACCTGTACAGTGCAATTAGCGAAGAATAATATTACATACAGTACAAGACACTGAAAATAAATCAGCAGTGGACATGTAGTTATAATTACTCACGATCTACTTTATTGGAGTTTGTCACTTTCTTTTTGCACTTTTCCTTGTAGACTACACGTTCAATTTCATCAGCTTGAACTTTCCGTTGAAGACAATTTCTTCCAACTTTTTGGCCGATATTAGGTTTCTCTCTGGACAAACCACAATCACCTGTACAGTGCCATTAGCACAGACAAATTTTGCATAAAGTAGAAATTACTGAACATAAATTAGATGTAAAAATGTAATTATTATTACTCACGATCTATTATGTTGGAATCAATTACTTTCTTTTTTATATTCTCCTTGTGGATTTCTGGTTCAAGCTCATCAACTTCAACCTTTGGTTCAAGATAATTTCCTTCAACTTTTTTTCCTGCATGAGATTTCTTTCTGGACAAACCACATTCACCTGTACAGTGCCATTTTGCATAGACAATATTATATAATGTAGAAGATGCTCAACATAAATTAGCTGTAAGAATGTACTTTTTTGTTACTCACAAGCTGTTATATTGGAGTCGATCACTTTCCTTTTGCACTGCTCCTTATTGTTTTCAGGTACAAGTTCATCAATCACTTTCCTTTTGCACTGCTCCTTATTGATTTCAGGTACAAGTTCATCAACTTCAACCTTAGGTTCAAGATAATATCCTTCAACTTTTTTTCCACTACAGGGTTTCTTTCTGGACAAACCATGATCACCTGCACAGTGCCATTAGCAAAGACAATATTACAGAATGTAGGAGATACTGAACAAAAATTAGCTGTATAAATGTACTTATTATTACTCACAAGCTACTATATTGGAGTCGGTTATTTTCTTTTTGCACTTCTCCTTGTAGACTTCAGACTCAAGTTCATCAACTTCAACTTTTGGCTCAAGGTAAATTTTTTTCTCCACCAAGGAAACAAGTTTATCATTATTATTCTCGGATAACCCTGCATCCTCTTTAGAGGAACTGCGACAATAGATTTTAGCTCTAAAATTCGATTTACCATCATAATCAAATACTAGAAAATCCCCAACTTCCAAGCGATGATATTTTGCAAAATCCTGCCAACCACCTGCAAAGTAGAAGTTGTTCTCTCTCTGGTCTACTTCGACAGTCCAGCACCTACCACTAGGGCCTCTAATAGTACATTTTCCAAGTGACCTCTTATCCAAGTTCTTGACATACTCAGGCGGTATACGCTACGAAATTGATTTTGAAACAGCCTTGTTAGTAACTAGCTCAACAAGCAATGGGCATAAATCAGGTACAACCAAGCATGAAGAAGAAAAACCAAGTATTCAGGTCCTCTGTATCTTGCACGACATTGATTGCATGAGAACGATGTGTAATAATGCATATAAATTTCTCAATAATATATATGGTGATGAAATACTGCCATTGCCACATGAAATACCATATCATTATCTTTGTCAATCGCATTCATGAAAATAACATTAGTCGAAATAGTTCTACTGATCATCACCAGGTTTCGCACTATAAAATTATTGGCACTTTCTACCAAATTTCAGTCCCTGTGGAACAAGATTATGTGTAAAAAATAATAATAATAATTGAAAAAAAAAAACTCTTTTTCCTTACAAATCCAACTGCGTTATTTCAACAAAATTATTACAAAGTCAATAATTAGCAGGAAAAGTTCAAGAAATGGGAATTGACAAGGACTTGACACACTTTGAAATATTCAAATATACGATCAACCTCCCGAAAGTTGGGGTAACAAGGTTATGCGACACAGATTAATTAAGCGCAGAAATGTAAGACCCTTTATTGAAAAGGAAAAGTGTAAATACATTGAGGAAACCCAAAAACAAAAAGAAAACAGAGGGTTTTACTTCACAAATTCTGAGGTAAAAAGTAATATGTAACATAGATATACATATATATATATATATATATATAAATATATATAGATATATAAACTCTCAATTTTCATTAAAAAAAGAAAGGAAACAAATTCCATAAAAGCAAGTGAATTGTGCTTTACATACGGTGCTTAGAATGGGAAAGAGAAAAAGAACAAAATCAAAGCGAGGAGGTGGATGTAAAAAAATAAAAATAAAAAAATGTAGCAATTATGGGGGTACCATCTGGCGAGCGACGTCGGACATTAGGACCTTGAAAAAGGATGAGGCAGTTCCACCAGCCATTTCCGAATGCTTTGTTGTAATAAGCTTTTCAGATGAAAATGTTCAAAGTTTTTTTCATCTTTTTTTTTTTTTTGGTGTAAGTGACCTTCCTAACTTGGTGAGTGGAAAGGGGTTGGGAGTAATAGCCTACCCAAATTCAATACGACAAGAGTCACAATACCCTACTTTCACTACACGATCTTCTCCCACTTCCCAGGTTGCCACTGTTCCTGTTTTTGAGCTTCGATTACCCAGATTCCAGGTGTACCAACGTGTATTTCAATTTTTTATTTATTCAGTCTTTCAATTTTTTATTTTTTTATTTTTTTATTTTTTTTTATGTTTTGTTATTTCTCTTATATAAAGATGCACACGTGATAACAACAAACTGATTTTTTTTGTTATATAATAAGATAAATGACTAATATTAAATTATTATTTTTTTTTTTTTAAAAAAAAGGTTGAACTTTTGCCCTTTTTTTCTTGAAGAAATAATCATATAAATAAATTATTGTCCATAATTAACGATGATGACAAAGAGTATTTGTCATTTGCTTTATGTTTTGATTTCTTTTAATCACAAAAATTTTACCTGTTCTTATTGTATCTTCTTCACCACCTACTTCGTTACTGTCTTTATTTATTCCTATTATTGTTACAATGGTATTATGCTATTTGATTTTTGGTGGCCATTTGATGAACTCTCTTTATTTATTCCTATTATTGTTACAATAGTATTATGCTATTTGATTTTTTATGGCCATTTGATGAGGAAATAAATTAGAGATGATTCGGTGCGGATCGATTTAATTTTATAAATTTTTTTAAATTGAATCGATCAATTCGGTTTGAATTGGATACGAAAACGAATCAAACCAACTATTATTTTTAATCTCAAATTGAACCGAACTGATAGTCAGGATTGAATTTACTGTTTGGATCAGTTTGATTCTCATATTAGATCTTAGCTCAAACTTTTTTATTTATACTATTTTGAAATATAAATTTTACACGTTATATCAAAATTATATAAAAAAATTTTAAACCTTTATAATATTAATCTTCGATCATATTTTAAACTATTTGGTTCGATTTGAATTGATTTGAAATATTTAAACAGATTGGATTGGATAAAATTTTTTTCAATATGTAAATTTTTTTATATTCGTAACCGAACCGATCTATTTAAAAATTTAAAACCAACCCAAATCGAACCAAATAGTTCAGATCGGTTCATTTGATTGGACCGGTTCAAGTTTTACCCACTTCTAGAAGAAACAGCATTTAAGCAAAAATTAGTATGCAATGCAACTCCATTTCCATGCCAGCGAATAACATCAAGATCTAAGCAAATTACAAAAGAGAAAGATGCATTAGAAGTTAGAATTAGACAAGAGCATCAATCGTTTCAATGGAAATTAACCTAACCAGTCCACTTTAGAGTACTAGACTACACAAGTGCAAACCATTAATACACAAGTTAACACATACAGAAGCCAAAGTCTACAGCATTTTCACACCCTTAAAAGGGGCATGAAAACAATAACGCCCCAATGGGTTGCTCAGCTCAGGTATCCATGGGCACGATCAGTTTTCTTTTAGTACCCTTTGGTGTTGCAGAAGAGGTTCCAGTGGGAGGAGTAAAGTCTTCAACAACACGGAAAATTTTAACATCCAGAACAAATGTATTGCTGAGTGGAATACCAGGCTCAAATACACATGCATCGAACTCCTCCAAATTGTTGTCTACGGCAAAAAACTTCCAACCACAGGTAATTCCCCCAACTCGACGAGTTCGATTATAGGTAAATTTTGTCCTCCAACAACTCTTTCCGATGCGCAGAATTACGTCTTGGTTTTGCAATGCCATATGATTTGACACCCATCCTGAAGGCAATAGCTGATCAATAATGGCAAAGAAAGTCATTAGAAAAAAATATATGTATATATGGATGGTGACAAGAAAGATTATCCGAAAAAACCTTGACTAACCATGTAGAATCTCTTGTATACTTGGTTGGGTCGCATGATTATCATGAAGCTTTCAAGGCTTGTGCTTGATGCTTCTTGAGCCAACTGCTGGGCTTTCATTTTTTCTTCTTCGGTTATTGGTCTTCTATTTGATACATATTCCATGAAGTATGCTCCACTACTTCCTTTGTTGGGTGCATCTGCAGCATCTAAATCGCATTAGATAAAGAGAAATTTCCATTGGCATACCCTCAAAAAGCTCTAAATTATCAATTTAGAAACGTATAAGCAAGAGACCGACGCACCTTTAGTGTTGTTCAGCAGTCTCACACTACCAGCAGGACGTCCTCTTTTTGCTGCAATCCTTCTGCTTCTCGTGGGCTGAGCAGATTTAGTTTTGCTCTGGACCTTCTTCTCATCAGTAACTGGGGTAATAACTTGCTCCTCCGATGGCAATGCAATGCTGGGGTCATCCTCTGATTTTTCCAATACTGAGCACCCACCATTCTTTGAGGAGGCATGCATTTCCTCAGAGGAGATTTCCCTTGATTTCCTCTTGGTCAAGCACCCATTTTCATGTTTTGAATGCCCATATTTCCTCACAAAATATGAAGCTTCCTTCTCACACATATTCTCAGAGTCGAACATTAAAACATCAAATTGAGACTCCCCATTGTACCTAAAAACCAACAGATCGTTGGGTTTCAAAGAATGATCCTTCACGAATTCTTGCCAACCATGCTTGAAGAATACTGCAGTATCTTTAGTGGTTAACCCTACAGTCCATAAAAGTCCACTTGGACCTTTCAAAGCCACAACATCTGGCAATTTCTTTTTCAGATTATTACAAAATTTTTTTGGGACGGCCTGCGATTTCAAGCACAGATAAATTCAGATTATAACTTGGTGTAGATTACTTGATTGAAAAGACAATCTTGGAAGCAAAAATAAGGAGCATAATAACTTGGTCACTGCTCTCGTAAAACACAAAACACAAATAAAACGCCAAGAACTTAATTTTTGTACATAAAAAGAATATTATTGATGATTAGAACCATTGAATCGTATTACACAGACAACAGTGGTAACACTTCTTAAATTGTTAAACATGATATAATAGTTATATCTTACTCTATCTAGTCAGACAGAGACAGACAAATACGCAATATGCTTAATAAATGCAAGGGTTACCAAATAGACTGGAAATGACGAACCCATAAAAAGCAAGAGGGCAAACATTTATACTCACAAGCTCCTGATCAAAATCATCAAGAAGAGTCTGAGAGAAGCGGATAGTCTGAAAGTGAGCCCAGTAGATGTCCTCTGCCCATTTTGAGCAGTCCTTGCATGATTCTCCCATTTCCACCAACACAGTCAGAACTCTGAAACTAAACGTTCAAAGAATAAGTAAGCCATAACTACATAAAATTAAACATAATTAATTCCTCTCAGAAACACAAAAATTTAAATCTAAAAGAAGCTCGAGAAATTATAGCAAAAATAGAAGACCCAGTACACAAAGTAAACCTTAGAAAGCTCACAAACCCAAAACAGCAGGTGATGATTGAGTATGCTCTTAACTCGCAAATCGCAACTAGAGAGGAAAAAGAAAGAGTGGGAAAGCGTCAAAACGAGAAGAGTAAATACAGATAACTAGAAACAGAAGAGAAATAACAGTGAAATGACCAACAGAAAATAATAATAAAAAGAGCTTGATCATGGACCGTGTTTCCAAGACAAAGAGTTTCAAGAGTTATAAACAGTGGAAGGCATGAGGAGAGCTTTACCCTTCCAGGTATGAGCATTGATGAAGACATGAATAAATTAAGGAGAGACTGAGATAAATTTACTGACACCAACTAGTCTCTGCTCACTTCACTCTTTCCATAAAGAAATTCATTTCCCCGAGGCCTCACATCCTATCAAAAGCAGACTGCGGTTTTGCAAAGTTGGTAGGGAATCCAATAACTACACTGAGAGAATTGAACAGGGTATGGTTTTCACTCTCTCCACTTTGGAAGACCACTTTCATCTAAAAATAATAAAATATATACATATATATATATATATATATATAAAAAAACAATAATGCATTCACGGTCTTTGGAAGTATCGACCATGAATTGTAGTAAAAAGCGTTCGTAGACCAATAAAACTCACCCGTTATGCTGTTAAAGAGTTATTGAGCCTTCTGCTGTGCCTTCACCTCGCTTTTGACACTTCCATCGCATCGTGTTTTCGTCTTTTTGCTATGGGCTTTGAAGTTAATAAATGGAAATTATTTTATATTAAATATGAGGATTTTAATATATATACATATATATATATATATATATATATTTTTTTTTTCTTCTGTTTTATGAAACTCATATGGGGATTTTAATATGAAAATTCCAAACGTTCTTAATTTTATATCATCATTCCAAAATTTTATAGTAAAGAAAATAATGTTTTAACAAAACTTTAATAATACTATTAATTTTTATATTGCTTCGCAATCAAATATTGAAATATTTTTATATACGATATAATCTATAGAAACATATCTAATACAAATTTTCTATTGCATTGATATTCGTAAATTTTCAACGAGTGAATATACATAAGGCAACATATTGCCTCATATAGGCATCAGCAAATTTGCACGGTACAAAAATTATATGCATCTAATTTTACATAATAGGTTGAGACCATTTTCAGAAACATTAGCTCGCACTCTTCTTTATAAAACGTCAATGAGAATTGCGGTTTTGTTATCGTTCCTAGATGTCATTCCAATAGGATGACTCTCAATGACATTTTTAGCTTCCTCCGGAATGGAGGTTCTCTTTTTGTGCCATAAAAGCATATATTTCATCAACCAAAAAAATAAATAAATAAAAAATAATAATACGGCATTTAGCTCTATTTCTCCTGGAGCCCAAGATGGCTCTGTTCTGCTTTGAGAGACCAGGGCATGTTGTTCACCGCTGAAACGGAAAATTGATAAATTGCTCGGAAGCCAATTTTCCCTCAATTTCTTGCAATGCAATCTTCCAATACATAATCTTTTTTTTTTATTTTTTTTTTCCAACACATAATCCGAGTCTTCTGCTGATCGTATATTGTATATTATGTTATATAAACCTACCAAATTACCAATCTTTTTATAGCACGTGGCTTTGATGTATCTGACATACTTGATTCAGCGAAAACAGAGAAGCTTCGGGACCAATATATTATTATTATTATTTGGAAAAAAAAAAAAAAAAAAAAGGCTAAAAAGGATTACTTGCATCTAAAGTTTTATCTTCCTTCTGTTTGTAAATCTAATTCCATAATGGTATTTGAATAAAAGGAAAAGAAGTAGCACATGGCAAAAGCTTACCATAAAACCTGTCCATTGAATTTTGATTTCCTTTCATATGAATCAGAAAGAAAGATGACACCCTCGAAGTTAGATCATCCCGAATCAAGATAATTTAGTAAGCAAAAACCGCTAGCTAAAGCGGAGCTGAATGTAAAATTTAAGTGACAAGTGCACACAAATTTTACCAAAAAAATGTGGTGCAAATTAGAAAGCTCACCAAATTCTATTTTCAGTGAAGGTTGATCTCCTATCATTTATGTCACAAAGAAGGATGATGGCTGATAGATGACACTAAAGCCAATTCATTCAACGTTGCTTCTCCACCCTGAAAGTCAAGCTCTTTCTTTCCAACTCCAGAAATATGTACACGCATTTCACACTTCCCAATCAATTCGAAGATGCAGATATCTCCAAAATTGACATCATTTCCTCGAACAAATGCCATCCATCCTCCACAAAAAGTATGCACCATTCGCCCCTTTGAGTCTGGGATAGAGTTCACAGTCCAACACTCCCCTCTAGAATTGCGAAGCACAACCTCAGTTTTATAGCTCGGAAGATGTGCAGTAGAGAATTGGTAAGGGATTTTCTGCATAAATGAATAAACACACAAGTTCACAACTCAACTAAAAGGAGGAAAAAACAATAATAATAATAATTTAAAAAAAAAAATTTGATACCAAAATCAATCTTCAAGAAAAGAACATACATCAAGCATGCATGATCCATAAGACTTACTAAAGTATAAGAACCACTGATATTGAACTTCTTCATGATTTTCACAAAACTGGGAAAACAAGAAGTGAAAGATCGGGCCACTCGTTCTTCATCAAGTGCTAACATCATTCTCAAACCACTTCTAGCTTGTGGGCCTAGTTCATCTTCTGCACCTTTTTTCCGGCAAACAACTGTAAAATAGCAGTTCAGAAACTGATTCAAGTCAAATATGTAAGAAAAAATAATATCCATGTAATATGATACCGTCCATGTTGCAGCATTTAATAATTAATAGTGTATATACAGAATATGAATACACATTTCTGTGAACGGAACAAAAATGTAATCTTTAGGATGAAGAAAAATAGATAGCACCATCACCAATCTTTGCAGGCATTTGACAAAGTAGAGTTTGAATCCTCACCCAACTTTTTAGTAGCAGCTTTTGACTGAGAACAAACTGCAACTCTACTAAAAGTTTTTGATGTGCTTCCATGTTTCTTTGTATCATCGGCGAAAGCTGCATCTAGATGCTTCTTTGAAACTCTTTTATCAGCTAATTCTAACATTTTTAGGCTTTTCGAATGGACCTTAGAAGAATTTCCTTTCATTTTCTTTGACAAACTTTTGTAATTTTTATGTGAAGCGACAGCACGCCCAGCAGGTGGCCTACTAGGAGCTACTTTTCCACTTTGACAGTCTACCCCTTCCCCAAGAATGTGCACATGAAATTCATACTCACTCACAAGTTCAAAGATACAGATATCTCCAACTTTGATGTCATTGTAACGAACAAAGGCCATCCATCCTCCACAGAGTGTATGACTTGTATGCACTCTTGTACTAGGCACAGAATTAACTGTCCAACATTCTCCTTGTGAATTTTTAAGGACGATCTTTACTTTGCAGTTTGGAAGATGCGCCATTGAAAATTGATAGGGAATGTTCTGCAAAGCACACTGCTTAGTAAAGGAAACCTGACTTATTGATCATGAACATACTACTAAAATGCATAAACTTAAAACAGGCAGAAGCAAGGAACACATTTTGGGACTGTAGCAAGCTCATGTTAAGCAAATACAAAGAAACTTTTTTAAGAACCGGAGGAATTTGATGATGCCCAGACTCAAATTCAAGACTCTTTTAAGTATTCTCCTCAACATAGAAGCAACAGCCAGAATATAATGGCCTGGGACATAGGTTTATTTTCTTAATAAATGCAAACAGAGATGGTATAAGCGTATAAGTGGACCAATTTGCAGAGAAATAATGGATAACAAACATATGGGAATGGATAGAAAATTTTATGGATGCCGACAGAAGATCTACAACGTTTAACACTCCATATGAATATTGATCTTTTAAATGGAAACTAAAATGGGGATTGTACATGTATGAAGTAATTTGAAGCAATATAAAGATGATGAAAAGAATGTTTATTTAAAAAATAAGAAATAATAAGAAAGGAAGAAGAAAGACAAACTAACCAGAGTATATGAACCACTGACATTGAAGCTTTTCATGATTCTCATAAAATAAGGAAAAGAAGAAGTAAATGATTGAGCAACTTCATGTGCTGAGGACATCTGCACACAAACTCTACCATTCAAATTAAAGCCATCTCCTTTGCTGCTTATACTCTGAATTGCCTTCGTTTTGAATAGAACAACATCCAGAGCTGCAAAAAATGATTTATAACAACACATATTGTATTTATAAAATCTAGTTTATATTTTTTTAGCCAAATGCATTAATACATTAATGTAATTCATAAATTGCTTTTTAACCTGTTATATAATTAGAATTAAGTGCACGTAGTGCTTTTCTGCATAGTTACAAGTACATAAAACATGGGCCATACCTTCCTCTCACTCCAACAAGAGTACAGTTAGCTGCCATGCCTTACTATTCAAGCAAATTACTCAAAGGGAAAAAAATATATATATATATATGTATACATATAGCAAAACTCTGTGGTGCCTTTCTGCTGGAGGAAACATAGTCTGTTATATAAAATGCATGAGAAAAATCAGCTTCTTACCTGGCTTTTCATTACAACCTTCTGTTCGAGAGGGTATAGCAGAACTCTTTGGTGAACAGCCACATTGCTTTGTTTCCGTGGACAATCTTGCTTCTTCACATGGTTTAGACACAAGCACCCCCTCAAACTGGCATCCTTCCCCATTGCGTGTATTCAACCGAGCTTGCTGGTTATTGTCTACACATTCTGAATAAGAATGAGAAGTTCTCTCTCTCATTTTCTTTAGCACACCTTCAACAATTTTATCTGAGGAGGAAACATCCTCCTCCCTTTCTCTTTTCTGACCCAGAATTTTATCAGAGATGCGAGGATCCTGACTGCATTCAGAATGAAAGGCTGCTTCTTTCTGACACGCACTTTGATCAAAAACTTGCACGGTGAAATTTAACTCGCCATCATATCTGAAGACCAAAAAGTCACCACATACTATGTGATGATCTCTCACAAAATCTGGCCATCCATGATGAAAGAATAAATCATCATTTTGCTGAACTAGGTTAACTTGCCATGTGTTCCCACTAGGACCCACTAATGAAACTGATCCATATGTTCTGCCTTCCAAGTGTTGCATAAACTTTGCCGGAATTTTCTGTGAGATATTGCAGTTGCATTACCACCAAATTACTGTCAGGATATAGCCTCATTTCATTTCATGCAAACCAAATATTAAGAGAACCCAACAACTTCCCAATATACTCTGCATTTCGAAACAGGTTTCTATAATCTCTATTTAGGTTTGCATATCCGAGGCACATAATAAAATGTGAATTAATTTGTTAGCAAATGCATT
Source organism: Ziziphus jujuba (assembly GCF_031755915.1). Taxonomy (NCBI): domain Eukaryota; kingdom Viridiplantae; phylum Streptophyta; class Magnoliopsida; order Rosales; family Rhamnaceae; genus Ziziphus; species Ziziphus jujuba. Next base: position 7,724,809 of record NC_083383.1, on the reverse strand, counting down.
TAGTTACATGCATTTATAGAATAAAATATACATTACTTTGTTAGCAAATACATTTAGTTACATGCCGTGCTTTGTTCCTAGAGAGAAATTAGCATTTTTAATCCGATCAAATTTGTTTTCGTTTTCTAAGTATGAAACGGTTTTAGTATTTTCTCCAAGGCGCTAATGTAACATTTTAGCACGAGAGATTAAATATGGAACGGCAATTAATCTGCTCTATTTATTCAAAATTTCAACTTTTGAGGGATAAAAAGAAAAAAGTGTATTTTGGTAGTGCAAAAAGTTCAAAGTGAAAATTTAAAGCGAAGTTACGCGGTAAACTTAGCAGCAATAAGGCTAGACACCAATTCAAATGTGCCTTTGATCTACCAAAATTGGAATTCGTACTAAAGGGTTGATTTTTGACACCTCCAAGTTTCAGATAATGAAATTTGGGCGAAAGAGAAAACATGCAACAAGCAATCAGCTGGGTTTAACTGTACAACCCACATCCAAAACCTCCATATTCCAAAAATTTCCCACTAACCCTAATCACTTCCAATAGACAGAAAGAGTAATTATTAAAAAGAAATCATAGCAAACAAAAATCTGAGTGGGAAAAAAAAAACCAACCAAAAAAAAAAAAAAAAAAACGAGAAAAGAAAATCAAAAAATGAGACCCAAGTAAAATAGGAGGATAGGAAATAAGAAGAGGAGGTTGAAGAAAAATTACCAGTCGTTCTGAGCTCAAATTAGAGGAATAAAACGCAAAGAAGTGAGGCCGTTTATCTGTCGACATTTCCTTATGAGCTTCCCTTGCCATCGAAACCAAACACTGTGACTTTTTTCATCCCGAACACGTACACATCTTGAATGGATTTTCTTTTCCTATTCAACCAACACAAGAACCACTACATTTTTTTTCCCGGGAATCACTCAGAGGAAAATAATTCAAATATAAAATTACAAAAATCAGATTAAAACAAAAATATGACCGAAAATCGCAGCCTGTCTTTCGGACAAAATCTACGAGAAACGAAACTAAAAGCGATGGTAGAAGTGTTAGGAGTATTAGGTGGTTTCGGAAAATACCGCTAAAAAAATGTCAGAGAGGGAGAGGTGGGGGCGGTGGGGTTCAGTTGCCCCGGGGGCGCGTGTTAATTGCAATCGTAATTTTTTCACAGGACAAATTCGTAGGGGGAGGTCTACGTGGCGGGTAGAGGAAGTGGCTCGCTTCGTTTTTGGTAAATAATAATAATAAAAAGAGAAAAGTGCTACGCCAGCACAAAACACAGCCCACATTTACACTTATAATTCCTTTCAATGAATTTTTTTGTTTTTTTTTTTTAAAATACAATAGTGGATAAAATGATAACACAAATAGTTTATAATCTAATTCGGCAAAATAATAATAATAATAGTTTACAATCTAACATTCAATAATCATTTGTAGAATGTATATTACAATCAACAATTATTTTATATGATTTATTTTGACGTTTTGCATGACTGTACATTGTTCACATATCATTATAGATACATAATAGGATTGCATAATTACGTTCTTAGATAAATTTTTAAAAAATAAAATAAAAATATATACTAGTTGATTGAAAGAAGAAAAAGCAGAAAGGGGAATGGAGTAGAAGGTGAAAAGCAGGCTTTCCAAGAGGCCCATGAAGAAGGTTGTGGGGAATGAGCCCATCATCAATGAACATTTAAAGCCGAATTCTCTGGTGACATAGCCAACAATGCTATGAACCCAACTCCAAAGCCCAATTGGTGGAGATCTAAAAGAGGAGGAATGTTTTAGGAAAAAGCCCAAAGCTTGTCTCACGCCTCAGTGAGTCGGGGTTCAATGGTAACTTTGTTTCCTGCAACAACTAGGAAACAGAGGGAATTACCGTCAATGACGCTGTCTCAATGTTTCAAAACCCATGAGCCAGGGAGAGGGACCACCTCACCAAACTGTGTTTTCAAGCTTCTGCGACTCTTACTCCTAAATTGGCTGGTATCAGATAAATGGTGTTTTCGCTAATAACCGATACACTTAGAATTTTATAATAGGAACCAAACAAACTTCGAATACAAGACAAAAGAAAAAAGCAGAGTAAAAACAAGGACAGTGTTTTCTAACATTTGTTGGTATTATAGATGGATGCATGGATTGGATGGTCGGGGGATCTGACAAAGATTTGGAGAGACTAAAGAGAGTATCCAAGTCAAAACCACATGGCTAATTGCTACTTCCTAATCCCCGCGTGATCCATATTCCATGGTGGCATGCTTTGGAATTGGAAGTTGGACTTGGAATCCATTCCCTCACTACTAGTCAACCCGTGGGTCCGACCGACCACCCCAAGATCTAATACCATTTCTAAATATCTGCTCTTCTCTATGTGCCAAGAAAGTTAGTTTAATATATTATTTTTTTTTTTTTTAAAAAAAAAAGAAGAAGTTTAGAACCTTGTTTTATTTGTTTTTCTTGTAATTTTTGTCCCTTTTTTTTTTTTTTTTTTTTTGTTTAATTAGCTAAAAGGTTTTCGAGTTCAAGTCGCAGTATGCATCTCCAATGTGCAGGGAGGAAAAAAGCTCGGTGAGTTCAAATGTAAAATTGTCTTCTTTTTCTGATCTTCGTACAAGCCAATATCTAAAGTTAAAAAACCCAACTTTCAACAAACAACAGTGGGATGAGGAAGTAACCAAAAAAAAAAAAAAAAAAAATGAGCAAAAGGGCAAAATGGGATTTATATCCTCCTCTCTTTTTTTCTTTTTTTTTTATATGGTATATTTTTGCTTAGAGGTGGAGACCAAGAGGACTATATTGTCAGTAAAGGATTCCCTTTCTAATTCAAGTTTCATGTAACATCCCTGAACTGACATTATGGTTTTGAGCAAACTCTACATGAAGCTTGGGTACAAGTAATACAAAATAGAAAATTTTCAAAGAAAAAAATAAAAAGAAGAAGAAGAATAAACAAATTCATCTGCTCACAAGGAAAACCTCCCGAGGGGAAGCAAAAGAAACAGACCTCACAAAGCATCCTCTCTTTCACTCGGATGTTTTAGCTTGAATATGTCCACTACAAAAGGAAGCAGAAGGCAATGGCCAGTCCATTTTCTTCAAAATTGAAAACAAAACATCCCTACAAGTTGCCCGTCTTACGTTTCTGAATCTTCTGGGACTGTAGATAACTCATCCCTTTCTTCAACAAAAGATGGATTAAGAAACTTGGCAACAAAAGCCCACATCTTATAAACATCTTCAAAGTTGGTCAGAAATCCAAGTGATACGGTAACAACTTCTACCCGGAAAAACACATCTTTGGCATCTTGGCGGCCATTGGCCATTGGTCTGCACAGAGACATGTCTTCAAGGTCAAATGTCCCATGATGTTGCTTTGGGCTGTCTACCATCCTTACATGACTAAGGATACCAACGCCAAGAGATATACCATTTTTCTCAGCCAACCTCTGTACGGCTTCTGGATGAATTAAGCCTCTTCCACTGCACCCTCTAACGTTGAAAGCTACGGCTGCACCCCGTTCATATTTGATCTTAGGGCCATATATTTGAACAAGAGGCACTCCCACACCATCTGAACCAGGTAACCGAAGTTGAAGCAAGGAGGTAACAAGCCAATTGATAAGATACCGCAATCTAAGGGTAGTTTTGTTCAGGCCTAACATATTAATGTGATCAAGATGCTGACAGATTATCTCGGGCTCCCTCCTTCCCCACTCCTCATCACCATATTCAGCTCCACTCATAGAATCACCATCACCAAGGCTAGTAATAGATGTTTCCCCAGGCTCCAAAAGATGACTACCTCTGCAGCTGTCTTCCATGCTAAAAGAAACTCTACGACCCATGCTCACCACTCGGTCACCCTCTTCCAAACCAAAAAATCTACCACCAGAAAAGATATTTTTTTCCCTCCTTCCCAGCAGTCTAAAATCACCCTCCGTCTCTCTCCTTATGGCACTATCTTTTGATTCCTGGCAAATTTCAGAGGTTGAAGACTTTTCAAAGTTACTTTGCTGGAGGCCAGAAATCTGGTTCTTGGGCCTGAATACATCGGCACCACAACTTAAACTGGAATCCCTCTGCAAATTTTGTTTTCTGATTTCCAGTTCTTCTTGAATCTCCCCAACATGAAAGTCATCTGCATATCTTCTACCATTTCCAGAAGCAGCGTCAGTTTCCGCAAACTGCTCTTCTTCAGGAATCCCCTTAACATGGTCCACATCTTGCGTCACTGACAATACAGCTGCATCAAAAGACAATACAGGATCTTCATGCGGTCTGAGGTTTACCCTCCTGTCATCATACAATGGACTTTTTGACACTTTTGATGTTGTCTTTGGAGACAAATGCTTATTAGTTCTCCTGCTAGAAAACCATGATGGCGGCAAGGGTGAGCCTGTTTTGTGTTTCATCAGTTGGCCAGAATTATCAGAACCATAAGGACTCTGGCCCAAATCAATCCAGTATGAATTATCTGATGACTCGTCCTCACTGAATATTGGACTCTTCATAACCTCTCCAACTGAAATGCTCTCTGCTTCCTCAAATATGGTACTTGCCCCATCCCTGTCTGAGCTATTATCCTGATCCATCTCTGTCTCAAAAACATCCCTAACCTGGTTGGAAGTGAATACACCTGAAAAGGCAGGCATCTGAGATCCTCCTTGTGTTTCGGGCAACAATTCTTCATCGCTATCGACTGTATCCTTTTCTTTTCCAGCAAAAACATCAAAGCCATCCACAGAATCACTAAGGTACTGGGGGAATACAGGAAGAATCTTCACCATTCCAGACCCTGTACGTGCACCTTGGCTTTGCAGACTTCCCATAACAGACTTCTTTATCAAAAGGCAACCAAATCCTGTTGGGTCAGAGCCAAATACCCTGTAAAACGATGTAATAATGAAATCCGGACGAAAGAGAGATAGCCCCAGGGAATCCATGTCCTTAGGACCCAATGAACCAGCATCTAACAACACATGCCAATTGTTTTGCTGAGCAAGTGCCATCCACTGATATGAATACTTAGCCCCAGTAACTCTAGACTGGACAGGAAATACAAAAAGCCCAGTTGCAGCATCCTTCTTCCTCCTTTTCTTGTTTGTAATCTGCTTTCTCAACTCCCTAGAGCAGAGTTTCAGGGTTGGCCACTTAAACCATGCACTATAAACCTTGGCACCTTTCTCTTTAGCACTCTGAGCCATCCAATTAACTGACTGGCTCTCATGATCAAACATAGTCAACAACTTCCTATTTGTTTGAAAAGGGTAAGATTCAGCAAGCAATTTAAATGCAGATCCCCTACTTACAGTGAAAACAAGGCCATACTCATTCTCAGGGATGTTCAAATAATCCATAATCCTACTCTTAATATCATGTTCAGCAGTACCTTTCTCAGCACCTCCATAAAGAGCATGGTTACTCAAATTTGCAGTTATCTCCGACAAAGTAAATGCCGATGACTCCCAGTACTGCTGAGTTTGCAGAAAAGAAAATAACCCAAAGCCGCAGTAATCAAGACATACCTTTGAAAGGGATTCAGCGAGGTGAGCATACTCATCTGATCTCAAATGATCAACCTTTTCTGTTGACTGAAACTTGGGGTACATTGAGAGGAACTTAGAGAATGCATCATGGATATCAGGAATTGAGTCCTCCGAAGAAAAGGTTCGGTCAGCTGCGAGTGCAGTGGCTCGCAAAAATTCCTTCTGAGCATGAAGCCTAGCAAGAGACCTCGAGCGCCCGAAGCTGTTCTCCTGAATTGATGTCTCGGAATCGATGTCTTGAGATTTTACAAGTGACCCATCTTCGGATGCCTCTTCAAGAGCCTCCCTAAGCTTGTTCTCTTGCAGCTGTCGAAGTATTGATGGCTTTCGCTTGGCGTCCCCGGTCAAACCAGAACCGTTTCTCCTTCTGGTCTTCTTCTCCATTATTAGAGCAGCACAGTGGGTTATAGGCTTCCATAGCGAAAGATGCATGAATGCTTATGCTTTTTTTTTTTTCCTTCTTTTTTTTTTTTTTTTTCCCCCTCTGTCTCTCTCAACAAAAAACCAGTCTGACTGAAACCCGGAAAGCAAAAGGCAAGTACAGGCTCAAAACTAAGAACCTGAACCTAAATCCAGACCAAAGTAGAATGAGTTTGAAAACCAAAACGGAAAGCAAAAGGGGGTGTCCTAGTTTCACAGAAATCAAACGCTTGCTTTTCAAAATCAAAATCTTGAGCCTTGGAGATTTAGTCACATTGCATAACTTTAGCTGCCTTGCTGATATGCCTTTACTTTATTACCTAAAATATTCAAAACAACAAAATCAAGATTCTTCCATCAAGACAGATTTTTTCTTTTCTTTTTCTGAGATCAACAAGTCTGGGGTCTTAAAGAAGAGATAAAACAACAAATAAACAGAACAAAAGGGGAATTCTGATTAGGCACTAACCTTTAATGCGATCAGAGAAAACCCAACTTTAGCATCCTCCAAGGGTCCATAATTAAGGGTGTGTTGGCCTCAATTCAAATTCAACAGCAACCCGTCTAGAAATCTATGAACCAAATATAAATTCCATATTTCCAACCCCACCAAAGATGCATTCAAATAAAACCCAAGAAAAAAAAAAAAAAAACAGAAAACGCGGAAGTTGGTCTAACAAATTCAACATTCCCTCAAAGATTCAAAACCAATACCTTGTACAGGTCTCACAAAATCCCGCAAACCCATTTGGAATTTTTTTTTATATTCTAAGAAACCCAAGAAGAAAAAAAAAAATGCTCAAAGAATCGAAAAACTGAAACAAAGCAATAAAAGAATATGGAAAGGAGGTATAAATACAAAAATCAGAGAGAGCTGAGAAGAGGAAGAAGAGCGCAGCAAAAACAGCTCCAACAACTCCTCGCCCCACTACCAGAGCTCCTACACCAACCACACTTTCCTCTTTCTAATTCTGTGTTCAAGTTTAGTAGTAATGGTATTGAGTTGGGCATAATAAAAGCAAATCCTTTTGCAAACCCATCTATTCCTCATTTACTATGGCAGTCAATACAAACATGTCCGCATTGAATGCTGTTGGTTTCTCTCACTTCCCCCCACCATTATTACACCACCTCCCTCTTTTAAGTCCACTGGATTTCCCAATTTAACCCCTCTCTCTCTCTCTCTCTCTCTCTCTGTGTCAGAGAAAAAAGTTTATGCAAGGAGCACACCCCGAGCTCACCTCTTTTGGTCTTTTAAGTTGTCAAATTGATATGCCAGATATGATTTTGAGTGCGATAAGCATAAAGTGAAGCGCAAATAGCGCTCTTTCCCACTAAACCCACTTCACAAATTTTATGCAGAATGTTTTAGAAAACAAAGTTTGCGGGCTGCTTTGACTTCACGGACCTAATACATTCTTCGTTAAAGACCTTCGTAAAAAAGAAGATGATAATTACAGGGCAGCATTACTTAGCTTTTTGTTGGGATAAATATGGGTTGTTTTTATTTTCTTTGTTTTTTGACCTTTTTCCTTTTTTTTTCTTTTTCTTTTTTTTTTGGGGGGTTTGAAAGGGTAACTTGTTGATAAGTACAAGTTACAAAAAAATAATAATAATAATACTAATACATTGATTACAAGTCTAGTTAATAGCCTTTAATTTTTTGAAAATAAAATTTTGGGTCTGACTTTTGAAAACGTTTTTATGGGTTTATCTTGTAGTTTATACAAATCTTGGTTTATACTCTTAGCCACGTTATTTCACTCGAAATTTCTGTGTCTGCTTTGATGTGTCTTTAGGTTGATAATTAATTGGCCAAACCCATTTGAATATTCTTTGCTAAATTTTTATGTACAATGTCCTTTTGTCTTTTTACTTTTTACTTTTTAATTAGGATAACGGAGTAGGCGGTGGAATATTTTTTACACAACAAGCTATGTCATCTTAGTATTCTGTGCCCAATCACAAACTTGGAGAGCAAAAGAAATTAAATTAAATATGAAGGCTTATAGACTTTTATGTGAAAACTATATACGTATAAGCATACGAGAGTACACAAAAGGAATGGGCTTGGTTAAAAATTAAAAACAAGAGAATGAAAAAGAAAGACTTGGCAAATATATGTTATATGACACTGGATGGTTCTCCATGCTTGATTCAGTGGAAGACAGAAACAGGAATATTAATACAAAAACAAACGGATTCAATTATTGATGAATATTAATTATGAGTTTTGAGGTTATCAATGTATGATTATTCAGTTGGACAAGAAAGGCCTTCAATTATGCAAAACAAACTGACATTTATTGATATGGATGACATCCAAAGCTTGGCCTTGCAAATTGAAAACTAATGACATTTTACGTGCAATTGGAGGGGTGGGGTCGTCCTAAAGCCCAAATGAGTTTGATTTATAAAAAGCCTATTCGTATTCCTTTTCCAATATATTTATTTTATGATTTTTTTTTTTGGGTAATATATATTTATTTTATTATATTAAATACATACATATATATATTAAAATCTTTAATATATATATATATATATTAAAGATTTTATGTTGAGAAGATTACAGATAACCTTCATACATCAAAATGTTTCAACCCCCCCACCCAAAAAAAAAAAAACAAAAATCCAAATGGAAGAAAATGATAATAGTGTGAAACAAATGCAAATTTGCTCAAATATTAAATTCACTTCAACCTTCCACGGCTTCCGGTGGGCATTAAATTTTGAAGGTGCAAAATTGTCAGTGAACTTTTTTTTTTTTTTTTTTAAATTAGATGATGTATTGAAGTGCCAACAAAACCAGAATTCTACGTGCATATGTGTCCCAACTTCACCTTGAGCTGTCACCGTTTTGGAATATGGTCAACTAAAGTTATGTTTTCTTTTTGGGCATAATTATATGTAAAATAATATAATAACTGTTTAATAATAGATGCCATTATATATACGTATAATTCATTACTAGAATGAAAAAGATTTTAGTGTATAAAGTAATATAAAAGTAGCCAGCGAAGGCTTCATATTATGCTGGAATAATTGCTCGGTCACGCTGCTAATAAAGAATTGGCATTATTGTAAGTTTTAGGTGCAAATAAAATAAAACAAACATTTTTGAAAGGCAAAGATTTCTTTTTCTTTTTCTTTTTTTCTTTTTTTCTTTTTTTTTTTTTTCTTTTCAATTTTATCATTGTGATGGTTTTAAATTCATAGGACAAAAGACATGTGATTTAAATTTACGATTTTATAGATGTAATTTTGAAAGACATACAAGTGAGTCAATTTCTTTGAGACGGACAAAGAATTTTAAGCTAATTAATTTTGGTTTAGGATGGAACAGTACAATATTCATATGGGTTTGGCAAATTGGAAAATTTCAAGACTTTTCATAAGCTGGGAGATATTTTACAGTAGAAATTCATTAATCTTTTAGCATTAATTATATATTAAACATGAACCGATTGGAATTGGGTTCGTTGTAAACCTTACAATTGGGCAATCTGATTATGTATAATTAAATAAGCTGTTTAGGTACTAATTGAGTAATCTATGTTGTTCAAGCGAAAAAAAAAGAAAGAAAAAGAAAAAAAAAAATCTATGTTGTTGTCAGAAGGCAGTGTCTCTGAAATCTGAAATCTTGAACTTGGAAAATTGAAACATCAACTGGCAACTGCCATTTCTTTCTCGTAAAGCCACTGGTTGGGCAAAGTCAGACCGTGGAATCCACAAAAACCGTTTTTGACATTGGAGCTTGGCGTCGTGTTTGGCTTTTACTCAATCTGTTTTCAATTTGCACTCCCCAAAAACCAGATTCCTTTTTATTTATTATTAGTTTGGTGTTTCGATATATATATATATATATATATAAATAATCAGCCATCGCTGCACAGTCGTATTGAGTTGCACAACCTTCTCGGTTTCATTAATAGAACATGATTAATATCTGTATATGTAATATATATTAATTAGTTTAATATATTCATTAATTTGCCATTTACTTGACACGCAATCAAGGTTTCCTATCAGAATTCGATCCCTTCTGACATCTAGCAGATTATTATTATTACAATTTTTTTTTTTTTTTAAGGACCACCACCAACTCAACGTTCCTGTTTTTAATTTTAAATTTTTATATTTTTCACTTAAGCAACTTCCTTTGGTTTGATCGACCGTGCGACATATGTTATACTCTATGCTTAGCTACCTCTTGCATATCTAAAAATAATAATAATAAAAAAAAACAAATAAATAAAGATTCGTTTGGACTTGTAATGTACACCTGTTGACTAATCATGTAATCGATTACTATCCATTACAGTATCCTTTGACTGGGAAATTGATCGATGGGCAAACTAGTTGAAACCAACCTTCATAATCATATTAACTTAAACAACGAAAGCTAATGAGTGGTGTATTTCTTCGCTTTACTTTCTTATTTTATTTTATTTTCCTTCGTTTTTTGATACTGTTATCAATGCTTCTTTTAATTGAATGGAAATGTTTTTATTTTAAAAGCATAAAAAAAAAATACATATATATATATATACACATATTACATCTGTTTCAAACATTGCAAATATAATAAATATTTTAATTAATTATTATTGGTGTATCCATATCAATTATAATATATACTTTAGTCTTTACGGACAATCTGAGATGGGCAATGATATTGAATTTAAATTCATATTTTCAATATAAAATATAATATTATTACATTTTATTATTGTTAATTTGTAAGGTTTTATAAATAAAATTTAACTTTCATGAATAGCAGTTTAGATTTTAAATTTTTTAATTTATTATAAATTGATTAAATCTCTAATTTAATCAAATAAATCAGTTACAATTTTATCCATAAAACTTTGCAACATAATTTGTGAATGAAAAAATTAAAATGTTGATCAATGGGGGAAAAAAAAAAAAAGCCACATAGATAAAACTGCTACCAATTCATCAAATTGTGAATTGGATCAATTTTCCATTTACCACATAAGAATTTACGATTTTATAAATTCTGATTTTTCTGGGTAGAAGATTTTTGTTTTATATATATGATTACATATTTAAGAGAAAAATAAAATAAAATGACCCAATTCATCAAATGCGTTCCAGTCTCAGGCATTCAACTGGTAAACGTGTCATGAACTGAATGGTATACTAAAATTAAATATATATATATATATATATATATATTTTGGGTAATATATATTTAAATAAAATTGAACAAGAAAAGGCTCGACCCCACCGCACACACGACATCATTAACATGTAATTTGGTCATCACAGCACACGTGCCAGAGAAATGGGTTGTAAGGAAAACGAAATCCAATAAGAGTTGCATCTCATATTGCAAACACTGTTGGCATAGTTCCAGGCTTCATGTCTTTGCCTGATGCTGTTCTTCATAAAGCCATGTCTGTGGTCCGTAAAGTCACTTGTAATCAATATGATTTCCCAACATAAAACCCACCATCATTCATCTTTCTCATATAGTAGGTAAATAATTGAGCACTGTCCCTTTTTGAATTAGTAGGTTTTGCTTTGGCATATGCTACTTTTTTTTTTTCTTTTTTTTTTTTTTTTCATTCATTCTTTCTTTCTTAATATTTTATGATTTGATTTTCTCTTTTAAACTATATGGTTGAACCACTTTTCCTATGCTGTCAATTCTATTCAAAATTTGCTTTGCTAAAAAGTTCATCAATATCTAAGTGATGAAGCTTAGTGGGGCTACCACAAAAGCTATAAAACACCAACATGGTTTTGGTCCTCGAGATGAGACAAACCCATGCAAGTGCCTCTGGGTGGTGCTGTCTTTTCTCTCATGCAAATTATGCCCAGAATGTTGGCCGAGCATGGAGGACACTTTAAGGCCTTTTATTTTATTTTATTTTCAAACACATTATAATCACCTTGCCGTAGGGCCTCCATAAGGAAATACTAAAGAATTGCCTTGCTTCCTTGTTGGCACCACAACACAAAAAGCATAGACTCAGATTTATATGTTCACCAAGTGTCATTATTGTAAATACGGTCTGCTCAGAACAAATGCCATTGAAGGATAAGGTGTGTAGTTTTGTCATGGTCAATAATTAACACAGGTAAAACCCAAGTCCAGGATTTCCCCAATCACTAGATTGGGCCAGACCCACCATCTACTAAATTTGGCTACGCAAAGCCCAATATAAATATTTAGCAGACAACTAAAAACAAAATAAAACAATTACATTGGATATAACTTGCTTTGCTTCTATGTTCGTGTTGTTTCGTTCTGTTGAATTCCAGCTCAAGAAAAGACACTAATAAAGGTGTTGCGTGGGATGCGTATATATATTAGGCCTTTGTTTCAAATAAACTCCAGTATAGGCCTATGTTTTTAGGATTATTGACTGAAGAGCGTTTTTTTAACAAAATTCATCCAATTTCTGAAACGTTCATCTAGTTTTGTATTTGTTTTTTTTTTTGGTAAATAGCTTTTTGTCCTTTTTGGTAAATATTTATTGATAGTTTTGTTATCGTTGAGCACCCAAATCCACTCGTATAACTCTATCATTAACAAGGTGAATGTAATTTATGAGAGTTATTCCGTTTTAACCCCTAGAAGCATTTTGAATAGTTTTGTTCATTGTTAAATTTTTATTACTATATCATAAAAATAGACAATCATTAAAAATATTTTTAAAAAATTTGTTTAATATTTTATTAAACTGATATGATAAAAATATATATATATATATATATTATTAAGGTCACCCTCTAAAAGATGTCTTGTCTGCTAGACATTTTAAATTTTTTTTAAATACAATTTTTTTAAAAAAATTAATTTTTTCAAGAAAATAAAATAAAATAAAATAATAAAATATTTGATTAAATTAACTGCCATAAGTTTACATTTGAAATATAAACAAAGATTTAAAAGAAAAAGATCTCCACTCGTTCTATCTATAAGCTTTACTGAATTGATGTGATAAAAAATAAAATAGACAATATCTAAAATGCTGTCTATTTTAGATTTTTATTAAACAATATAGCTCAACAAAACATTTTTTGTAAAAATATTTTTTGAAAGGAAAAAAATAGATAAATAGAATATTATTAATTATTATTTTTTTAAGAAAAATGTATTCGCATAATTCCATTGGAGAATTATTTTTAAATTAAATGCATATCACACTTATACCAAGTAGACTATAAGCCATTTCAATTTTTGTGCCATAAAATAATAATTCACAAATTTATTGGATATTCTCTTATATTTTCAACAGGTTTATGCTATTAAAAAATAATGAAACTTTTAGGGCAGTATTTATATATATAAAAAATATAACTCTTTGTAATAATATCCTATAATGAAATGACTTTCATCTAGTTATAAAATTTTGATCGGAATCAATTTTAAATAAAAATAAATTTTATATTGTAATAAATTATAAATTTTTAAAATCTTATCTTAAATTTTTTTTCTTTATATAATAATAATTATTTATGATACGTTGCATTAAAAGTTTAATATTTATGTTCTATTTGTGTAAAATTGTTTGAGAACGTTAATTTATTCTTAAAAGTTAGTTAAAAAAATGTATGAACTTGCGGATATGATTTTGATACCAAACAATATCACATTAATTATTTTATATGAACTTGATGATGAAGGCATAATATATGAACAACATCACATTTTCAATCAAATTATGAACTTGACGTTTTATGAACAACATCAAATTATGGTTAAACTAATTTTATAATATATGAATTTGCAGTCAAATCAACATCACATTTTCAATGCCTTTTGGGGAAGAGTTTGAAATTTGAATTAATGTACAAGAAGCTTTTATCCGCAGATACCATTGTCAATGCCACAAAAGTTACCAATTTTTAACACTAAATGAGGCAGTGGGGCAACAACAAACTATGTGAGATACAGTCAAGTAGTTTTAACAGCGTAAAACTATCTATATCCTTATATTATATTGGATATATATATATATATATATACATATATATAATTACTTTTCTTTTCCATAAATTGTTCCATAATTTTTTTTACTTGTATGCCTTCCCCAGCCCAACAAAGCACCCATCCCACAAAAACTAATCATACACGTTCGTTTTTTTATTTTTATTTTTATTTTTTTTATCATTTTAATAATTTCTCTTTGCATACAAACTGTTATTAGTGATTTAACTAAGGGAATCTCATTTGAGGTAATTAATTAAATGGAAAACTATCCTATACAGGGAATTAATTGAATATATTACCCCAGAAAAAAAGACTAAATTGAATATGCATGAAAATATGAGCTGTATTATAAAAAAAAAAAGAAAAAAGAAAAAAAAAAAGACATGGAAAACATTAGTTGCACATCGATGCACTGTTACGAGAATATTGACAGGTGCTATGTAAAGGCTAACTCTCTTGTCTTGAAATTAATCAGCAGTATTATGACTAGATTTTACTTACTTAACAATGTTAACATTAAAATTATATATTTGCATATATACCTCTAAACGCATATAGTGCCACTATTACGTACCAATTAACATAGCAATGTGATAATGATTAACAAATTAATGGAATCTAAATATATTAATAAATGAATCCAATAAATAAACATATTAGTTGGTATCCAAAATTTAATAAAAAAACTATTATTATTAGTAATAAAAAGTTTCTTACTCGGGTATTATTGAGAAGTAAAGTCATGTCAAATTTAGCTATTCTAAGTTCTTCAATTTTATATATATTTTTTAAAACTTTCCAACCAAAAAGAAAATGAAAATAAAAATCCCTACTAAATTTATGTTCTGGATCGAATTTGTATAAACCTATTACCTGCCATAGCTTTATGTTTCCCCAAAACTAATTAATCATAACCAATAGAATGCGCTAAACAAAGATAAGTGAAGGACGGACAAAGTCACAAAGAATAATCATTTCCCCGTAGATATGTAAGATAATAAGGTGGTTTACATTGAAAAGGAAAAAAGAAAAAAAAGAAAAAATAGTAAATGCGAGAATATATAAATTGGATATTCGATGTCTCACCAATAAAACCAATAAAGCAAAAAAAAAAAAAAAAAAAAAAGAAGAGAAAAACTAAATAAAAAACTATATGACAAATGATCTGTTGTTTTGTTGGAAAAGTGACTAGACGAAACCCAAGATAGCAAGAAATACCAACAATTTTTTTGCCACGAAGCCTAGTAGGCCTAACCGCACCTCACCTATGGATAAAAGCTAAAACAAATAAACAAAGCAAACAAAACACCAAATGGCAAAAACGGAATCAGTGTGCAAATGGATCGGAGCATATATCATATAAGACTTTGAAGGGTCAAGGGCTCTGTGGCTGTCGATAAATTCCGGTCCGTATATTCCATTGCCCACATGCTTTTATTACACGACGAAAGGGCTTCTATTTGTATTTTAGCAAACATGTTTATTCTTCTCTTATAATATTACTTTTGATTAGACTTTTTTATTTAAAGTCTCAGAAATGAGTTTGATAAATTACTCATTCGAAGGCTGCTTTTTAAATTGAATAATTCAGTTTTGTATCCAAAAAACCAAAAAAAAAAAAAAAATTGTAGAAAGTTGGATCATTTTATAAACCACTCATTTACTGGCTCTCTTTTTTTTTTTTTTTTTTTTTGGGGTGGTGAATAGTCATTTTGCTGGCTTTGTTTGTTTCCTTTAGCGCAGAGATGTTATAACAAAACCAAAACAGTACTAAAATACTTTCATGTTTTTTACTATCAAAATCTTAGCACAATTTTCCAAAAATTTTCTCATTGCATTAAACTTCGCAATAAATGGTCCTTATTCCTTAATTTAATATATCTTTGTTCCAAGCATCCTTTATATATTTTAGCCTCTGTTTGCACAATCTGCAAATAAAAAAGCAAGCCAAAACAACCAGGTCCTGCTCTGTTTTTACGATGGCCACTATGGCAAATATTTTTCAAGATCTCCAAGCAATGTCCTTTACCACCACTGCTGCTCTTGGCGGTCTTTCTTTGTTGTTTTTGTTTTCCATCAGGCAGATCATTTCTTCAAGGAAGAGAGGATATTCTGAACTGCTTCACGTGCCTGGTACTTCCACTTATCCTCTGCCTTAATTTTCATTTTTTTTTAATTATTTTTTTTTTCTTCCTGTATGTTTTGTAGTAGTCAGACATGTAAAGGGTTTAAATTCTTGATTGATTAGGATGTTAAATATGTTATAGATTTTTGCTGGTTTTGGGTTTGTTTTTTGGGATTTCCTTTAGACCAAATTGAAATGGTCCCAAAGCTGGTAACTATGGGGATTGGGATGTTGATGCAGTGGTCCCAGGACTGCCAGTGATAGGGAATTTGCTGCAACTGAAGGAGAAAAAGCCTTACAAGACCTTCACCAGGTGGGCTGAGACTTACGGGCCGATATATTCCATCAAGACCGGTGCTTCAACCATGGTAGTTCTCAATTCTACCGAGGTTGCCAAGGAGGTACACCGAAATGTTGCTTTCAATCTTTACATAAATGCTATTTTTGTCATTACATATTGTATATTACCCAAACAAAACAAAATACGAAAAGTGTAGCCAAGAGGAAAAACAAAAAAGAAGCGGCCGGATTAGGAAACATAGAATATTGTATGTACAGAATGAATGAGACCCAAAGGAGCTTCTATGTGGGAAAATATCTATTGGATTTAGGTTTGCTTCGTTTACCAAGTTGGAGTAGCTTTTGATTTGGGAGCGATACGTATAATTTTTTCTTTTCTATTTTGTGGGTCAGGATTACAAAAGCATTTCTAATCTAAAGGGAGGGGAAAACCCAAGATTTCAGATTTTGGATGTGAGGGGCATACCACATTTTAATTACTTGTGGGTCCCAAGTCCCAACTTCTCTGTTCTGTTTTCATGAAATTCTGATGGTGTTTTTTCAGGCCATGGTAACCAGATATTCATCCATATCAACAAGAAAGCTTTCGAGCGCCCTGACGACCCTCACTTCTAACAAATGCATGGTTGCAACAAGTGACTACAATGATTTTCACAAAATGATCAAACGCTATATCCTCACAAATGTTCTGGGGGCCAATGCTCAGGTTTGTAATTGGTTACAATTTGTCTTATTGTTTGTTTGCTTTTTGTTCATGTTTTAGTTTCTTTGCTGGTTTACTAGAATTTCTATTTGACTCTTGTAATGTACAGAAGCGACATCGTCTTCATAGAGACACCATGAGAGAAAATATTTCAAACCGATTGCATGCTCATGTGAAAGATTCTCCTGGGCAAGCTGTGAATTTCAGGAGAATATTCGAGTCTGAACTGTTTGGAATATCATTGAAACAAGTGAGTATCTGCATTAATTTTAACTGCGAAAAATATAATTGTCTAAAGTTTGAGATTATGAGTATAAAAAATCAAGTAGTTTGGATTAGGAAAATATTGGAAAATATGGTTGATATACACCTGCTTTATACAAGCTATAGTTTTTAGGATATTCGGTGATTTAACATGGTATTTTTCCCACAAACTATAACTTTTGAAGTAGATAGTGATTAACATTATATACTGGTATTTGCAGGCCATGGGAAAGGATATCGAATCACTTTATGTGGAGGAGCTTGGAGGGACTTTGTCAAGGGAAGAGCTATTGAAAGTACTAGTGCTCGACATAATGGAAGGTGCAATTGAAGTGGACTGGAGAGATTTTTTCCCATATCTGAAATGGGTTCCTAATAAAACCATTGAAAACAAAATCCAGAGAATGTGTTTCCGCAGGAAAGTTGTCATGGATGCCCTGATCAAGGAGCAAAAGAAGCGAATTGCTTCAGGGGAGGTAGTTTTATTTTTCCTATCTTTCAGAAACATACTATTTATTAATTTGTACAACTTCATGACGCATGAACCTGTGACCAAAGCAGGAGCTGAATTGTTATATCGATTACTTGCTTTCCGAAGCAAAAACACTAAAAGAGGAGCAAATTAGTATGTTGCTATGGGAAACAATCATTGAGACATCAGACACTACTTTGGTAACGACAGAGTGGGCCATGTATGAACTTGCTAAAAGTCCAAAACAGCAGGTTTTGTTTTCAATCTCTATTTTTCTCCAACTTGGCTATTCCTTCCACTTCCTAAATTACTAGCTAGCTAAATTGTTGTATTTCTTATTTTAATGTTTGTATAATAACAGGATCGTCTCTATCATGAACTCCAAACTGTTTGTGGATCAGACAAGGTAAGAGAGGAGCACCTTTCCCAGCTTCCATATTTGCTTGCTGTTTTTCATGAAACGTTGAGGAAGCACAGCCCAGCTCCAATTGTTCCTTTACGTTATGCACATGAAGATACCCAATTGGGAGGTTACTATATTCCTGCTGGAACCGAGGTTAGTTTTTCTTTTTTTACCATGATTTTCCTCTTCCATTTTCTTAAAAGATTGTTATCTGAATTTTAAAAAGTTGAATTTGTTAATTTTGCAGATTGCTATCAATATATATGGATGTAATATGGACAAGAAACAATGGGAAAGCCCTGAAGAATGGAAGCCTGAGAGATTTCTTGATGAGAAATACGATACCATGGATTTATACAAGACAATGGCCTTTGGTGCAGGGAAAAGGGTGTGTGCTGGTTCTCTTCAGGCGATGTTAATTGCTTGCACAACAATTGGAAGACTGGTTCAGGAATTTGAATGGAGGCTGAAAGATGGGGAAGAAGATGATGTTGATACTGTTGGGCTTACAACTCACAAACTTCATCCAATGCATGCAATCTTGAAGCCAAGAAATTAAAGACCTCCTGCCCCTATTAGTAGTGACTAAAATCTCTAGTGGGACTATGGACTAGAGATACTAGGCATGATCAATTAATAATTAATTATTAGTTCCGTACTCTTTTGTACGACTGAGTAATGTATAAAGATAATCGTCAGCAGGAGTAACCGGGCCATGTGTGACAAACGAAGTTATATCACTTTTTATTAAATAAATATGTAGTTTTTCAACTAAACCTCGTACTCTTTGTCTTGGATGTTTTCATAACTTATGGCTTTTTTTATGCCTTGCATTTATTTACATATACAGTAGTATTATTACTTGGTTGACAAAAAATAAAAAATAAAAAATATTTTTCTTTGTCAAGGAAATAAACATACCACTAATATATATATGTATATAAATTTCCTTCTATCTTTGATATTAAGAAAAGAAGAAAAAAAAAAGTAATATGATTATTTTAATCTCTGAAATTTAGTGGGCCATTTTAATTACATTTGTTAATTTTTAGGTTGTTTACATGTACGCTCTTTTTATTTTTTATTTTTAAATTATTTTATAAAAAAATTACATTTAAACCTTTTAAAATTTACATTACTTATAATTTATTTTTTTTAATATTGAAAATTACAATTAACATTTCTAAAAAGGATGTGTATCATATTATTTAAAAAAGTGTAAATAAAACAATTATGAGAAAGATGTTTACCTTTTAAAATAAAATGAAAAAATTTGATGATATTTTTGAAACTAAAAGGACTAATTTGTATATAAGTTAAACTTTTAAAAAACTACATGAAATTAACCTTATGTGCAATTTTTCTTATGAAATTTGTATTTGGCACCTACATCCTTGAGCTTTACAAAAATGTGCAATTTTACAAAAATTCACATCTTTCATAGATAAAGAACTGTAGTTACAAAGATTTCGGTCACATATGACAAATACAAAGTTCAAAAAGTAAATCCACGTAAAATTCAAAGGGAATAAATGCGAAAACCCTTATCTTATTTCATTTGTGTTATGGAGTATTTACACACCCCTCCCCCAACCAAAAAAAAAAAAAAAAAAAAAAAGAAAGAAAAAAGAACACACACACACACACCACCTCCCCCCCCCCCCCCCCCCCCCCCCCCTCCCCCCCGAGCACAAAATGAAGAGAAGAAAAAAAGAAAGGAAAAAAAAAAAAAAAAGATACTGGTTTCAGCAAGTAGGTTAGTGAGTCCAAAATGGAGAAAAAGCCAACTAGTCAAACCGCCCAACTTGCCTTTGTACCAATTAAATAAAAGGACTGAAAGAATCATCCAAGTGCACAGTCATTCTAACAAGATTCAAAAATCCCATTACCAAAAAACAGAAGTTTCAAAGTTCCATTCGTTTGACCAAATGCAAAAGAATTTTAATCTATTTGAATACAAAGGTAGTAAAGTTTGCTAGTAGCTATAGTGTTAGTAAAGTTTACTAGTAGCTATAGTGTATCTCTTTTTATTATGCTTGTTTTTTTATTTATATGAAAATAGAAGTTTGCATTAATCTTTGGACACATCTTAGTTGTGACATATATGCCTCCTAAAATTAGAATTCACAATATATTTTGATACAAAATTTTCCTAAAAACTTCTCCATGATCATCAAAATTTATGTTTCTTTTTATTAGTTTATTATGTTTTGTTATTCGTTACGATGATTATCACTAGTAGAATTCATATTAATTTAACAAATATTAATTGATTATATTTAATATTTTTATAAATTTTAAAGCTACACCCATTATTTAAAAAAAAATTAAAGTTTTAATATGGAAAATTGAATCTATAAAGTAAATTGTTTTTATTTATTTTTTTTGATAGACATGCATATGATACCTAAGAAATTTTTTTCAAATATTGGGAATACTATTTAATTCTAATTTTTGCTACACAAGCACTGAGGCGGCTATATAAATAGCAGTGGCTCAATATGCAAAGTTGCAGGCGAGCAAGATTTCCGACTTTCCATGCATGTTAGATTTTGGGTAGTTTCATGGAAGTGGCCGGTGAGAGGTCCAACTCGGTTTCTTTTTTCTAGTTTAAGGCCCAACTTCATTTTAGAAGCAAAAACACTGATCAGATAACATTTTACATTGAGCAGCAAACAATTTCCAATACGTAAATACCTTTTAATTCAAAGTCGGTGCTTTGAAATTTGTCATTATATCAATTCTGATTTGATTTGACATCCATCATGATTTGGCAATTGGCATGGGCCAAAGTCAAACCAATCCTCCTATTTTTCACCCTTATCTCATTTATGTGATGTTTGGTAATAAAGGGAATCCCACCACGATCCAGTTTACTACATATCAAAGAATATTTATAAATGCAGAATTTACATTTAAATTACTCAAATAAGTGTGTTAAATATTTTTCTTCCCCTCAAAATAACACTTGGAATCATAAAATATTATCACCCATTCATAAAACTATATTCGAATCCTTAAATTTTAATTTTGATTTTGATTTTGATTTTGATTTTTCATGACAAGGCATAAAGAGTGTGTTTAGTACGTATTTGATAAAACAGTGAAAAGGAGAAGAAGGATGCAACACACCATTTCGCTGCAGCATGCAACACACAATTGCGCTGCAGCATGTTTATTTCAATTAATTTTGAGATATTGTCATCAGCTGTAAAACTAATTATGAAGAAACAAAATTTTAATAAATATTATGTAGACCATACGTGTATAGATATGTACAAGTAAGTATAGGCAGAAAGAAACAAAGGCGAAGAAGTGAGGAAAGTGGTGGTGGCAGAAGGCATGCATGGTGTGAAATCGAAATTTGCGGTATTTTTTTTTACGGGGAAATGGTAAGTTAAGAACGACGAGGATGGTGGGGGTGGGACCCCTGGCTGGGGCCTGGGTTCATATAGAAGACATTGTCGCTACTGAGCCGTAGTGAGTAGTCACCGCTATCTGGTCAACTCAGTCAGACAGGGGAGAGAGAAAGAGAGGACCCTCCATCCCATACACACAAAAAAACAAAGAAATCGCCTTCCTGGGTTTGGGTTTGAATTCTGATAACGTTTCCAAAAATCACGCATTCACACTAGTTATATGTTGATACTTTGACAGTGACTTTGGGAGAGAGAATCTCGGGACCCACTTCAGTCCTGGGCTAGCAGCTGCGCTTGACTAGTCAAAACATCAAACCGCAGTCCACACCACACCCACGACTTGTTCCCTCTGGTCAATTTAAATCAACAAATCCGAATCAGCACCACCTGAGCCCAACTGATTCTGCCTGCTCAGCTTTGACATTAGCCAAGGACAATTCACACACACCATTCACATCCAATACAATTACCATTCTCCCTATTCTATCAATGTATAATTGCGTTGTTACCCCCCCCCAAAAAAACAAAAAAAAAATTATAATTGCATTTGCTAGTGCTCATCCAAAAAGAAATAACATTAATAAGCAAGAATTGAAACAATGCGTTCTGGTATAAAATTGAGAAGGGCATTATTTATTTATTTATTGGGTATAATTGTAGTGAAGGATTAATGCTGGAGATAGGGGAACCAAATCAAAACAGGCAAAGATCACGGAGAGCGATAAATCCGGCACAGGCGAAGTGGGTAGGAGGAGGAAAGAGAGAGAGAGAGAGAGAGAGAGTCGAAAACTCCATTTTAGTAAGTAGCAGTAGTAGGAAATAGGGGTGTAGGTCATAGGGTAGAGCAGCAATAGAAATGGAACGGGCAGGCAAAGCCAATTATTGCA
This sequence comes from Ziziphus jujuba, assembly GCF_031755915.1. Classification (NCBI taxonomy): domain Eukaryota; kingdom Viridiplantae; phylum Streptophyta; class Magnoliopsida; order Rosales; family Rhamnaceae; genus Ziziphus; species Ziziphus jujuba. The sequence continues at coordinate 7,702,294 of NC_083383.1, read as the reverse complement.
TCCCACGCTACCCAACAACAATCATGTTGTCGGTCCTCTTCCTCTCCCCTCATAATTATATTCTCTCCGCCTTTGGCGGTTACCCCCTCCTTCACTCTTTCTCGTAAAACCTCTGCCTCCCGTCACTTCTCTATATCTTCTTAATCTTTAATTTTTTATTATATATATATATATATATATATACATATAATATAAAATTAGTATACAAGGATTGGATTGTGTTTTTTATTATTATTATTATTATTATTTTATGAATCCAGTCTCTTCGGTTTCTTACTTTCTAGGTTTGCTTACGGATGAATATTTCTTTTGAAGTCTCGTAATAAATTTGTTTTTTGGACCGACCCTTTGTAATAACAATTGACTACTTACAAAGGTGTCAACTTTCTATAGGTGTCATTGGGCAATCTCCATTATCATCATTGTATCAGATGCTCATCCATTCGATATCAAACACGTTGACATGCACAGATGCATAGATTTATGAATGTTCATACTCGCAGTGAATCATCATATATTATTGTATATACCAAACCAGAAGGCTAAAGCTCACTCTCACAAAATACCAGCCGAGCCACGCGTTTTACAACATGTACGGAACCGAATTCTTTCAGCTGCTCCTGAGCACCACCTCAAATCCGCACACGCGCGCTCTCTTTCTCTCTCACTCACTCTCTCTCATATAGAACAGAGACACGCAATAAAAAGGTGTAGAGCATCTCTACCAAACTTCATTCTCTCTCAAATCTTCTGTCTCTTTCTTTTTCTTTCTTTCACTCCCCTGAAAACAAACACAGCAGAGAGAAGCAAAAGCATATCGACCATATCATTGAAAACAGAACCCAAAAAAAAAAAAAAAATGCCATCGGACTCGGGGGATAATAGGCGATCGGTGAAAGCACAAGCGCAAAGCATGGAGCACCCACCACCCCAAAGCGATCCACTGCCTTGCCCACGCTGCGATTCTAACAACACCAAGTTTTGTTACTACAACAACTACAATCTCTCTCAGCCTCGCCACTTCTGCAAGTCCTGCCGCCGGTACTGGACTCAGGGAGGTACCCTCCGAGATATCCCCGTCGGAGGTGGTTCTCGCAAGAACTCCAAGCGTTCTCGCTCTTCTTCTTCGTCTTCATCCTCTTCCTCTTCTTCTCTCACCAACACCCAGGACCACCTTGTTCCTCCTATCCCTTGCAAATCCGTTCCAGTTTTGCCCTGTGCCAAGCCTGAAATGAGTTCCTGCGATGATTTGAATCTGAATGAGAACGTGAACGGCGGGGCTGGGTTTACCTCGTTGCTGGGATGTTCTTCACAACCATCGGGGTTGTTGGCGCTGGGTGGGTATGGGCTTGGACTCGGACAGGGCATGGATGAGATGGGCTTTGGGTATGGCAGAGGGGGAGTTTGGCCGTTTCTCGAAGTTGGTGAGTTCGGAAATGGTAGTGATGGTTCGGGAGGTTCATCGGGATGCAACACCACATGGCAGATGAACGGTGCCGATGGTGGATTGGTGGAAGGTGATTGCTTTGCATGGCCTGACCTTGCTATTTCCATGCCAGGGAAGGGTATGAAGTAATTCACACTCCAATTTCATCCAGAAAAATCTTTTTTTTTTTTTTGTTTTTGTGGGTTCTGGTTTTGAGTAGTGTTCTTGTCGGTTCGTATATTGGTGGGTTTTTCAACTTTTTTTTTTTTGGCCCCTTTTAGGGTCAGTTTTATGGTAGGTACAGACAATGGGTGAGATAGGTATTTGCTTATGAATCTTAGTTTTTTTTTTTTTTTTTTTTTTTTTTTTTTTTTTTTGGGTTCTTTTCTTGGCTTTCTGTAAATCTTTGTCCATCTTGGACACAAATGGTGCAAGAGAATGGACAAAAAGGACTGCTTTTGGGTTCTCTTATTATAAAAAATAAAAAAAAGGCATATTTTCATTCCAAGTCTGTTTGTGTTAAAATTATTACTGTTTTCCTTTTTCTTTGTTTCCTCAAAACTTATCAAACAGCAATTTCATCAAAAGAGATAATGAGGAGCTTGAGGCATCTAAGTTTTCGATTTTAATATAGGAGTTTAGCTTTACTGGCTTAGTGGCATGTTTGGTTGATTATGGTCTCGGAATATCGACATAAACATGTGCATCCAAACGAAATAAAAAACGCTAATCTTATTTCTTGGATCACCGTGTGATGTAAAATTTCCTTCTCGAAGAAGGTGCTTGATCACTTAATTAATTGGATGTACATACAAAATTAGGGAATAAGCCAAATATGAACGCAGAAACGCACGAGTAAAAAATTTATAAAACAGGCACCGCTTTATACACATTGACATAGAATAAACACCGAGTTATACATTAATTGAACCTAATCAGATGGAATATTAATATTAATATTAAAATCCAGTGCGATGATTTTGCAACATCTGCATCTTTCTTTCTGCTCAAGCTAGGAAGGTGTTGCAATATGTGCATTGTTTACAACTGCCATATTTGAAGTGGTTTAAGTAAGAATGACGTGGCATTGATCAGCATAGGAGGTTTTGAAAGATTTATTCCTGTTTTGTTTTATGCTCTAATGCTGTGAATGTGAATATTTTTATATACATATAAGCATGCTGCTAAAATGTGCTTTTAGTAATTTGGACGGGCTTCGAGTATACCACTCCGAAGAAGAAGGATTATTCAATTGCACGGTTACCAAACTGTCTGAATGGGAATTCGATATCTCATTTTCTTTGTACTGAGGTTTTGGACATATTTGGTGTCCATGATAAACTATGTCCTCCAATCACGCATATGATTTGAAACTTTTGTCGGTGGGGGATTTATTTTAAACCTTAATACAGATTGTGCAGCATTGGGAAACCCGGCCGGGTGAAATTCTATTTAGTAATGAGAATTGGCTTAAGTCATATATAGCTAGCTAGCTCCATGCAAACATTTTAAGAAGTGGGTTTCTTTTTTTGAAAAAAATAATAAAAATAAAAATAAAGTTGACACAAATGCTAACTGCCAGCAAGTTCGTTATAAAATTTATTACAAAGCAAAACGAACAAATCGGTGCATGTCAGCAGACAAGTTTGGTGCTAGAGTGGTGCCAAAAGCTTCCAATGCTTCAATTTAGCCAGAGAATTAGAACATACATGGCGATAGACTGCCTTTGTATTGATATATATATATATATATATATCTAATGAAATTGCAAATAGAAAATAAATAAAAAACTGTAAGTACCTAGGAGAACGGAGGTGGGATTTGGTCTTAGACATTCATATTCTTAAATTTAAGGAGGCTATAAAAAAGAGAAGATATGTCAGGTGGAGTCATAATTCCTTGTGGGGATATTTAGTGAGGCCCACTCACCAAACTATCCACTTGATATCAGGAAAACTGTTGTATTACTGCTTTCACTGAATAAATTAAATTAAAAGGCCACCTAAACCCCAAGGCGCATGGTTCTCTAATCACTTCTCTTCCTTTCCAGGAAGCATCCATTATCATTGCAGCCCCACCTTCGGTGGACTATCATCTATCTATGTTGGACTCCATTCATTCATTTCTTTAATCACGCTTGTTTCTCTGGCTGGTCAAACCCTCATTTTCTTTTTGGCTTTATTTCCTGCAACAGTAGTTTAGATCTACCACAAACTTTTAATATAATCCAAATAAGAATTATATGGTGTTACAAATCGTTCATTATGCTTTATTTTATCATTGATAATATTGTCACTATATTTAAATAGGATTTACATGCCTTATTTTATTTTATTTTATTTTTTTTGGGTGAATACATGCTTTATTTTATCATTGATAATATTGCATGCGATTATAAATAGTTGATTTTACTTTGAAGGTTGTGATTGGTGAAGATAAGTTACATGGCATATATATCTATTACATAAATAAGTTCCAAGTGGTAGAAAACATTTTTAAATTGGGTAATACAATTAGATTGTCAGTATCGTAAAGGAGATTCTGCCCCGTGTATACTCTCAATACTTGACGCTTATCTTCATTATTTGAAAAGAGGAAACAAGTATTAGACAGAAGTAGATGACATTGAATTCTTCATTACCATTTAAAAATATGTGCCATAAGAAACACAATAAGGTACACGACGTATTTAATTAACTGGCGGTAAAACGAATATAAAAATATCCTTCACATAACCCAGATTGACAGCTTCCCGGATTTCCGTTTACTTGTCAATTAGGCTTGAAGAACTTCAACTTGAGTCCACTGTTCACCATACTCCACACACCTCCAATTGAGAAAGCCAAGCTGAAGGCAACACCAAGCCAACCCAGGATCCAATTAAAATACCAATTGAAGCTGAATTTGGTAGGCTTTTTTATGAGAACCCACATGAAGCAAGGGTAAGCAAAGGTGACTGGAAGTGTGAGTCCTCCTAATAGACCAGCTAGACTTGATAGAAAAGGGAGCGCTACACCAATGAAGAAGGAAATAAATCCATAAAAGACTCTGAAACCAGATCGGACCCATATTGAGCAGGGGCGATTTGTACGGCTAGTGTAGCCAGCTTCGAAACTGTCAAAGACAGGCATGGAGTATATTTGGAAACTGCTCAAACAGTTGAAGACAACTAAAAGGAAAGTCATTGCAAGAAGCCCCCTTGGAATGTCATGACTGTGAAACGCATACAAGGCATTGAGGATTCCCCCTGACGGCATCTGCAACAAAAACAAGACAACATCGAAACCAATCAAATCAGTCAAAACTACTAATCCCAAAAGCTTCAAGTTGAAAAAAAAAAAGTTTGAGGAGTTTCATGTCCAAGGGTCTTATGTATAATGGAAGGTAATAATTCACACACATTCAGGTCCTTGAATGATTTCACTGACCATGCATACAAGCTTTTCCAAATCCAATCTTGAATAATCTTCACATCTACCATTCCTATATTAATGAGAATGCAATGCCAAAGTTAGAGAACTTACAAGGTTCCCATAGGCCCAGAAACCTCCAATGGCAATAGGGAACAAGCACATAGCAATGAAAAAATAAGCTACTTTGGCTCCTCTCCACATTGGTACATGAGCAGGATGCTTAAAGGTTGATGGCATTGTTGCCTGAAAGAAGTAAATTATATTTTTCAGATTACCAAAAATAATAACTTTAACTAAAACAATTATGGATCATATACGGTGCCGTTTGAAATCCCTGAGAGCATACCTGAATCTCCAAAGCCAAATTGTGCCCTCTGAAAGCAAAGGCTACAATTCCAAGCGCATTCAAGACTGAAAAGACGGAAGCAGAAAATGATGGCAATGAAAGAGGTTCATAAGAAACTGTTGGTGGCCTTTGTTGACTTACAGATAGGACCCAAACCATCGTGGAATAAGTAATAGCCGTCACAGCTCCAACAAGTGAAAGTCCTGCAATAGAATTTAGGTTTGGGAGCTGAGACAGAACGATGCACAAAGAAGTGAACACCAGATACCACTCAACCGTTGTGAGAGGATTTGATGTACAAAGGGGACCGCATACTATTTGGAAAAATAGTTTCATTGTCTCCCCTCCTATGAGAATTAATGCCGTTGCAGTTCCCGCTGATAAATATACTGTTGGGAAAAGAGCAAGCCAAACACCCAATCTTTCCCCTGCCATCATAAAGCGAAGAATTTAACAAGTTTGTAAAAGAAATTAATCATTATTTTCAAACATAAGAACAAGGCTATCAATGGAAACCAAGCAAGCCTAATAGCCAAAAACATAATAGGAAAGTGGTTTAAGAAAATGTTTCCTGTATGTTTTCATTTCTAGGGTGTATGGTATTAAATTTTACAAATTTGAGCCACAAACAAGATTTTGGTAGGCTACTTACCAAATGCTGCCTGTGCAAGTTCCACATATCTATTGTACCTCTTTCCTGGAACTGCTTCATGTAGCTGAACTAGAATCCACAACGTGTAAAGTTGCCAACAGTAGGCTATAGTCAAGGAAAGTATTCCCCAACTCCTGCAGCCATTATTATTCACAATAAAACAAGTCAATTAAGAAATCTTTACTCCACTTACGAGATCATGAATTGCAGCTATGAACTATGTACTCCATGATTTTTATTATACTGATTATTTATTCATTCTCATAAATTCACAACTGTGTGACCAATTTACAATAGCCAGATCCTCAAATCTGGAGTTAGTTCTATTATCAATAGAATTAAGTTCCAAGAACACTGTTTTTTGGAGCTCAGTGCTGGTACTTAAATAGGAGATAATTATTTGACTTTTTTGTTGTAGTGTTTGTCGGTAACTTTGTACGCTCGTTTGTTTCATGGTATAGTCAAAACAATTTGAAGAAAAGGCATTGGATGGGAAAGACGTACAGATTAATAGTGTTTATCGCTAGCTTTATACAGGGTCGTGCACTAGGTATGTTTCATAGTTTAGTCGAAACAATTTGAAGAAAAGGCATTGGATTGAGAAAGAAGTACAGATTAACATATAATAAAAATAAAAAATAAAAATAAAAGACAAAAACAAAAACTGAACAAAAGTTTAAAGGAAAATAAAGTATACTACCAAAGGCTGCACAAATTAGAACTTTACCGTTATTAATTGAAGTCATTGCAGCAATATGGATTTTTTTAATAAAGAAGGCTAAATATAAATTCGAAAAGGTTAAAAAGGCCTCTCTGCTTAATATTTAGTTCCTATCCTAAAAGAAGAACAGAATTATGGGCGACCCCAGTACGATAGGTGGCATTTCTCCAGAATCATTGAACTTGTGGAAAAGTAAAAGATAAAGGGTCGAAATGACTTGCCTCAAGGATCTTCTATTCTTCTCCAAATCAAATCTATAATCAACTTTAATAATTAATAAATGGAAAAGCTTTACCCACTAGACCCACAATCCATAAAACTATAGTCAAATTCTTGCGACTACCATGTGATATGAGGGGGCCAGATATATGCGGAGAGAGAGAGAGAGATTTACTTAATTCTGTTTCTTCTATTTTTCAGAAAATTAAATTTTATAAAGAGGAAATTAATCTTCTCTGCACATATAATTATCTTTTACATAATACAAAAGCTTACAAACTAAAATTTGCAAGAACTGAGGACTAAATCAGCTAAAATATGAAAAAAATTTAGAGGGACAAAAAAATGGAAGTGCAATAGTAAGTAGGAATAGGCAGAGTGAGGTCGGTACTTTGTTCAGAGAAATAAAGACCTCAACTTCAAATGGTAATGGCAACCTAATAACCCCAAATGAAAATACATCTAGAACCCTCTTACTTAAAAAAATGAAGCAAAATAATCAGACCAGTTTGAATCCTATACCAACAAAGGGCAAAAGAAAAATAAAGAGATCAAAGAAGCAACTTTTTTCAAGCAAAACTCAAAAAAAAAAATGTTTGATATAAAAAATATGTTTGATATAGACAAGATGAGTGGTGAGAAGTGAGAAACGAACCAGCCCAGAAAAGAAAAAGCAACAGGAAGAACCAGTGCCTGGAAGCCAACACCAGCATTGAGGTTATGAAACGCAGCGTAATGAGCATTCCCATTGCGTGACTCGGTGATGGGAAGCCATGCGTCTTGAGGGTTAAGCTTAGTGAGGTGGCCCACCTCTTCCAAGTAGCCCTTCATGTTGATGAGCACCCTCTTCATGGGCGTACCGATCGGGCTCAAGAACCGAGGCGATATAAACGACGTCGGAGTCCACGCCGTCGACGATTTCGCATCCTTAGACATGGGCCTGGGAGATCTCTGTCCGGTCGGCGTCTGTATCTCCGGCGTCGACACTCCACGTGGACTCGCCGGGATTGATATGAGCTCCGTCTCGGGCCTCTCTTCCATTTTTTTTTCTCTCTAGAACCCAAAAGGACAAATCTTTTTTGCTTGCCCTTCGATGGTGAAACTGGGCTTGCTTAATGCTTACCCTGTTAGAGAGAGAATAGAGAGAGAGTTGCTCTGTCTGTGGGGTTGAAATAGAGGTTTAGTCCGAGAAGACAATAATGGAGAATGCATTTTTTTTCATAATTATCTTTCTATTTTTATGCATTTGTGATTTTTTTTTTGGGGTTATGTCTTTCTTTTTGCTTTCAGTGTGTCGGGGCATGGAGTGTTTTGTAGTGAGAGGAGAGACGGTAAAAGAGGAATGGTCGATATACAGAAAAGAAAAGGATGTGAAGCATAAACACACACACGCAACATGAAAGTTTGCACAGTTTGCTGATCTGATTCCCGCTCTTGACATTTCATACCATCGGATGTGGGACCTCCTTGATGAGAGTTTTCTTTCAACGGTGCTGATCGTTTTGCAAGCTTTGGAAGCCATGCATTTCTTTGTAGAAACGCTAATCTCAAAATCAGAAGTGAAGTTGACGGCTTGATTTTGATTGATGTGCCAGTAGGATGGATGGACAGTGCAGCGTAGAGAAAAGAGTGATCGTATGAAGGAATATAATTAGATTATAATGTGGGGTCCGACTAATAGAGGGTGACGTGTCGTGGGTCGAAGAGTTCATCAATCTCATCCGAATGATCATTTCATTAGGTGGGGTCACCCCCGGTCTCTGCTCTCACTGAAGCGCTCTGATGCCCGGAATTTCAGGTTTTGCGAGGTTTTGGAAGAGACTAGTACATGCACGCGATGAATGGCGCGTAATTATGTGAAAATCTTCTTTGTCCAACATTGGGCCACAGATAGATGTTTGGGGTTCCACGCCTTTACCCTGCAGAACCGTTGACTGGTGTGATATTGTTTATACATTCATTGACTTCTTAAATACGTTACGTTTTTTTTTTTTTTTTTTTTTTACTAATTTTCAGTTTTTATTAAATATCTCAATTTTTTTTTTATGGATATAAATACAAAAATAATCAAATGGCTTGTCAAAACAAAATGTTTTATCATATAATACAATGGTGATCAAATATGTTTGTTTTATATATATCAAATAATGTAAGCATGCATTATTTGTGTTTATCATGATTTGACTTTTTTATGATTAAAAATTTATGATAATTACAGTAACAGTGCAACTATTTTTTGGCAGATATTGAACAGCATTGTTCTTCATTGTTGTGATTCTTCTCATATAAGACATTGATGAAAGGAAAACATTTTTGAAATCCCAAGGAGGTGGTTAATGGTGAGTGAGTTTAAGATTGATGGGAACTAAGCACACAACTTGGAGTGGTCCTAAAAGATCATATTAGGGTAACACTAACACTAACACGACGCCAAAAGCATATGGTATAAATGCGCGTGGGTTTGGAGGGCCATCGATTTGTGCATGGCGGTAACTTTGAAAAAAGTGGAAAACATAAAAGAGAAAAATGTCAGATTTGCCCGACACCACCACGTGCATGCGTCTTGCGTGTGCTACCAGCCCAGCCGGTGGCTCTCTTTCTCTTTCTCTCTCTCTCTCTCTCTCGGCCTTTTGGCTCTGTGCCCACATTGGCACTTTGCATGCGTTGCTGTGAGTATGATGTGGAGGTTAAAAGTTAAAAACGAAGCCTCATTCTTTACTTTTTAACTTACTGTCTCTGGCTTTTTCTTTTTCTTTTTTTTTAATTGCTGATTTTTTTTTTTTTTTGGGAACCGCATGCGTATTAACCCCTTATCATTCTTATTTATTTCCATTTTCCAATTGCAATTATATTTTTGCTTGTGCAATCATGTTTATTTGCAATCAAGCAATCAGAAGCCAAAATAGTGGACATATATATATATATTCCCATACTGCCGAAAGCGAAATCGGCGCTCACTACTCAACCTCTTTTTTTTTTTTTTTTCTGTTTTCTTTTCTAGCGGGTCCTGATTAAGACGTTGCTTTTCAGGTAAAAATATATGGATGAACTTCGGTATTTATTTATTTATTTTTTAATTTTAATTGTTAAAAATCAGCACTTTAACATACAATATGAGTTGTATCATAAAAACATAGAGCTATACGTTCATGGTGTGAAAAGAAGACATTCTCGTTTGGGTGGTGATGGGCCAAGATGAATGAGTGTTGGGATGCAGATTTTGCAAGACATTCTCGTTTGGGTGGTGATGGGCCAAGATGAATGAGTGTTGGGATGCAGATTTTGCAAGCCAACTCAATTGTTCGTCGAATTTGGGCTCAAGGAACCTGCCGGCCCATTTCAAATTTATTTGGCCCATTCTTTGATATTGTGGTTATTTTTTTATTTGGTTTGGCACATCTAGTAAGGCTCGGCGACAGTTTTTTAACGTAATTTACGTGGTGTTTCTGGCAGGTTCAATGTATAAAATATTCAGGTCTCAAACAGAAAGAGAAATTTTTTCCAGTTGAAGGTGTCGTTTGTTATAATGCCGTTGACTGGACTGGCGGCACTATTTTATGGACAATTATAGTACCGGAGTCATCCAATATTTAATTCATTATTTATTATTAACTAATTCACCGCAAAAAAACAAAAAATTTTTTTTTTATATATATATATAATTTTTTTCTTTTTTTTTGCTTGAAATATATATATATATATATATTTGTTATTAACCCTACCCTTTCATATTGATGAATATATAATATTTTTCCTAAAGCAAAACGTTAGTTTGATTTTTCAACTATCAACGCATGCATGCATCTCAGTTATGTCCAATGTCTCATTGCAGGTGGCAGCTCATGAATGGCAAAGAATGAAAAGTATGTCTTCTTAGTTTTAAATTTTTAATTCTTACTTTATTATTTGCTAAAAACCGTATTTATATTACATAAAAAAAATTATTCTTAATTTAGAAACTTTATTTTTTTTTTAAATTATAAATATGTCCCCTTATGCATTCACTCAAATTTCATTTTACCCTCGAAATTTTTATGTAACACATAATAATTTAAAGTGGTATAGATAATATACTATCACCGTTCCCCCAAAAAAAAAAAAAAAAATGTAATATCACTGTTGTATGCAAATTTTCTCTAAATTTAAGGTAGTTAGATGTGCAATAGTTATCACATTAGGATATTGAATTTGTAAAGTCAATATATTTGCAACTTCAATATAATTGATTTGTATTATAAATTTTGATGTGGTCATAATTATGTAAATGTGATTATAATTGTTCTCGTGGCATAATCTGATGATTTTTTAGTATAAAAATAATATTATGGCCAAAAAAAAAAAGTCTACCATAACATTAAAATGATTAAATGACATTATTTTTATTGGTTAATTTGGTTTATATTTGATTATACTTATTTATATTTATATTCATATTTATTATTAATATTATTATTTTTAATGGATATCATACCATTATTACTCAAATAAAGATTTCAAATTGGAAGGTTCAACTCTCAATATTAAATATATATATATATATATATGTATAAATATACGTATATCTAATTGTAGTTTGAAGTTCCATAACTGAAACTGTTTTATAAGATTAAAAAAAGAATACGAGGACCAAAAAAAAAAAAACAAAGGGGCTCGTGCAGTCAAGCATCGCCATGGAAGCAAGAACAAGAACTGTTCAAATACTTAGCTTTATTAATAAATTGCATCATGTGATGAGAAAATGATAATTAGGATCCAAAACATTGCGTCTTGAAAATAATAATCATAGGATTATTTATTAATAAATGGCATTATGTGATGAGAAAATGATAATTAAGATCCAAAACATTGCGTTTTGAAAATAATAATCATAGGATTATAATATTAGTAGTTTGACATTTATTGCTTCTTGTTGATCCCGACAGGTCATGGGTGATGTATGCGCTTCCGTCATCCCATGCGTCTGTACCACTCACTTCCACTTGTGAACCACCTCCTCCCCTTTTACTAATTGCATTTGCTTCTACTTTTCTACACGTGTGTATGTTTTTGGGCCAAAAACCAATTACCAAAAATATATATATTTTTTTTTGTACGTTTTCGTCGTTGTATCCTCGAGGTTTCTTTATTTGAGCAGAGAGTCCAAAGTAAATGTCAATTACTATTGCAGCACGGAAAATTTCATAAGATGTCTTATAACAAATTAACAATATGTCTGATTTTGATGCAAATCCCACTTTCCTATTATATATTGAAACAACAATTTATATAAAAATAACAATGTATATATTGATAATACATGAAATTTAGCATACCAAAATTAAAATCAATATTCAAATTAAGATTGTAAACTGTAGCATTAATTGTGATAAAAACAAAGCTGAAAATGATTAAATAAAATAATTTTTTATTATTTTTAATATATATATATATATATAGATTTTTTTTTTTGGCGAATATATATATATATATAGATTATTACTACAAGAATATCTCGGCTCGTGAATGTTATTTACAAAATAAATCCAGTAATATCTCCATTAATTTTTTTTTCTTTTTGTAACTGAACTATCTTTCTTTTATTTAGAGAATTTGCAAGGAAAGTTCCATTTAAGAGGGTAGTTATTTAATTTCATAAAACTACAGGGGATAAAATACCAAAGCAAAAATATTTGATTTTGTTTTCCAGGTCTATCCTCTGCATTTGGGCTTGATTCATATGCAAGTTTGAATTTCAGGGCTATTATCGTAGTTGGATAATTTAAAAACATTTTTTATTTTTCATTTTTTATTATTTTGGCTAGGAATTTCTCATTTTAAAAATAGGGGCAGGAAACTAGCAGGAAGGCAACATCAAGATTAAAAAAAAAAAGAAAAAAAAAATAAAAAAGGAAAAGAAAAACGACTTTTCTCCAGTCAAACAAAATTATCGAGAGAGGACTGGAAGCAACAAATAGCCATAATCTTGGAATTAATTACAGTCACGACCAGAGGCGGCCCTTTGTGCTCGTAAATTAGAATTATTCAATGACAAAGGCCAAAAAAAAAAAAAAAAAAAACAAGAATGGATGTGCAGGACTTTCAAAAGTCATGCATATGTTAGAGAATAATATAAAATAAATGAAAACATATTTCAAGAAAAGCCAATTCAGTTGTATCGTTGAGGTCGAAATACACATTTATGATGTTAATGCTAGTATTATTGCTCCAGTAATTAAGAACAAAAATTTTTATACCAAAATTTAAAGACCTTGTTTATAATCTTTACTAAAGATTAGTATTCAAATGTAAATATTGTTTGTGCAAATTAAAATTACATATTTAAAAGATAGATAATATGATAAATCTTCTCAGGATTTTAAGAAATACACATGATAAAATACTGGGTTTTTTTAAAAATATACCTCATTGTAATTTAATTTAAATATATATATTCAAGTCTACATTGTGATTTGATGATATATAATCCCAAGAGCTTATGAATTAAAAAAAAAAAAAAAAACAATTGAGGCATAAACCGTAAATTTGAGAAAAAGAAAAAAGATTCAAAAAAAAAAAAAAATCCAATGCGCCACAACGACTTCAAAAAAAAAAAAAAAAAACCATCATCGTAATCCGCAAAAACGACAGGCAGTATCGTAAATAAGTAAGGAAAAGGGTGTTAATTGTAAAACCGAAAAGAGTGGCCGTCCTATTAAAAACCCAAAACCTCTTCGTTTCTTCGCTGTTCGTCTTGACTTGTCGCGTCGTAAGCAGTCCTGAATCCTCCGTTCTCTGCAAGCGAGAGCTCGGTAGCTCCGAGCTCTTCCATTTTTTTTTGGCCGAACACCTCCTATTCTACAAAACCCCCCCACCTTCCGATTCCCAATTTTCAGTCCTCTGCCCACTCTCATTGTAGCCCTAACTTCCAATTCAACCTTTTCTTTTCCGATCCAAAGTTTTCCTCTGCAGAAATGTCGTTTCTCGGATTCTAGGGCGTCCTGGATCAACACTGCTAGTTACCGAAGCCACCCTGTACCTTCTCTTCACACAGCTTCTCAAAATCGTAATCATGGCTATCCGTGTTACCTTCACCTTCTCCGGCTATGTCGCTCAGAATCTAGCCTCGTCGGCCGGCAGTCGCTTCGGCAATTGCCGTGCCGTTCACGAGTGCTGGATTCGGTCTCGTATCTTTGGTCCCACCCAGAAGCCCGAACTCGATCGTTCTGGCTCCTTTCGCAATTATCAAACTGAATTTGTTCGTCCCCAAACCAATTTCTGGGCTAAGAGTTCGTCTTCCATGTACAGCACTCTCGCCGGAGAAATTCTGGGTGAGAATTCTAAGAGCCCCCTTTTATTGGGCTTAATCTCGTTGATGAAATCAACGGCATGTGTATCGGAGTCGTCTTCGTCGTCTATATCTACGGGGATGTTTGGGATTTCTCCGTTAAAAGCCGCTTCGATCATACCCTTTTTACAGGGCTCGAAGTGGCTTCCCTGTAACGAGTCTGTTCCTGTTTCAGCGGTAAATGAAGTGGATAAAGGTGGAACTGTATACTGCGAGGCCTCTGAGAACTCGCACTCGCAGCAGTTAACAACAACAACGGGGCTGGAGAAGAGCAGCAGTTGGTTGTCGCGCTTGTTGAACTCATGTTCAGAAGATGCGAAGGCTGTTTTCACGGCCGTCACTGTTAGTATTCTGTTCCGCTCATTCTTGGCGGAGCCCAGATCAATTCCTTCTTCTTCTATGGCCCCAACTCTGGAAGTTGGTGACCGTATTCTAGCGGAAAAGGTAGGCTAATTTTCATTTTTTAAAGCTGAATTGTTTTATATGCAATTGTTGGTTTTAAAATTCAATATGAAGTAATTGGATTTATATTTTTTGGATAAAATGTTGCGGTTTATGATGGTCACTGCTATTAAGAATTAGGCATTGGCAACGTGGTCAAGCGGGATTTAGAATAATTTCAGTGCTAATACTGATTAGATTAGTATTATATGCGGTATTCATTGATTAATTTAGAGAGTGAAATAGATGGTAACTATTTTTCTTTGTAGAAATGATTTCTTATACTTGGCTAATTTGTTTGTTGATGTGTGTTTGATAAATCAGGTGTCATATGTCTTCAGAAATCCTGAAGTTTCAGATATAGTAATTTTCAAGGCACCTCCAATCTTACAGGTAAGCTCTATGTCCGATTGCATGTTGTTAGAATTTTCCATTTGACTGATATCTGGTGCTGAATTTTCTTTCTCCCTATTCCTTATGCATTCTGTAGGAAGTTGGATTTGGTTCAGGAGATGTATTCATCAAAAGAATCGTGGCAAAGGCTGGAGACTATGTTGAGGTAAGAATATATCATATCCGTTAAATGGTTCCTATCTACCTCTTGCCTCTTGTTTCCTTGGTACTTTTATTCTGAATTTCGTGTGATTTCAATGTGATAGGTTCGTGATGGGAAATTACTGGTGAATGGGGTTGTTCAATATGAAGATTTCATTTTGGAACCGCTTGCTTATGAAATGGATCCAGTGGTAATGCTTTCTTATTCGTTTCCATCCCATTTGTTTATTTCTTCGTATCAGTTAAGACTTTAATGCATTCTTCATGTTTGTTAACAAAGTCTTATACTCGGTTTTTCGGTTGGTTTGCAGCTTGTGCCAGAAGGCTATGTCTTTGTGATGGGAGACAATCGCAATAACAGCTTTGACTCCCATAATTGGTATATGCTAGATTCTTGATGCTTTTGATGAAAGGTTATTTTCATGCACATGAAATTAGCTTGGAGAAAATTACTTTACTCCTTCAAAATATAAAAATTAATGGGAGATAACAATCATTTCAATCGAATTTGGTTCAGCATAATTGTATTAACTGTTAGATTGTGTTTCTGACATGTTGATGTCGTAAACTGGTTTTTTTCAGGGGACCTCTTCCAGTCAAAAACATTGTTGGCAGATCAGTTTTTCGGTATTGGCCTCCTTCCAAAGTCTCTGATTCAGCAAACAATGCTATACCAATTTCTTGACACACTGCACTCTGGCTGCAGGGGGTTGGAAGATCTCAGATGACGCATGTCAATCTGAGTAGTTAACTTTTTATTCTAAACTTTTTTTCCCACTCTTTTGGCTCATGATGAGCAATTTGTGAATTTGTATATTTTTTCAATTCCTTTTTTTGTCTTTCCATTGCCTGCGTTCATAATTTAGACAGTAACTTTCCAAATGGATAACTTGTCCGTTGCCTTGTAATTCTGTGGATGGCCCAAACTGAGGCCAATTGAACTTCAATTAACAAAAGAGTGGAAGAAAAAAAAGACCCACCATTTTTGTTTCTGTATCATTCTTCTGTCATATGAACTAACTGTTTTTTGTATTTTTAGTCCATTTCTTTGATTGTTTTTTCATCTGTTTATTGGACTTTGAAGGAAAAATGTTAAATGAGTAAAATGGTTATTCCTCTAAATATGGATCACTCTTCCTAATGTTTGGCACACTGAATCACTGGGTCAATTTAATTTTATATAGTCTGAAACTGTAATATTTGACAATTGAAAAGAAGAAAAATATTCACGTCCAAGGAAAAAAAAAAAAAAGAAAAAAAGAAAAAAAAGAAAAGAAAAATACTATTTTGGTTAAAGAAAAAAACGAATATATTATTAAGCAAAAGAATCAGCGACTTATTTACTCAAAGGATAAATACTAATCCACTTTACCATTAAAAAAAAGAAAAAAAAAAAAGAAAAGAAAAAAAATCAGAAATTATTTGTTGCATTCTATTTATTCCTTGTAAAGAAAAAAAACAAAAGAAAAGCAGAATTTTACAAGCATTAGAGGGTCCTTATAAAATCAGCGCACCATACTGGCAGGCCAACAATACACTAGGAAACAAGGCGAATAGTTAGTTGGAACCGTTTGATGAAGAATTTTGAATCAGCCACCATTAACCGATTGCCGTTTTACCTAAAACGTGCTGAACCCAAAAGCCAAGCAAAAACGTCAAAAAGGAAAAGGAAAGTCGTCGGAGTGAGTCCGTTGACGATGATGATAAGTTGCCGTATCCCTATGTCCCTCCTTCTTCTCCTCCTCGTTTATCAATCATTTATTGTCGTATCTACTTCTTCGTCCTCTCCCTTAAACCCCTCCACCTCAAATCTGTTACAGGTAGATATCTTCCTCCGATTCCATTCCATTTTTTTTTTCCACTTTGGATCTCTAATTTCTTAAAACTCTTTTTCTAATCCGCTTTTATTTTTATTTATTTTTAACTTGGTTGTGGAATTAAGGATGTGGTAAAGAAAATCTCGGCCAAGCAGAAATGGGTGTTGGAGGACACTAGGGTTTCCAAATTGGACCTTCGGAGGCTTAGATTTGGAACTTCCCAGCGATATGAGTTCCGAATCGGACTCGGGAAGACGAGCTTGCTGGCTAAATTCTCAGACGAAGTGGGTTCCTGGAAAAAATTCAGGAAACCCAAACACTATGATTTTGGGTCTTTGGTAAACGAAGTTAGTTCCATGGCTGTACTTGATACCTTCAAAGTGGAGGGTCCTCTCGACTTACGGGTCGATTCTTCCGACGCCTTCCCTTCGCTTTTAATGCCGGTATGCTTTTATTCTTTATTATCCCACTTCTCTCTCTCTCTCTCTCTCTCTCTGTTTTTCTAGAATTGGTGCTGATTTAAAATTGTGCAGTCCTGCACATCCCTGTGATTCTCTTTACCATGCCATTCTTACCATAATTAGACATTTTCATGTGCTGTGCTTGTGTATCGTTTTGTTATTCCAAAAAGGGAAAAAAAAAATGAAAGATAAGTAAATATATCTTTCAACATTTTTGTATATCTTTCAAAAGATAAGTAAATATATCTTTCAACATTTTTGTCTTGTGTCTAGACTAGTGGATGACATGAATGTGATACTGATACACAAAGAAATAATCTCAATATACGCCCCTAGTTATCTCCTCTGAGAGGTGTAGCAATCAATGAAATGCAAAATTTTCTAACACGGTCAGCAAAATACACAATAAAACCGATGGTCTCATGCTTTTTGACTAGTCTGTATTCTGAGTTTTAAAGGCACACCGTATACAGGAGTTGACAAACTACTTAAACAGTATCTTAGCAAGCATTGAAGGATATTTTCAGATATTTTCTTTTTGTTATACCCTTTGATATTTGTTAGTTTGTTGCTCGACTTTTAATGCTTGTTGGATTCGCTTCCATAATGATTTAGCTACAAAAGCATGCTTTTAGGGAGGGCAAAGGAGACTTAATTGGATGCTTGGATTGGATAATAAGTTATCACATGATAGAGCTTCTATGTAGTCTGTCCTAGATATTTTAATAGCTAGGGTTTTCATTTGCTTTAGTTTATAGGTGCTAGGTGGGTTTTGTTGATTTTCTCCATTTCTACTTTGGTCATATAAGTGCATATCTATGTTGTTTTTGTTTTCAATGTCACTTCTGACATGCTAGATCTTCTGACTTTACTTTCCAGATGAACATCACGCTTAATGGATTGAATCGGATTCTTGTTGGTGAAGGCATCACAGTTGAAGTAAGAAGAGCTCGAGAAGTGTCTGCTTTTCATGCATCTGATATTGGTTTACCAGTTAATGGAAGTTTTATTATCGACAAGGAGAATAGTGACTTTTGGCCCTTTTCGCATTCTTTCTGTATACCTTTGGTGCCTGTTCATGTTTTAGGGTCTACAACATTAGTTACGACATTAGTTGCATACAGGACTGGAAATCCTGATGCCTATATTGAAACTAATTATCAGTCAAGGGATACAATTGAGTTGTTGGCAGAGAAGTGCTATGGTAATCATAAATACAGGAAGCAGGCTCGCCCTATTGATTCCCTAAGTTCAAGAATGTCAATGCTAGAAAAACTTTTGAGAAGTTTAGGTAAACACGATGTAGGTTTTTATCGAGGAACAATAAAAACTTCAGCTGTTATCCGCTTTCGGTTAGAACTGGAAAGAAATTCTGGGAGTAATGTCACTCGGCAGGCTAAGGCAGGGTGGAGAACAAGGCCAACTACTGAATGGGTTTGGTTTGAAGTATTGGCAAGAGTTGAGGAAGAGAATTTGAAGCTCGTTATGGTTAAGAAGCTAGAACCTTTCATTGTAGCAGAGACAGCTGCATGGAGTAGTTTAATGTCAAATATCTCCTTTACGAAGTTCCCTTCTATACTCGTTCCCCCCGAGGCTTTGACATTGGATGTCAAATGGTAGGTTGAACTCCTTGTGAGTTGTATCATAGTTTCTTCGGGAATGTTCTACATATAAGCGTCATTTCTCATTTGATGATAGCTATAACAGTGCAAGTCAATTGTAAAAGAAACATATAATTTGTCTTGTAAATACATTATTTTTTCAACAAAGAAAAGAAAAAGGAAAAAAATGTGAACAAAAAAGAGTAACAACAGCATACCTTTAGAATGTTTTTGAGTTTATGCTTGATTTTAATTTGTGATTTCGCTGCAATTATATGTTTATATGTTGAATGTGACTCTTCAGTTCAAGTTGACAAGCTTGATAGTGTTTTGGTTTGATGTGCAATGGTGTTGAGTCTTTGTCGTGAGGAAAAATGGAGTTTTGGAGAAGCATTGCGAAAATTGGGTGCCAAAATGACATTTTTGCCCTTCTTTAGTGATCATTTCTTTCTGGGACTGGAGCGATGGGTTATATTATGAGTGAGAAACCCTGTAACAAAAAAGATTAACAACAGCTTACCTTTAGAATGTTTTGAGTTTATGCTTGATTTTAATTTGTGATTTCGCTGCAATTATATGTTTATATGTTGAATATGACTCTAACTTGAAGTTAACAAGCTTGATGGTGTTTTGTTTTGATGTGCAATGGTGTTGAGTCTTTGTCGTGAGGAAAAATGGAGTTTTGGAGAAGCATTGCGAAAATTGGGTGCTAAAATGACATTTTAGCCCTTCTTTAGTGATCATTTCTTTCTGGGACTGGAACTATGGGTTATATTATGAGTGAGAAACCCTGTTTTAGAGAGAGTGTGTTCTCTTGGAGGCCATTGTTGGAGTCTGCAAGCTTGTAATTTTTCAAAATTAATGAAAGATACTCTTCCTTGCTTGCCCCATGGATGTAGATCAGCTTGATCAACCATGTTATATTTGATGTGCTTGTTTCTTGCTCTCTTTTCTTATTTTATTTGCTTCTCTCTCCCTCAAGATAGTTGAATTTGTTGTGGCTAGGTTTATCCGTTGCTTGCATATTTTTCCTTTATTGGCTATTTTTTCTTGGTGGGATTTATTATTTCAACTACACATAATCCATTTGATTCCTCAACGGTATATAATTGCTGGAAAATTTTATAAGCTACACAGCTGCTTTGCTAGTACTTACGAAACTGTTGAGAGTATATAAGTTGAAAAAATCCTTTCTTGGTGGCTCTTAGGGTAATTTTGAGCTGCACTCCATAGACAATTCGGTTATCAACACTTAATCAGGTCCCATGATTCTGATATATGCTAATTTTATTTATATGAGTTGCAGTACAATGCTACCATACAACGAAACCACAACCCCTTGGGTAGCAATATATAAAACTACAAAAGCCTCAGGAAAATCCCTACCTTAAATGATACATTCCCAGGCACCTTCGTTAAACTGTTACTATTACAACCTTTTACTTGGAATCACCTTCCTTTACTTCCACCTTTTTGTATTTATACCAAGAAGCACACATCAAATAGACCCCAAAATTCACCACACTGAGCGCTGACAATAGCCAATAGAAGTAGTTGAGCTTATCCCTGTTGAGATTATTACTAGCTAACCATCCACCACTTACTTTGTTTACCACCTCCACCACCACTGAGCTCAAGAAGTAGCCAAATGCTAATGAACTCCAGGAGATGGCTGTGCTTAGTGACCTCATACCAGCTGAGCTCTCTTCATAGAAAAACTCTAGAATTCCAACAAAAGTAAACATATCTGCGAACCCAAATATTCCATACTGGATTGCCAGCGAGAACACGGTCATTGGCAAAGGCTTACTACCGTCAACCAGACCATGTTGAAAGGCCACAGACTTGCGCCGGGTCTCGACCACTCCGGCAACTGCCATGGAAATGATAGAGAGCACCAAGCCAATTCCAATCCGCTGGAGGTGGCGAATGCCGGTGGGGATCCCTGTGATTCTTCTAGCGAACGGAACAAAATACCTGTCATATAAGGGGACAGTAAAGAACATGATCAGCAGAGGGAATACGGGGATGGAGGGGCCAGGGATTTTGAAACCCAAGAGATTGGTGTCCAGGGTTGTGCTTTGTTGGATGGTAAAAGTCTGAAGCTGCGCCAGACACGTGTTCATGAAGATAGTACTTAGTAAGATTGGGAGCATGCGAATTAGAATCTTTGTTTCTTCAACTTGTGTAACTGTGCACAAGTTCCATTGTCCTGGATTACTGCTAACCACTGCTGCCTTGTCCAAGAATCTAACAAGAAAAAAGAAAACCAAATATCCTAATCAACTAATGCATCTTTTCTTTGTAGTTTAAGAAAGCGTTTCGAATTAGAGCAATACTAAACTATACCGGAACTGATCTGTCCTCTGAAGAATCTCATGGTCTTGCCCTTTTTCTTTGTCATGAACCTCGTGTAGTTCTGCTTCATTCTCTGGGATTGGAAGCTTACGGTTTCGGAACGAAGCCACAAAAACCTGAACCAAACAATGCAAAATAACGTAAAACCAAATACGAATTCGTATTTTACCAATTTGGAAAAATGTTAGTAGTAATTTACCTGTAGAATACGGAGGAGGGGGCTTCCCTTGGGAACGTTATTACGATACAAAGAGTAACCCATGCATAAAAGGAGGACAGCAAGGAATACAGCGACGGTCGAAATGCCTAATCCCCAGTCCCAGCCGCGGTTGGTACTTATCCATACAAAGAAAGTGACTCCGAGAATAGCTCCAGAGGTGAAGCTAAACAAGAACCAGTTGAAGAAGCTTGCTAGGAGAGACGCCTCCTTGGGGTCCGTGGCGTCGAACTGATCAGCTCCTAAAGCTGGCAAAGCTGCTTTGACTCCGCTGGTACCTAATGCAATCAGGTATAGTCCACTTTGAAGGAAAGCAACTTGGCTGGCTGTTGGGTCCTGGCACTGGTCCTTGTGGTCTGGTCCAATGTCTTTGCAAGGAAAGGGTCTTAGTTGGGGCTGGTGTGCTTGTATTGTTAGTAAGGCATATCCCTGCACATGTGTACAGTTCCATAAAACCAACTTAAGAGTTGGCAATTTTGTGCAAAGATAAAGTTAATTTAGTGTGTTTATGCCAGCATTTTGATACTCATTTCTTCTATATTTACTTTGACTGGATTTATGCACTGAAGCGGTGAGCTTCCCTCTAATTCCTTTCATGGGATATGTTTTCTAGTTATTCTTGTCTTCTAATCAATATTTAAATGTTAATATCACGTTTAGTTGGAAGCTTGTCTTTATACTCTCAAATCGATCATGCCACGATTTTATGCGACTAGTTGTTGAAAATTTTGAAATTTGGTCCTATGTCCCTGCGCTTGTGCCATTGTTTAATCAGAAAACTATATATTATAAACGATTATCTAGTTCATGAGCTGATTCACCCACCAAAAAAAAAAAAAAATGTTTAATGAACTGAGCCTGACAAATTATTAAACCTAAAAATCGTGCGTACAGGTAAATGTGCATGATTGTTATCTCATAATGTTGAATGTTGAACTTCAAGGGGAAAAAAAAAAAAGAAAAAAAAAAAGAATGTTGAATGTTGAACCAACACTGACTATTATTATGGTCAATGATTTTATTAATGCCAAATCATTTAAATTGTCTTTAAAAATGCCTTGTCCCAAATTTTGGGTGCTCATTCATTTCCCTACTTGCCACTTTATATTTCATATAGAATGCCAAATAAACAGGGACAAAAGATTGAAGAAGTTTCAAACATGTTGGGTTGAAATACACTGACCATTATTATACCAAAATAACTAGTATTATACATTAGTCTCTGTAACAAAAAATTAAAACATGGACATAATAATAGAAGAAGATGATGATGAATTACGTACCACCAACTCAATGCAAGCGAAGAGGACGCAGGTTTTAAATCTGGACAAGTAGGTATCAGAGAGGAAGCCACCGAGGAGGGTTAATAAAAATGCAGTTCCCATGTAGTTTGTGAGGGTGTTGGCTGACTTTGTCAAGCTGAAATTCATGTAGTCGTAGAAGTATGTTACAAAGCTATTGGCGTTGGCTACAAACGCCATGTTCTCCAGACCCTCCATCACTGCAACGATCAATTCAATTTACACACTCAACATTATTATCATGTACATTATCTTGCTAATTTCCTAAGATTAGGAAAAAATAAATAAATCAATTTTGCGGAAAATATATATATATATATATATATATATATATGTATATATATATATATATATATGTTGCGTTTGATTTTCTTATTACCATGTGCGAAAATTGCAGCTCTATTTCCTCCTCTCCTTGCATCTTTCCTTTTATAAAAAATATCCTTGCAAATGCCCTGCTGAAGCATATGTGGATTAATTAGCCAAGAGAAACAATGAATACCTGGATTTTCAAAGAAGAAGACACATAAATTTAATTCCAAGCAAGAGGACCTTCTGGCTTACCATTGTGTCGAAATCTCTCTATCTCTCTCTTCTTTTTTATTTTTTATTTTTTGGTGAATTTGGTGCAAAGCTCTTTTTGTGAAGCACAAAGCGAAGGGAATTAATGTATTTTTTTTTTTTTTTTTTTTTTTGTAAGTAGCTTAATTCTATTCTACTGGCGGTTATATATATATAAAGACGAACACAGAGAGGGACCAACTGATGTTGGCATTGTTCCTATACGTTCGTATATACATCCAATGATAACAAAAAGATTTCATGTGGCATCTTTGTTTTGTTTTTTAAAGAAAACTTGTTGTGTCCAATTCCTTCATTTTGTTTTTTTTATGGGTTTTCTCTTGGCTTCTAAGTGGTAGGCTCTTGATTATTCGTAAACAAATTACCAGTAAGCATCCAATGTGAAATGCTAAAAAATCAATGAGATTGGTTGTTGTGCCATTATTAAGTATCCCATAATGGCATATAGGAATGAATTATACAAATAGTAAAAATATAAATAAAATTGTTTTTATTTTGTTTATAATTTTTAATTATCTTCTTTTTCATTACTCCTCTGTTTCTTTGTTGTCTTAATTAATATATGCAGGAACCACAATGCTCATATGGCAAGGACAATTCTGCTTCTTTGAAATTGGTAATCACAATTTGGCATAATCTGACATGTCAATAAATTGGAATATAATTGTATTAACATTTAATTAGTGTTAATTTTCTTATACAATTTAGAATTAAAATAAAATAACAAAATATAACTATTCAAAATATTACCCGAAGAAAGAGTGGCTTTTTTATCGGACTGCTAGTGCACGGACATAATAATGAAATAATTAAAGGCAAAAATAGTGAATAAGAATAAACATCTATATTCCAATTCAAAGGCAAAGGGTAGTCTACTATTGAACGTTAAAAGGATTTCTTTAAATTTTGTAAAACATGTATACAAAACATGTCAACAAGTGTTTTTTACACACACACACACACACACACACACACACACACATATATATATGTATATAAAGTTTATATCTATGCTTTTTATTACATGACAAAACGTTTGTAAAATTTACAAAGTACCAAAGAAAGAATTCAGAGACAAAGGCAAAGGCAAAAAAAATATTCCGATTTGTTTATTTATCTTTTTTCTATTACTATTTTGTCTTATTATATTCTTAATATTAGTATAACATGATATTACTAAAGAGAATTTTTTTTTATTTTTTTATTTTTTTGTCGGGATGGTTAAAGAGATATTACGTTCTTAATATTGTTAATTGTATCTAGTTGTATATTTTGGATCTTATTCCTAAATCAATCAATTATCAATTTTATTTTGAAGAATAAATCTAAAATGATCATTTGTTTTTTTTTTTTTTAAACCAAAATTTTGATACCTAATGATTTAGCATATTTTTAATGATTTTGCTTCCTATAAATGTAAGGCAATATCAATTTTACAATCTAAACTACCATCTAATTGATTATCAATTTTTTAATAAAAAAACATAGTATCTGTACCATTGCCATCCTTTGAATAGTTATATTTGATTATTTTATTTTAAATTCTATAACACTATTTAATGCCTACATTCAACCAAAAAAAATCTACTTAATGCCTAATACAACAATACAATGAACCATTGGATTCTATTTATTAACACGTCACATTATAATTAACCCAAACTGATCTCTAGAAACGGAAAGGATACAGGCAGTTAAAACTTAAAACAAATAAATAAAACAAATAGCCCTTTGGAGCACAAAATCTGGAAAGTTTGGTGGCATAGTTCTAGTTCTAGTAAAAGCGTAATATTGGCTAGGTTACCAAATTTAATTTTTAATATAATTTATTTGTTGACAAAATAATATAATCTAATTTTGTTATCATTAATAATATAATCTAATTACTTGGACACTAAATCTAATTAAAATAATATCATATCATTTACTATTCAAAATGTGGTAACAAAATTTAGTGACTATTAACATTATTTTTCTGGGCTTGTGTAGCATTGCCACCACTATCAATCTTCAGATCTTCATTTTACTTACTTCCTTCATCCCTGAGTTGTTTTCATTTGCAAAATGGACCATTAAACACAATTAAAGTTGTTTAAAAAAAGAAAAAGAAAAAGAAAACATAATTAAAGTTTGTAAGCTATACCATATTATTGAAATCTTAGGTTTCGACTTTATTATTTTATTACTATTATGAAATGAATATCATAGTGTTATTTGAGAGACCATGATGCATGACTACGATTTTGATTATAGTTTTATGTCAAATTATGAATTAAAATGTGTATCAATTTTTTAAGGTATAGATTATAATATAAGGTGTATAAGGTGCCGTCAGTTAAGTATATAAGGTGTCTAAAGGTATGTCATAATAAAGTTTTTATATTTATATAAAGTGTTTTTTGTTAAGTTTTTAGTTTCTTTTTTTTTTTTTTTGGTTCCTTTAATTAATTGTGTGTAGTTTATATTTTCAAGTATTAGTAAATAATAGACAAAATTTAATAGGTATCTAATTTAACTATAAATTTAGAGAAGAAAAAAAAAAAAAACAAAAAACAAATATTGAACACAATTAAAAAAAAAAAATTCTTCTTAAAATTTATAATCAGTTATGATGTTTAACAAACTATCATTACCATTAACTAATATTTCGAATAAATAAATTACACATAATTAAATAAAAAATAAAAAGACAGAACTAAAAATTAAAAGTGTTACCAAATGACATTTATTAGTATGTTGATGCTGGTGACTGTTATTTTTATATATTTTAAACCTAATATTTTATTATTAGTTAAAATGTTAATATTCCTAAAAAAAATGTCAATATAAATTGGAAAAGGACAAGCAAATTTAAAAAGAAAAATGATTTTGGATGATTAATAGTTGAATACTGCTATTATTTCATTTTAAAGTACGGGTCTAAGAGTGCAAGTGTCCATTCATCTCTGGCCATAGGCCCACAAAGCATTGCATTTGGTATTTCTAAAAAAAGAACCAAAAAAAAAAAAAAAAAAAAAAGCACTGCATATAGTAAAGTAGACAATCTCATGCTGAAGTGCAAAATCTGTACAACATGAAATGGCCATTCCCATTTAACTGTGGGCTTCTTACTGAAAAAAAAAAAATAATAAATAAATAAATAAATACAGCCGAGGAATTTGAAAAAGCTTATTTAAATAATCAAAACTCTTCCATGAAAACAGCAGAGAATTGATGCCCAAGCCGATGCGATACGTTGAGGAGAAGGTTTGAAGATTTTTCATGGAACGTTAGTTGGACAGCTGGGGAAGCAAATAAGGCAGATGAAATCATCACAAAACTTGGGCCAAAGTTCTGGATGTGGACTTATGGGGTGAGACCGGGTATATACCCCTTAAGCCCAGGTATTTGGGTATGGAGAAAGGTGCCGAACGAAATGAGTCATAATACCAGACCATGCCTACTGTAAGTCTGAAGGTTCATTGAAGGATAAAGCAATGGATGGGTGAATCACGGTGGTGGCATCTTTGGGATGTGGCTGAAAACCCCATTAAAATAACTTAAGCCTCAAGTTTTGATATAGTCTATAACAGTATAAGTCAATTGTAAAAGAACTTATATCTTGTCTTCTAAATACATTATTATTATCGTTTTTTTTAAGGAAAAAGGAAAAATGAGACCAAAAAAAAAAAAAACAGAAAAACAACAGCATCCCTTCTAGAATGTTTCAACTTGAGTCTATGCTGATGCTAATTTGTCTTTCCACTGCATTAGTTCTTCATATTTGTGTGTGTGTGTATATATATATATATATATATAATTGCCCAGAAAATTTTATAAGCTATACAGCTACATTGCAAGCACTTGCAAAATTGTTGACAATACACAAGTTGAATGAATCTCCTCTAGGCAGTTTTTGGTGTAATATTGGGCTCCACACTATTGTACAGTCTGGTTATTTAACACAAAATCAGTTCTCATGATTATAATACATACTGATTTTATTCATACGAGTTCAGAGTATAATGATACCATACAACGATACAACACGTTTTTTTTTTTTTTTTTTTTTTTTTTTTTTTTGGGGGGGGGGGGGGGGGGGGTAATGGTACTACTAACAACACCTTGAGTAGTAGTGATACATAAAACTACATAACCTGAGGAAAATCCCTACCTTCATATATGGTACATTCCTAGGCCCCCCTAATTAAACTTTTACCATTTCAATCTTTTCCTTGAAATCACCTTCCTTTACTTGAATTACTTCCTCTACCTTTTTGTACTTGTACCAAGAAGCACACATCAAATAGATCCCAAAATTCACCACACTGAGCACTGCCAATAGCCAATAGAAGTAGTTGAGCTTATCCCTGTTGAGATTATTACTGGCTAACCACCCACCACTTACTTTGTTCACCACCTCCACCACCACTGAGCTCAAGAAGTAGCCAAATGCTAATGAACTCCATGAGATGGCTGTACTAAGAGACTTCATACCAGCTGAGCTCTCTTCATAGAAAAACTCTAGCAACCCAACCACAGTAAACATATCTGCTGCTCCAAATATTCCATATTGGATTCCCAGCCAGAACACACTCATTGGCAAAGCCTCTGCACTGTCAACCATACCATGTTGAATTGCCACAGACTTGCGCCGGGTCTCCACCACTCCAGCAATTGCCATCGAAATAGCCGAGAGCACCAATCCGATTCCAATCCGCTGGAGGTGGCGAATACCGGTCGGAATCCCCGTTATTCTCCGAGCAAATGGTACGAAAATCCGGTCATATATGGGGATAAGAACAAACATAATTGCCAGAGGGATTACCGGGATGGAGGGGCCAGGGATTTTGAAGCCCAGGAGACGGGTGTCCATGGTTGTGCTTTGTTGGATGGTGAAAGTCTGAAGCTGAGCCAGGCATGTGTTCATGAAGACGGTGCTAAGTATGATTGGGAGCATGCGAATTAGAATCTTTGTCTCTTCAACTTGTGTAACCGTGCACAAGCTCCATGGTCCTGGATTACTGCTAACCACTGCTGCCCTGTCCAAGAATCTTAAAAAAAGAAAAGAAAAAAAGATAAAATTAACCAATATGCCAAACAAATTATTGTAGATAGTTTGAAAAAAGAAGCAGAGCAATAGTCTATACCATACCTGAACTGCTCTGTTCTCTGAAGAATCTCATTTTGTAGCCCTGCTTCTTTGTCATCAACTTCATGTAGTTCTGCTGCATTCTGTGGGATTGGAAGCTTACGGTTTCGGATTGAAGCCACTAAAACCTGAACCAAACAATGCAAATAAACATAAAACCCAAACATGAATTTTGTATTTTACCTTTTTTTTTTTTTTTTTTTTAATGAAAAAAGTTGTAGTTTTGATGAGTTAATAATAATTACCTGTAGAAGACGGAGGAGGGGACTTCCATTGGGAACGTTATTCCGATACAGAGAGTTACCCATGCATAAAAAAACTACAGCAGCTATGACAGAGACGGTGCAAACCCCTAATGACCAGTCCCAACCCTGGTTTGTACTTATCCACACTACGAAAGTTAC
Organism: Ziziphus jujuba; assembly: GCF_031755915.1. Taxonomy (NCBI): domain Eukaryota; kingdom Viridiplantae; phylum Streptophyta; class Magnoliopsida; order Rosales; family Rhamnaceae; genus Ziziphus; species Ziziphus jujuba. The sequence continues at coordinate 7,673,325 of NC_083383.1, read as the reverse complement.
ACCAAAAATAGCACCAATGGTGAGGCTAAAGAAGAACCAATTGAAGAAGCTTGATAACTGAGATGCCTCTTTGGGGTCCTTGGTGTCGAATTGATCAGCTCCTAAAGCTGGCAAAGCCGCTTTGACTCCGCTGGTACCTAATGCAACAAGGTAAAGTCCGCTAAAAAGGAAAGCAACTTGGCTGGTTGTTGGGTCCTGGCACTGGTCCTTGTGGTCTGGTGCAATGTCTTTGCAGGGAAAAGGTCTTAATTGGGGCAGGTGTGCTTGTATCGTTAATAGGCCATATCCCTGCAAATTTTTCCAATTCATATTAATCAACATAAACTTGACACAATGTTGTGCAAACATCAAATTTATTAATCTTTCTTATTTATTCTAATTTCTTGAACTTGACAGGGATTTTGGGACTCAGCCGTGAGCTTCCCTCTAATCCCTTCCATGGGATATATATATATATATATATATATATATCTATATTTTCTTTTTTTACCTACTCGTCGTCAAATTGGAAACATGCATCAAGTACAAAAAAACCTCAACAGAGGATGACAAAGCAGAACCCCTTCCCAGTATTAAAAAGCAGCAAAGTTTGACAAAAAACATTAGGAAGCAAGCTCAATATTTTGGTTATTTATTTATAAGGAAAAAAGAAAAATAAAAATCCCCATTGGTTTTTACGGAAAAAATTAAAAGCTAAAGCAATAAGAAATCATCCACAAATCAATATTTAAATATTAATATCACGTTTAGTTGGAAGCTTGTCTTTATTCTCTCCAATCGATCACGCGAACAATTTTATTCAGCTTGTTGTTAAAAGTTTTGAAAATTTACCGCACATGGCTATGGCCATACCCCTGTTATTTATTTATTTTTTTTCATTGTTTAATTGGTAGATATTATAACTGTTGCATCATATTATTTATATCCTTTTCAATTATCATATAAAACTTAAATTCACACACACACACACATATATATATATATATATATATATATATATATATATATATATATATATATATATACAGTCCGTCTATGGTGCGGACGGTCTTTATGCAGATCACAGTATTGGTGATGATTTTTTAAAAAATCATCGTTAATACTATGAAAAACCGTTATTAATACTGCGGTCCTCATGCGGACCGTCCTTATCATAGAATTTCCATATATATATATATATATATATAACTATGTAAAATAAGACGATATTCTATAAAATATATAAATTTTACGTAAACATTATTATATATGGTAGATGATAACAGATGATTTATTACATCATATTATCTTTATAAGAGCTGTATATAAAAGTTTTTCAAGACAGACAAATTAATTATTAAAATTAAACTGAAAAATATTCATGAAGCCTCCTACATGTTTGGTGGCATACAGAAAATGGTGCATGATTGTTATTTCATAATGTTGAATGTTGAACCAACACTGATTATTATGGAGACATATGATAATCCCCTACTCAATCGTAAGGTCAATAATTTATGCCAATATGTTAAAATTTTCCCAAATTTCGGTTGAGACTCTATATTCTATACAGAATGGCACAGAAACAGAGGACAAATAATTGAAGGGGATTCAAACATGTTGGTTAAACTTTAACATAGTTATCATTATTCAACGATCATAATAAAGCCAGAATAACTAGTATTAGCCTGAGCCTTTAAAACATTAAAAAACAATTATATATAAAATAATAATAAAAAACATGGATTAATGTCTAGCGTCATGAGATGGTGTATGATCAGGGAAAGACAATAATGGTAGAGAAGATGATGAATGAAGAACGTACCACCAATTCAATACAAGCAAAGAGGACACAGGTCTTAAATCTGGACAAGTAGGTATCAGAGATGAACCCACCCAGGAGGGTTAATATAAATGCCGTTCCCATGAAGTTTGTGAGGGTGGTGGCTGACCTGGTTAAGCTGAAGTTCATGTAGTCATAGAAGTATGTTACAAGGCTAATGGCGTTCGCTATGAACGCCATGTTCTCCAGACCCTCCATCGCTGTTTGGATCAGTATTTCAATTTACATTCAACATAATTATCATGTTATATGGAAAATGTATGCATATGTTGTGTTTGATTTATTATTACCATATATGAAAAGTGCAGCTCTATTTCCACCCAGCCTTGCTTCATTCTTTGGCTGGGTTATAGAAATATCCCTGCAAATGCCCTGCTAAAGCATGTGTGATTAGCCAAGAGGATCAATGAATACTTGGATTTTTAACAAGAAGAAGAAGAAGAAGATAAAGGGCTTACCATTTTGTTGAAAGCTCTTTGGGTGAAGCACAAGGCAAATAGAATGTATTTAGCTTAATTCCCAGCTACTGGGGGTCGACAAAGTTAAATTATGTAGCTTGGCCTTAGGCTATAAATATATAGGCAGAGAGAGATAAGACCAATTGATGTTGGCATCGGTCCTACGTATATACATCCAATGATAATAAAACGGAAAAGTGTGGCATCTTTGCTATTATTTTTTGTTGGTGTCCAGTTCATTTTGTTTTTTTTATGGGTTTTCTCTCAGCTTCTAAGTATTTTAATTATTTATAAATAAATACATATTCTGACCTTACCAGTTCCACAAACTCTCATATGCTAGCCCGAGGCATCCAATTAGTCGGATATGTCAAATGCCACATTTCAAATCAATACGATTGGTTGCTCTGTGCCATTTGACTTAATTAGCACCACTCGATGGCGTATAGGAATTAATTATAAACAAAATAGATAAACAAACAAATAAATTATTCTTTTTCAAACTTCTTATGTTTCTTATAATCTCCTTTGCATGTTCTGTTTATTTGAAGATAGAAATGGCGACTCAAAAGGGTTTTCATCAATTTGCGGGTCATATTTTCTTTGTTTTGATTAATATTTGCAGGAACCACAACGCTCATATGACCGGCAGTTCAAACAAATCAATGATAGATAGTCAGCTCTAGCTAAACCCAAATCCCCATTGGTTGGATCCCAAAATCTGCAAAGTTTGGATGCATAACTCTAGTTTTGGCAAAAGAGAGCTGCTAGCAAGGGGTACCAAATTTGTTTACTAATGGTTGAAAAGTTAATATAACTTAACTACATGGAAATTGAAGCCGATAATATACTGACTTAAATACATATTTAAGATTCAGTAAACAAATTTGGTCACTCTAATCTTATTGTCTTGACTTATTAGCACTGTCACCACTCTCATTCTGTGAATCTCCTTTTTAAATTACTTCTTAATTTGTTTTCATTGCAAAATAGATTATTAAACATAACTAAAATTCAACTTGTAAGCTATACCATATTATTGAAATTGTAGGCTTCGTCGTTTATTATTGTTCTTATATTATTATATGATGAATATCATAGTGTTATTTGGAGACCATGATGCATGACGACTTTGATTAGGGGTTTAACCACCAATATTCATTGATCAGAGTCCGTATGATTCTCTAAGGCATGCTTAACACAAAACCTACCCTACGTTGACAAATTGTAACACGCATCACGACTCAAAAGCATAATACATATATAAATATATTAAAACAATTTTGGCTTATGTGATTCAATTTTATTCAAGCTAGGAATAGAAAAAGGCAACTCTCTGCATGTGACAATCATAATGAACCAGAATTCAATGGGGTATTATTTGATAATTGTCTGAATTTGTTACACTCAAAATTTAGGAAATCTCTAAAATTCTAAAGTATATGTATATATGTAAAATTTTGCCCAAAAATAAGTCTATTATGCATCATGAAGAATGCAGTACCAATTTATTATCAATAATAAGCTGAATTGATGCAGGTACAAAACTTATATGCATTATAACATATATATATATATATATATATATATATAAAGGTTATAGCGCGCCGGGGTAGACTTCAAGAGCTCTTGCTCTCCGTGTCCTCCTCCCGGGTAGACTTCAAGAGCTCTTGCTCTCCGTGTCCTCCTATATCTTTTTTTTCTGATTCTAGAAATCATAAAAACATACCAACTTCTTACTTTTTATCTTACTTTTTATGGTACGGTCTGTCCACATATGGATTAGCTCAAAACTGATTTGTTTTGAAAAAAAATACACAACAAAATAAATATTTTTTTTAAAAAATATTAATTTTGGTACGAATCCACATGCTCACAGACTACGTTATAACCTCCTTTTATATATATATATATATATATATAAATAAGGGATGAGTGAGTCCGGATAAGTTAAATGCTGTGCATAAACAAAAGTTTGGAGCAGTAGAATAAGGAGTTTTTTTTTTTTTTTTTTTTTTTTTTTGGCAATAGTGAATAAGGAGGTTTGGTAAAAGGGACATATCAAAGACGTCATTATCGCCCATGAAAATATAGTTTTTGTCTTTCAGTGAAAAAAAAGAAAATATAGTTTTTGTCATCCTTTACTTTGTCTACCACTGCAATTTTATTGTAAGATAGTCCTTTAATTAACTTGGCTCTCCTCCCCTTCGGTATTTTGCTCACAGGTATCTTTCTTTCTCCTCTCCCTCAGCGTCCAATAATCATCCATGAGAATCGTCTATAAATTAAAACTTAATTAACCAGATCTTAATTGTATGCCTAAAACATTTTATTTATTTAGTTTTCTTTTTTCTCCTTTTTGGGTGTTGACAGATCTAGAAATTCATGTGGAAAATGTGAAAACACCGTAGACTACGAATTAAATAATGTCTCAACCAACCTTGTAATAGAAGATGTTTGTTTAAAATATAGTATTAAATTGGTGAAATGAGAATGGTCAGCACTAGTGAGGAGCACATAAAGAGGGTTGGGTGTTTAAGAAACAGGCCTAGGCCCAAAAACTATTTAAAGGTGAGTAACAGTTTTGATCCATCTAGATCTGGTCCACTAATGGATAAGATGTCTCTTGGATCGCATGAACTTTTTAAAAGGGGAATTTGGTCTAATGGCCTTTTTAAAAAGGTCATGAGGATATATACACACCGATTCGTGAATTTTTTTATTTTATCCTTTAATATCCATTATACATTTAAATTTTTTTTAAAAAACTTGTATGTCTTTTCTCTACCTCTTTTGCTTCTTCTTCTTCTTTCAACTCCAAACGCCTTCACTTCCATGACCTTCATGTTCGTGCTTCTGCAAAACCTACTGCTTCTGCTGACTCTGGCAATGGCAATGGAGCCATACTAGCTCCAGGGAAGAACCCAGATGTTACTCCTTATGCCTTATGAAAGACAGTATTTCTCTCTAGTTGCCGTTGTTGGTCAAGTACTTCCCTTTTACTCTTTTTTTTTTTTTTTTTTTTTTTTTTTCCTTTTCTTCTGGAGAAAATGGTGCTTTTTTCTTGTTAATTCTGCATTTTCTTATGAAAATGGAATATGGGTTTTGGTATGGTGTTTTTAGTGAAATGGTAATTATTTGAATTCCTTGAACTCTCTCTGGAGTTTTGGTTATTAGAGAATTTGTAGATTAATTTTGTGTTTGGGTGTGATGGTTTGGTGTTACTTTTCTAATGGATTCATGTGTTAAATTATTCCAACGAGATGGATTGGTAGAATAATTAGGATCAGAGGCATTTTAAACTTCAAGGAATGTCCTATTTGATTTTGTACAGCCACTAATGCATATGGAAGAAATAAGTTAAATGGGATAAGTATTAAAATATTCTTTAAGTTGCTATAAATAATGTAATTTCACTCTATAAACCAGTTAACATTTACTGATGATTAATTAGTAAATTCTCCACCAATGTGAATTTGTGTATACACAATGTCTTGTAGGATGCGGTTAAAACTATTCTATTGCTCAGGGCTATTGACCTTGAAATTGGAGGGATTGCTATCTCTGGAAGGTGAGGAACAACAAAGAGAGTGATGGCTCGTGGTTTACATGCAATTTTGCCACCCATTGATGTGGTTGTCGATTCAATTTCAAATGCAGATCCAGCATATCCTGAGGGGTAAGGATACTGAGTTCTTGCTGGTTATTTTGTAATATCAGCAATTGATATAATGCTATTTATGAATGACCATAAAATGACTGTGTCATGAGTTATCTATTTTCTGGTCTCATGCCAAAGTGAGTAGAGCAGGTTTTGCATCATCTTTCTTGTATGACAAGCTTAAGAAACTCTTTCTTGGGAAGTCATATGTTTGATCCTCAATTTTAAACTTTGGCATCGCCTTTTAATTTGCTTTTAGTTTACTAGTTATTTTGTAATATCAGCAATTGATGTAATGCTTTTAAAAATTTGGACAAATATAAATTACCGATAAAAACCGTCGGTAATTTTTCCAGCAAATACATTGAGATCCATATTGGTGGAAACACATATTATCGAAGTTGTCGGATTGAATTGTGTTGATTCACTTTGAAAAATTAGACAAACGTAAATTACCGACGGACCATCGGTAATTACCAATGAAACCGTTAATAATTTTTCCAGCAACTACATGAGCTTGCTGCAAAAATTACCAACGGTTTTCATCGGTAATTACCAATGGGCCATCGGTACTCAATTTTCTTTTTTTTGTAATTTTCACACTTTTTCCAAATATTATGTGGATTCTTTTATTCAGGATCATTAATAAAGTTATATTTAGTATGGTATTGGTGTAAACACACATCATCTAAGTTGTCGGATTGAATTATACTGATTTGTTTTAAAAAATTAGACAAACGTAAATTACCGACGGACCATCGGTAATTACCGATGAAATCATTGGTAATTTTTCTAGCAACTACATGGGCTTGTTGAAAAAATTACCGATGGTTTTTATCGGTAATTACCCAATGAGCCATCGATAATCAAATTTTTTTTGCTAATTTTCACACTTTTTCCAAACATTCTATAGATTCTTTTGTTCAGAATCATTAATAAAGTTATATTTAGTACGATATTCGTGAAAACACACATCATCTAAGTTGTTGGATTGAATTGTATTAATTTATTTTAAAAATTAGAAAAAAGTAAATTATAGACGGACCATCGGTAATTTTTCCAGTAACTACATGGGCTTGCTGAAAAAATTACTGACAATTTTCATCGGTAATCAATTTTTTTTATAATTTTTGTACTTTTTCCAAACATTCTGCGAATTCTTTTGTTCAGGATCATTAATAAAGTTATAATTAATATGGTATTGGTGGAAATACACATTATCTAAGTTGTCGGGTTGAGTTGTATTGATTTATTTTTAAAAAATTGGACAAACGTAAATTATTGATAGATCATCGGTAATTACTGATGAAACCGTTGGTAATCAATTTTTTTGCAATTTTTGCACTTATTCCAATCATTCTATGCATTCTTTTGTTCAAGATTATTAATAAAGTTAGATTTCACATGTTCTTGATGGAAATATATATTATCAAAGTTGTCGGATTGAATTGTGATGATTTGCTTTAAAAAATTGGACAAACATAAATTACCGACAGACCATCGGTAATTACCTATTAAAACCGTTAGTAATCAAATTTTTTTTTTATTTATAATTTTTGCACTTTTTCCAAACATTCTGTGGATTTTTTTATTCAAGATCATTAATGAAGTTATATTTAGTATGGTATTGGTGGAAATACACATTATCTAAGTTGTCAGATTGAATTGTATTGATTTGTTTTAAAAAATTGGACAAGCCTAAATTACCGACGAACCATTGGTAATTACCGATGAAACCGTCGGTAATTTTTCCAGCAACTACATGGGCTTGCTGAAAAAATTACTGATGGATTTCATCGGTAATTACCGATGGGCCATCGGTAATCAATTTTTTTTGTAAGTTTATCACTTTTTCCAAACATTCTGTGGATTCTTTTATTCAGGATCATTAATAAAGTTATATTTAGTATGATATTGGTGGAAACATACATTATCTAAGTTGTCGGATTAAATTGTATTGATTTGCTTTAAAAAATTGGACAAACGTAAATTACTGATGGACCATCGGTAATTACCAATGAAACCATCGGTAATCAATTTTTTTGTACTTTCGCACTTTTTCCAATCATTCTATAGATTCTTTTGTTCACAATCATTAATAAAGTTAAATTTTCCATATTCTTGGTGGAAACACACATTATCGAAGTTGTTGAATTGAATTGTGATGATTTGCTATGAAAAATTGGACAAACTCAAATTACTAACGGACCATCAATAATGACCTATGAAAACCGCTGGTAATCAATTTGTTTTTGTAATTTGCGCACTTTTTCCAATCATTCTATGGATTCTTTTGTTCATGATTATTAATAAAGTTAGATTTCGCATGTTCTTGGTGGAAACACACATTATCGAACTTGTTAGATTGAATTGTGATGATTTGCTTTAAAAAAATGGACAAGTTGAAATTACCAATAATGCATTGGTAATTACTGATAGAAACCATCGGTAATTTTTCCAGCAAGCACATGGACTCCTACATTTATCCAATTTTTTCAAAGCAAATCACCACAATTCAATCCAACAATTTCGATAATGTGTGTTTCGACCAAGAACTTACTAAATATAACTTTATTTATACTCCCGTACAAAAGAGTTCACAAAGGGTTTGGAAAAAATGATAAAATTACAAACAAAGTTGATTACTGATGCCCTATCGGTAATCCAATATAGATCTCCATGTGCTTGCTGGAAAAATTACCGATGGTTTTTATCAGTAATTACCGATGGACCGTCGGTAATTTACGTTTGTCCAATTTTTTCAAAACAAATCACTACAATTTAATCCGACAACTTCGATAATGTGTGTTTCCAACAAGAACATGCTAAATATAACTTTAGTAATGATCATGAATAAAAGAATCCACATAAGGTTTGGAAAAAAGTGAGAAAATTACAGACAAAGTTGATTATCAATGGAACATCGGTAATTACCGATGAATACTGTCGGTAATTTTTCCAGCAAATATATGGAGACCTATATTGGATTACCAACGGTTTTCATTGGTAATTAACTTTGTTTGTAATTTTTTCACTTTTTTCAAACCTTTTGTAAACTTTTTTATTCACCATCATTCATAAAGTTTTCCAGCAAAGTTGATAATCTTGTAAGGTTGCAAAAAAAAGGGGTGGATTATTAATGGTTTCCATCGGTAATACCGATGGCATGGTAATACCGATGGCATGTTAGTAATCTTGTTCATTTCTAATTTTTGAATATTTTTTTATCTTTCTTTTTTTTTTTTTTGTGTTTTCTTTTGTTTACCATAATTCTCATCATAAAATTAAGTTGCATTGAGCACAAATCTTGGTGTAAATAAACGTTATCAAAGTGATTGTACTGAATTGTGATTATTTGAACTGGAAAATTTGACAATGATTACCAACGGCCTCCATCATTAATATTTTTGCTTTTTTTTCCTTTTTTTTTTTGGGTGTTTTTTTCTTTATCATGATTTTTTCATTAAAGAGGGTTGAAATGAACATGTTCAATGGTGCAAGTACATGTTATGAAAGTAGTTATTTGGAGTTGTCAGTATTAGTTTTAAAGTATGTAAAATTACCGAATGTCCATTGGTAATACTGAATGGTTCCAGCAATAGGTAGTTTGATAAAAAAAAAAATAGTTTTAGTTCTTCGTTTTAGCATTTTAACAAATTAAACCCACTTGGCATGTTTACAAGTTAGGTTCTGCTCAGCATAAGGTCAAAATGTAGTTATTTTTACCTACTCACCAGAAAAGAAGGCATCTGCATAGGACCCCAGAAGCAAAGCACTGACACTCAAGGATGTTTTTGGATTCAAAGCGTGTTGCGTGGAGATTAATAAACAAAATAACCGAAGCAGATCAGAGTGCATAAGAATAATACAGAAAACATATTAAAGTGAGCTTCCATTATTTGCTTATAATGTATAGAATATTATACAATAACATCATTGAAAAGGAACAAATACTACTTGGACATGAATCATAACTACACTAGTGCTCATTATTTTACTAAGAGTGGTAACAACTCATCGTTAAGGCACAGCAAAAAAGATGTAGGATCATTAGCAAAACTTCATCTTTGCAAAATTATAAACATATATACAAGCAGGAAAGCTGGCTTTCCATAAAATTATTGCTCTTCACTAACTTCAAAAGAATGATCTAGCTACCAGATATGAGCTGTTCAGGATGTTAAACATTCCAACATATTGGATTGCTGCTGGCATGCAATCACGTTAAATAGAAATTTCAAACTTTTCCATGTCTGTGTTGCTGCCTTATTCTACACCTCTCACATCATCGTCAGGTACCTGCATCTGGAGGAAACTGAGGAGAGCTCATTTTAAATTTAAGGAATAAAAACAAGCAGGTACTTTTTTTACCTAAACAATTAACAGCCAGTCCTCTAGTGGTCATATCCTCTTAATGCCTCAAGGATTTTATCCACTCATCTACCACCAAAAAAAAAAAAAAATATCAGGTAGCATGTTCAAGTAATTGATCATAATCACATAAAAGCAAGCACGTATATTCTTCTGGTCAGGTACAACGTGAAAATTACTAGAAGGAAAATCCCACTTGTAAAAAAAAAAAATTCAACAGCTATCATTTTGTCAAATTCACAGCTGGCACAAGTAAATTCTTATAACTGACACATCCTGTCTCCATTTGACCATGCCAAAAGTATAAAATAATAGAAACAGAGTAGTTATCCATGGGGTGTGTCCCTTCTAAGGGATTTTTGATACCACCATCAGTCTAAAATGGAAATGAAGTTGTCCATTAGTACAAGAAATTGAAAACCATTGGGTGGTTCTATTGCAAAGATGTAAGAGAAATCAAATAAAAGCATTAAAAAATATGGCCCTCTGGCAGATCAAGAAACTGGTATGCAACTTAACTATCGTCCAAGTATGTTCAGAGCCAGAACTTCCGAGTAAGGCTTCTCTCTCAAGATGTAACGTATATACTTTCTTGGAATTCTTGTCTTCAAAGAAACAAGAGCATGCCTACGACAGGACAGTGAAATGAAAAAAGGTAAAACTAAGCATTTAGGAATATTCAATCAGAATGAGGACAGAAATGCAGGTGCAACTCATACATGCACAAGCTACATGCACAAACATTTAGAAATGCATGCTAATAAATAATCAAGAGAAACAGAAAATAAGATAAAGTGCATGTAGGAAATAAGAGGTAGACTTCTCTTTATATTAGAATGAAACATACATGCACAAGCTACAAAAGTCAGTGTCTAGTTTTCACCATATAAATAAGTGTATGCACAAGATAAAAGCAAAATAAAAAGACATTGAAAACAGATTTTACCATAAGGTATGGAGGTCTTAACCCTATTGCCTGTCCTTTCGAAGACCTGTGAAGTGATGCACCCATCTTTATGTAAATGACACCAATTGAGGAACACAAAAGCCTCACAGACTATGGAAATCAGAATTTGAAAATAACATTTATTATCATAATAAAAATAATGAAAAATGTATTTTCTTATAAGGTTGCTTAAGGTTTTAGTTCTTTCGCAAATTCTTCTTCTGTTTGACACTAGCATATCCACTTTATAGGGAAAACAATTTCTTTAATTCATTATGCCTCTTTGAAGTACCAATCTCTTGTTCAAGGAATTACATCAAGAATGAGCATTAAAAAGAAAATATAAGAATTGTAAGAAAAAAAGGAGTAGGAATTGGTTCAATGATCACACCATGTATATTTCATTCTTTAAAAAAAAATATATAATATGGGGTGATAAGACGAAGCTTAAGGAATTTCAAATCATTTCAAGATCTTGATGTTTAAAGACATGAGCTCATAAATGCAACTTAAAAATTTATGTATTGTACAAATAGAAAAGCATACACACAATATTAGAACTTAGTTTGTAAAAAATTACTTCGAGCCAAAAAAAAAAAAAAAAAAAAAAAAAGGGAGTAAGAAAAGATACTTGTTTTCCTTACCACTTTATAATTGAATTCTCATCACTGCCATCCATTCCAGGACCAGGGTCAAATATTGAAATCCTCTCATCAACAACATCCACCCTTCAAATGTTTAAAGAAAATGTATATTTACCATCAAGTGATACTTTAAAATGTATAAAAAATTCAAGGTGGGCAGTGTGAAAAAAATATGACCACTGAACACCGGAAATTCAAGGTGGGCAATGAATAAACCAGTAAGTACCACCTCAGATAAAGAGAAGATGAGTTTTCAAATGCTTCTCCAGAGTTGCTAATGCCTACTGCAGCTATTTGAATGGTGCGTCCATTTACCACAGTACTACGAGTGACACGAATTTGTCCTGAAGTACGGTCAGCATGAATTGCAGTATGCATGGCCTCATGCTCATTTACTGAAGAATGACATAAGTTCATCAGCCATATGAAAAGTAATTCTTAGATAATATTTTAGAAAATTATTACTGCATGTCTGTATGATTAAAGGAAATAATGAATACCTGTTTCATCAGCTATTAGTGCAATTGAGGAAGGAACATCACATGTAAGAGACAATGAAACTTCTGCTAATACAGGCACAAGATGATCATCCGCAACCAAATTACCACGCTTGAAAACAATTTTCTGAGACATTTGGTGATACAGAAAGAAATATCATAAAAACTGAAGTAAGGATTTTGAATTGGAAACACAAAAAATATAGGGTGAAGGAAGTTACAAAATTTCCAGCGTTTTACATAAAGCTCTATACAAACTCCTATAGCCACCAGACAACCGATGAACATGAAATCCACTTTTAATGTGAGCATGTTCGTCCTCCAAAATGTCCACCTTTTCGATGAACTCAACACCTTTATCCCACCGTTGAGGACCACCAAGAAGCATTACATCTAGATACGTTCCAGGGACAAGGTATAGTTTTTCCAAATTTTCCACCTTATTATCAACTTCTGCTTAATCCATATCAAACCAGCAACCACCAAATTGGTTTCCATCACCTGCCTGATGGACAATAAGTGGTGGATATGCTGCAATGTGTGAAGATGCTTCTAGAAAAATAGGTCCATGAAAAGAGCTATAAAAGTTGTCATATTCTTTTGAAAATGTGGCATGTAGCATAGCTCGATCAGATCGAGAAGCATATACATATCTCCATGAACATGAAGGGCCATAAAACTCAGCATTTCCTAACATGTCCAAAACAGGCATCTTCCCCATTGCATTGACAACTTCGAAGGACTCACTTCCTACTTTGCACTTTACAAAGGAACTAAATGCATCGCATCTGTGAAAATAAGCACCTGCAAGTGACAACTCAAAATTAACAAAAACTGACAAGCACCAACATGTTCTAAAATATGCTGATATATTCTTTTACCATTTGATGCTTTCATTGTTATAGCAGCTTGAAGATGAGATCCTACAACAGTCTCAACAGGGAAGTAATGTAGCATGACTGTAGAAAATGGGAGGGAGACTTCAATTACCACCAATTAGAAATCATTATACATCATAATTACAAATGTTGACAAAGAAGAGAAAAGTTAAGGAAGAAAGTAGCCATATATAAATACGATAATAACATGATAATATTTACATTAAATAAAGATAATTCCTAATTGATGTACAGCAATTCCTTTTTCTTTTCTTTTCTTTTTTTTCTTTTTTAAAAATAGTAATAATTTTCAAGATTTTAACCATCAATTTCGAGCACTCAAAGTGACACCAATTACCCAATCTTTCGAAACAGAAGGCATAAAAATTAAACAAATTATTAGATAGAGAAAGTTTGATGGGTTTGCTGAGTTAAGTAGAAATGAGTATTGGTGTACATGTAAGTTCTAGGAGCTCTGAAAGTATATAATTGAAACAGAGAAGCTTTTTTAGAACAAAATATAAAAATACACAGAGAAGCTTTTTTAGGACAAAATATAAAAATTCAAAATTAAGCAAGAATTAGAATTTATCATCTCAATCCTAAGCATTGAAAATAAACATATAATCCTAGTGGTATTACCTCATCATGATTGAATGAATTATAAATGGAAAGCACTTTAATAGTAGCTTTAGCAGGCTTCAACCCCAGAAGCAGATACAGAAACTATAGCCACATCTGAGTAAAACCATTTGTAGTCACTTGATGTTTCAGCACAACCTGCATGAGTTAATAAGAATTCAATCTTGTTAACAACTTCAGAAGCTAGAATTAAAAAATGGAGAAGAAAGAAAAGCTATCAACCTCCTGAAACCTTTAGCTCAATCTCCTGATAAACACCAGGAGCCCAGGGGAGCATAATGCTTTGTTATATACCACTTCTTTTGTCAAAACTGAACTTCACTTGATCACAAACCATTACTTCTTCCAAAACCTTGAGAACCTAGAAAGGAATATGACAGACAAAAGCAAAATATAGTTAAACATTACTCAAAAAGGAATTTACCACCCCACATCTCAAATATAAGATAATAAAAAGCCATAACTCCACCCCATGATGCTCGCTAAAGTAACTCAAATATGCCGTCAATTTTCCCAATCCCTGTGAAGTTGCTTTCAGGATTCTGGAGTTCTGCGAGCCATGTTTGACAAGAATATCATCTGATACAGAAAAAATTTCCAGTGGTCTAAGTTATCATACAACTTGACGTCATCACTCTGTAAAACAGAGAAGGAACTAGTGAGAAAGAGGCAGAGAAGAAATCAACTAGAAACAAACTTGCATGTCAGGTTAAGGGAAGAAAAAATCTGGCAAAATGCTTAATCTGCCTGTTGTTAACTGTCTTTTGTGTTTGCTGGATATGCATAGATCGGTCTGGCTTTAGAATTGATGTTAACTTTAACACGTATAACATTTAACTACTAATCAATTTGTGCAATGTGAAAGCAAATCTTAAAAGTTATAATTCAAAAATGCAAAATGGTTTTCATAACCATCAAAATGGTAAAACAAAAAGAACTCTCAAGTTACCTCTGTCATATAGATTTCTTATGCATCTGGTCCCTGTGAGAAAACCTTTATTTGAATGAGATACTGATGGCCAGAAATTAGATACCACCTTGCTGTGGTTGGTATCGGTTTGATTCTTTCCAGAAAATCACTAGACATAGAGGCACAATGTATAACCATAGAGAATCTGGTAGGACAATATTAAGCGATGACACTTGCATGTGGCCTGCAACCCTTCTATCTTCAACTGTGACATTTGTTACTCCTAGTCTCAATGCATTTGTTAGACCCATTACAGAACCACTTTAGCAACCGAAGAGTTTGAAACAGACCATCAATATTTTGGAGATGGAAAAGTTACCACGGCAAAGGCCATGAAGAGGGCTAATCAAACCACTGAGAATACGCAACAATAAGACATGATAACAGCAACCCATTTACCCTATATATCTGCGTAATACAAGGACAATGTAAAAAAGTGAACTCAACCAAGTAGATTTTATAGGTATATTTTTATAGGTATAAGATGATTGAAAACTGTACAACCTCATAGTGAATATTGGCGGATTTTAAAATCAATTCTAGATAGCCATAAAGAAATTCATCCAAGGAGCGGTATCAAATATGCTATTACTTTAAGAAGTCCACATCTACAACTATAACAAGCAAAACTAATACTGTCTACAACCATCACAATGAAAATTAATACTATCAACAGGAATGAATGCAATAACATCCCATCATATGGTGGAAATCACCGGACCAGACAGCATACTCCAGCCAACAAATATTTGCAATTCCGGAAGTAAAAATTCAAAGTAGAAACCTTGAAGAGCATTCCTACGGATAACTTTTAGCGTATAACTAAGAACAGCACGAATGAGGACAAAAACAGGGGAAGGAGGGTCAAGTGACATGGCTTCTGCTACAATAAGAATGATCTTATCAGTCAAGTGCTTAAATTGTGGCTCAAGCAGCCGCACTGAAACAATCTCATGGCCAATTTCAATTCCTCTAACAACATAGAGATCAGAAAATACACCCTGCAATGCAAATTTAAAGAGAACAGTTAGATGGAAATCAAACACTAAGTAGCTCATTGCTATTGCTATACTATCCGAGATCACCATACATACACCATCTTCAAGTTCTATTTGGATATCAAGGTCTCCGCATAATCCACCAGAGTCACTCAGTGGAGAGTCCTTCAACGGATCATGAACAAGGTGATTGGGCGACCCATTGTTTTCAGGCATCAGCTGCCACATAAACTGTAAGCCCAACAACGACGAAAATACATGTTCTGCAGCACATACAGGTAAGTAATTTCAATCTTAGAAATAGAGCAAACTACATAGAAGAAAGAATAAAGTAAACACGCAATTCTAGATAAAATTTGATATCTTTATAATGCAAGTCCATACTAAAGTCGTGACCATTAGCGTTTTTAAAACAAAATTACCTTCATCATCAAAGGCGTGGACGCGGAGAGTGGCAAGTCCATCCAAGTCAAGTTTAACAGAACTATGAATATCTGAATTCTGGAAAAGTTATCAATGAAAACTTTACAGCGGATAACAGTTCCAATTTTTGGGGAGTAGAATAGGAAAAAGTGAGGGAAAGTACTGGATCAAAGGTCGCTTGGGGAACGTGGCATGGAGCGATTGGCTCGTGAGGTTGAGAACTGACAGATTCGTCGGCGCCCCAACATTTGGCAGAGATCTAGACACTCGTGACCTACAACATCGATTCTTTTTATTATTATTATTATTTTTTTAATTAATGCTTTTGGGACAAAGTGGGGCCCTGGTTCTGACCAGAGCCACCGACCGGCCGGAAATGGAAATTAGAATGTTCGTCTGAGTGGTAGAAATCATTCAAAAATCTAAAAGAGAAAAGTTCAACTTAATTACTAAATGGATCCAAATTTCAACTTAATTACTAAATTGATTTTTTGTTCCTCACATATATCAAATTGAGGAAGATTCAATAACGGACACGAACACCAACCTTGTAGACTTGCTGACAATGCATCATGAAACACAAAACGGATTAGACTCGTTGTAACAGGATTACATACTTTTTTTTTTTCCTGATTTTTAATTATTTGTTATTTATGATTTACCATGTCATAGTTTTATTTTAATTGGTTTGTAAAACATGATATTAACATAATTTCTGGGTGTAAGAAATAATTACAATTGTCTTATAATAAAAATATATAATATTTATAATTCTAGTTATATATACCATTTAATTATTTTTATTTTTAGTTAACTGCTATTTATAAAATACTATATTATAATTTATTTTTAAAATAAAAAAATTAAAATTTTATATGTAATTATAAATATACAAATTTAAACTTTAATTAAATATAAAGTCTTTCTGTAACTATAAATATATTATTTAATATATTTTTTATTTTTAAAAATATTTATTTTAAATAATTATAAAACAATTCAATCTGATTTTGTATTAAATATGAGATAACTAATCCATTATTCACTCTTAAACTGTACCAAATGCAGGACTGTGCCAATCACCTCCTAATTGTCTTTTCTATTTTACCCATAGAGTTTTTTAAAAACCTTATATATTTTCCTATTTCTATCCTATTGAATCCGATCCGGACATGTTCTGCATGCCAAATACCCCTAAATATTTTTTCTATTTTACCTTTGGAGTTTTTTAAAAATCTGATATATTTTCCTATTTTCTTGGGAACCAAACAGAAGATTACCTTGCATAGGAATATGAAATGGTTCCGTTTGCCGATTGGGTTTTTTGGTTGTCAGACTATGGCTTTTTATTGATTTTCTTTTTCAGAAATTCTAAGGTTAAATAGGAAGGACCTCCTTTTTCTGATTTTTAGGAGAATCCTAGAAAATAACGCCGTAACGCGTATTCAATTTCAAATTTAAGAGCCATTGGTGATTGTATCAAATTCCGTTATTTTCCGTTCCACCGCTCCCGTTTCCTTTGCCATTTTGCAAATGAAGGCCTTAACTTTTCACTACTTCCTCCATTAAAGAGAAAATTAAGAACAAGAAAAGAAATAATAAACAATAAAATATTTAAAATGCTGAGTCAACATGCACAAAAGCACGTGTCGTTCATGTTATTAGGGAGACTTCCACGTGTAGCGATCCTTTGTAATACAAAGTTATACTTTTTGGTACCGCGATTTGCCGCTTTGCTTCTCTAAAGATTTTCTGGCAGTGATACATGGATTCCAACAAGAAGAAACATTCGAAGTAAGTCAAAGGTGTGTTGACGAACCACCGGTTAACAACAATACAAGCAAAAGGGAGAATATGGGGGAGAGAGACGACCAGAAGACGGTGAAAGCAAACCATGATGATGAAGAACCGAAGGGCCTTCCTCACCAACAACCTCCTCAGCGAGGAAGAGATTTCTCCAGTGAAGCCCTTGAGCGACTCTGAAATCTTTCAATCATGAAGCTACACACACACACACACACATATATATATATATATATATATATACACAAGTCCTTTTTGAGTTGGGTCTGTTTAGGATGTTGAATTTAAAGCAACTATAAACATGGCAGGTCCTTGTAGAAATCATATGTAATGAAATTTCAGATTTCAGCTTTTTTGTTGCTGCTTTTAGAATCAAATACAATTAATCCCAAAAATAAGCTCGTTTTGATTTTAATACAAAAGTGGGATACTAGTGAAGCCACGTACAACAACCTGGCCATGAATCAAACTAAACCATCTGCTTGAGTATATGAGTTAGTTAATATCAAACCCTTTTATGGTAACTACTTTTCAATAGATTCTCAGCCAAAAAAAAAAAAAAAAAAAAAAAAAAACCAGTTTTGAATACAGAGTAACCTCCATAACTCAGCCACCATCATTACAACAATTCTGTCAGCATTTCTTATGGTTGAGAACCTACAAAAGATCAATGCACCATGAATGTAAATCATCACAACATCATAATAAATAAAGAACAAAAATTGCCAGAACGAGAAACTTACCTATGTGCTATGATAATAACTGTTCGTTTTGCTTTAATATCATTTTTGAATTCATGAAGGACCCCCTAAAGATAAAAGAGTATCAGAAACAATGAGCACTCAGAGTTCTACGTGGTTTTTCTACTTTTTTCTTTCTTTTTGTCTTTTTCTTTTTTGTTTTTAAGGTCAAAATAGTTAATGAATATGTGAAAACTTGAAAATTATAAGTTGCCTTGACATAATCTTCACTTTGTGAATCAAGGGCACTGGTGGCTTCATCAAGGATCAAGATTGAAGGGTTTCTAAGAATGGCCCGAGCAATAGCAATCCGTTGCTTTTGTCCTCCACTAAGTAAATTGTCATCAACAAGGGTTTCGTAGCCATCAGGAAGAGACAAGATGAAGTCATGAGCATAGCCAACCTTTGCTGCCCATTCTATACCTCCTTGTTTAATGTCTCCTCTGCAACCATATTTAATATTCGACTTGATATCCATATGAAACAGATGGTGTTCCTGTCTAACATGAGAATATAAATACTGATTGGATAGAGAGTTTCAAGTATATTTTCCAGGGTACATAGTCTAACCTGTTCAACAAAACCAATTTTTTCTCTCAGCCATCGGATATCCAACTCTCTAAGAGGAACACCATCAATATAAATCTGCAACATCATAGGCAGCTTTTGGGTAAGATTCCCATAATTCATGTATAAGCAGTTGAAATCTTCAAATGGAGCATAATTTTTCTCTATACTTACAAGCACATGAGCTTAGGAAAAGTTCTACAGTGCAAGATATGCAAACCAGAAAATAAAGATAGTGAAAACTTTTCCTTCCATTCAATGTATATTTCATTTTATTTCAAAGAGCTGAATAAGATTAAATTGATCTTACCTGTCCATTAATTGGCTCATATAGACGAAGCAAAAGATAGGCTAAAGTGCTTGCTACACCACCACTCGGACCGACCTTGCCAAAATTTACATGCACAGTCAATCCTTGAATTTTTAGAATAATGATAAGGGAAAGCAAAGATAGTTACAATTGCAACCACTTCATTTGGATGTATAGAAAGGTTTACACGATCTAGAACCGGAACCTGTTTAAACGAGGCAAAAAACAAGTCCTTAACAAGACCCCCGAAGAAAAAAGCTAAGTTACTTGTAAGGACTAAGCGAAATGTTTTTAACATGAAAATTATTACAATACATTTTTAAAGCACAATAACATAGACGTACTTTTATCCTTGTAGGATAGTGAAATCATATATTCACAAATTGGATATGTCCCATTAAACTCTGCAATTTGACACCTGTAGAAAGCAGGATGCACCACTATTGATAACTACATCAGAACAGAAAAACCATTATGGTTCGCTATCATGAGATGTGTGCCTGCCTTTTGAAGAGAACTGGTCACTGGGCAGCAGATCCATTAACTGGAGAAACCTTTCACTCGTCCCAACTGACTGTAGTAATGATGATACATTGTCTGTCACCCTCCAAGTTGCAGAAATTAGCCACTGACACTACAAGACATACTTAGTTAGTTGCTCAGCCGATATATGACCACTCAGCATTGACATTCCCCCTAATAGAACTGCAAGAACCTGTAAAATATAAATTTGACATGGTAGAACTCAAATAACAAAAGTACATGATTGAAACAGTGGATCCAAATCAAACAAATGAGGGGTTTTTCTAGAGTAACCTTTAAATTACATTAGATCAACTAAAAAGAAGCCATACCTGCATTGAACGGTAAAGGGAATTAAAACTCAGATTCCAGACTCCATAAGCTACACTTTCTCGCATGTTTATGGAAGCTAATTTGTCCAGCCATTGCTTGAACCTAAACATCATATGAGTTGGGTTACACTGTCACAGTAGATGACTGCTTGTAGAACATGCTCACTAAGACAAACTTCAACAGGAAATCAAAAGTAAAAATCAGTGCCTTCCAAGTTCTTTCTTTCTGCTCCATAAACCCGAACGATTCTCATTAAAGAAAGTGCTTCTTGTGCAACCTACATTTGAAAAGGTAGAAATAAACTGACAACACAAAATTTTTCAAATGATAAAAGCTGCAGACCAATTTGGAACAGAATTCTAGCCTATACTTTGTTGGCACCGGCAGTGAAATCATGGGTCACCTTTGCAGCTTTCTTCTGGTACCTACCAAACAAAGCAAGATCAAAGACTTGCGAAATACAAACTAGAACAAAAGTTCAAAATAGTCTAAACTATCAAATAAATGCATGAAGTTCAAATGTGATACAGATGCTTACTTGCCATAAACAACAAAAATTGCAGATAACAGAGAGCATATCAACAATGCAGATAATGCAAGAAGCCAAGATAGCATCAATAGATTGATCAATGCCCCAGTTCTCTAACCATAAAGTTCAACCGTGACTTAAACTATCTCCGCTGAGGGCATTTCAATAAACATAAAATATCAATAAGAATTACAACCTGAAGAACATTCCTTAAGATTAAATTAATGTTATTTCCGATAATATCAGACAGCCGTTGACATTCTGCCCCCAGCCTGCTTGTCAAGTCACCAACTCCTTCTCTGTCGAAAAAGCTGTATCCTACATCAAAGGAATCACCCAAAATAGAGTGTTAAAGTAAAATAAGACACATCAAAATGATTCTGCTAAATGTAACTCAGTGTGAGAAATGCAGTAGATGCTTCAAATGTTGGAGTAGCCACATGAAGCACAAACCTGAGAGATAATAGTAGAATATACATTTTCTCTGAGGCACCTGACCTGCAAGTATGATAATGAAGAAATTTGGCAACAATAAGACATAACACAAAGATGATAGACCCATAACAAGTGAACTACATATCACACGATGTACATACAGACTAAACAAATTAAAACTCCTTAAAGCAAGTTGGAATAGCAATTATCATATGCCATTCATTATGTGTATCCTAAAGATGTAGTTTTCCATTTACCAGATTATTAGTAATTATTAATTAAATGTTTTGGAAGCCTCTATAGCATTGGGAGATTGACTTATTAGTATTTTTTGTTTTTCAAAGAGGGGACTGGGGGAGGGACTCACCAAGATAGTATGTGCAACAGCATAACAGCCACTCCGAAGACCACTAAGATTCAAATGACAAATAATAAACAAAAAACCATATTAAATAGCCAAATATTTTTACGAAGACTTGTAAATGATAATGTATTTAATGAATTAACCATTTCCGATAGTTACTAAGATAAATGCGCATATTATTCTTTAAGGCATAGAAGACTGTGAAATTAAAATTTAAACTCATTAATAAAATGGTAGATATATTGATCTTCAAAGGTTCGTTCTGAATAAATTATTACTCCTATTGGTATTAGAAATTGAATTATAAGATTCAACCTGCATATCCCTGACGTGAAACACAAAATAACTAATAACTGCGATTTCCTAGCGAACACGGTGGTCTCCACATTCTGTGCGGAAAATATAGACTCTGTCAATATACTTGGCATCGAAATGCTGAGCCATGAAAGAACATGTATTAAAAAACAGAAATAACATTGAACTAGAGATGTATTTAACCCAAGTAGTTACGAATCTGAAAAAGCACTCAAAATTCGCGTCAAAGGATTGGAGAACCACTCACCGCAGCGACGATTAAAGTTAACAGGTTTCGCTACTTGCTCTTCCTCAGTCTTGAATAACCTCCACCAGCTACCTCCCGGTATTACCGACCCAAAAAATTCAACCCATTTCTGAATAATCCCCAATAACCGAAAAGTTTTATCTCGGTCTTCTTCTTCTTTTGCTCTCGGCGTAAATAATCGACCCATGAGAGCAGGATTTCCGAACTGGAAACGATGGCGTTTGGATACGACGCTTAGAACTGGAAACTGGGATTTGGTTTTGAGATTGAACACTGCTACACTGGAGCTGTGTTTATTATTCTTTTATTTATTTATTTTTCCTCATCTTTAGCGCAATGGAGCGGGTAATAAACGCTCCAATCGGATTTTTATTTTTATTTTTTATTTTATTTTTTTCCCTGAACAATTATTGTTAATTACCAAGTAATTATTTTGTATACGAAAAATTTTCAAATATTTAATTGAGCAAAACTTTTTCTACACATTAAGAAAATATATATTTATGAAATTATTAAAGTGAAAAGAAGTAATCTGTTGCACATTATTGATTGGAGATTCACTGGTGTTTTGCTCAATCAAAAAACTGTAGGAAATTTTCGTTTTATTTATATTATTTGATAGACATTATCAGATGTGGCTATATGAATTGGATTGATTAGTAAACGGTTGGTTGATACTCACAGTCAAATATGTTTAAGGAGGTTTAAAAAAAAAATGAAAGGAAATAATGGAAGTCATAGGTTATACAGTTCGAATTGATTTAATATTCAATAATCATAGTATAATTACTTCTTCTTAATACACGCTGATTCCAATTCATGACCAATAATAATACAAAAGACAGCATGTTATGTTCAAACAATACCATACGGAAAATTTATTGGCAAAAAAGATAAAAAAAAATACATTAATGGCAAAAAAACTGATTACTGATTAAAATTAAAATAAAACAGAGGAAGAATTGGTTATAAGATAAAATACAGCCGTCCGGAAACAATTCACCAAGAAAGGAGCCGCAATAGCAACAAGGAAGAAAGAATACCACAAAAGAGGCTAATATTGCCCATAGTCCTAGCATAACGTGAGTTAGGATGGTAGAGTAGTATTATCATTACAATAGCATAAACATGCAAAGTAGTGATGAAGATTAACATAGTTACAAAGTTTGTATCAAAAGAGAGACTTTTGAATTGAACTTGAGTTGAAGGAGGGCAACCATAGTCGTTATATGAAATATGAAGATCTGATGTGATGATAAAATAACATTCTCTAGTCGTTCTTGCTCCCTGATCATAAAAAAGATATAAACATTTTAAAAATAAATAAACAAAATAAACACCAATTTTTGGCTTTTCAACAAAAAAAAAATAAAAAAATAAAAAAAAGTAAACGCTAACCTTGTGAATTTTAAAACTCTTCATTTTAAATATGTAAAAAGGATAGGGATTTCAAGTTTTTCATTCTAACTTTTCACAAACAAAAACAAAATAAAAAAATGTAAATTCAAAATTTAAAAAAAAAAAAAAAGTAAAGTCTAAGAGAGGGGTAGAGATTTCTAGCCTTTCACATTTCTAGCTTCTCACAAACATAAACATAATAAAAAAAAAAAAGTAAATTCAAAATAAAATAAAATAAAAAATTCTACCCCTAGTGAATTTTAAAACTATCATTTTATATATGAAAAAGGGATAGAGATTTCTAGCTTTCCCAAAAAAAGCCTTTCACATTTCTAGCTTCTCACAAACATAAACATAATAAAAAAAAAATAAATTCAAAATAAAATAAAATAAAAAACTCTACCCCTAGTGAATTTTAAAACTCCTATTTTATATATGAAAAAGGGATAGAGATTTCTAGCTTTCCCAAAAAAAAAAAATTATAATTCTAACTAAAAAAAAGTAAATTAAAAAAATAAAAGAGTAAATTGTAAGAGTAAAAAAATAAATTCTAATTCTAACCTGAGTAATGTTAAATAATTCCCCATTTTATATATGAAAAAGGGATAGAGATTTCTAGCTTTCCCAAAAAAAAAAAATTATAATTCTAACTAAAAAAAAGTAAATTAAAAAAATAAAAGAGTAAATTGTAAGAGTAAAAAAATAAATTCTAATTCTAACCTGAGTAATGTTAAATAATTCCCCATTTTAAAAGGGACGAGGAAAGATTTCGAAGATTTTAGAAAGTAGAGCGCGCTATTTACAGGATGCAGGATGTCCAAAGATTTTAGAAAGTAGAGCGCAGTATTTACAGGATGCAGGATGTCTAGAAAGTAGAGCGCGCTATTTACAGGATGCAGGATGTCCAAAGATTTTAGAAAGTAGAGCGCAGTATTTACAGGATGCAGGATGTCCATTCAGGCAATTGCCATAGGGTCTATTTATAATTGCAGATACATATTAATTGTGATGTCACAAGTGGTAACCCCTTTTTATTAGGGTCTATTTATAATTGCTTATTTTCAAAGTGTCTTTTCCTAAGATGTCTCTCTTCTTGCTTATTGATTAGTCGTCGCTTATTGATTAGTCGTCGAGAGCCCACTTCAATACTGATTGGAAAAAATTCTTATGTAATTCTTATGTAATGTCTTGATGTCGACTGCATCACATTACCTACATTACCTTACCTCACATATTGTGTAGACTCACTAATGTAATGTCTTGATGTTGACTCACGACTCACATTACCTTACCTCACATATTGTGTAGACTCACATATATTGATGTTTCAATACTTTATATATGTTACCTTTCTGGATATGTCAGCAAGCACAATTACATACTTTATATAAGCAATTACATACTTTATATTTTATATGTTATCTTGAGCTTTGATTTTAAACTCAGGCTTGGAACTTGCATTTTCAGAAGTTTCTTTATATCTTTATACCCGGCTACTTTTACGCCGTGATGATGGCACTGCAAGTTATATTAAGTCTCAACAAAGCACATTAATTTACCATGTGGGATTAATCTGTAGCGATCAAATTAAAAGGCTTTGATATTACACAAAAAAAAAAAAAGAAGAAGAAAAAAATTAAAAGATTCGGTGAAAACTGCCTATGCTTGCATATTATATCGTTAATATAATTGTCGCGATATATTTTTATTATATTTATCAAAGAAAAAGGAATATAGATATAGCTTTATTATATATATTGAAAAAATTATATATCAATCCACTTCCTTTCTCTGGAGTTCTGAGCTTTTTTTTGGTAATGTTCTCTGGAGTTCCTGACTTCTGTCTTGGACTAAACCAAAAAATAATAAAAAATTAAAGAAAAACCTTTTTATTTATTTTTTATTTTTTATTTATTTTTATTTATAGAAAGAGACAATTTTGTAACAAGCCTCAATTGTTTTGTTAACAATTTTTTTTTTTGTTTTTTTTAGGTTTGCTAAATCATTGTTGGCCAAAATGCTTGTTTTCTTTTTCTTTTATATATATATATATATATATCCTCTATTTTTACCTTATTTTTACTTAAGAGAATGTTAAAAAAAAAAAAATTGATAATTGCTATCTCATATTATTAAATCTTTGAAAGCCACACAAATGTCGTAAGTAAGTAATTAGGTGCTACTCATGTAATCATTACTTTTATTTTTTTATATAATTTTTAAAAAAATTTAGGAAAAATTTTTAAAACAGTAATGCTACAGGTATTAAAATGTTTATCAGATTTTTTGACTAAATAATACATGTTAAATTATTATTAATTGGTATATTTATAAAATCTAAATATAGAAAAGTAAACTCTTAAATCAATAAGTGATTAAAAATAATTAAATGCTATCACATTACATGCCACATCATTAGTAAATAATTTTGGTAAGCTTAGCATTATTGTTTTAAAAAACCGTCACATGTATAAAAAGTGATTACCTCAACCAATATTTAGTTAAACTATCCCCATCGGTAACTAAACCGTGCGAAACGGAAAAAGAATAGCTATAAGGAGACAATGATAGACTTGGAAGGGGTTTGCAATTATAAGATAAACCAATTAAATCACTTAAAAAAAACAATTGCTCAAATGATTTGGGTAACTTTAATTCTTGAAGTAAAAATTGAGACTGACTTGGAAGTAAGCAAAAACCAAGACATATACATATGTCATACGACTTGAATGATGAAGACATAA
The DNA here is from genome assembly GCF_031755915.1 of Ziziphus jujuba. Taxonomy (NCBI): domain Eukaryota; kingdom Viridiplantae; phylum Streptophyta; class Magnoliopsida; order Rosales; family Rhamnaceae; genus Ziziphus; species Ziziphus jujuba. Next base: position 7,646,708 of record NC_083383.1, on the reverse strand, counting down.
TATTGTGTGGGAGCTCATTCTACTACCTCCTTACCCAAAACTCACTGTTTCACTTGATCTCCCTATTGTTTTCTCTAGTGCCCCTTTAATTATAAGTTGCCAGAATTTTGTGTTTGTTTTGTCCCATTGATTTTTGTTTTGGATTTTATTTTTAAAGGATTTAAAAAAAAAAAAAGGGTAAAAAAGAATAGTAGGCATTTGAATCCTGAAGGAAAGTGAGGGGTGAGAGAGAAAGAAAGAGATTACATGCCTCATCAAGCATGGATAATAATTTGACCTTCCATCTTTGATGCTCAATTTTACTAGTGGCTGACAAAGAAGAAAAACAGACCAAAAAAGAATAGTAGGCATATTATCAGAAACCCATGTGTGTTGACCAAAAACCCCTCCTTTTTCTCCTAATGTAGTGAAACCTTGAAGAGAAATGGATGGATTAGGAAGAAGCACTTGGAGAGTAGAGGAAGTTGCAATAGCAGATGGATGATGCGAAGGCGATCTTGGCTGCAGACTCATTAGAAAAAGTTGCGAGGCAGTAACTAGGTCCACATTAATACTTTGAATTTGATGATGTTGATGATGCTCAGCTCTAGGTAAAAGTAGCAATTTAGGTTATGATACGGTAACACGATTCTAAAACGACTCGAAGTTGAGTTCGGATCAAATTCGGATTAATTCGTTTAATACGATTATTAAACATATCAATTTTAGATTGATCCATTTAACCCAAAATTGATCTAAAAACCTGTTTAACTAAACGTATCAATCTAACCCGACATGATTATAATCCGTTTAAATTATAATTTTAATATACTAATTTACTATTAATAAAATTTTAACTAGTACTTTTTTATTACTAATTTATAAACTTATTTAAAGTTGTATTATTACTTTTTTTTATTAATTAGAAAAAAATTAAAATCATTAAAGTAATATTTATTTACTTAAATATAATATATTTAATATATATATATATATATATATATGGATTTATGGACATCGAAAAAATAAAATTAATATGCCTAAGAGTATTGGAAATGTAGAAAATTAAAAACATGATTATTTGTAAAAAAAAATTTATATTAGTTATAGAGATATAGTATTAGGTTTATTAGGTGTGTGTATATATATATTTATTATGTGTATATATATACTTAACTATTTTATGATATTATTATATTATCATAATATGTTATATTAGTGTAAATTTCTAACTATGATTATATGATTTTGCACATATATATATATATATATATATATTAATTTATTTAATTTGATAAATTTCATGTAAATTGGTCAATTTCGTATAAACGGGTCAATTTGTGTAAATGGGTTAATTTTATATAAACGGATCAATTTTGTGTAAACGAGTCAATTTCATGTAAATCGGTTGTATTAATCCAAATCAACTTATTTAATAAACAGCTTACATAGGTCATTTCAGGTTATTGTTTATTAAATAAGTCGTGTTCGGGTTGAAAAATTCTGACATGATTAATAAATAGGTTGTGTTCGGGTTAATAATTTCAACACAATTAATAAACAGGTTAACACAAACCCGATATGGTGACATGAGTTGCCACTCCTAACTTTTAGGGGTGGGCAAAACCTAAACTGGACCTACCAAAAATACCAAATCGAAGAGCATTTGGTTCGGTTTGGTTTGGTTTTACATTTATTGATTGGGTTAGTCGGTTAAATATATTAAAAATTGAGGTATTTGGTTCTTGTTGTGGGTTGGGTGGAATTTCACGCAATCCAACCCGTACCAAACCGATGCCTTACTCATTGTAACTCAAACATTTTATTTTATATATAAAATATAGTATATAAAATATATATTAAAAATTATTTAAAAATTATTTTTATTAAAATTATGTACACCCTTAGATTTTTCCCCATCTACTCCCCATCATTGGATTCAATCCCATTTCATAAAACATGTTTGAAACCCTAGCAGCCAACCTAACCACCACTCCACCAGCAAGCAAGGCAGCCTTAGAACTCCCATCGGCAATTCCACCAAGCAAGAAATGGTAATGCCATCATCGGCAACGCTAACTCCCAACGTTACCACTGACAAGGCCACCAAGCAAGCACCAATAACAATATGATATGTGGCCCTATTTTGAGTGGTGAAAAATAGAGCAAAATAGATGAATTGAGGGGAGAGACGGGAAGAAGAGAAGAGAGAAAAGTAAGACAGTTTCTCAGTCATAACCTTTTCCTTCACATTCCCCTAGTTCATATAATAGGAAACCATTGACTATAACTGCTCCTAACTAAAAGGAAAACATGGCTAGCATGGCTTCAATTATATTTACATCATTGCTACCGTTACCTTCATAAAGAAAGAAAGAATTTTCATATATTACTACCCTTAAACTATACGACAGACATGTAGAGGGATATAGAGAGAGACATGCGAAGAGCCATGCAGCATGTAGCATGGGAAACATATGGGAACATGCATGGCATATGGGGTCTATGCAGGTAGGTAGGTGTAACAGCTCAATCAAACCGCATGTAATATTGTCCGCTTTGAGCTCCGCCCGCATGGTTTTAAAAAGCCTCACAAGGGAAAGGTGTTCACACCCTTATAAGGCATACTTCGTTCCCCTTTCCAACCGATGTGGGATTTCACAATCTACCCCCCTTGGGTCCCAGTGTCCTTGCTGGCACATCGATCCGGGTATTGGCTCTGATATCAACTGTAACAGCCCAGTCCACCCGCATGTGATATTATCTGCTTTGGACCTTACCCGCACGATTTTAAAAGGCCTCACAAGGGAAATGTATCCACATCCTTATAAGGCATGCTTCATTCTCCTTTCCAACCGATGTGAGATCTCACATGGGACCCCATCATTCCCTCTTATGAGTATAGCCTTGTCCATAAGGATAAAATCCGAATAGAGTTTTATGAATTGGCGAGTATTCTCCCATGTAGCATCACCAGGGGTCGTTTTTTGCCACTGCACTATAATTTCAGTTTTGGGACGATATTTTCCCCATTGGATGATTCGGCTATCCAATATAGCTTGAGGTTAAGGCAATATTATTGCTTCTTCAGTCATTGGTGGCAAAGTAGAGGATGTAACTGACAGGGTCCAACCTATTTCTTTAATAAATTAACATGAAAGACATCATGAATTTGAGCTCCTGGAGGCAGTTGTCACTGTTCTAATTCGTTCTAGGACCCAATATGGTTTGTAAAATCGTGGCGATAATTTAAGAGAGTGGTGTAACATGATTGACCATTGTCGATATGGTTGCAACTTTGAATACATATAATTCCCAATGTCAAATGTGACATCTCTACGGTTCCTGTTTGCTCTTGTTTTCATATAGTCTCAAGCAACAATTAAATTTTGGTGCAAGTCCTTTAAAATCTGAGCTCTGTCATGAAGGAATTCATCCACATCATGAACTGTGGTGGTACCTGGAACATAAGATAGCTCCACTGGGGATGGCACACCATACACAGCTTCAAAAGGAGAAACTTTAATGGTTGTGTGAGTAGATGTATTATAACTATACTTAGCTCAGGGTAACCAGTCAAGCCACTTAGTTGGCTGCTCTCCTACAAAGCAACAAAGATAATTCCAAAGGGTGATTCACAACTTCAGTTTATTCATCAGTCTGTGGATGGTAGCTAGAACTCATTTGTAGAGCCATTCCCTGCGATTAGAACAATGTCTTCCAGAAAAAACTAGTGAAGATCTTGTCTCGGTCATTAATGATGGAAGTTGATATGCCATGCAACTTCATGATATTTTCTCAATGAAGGCTTTGAATACTGTGGTAGTTGTATAACGATGCTTCAAAGGAACAAAATGGACATATTTTATTAAGCGATCCACAATCACCATGATTACTAAATATACACAGGAAGAAAGCAACCTTTCAATGAAATTTATAGAGACGTCTGTCCATATCGTAGCTAGAAGGGGAAGTGGTTGTAGGGGTCTTACAACCTTAGAGCAATCGACTTTACACTACTGACAAGGAGGCCACTCCTTGATGTATATTTTGATCCTAGCTCATATCTTTGGCCAGAGAAAATCTTTTTTAATCCTGTTAAGAGTTTTGTGGCATCCAAAATGCCCACCCATGGAAGTAGAATGATTTTCTGCCAAAATTTTAGGTATTAGAGATGAGGTAAGACTCACGCAGACTTTACTTTTATGTATCCAAACTCCATCCTGAAGTAGATAAAGTTAAGTTTGAGTTTCACTAGAATTGGAAAGCTCTACATAGTATGGATCTTACTGTACTTCTCATTGGAGTTCCCTCCACCAATCAAGTGACGATAAGGGGATTGCTTGGTATTGGAGTTCTTTAACCCAAGATCGTGCGCCAGCTCCTTGGCTGTCTCTTCCATCTTTATATAGGATTGTGTAATTGTAACTCATGATCTTTGGTAGCCTTCATGTCTGCACAGGCGTGGTAATTCATTGCTCCAATAAATACTTCAGACTCCGTTGGTCAGTTAGTCCGTACCACAAATGGCTTCCCAACAAATATGGCCGCCACTTTCAAATAGTTTTAACGATGACCAACATCTTTTTCTCATAAATGTATAGTGACAAGGCTAATCCCTTAAGTGCTTCACTAAAACAAGCTACTGGCCTATTATTCTACATCAATATAGTGCTAATCCCCACTCCACAGGCATCACTCTACCATAAAAGCTTGAAAAAAATCTGAAAGTTGTAGCACCGTTGGTGCATTGAAAGCTTTTTTTAGCTTTTCAAAAGCTTCTGCAGCTTCAGTAGTCCAGTGGAATCCATCTTTAGTAAGAATTCTTGTCAATGGCACTGCAATACATCCAAAACTACTTATGAATTTCTTGTTGTAACCGACTGATGAGAATCCACCCATACCCGTACAACTGACAACCTGCTGGGGTGCTGATCCTTTACAAATGAAGACGAAACCAATCACTATGGCACAAGCTAGAAAATTCAAAAAAGATCTGGTTAACTTCATCCAAGGAGTGATTTAATCTCAAAAGGGTATGACGTTATCCGAAGATCCAAAGTCTGTCTTGTGTATCCAAGTCACAAAAGCAGAAATGAACCCGGAAAGCTATTTTGGTACATTTTTTTACCCCAGGCAGCAAGGAATGGATTAAACTCTTAATGAACTCAATTGATATCACAAATAGGCCATGAAATCATATTAAGGTAGAAGCAAAAGCAATTAAGGACCACATTTGCACATAGACTTCTTTTTGGCCAAAATTGCTCATTTTTGGTGCTGACTTTGACTTCTTTCGTTGTTCAAGTAATTTTGACTTATTCCAATCAAGGACAAAGTATGAGAATCATTATTAATCCTATTTGGCATCGTACATGGCATGTGAGAGCTGATTTGGAGCCTAAAGTAGCTGGAGATTGGATAAAGACAGCTTAGTTGTCAACTAGTTAACTAGTTTCCTAATTTGAGTTTGACTTTTTAGTTTAGGAAACTATCTTTTATTTTGGTTTTATTTAATTATTTTCTGGAAAGTTTAACTAAGGAAAGTTATAATTTTATTATTTTGATTGTAAATTAATTAATTCCTAATTCAAAATAAAGGAATTAATTAATCAAAATTAGATTAGGAAAAAAGGTGGAATTCGGCCACATTAGGAAACCACTATGGTTGCCGGTATTTACCTAATTATTTAGGGTCTTATTTTGTGTTTTCAAACCTATTTAAAGACTTATTTTCTCAATAAGATGCAGTACATCATTTATACAGAAAAATACTTATGAGAAATAATTCTCTTTATTCTCGTTAAACACCTAAAATATTGAATCGATTCAAGTGTTTTAGTTTGACTTATCAATAGGACATCTATCACCTATTGTGTGTCTTCATCATATACCAAGGTTTTTAATTACAAGTTGATAAGGGATTGGGGTAACCATTAAAATTTGAACTTAATTAAGATCCGGGCTAATATAATATGGGTTTAAGAGCAAGTCGACCTAGGTTCGTATCATTTGGTATCAGAGATGAATTTTGTTTAGGTTTGACCTATCTTATTTGTTTCATTTTGATTTGTATTAATATATAATTTTAGCATTAGGTTAAGGTTGCTTCTATCTTTTTCACATTCTGCATTACAAAAAAAAAAAAAAAAAAAAATTTACATCGCCGAGTTTTTTTCTTTGTTTAGCTAAATTTTTACTTCCTAGTTTGTTGGTTGTTTTGCATATTAGTTCTTATAATTTATTTTATTGATGATTTTTCTTTACTATTTTAATATTAATTAGTTGCATTCATACATTAAAAAAAAAAAAGAGATATTTGAAAGCATATTGCATTAAAATAAAATAAAAAATTATGCAATTTATTTTTGTTTGAAGTGTGGGTTGGGTTTGGTGGAAATTTGGCATTTGAAATTGCAATTTTGGTGTTGTTTCTTGCTTCCGGAGTTTGTGGTTCAATATGTGAGTGATTTAAAAAAAGAAAAAAGAAAAGAAAAGCCAAATAAAAAAAAAAATCTGCACATAGACCGGTTTGTGGAAGATCCAAAAATTGAGCTTGTTTTGGTGTGAAATTTCAATTGTGATTATTTGGGGTTGTTATTATTCATTATATATAGGTTGCTGTTATTCATTCTATATAGCTGCTGGAGATTTGAATTTTGAGTGTTGAAATTGTTTGGATTAAAATTGGTTAAAGGATTCAAGAAAAAGACTTAAATTACAAGAATTACAACCAACAACTATCTCATATTGTGTTTAAAATAGTTCTTGTTCGTTGTCTGAATCTCTTTCCTAAATTTTATCCTTGAAATTTTGATTTCTTAATATTCTGGTTGCTCCTTATTCATTTCAAAAAATGCCTGTTGATTTACCTTTTTTTTTGTTAGTTAGGCCGAGACTAGGTTTTGTCAATTCACTCGGTATTTATTTGTTTTAGTTGCTGTTTTATTAATAAGTTTAATTAAGGCATACTTGTGATCTAGTTGCTATTTTGTGTGTGTTTTAATTAGAACTTTGAGATATTCTTGTGAGTGGAAAAGACAAAAGAGTGTGAGCTTAAAAGAGGGTCAAAAGCTGAAACTAGTGTGCAAACACGAGTGTTGAGACTTTATTTGAGTGAAACACGTGAGGGAGTGATTTTGGTAAGTATTTTTGCATTATTTATACTAACATGGCAAATTCAAGAATGAGAAGAGGAGATGGCTCATTCAGAATTAATGAAGAGGAATCCGTAGGGTTTAAGGGTGACTCTCGAGCAACGGGAAGTGGAGGTGAACCTACCGACATGATGGTGGTCTTGGAATAGTTATAGCTAATGAATGCTCGCTTTGACACCTAGATCAAAATATGGATAGGTTAGAAACATCATAAGTTGAGCCGAATCCAAGTGTGGAATTATATGGAGGCCAAGGATGAGGACGAGGAGGTCGTGGATGGTCTAGAGAAGAATTCAAGGGTGGTAATTTTTAAGATAATCTTGAAGAGGAATTCGATGATATTTTTGCTCTCCAGGGAAGGCAAAACCATGGGAGGCAGGTTCTAAATGAAGATGATGACCTTGAAAACATTAAAGTCAATATACTACCATTTTTAGGCAAGAGTGATCCATAGGTTTACTTAGAGTGGGAGGAGCGTATGAAGATGATATTGGATTGCCATAATTATTCTGAGGCAAAGAAGGTGAAGTTGGCCACTTTGGAATTTGAACATTATGCACTCCAATGGTGGACTAATGAGCAAAGTACCCAAAGAAGAGTTGGAGATGAACCTATTTCTACTTGGTGACAAATGAAATGAGCCATGAGAAAGAGGTTTGTACCAAGTCATTACCATAGGTTGCTACATCAAAAGCTCCAATCATTAACTCAAGGAAGTAGGACTGGAGGATTACTATAAAGAGATGAAGATGCTCATGATGAGATTGAGCATGAATGAGGACCGTGAGGCAACCATGGCATGGTTTCTAGGAGGATTAAATTGTGAGATAGCCAACCAAGTGGAGCTACAACAATATATAGAATTGGAAGAGATGCTACATGTGGCCATCAAGATTGAAAACCAATTCAAGAGGAGGGGTACAAGCTCATGGTTTGGAGGAGTTTTCAACAGCGGGAGGCCCAATTCAAGTGTTTGGAGAAGCAATCCCACCTATGAAACAAAGACAAAACCAAAGCAAGGATACGAGATCACCAATCAGCCAAGGAGAGATGTTAGGGCCGAACCTACTCAAGCACATAAATCTGAAGGTAAATCCAATCTTAAACCTTCAAGAGCATGAGATATTGTGTGTTTCAAATGTTAGAGCCGAGGACATATTACCAACCAATGTCCAAATCGAAGAATCATGGTGTTAAAGGACAATGGAGAGTTGGAATCCAATAGTGATGAAGCTGAAATTGAGTCTGAGCATGAGGAAACCGAGACTCTCAAAGCTTCAAATGGCGAATTGAGCTTGGTGGCAAACAGGCTGTTGAGTGTATACAAGGATGAGGACCAAGTTCAAAGGAAAAATATCTTCCACACCTCATGTGAAATTCAAGATAACATTTGTAGTATAATAATTGATGGTGGAAGTTGTTCAAATGTAATTAATAATGTTATGGTTGAAAAGTTAGGGTTAATAACCATTAAACATCCCAAACCATATAGATTACAATGGCTTAATGATAGTAGTGTGAGATGAAAGTGAAAAAACAAGCCAAGATAAAATTCAGCTGATAAATATGTAGATGTTATTTTATGTGATGCTGTTCCCATGCATGCTGACCATATTTTATTGGGTAGACCATGATAATTTGATAAAGATACCATACACCATGATAGAGAGAATTTCATTGTATTTAAATTTAAGAGAACGAAGATTAAGCTGGAGCCATTAACTCTAAATGAAGTATTTAGAGACCAACTTAAAATGTAACAAAAGAGGGAGGCCAAAAAGCTTAAAGAAAGGGCTAGTGTGGCACCCACTGCTTCATCATCTATCCAAGAAGGCAAGGCCAAACATCCACATCCAGGTAAGTCTTCTAAACTTAATGGTGAGGAAAAAAATAATGAAAAGGCCGAGAGGTTGGAAACGAGTGGAAAAGCCGGGAGCATGAGAGAAAGTGAGGTGGTCGTGAGTCACAACGAAAAACAGAAAAAAGAAAAGAAAAAGAAGAATTTTTATCTTAATTTAGGTGAGGTTAAAAAGGCAATTTTGAATAATAACCCATTGCTGGTCATGATTTATAAAGATGTTCATCTAAATGATTAAGCTAATCTTGAAGAGCTTGAATTGCCAAGTTCTATTTCTTTTCTTTTGCAGGAATTCAATGAATTGCCAAGTTCTATTTCTTTTCTTTTGCAAGAATTCAATAATATCTTTTCGGAGGAGATTCATAATGGTTTACATATTCGAGAGATTGAATATCAAATTGATTTTGTGCTGAAAACTGCAATTCCTAATAGGCCTGCTTATAAGAGTAATCCTGAGGAGACAAAAGAGCTACAAAGGTAGGTAAGTGAGTTACTTGAAAAAGGTTATATTCATGAGAACATAAGTCCATATGATGTCCCGGTTTTATTAGTACTTAAGAAAGATTGATCATGGCACATGTGTGTTGATTGTAGGGCTATTAATAATATAACCATTAAATATAAACGTCCAATTCTTAGGTTAAATGATATGCTTGATGAACTACATGGTGTTTGCATGTGACTAAAATTGATCTTAGGAGTGCGTATTATCAAAGTAGAATGAAAGAGGGGGATGAATGGAAAATCTCATTTAAAACTAAATATGAATTGTATAAGTGGTTAGTAATGCCTTTTGGTTTAACTAATGCACCTAGCACTTTCATGAGATTAATGAATCATGTCATGCGTCCATTCATTGGAAAATTTATGGTTGTTTATTTTGATGATATTCTTGTATTTCGCCGAAATTTAGATGATTATGTAGGACATCTTACGTTAGTTTTAGAAGCACTTAGGAAAGAAAGATTGTATCCTAACTTCAAAAAGTATAATTTTTGCCAGATGAGCTTGTATTTCTAGGATTTGTTGTGATAGTATTTGACCCATGAGATTTGGTTTGGTTTTGCTTAAGAAAGGAGAGGCTTCCAAAACAACGAAAATCAAATCTTATGCCTCGAGGGGATGGACATTTTCAAGTCTTTGAAAGGATAAATGAAAATGCTTACAAAATTGACTTGCCAGGTGAGTATAATGTAAGTGCTACCTTTAATGTTGCTGATTTATCTCCATTTGCTACAGATGATGACTTTGATTTGAGGAAAAATTCTTTTCAAGAGGAGGAAAATGATGAGAATCAACCCTACCTGTACAACCGACTACCCGCTGGAGTGCTGATCCTTTACAAATGAAGATGGGACCAATCACCAGGGCACAAGCTAGGAAATTCAAAGACAATCTGGTTAGCTTCATCCAAGCAGTGATTCAATCTTAAGAGGGTATGACGTTATCCAAAAATCCAAAGCCCATATTGTGTATCCAAGTCATGAAGGTGGAAATAGACCCTGCAAGCTATTTTGGTACATTTTTTGACCCCAGGTAACAAAGAATTCAACTCTTTATGAACTTTATTGATATCACCAATAGGCTATGAAATCATGTCAAGGCAGAAGCAAAAGAAATTAAAGACCACAACTGTGCATAGACTTCTTTTTGGCCGAAATTGCTCACTTTTGGTGATGGCTTTAACTTCTTTTGTTGTTCAAGCAAGTTTGATTTATTCCAATCAAGGGGCAACGTATGGAAATCATTACTAATCTTATTTTGCATCCTGCATGGCATATGGGAGCTAATTTGGAGCCTAAACTAGCTAGAGATTGGATAAAGATAGCTTAGTTGTCAACTAGACAATTAGTTTCTTAATTTGAGTTTGACTTTTTGTTTTAGGAAACTATCTTTTATTTTTATTTTTATTAATTATTTGCTGGACAAATTAACTAAGGAAAGTTAGAATTTTATTATTTTGTTTGTAAATTAATTAATTCCTAATTCAAAATAAAAGAATTAATTAATTAAAATTATATTAGGAAAGGAGGTGGAATTCTGCCACATTAGGAAACCACTATGGTGGCCGGTTTTGACCTAATTATTTAGGGTTTTATTTTGTATTTTCAAACCTATTTAAAGGCTTATATTCTCAATAAGATATAGTGCATTATTCATACAGAATGTGAGAAAGAATTCTCTTTGTTTTCTTTGGACACCTAAAACATTGAATATAATTCAAGTGTTTTAGTTTGACTTATTAATAGGACATCTATCACCTATTGTGGCATCTTCATCATATACTAATGTTTATAATCACAAGTTGATTAGGGGTTAAGGTGACCATTAAAATATGAACTTAATTAAGAGTCGGGCTATTATAATATAGAGCAAGTAGACCTAGGTTCGTATCACCGGCCAATCCCAAAAAAACCCGTATGTCCTTGGCAGTGGTGGGAGTTAGCCACTTGTTGATAGCCTCTATCTTCGATGGGTTTATGCTCACCCCACCTTTGGCGATAATATGGCCCAAATACTTCATTTGTGTGATGCCAAATTGGCACTTTGATGCCTTTGCAAATAACTGGTTGGCAGCCAAAATTTCTAATACACATTGTAGGTGTTTAAGATGTTCATTCCAACTCTTGCTATAGACCAAGATATCATCAAAGAATACCAAAATTAATTGCCATAAATGTGATCGAAATAAGTAATTTATCAAGCTTTGGAATGTAGCTGGTGCGTTCATTAATCCAAACGCCATCACAACAAACTCATAGTGGCCTTCATGCGTACGGAAGGCAGTTTTGTGAACATCCTTATCACGCACCCGTATTTGGTGGTAACCTGATTGTAGATCCAATTGTGAGAGATATTGGGCTTCATAGAGTTCATCCAATAATTTATCGATCACTGGTATCAGATATTTATCTTTAATAGTGATGTCATTGAGAGCTCGATATTCCACATAAAATCTTCAGCTCCCATCCGCCTTCTTTACAAGAAGAACCGGTGATAAGTAAGAATTACAATGGGGTCTGATTATTCTCGAGTTGAGAAATTCTTTAACCTGTTCAATCTCATATTTTTGATAGTAAGGATATCGATAGAGGCTCACACTAACTGACGGCCAACCCAGTTGCAATGGTATCCCATGATCATGGCTAGCGGCGGTGGCAAGCCACTGGGTGTGGAAAACACCTGAGAAAATTCTTCCAATAAAGCTTGTAAATCCTCTGGGTACTTGAGCTTAGGGGACCTTTTTTTTAACGGGAAGAATCTATAGGAGAAGTTTGATGCCATCTAAGGCATGTAACCCCTTCCCAAAAAGTTCCTTAAAGGTGTCTAGTTCAGTTCCTTAAAGTTAATGGACTACCTGATCTTTTGTAAATTTCATAGTAAATGTCTGATCGTCCATTTCCATTGGTCCAAGTGTGGCAAGCCATTGAACCACCAACAAAACATGACAGGTAGCAATTGGCAACATATAAAAATTTACTTGTATAGGGTAGCCTTGTATTATTAGCTTAAGGCCTTTACATCTTCCTATACATTTAACTTTCTCTTCATTAGCTACCATAACTTGCAAGTCTCTTCCTCGTTCCACCAACAATCCCAACCGTGAAACAATGCCCTAGTCAATGAAGTTGTGAGCACTGCCTCTATCTATCAACACTAAAACACCATGATTTTGTATTTTTCCTAGCATTTGAATAGTCTAGGATTGAGCAACTCATGTAATTGTATTTAAGGAAATCTCAGGGAAGGGTATTACATCCCGTTGATCCTGCTGCTCTGGCTCTCCTCCTCGTCCTTGCTTGAAAACCTTTGGGTCTTCAATCATGAAGAGTTGAGGTCGAATGCAACGGTGTCCTTGAGAGAATTTTGCATCACAGTAATAATAAAGCCCTTTCGCTCAGTAATAATAATAGTTGCTTAATTTTAACATCCAAGTGTATCTCATCCTTCAATTTGGTGATAAAATATCCCTCCAAGTAGGATTCTGACAGCCTGTCATGCATTGTGACAATCGTTCGAACTCCAACTGATATTGAGAAACTAAAATATCCCTCCAAATGGCTTGTTTCAATCAGGTAAGAGCCTTTGATTGGTCTTCATAATCAATTGGACCAAAGCGTTAGAGTACTGCTCGTATAAACTCCTTCCAAGTGAGTGGACCCTTGAATTTATTCATCCACTGGAACCATTGAAGTGCTAACCTAACTTTGATCAGTTAAACGCTACCATGCAAATGGTATTGACGGAATTACAAGCACTATGACTTTAACAAGGACAAAACTTGGTGGAAAGGGAAATGAACCCATTTGCTCTTGGAGAATCCTCACAGAATCAATCTGTGTTACAACTAGGGGAAAGCCGAACCTCTGGACAAGTAGATGGGATTCAATCCGCCCTCAAGCTACATTTCCTAAAATTTGATGGATGGATATTTAAGTGTGAACAATACTTTGAATTCCAGGGAGTGAAGCCACAGCACCAAGTCCAATTGGCCTCCTTGTCTCCTGAACTTCATTATGGAACTTTGCATTGGTTTTTTCCATGAGTGTCCATGGATCAACATGCTCTGATACCAAAAATGCTATGTGCCCCTTTTTTGAGCGGTGAAAAACATAACAGAATAAAGGAATTGAGGGGAGAGAAGGGAATAAGAGAAGAGAGAAAAGTAAGATAGTTTCTCATTCATAACCTTTTCCTTTACATTCCCTTAGTTCATATAATATGTTACCATTGACTATAACAGCTCCTAACTAAAAGGAAAACATGGCTAACATGGCTTAAGTTATATTTACATCATGGCTATGGTTACCTTTGTAAAGAAAGAAAGAAAGAGAGGATTTCATATATTTCCACCCTTCAACTACAGGAGAGACATGCAGAGAGAGAGAGAGAGAGATGCAAAGAATGTAGAGAGCCATGCAGCACGTAGCACGAACATGCATGGGAAACATATGGAAACGTGCATGGCATATGGATGCTAAATTCAATATCTAATTAAGTTTGAAGCTTGTTAATCTTTTAACTGTCAGAAACTAAAAGTTTCAGCTTTGCAAATTCGATATATGATTAAGTTTGAAGCTTGTTAATCTTTCACTGTCAGAAACTAAAAGGTTGCAGCTTTTCATTTTTTCTTTCTCACTAGAGCAGATTTAGTTTAGATATTATTTCATTAAACAATATATTAAGAAAAAGGTAATTTTGGGATCTGGATCAGAATATTTAACAAGAAAAACTTTCTCTTGTTATTACTTTATACATATATATATATATATATATATATATATTTTCTCATAAATAGAGTTCCAATTTTCGGGTCCATAAATCTTATAGACTCTGACAACTTCCTTTTGCCCAAAGAAGCGCTAACATATATACATATAACCACTTGGGTTTTTTGGAAATCTCTAAATTTGAGGAATTATTTTGTAAATGGCCTTAAGATGCAGGAAATTAATAATATATCTAAAACAACTTTTTTAGATTTCCTATAAATCTATAAAGTTTGATGAATTATTCTATAAATGTCTTCAATTCTGATAACAGTGCCTATTAAGGACTGAAACATTGATATTTTGACATATATAGATGAGCACAGTAACATAATTAAACAAAGAAATAAAGAAACAATATCAACTATGTAATATATAGATTTGTATCCTACTATATAGAAAATTGACTTGAAAATAAAAACTGCCAAAAAGTAACATTTACCAAAGAAACTAACACCACCACATTGTTGTTGAACATAAAACCAAACAAAATAAGAAATGAAAAGTTGAGAAGGAGAATAAAAAATGAAAGATGTTATCTCTAATATAATTCTTATTAACAATTTCTTCTTTATATATGGAGAAAAAAGAAGTGGAAGAAGTCATGTACTTAATTGCTGCTATTCAGCTTGAAACCACAAAGGATATCATCAATATCACCTTTGGGACCTCATAGGATGGAATTTTTTTAGAACCATTCTTAGCACCCAACGTTGCCAATGAAGAGGTGAGTAGCTTTGAACATTACGAAGCTGATGAACCAATTCAATAAAAAAAAAGAGAAGTCAGAGAATGAACACCAGCCTGGGAAAGGATAATAATTAGAGACTTAAGAAGAAACAAGAAAAGAAGAAAATGA
Organism: Ziziphus jujuba; assembly: GCF_031755915.1. Lineage (NCBI taxonomy): Eukaryota > Viridiplantae > Streptophyta > Magnoliopsida > Rosales > Rhamnaceae > Ziziphus > Ziziphus jujuba. Next base: position 7,631,585 of record NC_083383.1, on the reverse strand, counting down.
ACAGGCAGAAGAGAAAACCACAATAGTTGAACAGGATAACAAAAGACATGATATTCTAGAAGTAAGAGAAAGCAATCAAGAGATGGCAAATATTAGAGAACGAGGACTCAATATTGATAGAGAGGAAACTATGGAGAATAAGATAGCAAATGAGCAGCATGCTGAAGTAATCTCGAATCAACAGGCCTCCATTGAAGAAAGCTAACCCAGTATTGACAAGGACATTAAAAGCTTGGAGGAAGATGAAAAACAAGAGATAGTGGAGGATAAAAGTACTAGTTTTTCTGGTAAAAAAGTCCTCAATGTTGACAATACCTCTAGTATTGATGCCATAGAGATTGGAGAAGAAAGAAGCTTCATAGTACGGAACAGGGAAGCAAAGAAATCATTTGATTTAGTAGAGGAGGAGAAGGTTTCTGAAGCAATTGGACCTAGCAAAGAAACTATAAACTTAGAAGGATGATAAAGAGAAGATCACAGATAATCGCATTGCAAATGCCTCAATCCCAAATGTAGCAACAAGTCAAGAAACACAGAATGATGAAGAAGAAACATCCAAAAGTGGAGATACTAAAACAGACAAACTTGAAAAGGCATCCATCACGGGATTGAGCGAACAAGAAACCAAGATTGAAAAAGGGGAGAAACATGATGAGGCCACAAATGCTCCAGGCAAGGTGATAATCTAAGATGGAATTGAATCAGATGAGCAAGAGAAAGATGGAGCCTTGCTAAAGAGAGCACACTAGATGTTACAAACCAAAGTGATTTCCTTTAGAAAGCTTCCCTGGCTGGTGTCACATCAAGTGGAAATGTTAACAAAGATGAGATCTCAAAACAAAAGTTTGATGCTTCATCCATAATACATGAAAATGGTATACAACAGAAAGTAGAGGAGCTGGATGTAACTGAGGTTGCAGTTGGGGAGGCAAGAGATGTGGAAGAATCTACAGTTGTGGTGACTGAAGACATTACCACTTCCAAACTCTTCCCTACAGAAGACCACAAGGAACTGGAATCAACAGAACATGATGGATGCATAGAGCCTAGCTTCTTACAGCAAAATGAACTTGAAAATAAGAGGTTTAAACTGAATGTGATTGTTGAGCAGCAAGAGATGGCAGCTTCAAAAGGTGATTCCACAATAACTACCTGTGTCAAAGAAGAGAGTAATGGAGCAGAGAGCATAGGGAAATTTTATACCACCCAAACTGAAATTGCTGGTTTGGCTTTGAGAAGTCCAAAAACCCAAACTGACCCACATCGTGCCCACCCTTACTAAGCTATTATACTGTCATAGCTATTTTGATTCGTTGAATCTCCTTAAGGTCCAAGTAATCCTCCCACCATGCCTTGTCAACTACTTTCGTACTATACGCCAATGGTTGCTTCTACTATTGATGTTGCCATCTCAGGAACTAAAAAATTGTAGCGCACGTCAGTTGTTCCAATAATTCAATAGGTGTGGTATCTATTTAAGGGAAATTGAACATCTCTGATAACATCCATGCTGGTTCATGCACAGGTAAGCCTTTGAATTTTCCTTCGTCCAGACCGACTAATGGTGGCGACTTGAAGCATTGCATTGGTCATGGTGGTTGTTTAGTGTCATTTATGTTAAAACAATAAAGAGATAATTTGAAACAGTGAGTTTTGGACAAAGGGGTAGCAAGAGACACGTGATGGTTCTTTGAAATTTCTCTCAAAAGTTTTTCAAAAATTATAAGAAAAAATTAAAAAAATTAAATACTTGATCATGTGAATAGCAAATGATCACTTATTAATGGAATATTTACAGTTTAAATGCATTTTATAATTGTCAATTTTTTTTTTATAGGCCCCTAAATGAAAATAATATTAAACTAGAAGGTATTAAAGTATATTTTGTCCTTCATTGTTTTAACAGTAAATGTTAATTGAGGTTAAAAAAAAAAAAAAAGTGATACAAGGCAGAAGCATAAAAAAGACAATAAATCTCACAAAAAAGATGAAAGATTATCTATTATGTTGATTGAATAACTAAAATTAAAGATCAAAACCTATTAATTTTAGCATAATACCAAGATTTGAAAGAAATCAGAGTAATAACTCATGCAACATTATTAAATATTCATCAAAACAACTCACTTTTACAATCTCGATAACAATTTATATAAAGGCCATATAATAAAATCCTAAAGCAAGAAAAATAACCCTAAAAAATAAATTAATAAAGCATCCATCAAAATAAATAAATAAATAAGCATTCATCATTTTTTGGCATGGCCGGCAAGCCTTTGGGTTAGGCCTTCAATACCAGTTTGACCCAACGAAACGAAGGTGCCCATGTGCTGCCCATATCAAATGGCGTCGTTTTGATCTTCCTCGACAAGCTTTAACTATATGTCTGAAAACCCTAGCTTAACTATCTTCTTCCGAGCCACTCCTAAAAACCCTAAGGACACAAAGGGAGGAAGAAAGAGAACAGCCATGACTACCAAATTTAAGAAAAATCGCGAGAAATGGGGTCACGTGAGTGCCTGACATGGTCAGATTGGGAAGCACCAGAAGCATCCCGGAGGCCGTGGAAATGCCGAAGGTATGCACCACCATAGAATCCTCTTCAACAAGTACCATTTAGGGTATTTTGGTGAAGTTGGCATGAGGTACTTCCACAAACTGTGCAACAAATTCTATTGCCCCATCGTCAACATCGACAAGCTTTGGTTGTTGAATTCCCAATATATGAAGGACAAGGCAGGCAAAGGAAATGAGGCTCTATTGATCGACTTGACACAGTTTGGGTACTTCAAGTTGTTAGGCAAGGGAGTGTTGCCTACTGCCCAGCCAATCATCGTGAAGACCAAGCTGGTGCCAAAGATCACGGAGAAGAAGATTAAAGAAGCTGGTGGAGCTGTTGTGCTCACCACTTGGTTTTTCAAAGTTTGGGTTTTTTTAAAAAAAAAAAATGTTTGCAGTAATTTTAAATGTTTGGCACTGTTGAAGGATCTAGAAGTATTTTCAATTTATACTTAATTTTTGATAGAAATGCTACTTCTTTAACTCCAATGGATCCAAATGATGGCGACATTGGCAGAATGTGCAAAATTTTATTGAGTTCATTTGGTGAAACTCATTTCACGTTAGTAATTATTGGTTTCTAAAAGTGCATATAAAGGATTATGAACTCAATATTATTATTATTATTTGTTATTTATTGCAATAAATAACAAGGGGAATCTGATCCAATACCCCTTTTCTAAGGAGCCTAAGTAAATCTACCCCTTCCCTTTTAAACTTTTTATATCTATCCACCATTTTTACATAATTCCAACTATACCCTTATCTCCTAAATTCCCCCAAAACACAAAGCCTAACAGAAGCCATATACACTCCATTGTCATTTTTAGTTGGTTTCTAATTCTAAACTTGAAGAAGAACATGGACAACGGTTTAAAGACTGAAGGGGCTTTCACATTTTCTCTCTCCCTCTCTCTCACACTCCGAAAAAAGAAAAATGGTGAGTTTGAGGAGGATGTTGATGATTGTCGATCAACTTCTAAAATCGACGACCGCGATCCACCGCAGCTCCATTGTAGCAACAGCAGTTGAAGCTTCCTCTTTTGTTCCCATGGAGACTCTACTTCGGTGGGTATTCATGCCCTTTCTAATTTTTTTTTTTTTGTTTTAATCAGCTCCACAAAAACCCCCATTTGTTTTTCTTTAATCTCGCACATCCAGGCTCAAATCTTGATAGATATTTTTCTCTCATTTTCTATCAGATTCTGCATTCGACCTCTATTTTCTCATGGATTCGCGATATTTTCTCGCAATTTCTCTATGTTTCTTTTGCTTTTTCCCTGATTTATCCCTTTCGGTCCAGGACAACTCTTTCTCTTTCCATTCGAAGTAGCTCTCTTCCTCTCGCTGGAATGTGGTCTCCCGTCGGAACATCATCTCTTTGCAGCTCTCCAATTGGAAAATCCCAGTGAGTTATATTCAAATTCTATTGTTCTTCTTCTTCGATGCACTTGTTTTTCTTCTTCTCCTTTGATCTGCCTTATTCTTCTTCACATTGTACCCTCAGTTGCATTATCAAAGGATTTAGGGGTTTCGTTAATAGCTACAAAAGAAGGAAATTTTCTCGAAGCTGAGAGGATTTTCTTGGGAGGTCCAAAAAGTGCAGGAAAATTTTTTTAGTGTACCAAGAGAAGGGGAAGGATGAGGAGGAGGAGAGAGCGTGACAAGAGTGTCTTCGAATTTGGGTGGCTCCACCAGATTGAGAATGAGGCCAGGCCCTTTCTTGGTGGTGTGTAAGTGCTTCAGCATCTTGACCTCCCCTACAGCCGTTCTCTGTATCGCTGTTAACGTTTTCTCTGCCATTCGATCTTTCAAGGACGGATATGATGTAACTTTCTCTTTTTCTCTCTCTCTCTCTCTCTCTCTCTCTCTCTTTCCTCACTCTGTTATATTTTTACAAAAATAAATGTGTAGCTATGGAATTAATCTTTGTGATTGTTTAGTGTAGGTTTTCAATGGGATATTTCGGTGTTATGAGGTTTTGATTGCAGCTTTTGTGGTTCTAGCTGAGACAGAGTGGGAATTCATCATCAAGTTCTGGAAGGTTGGTCTTAATTCTTTGATCTCAGTTGAACATGATTGAAATAGTACTTGAGCTAGTTGAAGCATTTCTTGTTTGATAAACCATCTACACCCAACAGATATTCCAAAAGTTGTGATAATTCAAGAAAACCAATTAATAGCTATTATGATGGAAGTTAAAAAAGTCCCATGACAAGAATCCTGTTCTTGAATATGAGAGAATACTAAGTTTTAACTCCCAAATTCAACAACTTTCTGCACCCTTTTGTCTCCAGGCCAAATAACAATTGTCAGGATCCGTCCAAAATTTCTCACCGGAACCCTAAACAAGCCCTGATCCCAGGAAAACCCTATGGGACCCTCCAATGAAAAATCCAGCAGAACCTCCCTTAAGAGTTGGACTTACCACAAAACTTTCCTGCACGAAAAACACTTCTAGAAACATCCTCATTATTCCTCCCACCTTAATATAATTTGTTTCCACAAATTTACAGCACTCCAAAATAACAACAGGGAATCAGTAAGCAATTAAACAATTATGTGTTCAATCCGTATACAAAGTATCATACAACTAATGATGAATTTAATACAATGACAGATAAAGCAATACAAGATAGAGCGGAAAAAGGGAGAAAATGCTTCTTGGACTTTCGGCACTGAACTGACACGTGGAGCTCGCCCCGGACGATCAACGTCTCCCAACCTGGGCCTAGGGGAACGGAATTTAAAAATATGATATGCTAATCATCTCAATGAGTGACCCTATCTATTATACAATTATGGTAATAATAACAATCATAGAATACTTGGTTAATCAAGAATAAGTAAATGATAATAAATTGAAAATAATATTTTCCCTCAAAACTCTCACCATTCACTCCGTTGGAAAAGTTTTCATTTTTAAAACATTTTCACAAAACCCACTATTTGTATGCCCCGAAAACCAAGGAAAACAATTAGTCAATAATTTTCCAATAAAACACAAAAATTCAAGGATCCAAAATTTATAATGAAACAAATAGAAATAAAAATAACTTGTAACAATTACTAAATAATTAATGCATGTCATAACAATTAATACCAAAATATTAATAAAACTCACATTAAAACAATTCATAGAATAATTAAGTAATTAAAATAAATCAATTTATTGAACAATTAAGCAAAGAAAAAATTAAATCAAATTAAAACCTCCATTTGAAATAAATAATAAAAACAACATTAAATATATTCTTAATTTAAATACAATTTCAAAATATTTATTTTGAAATCCATGTTTTGAAAACCATTTGATGCACCCACTATATACTAGTGGCACCAACGGTACCCAACGTCCTGAGCACCGCCAGACAGGAGGTTAAAGAGAGAAACCGGTATACGGTCGCATGGCGTCCCACCGCACTGCTGCTAACAGGCGTCCTGGCCATGGAGGGGCGGCCTATCCTCATCCGATGGCTACCATAGGACAACCCCATAAATCACCTACACGCTACTCACACCCATCTGCGCGCTATTCATATCCATGTGCGCACTAATTACATCCATATACACAAAACACCAGTACGTGTATACTGCATAATATTGAACACATAAACATATTTTTGAAATATTCAATTATGAAATATTCCAACAAATAAATTTAATAATTAATAATTTCAATTTCAATTTCATAAAATTTTTTAGATCAAAATATTTCTTAATATATAAATATTTTGATTCACTCAATTGAGCATCAAATTTTCAAATATAAATCTACTAAATATTTATCACATAGAATATCAATTTCAAATATTCAATTAATACAAAATATTCACAAATTTTATTCCCGAAATTAATTTGAAGTTGGATTACTTACCTTGAGTACACAATCCAACCAAGATCCTCCATAGGATCAATTCTACAACTCACACGTGCTCCTAGAACAACAATATTACACAACTCAAATAAATTAATATTTTATTCGGATAAATAATACCCGCTACCCGGGGGGTTTAACACAAACGTTAACCAAAATTTGTGAGTAATATACCAAAACGAAGCTTATGGAACGAGAATCGCGGATCAAGGCTTACCTCCTGGAGATCGGACCCGTGGTGGCCAGGATCTCGTCGGAAAGCTCTGAGAATTCAAGTCCTCGATTCACTCAATCCGTCGCGAATTGGAGGAAAGCGACCTCGGATTTGGGTTTAGGGAGATCGAATTAGTGGGAAATGATAGGTGGGGTGATCGGAAACTCACCGGAATTGGGTTTTTGGTGAGCCACTGTGGTCACCGGAATCCGCCACTGTCGGCGGCTCGTCCGGTGGCCACTGGCCGTGAAACTTGGTGAAGTGGTAGATCTGGTGATGGGTAACTCAACGGGACTAGCGGTGAGGCAAACACAGGTCTGGTTTAGGAGATATCGGCGAGAGAAGGAAATCGACCACTCGTCGGCCCCCGATCCGGGCACGTCACAAGAGATCTGGTTGCGATTTTTGGCTGGCCGACCGGTTTTCAAGTGGGCTTCAAGCTAGGGTGCGCGTGTGGCTTAAAAGTGATCGAACGGCAGTCAACGGTGGTGGCTTCTCTCCCCCCCCCCCTCTCTCTCTCTCTCCTCCCCTCTTTCTCTCTCTTCCCCCCGGCTCACGGGATTGGCTGAAAATATGACACGTGGCATACACTATTCATTTAAGTCAAAATATATTAAAATATTACGGTATTCGAAAAACTTTGTATGTCCATAACTTTCAAACCATATGTCCAAATCGGACGTACCGCTAGTCTATGAACTCATATCAACGAGTACTTCACAACCATGCATGACTCAAAACTCAACTTTGCATGAACAAAAAGTCAACTCCGGCACCCCTTGGACAGTTTGGACCTTAACTTGTTTTGCTCATAACTTTCAATCTGTAGCTCCATTTTCAACGTGTTACTAGTCTATGAACTCGTGACAATGTGTACTTTTTAATGGTACCTCGGTCAATGTGAAATTCCATCAGGATTAAAAAGTCAATATTTGATCCCTTGGTCAACGACGGTCAAACCCAATCAACCTTTGTCAAATTTTAGAAATTTCAGATGTACTTCGGGACGGGGTATTACAACAATTCTAGCTTAGAGGTGAAAGACACCACTTTGTGCCGTTAAACAAAACCGTGTATGTATACTCAATTTCATTTTAGACTAGAAAACATTCTTAAAATCATAGTTTATTATCACATGATAGATAATCTGGTGATGTTTGTTTGGGTATTTCATTTATTTTTATTGCTTCATTATATTTCTATAAATTGATTTGGTTGTTCTCGAAATTGGCTTCTAGAACTGCAGAAGAAAAAATATACATATTATAAATAAAAAGTGAATGATTTAGATATATGTATTTGAATATAGGTGTAGCCAAGTCCGAGCTTATCTAACCAGATCAAGCAGGAGTGCTTTCCACTGGTCTGCTGAGAATTTATTTGCTAGTGTTGTTGGTTTGTATCGGCATGATTCTATATCAAATATATATATATATATATATATATATAGAAATTCTATGGTGAGGACGGTCCGCATGAGAACCGCAGTATTAGCGACGGTTTTTCATAGTATTAACGACGGTTTTTTAGAAAATCGTCACCAATACTATGAAAAACCTTCACCAATACTGTGGTCCGCATGAGGACCATCCACACCATAGACGGACTGTATATATATATATATTATATATATATATATACATTTTTATGCGATTCATGTGAGCACATTAAAATTCTTCACATATCAAAAATTGAGACCTTTCTTTGCTATATATATATTTTTAACCAATGATATTTAGTTTTTTTTTTTAATGGAAATTTTCTTTAGATCCAGTGTACTTGTCCAAGAATCAATGGATATATAAGGTTGAGTTAGCTAGTTATGTAAAGCAGCTTTGTGCACAAACCTCTGAATCAGCTAGTTATGTATGGCACGACATTGGTCTTCCAACAAGTAGGATGCTTGTTTGGTACAAGGTATATTATATTTATATTCATTAACAAAATCAATTTTCTTTCCCAACTAGAATGTGACTTCAAATTTTCAATATTATTTTCGAACATTCTCTTTTGCATTTGTTTTAGTCAACATTCTCAGCTCCTCTTGGTATTGATCCAGTTGTGGTTGATTTGATGGGATTGGGAAAAAGAGAAGCTTGGATAAATGTCAGAGCCTGGAAAAGTATTGGCCAAATTTTGAAGCCAATGAAGATGGTTGCAGTTATATTTGTAATTATCGTGGAGCATACAATAGTAATAAGTGCCTGACCAATTGATCATTACAGCGGTAATACTTAATTGCTCAAGCTCCTATGAATCCTGCGAGAACGGAATAACATTACTTAGAAGATCCGTCTTAAACGACATTGTTTTGGCCTTTGAAAAAAAGAAAAACCACTGTTATTGTATGTTCCCATTCAATTTGTACAAAAACATAAAGTAACTACCAATAGAATTCTAAAAGATTTTTGTTTAGTGCTGAAAGGAACATTTTGTTATCCTTTTAGCTGTTATAAACGTGTATTATGCAATGTTGTAAGAATGTAATTAGTAGCTCAACTGCTTAATGTGTGATTTGGTAAAAAAGTCATTGATTTCATGTATTGTTTTGTTGAAAAAGTCATTTGTCTTATTGTTTTGGTAAAATAGCATTGTGTGTTCAGTATTTTGTATGTTTTTTACTGTTACAGATATACTAAATATAACTTTATTAATGATCCTCAACAAAAGAATTCACAAAAAATTGAAAAAAAAGGGAAAATTTTCAAATAAAGTTTATTATCAATGATGCATCGGTAATTACTGATGCCAACGGTTTCATCAATAATTACCGAAATCCTATCGATATTACAATTTGTCATTTTTTTTCAATCCGACAACTTTGATAATATGTATTTCCACCAAAAACATGCAAAATCTAACTTTTTTAATGACCCTCAACAATAAAATCCATAAAATATTTGGAAAAAATTAGAAAATTTCAACCAAAGTTGATTACCGATGGATCATGGGTAATTACCGATGAAACTATTGATAATCCATATTAGAAGTCCATGTACTTACTGGAAAAATTACCGATAGTTCCATCGGTAATTACCAAAACCCCTTCAGTAATTTAAATTTGATCATTTTTTCAAAGCAAATTACCACAGTTCAATCCAACAACTTCGATAATGTGTATTTCTACCAAGAAACATACTAAGTATAACTTTATTAAAAAAAAAAAAAAGGGGCAAAAAACAAACAACAGCAAAAACAAGTAGAATGAAGTGGTGTATATTGAGCTACCAATCAAAACAATGTGTTTGGCTATTATAGATGCAGCCAACAGAAATAAAAATTGGACCGAAACCCATTGTTTGGCATGGAACACGAGCAAGTAAGAAATCGTCACGTTGTTCATTCTCAAAAAATCCTACTTCCTAAGCAAAGAATAGCCACGTATGCGTAATCCGAGAGATAAAAGAAATTAGAAACGCCTTAAATTATCCCACCATGGTAGGAGAAATTTCCTTGGTATTATTAAACAACCCACCGCCATCTTCAAGTCCTTCCACTTCCACGTACTAAGAACATCCAACTCTACTCCCTGCTGAAAAATTCGCAATGGACCTCCGAAAATCGATTAGAAACCAAAACGACGTCTCTTTGAGCATCACCAAGCGTCTTCTGCTCACCGAAGGCAAGGACTCCAATGTGGTCTACTCGCCTTTGTCCCTCCACGTGGTTCTGAGCCTGATCGCCGCTGGCTCCAGTGGGCCCACCCTCCACCAGCTGCGCTCCTTCCTCAAGTCCGCGTCCAGCGACTAACTCAACTCCTTCGCTTCGGAGCTCCTCGGCGTCGTATTTGCCGACGGGAGTCCCAGCGGTGGGCCCCGTTTGTCGTTTGCCAATGGTCTTTGGGTCGGCAAGTCTCTTCCTCTCAAGCCTTCTTTCAAACAGGTTGTGGACACTGCTTACAGGGCTGCTTTGAACCAAGCTGATTTCCAGAATGAGGTTATTCGATCTTCCCTTTTTGAATGGGTTGAAAGAAAATTCAAAAATTTTAGTTTTAATTTAAAAAAATAAAAATAAAAATTAACCTTCTGGTCGTACAATAAGATCAGGACTCCAAACAGTGAACTTTTAGACATTCTTCATTGATTTTTTGTCAGTGGGGCCTTATCAACAAAGAGGAGCTCAACTAGTCTGTTACGGTTTTCTTTTTTTCGTCTTATACGTGATTGAAGTGGTGTAGCAGTTATGTTCTGATCAAAGTTTTAAATATTTGGAATTTTTATCAAAATTTTTATTTTTTTTTAGAGTTAAAAAAAAATTAGATTTCAAATAAAATAATTTGAATTTTTATAATATAAAATTTTATTAAAAATTTTATGAAAATTTTTATTAAAATATTTATATTAAATTTTTAATAATTTAATTAAAAAATTTATAATATCTAAAATTTTAGAACATTTCATCTGTAAATATTTCATCTGTAAAATTTTTATAAAAAATTTATAAATATTATTTATGTTTAATAAATTATTTTATTAAATTAATTTTAGTCATAATTTTTTTATATTTTTGTTATTTTTTAAATATTTAATGATAAAAATAAAACGGAATGAATTATATTGAATAACTTTAATAAATTTTATTTATTAATAAAGTATATAAATACTTGCTATATATTTTATATAAGATAGATTTATTAGAATTTTATAATTATAAATTAATAGTTGATTATATGATAATGAAAAATAATAATATAAAAAGTAACATAAAAATACAATATTATATAGAATTGGTATTAATTGTATTTAAATTAATAATATTAAGTAAATAAAAAAAATGATAGAATATATTATACCAAATATCAAGAATAATTACATTTAATATAAGATCCTTATGATTATCAAATTAATAATTACATAAAAATTATTAATAAGATACATTTTTTATAATTATTTTTTACATTTCACATTTCAAAATGAAAATAAAAAAAAGACTAATAATTTTCAACCATTTAAAAATTTTTTAAATATTGAGATGATATTTATGAAATATAATATAATTACAAATTTGTAATAATTGTTTCTTACTAAAGAAACAATTTTTATGAAATATATATATATATATATATTTACATATTTTTATTAATAATAATTTATTTATAATTATTATCGTTTACTATAAATTAAATTAATTAAAAAAATATGGTATCTATTCAATATTTTTGTAATTTTTATAATCAATTTAATAATTAAATGATTAAATAAGCTAATTTTTAAATTTTAACAAAAAATTTTATCTTTTAAAATGAATTTTCATTGATTTTTATCATTTTTATGAGTTTTATATCTTTCGATATTTTCATGAAAATTTGTATATTTTAAGCTTTTGATTTTTTTTCGATTTCGAAAATTTGAACCTGGTTTTAAAATGCTCTCCTTTTTTTTTCTTTTTTTTCTTTGTTTAACCAACGATGGCTTGAAAACTAATCTATTTATTTCACCCACTGTAGAACACAATGAACTGGTTCAATCCTCAGTCATACCATTAGACTCCATAAGGAGGTACGTTTAATAATGTACTGGATATTATGCTGTCGTAATTGCATATCTTGTTAGTTTTCTGAGAATTGATGAGTAAGCTAAATCTTGTGCCTTTTTCTGCTGTCAAAGGCTCCTGAAGTGATCCGTGAAGTGAATTCATGGGTTGAGAAAGAGACTAGAGGCCTTATCAGAGAGGTTCTTCCAGATGGTTCAGTTAACAGCACAACCGTGCTCATCTTTGCAGATGCATTATACTTCAAAGGAGCCTGGAATGAACCATTTGATGCATTAAGCATAAAAGACCATGACTTCCACCTTCTCAATGGCAGCACCGTCAAGGCACCCTTCATGACCGGCACAAAAACAGCAGGTTGTTGGTGCCTTTGATGGTTTCAAAGTCCTAAAGCTTCCTTATAAACAAGGTGAGGACAAGCGTAGTTTCTCAATGTATTTCTTTCTTCCAGATGCTAAAGATGGGCTACCAGCTCTGGTTGAAAAATTGGGTTCTGAATCTGGGCTCCTAGAACGTTATCTTCCATACGAACGAGTTGAAGGGGGTGACTTCAGGATTCCAAGGTTTAAAATTTCATTCCGTTTTGAAGCCTCCAAAACCCTTAAGGGTTTAGGACTGGTATTGCCTTTCAGTGGAGGCCTGACAGAGATGGTGGACTCACCTGCTGGTAGTGACCTATATGTTTCAAGTATATTCCATTAGTCATTCATTGAAGTTAATGAAGAAGGCACAGAAGCCGCAGCTGCTTCTGCCGTTCTTATAGCAACGACGAGTCTGATCATATCTGAGAAGATCGAATTTGTAGCTGACCATCCATTTCTTTTCGTGATTAGAGAAGACATGGGTGGGACAATTCTGTTCACAGGCCATGTGATTGATCCCCTTGCAGGCTGATAGTATCTTCCTGTTGCGTAAAAATTGTAATATAATAAGGCTCATAACATTATATAATAAGGCTTATGACATTATATAGACTATCTTTTTCGCAAGTCATTATATATATATATAGACTATTTATGTGCTGTATTTTGCTATTACTGACAGGCAATGTTCAATGTGAGTTTCCAACTTCTTGTTTTGAGTGCCCTATGAGATGTATGGCTTTATTCTTTTGGTGTTAATTCCTTTTCAGATCTCATCTTCCTTTTCTTTTTTCTCTTTTTATTGCGTAATTACTTAACCACAATCAGCTGTCAATTGCAATATAGGACAGGTTGTACTACTTTTTTTATTCTTCCCTTTATTTTTATTATTATTATTATTTTTCCTTGTGGAGAGGAATCTTTATACAAAGAAAAGAAAGACCGAACTGAAATTAGGAACGCGCATAAAAGAAAGGAGAATTTGTAGCGACTTATCCTCAAACATTGGAGGTAGTCGAATGGTGGTTTAAAACATCCAGAACTATGAATGCATGATGAAACAACAGCCCAAATAGCAACAGTAGCAACCTAATTTAGTACAAGTTGTAAAAGCCCAAAGAGCAATACTTAACCAAATTTAGTATAAATTTTAGGAACCTAATGAAAGTAACTTTACCAACTCCAGAGTATCTTTGAGGCAGCCTTCCTGCTGTTCAGCAAAATGACCATTTCTAACATTATTCATAGCGAAGCCCGTAACCTCCTCCCATGTAGCTTCTGGCCACAATATAAAGGAAACTGCAGCACCTGAATTGAGCTTTCAAGGAGGCATCTATAGACAAGGACAAGACCCCTAAGTGTTAATTCTCTTCTGAGAAAACCTTTATCAAGATTCTCCGGAGCAAGTTCTTGGAAAAGTCCATTAACCATGATGTGGACGGAGACCGCTTCCCCAAATTTGATCAACTAAACATCTCAGGATCGATGAAAGGTTCTACCACTTCTATTTTCCGGAAATTCCAGTTTTTTGTATTTCAACAAAATTTTAATATACTGGAAATTATAAATAATAATAATAGTAATAATAAAATTCGACCGTTTATCAGTTTTAATGTTGGAAATTTCGCAAAATTCAGTTTCAGTATATATGGATGCACGTGCTCTCACAAAAACAAACTTTCAAATTTGGATTTGACCATAAAATGAATGTGAACAAAATTTAATTAGAAAAAGAAAATTGCTCGAATCTTTCTTGAAAAATTTCAATATTTTTGATAAAGAAATCTATTAAATAGTTCAAACGTAACCATCAAATTTCAGATCTTATTTATTTAGTTTTTGAAATAGGATCTTCTTCTTCTTCTTTTTTTTTTTATATATTACATTTTTTTAAATACTATATATGTTTGCTTCAGTTTCTCGGTCTTCCCACGTTGGAACTTGGACGAAATTACCGTTGAACAAACCTGCTCTGGACGTAGCTTTTGCGTGGCTCGGTCCAAATTTTTAAAATTGAGTTTCAACGGTAAGTTAACGTCAGCCTTCTAATACTCTTTTTCCGACCTCCCTTGATTTTCCACATTTAGCATTGGCTTTTCTGCATAGTTACGATAACCACCAGTCCACCCACCGCCTCCGTTTCCCCTCATTCCCCAATACAATGCCACTACAAAATAGGACTGAGTTTGCTTCGGTTTTATCAAATTCATAATCGCCATCCCAATCCCATGAATAAAAACAATTACAAAAAATATATATATATAATATTGTATCCCATATATAAAAACTTAATAAAAAATAACCTACCGACTGTGAAGTCTTACAAAAAAAATATTAAAAAAATGTCATTCAAAGAGTGATCTTTAATTTTTGTATGTATGCCTCTGTAAGCAGGAGATGTTAAAAGTATTGGTTTTTATAGAGGACCTTTAGGTGGGGAATATGAGCGGACCAAAATTTTCTTTTTCCACTTTCTAACTTTTTTGGATGCATCATGCATGAATTAAATTTAAATGCCTAAAAAAGTTTTTAGATGTTTTCATTAGGGTGTTAAAGGAAGTTTAAATTGTGAGGTGGATTGTAAGCATCAACTTCAGTTTTTATAGATGGTGATAATCGGTATATGTGACTCGACAAATCTATTTATATCTCAAGCGGGTCATGGTGAAAAAAAACTGTATGCAATCATTCTAAAAGCTTTTGTTACATTTGCGATGATTTGGATTGAAGAATATTTCGAGAACTTTGTTTGATCACCAAGCACTTCGGATAAGATTGGAGATTGGGATTCTGATTAGACCTCTAAACAGACAAAAGTGCTGTCCACCTGATATGTATATCTTTTGATTTAGCTTTTTTTCTTTTGAACGCTTTTTAAAAAACAATTTATATATGAAATAAAATAAAATAAAAAACATGGATTGATGTCTAGCATCATGAGGTGGTGTATGATCAGGGAAAGACAATAATGGTAGAGAAGATGATGAATGAAGACCGTACCACCAATTCAATGCAAGCAAAGAGGACACAGGTCTTAACTATGGACAAGTAGGTATCAGAGATGAACCCATCCAGGAGGTCAATATGAATGCCGTTCCCATGATCATGCCGTTTGTGAGGGTGGTGGCTGACTTGGTTAAGCTGAAGTTCATGCAGTCATGGAAGTATGTTACAACGCTAATGGCGTTCGCTATAAACGCCATGTTCTCCTGACCCTCCATCGCTGTTCGGATCAATATTTCAATGTACATTCCCCATTATTATTATGTTATATGGAAGATATTTGCATATGTTGCGTTTGACTTAGTATTACCATATATAAAAAGTGCAGCTCTACTTCCTATTAGCCTTGCTTCTTTCTTTGGCCGGCTTATAGAAATACCCCTGCAAATGCCCCACTAAAGAATGTGTGATCAACCTAGAGGATCAATGAATATTTGGATTTTTAAACAAGAAGAAGAAGAAGAAGAAGAAAATAGAGGGTCCACCATTTTGTTGAAAGCTCTTTTGGTGAAGCACAAGGCAAATAGAATGTATTTAGCTTAATTCTCTGCAACTGGCGGTTGACAAATTTAAATTATGTAGCTTGGCCTTAGGCTATACGTACATAGGCAGAAAGAGATTAGACCAATTGATGTTGGCATCGTTCCTACGTATCTACATCCAATGCTAATAAAAAGGAAACATGTGGCATCTTTGCTATTATTCTAACTTGTTGGTGTCCACTGTCCAGTTCCTTCATTTTGTTTTTTTATCGTTTTTCTCTCAGCTTCCAAGTATTTTAATTATTCATAAATAAATCCATATCCTGACCTTACCAGTTCCACAAACTCTCATATGCTAGCCAGAGGCATCCAATTAGTTGGATATGTCAAATGCCACATTTCAAATCAGCAAGATTGGTTGCTCTATGCCATTCGACTTAATTAGCACTACCCAATGGCATATAAGAATGAATTATAAACGAAATAGATAAATAAATAAATAAATTATTTTTTTTCAAACTTCTTATGTTTCTCATAATCTCCTTTACATGTTCTGTTTATTTGAAGATAGAAATGGAGACTCAAAAGGGTCTTCATCATTTTGCAGGTCATATTTTCTTCTCTTTACTGTTTTAATTAATATTTGCAGTAACCACTATGCTGATATGGCCGGCAGTTGAAACAAATCAATGACAGATAGTCAGCTCTAGCTAAACCCAATTCCCCATCGGTTGGATCACAAAATCCACAAAGTGTGGATGCATAACTTTTGTTTTGGCAAAAGAGTACTGCTAGCAAGGGGTACCAAATTTGTTTACTAAAGAAATTGAAAAGTTAATATAACTTAATTACATGGAAATTGAAGCCAGTAATATACTCCTTTGGTATATAAGATTCACTAAATAAATTTGGTGACCCTAACCTTATTGTCTTGACTTGCTAGCACTGCCACCACTCTCACTATGTGAATCTCACTTTTTATTTACTTCTTAATATGTTTTCATTGCAAAATAGATTATTATACATAAGTAAAATTCAACTTATAAGCTTTACCATATTATTGAAATTGTAGGCTTCGGCGTTTATTATTGTTCTTTTATTATTTTATGACGAATATCATAGTGTTATTTGGAAATCATGATGCACATGACGACTTTGATCATGGGTTTAATGACCAATATTCATTGATCAGAGTCGTATGATTCTCTAAGGCGTGCTTAACACAAAACCTACCGTACGTTGACAAATTACAACACGCGTCACGACTCAAAAGCATAATACATATATAAATATATTAAAACAATTTTCGGTTGAATCCGGAACAACTTCATTTTCTCGTACTTTGTCTTCATTCAAAGATTTTTCACTTCACATTTTCCCAATCGCTTGCAAGTTGCAATCTTTTGGCTTTTGTGATTCAATTTTATTCAAGCTAGGAATAGAAAAGACAACTCTACGCATGTGACAACCATAATGAACCAGAATTCAATGGGGTGTTATTTGATAATTATCTGAATATATTATAATCAAAATTTAGAAAACTCCTTAAATTCTAAATATATCTATATATAATTTTACCCAAAAAAATACAACGGTTATGCATCATAATAAATGCGCTACTAATTTATTATCAATTACAAGTTGAATTTCAAATTTATTATCAACAACAAACTACCGATGTTCCTTTTACGATACAAATTATAGCATAACTATATATATATATATATATATATATGTTATGCATGACCATATTAACTTTAAACAAACAATTGCAAAGCGGGTGAGTAACGAAAATAAAGACACTAGTTGGCTTTGACTGGTCAGTACAAGTTAAAAGCTGAGAATAAACAAAAGTTTGGAGGAGTAGAATAAGGAGGTATTTTATTTTATTTTTTTTTTTTTTTTTTTGGCAATTGTGAACAAGGAGGTTTGGTAAAAGGGATATATCAAAGGCGTCATTATCTCCCATGGAAATGCAGTTTTTGTCTTTCAGTGAGGGAAAAAAAAAAAAAAAAAAAAAAAAAAAAGGAAAATGTAGTTTTTGTCATCCTTTGCCTTTCACTGCAATTTTATTTAACTTGGCTCTCCTCCTTTTCGTTATTTTGCTGACGGATATCTTTCTTTCTCCTCTACCTCAGCGTCTTATAATCATCCATGAGAATCATCTACAAAGCCCATTAACAGTTTTGATCCAACCAGATCTGGTCCGCCAATGGAGATGTCTCTTGGCTCGCATAAATTATTTAAATCATATTGTGTCACCGTTTCGGACCGCCAATCTACAACTTGGACAGTATTTGTTTTCTGAATTAACATTGCTGATGTGTTAACCATCGGCTTTGGGGGAATAAATTTTTATACATCCAACAAATAAGTAAAACATTTTCCCCAAAAAAAAAAAAAAAAGGTTTTTGAAACCCAATCAATTCTTTACTATTAAATTTCATTGCCTCTTTAATTCGTTTTAAGAAAATCATAAAATACAAAAATATATGATATAGATTGTAGAATACTCATGATGAAAACATTATATATTATTCTTCAACTAAAACTGAATCAATTAAAGTCTACTTTTAAACAAGTAGATGAAGTGGACCCAACCTTCTAGTTCATGTGCTGAAGTGGGTGAGATATGATCACTGGATCACAGGTTCAAGAAAGGAGGTGGGCAAAAACAAACAACAGCAAAAACAAGTAGAATGAAGTGGTGTATATTGAGCTACCAATCAAAACAGTGTGTTTGGCTATTATAGATGCAGCCAACAAAAATAAAAATTGGACCGAAACCCATTGTTTGGCATGAAACACGAGCAAGTAAGAAATCGTCACATTGTTCATTCTCAAAAAATCTTACTTCCTAAGCAAAGAATAGCCACGTATGCGTAATCCGAGAGATAAAAGAAATTCGAAACGCCTTAAATTCCCCCACCGTAGTGGGAGAAATTTCCCTGGTATTATTAAACAACCCACCGACATCTTCTAGTCGTTCCACTTCCACGCAGTAAGAACATCCAACTCTACTCACTGCTGAAAAATTCGCAATGGACCTCCGAGAATCGATTAGAAACCAAAACGACGTCTCTTTGAGCATCACCAAGGGTCTTCTGCTTACCGAAGGCAAGGACTCCAATGTGGTCTACTCGCCTTTGTCCCTTCATGTGGTTCTGAGCCTGATCGCTGCTGGCTCCAGTGGGCCCACACTCCATCAGCTGCTCTCCTTCCTCAAGTCCGAGTCCAGCGACCAACTCAACTCCTTCGCTTCGGAGCTCGTCGGCGTCGTATTTGCCGACGGGAGTCCCTGCGGTGGGCCCCGTTTGTCGTTTGCCAATGGTCTTTGGGTCGACAAGTCTCTTACTCTCAAGCCTTCTTTCAAAGAGGTTGTGGACACTGCTTACAAGGCCGCTTTGAACCAAGCTGATTTCCAGAATAAGGTTATCGATCTTCCCTTTTTGAATGGGATGAAAGAAAATTCAAAAACTTCAGTTTTTATTTAAAAAAGTAAAAATAAAAATTTACCTTTGGTTGTACGGTAAGATTAAGACTCCAAACAGTGAATTTTTAGACATTTTTCACTGATTATTTGTCGGCAGGGCCTTAACAAATTAAGAGGGGTTCAACTAGTCTGTCATGCTTATTTTCTTTAATAATTTTGTCTTATATGTGATTGAGGAAGTGTCGAGTTCTAATCAATGTTTTAAATATCTCAATTTTTTATCCAATTTTTTAAAAAAATTTTATTTTTTTTAGGAGTCGGAAAAAAATTTAAATTGTAAATAAAACGGATAGAATTTTTATAATATTTTTTGAAATTTTTAAAATTCTACTCAAATTTTTATTAAAATTTTCATTAAAATAGACATATTAAATTTTTTATAAATTAATTAAAAAAACTATAATATTCAACAAAAATTTAAAAAATATCTGTATAATTTTTTAAAATTTTTTTATAAATATTATTAATATTTAATAAATTATTTTATCAAAAATATTAAATAAATAAAAATAAAAATATAATAAAATATATTATATGAATATTAAGTACAATTACATTTAATATAAAATTTTATTATTAATATAGTAATAATTATATAAAAAATTATCAAAAAAATACATCTTTTATAATTATTTTTTACATTTTATACTTCAAAATGAAATGAAAATGAGAAAGAGATCAATAATTTTCAAACACTTAAAAATTCTATAAATATTGAGATGATATTTATGAAATATAATGTAAGTGTAATAATTGTTTCTTAATTAATAAATAATTTTTATCAGTATATATATATATATATTTATATTTTTATTAATAATATTTTATTTATGATTATTATCACTTACAATAAATTGATTAAATAAAATATAACATCTTTTCAATATTTTTGTCATTTTTATAATCAATTTTATAATTAATTAATTAAATAAATCAATTGTGAAGTTTCAACTAATCTGTTATATTTATTTTGTTTGATAATATTGTTTGATGTGTGATTGAGGTGGTGTAGTAGTTCTAAAATGCTCTCCCTTTTTTTTTTTTCTTTTTTTTTTGCCCTTTTTTCTTTCCACCAACGAGTGGCATTGCCTGTGAAAGTGAAAACTACTAATCTATTTATTTCACACACTGTAAAACACAATGAACTGGTTCAATCTCAGTCATAGCATTGGACACCATAAGGAGGTACTTTTAATAATGTACCGGATATTATGCTACTATAATTACATGTCTTGTAAGTTTTCCGAGAATTGATGAATAAGTTGATTGATTCTGGTGATTTTTTCTGGTGTCAAAGGCTTCTGAAGTGATCCGTGAAGTGAATTCATGGGCTGAGAAAGAGACTAGCGGCCTTATCAAACAGGTTCTTCCAGATGGTTCAGTTGACCGCACAACCGTGCTCATCTTTGCAAATGCATTATACTTCAAAGGAGCCTGGAATGAACCATTTGATGCATCAAGCACAAAAGACTATGACTTCCACCTTCTCAATGGCAGCACCGTCAAGGCACCCTTCATGACCAGCAAAAAGAGGCAGGTTGTTGGTGACTTTGATGGTTTCAAAGTCCTAAAACTTCCTTATAAACAAGGTGAGGACAAGCGTAGTTTCTCAATGTATTTCTTTCTTCCAGAGGCTAAAGATGGGCTACCAGCTCTGGTTGAGAAATTGGGTTCTGAATCTGGGCTCCTAGAGCGTTATCTTCCATCTGAACAAGTTGAAGTGGGCGACTTCAGGATTCCAAGATTTAAAATTTCATTCGGTTTTGAAGCCTCCAAAACCCTGAAGGGTTTAGGACTGGTATTGCCTTTCAGTGGAGGTCTGACAGAGATGGTGGACTCCCCTGCTGATAATGACCTGTATGTTTCAAGTATATTCCATAAGTCATTCATTGAAGTTAATGAAGAAGGCACAGAAGCTGCAGCTGCTTCCGCCGGTGTTATAGCGGTGAGGAGTCTGATTAAAATCGACTTTGTTGCTGACCATCCATTCTTGTTCGTGATTAGAGAAGACATGAGTGGGACAATTCTGTTCACAGGCCATGTGATTGATCCCCTTGCAGGCTGATAGTATCTACCTGTTGCCTAAATTTGTAATATAATAAGGCTTATAACAGCATATAATAAGGCTTATGACATTATATAGACTATCTTTTTCGCAAGTCATTATATATATATATATATATAGACTATTCATGTGCTGTATTTGGCTATTGCTGACAGGAAATGTTTAATGTGAGTTTCAGTATTTTAATATTTTATTATTATTATTTACGTGGCTCGCGCCAAATTTTTAAAATCGTAAGTTTCAATGGTAAGTTAACGTCAGCCTTCTAGTACTCCTTTTTGTCTTTCAGTGAAAAAAAAAAAAAAAATGAAAATGTGGTTTTTGTTATCTTTTACTTTGCCTTTCACTGCAATTTTATTATAAGATAGTCCTTTAATTAACTTGGCTCTCCTCCTCTGCAGTATTTTGCTCACGGGTATCTTTCTTTCTCCTCTCCCTTGGCATCTTATAATCATCCATGAGAATCATCTGTAAATTAAAGCTCAATCAACCAGATCTTAAGTATATATGCCTAGAACATTTTATTTATTTATTTATTTATTTATTTTTCTTTTTTCTCCTTTTTGGTTGTTAAGAAATTCGTGTGGAAAATGTCAAAACACCGTGGACTATGAATTAAATAATATCTCAACCAACCTTGTTAGATGTTTGTGTTTGTTTAAAATATATTATTAAATTGGTGAAATGAGAATGGTTAGCGCTGGCTAGGAGCACGTAAAGAGGGATAGGTGTTAAAGAAACAGGCCTAGGCCCAAAAACTATTAAAAGCCCAATAATAGTTTTAATCCATCCAGACCTGGTCCACTAATGGATAAGATGCCACTTGGATCGCACAAACTATTTAAAACATATTTTATCACCGCTTAGGACCGCCAATATACAACTTGGACAATATTTGTTTTTTTGAATATACATTATTGGTGTGTTAGACCTTGGCTTGAGGGAATAAATTTTATACATCCAACAAATAAGTAAAACATTTCCCCAAAAAACAAAAGTTTTGGAAACCCAATCAATTCTTCTCCATTAAATTTTCTTGGCTCTTTAATTCGTCTTCAGAAAATCATAAAATACAAAAATATATGATATAGATTCTAGAATACTCATGATGAAACATTATATATAATTCTTCAACTTAAACTGAATCAATTAAAAGTTCTTTTAAACAAGTAGAAGAAGTGGAGTATATGGGCTACCAATCTAAACAGTATGTTGGGCTATTATAGACCCAGCCGACAGAAATAAATATTGGACTGGGCCCATTGTTTGGCATGGACAAATGCAGGTAAGAAATCGCCACGTTGTTGATTCTCAAATCTTACTTCCAAAGCAAAGAATAGCCACGTATGCGTCAACGGTCAAACACTTCAGTTTGCACAGCGTTTCGTGGCAAAATGAAAAAAATTCGAGAGATAAAGAAATTCGAAACGCCTTAAATTCCCCAACCGGCCACCGTAGCAGGAGAAATTTCCTCGGTATTATTGAACAAGCCGCCGACATCTTCAAGTCGTTCCACTTCTACGTATTAAGAACATCCAACTTGACTCTCTGCTGAAAAATTCGCAATGGACCTCCGAGAATCGATTAGAAACCAAAACGACGTCTCGTTGAGCATCACCAAGAGTCTTCTGCTTACTGAAGGCAAGGACTCCAATCTGGTATACTCGCCCTTGTCCCTCCATGTGGTTCTGAGCCTGATCGCCGCTGGCTCCAGTGGGCCCACCCTCGACCAGCTGCTCTCCTTCCTCAAGTCCAAGTCCAGCGACCAACTCAACTCCTTCGCTTCGGAGCTCGTCGGCATCGTATTTACCGACGGGAGTCCCAGTGGTGGGCCCCGTTTGACGTTTGCCAATGGTGTTTGGGTCGACAAGTCTCTTCCTCTCAAACCTTCTTTCGAACACGTTGTGGACACTGCTTACAAGGCCGCTTTGAACCAAGCTGATTTCCAAAAAAAGGTAATCGATCTTTCCTTCTTGAATGGGTTAAAAGAAAATTCAGATATTTTAATTTTAATTCCAAAAATAAAAAATAAAAATAAAAAACTATTTTTTTACCCTTTAACTTTTAGGTTTTCATGTCAAGGATTAGATTACTGGTGGTTGAAGATGTTTCATTGTTGCTTTGTCCCTAATGACATAGAGAAAAATGCTCTTAAAAGGAAAATTAAGGTTAAAAGAACGTGGGCAACATTCATAGAAACGACTAATGTTTGAATTCAAATGGACTAAACAAACATTGATAATTATGGATAATGCTAAATTGCCGAAGAGGAAGTGCGTTGCTAGTGACATCGAGTAGCTGTGAGACATTGGAAACCGATTTTTGTATACTGGCATGCATGTTATGGTAAGAATTTGTTGAGTGCAAATTACATAAACTTTTACCCATATGCCTTTATATCCAGGTTGAATGCAATATAGAGGGCTTTTTTTTTCTTTTTTTCTTTTTTTTTTTTTAAAAAAAAACAATAACAATATAGGGAATTTTAAACCTACATATTTAAATAATATTAAACTGTATGAATCATGTAAAATGGATTACTTGTTATCCGGTTAAATTTGTAGTTAATAATATCTAAACATAGGTGCTTTTCTCTAGATTCTATTTTCTTGTTTATGTCTGCAAATCAATAAAATTAAGATTAGGACTCCAAAAAGTGAATTTTTAGACATTTTTCATTGATTTTTGTCAGTGGGGCTTTGATAAGTAAGAGGAGCTCAACAAGTCTGTTATGTTTATTTTCTTTGACAATTTTGTCTTATAATGAGGTAGTGTAGTAGTTCTAAAATGCTCTCCATTTTTATTTTTATTTTCCTTTTTTTCTTTTCACCAACGAGTGGCATTGCCTGTGAAAGTGAGAACCAATCTATTTATTTCACACTCTGTAAAACACAATGAACTGGTTCAGTCCTCAGTCATACCATTGGACACCATAAGGAGGTACTTTTAATAATGTACTGGATATTATGCTATCATAATTGCATATCTTGTTAGTTTCTGAGAATTGATGAATAAGTTGATTGATTCTGGTGCTTTTTTCTGGTGTCAAAGGCTCCTGAAGTGATCCATGAAGTGAATTCATGGGCTGAGAAAGAGACTAGCGGCCTTATCAAAGAAGTTCTTCCAGATGGTTCAGTTGACAGCACAACCAAGCTCATCTTTGCAAATGCATTATACTTCAAAGGAGCATGGAATGAACCATTTAATGCATCAAGCACAAAAGACCATGACTTCCACCTTCTCAATGGCAGCACCGTCAAGGCACCCTTCATGACCAGCAAAAAGAAGCAGGTTCTTGGTGCCTTTGATGGTTTCAAAGTCCTAAAGCTTCCTTACAAACAAGGTGAGGACAAGCGTAGTTTCTCAATGTATTTCTTTCTTCCAGATGCTAAAGATGGGCTACCAGCTCTGGTTGAGAAATTGGGTTCTGAATCTGGGCTCGTAGAACGTTATCTTCCATATGAACATGTTGAAGTGGGTGACTTCAGGATTCCGAGGTTTAAAATTTCATTCGGTTTTGAAGCCTCCAAAACCCTGAAGGGTTTAGGACTGGTATTGCCTTTCGGTGGAGATGGAGGTCTGACAGAGATGGTGGACTCCCCTCTTGGTAAAAACCTATATGTTTCAAGTATATTCCATAAGACATTCATTGAAGTTAATGAAGAAGGCACAGAAGCTGCAGCTGCTACTGCCGGTGTTATAAAATTGAGGGCTCTGATGATATCTGAGAAGATCGACTTTGTTGCTGACCATCCATTCGTGTTTGTGATTAGAGAAGACATGACTGGGACAATTCTGTTCACAGGCCATGTGATTGATCCCCTTGCAGGCTGATAGTATCTACTTGTCGCATAAAATTTATAAGTATAATAAGGCTTATAACCTATATAGATTATCCTTTTCGCAAGTCATAATATATATATATACTATTCATGTGCTGTATTTTGCTATTACTGAAAGGCAATGTTTAATATGAGTTTCCAACTTATTGTATTGAGTGCCGTATGGTAATGTGCCTTTCATTCTTTTGGTGTTATTCCTTTTCAGATCTCATCTTGCATTTCTTTTTTCTCTTTTATTACATAATTAATTAACCACAATCAGCTGTCGATTGCAATATATGATAGGTTGTACTACTTCTTTTTTTTTCTTCCCTTTATTTTTATTATTATTATTTTTACTTGAGGAGAGGAATCTTTATCCGAAGAAAAGAAAGACCCAACTGGAATTAGGGACCAGCAGAAAAGAAAGGAGAATTGGCCCGCGACTTATCCTCAAACATTGGAGGTGGTCGAATGATAGTTTAAAACATTCAGAAGTAAGAATGCATGATGAACCAATAGCCCAAACAGCAATAGTGGCAACCTCATTTAGTACAAGTTGTAATAGCTCAAATAGCAATGCCATAACCAAATTTAGTACAAAGTTTTACGAAGCTAATGAATGTAACTTTACCGATTCCAAAGTATCTTTGAGGCAGCCTTCCGGCTGTTCAGAGTTGAGCTCTCAAGGAGGCCTCTACAGATAAGGACAAGACCTCAAGTGTTAATTGTCTTTTGAGAAAATCTTTATCAAAGATTCTCCGGAACAAGTACTTGGAAAAGTCTATTAATAATGATGTCGACGGAGACTGCTTCCCCATATTTGATCAACAAAACATCTCAGGATCGATGAGAGGTTCTACCACTTCAATTTTCTGGAAATTCCAGTTTTTTGTATTTCTACAAAATTTTAATATACTTGAAATTATAAATAATAATAATAATAATAATAAACTTTGACCGTTTATCAGTCTTTAATGTTGGAAATTTTGCAAAATTCAGTTTCAGCATATATGGTTGCACGTGCTCTCACAAAAAGAAACTTTTAAATTTGGATTAGACCATAAAATGAATGTGAAAAGAATTTAATTAGAAAAAGAAAATTTTCGTTGAATCTTTCTTGAAAATTTTAATATTTTTAATAAAGAAATCTATTAAATAGTCCAAACGTAACCATAAAATAATTTGTGGGTAATATACAAAAATTTAAATTTGTGAAGCAAAATTCTGACCGAAAGGAAAAAAAAAAGGAAAACAACAGAAAATTCCGAGGCACGTGTTTCTGATCTGAGTTTCTGGGAAAGTGTTTGTAATTATTTGCGTCTGGCATAAAAAGACTGGAGATTGAACTGAGAAATCATTAATTAATTTGAAAAAGAAAGACTAGAAACACTGTAGTAAAAGGAATCCATATATGGAACTTGGTACCTTTCATTCTGTTAAATGGCACATGACGAGTTGTACTTTTCCCGCTTCTGTGTTTTTGGCATTATTTTCAGATCTTATTTCTTTATTTCTCGAAATGGGATCTTATTTTTTTATTTTTTTATTTATATTATTATTTTTATATACTATATATGTTTGCTTCAATTTCTTGGTCTCCCCACGTTGGAACTTGGAAGAAATTACCGTTGAAGAAACCTGCTCCGAACGTTTTCCATAAAATGGCTAGCGTGGCTTTTACGTGGCCCGCGCCAAATTTTTAAAATATTAAATTTCAACGGTAAGTTAACGTCAGCCTTCTGGCAATCTTTTTCCGACCTCCTTTGATTTTCCATATTTAGCATCGGCTTTTCTGCATAATTACGATAACTACCACTCCACCCACCGTCTCTGTTTCCCCTCGTTCCCCAAGACAATACCGCTACAGGACAGGACTGAGTTTGCTCCGGTTTTATCAAATTCAAAACCACCATCACAATCCCATGAATAAAAACAATTACAAAAAATATATACAATATTATATCCCATTTATAAAATCTTATTGAAAAATAACCTACCGACTCTGAAGTATTACAACAAACATTAAATAATGTTATCCAAAGAGTGATTTTTAATTTTTTGTATGTAAGCCTCTGTAAGCAGGAGATGTTAAAGCATTGGTTTTTATAGAGGTCTTTTAAGTGGGGGATATGAGTGGACCAAATATTTTTTCTTTTTCCACTTTCTAACTTTTTTGGATGCATGAATTAAATTTAAATGCCTAAAAAAGTTTTAGATGTTTTTATTAGGATGTTAATGGAAGCTTAAATTGTAAGGTGGGATGTAAGCATCAACTTTAGCTTTTATAGATGGTGATAATCGATATATATGACTCGACAAATCCTGTTATATCTCAAGCGGGTCATGGTGGCCAAAAAAAAAAAAAAGAAAAAAAAGAAGAAAACTGTATGCAATCATTCTAAAAGCTTTTGTTACATCGTGATGATTTGGATTGAAGAATATTTCGACAACTTGATTGATCACCAAGCACTTCGGATAAAATTTGAGATTGGGATTTTGATTAGACCCCTAAACAAACAAAGCGCTGTCCACTGATCTGTATATCTTTTGATTTGCTTTATTTTTTCTTTTCAATGCTTTTTTAAGTGCTGCAAACTTCTTGCTTTTAAGAAAAGACTGCGAACAGAAACATGAAATTACAACATGAATTGGAAGAAAGACATATTAAAAAGTATTAAACTAAAAGTCCCATCAACGAAATTTCAATAAGAGGGAAAACTACTTTCGGTGAAATTTAACGTATTATTGAAGCGTAATCAGTAAGGAAATTGATTAATCAAGTTCTTGGACTGTTTTGTCATTTTTTTTGAAATTTCTATTCTTGATACTGTGTCAGTCTTTGTTACGGTGTCAACGTGTTGGAAAGGAGAAAGAAATTTTGGAAAAATGCAGGCTGGTAAAATTGTGAATAACAGGGAAAAAGAGAGGTAATTTGGAATGCTAAAGCTCGAAACTTTTGTAAGGAAGTGCAATATCCTTGAAAAGAGTGTAAACCTCACGCGTTTCGCCCATACAGCCATAAATGGCTATGCTCCTTCAGTAAACGACAACCCACGACGTAATCCGAAACTCCCTCCGAAATCCGAACAACACAACACCATCTCTCTCTCTCTCTCTCTCTCTCTCTATCTCTTGACTCTCTTTAATCTGAATTTTTATTTTTTATTTTCTTATAAATCTTGTGATGGTCGTATAGGTGTGTATGCATAAATAAAAACTTAATTAATAACCAAAAAAAAAAAAAAAAGGAAACTGTCTTAAATTATTTTCCTTTCTTGGAAGAAAAATAATTAGACTTTCTTTCCGTTTGTGGGTTTTCATTATTTCTTCTCCAGCGGTGATCTACTAAAAAGAAAAACCAAACCCTTCATAGTTCACAGATATCAAAGCGCCGGGAAGACGCAGAGGAAGAAACAAAGAGTGTAAATTAATTAAGATGGGGGAAACAGCTCACCACCAGCAGCCTCCACCACCACCACAGGTGGTTCCGCGGCCACCAGGGCCGACGCTTCCTCTCGGAGCGGCAAGGGGTCCAGCTTTTCCTCCCGCAGAGCAGCTTCAACAGCTTCACTATTGCATCCACTCCAACCCCTCTTGGCGTTAGTCTCTCTCTCTCTCTCTCTTTGTTTCTCTATCTCTGCCACTCTCCAACTGTTTTTACTTTCTCAAGAGTCTTTGGCGCAATTTTCAGTTTTCAATTTTTGAGATTCTACTTTCTTGTTCAATTACCATATTGTATTGTAATTGTATAGTACTGTTTTTTTATATATTCTGCTGAAAAGATGAGTAAAGTTGAGATTTTTTCTTTTTGTTAAAAAAAATTATTAAAAAAAAAAAAAAAAAAAAGGTGCATGCTTTGGTAATATTTATTTCTCAAGTCTTTTAGCTTAACTGCATGTCTCCGTTTGTTAGGTGGGGTGAGGTTTATGAGAGGATCTTAATGAAGAACTAATTTTTTATATACTTAATTACCTCTTTTTGACTTATTTTCTCGGAAAAGTTGCAAATCACCTTATTCTTATCCTTGATTCCGATTCTCTTTTTCAATTTATTACGTTCAAAAATTTAAATCTAAATCGGATATTGGTGTGGGTACTAAATTTCGTAGGGAAGATCAAGACATCCTGACTTGGAAAGAATCAAAACATTTTTAGAACTATGTACTTGGAAAGAATCAAAACATTTTTAGAACTATGTATGAATTTTCAAATACCATTTTGTCATGTAAAATATAAGGAGAATTGTGGGATAGTTTTTTTTTCTTGGTTATGTCATCAAGTCCTCGTAGCTAAATTTGAATTGGTTGATTTTTCTTGGTTATGGTATCATCAAGTCCTCGTAGCTAAATTTGAATTGGTTGATTATTACAGCGATAACGTTTGTACTAGCTTTCCAGCACTATATTGTGATGCTTGGAACCATAGTTCTGATTGCCAGTACACTTGTGCCTCGAATGGGTGGGGACCATGTAAGTTTCGTTCCACCATATTAATAGAATTAAGAAACAAAGTCTTGGCCTTGATATCAGTGTTCTCACTTTGCTGTTCCAATGAACAGGGTGATAAAGCCCGCGTGATCCAAACCTTGCTGTTTATGGCAGGATTAAACACACTACTTCAAACTTTTCTTGGAACGAGACTTCCAACAGTTATGAGTGCCTCATTTGCTTTCACCCTGCCCGTGTTGTCAATTATTAAGGACTCTTTCGATAGGACCTTCACAGATGAGCATGAGGTTTGTAAATTTGTGCATGAAAAAAGGCTGACACTCGGCAAATTTTTGTTTATATTATTGATGTCCCTTTTTTTTTTTTTTTTTTTTTTAATCATAATAATGATATTCAAAATTGTAAGTCACGCCCATGCTTGATTATGTTAAATCATTGTTAAAATGTTTATGGTACTTCATTTAAGAGGAAATGATTATGTTCAATTAGAGTTTGGACATTTATTAAAAGGTTATTTAATTCATGAGTTAATCTATGAATGTGGAGAATGATTTGAATACTTTTCAATTTTAACAAAATTTCATGAATTGCTTGAAGGATCGGCACAGTATGCTTCATTTTAATAACATGCACATTTTTGTCTTGTATACGGCATAAGTTTCTTTTTACTTCTAAAAACTGAAATTTGTTATGATAAAATGCACACCTTCAGTCGCTAATTGGAGAAAAATAAAAAATAATAAATAAATAACAACAACAACAACAACAATAACAATAACCACCACCTTATCAAAGGATTGAAATATTTTTCCTTGAATTGCTCTCCTAATTGGATTTGGAGCGGTTTTTTGTTTTGTAAGATTAAAACAAAGAATAATGCTGCTTGATTATGATTTTGGTGCTTGCAGAGGTTTCTTCTTATTATTAGAACTATAACAACAACCTTATCAAAGGATAGAAAGGAGGCCATGTTTTTCTATGAAATACTTTTCCTTCAAATTGCTTTCCTAATTGTATTTGGAGCAGTTTTTTGTTTTGTAAGATTAAAACACAGAATAATGCTGCATGATTATGACTTTGGTGCTTGCAGAGGTTTCTTGTTAATATGAGAACTATTCAAGGGTCCCTAATTGTATCTTCCTTTATCAACATCTTCCTTGGGTTCAGTAGGGTTTGGGGCAATTTGACAAGGTAACATTTTCATTATTTTGAGTCGATTAATTCTAGTCTCCTTTAATGTTGACTAATTGTTTGCTTCTCAACGGTTATGCATTAAAAAATTTCAATTGTCAGTGTTTGAAATTTTACTTCCTTTCACATTTTGCTGTTTTCCTGCCCAGATTCTTTAGTCCTATTGTTATCGTACCATTGGTTTCTGTGGTGGGTCTTGGTCTATTTGCGAGGGGCTTCCCACTTGTGAGTCATCAATCAATTTTCAGTCGCTTATTTGGAATTATAATGAATACCAAAACCATTTAATAATATCTTTATATCCTATACAGCTTGGTAACTGTGTGGAGATTGGCCTGCCCATGCTCATTCTTCTTGTCATTTCCCAACAGGTCACTTATTATAGAATATGTCACTTTGGATCTTAAACACTTCTCTCTGTGTATTTAACCAAAATTGTATGTATTTTACATGTTTTACTGCAGTACTTGAAGCGCATTCATCCTATGGCTGATCGTGTACTTGAAAGGTTTGCTTTGCTTCTCTGCATTGGTCTTGTCTGGGCTTTTGCTGCTATCCTCACTGCTGCTGGTGCTTATAACAATGTTAAAGAGCAGACTAAAGTTAGTTGCCGTACAGATCGCTCTTTTCTTATGTCATCTGCTCCCTGGTATGTGTAGATTATGTCTCATGATTGATTAGAGGGTTGTCTCCCTACAAAGGAATCGTTATTATCACGTGTCATGGCACGTTTCATGATGTTGGTTCTATTTGTAGGATTAAAATTCCATACCCATTTCAGTGGGGTACTCCCATATTCAGAGCAAGCCATGTTTTTGGGATGATGGGAGCAGCTCTTGTTACGTCTGCAGAGGTTTAGTCTCCTGTCCAGAAGCTTCATTGTCAAAATTCTCATAAAAAAGAAAAAAAAAAAAAATGTTCTTCCATGATGTCTTCTTTTCGAAAATTTGATTTGTTTCACTCTTAAAATGCAATGTTAATCTTAGCTGAACTGTTAAATTTTGGCCAACTGTTTAGCATCTAATTTGTGGTGGAATAAAATTATAAACTTGATGCAGTCAACTGGAACATTTTTCGCCGCAGCACGACTCTCAGGTGCCACACCCCCACCGGCACATGTTTTTAACCGAAGTATTGGTTTGCAGGTCCAGTCAGAATTTTTTATGCTTCTTTATCTCATCCACGTTTCAACACCAAATCGTATTTTAATAATTGCTTAAGTGATTAAATAAAGTTTTAGTATTGCTTTATCAATAAAAATGTGGTTTTATGTTTCCAAATGCAGGGTATTGGCATGCTTCTTGATGGAATTTTTGGTGCTGTTGTGGGTACTACAGCATCTGTGTAAGAAAGTGAAGCTTTTATGTTGAATTTTCTTTGATTTCTTTTAAGTTCCCATTTTATACCACATGGCCAAGCTCTGAGATCATCACTCACCTCATAGAGTAACCTTCACTCCTAGATTGATTATTTTGTACGATGAAAGAGCATTTGTGTTC
The DNA here is from genome assembly GCF_031755915.1 of Ziziphus jujuba. Lineage (NCBI taxonomy): Eukaryota > Viridiplantae > Streptophyta > Magnoliopsida > Rosales > Rhamnaceae > Ziziphus > Ziziphus jujuba. The sequence continues at coordinate 7,599,079 of NC_083383.1, read as the reverse complement.
TTCCAATGTTACTCAATATCCACTTCATATAAAAGGAGAAATCTGAACATCTTGTGCCCTCTGTTGCTGTTTGTTTGTTTATTCTTGAAAACTTTCCTTTATAAAAGACTTCTTTTTCGCCCACTTCTATCTTCAACAGCCCCTCAAAAATTTTTATTTATTTATTTATTTATTATTTTTGTTTAAGAGGCTTGCGACTTTCTTGCAAAGGAACGATTGGTTTGGACAGAGAAGTAGCATTGTAGTCATTGGACTATTAGACCAAAGAAAAGAAAAAAGAAAAAAGAAAAAAAAAAATATATATATATATATATATATATATATAATTGATATTGCTAATGAGACAACATAAGAAAAAGAATTGCATTTTTACTCAAATCATCTGGATGGTATTGCAGTGAAAATGTTGGCCTTCTTGGACTGACTCGCATAGGTAGCAGAAGAGTGGTGCAAATATCAACTATTTTCATGATCTTCTTCTCCATATTTGGTTTGTTTCTTACTTCCTTTTTCAATCGTGTTGAAAGTTTTCGTTGGTTACTTTGACTTATGTCTTCTTTTCATACCTTATGCCTTCAGGGAAGTTTGGTGCATTCTTTGCATCTATTCCTCTACCGATATTTGCTGCCATATACTGTGTTTTATTTGGCATAGTGGGTAAGTGGTCATGCTGATATTGTAGTTACCAACATGTTACTGATCTTTTGAATCCCTCGTTGATGAAAAATTTTACCTTATGTTTTTTCTCTCTATGCAGCTGCTATTGGGATTTCTTTCATACAGTTTGCAAACAATAACTCAATGAGGAACATGTACATTTTGGGCCTTTCCCTGTTTCTTGGGATATCAATACCTCAATACTTTGTTATGAACACCACTTCAGATGGTCATGGACCAGTTAGAACAGACAGTGGATGGGTAAGTTTCAGACTTACGCATACACAAAAACCAATCTTGTTTTAGTTATGCAAAGGACTGTTCATAAAGATTGAGAGAAAAATGTGTTTCTCCTAATAGGCTTGCTGATTAAGTCTATTGTTTAATATGCTCTTTTTACAATGCAATATTTGAAGATCTTACAAATATCGTTGTAGTTTTTAGTTGGGTTTGCTCATTCTAATCAACTGGAATTTTTTCAAACGTGATCCATTTGGCAAATAACATATTACATAAACTGCGTTTTCACTTGTAATGATTGATTTGGGTCTCTGATCACGGACATTGTTTTCTAATGCTTGCAGTTTGATGACATAATAAACACAATCTTCTCATCACCCCCAACGGTTGCCTTGATAGTGGGGACAGTGCTCGATAACACGCTAGAAGCTAAATATGCAGCTGATGACAGAGGAATTCCATGGTGGAGACCCTTCCAGCATAGGAAGGGTGATGCTAGAACCGACGAGTTTTACAGTTTACCTCTCAGGATACATGAGTATATCCCCACCCGATTTTATTGATTCCATATCAACCCCCCAGTATCCTCTTGTACATTAACTTACATTTAGCAGAATTATGTTGTTTTTATGTGCATGATGGGTATTTTATAATTATGGCCTACAGACCAAAGATGTGGTTTGGTGAACCTGGAGAGATTTTTCCCATTTTTGTCCCACATGTAGGTTCCCCATGCCTTATCCATTTTTCACAGAATATTTCCTAGCAATACTGATGGAAGTCAGTAGGCAAATCTGCATTTGCTGAGATAAGGCCTTGTGAATGAAAACGAAAAGGGTCGTCCTTTATTAGTCTTAAAATTAGTAGGAATTAGCCATTTTCCATTTTGAACATGGCGTTTAAGCTTATAAGCTTGATCTATGGCATTTAACAGTATTCAATCATTTCTCTATCAAAGATGCCTAATGGATTTGCAGCTGAAGAATGGAATTGGCTAATGCTTTGGATGGAGGTTTTTTTTGTTTTTTAATTATTTTTATCCTTCCTACATGGACAAGAATAATGGCTTGCAACATCAAATCGATAAAAAAGAGATGGTTAATTTATTTACTGTTCCTGGCAAACAGAAGGAATTGTATTCTCAAGCACAGAATATCCACTTGAACCCAAATTTGTCATTGGGTACATGGAAATGGGCCGACTTGAAAATGGGTACGACTTTACTGTGTACTAGTCAACGTTCTGTTTTTTTTTTTTTTTTTTTTTTTTGAAAGGAAAAAAAAATGATAAATGAAATTGTAAGAGAAATGGATGGTACAAAATAACGATGATGAGAAAAGCCATCATTGTCAACCTGACAAGTGGTATCCTGGATTTCTCACAATCCAGGGAAAATTATTGTGTAGACTTCTGTGTATGGTCTATACTCTATATGGTCGTAAGCTAAAGGGCGGCTAAGCAAGCGTGAACACCTCATCTTATAGGGTAGTTGACCAAAGAAGCTTCGCCCTTCTTGCTGGTGTGCTAAACAGGACGGCCTCGCACTCGGGAAAAATTTCTAATACTTCCAAATTAAGGAGTGCTCTAAACTCCTTTTTTAATATTTAGACATCTGTCTAATTTTTCCACGTAAGAAAATAATGTTAACGGCAAAAAAGTCACTCCGTGTGCTTTTTTTGGATTAAGCTTTTTTTTTTTTTTTTTTTTCAAGGGGTGGGTCGGGTAAATAAAATAAACCTAAAACAAAATAAAACTCAAAGATGAAAAACTATAGCCCAAAAGTCATGACTCTTCCTCTTATACAGGATTCAACAACTTTTGTAAAAAGCAATATTTATAAGTTGTATTTCGAAATAATTGGCAAAAATTATTGGTATGTACCTTTCTGTGATAATGCTTTTGATTCCTCTTTACTTTTATTTTGAATAATTAATTTAATTTGGAAAAGAAGTTTATATATAATACAATTGGATTTTTTTTTTTAGTTGGTTGTAGCCTTATTATTATTCAAATGCCTTCTTTTTTTTAACTTAATAAAAGGATATTGCAAGATTTTACTACATTTGATAAAATATGGCAAGGAAGAAAAGGACAACCGAAATCTATGGCTAATCTATTTGCAAAGCTGTAAGTTACACCAAAAAAAAAAGTACAAAATAACTATAAAGAAATAAAGAAGACCACGAAATTAACAACTAGAAATCTCTATTATTAAAAAAAAAAAATTAGGTAAAAAAATTAAAAATAGTGTACTTAAATGAAATAATGGTGGAAGAAAAGGTGAAGCAGATTGGCAAAGACATTATTATTTAGGAAATACAAACGAGGCAATGACACCTAACGATCCTATAGAAAAAGAGAAAGAGAAAAAAAGTAGGATTCAATTGAGATCGAATGCATAATTTCTTACTGTGAGAGAGAAGCAATAACTACTACAGTAATTTTTAACATCATGGCTTGGACATCTCTGATAATATTTATTTAGGTAAAATATTGAAGTATAAGCAGGGAGAGAGATGGAGATGAAGAAAGAGAAAGAGATAGGGTTGTACGGCAGTGAAAGAGAAAACAAAAGGAAAATAAAAAAATAATTAAAAGGAGACAGAAACTTTGAAGTGAAGTAACGGAGTGAAGAAGCGAAGCAAGTTTTCCACATTTACACAACTCTCTGATAAATGTGGAAAACGAAACAGATGTCATAGATATAAAAAAGGTATTTTGCGCACTCCCTGCTAAGTGAGTATTAGAAATTTTTCCCGCTAAGGGATGAGGGATATTTGTAATACAAAAACCCTGCAAAAAGGGGGTCCCACACGCTTTCTTTCACTAACTCCACCGCGTTATGCTTACTTTTTTTTTTTTTTTTTTTAAGGAAAGGAAATTAGATATATTCATTTTTAGATAATAGAGGTAGCAAGCAACAATTTTAAGACAACCAACCCCAAGCTCACGTCTTTGATAATGAATACCCATGGGTGGGTCCCCCAATCCGGTTTGATCAGCATCCAATGTTCCAAATTCCCATGTCTTAACTTTTTCATTTTATAAAAAAATAATAAAAAAAAAAGAAATGTTTTTTTTTTTTTATTCATTTTCAAGTTGCATTTGAAGTTGGTGAACTCATTGCCCTCCTCATTTGTAGGTGGTAATAAAAATACTACCATCTTTTTCTCCTGTAAAGTCGTAAAAAGAGAATTTAGAAGTCTTCTTTGACAAAGAATTTTGTGTGTTTTGTTGGGTGCTTTGTATCCTATAAAAGTTCAAACTTTTAGATGCTCAGATTGAGCTAGACATGTTCTGGTGTATGGGACAGCCCAACTTCAAAAGTAATAATATATCGCTAATTATGACTTTCACCGTCATTGCTGAAATTAAAACTTTCGTGAACGAAAAACGCAATTGCAAGATTTGTAGTAATTTACAAGGGATTCAAGACCACCTTATGAACGCACTTCATAGACATTCCATCAAACCGGTTGCTGGTTTGGGAAATCCGCTAGGAGTTTTAGCTGAAAGGTCAGATTGATTTCTTTCTCTTTTTACAATTTCATCCTACTCAAAACCCTGAACTCCATTTAGAAGAGAAAGACAAACGGAGAGCTTTTCTTATTAGTTACTACTTACACTTATAAGCTACAAAAGTTGTGACAACCCTAAAATTCTTGTCACTCATCAAGCCAGTCCAGAGTGAAATAGTTCTCTGCAACCAGAACGTGAAGATTTGGCAATGCCGCCTCCACATCTTTCCACAGACAAGAAATCTCTTCGTCGCAAATTACATGGCGTAGAGACTTCAATGACACTGCAGACTTTGGTAAAATCCTCATCTCTGAACACTCCCTCATGTTAATCTTTTCCAAAGTTGCCATTTTACCAATATCCATGGGAAGACATGACAGATTTACACACTGAGAGATGTCAAGGTATTTCAACCAAAGCAGCTCGCAAATGCCTGAAGGAAGCGACTTCAGAGATGGGCATGCATATAATCTGAGGATTTGTAGTGATTTAAGGTTGCCCAAATCAGCTGGTAAGTGTCGTAGACCGTGGCAGTTGGTAATACTCAAACTCTTGAGAGAATGCATCCCACAGATGCTTGAAGGAAGCTCAAATAAATCAACACAGTGATCAATTGTGAGTTCTACGAGAGAGGGCAAGGTATAAGGAAGGTTTACCACTGATTGGTCAAGGCTTTTATTAATCCTGCAGAGGACTAGAGACAATTTCCTCAAATGCTTTAGGGGGACGGTAGCATTTGATAATTGAGGGACGGACACTTTCTCAAGCCAGAAGCTTCTCAAGTTCACCAAACTTGAGAAAACCTCTGAATTGTATAGGGTCGCATTTTTTGAACTGTAGTTGATAACAATCAATGCCCTAAGCTTTGGCATGTTATTCATGAAGTGGGGCAAAAAGAATTTGCCGGAGGCAAAGTTCAAAATGAGCACTTCAGCCTTTGGAAACCTCATGTCCAACCAGTCCATGTCATTCATTTCACCTATATTGCAAAGCGATTGTGAATGTGAGCATAATGCTTAAAAAAAAAAAATGTGATTCATACATGATTTGGTAGTTTACTAAATGATCGTTAATACCTGTATGAATTGATACAATCTGGGCATTAAATGGCTCATCTGAATTCCTCTCCCATTCTTTTGGAAGGCACGATTCTCTTCTCGGCATGAGTAATCGCCGGCGTTCGTTAATGTTACCATGATTGCTCAAATGAAGAGCAAGGTCCCTCAGGACATCGTGCTGAGTAACAGAGATGTCATAATAGCTAGTATAAATGTCACCATCTCTGCAAAGATCACCAAATCAAAACGTTTTAAAAACACAAATATATACTAAAGTAAAGGACACAAAAAAGTTTCAAAAGCAGCAAAACAAGATATCATAAGTTCAACTATATATCTAACAAATATAAATTACCTTGCATCTTTTACCAGGGTAACAAGATTTTTGTTGGAAAGCTCGACCAGAATGGCAAAAGCTTCCTCCTCATCTATATCATGGATTTCAACCCACATATTGATAAGAACATCAAGAGGAATCTTCTTGTCCTCGGGAAACGCACCCAAATCCAAGAAGCATTCTCTAACTTTCTTAGGCAAGCAGGTAACACTGGCTGCCATCCGTTCAAGCAGATTGTTCTCATGGGACTCGCAAATGGGTTCCCCACGTGACAACCTATTCTTCGCACTTGCCCAGAACATTTCTGTCTGGTCCCGTAGAGAGGCCCCAATTACTTTAAGAGCTAGAGGAAGTCCTTTGCACTCGTTCACAATCTGGGAAGGGAAGGGAAAAAAAAAAAAAAAAAAAAAAAAAAAAAAACATTTTTATCAGCACCATTCAAATCGAAGTTACTATTTATATATTCAGAACCTATTTGGGAGAGAAAGAGAGGCGGTTCTTGAATCTTTAATTACCTGCTTGACTAAATTCTCGTTGGCAGATGGGGGCATGGATTTCTGTCCAAAAGCAGAGTGGCAAAAGAGTGAAAGAGCTTCATCGTCTCTCAACAGCTCAACTTCATAGGTAGCGTTGAGAACCGTTGGGAATTTGGATCGGGAAACAACAAGGATTTTGCAACCGGGTGTGATTAGCCTTTCAAGCACCTGAAGCGACCACACATCATCCAGAACCACCAGTTTTGGTGTTCTAACTTTCCAATCCAACCGTGGCATAAATTGAGGAATCACAGAAGTAGGGCTTAAATTTTCATTCCCCATGATGAATCCCCAAATTTTCGCCTTCAATTGATCCACATTAGGAGACTGCGATACCGTCAAGAACAGAATTCTGTCGCCAAAATAACCTAATATTTGAGGACATAACAGAGTCAGTTACAAGCAAAGGTTGATAATCCCAAAAAAGAAACTATATTTTTTTAAAAAAAAGAAAAAAAAAAAAAAAAAAAAAGTGAACGATATTACTTACTTCGAACCTGTTCATCCCTGCAAAACTCTCTAGCGAGGGTGGTTTTACCAGAACCACCGATCCCACAGATCCCAACGACTCGTAAATCCTCTCTCCCAATAACCATCTCCTTCACCTTCTTCTTCCCCGTATCCAAGCCAAACCTCACCAAACTTCCCAACTCCTGCTTCATCAGGTCCTCCTCCTCGGCTTTCTTCACCGCCTCCTCCATCCAACCGCCGCCGTACCCTCCGCCAACACCGATCTTTAACTCGCCTAGCCGCTGTTCCAGCCTCCGATTATATCCCTCGAGGCGATCGAACCGTTCGGTGGTCTCGAACCTGATATGGTGGACGTCGGCCAAGAGGTTAGCCTGCAGCGGCCCCTGTATGAACCTGGAAACGGTCTTCTCGAGCTTCTCCATCTTGCGAGCGAGCTGGAGGTTCTTGTAGAAGTTCCAGCGATTGGAGTTCAGAACCTTCTGGCAGAGCTCCTGGCCGTACTGGAGAGTCTCGGAGAAGCGGTCGAGCTGGAATTGACGGTCCGCCGGGAGCTCTACGCCGGAGTACTTGATCTCTTGGATGATAGGGATGAACTGTTGGATGTACTTGATTAGCTGCTCGGCGCTTGCTTTGCATCCGCATGACTTTCGGGATATGCTTACCAGAGTCTTCAGGAGCTCCGTCGCTATCTCGCCGGCGAATAAATCTGTAACCGCCATTGCCTCGTCAGTCGTGACGTCACCGTTTGGTGGTTTTGGAAATGGATGGTAGTGTAAAGTGGCGGGTGAAGTTGAGCTCTCTGTTTTTGAGTAAGAAAAAATTGGATATGATACTGCTCATGGACCCAAGGGGTTGAAGTAGATCTGGTAATCAGTGTTTACGGTCGTGTTTAATAATCATATCAAAAATATCTAATTTTAATACTATCCATTTATTAATGATATCAGGTATCTAAAATATTATTTTGATTCGTCTATAAATTAGGTCAATATGATACAATTTGTTTAATATAATTATTTTAATGGATCATATTAACCTATTAATCTGTTAATCTGAAATTGACCCATTAATCTGAAAATTAACCTATTAATCTAAAAATTAATCTATTTTTTTTTGTTTTATTAAAAATTTATTTTTTATTTTTAAAAAATTAATAATAGAAAATTGTTTTTATAAAGTTTTTAATTTATAATATTTTTTAGTTATTAAATATTATATTATAGATAAAATTATAATTTAAATGAATTGTAATAGGTATATAATCGTGTCGGATTAAAATTGACACGTTTAATAAATGGATCATAACGGATCAATTTCGAATTAAATGGATCAACACGAAAATAACACGATTAGTAATCGTGTTAAACGGGTTGACCCGATTATGACCGAAACTCATTTATAATAAATCCAAACCTATTTATTCCGTATCGTTTTCGAATCATGTCGTCGTATCATGATCTAGATTGTCACCTCTAGGTTGAAGTAGGGTTGGTGGTTATATTTGTCACACAACCAAAAATGTCCTTCCCAATCCCGGTATTTTGCCTCGTTTTTATCTTTTGTTGGTCTCCTTGAACCATGGGCATTCTGTAAATTCAAACCAACCCAAAAAATATTATATAAATTAATATATATATATATATATATATTTTAATATCAATATCAGAATCCTGCTTCCTTTTGATCGAATTATGATAGAAATTGCAGTAAAACCATTGGACATACGCCGTCACTTTTAAATTTAGAAATCTATTATAACTAGTCAATCTATAGTGCGGATGGTTCTCATACAAACCACAGTATTAATGATAGTTTTTCATAGTATTGATAACGATTTTTTAAAAAACCGTCGTTAATACTATGAAAAACCATCACTAATACTATAATTTTCATACTGACCATCTCACTATAGAATTTCTACTATTCTAACCTTTTTTCTTTAAGTTTTAGTTTTAAGAAGTGGACGTCACTCTCATATGATATTATAATTAATTGATTGCTTTTAATTATTATTTATTTTTGGTAAAGCTTTTCTGATCAAATGATAATTGTTATGTAGGCATGTAAACATATAAAACTCTAATTTTAGCCAAACATATAAAACTATAAATTCCGTTTCTACAAGATTATAGTATGTATTTCTCAAAATAAAATATTATTAACAAAAAAAATAAATAAATAAAGACTAATATATATGTATGTCATTATCATGAGGTAGAAAAATCCAATTGGAAGAAAATTAAGACCAGAATTGATGCATAAAAGCTAATGTATACGTATGCAATAATCATGACGTAGAAGAATTCAATTGGAAGGAAATTAAGACCATAGTTGATGCATTTTTTTCTTACTTGATAACGAGCAGAAATTAAGGAAAATCGATTAGGTATTAGGGCAATTAAGATAAAGAAGAATAATTGACCGTACGCATATTCATAGAGGGGTGTAAAATGTCACAACAAAATTCCTCGTTAAATCCGAACTTTTTCACCAAATAGTCAGTCAACAAGTTTAATCAACAAGTGATCATAAAAACAGTATCACGTTCTGATCTCAGTGAATCTCAAGTGCTTCTACGTAATCTCTCACTAAAGTGCCCATCTTGCAAGTGATTTCCAGAATATTCATCCCTTTTTGTCTAATAAAAAAAGAATATATATATATATATATATCTATATATTAAGGAATTGAAGATAGTGAATAGGCAAAAGAGGATCGATCACGTGTACTCAAACTCCATGGTAGGCGGTGAAATTGAAAAGATAAATAAATATATAGTTATACAGTGTAAGCTGGGGATTTCTTCAAAAATAATTTGTGCGAGGAAGTCCAAATTATCTTTATGGTCAATGGAAGATAACATTGACTCGGGCTAGCACGCTTCATGATGGTATTGCAAAGCTCCCATCCGTAGACCCACTAAAAGAATATAAATTAGTAGAGGTGTGCACATTTGCATCTTCAGTCAAAAAGTTGTTAATTATATAATTTAGGAATGGAATAATACAATATGCACCGACTCCAAAAATCTTTCTTTGCTCCCTGCTTTTTTTTTTTTGGGGGGGCTTGTAAGTACCGTAAGAAATAGAAAAAAGTGAAATTTGAAAGGAAAAAAAGAAAAAGAGAAAAAGAGCTAAAGCAATGAAAAAGTACAATTATTGATGTATGTAATCAATGCCTGAAGAAAAACAATCTACAATTGAGGAGATATTTAACATTAAAGATCAAAATTAGGGGTGGGCATGTATTGGATTGGTTCGGTTTTGAATCGAAATACAATTCAATCCATACATATCGATTTTTTTAATTTATAATCCAAACTAAACTATTAAAATATTAAAACCAAACCAAATCAAATCATTTATGATCGATTTGGTTTGGATTGATTGATCGGTTTGAAACTTACTAATTTATAAATATATAATACAAATAAAAAATTTTCCAAATTTAAAATATAAATAATAAATTATAATTATTAAAGCATAAAATACAATTAGAATAATACAACATAGTTTAAAATGGAAAATAAAGAAGAAAATATAGCAAATGATACACATCATGCATTTATTAAATAACAAACATTAATGTCATCATCTTACTCTTATAAAATCAAATTAAAATTGTTAGAACAAATAATGTAAAATAATACATTCGTCAAAATTCATTCACTCAAGAATCAATGCATAATTCCTTTTTTTTTCTTAACCTTAAAACTTTGGTAAATTATAAATCAATCAACATTGATAGGTTCACTAATTTTAGTTGATTTTGTAAGCTCTACAAAGATCAAAACAATAAAATTAGTAATAAATTATATTTAAACATTTATATATATATATAAGTAACAATTGGATATAATATATGTAGATATATATATATATATATGATGGGGATGTAAAAAAAAATATATATATATTATGGTGATGGTGATGGACTGGTGGTGGGCGGCAACAAAGGTAAATGTTTAGTTTAGGTTACAACTTATAATTTGATTTGAGATTTGGAATATGGGAATGTAAAAAAAAATATATATATATATATATATATATATATTAAAAATCAATATATAAAAATGGAAAAAAAATTTAAAAATTAATATATGAAAATGAAAAAAATACTCTAAAATTAATATATAAAAATGAAAAAAATACTCTAAAATTAATATATAAAAATGAAAAAAATAAAAAATATATAATTTTTTAGTTATATAATATATTATTTGGATTGGATTGGATTTATATTTCCAATCCATAACCAATCAAATCTATACAATTTATAATATTTTGAATACAATCTAATCCAATTGATATAAAAATCCAATCCAAACCATTAAAAATGGATTGGATTGGACAGATTAAACGGATTGGATTCGATTTTGCCCATCCCTTACCAAAATAGAAGACTGTACCACTTTTAGAATTCTACCCAGTGCCTTCCATTAAATGCATGACTGTTTCCAGAGCAAAAGGTTCAATTGCTGGCAGAGACCTGAACAGACGTTTTCCCTGTCAACAATAGCGACGTTGATTTCAAAAAGTTCCTTATCTGAGCATGGAATATGCGGTTATCCTATCAATGCCTTCTGATAGGGTTTGCAACTTGTAACTTTAAATAATTCACTAAAATACTTTTTAAGTAAAAAATAAAGCATCTTTACATTCACACTCCAAAATAATTTATCAATTTTTAGGTAATCCAAAAATTTGTTAGGTAGAAAAAGGAATAGTACAACAATCATATAACCATTAACTGTCCAAGCAATTCATTAAAAAAATTAACTGTCCAAGCAAATATATTTTCTAATTTCGAGGACAATTTTTGTTAAAATTGTACATAATAATGCATCGTCTTTTTTTTTTTTTTTGGGGGGAATATAAAAGGTTTTTTTTTTTTTGAATTGGAATGTAAAAGGGTTTTGTAAACGAAACCTAGACCAATAGCATAAGCCAGCCCATAGAGATAGCAACGGCTTAAGGGGGAATATCAAGCCCAATAAAAGAGGCTCTTGCTCAAATTTGAAAAAGGGTGTATGCAAAATGATTTCTTTGGTATTTTTATGTCTTTATCATACTTTTGCTTTAGGGGCCTACTGTTCCCACAGAGGCACAAAGCACATGAATAACACATTTTCACATCTCCTCCCATCAGATCACTTCGAAGTAGACTTTTTACCACCAGACAACAACCACAATAAAAAATATAAATAAATAAATAAAAGAAAAGAGAAGAACTTCAATTATGCATGTATAATACCGTGGATGTACAATTCTAATTTAAATATAATGTTGTTGTTTGTTATGTATTATGTTATGTGCCTAATATATTGCTTTCCAAAAGTATTTATCAGAAGTCAATCCAAAAGGTAATAATGCACAGTTTCTATATTTCGATATTTAGTTTACAAGTGGCAACAATAAAACCTGGGGACTGCTGTACAAAGATCTAAATACCCAGAATGGTGGTCAACAATTTCTGTATTTCAGTGGCTCTGATTCTTGGCCTAGAGCTTATTAAAGCTTAAATCAACTCTCATAATAAACTTCTCGTACCATTTGTCCTTCAAGCTGATCATTCTGAAAAAGATAAAAAGATCCCGTACAAAGCTAAGTTGCCTTATGAAACATGCAGTAGAAGCAAAGGAAAATGCCATTTCCTGCAACAAGGCTTACTAAATGCTTGTCCCTGAATCTCTATTCATCATACTCCCACTTCGAGATGCGGGATCCATGACGTATTACTTGGCCTTGTTCTGCCATTTTTGAGTCGAGCAATTGCAGTTGTTTCTTAATCCATGGAGGATCATCTGGTTTTTGCCAGAGAGCTTCACCAGTGTCCTTATGCTTAAAATCAGGAAGCTTTGGATTTACTTTATCTTTCCTGTTATCCCACCATTCATGTGGGTTGGTGAAGAACACTTGCCACAAGTTTAGACGTGCTCTATATTTCTCCACACCAGTTTCAACTGAATTTAATTTCAACAAGATAAGTCAATTCCACAAAAGGAATAAATTAACTAAATACTAAAAACATGGAAAATTAAGCACTGGAAAATCAAACAGAAAAGTCTACCACTGCATTATAACAATTATATGTCATCCCTAGATCAACTTCAAACAACTCAGGCCAGTCAATTGGACTCAGTAAAAGTCCTGGGGATTGTGTGTATTAATGATTTTCATTACTGTAACATATATGTATATATATATAGAGATATAAATATATATATATATATATATTTCAGAGAGTGGATATAGGCAAGGCAAAATACTTTACCAGATTGCGGTTCAAAACCCTTTTGGCAGGTTAAATCATGTGTCTGCCTTACATAATTCAACTCTTCTGCTGTTACCTAAAGAGAACATCAAAATTGAACGACTATATAAGGAAGTATATATAAATCGACCCATATTTATCAGGGAGGGTAAAATATAATAAACAAGTTTATACATGCAAATAGTCAGCCAACTCATACCACCATAAACACATGCCATGGGAAATACTAGCAAGTATGACCTAAAAATAAATAAATGAAAATAAAAATAAATAACAACAGATCATCTCTGCTCAAAACAGAAGACAAAAAGGAAACAATTCAATTCCTAAGCAAAGTTAAAAAAAGCCATCTAGATATGGGAAAAAAATGTTGATATCAGTACACACGCAAAACAAGAATTGGAAGACAGCAAGAGACTGAAAAAACCAAAAAAAAAAAAAGGGGCCAAAAAGATTAAGCATGCCCACTCTGTAATATATTCTGAGATTCCCCTTTCGATCGACCTTTGCATAAGAGCCTATCCGCCCTGAGACATAAATAAAATCATTCGGTTTTAGATGTTGGACACATAATTCCGCCAATTCATTCCACATATGCACTTGAATCCTGTTCCAAAAAATTATTCATGTTAACTTTATGTTTGTTGCATTAGCAACACGCTTTGCAACCCAATTCGCGTCACTACAGACATAAAGCAATAATGGCAAAAGAAACGCATAAAAAAAATATAATATATATAAATATATTCAGAAATTCCTTGAAAGCGTAAATAAAAATGAGCTCTTATTAAAGAGAAATAGAGTGTGAAATGATTAAAATATGTAATAAGATTAATTCCTCAAATTAAATACGAAGCTTTAACAATAACAAACTGAATTCACGGATTCAAATTGTAATGATACCAATAAAACTGACCTAAAGCCGTGGCTCAATTGAGGGGAGGTCCTAACGTCAAGCAACGTATGAACGCCGAATTTACTGTTGTTGCTTTTTATCACATCGAGGGGAAGAAGCACCGTGCCAATAAAGCTAGCGGAGTTGTTCTTCGCAACTTGCTGCCAACCGATGGTCGTCGGACGTTGGAACTTTAGGACGTGCTGATAGACTGTGCAACCGCTGTCGGCTTCGCCGGAGAATGAGTTTCGAAACCTAGGGTTCGTGGCCGAAGATGAACAGAATGGGGCGAGGCTTCGCACAAAGAGTGATGAACTACTGGGTTTCTTGACTTGGGTCAGAAGACGAACCGCCTTCATTGGTTCGTCATGATCTTGCTCTCGAACATTCCCAGTGAATTTGATCGACTGCGTATTTGTCGACGGATTTGAAAAAAAAAAAAAAAGAGGGGGGGGGGGGGGGGGGAGGGAGAGAATTTGGCGGGGTTTATCTGACAGTCGGGACTGAACTGACACAGCTTAGGCTCTTACAAGGGGGGCCGTCAATTTGGAACCCTGAATTTGGAACTCAATTTGGGCTTTAGGGGCTAAAGCTTTTGGGCCTTTAACCGGACAAACTACTACTGCCGATCATGGGCTGCCTTTTGTATGGAATCGCCAACTGTGTTCATTTTGAAATATACATATATATATATATATATATGGGTTTTTTCGATAAATAGCCACTTTACAATTGCATTTTAGAAAAATAGCAAAATTTTTTTTTTAAAAAAAAACTAACCAATATTTTACCCGTTTGAACTAAAGTACCCTTATCTATATTTTTTCTTTTTTTTTTTTTTTTTGTTCTTTTCTCTATCAAAAGGCCTTTTATTTTTTTTGGTTTCGGTTTTGTTTTTTTTACTTTCCCTTTGAAAACGCAGCTAGGGCATTTCAAAAATTACCATCCCGGCCACCATTTTCACCGACATTCGTCTCCCATTCGCCAGCATCGTCCTCGTCCATTGTTGTGTCGGCAAGAGCGGTTCGATTGAGAGCTACCAGAGACAGAAGAATGCACCTCTGTCCATAGAATGTTTTTTTTACTTTCCCTTTGAAAACGTTTAAAAACGCAGCTAGGGCATTTCAAAAATTACCATCCCGGCCACCATTTTCACCGACATTCGTCTCCCATTCGCCGGCATCGTCCTCGTCCATTGTTGTGTCGGCAAGAGCCGTTCGATTGAAAGCTACCAGAGACAGAAGAATGCTCCTCTGTCCATAGAATGTTTGCATATGGTAAAGTCCAATAAACTATTTAGTGGTTTTGTGGACACTTCGGTTTGAAAATTTTGGATAAGATGAAGATGAACTGTTAATGATTTTCTATGTATGCTTTAAACATGCCAATAGTGTATTGGAGCATTTTGGTGAAATGAAACTTGAAAATTTTGCTTGTCTTGCTGATTTATTCTATGGTCAGCTTATTTGCAGATTTTATGTGGGTTTGGATGAGACATGCTATCTTACTTCTGTGTAGGGTTTAAAAAAACCTTTTTATTTTGAGATTCAAATTGGGACTGCATAATTAGAATTTTGTATGGCTTTGTTCCAATGCCTTAGGCTGACAAAGTTAAATGGGTTGCAGTGATGTGGAAAATTGACCCCTAATTTATCGCTACAAGTTATCTTCCTGATGATAGAAGTTGTGTACTTTGTCTTCTTGTTATCAATTCCTTTTCAGTTGTAAATTTCTCTTACTACGTAATTTTAGGTATCTAAATGCATGCAGCCATATGATTGTTAATGTCCTTTGGACATCTTTCCACATTGGCTATCATTATTTGGTATGTGAACTTTATGCCAGTTAATGCTTGCGGTGTTATGTCTGTTGTATCTTTTCTTTCCTCTGCATTTCCTGGGTGTTTTTGGGGTAAAAGGGAATCATCTTCCTCCTTGTTCTGAGTATTATATATCACCTCCTTTCTTTTCTTTACTTAAATAAAATGATTGGTATTTGTTTGTTCAAACTTATGAATGGACTCCTGTTTGGTATTCTTTCAGAACAATCTTGATGAACTTTTCATGCTCATGCACTTCCTTGATGCTGGGAAGGTTAGTATCTTAAGCATCTAATGCAATGGCAGATATTTTAAGTTACCTTAAAATGGGTATCAAAGTTGATGTTTATAAATTCCCACATTCAGTAATTGATATTTATGCCTTGCAGTTTGGAAGTCTGGAGGAGTTTCAGGAAGAATTTAAGGATATCAATCAAGAGGAGCAGATATCTAGACTTCATAAAATGTTGGCGCCCCATTTTCTCAGAAGTATCAATCTTAGACCTTTTTCAAATGCAAATTTTTTTCTTCAGTTAATTTTTAGGTTTTATTTAATTACTGTTTGGTATTTTAGTTGTCTTGATTAGTTTATTCTTTTGTGTTGGCTTTGTTGCTTGAATTCCATTGTTGTTTATAACTTCTTTTATTATTCTTATGATGTCTGAAGTCTGAACTTGTTTCCGAATTTTGGAAGAAATGGTTTTGAAAATTTTCCCTGTACAGTCTTTGAATTTTGTGATCTCTTTTAAGTTGGTAAAAGAATAATAGATCCCTTATATAAATTTTTTAGTGTCTTGGCATAAAACTTGGTACTCAAATTTACTTAACCAATCTATGCCTGCGTGATTTTTTAGCACTGGCATTTTTTGTCGAAAGGGTTATTTTATTTTACTTGGACACAGCTATTCTCAGTTCTTCAATTCTTGTTTTGTTTTTCCCTGGTTCCTTTGTCTCTGCATTTATTCAGTGGACTAAATATGCATTGTATGTGCATACAGGTCCCATTTGGGACCCATTCATGCATTCTGGAGGGTTTCAATGCCAATTGCTGGAAATGTAGTTTGGGGTCTATGATTTGACTGGAAAACTATCTTGATTGTTGTTACCATCGATTTATGTGAAATTGAGATTTTTCCTTTTTTGAAATCCTATGTGAAAGTGAGGTTGATGATTATGATTTTAATGACAGTGCTTATCTTATAAATATTCGTTCTTTTTATTACCATGGATCACTGTATGTGCTGACCAGATTACATCTTTCCACTTTATTAGCTTATTAACTACCATTATTTGAGCATGCAACACAAATAAGTCTTCCTATTACTTGAACAATTTTGGTTGATTTGTGTTGAGAATTTGAACTTCAATCAAATTAGTTATGATCATTGTTGCAGTTAAGTTTTGATGGAGTCTCTCATTTCTAAGTTCATTGTACATGTCATGGTTTTTAAAGGTGTAGAAGCTAGATGATATTTTGAAAATCAATCTCCTTTCACTTTCAAGTTTGAGAGAAGAAAAAAAATTATTGCTTCCATTTTGTTGGTACAAATCAATATCACTCTTTGTTGGCTTCTCTATCCGATGGGAACCTTGCATGTGGTTTTAGATGGGTGTTTGGTGAGATGTCATTGTTGAGTTTTGAAGCTTTTTAAGTTTGGATTTCTTGCATTTCAGCTTGAACAAATTTGATTGCTGCATGGTTACTAATATTGATTTTCTATTTCTTTCAGCATTGGAGGAGCAACTGATGGACTCAGCAAAAAATTGAAGCACAAAATTTGCGATCGTGGAGTTACAAGTGCAAGCTGATAAAATTACACATACACTCACAGAGATAGATAAAGAGAGAGAGAGATATATATATAGATAGAGAAGCATTGGTGGTGGTTTGTCCCCCATTAATGTAAGTTGCTTCTCTGTACAACATAGAAAATATTTTGCAAACTAATTTCGCTTTAATGTAACGAACTTATCTGAAAACCTTTAGTTGTGCTGTATTGAATGAGTTTTACAATTTTGAACCTTGTCATTATGCGCTATGCTTATAATATTGTGTTATTTGGTGTGACAGAAATGTTTGTGTTGCATGGTTAGAATGTGAAATGTGAAATTAAAACTATTATGAAGTTGTGTTTTTGTTTGAATTTAATGGGAGGTTTGAATGTGAAACCATAATATATATATCTATGGGTTATCCTTAGGAAGCAATATATAATGTACACTACTAATGTATAATGTATTATGCGCTAGTTTGAAAATATTCTTTAGCCATTTTCATTATATTGTTGCACAAATCCCGTTAGGTGTATGTTATTTTGGTTCTGGAAAATTTTCCAACCCGAGGAAAATATTTCCTCTTTTTTTTCTTCTGGCGGGAATTTTTTTACTCCTGGAGGAAAAAATTTCCTCCAGGCGGAAAATGTTTTCCTCCTGGAGGAAATGTTTTCCTCCAGGCGGAAAACCTTTTCCTCCAGACGGAAAAATTGTCCTTCAGGCTTTTCTCGTGTCGGAAAAAACGTTTCCTCCATCTGTTATGTTTTGTTGTATTTGATTTGCAGATAAATGTATTCAGATTACCAATGAAGGTTTTGGGACTCGGAGATATCGAGGGCAAAGGTTAATTGTAGATCGAACTTCTGGAAAGCCGTGTCGGATATTAAGTTCAAGCTGACTCCAACCCAAATAAAGAAGTTTGAGGATAGCTGTTTTGGCCACTTTTTGAAGGCCAATGAGATACAATTTAGTGGCCACATCGTCAACAGCATGCTGTATAGGCAATGTGTTTGCGACGACAAGGACTCTATGGTATTCAATTTTGGAGGGCGTGGTGCTAGATTTACACAGAGAGACTTCACCATAATTACAGTCTCCGGTTTGGTTACGAACCCAATAGGCAGGTTAACATCTCTACTCGTATTAGTGACACGTATTTTGGCGGAAAGCGAAAGGTCACTAATTCGGAGATAACTGAAGCTTTCATGACTGCACAGTGTCAAGACAATGATGAAGCCAACGATGATAGATTGAAGTTGGCTTTATTATATTTCCTAGAGACGGTTCTTCTAGGCAAAGAAAGCATGGACACCGCACCTCATAATCACTTGGAGATGGTGGACGATTTAGAGTACTTCAATAACTATCCATGGGGTACTTTATCGTATACTACCACCATTAGATCGTTGAAGAGTGCTTTTGAGCATAGAGATTCCATCGCTTTAAACAAGTCAAAGAGTTATAGTCTTTGTGGGTTTCCTTTGGCTTTCATGGTAAGTTTGTTACACTATTATTTAAAGTTTGTTACACTTGTATTTATGGTGTGTATTTCGTTACTTATTCATTACTAATTAATTGTTTGACAGATTTGGGGTTTTGAGACAATTCCTTCATTGGGTCAAGCATTCGGAAAGAAGTTGCCGGACATGGCATTCCCTCGAATTCTTAATTGGCATTTTTCACAAGTGCCAAGATTTGAGAAGGCCACTGAACTCTTAGATCATCGTGATGTAAGTTTATGAGTTCTTCCACTTATATGTACAAATATATATATATATATATATATATATATATATATATATATATATATATATATATATATATATATATATATATATAAATATACATTCCAACATAATAATATTATTTATACACTTTTGCAGTATTTGTATGAATATTAGTATTACTTGCTAATCACTTGATTATAATCCCTTTTGTCTTTTGCAGTATCCCGTTCATGGCTTAATGAATGTGACTGAAGTTGAGCATGCATATATCGGCAACTTGGCATTGGATGTATATCATGACAGTACTCCATACAATGTTGCACCTGCTGTTCGAGACAAGCCACCACAGGCAAGTCATGATGAAAAAGATGAAGGTATTCCACTTACAAGAAGTGGAATAAGTAAGAAACGGAAAGAGGCGTCTGTGGAAATTATGGGAAAAGGAGGGAGGCGGCGAATGGGACATAAGCCGACAGACAAGCCTTCTTCATCGACTGCAGGAGTTGCTGCTCATGTTCATGTTGAACGATCGACTCCATCCCAACCTCCAACGACTCCATCCCATGATGAGGTTTGAATAAATTGTATGAATGTTTATCTTTTTTTCATTATTGCAAGTATTAATAATTATTATTTCTTTTAGGTACCTTTGAGAGAGAGATTAACAATCCTTGAAGGCGAAGTGGCTAGTGTACGACAAGACGTTAAGGATTTACGAATCGCTATGCTTAGAGAGTTTGCAAGTTTGGACACCAAGCTTGATAAGTTAATGAAGCACCAAGGAGTGGGAGTTAGTGCTGACGGGTTGGGAGATGGGATGGACATTGAAGGGGATGAAAATAAAGAAGAGTATGGTCCCGATGCGACCCTCGTTGATAGACAGTCACAGCCATATGTTGACGACGATGCAGGACCAAGTGTTACGATTATTGAGAAAGTGTCTCCATCAAAGTTTCCTGCCGGGAGACGTGCAAGAAAGGTAGCAGCTGCTAAGCAAAACATAGATATTGGGAGGAGGGATAGGAAGGCGGCAACAGCTATTACAACTCCTTATAGTGTCGGAGGCTTGCGGAAAAAACTACAGCGCACTTTACCTGGTGCATCTTCTACTTTGAAGTTCGACCCATACAAACCAGTACCTACGCGACTTGTAAAAATTTTTGACAAATTTATGAAGTCTGGTTGGGCAGCAAAGGTTGATATGGACATTTTGACTGCGGGTAAAGACTTTTTCCAGTTGCTTATAAACAGTGAGAAGTGGCTGAATCACGATGTAAGTATTTTTCGATCAAGATTTTTATTTTATAATTTGATAAATTCCATAGATAGTTGTTCAACTGCATGGATGTAATTTAAAATTAACTCGTCTTTCAATGCAGCATATGGAAGTCCTGCCTTACCTATTTCGTGTACGTGCCAATCAATTTCCTGATATTTTTTATCCTAGTTTTGAGGTGCTAGATGGAAGATTTTGGGTAAGTAACGGCCAGGTGTCCTATATGTGGCTATTGTGATTTTAGATAACTAATAAATTATTTTGTTGTAGGTATACATTGAGCAATGTCATGGAAAGTTCATCGACAATCCATCTAAGTTCCAATTCTCATACGCAATGCAAGAATATGTGCTGGGGATTCGAATGAAGGAGTCCAAGCCATGGAAATACGTAAATCATGTAATATATACATGTCCAAATTGTGTAATGTTAACTATTCATTTATTCATGTGCCTTCCTTTATTTATTGTGCTAACTGAAATTCTGTAATGTATTGACAGTTGTTGATTCCACTAAACAAGCGCAACATACATTGGGTGGTAGGGCACGTGGACTTAAAAAAGCATCGCATGACTGTATATGATTCAAATAAGGCTGGTAACCGATACAAGGGACAAATTTATTTCCAGAAATTATGCATAATGTTACCATATTTACTGCGGTCTGCATCCTTTTATGAGCAGCGGCCGGATCTTGTAGATCCGTTGACGAGTTTACATGTGAATTGGCACAAAATACCCCTCAGCAAAGTAACGGGTAAAACCTCTTAATACTTACATGTTTGTTGAATAAATATTAACTATTGAATATGGTTCTAATAATACTAATATATGTTATAATAATTGTTTGTTTTTGTAGTGGTGACTGTGGCATATTTACACTCAAGACCATCGAATTCTTACATGCTAGATTACCATTGACATTCACACAAGATAACATGGAGTTCTTTAGGAAGAAGTATGCATATGAGGTTTACAACAAAGAACTTAGCATATGAGCTGCGTGGTGATGCTTTTTTCTTTCCTTTTGTCATGTTTATAGATGCATATTATTTATTATATTTGACTTTTAATTGTAAATATAATGGTGGCTTATAATGTTCATTTAACAAAGATAACAATGTAGTATTGATGTAAGGATAAGTAATTGACATTATAGGAAATGTGCCATGTTTATTTATTAGAATTCCGTTATGCACAAACGCCTTAAGAGCTCAATTGAAAATTTTAAAAAATTTTCCGCTTGTCGGAAATATTTCCTATAGGCCGAAAAATTTTCCTACTGGAGGAAAAATGGAGGAAAAACGTTCCTCCAGTTGGAAATCCCATATGAAGAAAAATTGAAGCCTCTTGATAAATTTTCGCCAGGTGGAAAAATTTTCCTCCAAGCGGAAATAGTTTTCCTCCTGTTGGAAAACATTTCCTCCAAGCGGAAATCGTTGAATAATTTTTACTCCTATTAGAAACTAATTTCCTCCACTTGGAAAATCAATTTCTAATAGATTATATAAGTTAATAGTAGGGTAAAAAAAATTGGAAGTGGAGACAAATATTATATAAGATGAAGATGGAATTAACAAAAAATGTAGTGACATTTAAAATCAATAACCATTTTAAATAAAAATAAAATTGATATATGTTTGTTTTTATTTTCAAAATCATTTGGACATTTCATAAAATGATATGTAAACTAAAGATTGAAAATCAATTCCAGAAAGCATCTTTTCATTTAGGATTAAATTCAAAAAAAAAAAAGATATGAAATAATTATCAAAACATATTAAACCATAACACTAAATTAAAACTTTCTAATTCGAAGCATAAGACAATGGATTCGTACATCTCTGCCTATAATGTCCAACACCACCGCATCGGCTACATCTACATCCAATAACATCTTCACCTTCGGATGGTATGCGTTGCATCCTCGGTCTACCGGCTCGCCTACGTGTCCATCTTGGTGGAAGAACAATGCGACTTGCCACGTCATCCGGGACATGCCACTGTTTTTCATCTAACAAAGGATAAATGGACTCAGCATAAGCTGCACGATATGCATCCGCGGTGTAGTAATGAGAACACATGCCATAAGGAGCAATTTTTCGGTCTCTGCAAGCGGCAATACAATGATCACAAGGATATTGATCAAGATCGAAGACTTTGCATGAGCATGTTTTTGATTGGAGATTAACTGTACCCCTCAAACTCCCACCTTCCACAAGAAATTCATGCATATTAATGGCTTTCACATGTAGTCCGATGGACTCCAAATTTCGTAGTTTGAGTTGCTCTTCCATATGGTTAGTCACATGCTTTGTCAATTTTGCACCTGCAGTACGTCGCTCATAAAACCACCTTTGCAGTAAATCCCGTATGTGCTCTATTAATGCTACTATTGGCATCTCTCTAGCATCTAGCAGAATGCCATTCAAGCTTTCTGCAATATTGGTGGTCATGATAGTGTACCTTCTACATGGACAAAGATAACGTGCCCACCTTGTAGGGTCACATGATCGAATGTACTGGGCAGCCCTACTGTTTTTTGCCTCAATTTGCCCCATATAAAACTCAAAATCTTCAACCAAATATGCACTAGCTGCGAGCATGAAACATTGTATTATTGATTCATCTTTCGCATGTCCATTTGCTTTAATATTTCTGCTTATATGGTACGTGCACAACGCATGGTATGCATTGGGAAAAACTTTGCGTAATGCCCTTTCAATAGCGGGGTGTCTATCACTCACAAACACCAAATCTGGAAAATCTCCGATGGCATCCTTCAGGTTTTGGAAAAACCATGTATATGCTTACTCGTTCTCTCCATCTCCAATGCCGAAAGCCAAAGGATATATTTGCTTATTGCCATCCATGCCCGATGCAATATACATGTACCCTTTGTATTTCCTTTTCAATGTAGTTGCATCAACAGCCAATACGGGTCTTATGTGGGATTTAAATCCCCTAATGCTTGCTCCAATCGCCATAAAGAAATATACAAAATTGTTATTATCGTCTGTTTTGATACGTGTAATAGCCCCAGGGTTCTTCGACACTAACTCAAAACAGTAGGCAGGTAACTTAGCAAAATTCTCCTCTGGAGATCCCCTAACACTGTTAAGTGCATACTCTTTACCTCTCCATGCTTTGTTGTAGCTTATATTCACCCCATATTTCTGCAAAAAATCATGTTGAATTTCTTTGGGTTTGTAAACACGTGCAATACCTTCATATTTAGATTTGATACATTGCCCGATAACCCGGCTACTGGCTTGCTTGTGTTCTCGATGCACGATATCTAACGAGCAACTGTGTACATTATCAAAAATTCTCACAACAAATATTTCTCCATTTTTAAATGTGGTTGCACGTAGTCGCCATTTACAAGTATTTTCCAAGCATACAACCTCATACCGTTGTGTAGTTGACCGTGTCACCTTGAACTCCTTATTTTCTCGCATGCAATAGATACTCAGTTTATTCTGTAGGTCATGTTTGTTGCGAAATAATTGTCCAACTACTATGCTCTCACAGCCAGTGAACTTTGACGAAAATATGGCCATAGAACCACTTCTGTTGCTCGATGATATGTGGTCACTTGTAGCACGATGAACCCTAACATCATCAACTCCTTCATTGTTCATTTCAGGATGCATATCATTATCATTGTCCGGCAACTCATGATCAAAATCTACATCATTATGACCAACATCATCCCCTGCTGCATTGTAATTCTCATCATGATCAATATGATGCAACTGCTCATACTCCTCGTCGTTAGGAAACCGTTCAGCATAGTCACCTCCAACATCAACTCCTTCGTGAATGTTAAATGATGTCCAGGCCCCCCAACGAACATCAACTTGATCTCTAAACTGAGTTTCTTGAACCATAATTTCCTGAGATGTAGCCTGAATTGGTTCAGTACCGGAAGCTTGTGGTAGACGACCGCCAATTGGAGGACAAGAAAAAGAATGAAGATTACTCCCACTATCCGAAGCAAATGCTGTTTGATGAACATTTCTACATACATGTTCAACTTTTGAAATCACCTCAACATACAATGGAGGCCGCATCATTGTCATCCCTCCATTCCTCACTTCTTGAAGAAAGCATTTCACATCCCTATCACATCGTATTTCTGTAGGATCCAACTTTTCTGCACATCGTCCATATATCCATTTTAGCTTTAGCAAATATTCATTTCGATCTATCTCAATAGAATTGAAAATCTCATCCTCTAACTCTGATTTTGTGCATCTCTTGCCGACGGAAACCATTACATTTTTACCATTTCGATATTCCCAATCACCACTATCATTTTGTACCAATGTTCCATTGTATAAAACCGCAATTAAAATGTCATCATCTTCCATTTTACTACAAAATTAAATGAATAACGTTAAACTAAATCAATAAATATATAAAATTTTGAATAATATTAAACAAACATATTAACTGTATTAAAAAAGTTGATTCTGTTTTTTTTTTTCGGGCCAAATATAGCTTTTTCCTACTGGCGGAAAACTGGCGGAAATTTTGCGAAAACTGACAAACTGGAGGAAATTGGCGGAAATTCATCTTTTTCGCCAAATTTCCTCCTTTTTTACTGTTTTTCGCGATTTTTCAGTTTTACACAAAATTTCTCCCATTTTCAAACCATATGCCACCTAAGTATCTTTAAAATCACATATAACATCTCATAAATCAATTTCTTGCATACCCATATCAAATAAAAAGCTTAAAAAACCCTAAACTAATAAAACTTACAAGAAAAAAGAGAAAGAGAAAAAACAAAAAAAACACATATTTCCTTACTTTCATCTAATAAGAAAAAAGATAAAATTTTTACCTGATTTTAGTTTGAGATATGAGAAAATACAAAAAAATGAGAGTGAAAGGCGATGAGATGCAAAGAGTTTAGAGAAACCCCACGAACAGTTTTGTAGAAACCCTACCCCCACGAACGAACGGCTGTGTAGAAGAAAGAAAAGGGTGTAAAAAAAATCTTTTGCGTAATTTTCAATTTTATCAAGGGTATTTTTGTCCCAAGATGGCTAGTTTTTATAAAATAAAAAAATTTTGCTATTTTTCTAAAATGCAATTGTAAAGTGGCTATATTTATCGAAAAAACCCTATATATATATTATATAATATATAAAATGTACGCAATGAGATCCCACCAAAAGAATACCAAATGATTGGAGAATGAACATTATCTTTTATATATATACAGATATGTATATATCTTTTATATTTATTTTTTTAGAATAAAAATCAATAGTCAGTCTTTTTAGCTTTATAAAATCGTTCTCCTTATTAAATGGTTCTAATCTTGATTAATTAGTATAATATGACTACTCTGGTCGAGGATACCGAAGAGTAAATATACGTCATGTAATAAATAAATAAAAAAAGAAAAAAAGAACGTTGCTTTTTTAGTATCGTTGATGAAAAAGTAATTTAAACATACGTATATATTAATAAGCAAGGTTAAATGAGTGATATTGTAGATATTTAGTATTAACTAATCTACTTAAAATATCTGTCAAGATGGTAGGATGACATGTACTTTTTTTTATGTTATTGATTGAAATTTAAATAATATATGTAAATAAATATAAGTTAATAATAAAATAAGGCTCGTTATTTGGTAAACATTTTTAATAGATTAATTAGTATGTTTAGTCCTATTTAAGTTAAAAGCATGATTAAACATGAACCTAGTTTGAGATTCTAGAGTATCCACAACCAATCTTGGAAAGCACGCCATTTTACAATTTAGATGCAGTCAAAGTGTGAACTCAGGATTATTTATATTTAAACATGAACCGATGACTTTGGAATGGTCATAATTCTCCAAGTAAAAACGCATACATGTTTACTTTGACCGGCTCTACCAAAACCCATACAAGTTTTTAAGCTATTATGGGAACATCAGTGACCGTATTTTCACGCTCATAGTATTGCTAACGTATTTTAAGATTGTCAATTGTATGAAACTAATACGATTAAGGGAATAAAATGCTTGAAAAAATATGAGGGACAAGCAAATTTTATGAAAGAATATACACACTATTAAGTTGTAGGAATATTGCAAATACATTATACAAATAATTGAAAAATAACAATCGCAAAAATACTATGTTGCTTGACAACAGACTAAGAATACTTTTTTCACCGTGGACGCGTAAATCTTCCATAATCCATAACCAAGTCTAATTCGCATGGGGATAATCAACCCCAAATATGTCCAAAATAAAACGTTAAAAAATAAATTCTTGATAAGAAGCCGTGGAACGAGTCCATTTTTCAAAAAAGAACCTTCGGAAACTAATAAATGATAAAAAAAAAAAAGAGAAAACAAACAAACAAAATTTTGTTATTACGTTAAAAAGAAAACTATTTTGTTTAATGCAAAAGACATTAAAATTACTAGTTCAATAAATTATGTCATGTAAGTTTATTCACATCATTTTCTATCAATTAAAAGAAAAATTATGTCAAAAACAGCTAAGTGATGAATCACTCATTAAATTATAAAGAAATAGTAAAATCGAATATGACATAGCACATCGACGGTTAATTTGAGAGTCGACCGGCAGGACGGCCACAACCCACAAAAACGTCGTTATTTATAAAAAAAAAAATAAAAAAATTTGTCTTTCAATATTAAATTATTTACTGCAAAGGACGTCGTTGTCTTAGCGTTGACGTTGAGATTTACAATTTCCACACGACCAACGCTCCGATTTACTCGTTCACAAAACAAAAATTTCCGAACGAAGAACAGTTCACACGGGTGACGACGTCGTATACACACACTTCTCTGGTGGAGGTGTATGTCACGCGCGGCACGACACATGCAGAGTTGACAATTCAACGTAACGTACAACAGGAGAGTGGATTCCCCCTACCCCCAAAAAAAAAAAAAAAAAAGAAAGAAAAGAAAAGAAAACCCAAAGTACGCATTGCCGTGTGCATACAGGCACGGCCACATGATAGATTTTGTCAACCCCGCGAATTCCTGTTTTTTACAGATGAAAAAAAATATCACACTCTTTCAAATAACACGTTGATTTGAAAATCAAAAACTCAAAAAAGGGGAACCAAAAAAAAAAAAAAAAAAATTAGAAGAGAGGGGAGAAAAACGCAGTCGCGAGTTTGACAACGCATTATTATTATTTTTTTGAATTTCCGATATCTATCCCTCTCCACAACGAGTAACGACAAACAAAACAACGATTTCCCTCCTCATTCAACGTTTCAAGATAAGGCCTCTGGACGAATTGGGGGGTTTTCAACTCAAAGGTCTAAATTGACCCTAACAAAATTTCCAATTTTCCATTTATTATTATTATTTAAAAAAACAAAAGAATGAAAAACATATTGATCGAAAAGGAAGAAGGAAGGTGTTTGCCAATTTCGTTTTCATTTCTGAATGGGTGAGAGAAATGAGAATGGCTAGTCGGCTCCATTCCTATGTTTTTTTTATCCGACGGCTATTCCAAAACCAACTACCTCCCACCTCCCAAAACCCTCTCAATCTCAAATGCCTTCTCCTTCTCATAGACCCTCCTCCTCTGCTTCTTCTTCTTCTGCTGCTGCTGCTTCTCCATCTTCTTCTTTTAAAATTGGCAATGGCAATGTTGGTATTTTCACCTTTAATTGCGAGCAGTCTCTTAACCAGCGCAGGCTCACGCGGCAGAGAAAACTCCGGCACGTGTCTTATAAAGAGCTTGGTTTACATTCGGAATCGGATGAGCGTTCTCGTTCGTCGCCCGTTTCGCCCGATTCGTCTCGAAAGTCGAGGTCACCATGTGCCGTGGACCACTGGTCTTCCTCCGCCATGCCTCAACCTTTGCCGCTTCCTGGGTCTTCTTTTAATCGAAAACCACCCGATTCTAACCCCGTGGATGCTGCAGGGACGCCGTTTGAGAGGTGAGCTTTTTATTTTTTATTTTTATTTATTTGTTTATCTTCTCATTCTAATTTTGTTGCTAAAGGATGTTCTTCCTTTAATTAAATTTTTTTTTAAAATAAAAATTTTTAAAATTTGGATGGGTTCTGCAACTGAATTCCGTGAATGAATTAGTTTACTTTCCTTCTACAAAACTTGCTGACGTAAAAGTTTTTACTGAGCATCCTTGGCATTGATATGGTAATTCTTGAAATGTGAGCTTGAATTAGCGTTTTGCGGTGCCTATAATCTTTTGTTTTTTTGCTTTGATGTCTGGCTATGGTCTTGTTTAACCAGAAATATGCTCCACATTTAAGTGCACGGAGCCAATCTTCGTCGCTGATAATTTTGCAATATGTTAATTTGATAATCGTATATATATATATATATATGTATATATAATTTTCAGTTGTTTAGCAATAGTATGCATGCTTGTCAAAAATGTTATGTTTTTGCTGGCGGTGTACGCATGCATGTTTACACGCCTCTTGTCTGAATTTCAAAAACCTGTTGTACTCTCCTTGATCAGGAAGAACACAGATCAAGTTTGCACAAAGTCATCGAAAATATGCAATAGGAGATTGTCAGATGCAATTGTTGGAAATTTTCATCACAACTCGGGGCCAAATGTTGTAGCTAGGACTGCTCCTGTAACAGGTGTTTCAAGTCCTGTTAGCCCAAGAAGACCAAACAATGGGGACTTTTTACCGTCTCATGCGGCAACTGCTTCGTTGAGTAGTTCAAACAACTGCAATTGGGGGTTTACACAAGAGCCACAAAAGGAACCCCTTAACTATAACTTGAGGCTAAATATTACTTCCCGGAGTGCTCCGACGAGTGGTTTTACAAGTCCTGCAGTTAGTCCAAAAAGATCAAATGGCGGGGATCTTTTTCCTTCTCATGTGGCTTCTCAAGATTTTTACGATATTCCTGCTGGGTTTTCAGTTATGGTGTCTCCGATGAGATCTCCACATAGCCCGGATCATTCTCCGCTTCATAGCCCTGTGTCTCGAAGTCCATTTCATAATCCAAAAAGTCCAAATGGAGTTTTGTTGTACCAGCAGCACAGATCGCTTCCACAGACTTTTGTGGAGAGGCCAGAAAGTAATTATCATGTCACTGCCCATCCGTTGCCCCTTCCTCCTGGAGCTGCAGTAGCATCACCATCAGCTACCACACATCACGTCATGGAAAGCCCGTCTTTTCCGTCAATGAAAGGCCAGTGGCAGAAAGGAAAACTTATTGGACGTGGCACATTTGGAAGTGTATATCTAGCAACCAACACGTATGCAAGTATTTCTTAGCTTTCACCAGATTTGTATATATGCACTGTTGACACTTGAGAGTTTTAGCTATTTATTTATTTCTGTTTATTTTATCATCTCCATATACATGACAGAGAGACTGGGGCCTTATGTGCAATGAAGGAAGTAGATCTTATTCCTGATGATCCTAAATCTGCTGAATGTATAAAGCAATTGGAGCAGGTTATTTCTATTTTCTTGTAGTCCTTTAGATTAAATTTCTATTTTACTGTTCGTGGCCCTGTAGCTAATAAGGAAAGGATACTATTTGTTCATGCTGTTTATTAGCTATCGCATCAGAAACTTGCATGGTGGTTCATGTGCATGTGCCAAACTTTATTCGTGACAGTATTGTTGTTTTGTTCCATTTGTTCAATACATAGATGAGGACACTCAAACCTTTTTCAATTATGTTATTGGGTATCTCATTCTAGCATTACGATTTTACATTTTGTTTTTGAGAGCTGCTGATGTTCTTACTGATAACTTGTTTCAGGAAATAAAAGTTCTGCAGCATCTAAAGCATCAAAATATTGTGCAGTATTATGGTAGTGAGATGGTAACTAAATCTCTAATTTTTCTTGTAATGATTAGGTTCAATTTACCACATGAGTTTTTGCAAGTTTGACTAAATCTGGGAGCATTTTTCATGTCCAGGTTGATGATCATTTTTACATATATTTGGAGTACGTATACCCTGGATCTATAAATAAATATGTACGTGAACATTGTGGAGCTATGACAGAATCTATTGTTCGCAATTTCACCCGCCATATTCTCTCTGGACTGGCTTACTTGCATAGCAAAAAAACCATCCACAGGTGATAGTAGTGCTTGATAAGATGACGTTCTATTCTTTTTGAGTGTTGACAATTTCTAATTACTTGATAATTGCAAACAAGCAAAACCTTATAAAAGGTCAACCTGTACTATCTTAAAGTTTTTTGATGAATACCTATTATTGTACCTAGTGGTATGATTAAAAAGATATTGGTGGAGAAGGCAGAACCACATGGCATCTTTTGTTCATACAGTTCTTTGCTTTGAATGGTGAGGTTTTGATGATTTGATGATTATGCTCTTCAGGGATATCAAAGGTGCAAATTTGCTTGTTGATAATTTGGGCACTGTTAAGCTTGCTGATTTTGGGATGGCAAAACATGTAAGTTTTCAGTCATTATAAATTGTACTCAGTGCAAATTTCTTATCTTTGACACAAAGAAATTTATGAGTATGCTTCTTTACTGATATCTTGCAAGTATAGATGACACATATTCTTGAAAACTTTATCCATGAACAATCCATATAAAAATGTTTAGTTGCCATTTGTGATTGTTTTTTACTATTTTCTATCATAATTCGCTTTATGATTGGATTTCAATAATTCCCCCTGTATTTTATTGGTGATCTTTGTATCTAATCCATTTTTTCTATTTCAGCTTACAGGACAATCTTATGATCTTTCTCTGAGGGGCAGTCCATACTGGATGGCTCCAGAGGTAGTTCTTATTGCAAGAATATCTAAGTTTGTAGATTTCCTGTATCTGCTTGTGATAACATTATCTCTGTGCAGGTTATAAAAGCTGTAATAAAGAAAGATGCCAATCCTGATCTTGCTTTAGCTGTTGATATATGGAGCTTGGGTTGTACCGTCATTGAGATGTTCACGGGTAGACCTCCCTGGAGTGATTTTACAGGGGTGAGCACATGATCAAACTGTTATGCCTTATCTGTCTTTGTTTTAGGCTTTTAGAACATTGTCAGTTTCCTTTCCTCTTTCATATTTTAGTATGAGTGGAACTTTTCTGTGGTAAAGCAGTATTCAAAAGTTTATTGTGGCTAATTCCTTTTCCGTTCCTTTATGAATCTTTCATTCTCTGACCTCTGTTTTTCTCAAGAAAGACAGCATGACAGCTTTGCAAAATAAAATTTTCATTTTAATGTGTTGGAGTCAATAGTGCTAAGTTTGAATTTGGTGCATGTCTGTATAAGCAGGTCTAACATAGTGGTAGGCTTTCTTAATATTTTGGCATCATGGACATGTATTTGCTATTTTTCACTCATTGAATAATCTGATTATGAGTTCAAACTACTCTAGTTCCTGATGGTTTAGTGAAAAGCCTACTTATGTATTTAAATGAACAAATAATTTCACATTATTCCTACAGTATGGCATTTTTCTCATTTCCATTAATGTTAAGACTTAAAGAGGACTATTGGGCCAATGTATGGTTAAAATTTCTGTTCACTTGGAATAACTCTCCTGGCATACTGAAATATTTATGTACTTCTCGATTTTAGAAACTTTGAAACAGCAGTATGGATGCGTATGTTTCTCAAGTATTCCTTCTAAAATTTTCTTTCTGCAGCCTCAAGCTATGTTCAAGGTTTTGAACAAATCTCCACCTATACCAGAAACATTATCTTCGGAGGGAAAGGATTTCCTCAATTGTTGCTTTCAAAGGAATCCTGCAGAGCGTCCGTCAGCTATTATGCTGCTTGAGCATCCTTTTGTGCGAAATTCACACGATCAAAATGTATCAACCTCACCACAGGCTTTTTCCACACTGACCCTAACAGTAAGCTTTAAATACCAATGTTTTGGCCTTAGATGAGTTCCAATTTAATCTCATAACTTCCTCTTTTTTGCAAGCACCACACACACCAAAAGACTGGGAAACAAAAGTATTGAAAAAGAACAAGAAAGCATATGGATTTACTACTGGTGTCCTAATTTGTTTTGTCTTCCATAGGATAATTTGCACAGTCCAAGAGACGGCGCCAGGCATAGAATTGATTTTATACCCATCTCTCCACGTAGAAGGCCTGCAAGTGTAAATCCGCCATAAATGGGTAATTTCATGGTCCTTGGTGGGCTTGCTCACGTTATAAATGTCAAATTGGTGGATTTTCTCTTTGAGTGGCTATTCAATCTGGCGAGGTGCATGATGTTTGTTTCTAGCAACATGCATCATGCTCTTATACAAGGACTCATGGAAGTGAAACTCCACACCTTTGAAAAAGGAAACAAAGCTTCTGCTACGTAGAGGCAAGAAAATGGTAAATTTTTCCCCCCCCAAAAAGGCCACTCGGAGCTGCATCAATTTTTTTCATTTATTTTTGGAAGTCGAAGAGGGTATGTCTTCTCTATGACTTTAATTAATTAACAAAGCAAGTTCGTCCTTTTTGGGTAGTGACTTGAAAAGAAAACAGGGGAAGAAGAAGATGAAATCTGTATATATTACGTATGCACGAGAACAACCATTTAGACAGCAAATTGTAAATATCTAATATAGGATCCATCTTGTTTCAATTAAATTTATTTGGTTAAGTGAGGCTCTCAGCCGAAGTTTCCTTTCTTCTTCTTCATCTTCTTTTTTTTTTTTTCCCCCCTCTCGTCATCCTTGCACGATCATGGTGAGTTTTGATAATATTGGCTTTGATGTTCGAACTTGCGAAAGTTCCATTTTGATTTGCTTATCCGGATGACATTCCCATCAAAACAAACAAACAAAAAAAATATTAGCGCGACATACAGCTTTCAGCAAATGCAATAATTACTGCAGGAATTTTCAGTATCATAATAGGACACAGAGTTCCATGTCATCTGCATTAAGGATACGACATGGCGCAATTTAAATTTGCGCTAGTTTGCTAAGACGACGTGAATAAGGGCAACTTTTATACATAATAATCCATATTGGGTTCGTTTTATATGAAGTATTGTATTGTAATATATTGTATTGGAATAGGTCGGAATGAACTGTGTTTGGTATTGTAATGTACTATATTAATTTTTATTAAATAAAAATAAAATATTTAAATTTATATATTTTATTAATATTAATATTTTTTTAATCATAATTATTTTTATTCAAGTAAGCTTAATTAAAAACATTTATCCAATTAGAAAAAGAAAAACTGCCACATATCTTTATCAACAACACCAATCCAGCTCTCCATTTTTGAAAGAACCACCATATCTTATTTAAAAAAAAAAAAAAAAAAAAGAGAGAAAAATCTATTGTTTGTGTTCATCCAGGTCCCAAATAAACCTCATACCCATCTGGGCAATTTGGCTGTTTGTTCCAGATTTGAGTTTTTCTCTTTCGACTTTCTCTCCTTCTCTCTTCGTTTTTCTCTCTTTGGTTTCTCATCTTATTCTATTGTTTCCTACCCCAGCAATGTCACACCAAATATTCATTAAAAAAGAAAAGAAAAAAAAGAAACCCAAAAATTTGCAAAACTCAAAAAACATCAATCTTTACCAGTTCAAAAATCTTTTTCCTTCTGCATATACAATCTTTCATCAGAATTTAACAACGGAATTCAAAAATTGTCAAATTGTTGGCACCTGAACATGTGAACCGATCAACCTCTCTCTGATATGGTACGATTTGGATGGGCACGGTGGAGGTTTTTTTATTTTTGATTTTTTTGGGTTAAACTCGCGCCCGCGTTTTGTATTAGATAATACCAGCTATCTCCTTTGCATAAAGTTATCCAGCTCCTTTTGTATTAATCTGGATCCCACGTATTAAGTTATCCAAACGGTTTTTCTCACCAAACATGTGACTGGGATTAACTAATTATACAACGTAATACAGTGCGCCAAACGAGCTATAGTACAACTATCATTGGCCATGATTAAAGGATAAATTTCACTAAATTTTATTTTATTTTATTTTTTTGTACAAATGCATTTATGATTTCATATTTTATTTTTGTTTCGCTTTAGCTCTTTTTTTTTTATCAAACTTTAGTCAACTTAATATTTTAATATAAATACAATATTAACCCTTTTTTCAGTCGCATATAAAAAATCACTTAAAAAGTACCAATTACAAATTCTTTTAATTATTAACTGCCCATTATATTCTAAAAAATATATATATTTAAATGAGACCAATTTCAAAATTTTTTCAAAGAAAATTGTTAATAAAATTGCAATTTTTTAGTTGAAACAGATATAAGAAATATATATGTTTAAAAAATTAAAAAAAAAGTGTTTAAAAATATAAAAATAAATGAATTATTTGTACAAATAAATAAGTAAAAGGGTCAAAAATATATTTCTAAGTGAAATTTGTAAGATGAATAATAATTTGACTATCAAAGTGGAACAAAAAATGAAATGCGAAGGTGCTAAAATGAAACAAAATGTAACTTGAAAGGGAGAATAGTGAAATTTTCAAAAATAAAGATGCATTCACGCAGAAATTATAAAATATTAAGGAGCCAAATTGAAATTGGGTATGCCACTCTCACGCGCGCTTTGCCGCTTAAAGGCTGTGTCTAGCTCGCAGCATATCCTACCAATAAAGCGTATCCACGTAGGCATGCTTTTTAAATTTCGGCCTCCTGCAAATTTTCAAATCCACCATCCCTGCGCCACTTGCAGCGAAAGTTTGGCGTCGCGGAAAACGCATCGGAAAGAGGAAGAGCTAGAGTAGCGTAGAGGGATCGTGTTTTCTGTGGTCGTCGGAAATCTAAGTTCAGACATCTGGAAAAAAGCACTTCCAACTTTGCTATTGTAAAGTATGTTAGGGCAAAACTACTAACATTCCGATTTGTGTCAATGCTACGCAAGATCACAAACCCTAAGCTACATTTTCCACCCGGTCTCGATCTGTACTTAAATTCAAGTTTAAACTCCTTGCAATCAGGTATTTCCCGCTTCATTGCTTTAGCAATAATATCTTTATCCTGGCCTAGGAATTCAGTTACTGATTTTTTTTTTTTTTTTTTCCCCTTTTTGATAGAGGTAAAATTTTAGGCCTTTGGTCTCGGTTGCGTTTTTGAAGCTTGATTGCCTCTAATCCGTTAACTATTTCGATGGGGAAACGGATATGTTGCGGTATTGTTTTCTGGCCCATATTTTTAATTAGAATTATTGATGTGCATTGCAATTTTAAAGCTCTCACGAAGTTTTGTGGTCAATTATTAAGCAGATGCGGGAAAAATTGAAGTTTCAGAAAGTCTAATCAATAAAATTTACGGTGTCTTCTCCGATGGCATACATTTTGCAAAACCAATTTCATCCTTGAGGACAAGGGAAGTTGACGTGGTATGCCATTGCTCATTTTTCTTGTACAATAGTTTGGATTTTTGAATTAATTTTACTGGATGTTTTTATAATTCATTTGCTCTCCAGCCCAACCTATCTAACTTATTAAGTTGTTTTCCATCTTTATTTGTTTATCAAAAGGTAGGAGCTGTGTTACAAATGCTGCAAGGACTTTCTAGTTCATTATTTTATTGGGATGGTGATGGAAAGAGTTTTTGTTGCAAAAGTGGGATGTATGTGGAACACCTTTCTCATACAAGCCTTCACGCCATCGTCAATCAATTTATGTTTGCTGCCTCATGCTTGCAACTGGTGGAAATTCTAATTGGTAAATTTGAGAAATCTGTGAGATTACCTCCGCCTACATTGCGGGCATTTACTTGCTCCGTTTCTGCTTGGCTTAAGGTATGTTGTGGATACTAATTGTTGGGATGATAGTTTATTTATCTCAGATTTTATACTAATTCTCCGCTACTTGCTTTTGGGGCAGAGGTTGCGTGACATTGCTTTAACGGAAGAAATAAAGATAAGCAATGATGGAGCTGGGATTGCTCCTACATTGTTGGGATTGGCAAATTCTTTGTCTAGGTTCGTATTGCAATGCTTTATAATGCTCCATATAAAGTAGGGATATCACTGATGGCTGTTCTTTGAGCCTTGGTGTTGGAGACTAGTCTCAGTCTAGAGTTTTTCGAGTTTGGGTTCCTATGTCTTTTTTCTTTTCGTGGAGTTGTAGTTGTTTTTGGATTTTTGTTCTTTAAGTTGCCGTTTGTCTACATGTTCAATTTTTGTTTTTTCTTCCAAATTGTTTGTAGTTTACTTACTTTAATTGTTTGTTAGTGTTGGTTAGAGTTTATTAGACATATCAATTAACTACAAATAAAAAAACCTAATAACCTACACAATTTTAAATTGTGTTTCATTTTCTTTTTATTTTTTTTCATTACATTTATAGTTAATAGAGATGTCTAGCTACCATTAACTAACATTAACAAACTATTGAAATAAACAAATTACACACAATTTACAAGAAAAAAATAAAAATTGAACACATTAACAAACAACACCTTA
Source organism: Ziziphus jujuba (assembly GCF_031755915.1). Classification (NCBI taxonomy): domain Eukaryota; kingdom Viridiplantae; phylum Streptophyta; class Magnoliopsida; order Rosales; family Rhamnaceae; genus Ziziphus; species Ziziphus jujuba. Next base: position 7,562,097 of record NC_083383.1, on the reverse strand, counting down.
GTTTTTATTGTTTTTCAAGGAATGATTATATTATGCTTCATTTTATTTTAATTATTGCTTGGGACCAAATATGACATCATGTGCATCATTCATGTTAAAGTTAGTTTATTATTGTTATGGAAATTGCTGATAACCATCTGTTGATAGTCTTTGCTCAGGTGCTGAGTATCTGTTTCAAATAGTGCATGGTGCTATTCCTGGAGTATATTTTGAGTCAAATTCTTCTATTCCAGCTGCTGACTTGGCTGTTCATATCCTGGATTATCTTTACAAGAAGCTAGATGAAGTGTGTCTTGCACGAGGTGGTGAGGTTGTGACTAGTTCTATGCCACATTATTATTGTTTGTGTTACTTACTAGTTGTTCTACTTGTTTACACTCCCCAATTTTAAAATTTATGCTAATTTCAGGAGGAAGATTATCAGATGCTACTTCATATGTTTATTGGAAGTTTGTTGCCATATGTGGAGGGTCTTGATTCCTGGCTATTTGAAGGAACACTTGATGATCCTTATGAGGAGGTAAGATGAAGAATTTATGGTAGAAATTCTCTCCACAAATATGAAATTTTAAGAACAACCCGCCTACTTGAACACTATATCGTATTTTTCTTTCACTGTTGTCCCCTGTTTATTGCTAGCAGACCAGATGTTCCTGAATCTGTATTTCTACAACTATAGTTTACTTTGTAATTGTATAAGTTATTAAAATTGGTTTAGTTATCTTATTTGTCCCTTCCAAATGCTTTGCTGATCTTGTTTCCTCTTGTTGTAGCTGTTTTTTTATGCAAACAGTAGAATTTCTGTTGATGAGGATGACTTCTGGGAGAAGAGCTATCTATTGAGACAAACACATCAGAAGTTAGAAGTTGAGCTCTCTGGCCCATCTTTTGCGAACAATCCAGGAATTGGGATGAGTGACAAAAAGGAAATGGGACAAAGGGAATCCACTTCAATTTCTAGTTCTTTAAAAGGAAAGGAACAGAGCAACCGAGACCTTCAAGCATGCCCTGTGTTTATTAAGGACATAGCTAAGTCAATTCTGTCTGCTGGAAAGTCATTGCAGCTGATCCGCCATATTCCACTTACATCCTCAGCACTATCTGGGAAAGGAAGTGATTCTGACATTAGTGATGGTTCTGGCTGCTCATACAGTGGTGCATACCATGGGCAAAGTATTGCAGGTTTAACGTTGTCAGAAATTTTTTGTGTGTCGTTAGCAGGTCTCATAGGCCATGGTGATTATGTCTCGAGATATATTTGCCAAGAGGACTGGTACAAAGAGAAGATTGTTCCTTCTTTTGAATATTACATGAACAAACAAAAGGTGGAAAATCATGATAATGGAATTTTTCCTACAGCATGCTCAGAGAAAATTTGGTATAAATTATTGGTTGATACACTTCAGGAGAAAAGATTGCTTGATGGAAACAAGTATACTAAAACAAGAGAAGAGAAAATGGCTGCAGATGTTGTAAATAGATTTTCCCATTTCAGACCTTTCTGTCCAGAAAATCCAGTTATTACTGTCTGCCAAATAATTGTTCCTAAGAATAGGGATGCCTTGAAAACATTGAATTTATCTAGAAATTTGTATTTACCCTCTCTAAATGATCAGGTTTTACAGAACGCTATATTTGGTAAGGAGAATGAACCACCTTATGCAGTTGAAGGAACAAACTATACTTTTGGTTTTCAATTTGGTGAGTCTGAATATCTTCGTTCAAAAGAAGACTCTAACATGTTAGAAGTGTTATTTCCGTTTCCTACACTTCTTCCTTCCTTTCAGGTACATTTGTACAATGGATGCATGAAATTCTCTTTACACTATGCCTCTGCGGAAAAATCAGGAGATTTCATGTAACATGCTTGTAATTAAACAGGATGATCACCGTCTCTCGGATCTCTTACCTTTTCAGAAAAATAGCACCCTTCCATCAAAAGTTCTCAGCTGGCTTCAAACTTTTGAACCAGTCAGTAATCCACTTCCTGTGGTTATAATTCAGGAATGCCTTACTGTCTACATCAAGAAGCAGGTAAATGACTCAAACTCATTAGCACCACTTTAGTTTTTCTCTATGTAAGATGCTGTTCATATATTTTTTAAGTTTCATTTCTGCGATAGGTGGATTGCATCGGCAGGCATATATTGTCAAAATTGATGAACGATTGGAAATTGATGGATGAGCTTGCTGTTTTGCGCGCCATCTACTTGTTAGGATCAGGTATCTTCTAGCAAGTTGAATTTTAATTTCATTGTCCATCAGTATATCTGAGATTTGTTTTTCATGTTTCCTTTATGTCTTTAGGTGATATGCTCCAGCACTTTTTGACTGTGATTTTTAATAAGCTGGATAAAGGAGAAACATGGGATGATGAGTTTGAGTTAAACACAATATTACAGGTACATTTAAATAGTTTAACAAGCCCTTGTGCCTGCTATTTGGGATAGGTCTCATGAAGGGCTTAAACAAAATTTATTGGCTAGTAATATCTGGTATATGTTTTCCTGATTTCTTCTACTCTTTATTCTGGCAATACATGTGTTCATTGGCTGCAGGAATCTATAAGAAACTCTTCTGATGGCATGCTATTAAGTGCTCCGGATTCATTGGTTGTGTCCATTGGGAAAACTCAAGGTCCGAGTGCCAACGAGCAACCTAATATATCTTCACTTCCCTCCACTCCTCGTAAAAGTCGTGTGCACACCTTTGGAATTGATGGTCTTGATTTATTAAAATTTACATATAAGGTATGTTCTAGTTTAATCACCTTTTTCATCTAACCTGTTGCTGCCACGCTGAATCTGATTATGTATTGATTGCAACAGGTCTCATGGCCACTTGAGCTCATTGCTAATGCAGAAGCAATCAAAAAGTATAACCAGGTTTTGTCTCCTCTTTTGTTTCTAATCTTGGTTTTATGTTCTATTTTTCTCTTCCGAATGACTGAAACTTTTTTAAATGCAATTTAGGTGATGGGGTTCTTGTTAAAGGTCAAGCGGGCAAAATTTGTACTTGATAAAGCTCGGAGGTGGATGTGGATGGTTCAATTTCTACCGCTTTTCTCTTCATTTATAATGTTATTTTATGGTTCTAGCACAGAATCATGATTTGGGTGTTTTTTCTTTTGTGGTTCATAGCCCTATGCAATAGGGCATATTACCATTATAAATATGTGATATTAAGGATAAATTGCGACTCTTTTTTTCCTTGACTGAATTTCAAATGCTTTCTGAAGTAATATGACTTTTAATGATCTTGCCAATTTTGGTCTTCACTTGCAGGGTAGAGGCACTGCAAAAAATAACTACAAGCATCACTGGTTGGTGGAGCAGAAACTACTCCATGTCGTGGATGCATTTCACCAATATGTGATGGACAGAGTAAGACTACTTTGTAAAAGACAGTATATGAATTAACCGGAATTATTGGTTTTATATCTCATATATAGCCACTAGACATGGACAGGTGTTATGGTTTAGCTTTTGACAAGAGTAGTGTGGGACATGACAACTTATATAAAACAAACATCATCATGCTACTTTGTCTGGTTTGTTCCTTCAACTGATACAGACCACTGCAAATAAATGAACATTTTGTTTATAAAATCAGTGTATATTTAGACAGTTTTGCTATAGCGAGCACGCAAAGTTATATATAAACATGTGTGTGTATGCATTTAGGAATTATGTTTATTTGTGTGAATGTATGTGTAGAATTAATCAAATAGAGATTAAGACAATTGTCTCCTTGCACCCTCTCATTTTCCATTAAAATTTTCTTAAGACACATGCATGTCATATGTATTTTCATCCATACAAATGAAAAACTGACAGAGCAAACCACCTGATGGAATTGCGAAGCTTTCTAAATTACAGGATGATGAACTGAAATTGAATCATTTTACATGGTGAAGTTTTTCATCATTTAAAGGAGGACTAACAGAGTTATGGATTAGTGCATTTCTCAAGCAGAAGACTGAATTAGCTTTTTATTCATTATGCTTAACCTTTTACATTTCTGTCTCTGTCCTTTAAAGCAGTATGAAATTTTAGATCTTTAACTAGGATTTAACAGGTATATCATAGTGCATGGCGGGAACTCCATGAGGGTATGGCAACCGCTTGTTCTCTGGATGAAGTCATTGAAGTACATGAGTCCTACTTATTATCAATTCAGAGGCAGTGCTTTGTAGTTCCCGATAAGCTGGTGGGTAGTTTCCTTATCTTATTTTTTGTTTTCTTTGGTGTTGGGGGGATGGGGTAACCTGCACTACAATAAGTTTCCTTCTCTTAGTGTTGGTAGTTTCCTTCTCTTATTTTTACAAGAAGTTTGATCTTTTATGTTGTGGATCAGTAGTTTATTGTTCTCTATTGGATTCAGTGGGCTCTGATTGCAAGCAGAATCAACAGCATCCTTGGATTAGCATTGGACTTCTATTCTGTGCAGCAGACACTTAGTGGTGGGGTAGTTTCTGCAATCAAGGCCAAATGTGAAATGGAAGTTGAGCGTATAGATAAACAGTTTGATGACTGCATTGCTTTCCTTCTCAGGGTAATAATTTTTCACTTATCTCTCTTTTGTCTTTTCAATCTATGGCTTCTGAGTTTTCACTGGCTTGTTTTGTGCGGCATATCCAACAATGCAGGTCCTCTCTTTCAAGCTAAACGTGGGGCACTTCCCTCATTTGGCAGATTTGGTTACTAGGATCAACTATAATTACTTCTACATGTCTGACACTGGAAACCTTAAGACTGTCCCGAGCTCTGAGAGTGCCACAGCAAGAATGGGGAAGGCTTTTGTTGGTAGAACAGACTGAATTTTTAGGGTTTTGTTTGTCCAAGGTTTCAGTAATTATTTGTTACCGCTAGAACATATTCTCCATGAAACATTTATTTATTTATTTATTTTTTTTGAGGTAAATATATCTTCCGTGTAACCCTTATGAAAACCCTGTCCGAGCCAACAGCCGACCAATGAGGCGACTATGGCCTCTCGATCAAAACAAGATTTTCATTTTTTTTTTTAAAAAAAAAATCGACATACACTGATAAAAAAGAAGAAGAGAAATTCAACTTGTTTTGATCGAAATGCGAGTGGTTAGTCTGTACCTGTATTTATTACCGAATTTCAACCGGTCATATAAAGCCTAAATTAGTCTAAACAAGGGAAAGCCGAATGTTCCAATAAAATAACAATTTTTAGTCGGTTAATGTGTCCTTGAAAATAAATTATCCAACCAAAAAAAGGCCCCCAAAAAAAAAAAAAAAAAAAGGGAGTATTAACTAATGAACGGGTCAGACTTCGGGTTGTAGCTGGACCCGCCATCCGTATACCCGCACCGGACGAGCAATAATACAAGTAGGAGTGGTCCGGTTTGAAAATTTTCTTTCCATTCCCGCCCTGGCTATTGGTGTTGTGGGGATTACGTTTGCGCGCCGTCTCTCTTGTTTTTCTCTCCCGGTGGTGGTGGGTGGCAGACACAGAAATGTTGATGATGACTGTCGTCGAGTGAGCCATCCCTTCCTCACGCTTTGGCGTAGGAATGGAAAATTCAAAGGTTCTGACGATCAGAGAGCTTGTCCATGGCGGTTGTCCCCTCACTGCCACATCCTCTCCCCATTCACTCCCTTCCAAACACACTACTCCATTTCCCTCCGCCTCCACTAACCCTAACCCTAACCCCGACGCTCCAAAGGTTTTGATTCCTCTCGACCAGCCGGCGTCCATCGTCGGAACCCTGACCCTCCCGGACTCGACCACTCTTAGGTGCTCATGCAATAGTTGCTTCCATTTCTCCGATGGTTCCGCCACCGTTTGCTGCGACATTCTTCATCTCGATCTTCGGATTCTGGGAAAGAAAATCCGTGTTCTCGCTTGGAATTTCCTTCCATTCAAACGCGGTGGCGGCTTCTTGGAGATTATCCGGTGGAGTTTCCCGGATTCCGATTGTGGGCCCAGTCTTGGTTCGAACGTAGGGTCTTTTCCTCTAACTTCGGGCTCTTCCTCTGTCTGCGAGGACAGTTCCAAGTCTCGCTATCGACTCCATGGAGTGTTGGAGTCAATCAGTCCCATTTCTGTGGTCCCGTGTACGTCAGGTTTTAGCAAATCCAAAAGTACGGTTGGTTCTAACTCAACCCCTTCAACAAATCTCCAAGGATTTTTGGTCCAAATTCTGGTCTGTGAGTGTAAATTCTGTAGGTTGATGGATAATACAACTCAAGAACATCGTAATCATTCTTTTACCAAATCCATGTTTCTATATTTTTGCGGTTCTGCTTCGTCTTGGCATCCTGTATTTACTAAACTTATAGGAAACGTTGTGTGTGTATCGGGCTTGAAAAAGAAGCTGGTTTATATAGGAAAAGAAGAGTCTCGCTTAATGTATACGACTACAGAGAAAACAACTTTGCATCTACTTGGATTGCTGCACAAAAAACATGTTCAAAATGAGAAAACTTCTATCAAGGGTAAAGGTGAATGTGGAGCATATATTGGCATAGTCAGAGGTATCTATATGCAAGGGATGGTTGTCGAGCTGGATAACGAAGTGTGGCTTTTGTTGACCGATCAACTTCTTACTCGGCCACATAGTGTCAGAGTGGGTGCTCTTGTAAGTGCTATTACTTTTGTCAGCTTCCTTACTTCAAAATGATGCAATGTGAATATTCGGTAAATAGTGCAGGGCAAGGGTACCAAATAACTTCTCCGTTTGTTTGCTTCTCTAAAGATATCTGTCAGAAATGTCCATTTTGTGAATCCAAAATTTTCTTGGACGAAGATGCTCATACTTGGTGCTTGCTTCAAGACAAGCATTACTGTGGAACGCTTCTCTCCACTGGAAACTGGGTATGTTTTGGTGAATGTCATTTTTTTGGGATCCAGTTGAAAAGTAGTCATTTCAGGCATTTTTTGGTAATCAATGAAAATGGTACATGTTCATTCTGTTTATACATGTTTTATTCTAAAATTGGCCTTCATCCTAGTAGGAGATATCTGAATATGATTTATACCATTGAGGCATTGACACATGAAGAAGATCCTCCTGTTGGTTGTGGTTCTGGCTGTATCTTACAATAATGGATTTGCCCCTTTCAAAGCTATCTAAGAACTTTTGAGGCCTTGTAATTTCCTTGGCGACAATATCCCACATGTGCATATAATAGTACAATTGTATTCTGCAGGTGTCATTTACTTCCAGAGTCACAGAGTATGTTGGGGAACTTCGTTGGGTCCTTAGCCTTTTCTGCCAGATTATGGTATGGGTTTTAGATATCTAATAGCATGCTTGGTTTGGGAACTCATTGGTTCTATAGAATGTTTGAGATTTGGCATTCTTGGTCATGTGCTTAACTAAATGGTTGTGTTTCAGGGTATTACTTCTTGTTTCATGCTTCCGAAAGAAGTTTGCTGGTTTCTTATCTGAGAAGGAGATATTGGGATCAAAACATGTAACTCGCTTGCTCAGGATTGTGGGAGTTTTTTTTTCTTGTTTGATTTTTCTTCTTTGTGCATTCATTATTATGTAATCATCCAATAAGCTAATTAAATGGTTGCAAGGTGTTACCAGAAGGAAGGACTGGTTCAGATGTATGCTAGTTCACATTTACCTTCATCAACAATTCGATCTCGGGTAAATTGTTTACTTTTCTGTTGGATACTGGAATTTAAATTTATTATTTTATCATATTCTAAATTGAGTTTGTGTTTGTAGCATGGAGTATTCATGACACTATGCAAGCATGACACATGTGGTTCTGAGTGTGAACGATATAGTGGTAATCTAAAACTGGTAATTACAAAATCCAGAATTCTTGATGTATTTTTGAAATTTCTTTGCTTCATCGTTCATGTTTCTCTGTTGATTTGTTGTTCTTCTCAGGCACTTGGGGTACTTAGTATTTTGTGAAAGTCTATAATATTCTTTTCATTATTTCAGGTGGTGCCTCTATTTAGTTTCATACGTCATTTTCAGGACACATGGATCAGAAATCTACATTTGGGAAATGACAATAAAATATTGTCTAATAAAATATTGCAAGACAACAACCAACATAGCCTTCTATCCTGTGAAGGGAGATCCTATGGTCAGTCAATTAGAAAGGTTTTTCCAAGTGAAGATATAGGCATAGTTTTAATTGGAAGTTTGAAGGTTAGTTGATTTGTTGAATCTGCTTAGTCTTTCTAATGAAGTGACATTGTTGTATGCTATTTTCTATACAAGGTTTGTCAAATTTTGAACTGAGTTAAAGTTTCAAAAAATGTGCAGATGTGGCTACAAAATGTGATTATGTGTCTCACTGACAGTTTCAAGTTGTTAATTAGACAAGCAGATAAATGAACTAAAATGTACTACTTATTGTTTTGGATATTTGCATTCCCAAGGTTATAGTCTTGTACAGTTACATTAATTGATAGAAAAATATTAAGGTTTGTTGTTGTCATTATTTTATTTTTTTACTTCAACAACTTGAGAAGAGTGTTTATAAACTTCTTTTATTCTGGAAATTGCGACTTCAGCTGATCTAATCATGATTTGATATTAATTATTCAGATTTCTCCATCTTCTGGAAGATTGCAGTTGGTTGATGCAACTGCCAGCATTGATGTTCTTATACCAGACCTTTCATCAACTTGGAATTCCAACAACATTTATGAGGTCTTATTTTATAATAGTTTCACATGCCATGGCTCATTTTCTATCATTATACCATGATCTATCAGGAATTGAACCTTCTTCTGAAATAATGTAGCTTCGTTGTTTTTGTTTTTCAGGTAATTGACTATAGTCTTGTGATTGAAGGCATGCCAGGACAGCTGGATCATATGGGACTGATTGAAAATGAGTTATTCTCATGCAGAAGTGTCTTTCATTTCACCCAGTTAGCAAGAGAGGTAGACTTGACAGTTTACATTTACTTTTGCCTGGGGAGTGCAACTTGCAGAAATATTCCGTTTTATCCTCGTAAGAAAGAAGAATGTCAGAGACCTGAAAGTGGAATATTTCATATGCTCTACATAACCCACAAGTTTCCAGTGCTACAAAAGGCATGTCAAAATTGCTTACTCTTCTATAATTGCAGTCATGTTTTCTGCAACTTGCTTGTAATATTTTTCTGTGTCATCAATTAACCCCAAGGAAAAAAAGAACGTCAAAAAATTATTACCTCCTATTACTTCATTAATTAGTAATTCACTAATCTAGATTTTAACAGTTTCAGGCTCATACTGGTATATCAGACTCATCAAGTGCGTTTGTTGAGGCATTAATCTTGTCTTTGAATTTATTCCTTCCTGGAGAAGATGAAATTAAGCACCTAACAAAGGATTCAGGAGATTGGCTGAGGGAGTGCATGGAGTATTGTGATGATGGCAATCGTCAGGGTCATTCTTCTCTTAAGAGACACAAAGTCAATCATGAATCAAGTTGGGCATTTTCAGGCTTGTTGGAGAATCCCTGCAAACCTGTTAGGGAAGTGAGTGCTTGTTCTAATTCTTGCGTGAAACCCAATGAGAAACAGAAAAATTGCAACTTGACTTCTCATGAAGTTTCTTGCTTGGCTGCCATTAGAGGTGTTAACAATCATAGTGGAGTTTATTTAGTTAACTTGAATTGCACAAGAGCAATGTCAAGTAGTCAGGGTTTTTGCAGACCAATTGCCTCGAAGGTAATGCTGGAGTTTAGGCCTGAAAGTTATTATAAGTATCAGGTGTGTCAGATTTCTCCTTTTCATGTTTAATAAACTAGCACATGGATGATGATACAGTTTTTCATATTTCATATTTCACTTTCACTTCTAATGTAATACAAATTGTGTTCATTTTCATCCAGTTGTTGCAGATTGGTTGTTATTACATCACAAATCATGATAAAGAAGATTCCTTCTGTAATCTTATGGATTCTGGTGATGTAAGTGGTGTTAAAATTCTCGTTACTTCCAGAATACATTTGTGGAGCCTTTCATTTGTTTCTGATGAAGTTCTTAAGAATTGCATTTCAACAAATTGTCTTCCATCAGTTGGTCCTTCTTGTATTGGTGATGAACTTCTTTGTAATACTGAAGTATTTCACAAGATGTTCAATGATAATTCTCTGGAAACCCATTCGGATGTTTCTCTTTTCCTCCCTATAAACATAATAAATATTATTAAGCCAAGCATAAAAGAAATGGATGAGAATATTATTCCAGCCGTGACACCTGAAGGTATTGCTGAAGTCTCTCCAAGTAGTGGGACTGTGGTACCTTTCCCTTTGTTCTTGCCCAAGTCTAAATGCCTGCTACCTGAAGGAAATTTAAAATCTTTGCGTGGGAATGTACTTGCTGTTCATGGAGTTGATCATAATTCTGTTGATGCCACTTTAAGCTGTCAAAACCTTGCTTATTCTCTCCAGTCCAGGTTCTTTCATGGATTTGCAAGCAGTTCCTGTATTCATATTTTGGTGGACAATCAAATTGTTAAGTTTCTATTTCCTTTTATTTTCTTCTACTAATATTTGTTATTGAAAATATTTTGTCTCTTCTCATTGCATGTTCAATAAAATAGGTGAGCATATCTGGTGCTTTGAGTAAACATGCATTTCCTGTTGGGTTTGGACCCGGTGTGGATGCAACATTCCATCGAGTTCTTGAATTGGGGTATACTCTCTTATTCTGTTTCGAATTTCGATACCACTCTGTTTCACTGTCAATGATTCTGTCTTTTCACTTTTTGGAATTCTTTTCATAAGCTTGGAAGCTATTTGACTCTTGAAATCTATCGCATAAACGTATGCCACGCAAACACTAAATGTTTATGCAGATGATAGCGTAAATAACCACCCAAAATTTACATTTGCGACCACTTTTATATTATGCAGCATGGAGTGATGCAATTTTGCTGGACTAAGTTTTGTATTATTCTTAACAGATCATTCACGGGAGAATGTACTGTTGCATTCCATCTATAGTTTTGGACTACTTTGCAAGCTTTGGAGTTCCAAAACTGAATATTATTATTATTATTATGTTCTGAATCATAACACATTATGGTTGTGACTATGGTGCCAATCAGATTCATGTTTGTATTATATTGTTATCCTCTCTCTCTCTCTCTCCCCCTCCCTCTCCCCCCTCCATATGCACTTGCGCACACACGTGTGTGTGCATATATGTTTGTATAAATATATATGCCTTGCGATCTGGTAAATCTGCAGAGAATATATAAATACTATGTTTGTATACCCATTCCACTATAGATATGCATTCTTTACTTGAAACTGATCATGATGTAGGTTCTTAATTTTGCAATGGTTTTGTAGGGGACAGAATGTATGGATTTTGACACCTGTATCATTTATTGTAATAAATTCCATAGAGGTAGTAAATGCGTGCGGCCACGAGTGTTCAGATCAGGTTTCAAGCATGCATGATGCTTCGCTGGATACTGTTTCCTCAAGTCTGATTTTCCAATTGCTTCAGCGCTTTGATTGCAATCCAACGCTATCTCATTGTCGGGTAAGTCTTTATACATGCATGTAATTTTTCAAAGCTACGTTAAATTGAACTTTATGAAACTCCTTGTCAATTGTCATTGTCAATATGTGTCTGTTGTAATCTATCTTGGTTGTTGCGAAAGGTTGTTGCTGTCAGTTTTATGGTTCTGGAGAAAAAGAATAGAAAAGATGTTAATCTTCAACCAAAATTTTGTTCCCGTCAAGATCTTTTCGACATCCAGCTTGCTTGTTTTGTGTTGGGTAAGTAGTTTAGTTTTAAAAGATTATTGTGATTGATAAAGCTGTCCTCTTGATAATACTTGATCACTTTAGCCCGGCTGTGGATTTATTAATTCACACACCCCCCCCCCCCCCCCCCCCCCCCCCCCCCCAAAAAAAAATAAATAAATAAATAAATTAAAAAGCAGGGATGTAGACAGCAGATTCGTAAGTTACCTAAAAATGTCATTGACATCCTGAAGCAAAGCTTATTTCCTAATGATTAATTAATGTTCCTGTTTTTAGTAATGTCCCACTTTCTGTTGTGAAATGGACCCAACTGCAACTTTGCAATCTGCTATTGTGTTCTCTTGCTTTCCTATTTATGATTTACAGATTCTTTTTCTCTCTTTCCCTCTTGCAGATGATGGATCGTCCTTGTGTTGTTGCTGGGCTGATGCTGAAAGAGCAGCAACCTTACTAAGGTTGCATGAAAAACTCCCACAGAAGGCTTTTGAAAATGATGAGACTGAGAAAGAAAATAGTGCATCCAGCACCAATATGTCTTGTATTGAAAGAATTTTGAAGAATTATGATAGGATCACAGTAAAAAACTATGGATCACTTTTCGATTCTTTATACCAAGACCTTGATGTTTCTGTAAGTCCAGAAAATGCTCTTAGCAGCTCAGATGAGGGATTCGTCAAATCGTTAGTCTTCAATGCATGCTTTGGCACCCAATGGGTAAGTTCGTTTTCCATTACGGAGTTCATTTACATATAAGACACAATGAAGATAATTCGGCTTACGTATTTGGAAACACCAACTAAATAATTTCGTCAGTTGTTTAATTTGCTACCTGATGTTATGTTGAAATCTTTTTCCATAGCGGGAAATCATTGCTATTTGTTGGTGCTTGGTGTTTTTTTCTCTCACCATCCTGATCCATTTCTTTTCGCAGAGAATAGTTGCGTCATTGATGGATTTGGATGCTGTTAGGCAGTTGACAGAAGAAAACCTTTTAGAAACGCAACCGAACTTGTACTCCATGCCACATATTTGGGCCAAAGAAGTGCATAATACACACCCCTATACCGAAGTCAGAAATATGATTCAAGAATTGCTAGACAGTTAATTTTGTAAAATGTAAAAACATACTTGCATCCTTATTATCTGTATTTATACTTATTAACGTACTGTAGAAATCAATATATCAATTTACAATTTGGTATCGTAATTATTAGATCTTTATTGTTAAAATTTTTAGAAATTGCACAAAAAGCTTCCACTTCACATCTCTCATGGTGATCGCCAAGATTGCATTTGGTATGAGGCAACCAACATTACTGATACCCACTAGCTTGTTTCCATATTTGATGATAAAGCTTGTCAAGGAATTATATATAGTGAGACTAGCTACAATTATTGTGCTTCTATAGGGACCCATAATCTAAGCTACTTCTGGTGGTAAAATTTCTCATCAATGCAGAACTGGGTTGTCATCAATTTTTGGTAAAAAAAAGTCTGCGTTCTTGGTGCTTTTCATTGATAAAACAATGGAGCACATTAAGGTTACATAGTTTGTTTCTGTTTACAGCACATCCAATGTTGAACCTAACTGCGACGTTTCATTTTAAGGAGATGAGAGATACCTGCTATTACATGTAACCGACTGCTTGGTATTCCTGTCTTTGCTAGTGCCCTCCCATTCTTGTCCAGCAGTACAAAACAAGGCACATATCTAATGTCATAATGGAGAAGCTGCATTGGTAATATGAAACAATAATTAGATAAAATTTATGCTTACCATTCATATATTATTGACTCCATGTAGGAGGCACAAGATGAAATAGATAGAGTTCACCCTATGGCGTAATGCCAACATGAACAAGTATATATACGAAGAAAGCTGCGTTTATGCAAATATGCCTAGATCTCAACTAGATAGATAGGGATTATCATGAGGATAGTTCAAAAGCAACATCAACAAGTCATGGATCAACTTGCTGTTAATAACTAGGTTAATTTAGTTTTTTCACACATCTGCTACCGAAGACCAGTGTCAAAGCGTGAAGTGCAAGAAGTGAGGTGCTTTAATACCTAATACTAGAAACTTAACTAATTAGCATATTTTATTGAAAACTAAATATATAATACAATTGTTAACATCAACCCCATAAATATAACTTTACATTATCACCATCCATTCTATTCATGACAATTCTGGCAAGTGAATCAGCCAACCAAGGAATGAGATGGGAATTTCACAGTTCAATGATTCTACCCGCCAAAGATGGAAACCTTCTCTAGAAGGGAATAAGCCTACATATGAGATTTTTTTCACCACAAATATTTCAGTAGTAAAAATCAGCATAGTTGACAGAGTGACCTAGTTGCTATTTGTGACAACATACATTACTACAAGAGGAAGTTATGTATATAATACATAACATCAGAGAGACACCAGAGTATTTATGAAAGAAAATGCAAATACAAATGAAAAATAATAAACAAAAGAATCACATTTCTGCTCCTCTATACTTTTATCATTATACGTGGCAACAGGCAAGCCATAGAAAACCATAGATGCAACCAAGCACTAATTTTGCACAGCTAACAAGAGTACTTTGAATAACCTGAATAACCAAACACTCTATGTTAATTTAAAGTTAGATATACATGTCATCAGGAGAGTGTAGATTACCTCAGGCAACCACTTATCGTTCTCTGCATCTGCCATAACAATGTTAAGCCATTCTGAATTTCTACCTTCTACCTCTGAAACAAAATTAACCAAAGAATTGCACAACTGGCATTTGGGTGAGTAGAATTCAATCACTGTAGCCTCTTTTCCACTTGCTAGTGCCGAGGCAAATGCTCTATGCTCTGCCTCTCCTTGCTCTTCAGAATTCAAGATTTTCTTTGACTTTAAAACATCACCTTTTCTTGTTCCAGCATCAAATTGAAAGGGTTTAAAGGCATTCGTCATTGGATATGTGGATCTTGAAATTGAGTTCATGAAATTAAAAGCAACAGATCCTAGACTCTGTAAGGATTTGAATAGCCAAGGCACCTCTAAAGTGCAGGGATTGGCATTAGAACTTCCAGGATTTTGGTGGATGTCCCATGGAAATTTGAGGCAAAACAAAGGTTTTCTTGGATTTGAATCCATGTTCTTGTCTAAATTTCCTTTTGACTAGAGGACCCCCAGACAAGACCAGTGATATTGCATGCTGGTGAAAACCCACATACTGAAGACCAGTATGAGAAGATGATGTACTGCATAAGACGAACTTCTTAGAATATGTGATAACTACCAAAATATCAGTGTATTACTAGTAATAATAGTAATAATGGGACTCATTAAGAAAATTAGAGGGGGAAAAAAAAAAAAATTTCTCAAACTGATCACCATAAAATTTAAGAGCCTGCTTAAGTTTAGTCTTACTAAGAGGCTATGATGGTTGATGGCCATTTAAAGCGTTCATGAGAACCTGAATCCTTCCTCGGTTTCATTTTTGAAGTTGAGAAAAGGAGCTCCACGCAAGGAAGGAGCAAGTAAAATATAAAGCTGGCTCTATATGATAAGACTAAATTGACAGCGTCACCTGAGTACACTACAGACTACACTGCAATTGTTTATGGGAATAATCCTAAACAACTACAAGATTAAATTGTAAAGCATGTCATATAAATGTAAGCATTCAACTCATAGGCCATGCAACTACAAGACCGTTCTGCTACCCTTATTCATAGCCAAATGATATCACACATCTTTAATAGAAGTTCAAAAATTCAGCCTTTTAGATAATCCTTTGGGCCCCAACTAAACTACAGACATAGCATATGCAATCTCTCTTGAATAAATTAAATTATAGTAGGCAATATATTCCCTAATTTCATTCTCTACCTACTGAAACGTACTAGGCTCAAACCCTAACGAAATACTTAAGACCTTGACATACATAGCAGCATAGTTAACCAAAATGCCAAACAATCAGAACACTAACAATGGTGAGATATAAAAAGGCTGAAAAGGCGCATATAGCTTACAAATAATAAAATATAATAAAAACGATAGAATTTTAACCTCTCCAATGCGTTCAACACAAATCACAGTTTGCGATTCTCTTCAAAAATCATAAACTGTTCTTGATTGATGAATGTGCAGAAGCCAACATAAACCAACTTCAACTAAACTCGGAAATTCACGAAACCTCTTCAACTCCAGCTTATTATACAACCGAAAAATAAATGAATAATAGTAATCAAGATGAAGTTTCAAAATAAAATTGTACAAGACGTACCTCTACGATTCCAACGCAAAGCTTCTGGAACAAAACAAAATTATTTGACAAATTTGGTTGAGAATGGAGGAAGGAGACGAGAGAAGGAGGTATAAGAAGAGAGGAGAGGGAGAGTGAAGCAATCAATGGTTGGTAAATTTAGTGTCGGTTTATGAACATTTAACAAGAACCGCCTCTTGTTTTGGAGTTTTGACGTGGCCGCCGCGGTGGTACCACAGCTCCGTTTGTGGGCCATTTAAGGCGATGCTCTTTTGGGCTTCTCATCTTGGATGTATGAGCTTTACCTTCTGTTCGGGTCCGAATGTTATCGTGCACTGTGGCATGTGTGCATGTACGAAGATCTTTTTGTTTACATCGCAAACTTTTTTTTTAGACTTTTGATATAATTATATTTTTAATTTTTAATTCTAAAAATCAATTTATTAAAATTACAGATGAGTTTTAAAAATGATTTTTTATAAAATATGAATTTAATTGTAATTAAAGTAAAATTAAAAGAGTTTAAATAAAATTTTCATTTTTTTTTTTTTGAGTAATAAAAATCTATGAAGGATCAATTGCATTTTAGACTGTAAATTAAAATATGATTTTCAATATGGTTTTTTTTTTTTTTTTCTATTATCATCATTATTTTTCTTTTCTTTTGCAAAGGCGAGTAAAATAGTCCACCCATGGTTGAGAAAATGAATCGAAATGATCTTTTTCATGACTATGTAATTTTTTGAAGCTATAAAAGTAATTCATCGAGACACACACTCGACCTTTGTATTTTACAAGAACTTTTAAGCATTAATAAACTTTAAGAATGACCCATAAAAGCAAGACCAGCAATATACGAGGAATTCCATCTATCTACTGGGAGGCGTCTGGTGATAAACAGATGATTTCAGGAGAGCAAAGTGTTGGGAAATGCAAATCATTTGCCATTTATTTTGGCAAAGACAGCAGAAACAAGGGCAGAGGCTACGCTTTGTTTTGATAAGAAAAAACATTATTCAATCGCTGGGGAGGAAGGCGACACCATTGTACAACTCTCCCTTTTTTTTTTTTTTTTTTGGTGAGTCATTGAATAATTTTCTCACCACAACTACTTGTACTGATAACGGATCACCAATTAACTATAAATGTTTTAGTGGTCTTCATTTTTCCTCAATGTAAAACTTCATTTTCAAAAAAGTGTTGCCATTTCATTCTTAGCATCACCTTAATATTCAGCTTCATATCTACTCTATACACAGGTGACAACATAATGAAAACAAAAAGGAAAATAAATAAATAAATAAATAATAAAACAGATGCCAACCCAAAGAACACAAAAGCCAGTAGCTTGGCCAACATAAAATGTCTACTCATTCCACATACATTTTCACTAGATTCAAATTTTTTCAAGTTTGCTTGCGCTATTATTTAAATATATAGATGTAGAAACGATACAAAAATTTTCAATTATTTTAATACATTTTAATATCATCATATTGTGCCTTGGGAATAGTAGGCTCGACAAAAATTGCTATGGTGATGCTTCTAACCTGTATCTGCTTTTTCATCCATCTCAACTGACGTTATGGAATGAATCAACGATGGCATCTGCAAGGTATTCGCATTTCGCCAATGACAGTCCAGCCAACGATATCCTTCCATCCTTTGTCATGTATACATGCCACTTATTTGTCATGTTGTCACTCTGGTCAAGAAAGAAAAGATGACAGATCATGTCAATAAATCAGCGCGGAGTTTTCATATATGAAAATGTTTATTACATGGAGAATTTTCATGAAAACCATGGAACTTGATGTTGAAAAAAAGGAAAAAGAATAAGAAACAAGAGAAAGTTGCCTGACGAGAAGTGAATGGAGGGCATTGTGAAAGATAAGAGAACAGTTAGTGTGAACATAAAAACCCAAGCCTATATTGTAAAAGCAGAGAATACTAGAATAGAAAAGCATGACACAGAATCATGCTAAAATTAGGTTATTGAGCTGATAAGGGCATTACCTGAGCTTTGCTCAAGCCTGTGAATGAAAACATGCCTATCTGCTTAAGTATAAATGACCAATCCTTTCCGCTCTTGTCTTTTGCTGACAGGCTATCATATAGCTTCTGCCTCACATTCTTTATTCTTCCAGCCATCAATTCCATCTCCGCTTTCCATTCATTAAAGAGAGCTGGATCCCCAACAACATTAGCAACTATCCTAGCCCCATGAATAGGAGGATTTGAGTACATAGGTCGAGCAATCCTCTTCAGTTGGCTTTTTACTCTGATAACACAAAAATACACTTATGAGTAGGTCCTCAACCTCAATGTGCCACATACAAGCTACAGATTTCCTCAAAAAACTTCACTTTCAGCCGGAATAAGGGCAATGTCAATTATAAGGAACTGACTTCATCAAATTGGGAAAACAGAGATATGATGCAAAACAGCTCTCCCTACCAGCAATTAATGATTTAAAGGTGCAAATTTGCTGAAAGATTACCATGTGAGAACAGATGCCCAATTTTTGTATCATACATGATCCTACCTACATGCAGTTCAATGGTTTTATGAGATAAAAGCATACCATGCCTTTTCACCAGAAATTTTCAGTGAATCCATACCTCCATAAACACGAATAAAGTAAAAATGAATTTATTCTAGCAAGATATAGACAAGATTAACATATAGCAAGGCATTCATATATACATCTTTTGGGGGCTTTCTATGCTGAAGTATTATGTGCAGAACAAGAGGAATACTTGATTCTATCCCCTCAGGTTGTTTGCAAATGAGATAACGAGACAAAAGTAAAGGGAAAACCGCATCCATGACACCTCAAAACATAATATGCAAGTGTTGTGCTTATCATGAGTTTAAAATGCAAAGTTGTTGAGATCTAGACTAATGACCTTGTTAAATGGCTATTCTTTGTAACTAAAATGCAATTTTGACATAAGCAAACTGAATCTACATAAAAGGCTGAGCATGTTTTCAACTGTACCTTGCTGCTGTATCTGATGACGAGCACACAACATTGATTGCCCCTATCCTTTCTGCATAAAGACCCAAATTCTTACTGTATGACTGTGCAACCAGAAGCTCCAAACCTCGTGCAGCAAACAATCTCACTGATGCTGCATCTGCATCAAGGCTTCCACTAGCAAATCCCTACAGCACAGGGACAAGATGACATTTTAATATATAATGCAACTCCACAAAAATAATACTTTCACAAAGCTTCCAAAAGAAGTTATAACAAAAGATCCTTATAATTTATTTGCAGCTCAACATCTAATTACAATAATTTCTTTGCAACATGTCTTCGTAAATATATTTAATTTTAATGCTCAAAGAAATGTAAAAACATTTCCTTCAAAATTTCACCACTGTCACTTCCATTTAAGAAGGAAAGAAATGAAAATTGAAAGTGAAAATATACTCCTTCAATCCAAGTAATCAATACCTGGTATGCAACATCAAAAAATGGAATATGGTTTTTCTCTTGGATGACATCAGCAATTTTTTCCCATTGTTCGGGTGTTGGATCTATACCAGTTGGGTTGTGAGCACAGCCATGAAGCAGCACAAAGGACCCTTCAGGGGCTGCCTGAAGGGAAAACAGTGTCAACAAATGATTAATAAATTTAAGAAGATACATACACATGGAAAAAAATGCACATGTAAGAAGATATCTTCCATGTTAACAATATTGTCCAAATTTGCATCCAACATTGCTAACAAATTATCGGCATGAATAAGTTCATGTACACAAATAAGTGGAATTTGTCAGTTCGTAGTATCACCAAGCACCCATATTTGAAATACAGTGTGTCATTGAACATGAACCTCACCCCGCAATTCAAGATAAAATAGCAAGAGCATACCAGAAAGTTGAAGCTATTGAATAATACAAATAAGTGTATTTACAAGGTCGTAAAGTGCTGTCTTATTAAAAAGAAACAGTTGCAACAATCCCTAACTGCACCATTCCTAGTCTATCAAGATTAAATTCTGTCCTGCAGGTTCTGTACAATGAGTCAAGATGTTACCTTTATGTCAGCTATCATCCCCTCAAAATCCAAACCCACTGTTTTAGGATCATAGTATCGATATTCAGACCATGGAACTCTAGCATCATTGAAAATATTCTTGTGATTACCTGAAACAGTATTTTGTTGGGAATGAAAATCCAGTATTACTAAGCTAGATGCCATGAAAAGAACTAAAATAAAAACAAAGTTATGATGTTACACGCACCCCATGTTGGAGATGATATCAGAACCTTTGCCCCTGGCAAATATCTTTCTATAAGAGCTGCAGCTAGACGGAGAGAACCAGTTCCTGAAAGGCCTTGAACGGTTGCAACCTGAGAAAGCAGAAACATATATGAACCAAGAGAAAAGATATAAAAGAAAATTTCAATTTCCATAAGACATGAGTCCTAGATATGACTTACTCTTTGTTGTTGTATTATGGGGCTGTCTGCTCCGAACAATAACTCAGCTGTCACCTTATTGAATGCTGCCAGACCTTCTATTGGGAGGTACTTAATTTGTAAAACAAATCACAATTAGTAATCTCAATTCAAAAATAAGAAAAAAAACTTCACATCAACCAAGCATTTTAGCACATTAAGGATACCTCTTTGTTTTCCCCTCTTTCAAGCATAAGATTCTCCGCCTGCAGAAGAAAAGAAATAAGAGTTTCAATTAATTAATTGGTTCCATTTCAAAGTAATATTTAAAGACCGTCCCCAATTATTAGTTATACCAATAAGAAACAAACTAATCATCCGAGTAGAAATACTTAAACCCAACTGTCCAACTAGATATTTTGGTAGACCAGAAACGGATTACAGGAGAGAGAACAAAAAAAAAAAAAAAAAAAAAAAAAAAAAGCGCACACAGAAAATTTATATGAGGATAGAAATGCAACCTTCGTAACAACATTGAGCACGTAGAAATGCTTCAACGCAATCGTGCCCATAGATAACGCATACCAGAATTGGATTAGAGAGAAAAAAACAAAAACAAAAAATATGATAGGAGGATAGGAAGGCAACCTTCTTAACAACATTGAGCACGTAAGGGTGAAGCTCCTCCGTCCGATAGGCCCCAACTCCAAGATTCAGCTTCCTTTCATCATTGTCTGCTTTGAATGCTTCGGAAACTCCAAGAATTGGATCGGGTGGGGCCATCGTTATGCCCTCAAATCTGGAAACGTTGACCGCTGCAACCATTGATATCCGACCAAATGACTGCTGACAAACCAAAAACAAAAAGTAAAGTCAGAATTTCGCTCCGTGAAAGCTAAAAACATTAGAAACCAGGTGCATTTTTCAAGCAATAATTGTTTACGTAAAGACAGCAATAAACCAAATGGATTAAAATAGTCCCGATTCAAATGCTTAATAAGCCACTGAGCTAGCATATACCTTTGTATTAGAGAAAGGATTAATTTTCTCCTTGTTGAAGCTCAAACCTGAACTCCAAAGCTTCACTTTTTCCTGTTGAAAATACAGTAAGAACATGTTGTGATCTCCGCCATTAGATTACCAAACAAATAGGAAATTTTAAAGCCGAATCTTCAAATTACATTTTCCATGTGTTTTCTCAGCAACCAAACAGGAAGGAAGAAAATTTTCCATAAAAATTTGCATGTGGTGATAACAGAAGGATTACCTTGTGAGATTCCTGCATAGACAGTGAAGCTGATGGAGTTGCAGAAGCTAAAGACAACATGGTCGAAGCCATCCGAGTCGAAAAGGATTACTCAACACTCACTGCAAAAACAATAAACCGGAATTAAAAAGAGGTTAATTAGGCGATCTACGAATTGTGTAGTTGTTGAAAAAGCGAAAAATGATGATTAAGTTAGAATTACGATATTGCAAGGATTTTAGCGACGAAATTGAGTCGGAACAAGTTGATATTAGGAAGCACGACTGGATCAAGGTTTGGATGCGAGTGTGTAATGAAACTGATGCACTATATATGTGTGGGCGAGAGAAACCGTGAGCGACAATTGTCGAGCAGCTACTGGCTGTACCTTATGGATCTCCTCCTGGCTCGTACACAAGCTGAAAATAAAGTTGAAGAAATGGCAATAGGGTCGTGGGCCTTTCTAGCTGAGCTCAGCCTGAGCTGGGCTCGGGTTTTGGATGAATGAAAGTGACAAAAGCTTGCTTCGAAGTTATCGAAAAGTAAAATCTAGTATTTTAGGGCCTGTTTGGCCAGCTGTTTTCAGAACAGTTTTCTGTTCTTGAAAACAGAAATTTGTTTCCAAAACAATTTTATACCTGTTTGGCCATTTGTTTCTAAAAACAAGTTCTGAAAACAAGTTAAAAAAAAAATAAAATTGGGAAAACATCAAAAAGATGTTTCCACCTGTTCTCTCACCTTGGCCTCTCTTGTCTCTCACCTTCGTCGCTCGACCAGCCCCTTCATTGGCTTGCGAAACGTTCACCGCTCGTCGACCCACGCACACCAGCTCCTTCCACCTTCCATGGAATAATATATTTAACATAAACATCATTAATTACTTCTATGGCTTCTTGCATGTATGTATATATATATATATATATAGTCCAGCTCTTATCATGAGCTTTTATTTTTAAAAACGTCCATATATTTAGCAGAAATCTTGTCTGCTAAAAGCCTCAACCGCTAAGACCCCAACGTTGGTATTTAGCACAAAAACAGCAACAAACAGACTCTCGACATTTTTCTTTCTGCCGATCACTACTAATTATGATTTAGAGAGAGAGAGAGAGAGAGAGTTTTGATCGAACTGCGATAAATACACATCGAATACACAATCAATATAGTCAATAGTGATTTATCTTTTCAAGCTGCATAATTATTTCCTTCTCTCTCACCACTGGAAAATATGTCGATAATTTTAAATGATTCTTATTATTATTTTGTTTTTTGTTCTACAAAAGTTATTCGGATTGTTGTTTGTTTGGCTGCTTGGAATAGACAATTCATTATCTTTCTGGTCCTACCTACCTACACACGCATTGAATTTTCCTTTTCATGGGGATAATTATGGATTATTCTCTTTAATTTTTTTACAGATTTGTTATAAGTGCAAGTGTGGCCTAATAGAGAGACATGTGGACACCTTTTATGTTTACATGAAGGATGGGATGTTTTGACATATGTGTATATATATATATATATATGCATGGAGCCAAGAAAAAGTTTGTGTGGAAATGAAAAAAAATTCATTATATATTTTATATTATATATGTATATAATTCATTAATATGGAAATGAATTAATATTATGTAAATATATATAAATATATTATAGCTACATATATTATATATAAGGTTCTTTGTATGAAAGAAAAATAAATAAAAACCTTGTATGTAACCCAAAAAAAAAAATAAAATAAAAAATAAAAACAAAAAGCTGTTTAAAAACATGTAACCAAACATATTTAAAACAAGAGAAAACTGTTTTCAAAAATTAATGGCCAAATGCTCTTTGTTTTCATAAAACAAGAGAAAACAGTTTTCTATTTTCATTTCTGAAAACAATGTTTCAAAAACAGAAAACAGAAAACATGGCCAAACAGACCCTTAGTTTCTGCAATAAAGTTTTGTTTAATGCAGTTGTAACCATCATCTCCCCAAAAAA
Source organism: Ziziphus jujuba (assembly GCF_031755915.1). Taxonomy (NCBI): domain Eukaryota; kingdom Viridiplantae; phylum Streptophyta; class Magnoliopsida; order Rosales; family Rhamnaceae; genus Ziziphus; species Ziziphus jujuba. The sequence goes on along the minus strand of NC_083383.1, from coordinate 7,538,473 downwards.
AAACCAAAAAAAAAAAAAAATATATATATATATATATATATATGTTAGTGGTATATACTGGATTTATAAAAACAATTAAAAATGTCAACTATAGTACTTTACTAATTTCGGACAACTTTGTTTAATGTAGTTGAAACCATCATCTCCCCCAAAAATAAAGAAAATTGTTAGTGGTATATAGGTGTGGATTCGGTTTGGATTGGTTCGGCTTTGTAGATTTTTTTAAACCGAATCAACTGTCACATTCAATCCGAACCGAACCGAATCGATGATCATTGTTCGGTTTGGATTGAATTCATGGTTTGAGTCGGTTTGGATCTCATGATGGGCTTAAGCCCAAATTTTTTTATTTTTGATTTGAGCCGGTTTGGACCTCATGATGGGTTTCGGCTCAAATTTTTTTATTTTTACTATTTTGAGATATGAATTTTGATACATTGAGCCAAAATTGTTTAAAGTCTTTTTTAGACCTTTTTAATTATCAATCTTCAATCATATTATTATTCATGCATTATATTTTAAATTAAATATCTTTTTCAAACTATTATCTAACTTAAATAATTTTAACATACATTTAGCTAAATAAAAATACTAAATAAACTAACTATTAAGCATCAAACATGTGAAATAATACAACATAAAACCATACAACTACAATACAAGTTTATAGTTATCACCTAATTATACAAATACATCATACAATAACAAATAAATTCTACAACAAGTTTACAACCAATATTAGTTATAAAATAGAATACAACCATATTTGATATCTTAAACTTCAAAATTAACTTAGAATTTAATAAACTAACAATACATAAAAATAAAAATTATTTTAAATAGTCTTCTTCCACACACTTCATTCCACGAGCAACCACCATCAACCACAATCCCATTATCATAATATGCCATGCAAAGCCATATTCCATTCATCCTTCAACAAGCATTAAAATTACACATTAAACATTAAATATTAAATGTAACTAGCAATCAATAAACATTAAGTGCAATTTAGTATATTACTAAAATATTATCTAATTTAAAAAATAATTGGAATTAACAACAAACTTACCAAGCAATCATAGATCAATTAGATGGAGGTAGATTTTGTTTTGTAACACAAGATGCTCCTAAACAAATTAAAATATAATATTAAATTAATCAATAAATACTAAAAAGAAGTTGTAAATATTACTAAACAAATTTAAAAAGCTCTAAAAAACATGATAAAAATAAAATTACAAATAATTAAAAAAAAATCGTACCTGATTCAATAGAATCATAATATGTAATCCAAGAGCAAAAATCAAGATTTAAATGACAGCCATTTTCTTATTTAAAACCTAAGGAAGAAAAACAACAAATGAAGTTGAGGTGGAAAAAGGCAGGTGGTAAGAAATAGAGAGACTAATTTAATGCAGGTATAAACCATAGGCATTAGCAGAAATAATCCTACACGGTAAAATACAGAAAAATCCTAATACATATAAAAATAAAAATAAAAAAAAAGGTATTTCTTTTCGTCATCCGAAATTCTAAGCAACCAAACAGTCACAACTGCACATTTCCATTTCCAGAATCTCGCACTTTTATTACAAAACACACAAAGATTGAAAAACAAAATCACCGAATGCCTACTTTACAAACTGTGAAAAAAAGTTTGATTTTGCAATACAAATGCTTCACAAAAAGAAATTAAATTAGGGGTTTTTAGAGAGAGAGAGAGAGAGAGAGAGAGAAACTCACAGTGATGTTAAGAAACTACCATTGAAGCTTGAAACCAGTCCTCTGCTCCAAAGACTGTTTGATGATAGAGAGAGAAATGGGCGTCTTGCAGATGCGAGAGAGGAAAACACTTCCTTTCTCTCACGGGGAAGGGGAAGCATGTTTTAATTGGGAGAGAAAGGCTTAAAATATATATGTACAGAGGAGACAAAGGAGGCAAAGACGGTGGTAGAGGCAGAGCCAAAGGATCTGGAGGAACTTTAGGAACCCTTCTCTTCAAATACCACTGGCTAGTGCAGACGAACCCTTCTCTTCAATGTCAACAAAAAAAAGCAAAGGAACTTTAGGAACTTCAGTTGCCGGCTAGATCTGCGAGAAAGAGAGAGAAACAAATGAGAAAAAAAAGCATGAAAACAAAACCCTAACAGAGAAGCTGAACCCTAATCTGTCCGATTAGTTGCCGATGCTCAACGGTGCCACACCATACACAGAGAGAGAGAGAGAGAGAGAGAGAAGCAATAATACAATCTGAGAAATGGCTAACCTTAGAAAAGTTCCTGGAGAGGTGGAAAGAGACGAGAGACGAAGGCAGAGAGCAAGAGATACGGTATAAGGCTATAAGCATCAGATTTCCTTTTTAATTTTCAAGCATCAAATTCACAGAAAAAGTAAAAGCTACGATTGGTATGGATCGGTTCGGTTTGGGTTGGGTAAATTTTCTACCCACCCGTAACTCGAACCGAAAATGATGGGTCTTCTGCATATGTAACCGAACCGATCCGATTAAGACTTAAAAACCAACCCAAATCGAACCAAATAGTTCGGTTCGGATGAGTTGGTCGGTCCAAGTCGGGTTTTGCCCACTCTTAGTGGTATATACTGGATTTATAAAAACAACCAACTTTAGTGCTTTTATCAATTTCGGACACCTGAACACTTTGCTAGTCTAAAATTGCTAGTTCTATCCCTGATATATTTCATAAGTGTTCCAGAAGCACATCAATATGTTCCAATCGCAACTGATAAAGAGGGTCATGAAGGTTGTATATTGTTGGTCTACATTTCTTCAAAGGTTATAAAAGACGGACCAATAGTATACTAATCCAACTAGTTTTTGGATTAATAATAACGATCAGGAGGTCCTTTTTTTTTTTTTTTTTTTCGCCAATGAAAAGAAGATTGCATACAATAATTCCAAATCGGAGTTCCTTTTTACTATTAAAAAAAATTAGATATATGACAAATCTAACACATAATCTTCTTTTTTTGGTAATCCATTTAACCTATAGTCTTCATTTTTGGGTAATATGATCTTTTTTGGGAATCGATTTAACATATAATCTGTTAAAACTAAAGGTAATAAATAACATTTTCTCTAGCATCAGATGGCTATTTATCACAAGCAAAAGGAAATGTATATTTTGGATACCGAAGTAATAATATTCAACATCGGGTTTGCAAGGATAATAATAATAATAATAACAACATTATTTGTGCTTTTAGTCCTCTAATTTTAAAGTTTTGGGCACTCCTTCCCATAATTTTGTTAGGCAATGTTGTTTATTTTGTCATAAACAATGGTACTTGTCCAATTTCTCTTATTTTGGCACTTTTTATATTTTATTAAAAATTAATAATATTATCAAATGTGAAATTAAATATATATTTTAAATTCCAATTACATAAGTAAAAGATAAATGCCACAAAAAAGGGCAAAAAATTGTCAAAATAAGTGAAGTGCAACAAATAGCATAATTAAGGAACAAAATGAAAGGGAAAAAGATGAAAGTAGAAGAGTCGAATGCTCTGTAGTAAAAGGACTGAAAAATTACTTGACAGAAACACCAAATTTCCGCAGCTTTTTAATTTTCCACTGATCACATATGGGCAAGTTTTACCTTTTTTTTTTTTTTTTTTTTTTTTTTTTTCCTTACTGGCAAGTTTAACTTGAATTGACCAAATAGGAAGCAAGCCAATCAAAATCCTCCATCCCAATTGTCTATCCTCTTTTCTGTCTCTCCAATAAAATATAACCATGTCATTAAAAAAAAAAAAAACAAAAAAAATTAATGCAACCCTTTTAATTTCTTCTTGTTAGTTTCCTCCCTCTTTTGTAAAAGGAAAAATTTGTTCGACGATACCATAGTTATCTTGAATCTCCAATTCCTATTCAAAAAACTCATTAGAAAGAACATTGTCTAAGCAAAACAAGAAGATTTCCTTTATCTTTCTTTCATCAGAGAATCCATATCCCTCGTATGCTCTATATTTTTTCTTGGCACTGCCCAATTGCCATTTCTCATCAATTTACCAAAACCCTAAAACCCTAAAACAATGGTGAAACCTTTCTAACATTTTGATTGCTATTTCCCATGACCTAGACGAACGGCACAGGGAAAGCTAAAGCAAATCAATTTGATCTCAATTGAAAGTTGAAATCAATATTAAATTTAGTACTTGAAACACTTTTTTTTAATTTGTTTTGGATCTTCGCTAGTTTATTCTTAATTGTATAAGGCAACCATATAACAAAACTTTCTCATCCTCATTTCACCAGATGATTCATATAAGAAAACTTTCTAATCCTCCTTTCACCAGATGATTCAGACGCATGGCTGCGCGTCTTGCTACTTCTCCATTGACCTTTCTCATCCTCATCTCTACTTTAAAACAATAGATTCTATTGATAGTCTCTTGCTTCATGAGAGGTGCCTCATATGGCGGCGACAGAAAATAGCAACAGAGGCATAAGGAAAACAGAATAATGAAGTAACACTTGCCGCAATCCAAAATTTTTTTAAATGATGTGTCAACTATACATCGGTGAAACAGAAAGGAAGGCATTTGGGACAGAAGATTCTAATCCAAAGCAAGCATATTTCTTTACCAATTCAATAAACTACACGAAGGACGAAGAGGATCGACTAAACCCAGCAGTTCTTCGTTTTCAACATAAACTATGTACTATATCAACTTGTTCACCAAGCAATTCGATAAAGATGGCATGTTATTAGTTCATCGATTGACAAATAAAATATAAAATAAATAACATCGATTGATAAGTAAAACATTAATTAAATATGGATAAGAGAATGCTGTAAGTAAAGCTCAAGACAAACTAATAAATTAATATCATTTGCCACGTCAAATGAAGAACTTAAGCAACTAATATATAAGCGGATGCCACTACATACTCAGATACTGGAAAACAACAAACAATTCCCGCACAAATTCGGTCATCATATCAATTCAACTAAAATTTGAACAGGTACTTAACTCTCCACCCTTATGGGCGAAATATAAAACGATCTTGTGAATGGTACATGGTAAAATTGCATGGTATGTAAGTTGAAATTTGAGCTTTAACATAATACCCATCAACAGGGAAATGAATTACAAACATACAGCATTCAAAAGAAGAATGCATATTCTAATAAATTCATAAGGAAGAAGTAGGATTTAAAATACCATAAACCAAACAATATTACAATTCATGCCTCGTCAACAATTCACAGGCTACGGAAAGAGGAAATGAATTTATTGATAATAAGGACCATGTTCCACATTTAAATCAAACAAATCAATAGTACAGGAAATTAAAGCAGCTCTTTTGAATTCCTCAAGAATGATTGCTAATACATATCATCATTAAGCTCATACACTTCTTAGCAGCCAAAGACCTCCACTTCAAATTTGAAAAAAGAGGAACATAACCACTATAAAATAAAGATTAACGACAAGGCAAACAGGAATTCGAAATAAGAAACGCGTATAATCCGCATTACTCCCCACAAATCAAAATGCCAACAGGTATGTATTAAGTAACTTCAAACAAGGAATCTAATAAACATGAAATCATGATTGAAATTGGACTCTTATGAGTTCCTTACAAAATTGTTCTCGGATAAAGTACAACACTTTAAGCTCCTTGTAAAACAAAAAACTAAACCAATGTTTGAAAAACAAAGCAGCCGAAAACAAAGTACTTAGAAACCTAGCTTGGTGCGGCGCCAGTGTCTGCGCTTCGCATTGTACCTGAAAAGTGAAAACGAAAAAATTAACCAAAATTTCAAGTTGAAAACAACAATCAAAACAAAGATTCTAAAATGAAAAAGAAAAATAAAAACAAAAAATAACAGAAGGAAGAAAGCAAAAGAACCTGATGGTGTTGTCGGTGCGCATACGGATCCAGTGAGGGATGGGCCTATTCTGCCTCATCTTCTTGGCCAGCTTCTTCTTGATTATGAAGGTCTTGTGAGACGGCTGTGTACGTTAACAAAACCCATCATCAGAAACCGAGCACATAGTGCCAAAAATATACAACGACCGAGACTGACCAATTCATTTATAGCAGATTACAGACAAAGAGAGAGCGAGGAAGACTCACCATTTTCGTCTTCGGATAATCGCCGCAACGAGGGTTCTGCGCAACGAGCAACGATCCGCAACCTTGAGAAGAAGGAAACCCTAGACCGGAAGGCTTGCTCTTTTATATGGACGGTTTTAAAGCGAAGTATTGACTGCGGGTGAGTTAAAAGAGCTCACCACCGTCTTCTGATTATTGGGCTCTTCGCAGGAGTTTCTATGGGCCTAAAAACCAATGGTTTTCGTCTGTTTTTACTGCTAATACACAAGCTTCTGCTAACAGGCCCTAACAGGCCCAACCAATCCATTCCTCACCTAATTAATCTGGTTAATCTCTTTCCCCCGGGCCATAGCCGTACATTCCCCACCCTCTCCCTCTCTCTCTCCCCTATGCTTTTCACTTAATTTCAGTTAATTGTATCTCTGTTTTAATATTTAAATTTTTTGGTTATAATCAGTACATTTAAATTCCTCAAATTTAAAGCTTCTATTATTTGCTTTATAATTTATTTCCAATTTACTATGAACTTCAAATCTTGATCATTAAAACAATTGATGTCCTTTTTTCTTTTCTTTCTTTTTTGTTTTTATCAGGCAAGTTACTCAATTCTGAAACTTCACATATAGAGAAGTGTAAACATTAGATTGTCTCTACAGTGGCAATTGAAGCCCCTTTATTATATATATATATATATATATTTAGTTTGTAGCATATAGAAATAATACAATCTGCGTTCACACTATTGAAGATAATAGTAGAAACATAAAAAATATATATATAAAAAAAAAAAAAAAGGGGCTTCAAGCCTTCAACTATATATATATATATATATATATTTAGCCTTCAACTAAGTTAGTTGTAAGTGGGGCTAACTTGAGGAAAATTTCAGTACTCCAAAATTTCACGTGCCTCATATCACGAGCAAAATTTCAGCAATCCAAAGATAACGTGGCCCCAAGACACAATATATGGTGCCTATGTCATATGGAACCCACATGTTTGTTTATTTACTGTGGGGATACTGGAAGTTTTTTATTTTTATTTTTTTTCAGTACCATCTTTCATTGTCAATAGGTTTAAAAAAAATACAAAAATATATATATATTAGACATAATAATTTTTGACACATTATTTTCTTTCAAATATATTTTTAAAATTTGGTCATGAAAGAATATTCTTTAACAAAAAATTATGCTTTTATTTATGTTATTGATTATGATACGACTTTTTTGTTTGCAATATTGAATATCATGACTTTAAGCAACCAACTGGATCGTCTACATATTTCTTTTTCATATCCAGCACATTTATATTGATTAAAAATATCTACACACACACATGGGCGCATTTATCTATATTTTTTTCCCTCTCGGATGTGAAAAAAGGGCCTAAACCAAAATTTCCTTCTGTGGGCTCAAGATCTGACTCACGATCCAATAGCTAAATTTAGCGTCAGTGTCGAACTGGGCCTGGCTTATCTATGCAATTATGAGGCCGTCAGCATCTAGGTCCAACAAGAGAACTCCGATTTTGCCTTGTTAAGAAAAACATATATATATAATAATAAATAAATGAATAAAAAGAAAAATAAAAAACAAGTTCTTGTTCTTCTTTTGCTTAAAGAAAAAAGATATCCCTGATAATATCATAGATATCAGATCATACCTTTCCGTCAATAATTGGACAAAGTTGATAAATAGAATTTTAGTTTAGAATAAGCAAAATTCCAAAACCCATAATGGATGACATGTTATAGATAATTATTTCTAATAAGTATTTAGGTAATGCATTCTCATATTCAATTTGTGAAATATGTCAATGCAGAAGTTTTGTACTCTAAATTTATTTATCTTTCTATGATTTAATATAGCATTTATACGTTACCTAACAAACATTCCTCACCGCCCTTTGGCTATCAATTTATACCTCCTATGTAATTCAGATATTAGCAATTAAAAAATAAAAAAAGTTCAATATTCCCAAATTGTTGAACATTTTTCTCCTGTTCCTTACATCTGGCTATCCTCTACCAATATCCATCAAATCACGTGAAGTTAAGACTTTCAAAATTATTTTTGACTGTGATGCCCCCCTAATTATCGCTATTTTCTTCCATCCAATTTGAAAAATCAGTGGCACAAACATAAATATAGTTATACGACCTATTAAACCACATGGTTAGGTTGATTCTTTCTCTTAAGCAATCCCAACAGTGAAGTTGCATGTGCTTGAGCTTGACTAATTTTTCTGGCTTTAATTTTGGGTCTTCTATTCCTACCAAGTCTAAATACATTTACGTGTATTAGCTGTACGTGATTGTGTGGGATCAAGAATTAACGTTTCATTTCTTAGCACTCTGGATAATCAATTTATTAAAACCCCAAAAAAGTAAACTTACTTGGAGTCTGATTACCCTTTTTTTTTTTTTTTTTTAAATGCTAAAGTATAAAGAAAAATTGTCTGATGGTAAAGAAACAGGATTTGTGCAAATGAAAATTGGGATGAGGATAAGGGACGCATATTAATGATGAGGTTTGTGTGTGTGTGTGTGTGTGTTTAAAGTTTGAATTGAAGAGTCTGTGAGATAAAATAATAAAGTAATAAAAAAATAAAAAGAAATTATGAAAACGCAAAATCCCATAGACTGCGGAGGGGTTCACATCCATTTGACATCACATCGATGGTCTTAACGTTCACAGGCTCTGTAAATTACAAGTCTTTTGTTGCTTGTTTCCCAAAGAAACCGCGTTAAGACTATTTGTGTAATTTCTGGCTAATTATCTGCCAATTAATTTATTTTCTTGACCTCACAAATCCATAAATGAAGGAAGGTAGACAAGGGAAAGTAGAAGTTACCAAATACAAACAAACATCTTCTTCTTTTTCCTCTAAACGAATTAATTGAACCCATGACCCACAAGCCCACATTTATCACTTCTTTTTTTTTGGACAGGACAAAAGATCGAGGTCATAACTTCTCAAAGTGAATATATATAAGAAAACAAAAATTCAAATTGGTTATAACCTTTTTCAAGTAGGTATAAGTAGTTGATCATTTTCCTTCTCCATATTTTATTTGAAGTCCATGATCATTTTTACATTTATCAAAGAGAATTCTAATATATTATTGTTTTATAAATTATAAACCTTATCGCAATGCACGATGGAACATAGCTTATTTAAAGAGACCAAAATTAATTTTTTTTTTTTGAAAAAAATTTAAAAATTCAAAAAAAAAAAAAAGATTGAAAGAGAAAATGGATGAGACATATAGATTTCCATGTGGATATGCAAGGAAAGAAGCGACAAATAAAAACAGACGACGCAAAGGATGTTTGTAATTGAAAGAGAAATTCCATGTTCTTTTTATTCAAGCCCACCATAAAAGTTTAAAATAAAGATGTGTAACATTTTATAGTCTGTTCAATGAATTAGGATTTTTCATTTTGCATGTGAGTTGGAGACTTAATAATCCTATTTGACATGGACTGGACTCTCTCATGAGGGGCACAAATATACATACAAACAAAAACTGAATAAAACCGTGGGACTCTGAGGAGGTTTTCTTTTCTTCTTCGAAGACTAAAAATTAAATCTGCTTCGCTCACAAAAAAAATTTATTAATATTATATGCTCAATTTAATAAACAGAAAAAAGTTTGTATTTATACGTGGAGCCCACCTTACGCGTTCATCTGCGGGCCCTATATATTTTCTTATATGTGAAATATTGTTTAGTCATAACGTTAGCTGTAAACCAAGAACACGACAGTTTTTTTTTTTTTTTTCTTTTTAAATGTTTTATTGATTATTACATTCATGCTGATATGTTACATATGCTGCTAGTTGCTTTGTCCTTTTTATTTAATTTTTTTTTCCTAGCACTTTAAGAAAAAGTTTAACGGTAATTTTTTTAAAAAAAATCTTGGCTTCCCTTGTAATTCATGCATAATGATATTTTATTCATGATTCTCCCACAGATTTAAAAAAAAAAAAAAAAAAAGGAAAATTATTCATTATCAAGTAACTTTCAACACATGTGATATGACTTCGTCTCTTTCTTTTTCTTTTTTTCTTTTCTAAAAAAAAAAAACATTTAACTGGGTAGAAAACTTTTTCCAATATATTAATTATTGTTGTGAAAGATTCACCATGATTTATTTATTTTTCCGAACATGTAAATATAAAATATATTTTAATTTTTGTGGGACAACTTTATATGTTTTTGGATCCTGTGTTTCTGTTATACAGTTGATCATACCTGTAATCATTGTTTTCTCTATTGATTGATCAAAACCTACTTTCCTAATTCACCAAAAGAATAAAAAACTGCTTTAAAAAAAAAAAAATTTCTCTTTCTCTCATTTTGTTTTTGTTGGAAAACCTGATACATATTATATATATATATATATATATACACACACACACACACACACACGCAAATAATTATACAATTCTCAGTATCTGAATCCGTTGTTTTCACTGTATATATACGTGGCGATCATGCAATCGATCTTGATATTGTAGAAAATGGGACCCGCTTTATGACCATGTGGGCAACAGAAGAGTAGATTGGCAATTGTGAGGAAGATAAACGGCAAAGGCATGTGGATGGTTTCTGAAACAAGGAAGCACCCAAGTCAGAAAAAGCAGCTGAAATTCACAAAAGAAAATTTTGATTTGTTCAAGTGTTTTTATGGATATTTGGATATTGGTGCATTTCTCCAAACACTGCTTCTCTCAATTTTGTGACGGTTTCTCTCAAGGAGCTTGCAAAATTAAATTAAAAAAAAAAAAAAAAACTGCTGTATATTCTACTTATTCACACCAAATGAAAATGTTTCCAATTTTTCACCAATTTTTTTTTTTTTTTGGGTGAATCCAATTTATCGTTTATTGAATCTACACGGAATCCACAACAATATGAACATGACTACTACATTTCATTTTCACGCTTCCCCACTAATTTATCTCTTGTTCTTTTTAATTCTAAAAAAAAAAAGGTCGCATGAAAGTGAACGCTAGCTAGCTCTATAACAAGTGCCAGTTGATATAAAAGCAATTTTTTTTTTTTTTTTTTTCGCAACCCAATCACCAAGTGAGGCAATTTTATTAACAAATTGATATAAAGTGGTGCAAATTGATGCTATAATAGTGAAGTAGATTTGGTTTTAATGATTTAGATTGTAAGGGTAATTATTGTGGTCCAAGTTTGTGTCTGAAAATAGGATTGACCCAATCATAATGGTACGTTCTAATTGATTCCAAGGACCTTAAATTTTATTTTATGTTTTTTCAACAAATTATTTCTTTCAGTGTATATTATGATGTATAATTATATATCTTTCAAGAACCAACCAATCCCAAATTATCCTTCCAAAACAATCAATTCCAAGATTCCTTAAAAAATTATTCTTACAATAATGAACTAAATATCACGACCACAAATAAAACTAATTGCCTCTGAATTTTTTTATACATAGCATGTAGTTGTTTAATAGGTAAGAAGGAAGACTTTATTGTCGTTGTCCAAGTTTAAGGCCACACTCACATGAAGAATCTGTTAGACTATGACCTTAGATTTTCCTGAATAGTGGATCGCTTATAAAGAAATGGCATTGATAATCTGAAGTTTGTAAATTTTGTCCTCAAACAGAATATATAATCTATTCATGTGAATTGAATTTGGTCATTTTGAAATTTCACTTCACCAATTTATTTAATAATCATATCCTATAGCAAGACAACTGGTAACTAATAAGATAAAGAGAATAGGAGGTTGGACTCCAAAACCGTGGGACCCAAATTCTTAAATTTGGTTGCCAGAGAGCTTTAGAAAAAGAGCCTACCAATTGGCCTATGTTGTCAAGAAATCCAACTACAAAAACCCCATCCTCCCCCCCAGTCCCCCCCAAAAAAACTTTCACCACCACTGCTAGAGACCTTCATTCTCTTCCCTGGGGCATTTTCACAAACACTTTCTAAAAGGAAAACGTTTCTTTCATACAACAATGGCCAGACCACAACAGCGATTTCGAGGCGTTCGACAAAGGCACTGGGGCTCCTGGGTATCCGAAATTCGCCACCCATTATTGTAAGTCGACCAGGTTTCGAAACTCATTAACGTTTTCTTTACAGACAAGCATCGGTTTCCCACTATGGTTGCTTAAAAAAGAAAAAAAAAAACGTTTCGTTTGTTTGCAGGAAAACTAGAATTTGGCTAGGGACTTTTGAGACCGCTGAAGATGCAGCTAGAGCCTATGATGAAGCAGCCAGACTCATGTGCGGCCCAAGGGCTCGAACCAACTTCCCTTACAACCCAAATGCCTCTCAATCATCAGCCTCAAAGCTTCTCTCAGCAACTTTGACTGCTAAACTTCATAGGTGCTACATGGCTTCACTTCAAATGACCAAACCATCACCAATTCAAGAGCCTCAAAAACCACAAACCTCATGTGTTTCCTCTACAAATGGCAATGTTGGAACATCCACAGAGATGGGTATGAGCTTGCCTGAGAAGAGACCAGTAGTTGCAGAGCAAGAAGCAGAGGCCAATTGGGTTGTCAAGAAAGTTAAAGTAGAAAGCAGCCAGCAATTCATTAAGCCTCTTGAAGATGATCACATAGAGCAGATGATTCAAGAGTTGATTCATTATGGGTCCATTGAGTTATGTTCAAGCTCTGTAATGTAGGAAAACAGGGACAACAATCAAGACCAAGCTCTTCCCTTTTAGGCATCCCCATTTTTCTTCTTCTTCTTCCAATGCCACTCATTTTTAGCTAATTCTTAACCCAATTCCCTCAACCTTCTCTTTAGATGGTGCTAAAAGTGTTAGACCCATCTTTAATTAGGACTACTTTCTAAGTAACCCATTTGATGGTGCTTTGTACATTAGAATGTATGATATAATTCTATGGTTAATGTCCTTGTTTCAAATTTTTTCTTTTTTTCTCTTTTCTTTTTTAATAAATATATACATTTATATATATAATTATCCTCTATGCAACCTCAGGAAGTGATTCAGGTTCGCCTGATACCAGCCATTGATCATCTGAAGTGAAGAAAGGAGGAAATTTTGATTCTAAGCACATAACCTTCACAATAAGCAAGGAGAATTGGGAAATTGCGTTGGAGATCAAACCAGACTATTATTATAAGAAATAAATAAAACTGGGAATAAATTAATTGAACTTTTTTTTTTTTCTTTCTTTTCTTAAATTCCTGCATTTCAGTGGTCAATGAAAGTTGTTTAATTCACATGCAATTTAGTCAAGATATAAATGTCAATCTCGCTGTCAGAAGGCGGCAATTTTTTGTCTTTGCTACATCAAATTACCAAAATACTCTTTACTCCATAGCAGGGATGGAAGTAACTGACTTTACTGGTGAATGCCCATTACCATATATAGTAGGAAGCAATTATGTGACTTGTTGTTGAAACATGATCATGAAAAAGCAACATTATATTGGAATTATGCCTCCACATAAAAAACAAGTGGTGCATCGTAGCTTCTTTTTGTTAAAGTTTTAGGCATGGTGATCCACAAACAGAAGCAATATCGTATTAAAATATTAATGTTAAAAGTTTGAATACTTGTGATTAGATATAAAATTACATGTTAATTATTTCTATGCATCTTAAAATCCAGATTAATTATGCCTTGTCCTGTGGATTTCAAGAAGGTAAAGAACATCTCATAACACATTTTGGGGCTAAGATTGCATTGTGATTCTGTAAAACAAAAAATAAAAAATTTAATCTCATTTTAGATTTCTCTTTTGTTTTTTCTTTCTATTTTTTTTTTTTTTAAATGAAACATATCAACATCAGGTTTTATTTTGCGGGAAAGCTCTTAGTGTTGGTTTTTGTTGGTCGGGTTAGTGTTTAAGCAGAAAAAAAAAGAAAAAAGAAAAAAAAAAGAAAGTGAAATCAGAAAGGTATGAGAAAAGGAAAAGAAACAGAGATATTGAAAAAAAAAAAAATTATATATATATATATATATATCCTTTTTCTTGAAATGTTAGTCTGAAAGGGTCTTTAGGTTCATTTTCAACTGAGGGCAGGCTTTTTTATGGGGATTGCAGCTGTTAAAAAAAGAAAAGGGACACTGAATGTGATTGAGTGGGTGTTCTAATGATTCAAAAGCCCATCTCCTCTCACTCCATGTCTTTGATGAACATGATTCTTATTGCAGTAGAACATACATTAAAATTTCTAAGTAAATAGAGTATGCTATTTGAGGTTTCCTTTTCTCATACTAAACCAGTGGTTGTAACTTATAATCAGAGTTGTACATGCATTGTCTTATCTTACCACCAAGATATGGTCAATATTCACCAAAAATCAAGATATGGTCAATCTCTAAGTGTTAACTGAACTGTTCCAGTTCTTTACTTTAAAATAATACTTTTTAAACCAGGCAGATAAATTCTCTAGCTAGCTAGATAGAGTAATCTTTTTTTTTTTTTTTGGGTAAATGCCAGCTAGAGTAATCTATATTTTACCAGTGCTGGTCAAATTATTCTGTTTCGGATTTTTACCATAACAAAGTAACCAACCATGAAAGTTTCCAAAGTTACTATAAAAAGGAAAAGAAATAATGTTTAGATTTTTTACCAATCTGATAATTCAAACCATTTGGGTTGGTCGCTATCACATGTAACGTGAAAAATTGACCCTTTCCGGCTCATGATTTTGCGATTATGAAGTGATTAGAGTGCAGTAACTTTTATTGTCTTTGCTATATTTATTTTTATTTTTGTTCATTTCCAATTCTGGTTTCATTTGAAGGATATCGTTCATTTTCTATTCTTTTTCACGTCATTATCGTCCTTAATTAATTTCACCTTTATTTCTTGGGGAAGGGGGGGCTATATATTTGGGGTACCCTTTTTTTTTTTTTTTTTGGTTAATTTTGTTATTGTTGAGATAAGCCACGTTAAACCACGTTCGACCTTGGATTGAATGAATTAATCTAAGGTTATCTATATATTTCAACAAAGGAGCAGGGATAAACAATTAAAGGCAATTTGAAAAGTTAATGAGATAGGATAAAGAGCATTATACAAATTTCTCATAGCTTCAATTTCATATGTTTTAAGTTACGTTATAAAGCAGTATTTAATCAATTAGATTTATATATATATATATATATAAAATGTACAAGGTCTACATCAATGTTAAAATATTTTTCTTAATAATAATTATAGAAGATAGTAATTTAGTAAAAAGAAATCAATTCAATTTTAAATTTATGAGTTCAAAAAATTAAAGTTTAAATTTTGACAAACTTTATTATTACCTATAATATTATCATACGATATTTTTTTATTCATCAAATTAAAAAAAAAAAAAGTACTTGTTTATCTTCATTTTTTTTTCTTTAAACATTAAAAAAAAAAAAAAAAAAAAGCAAACTAGCAGTAATTGTTCCTAATAAATTAGAACACGCTAGTGATGATTTCTATTTCTTCCATATCTTATAATCCAAGTCGAAATTGAGTGCTCGTAGTTATAGTGTACTGAAGTAATTAAAAATATACTTAGGTTTGGATATTCAACTTCTTGAAAAAGGCATTTTTCCTTGTTATAAAAGATATGTTTGCTTTATTTTTATGTTTTTTGGTGTCCTATCTTTGTCAATGAAACTTCATGATGGTTCGCCTGTTTGGGAATTGATTTTGTTCCCCACAACCATCATAAAATAAAGGTGCTTAAGTCTCATTATTTTGTTTTTTTCACTTTTGATTCAGCAAAGGTGGTTAAATAATGACATGTTAGTGAGTTTACCATCATCAATAGTTTGAAACTTTGAGACCCTCCTTCTCCTCTTTGGGGACCCTTCAAATTTCACCTGAAATCCACTACTTTTTCTAATCTCAATAAACATACTACAAAACTGTAAAGAGTAATTTTTCTTTTTGGTAAGAGCAAAAGTGGTAAATGTTTCATGAAATAAACATAATTAATGTTTGCTTAGGTTTAGCTTGGCTAGGTATTAGGTTTACTAGTGATTGATCAATTTGATGAAATTGAAGTTAATGAAATGGACGCGCTTTGGCTCTTGACTTATCATATTGTTTGTCTTCCTTTTTTTTCCGAAGAAAAAGTTGAAAACCTTGGATTAACAACTTTGGTTTGATTCTTTGCATTATCTCTGTCTTTCATGTCACCCCCCAAAAAAAGAAAAGACCTTTATTATGTCTAGTCTAACAATTGATGCAAATTGAGTTAATTACTTTCACCAAATTGAGCACCCATGTCTTTATTTTTTGTGGGCCTTTCAGTTAATTTTACACATATTTATATAATTAATCATTCAATTAGCAGATGATAATTTGGGGATCTTTCATAGACTCATTCGTTTTGCCCCAAGTTTTTTTCCCAATATCTCGTTGGCAAATTTAATGAAATTTTTTTTCACCTTTATTATTATTATTATTGTTGTTGTTGCTGTTATTTTTAATCTGGAAGGCAAATTGGGATGTGATATTCCTAACCCCAAAAAGCAAGCAGCTAAACTTTTTTTGCATATATCCTCTGTTTCAATTTTATTTTTTGAAAAGGTTTCCAATAGAATATTTGATAATAGACTATTTTATATTAATCAAGGAGTTAGTGACTTCCAACTTCCGAGTGATCATTTCCCAAAAATAATAATAAAATAAAATAAAAAACAATCCAAGTGAGCAACAGCAGGGCCATTAATTAATAACGCTGTTGCAAACCATGCACTTGTGCAAATTGAAAACAAAATGATAGTTTTAATTAGAAATATATGGATATGCTGGATTATATATTACTTTTAATTAATGTCAGACTAATCTTTTTTAATGTTTCTTTTTTCCTTTTTGTTGCATTTTGCAGTGAGCTAATCTTCAAACTTGTGTTAAATTGGTTTACACTTAATTTCAACTTGATTAAATAAGCATAAATGTTTACTAGAGTTTAGACTAATTATCTATTATATATGCCTTTTGGAATCATCAATAGTTATCTAAAATTTAAAGTATAATATATAGCTTAACAAATATCTACAAGAAAACTGCCAAAAAAAAAAAAAGTCCTTGTTATTGTAAGTAACCTCACCTCACATATTGTAAAGGGCTTGCCATTGAATTGCATATTCCAGTGAAAAAGAAAGGAGTACACTCAAGAGTCAAAAATAAGATCTTCCTTAGAAGAAAAAGCAGTCAAACCCAATCATGGTGTATCCAATCATGGTGTATAGAATCTCATGCGGAAATGTTGGGATAGAAAGACAATCATATGGCATTAAACCCCTTTTTCACAAACCCTAAATCCAACATTTTTTGGCAACAAGTTTCTTTTCAAAGCGAGACATATGGTTTTGTTTTTAGATATGCGTTGGATCAGGCAAAATGAAGCAAAAATCCAAAAGGCATAGAGCTTTGTTTTGGAGTGAAAGAAAAAAAGGTTGGTGGCCTACTCCCTGAAAAGCCAAAATACTTTCAACCAGTTTTGAAAGCATATCATATATATATATAAATTGAAACCTCCCTATTTAATTAGTTGAAATGGAAAATGATATTTCTGTTGGTAGGTCCAATATTGGATAAGACCAGAATTTGATTATCTTTATCCTTTTTTTTTCTTTTTTTTTTTTTTTGGTGTCGTGTGTGTGTGTGTATGGGGGAGAGAGAGTGTGTACGTGGCATGTCCCAATGTTGTAAGCTCCCAATCCCTTCACATGGATGTAGCATGTGCAAAAATGTTAACTTATTGACCTTCACATGCTTCTAACCACAATTTAATCTTCTTCTCAAAGAAAAAAAACAAAAGAAAAGGTATGTCTCAGGCACTAATCGTTTTAAAGTGGGCCATTTTCAAGTCTTTGTTGAGCTTAAACGATACAATCTAGCAATGCATGCCTAACAGTTAGAAGGGGATGAACCTGATTTCTTCAATAATACCTGCTCTCACTCACACCTCCCCTTAATAAGATAGTTTGTGCTTGTTATAGGTTTGGCAGTTTTTGGTAGAGAAAGACAATGAAATGAAATAAAAACAGACAAAAACAGAGCTGAATGCTTTTCAAAGTAAATTGGTCTCCCTGTCTCTGGCAGTGAGAAAAGTAGCATGGACTTGGTATGAGATATTCTTATGTGGGCAATTAAGTTTTACATAATCAATTATGCATCAAGATTTACAAGATCTTAACCAGATTTGAACAATCCACAAGTATATTCTTGTTATTGATCATGATTCATGAAGTCTCTTTTGTATGTATAACCATTCCTGCCATAAGTAATTCATTAAGATTTAGAAATGGCAAATTCGATATTTGATTGTTTTTATGCTTGCATAGCGCTTCTTTTCCACCAAACAAAAATTCGATGCAATTGAAATTTTTATTTTTCTTAATCGAGGTAGTTCGTTTTTGTTCATGAAAAGGAAATTAATGGTTTAAGTTTGTGTTGTATATTATAATTAGAAAGAAATTGGGATACACAGCTGTTGGATTTAAAATAAAAAAAAAAAAAAAAAAATTGGCTGATTGTGTTAAAAGGAACAATTCATGCTAACTAGAGAATAACAAAATTCTAAAGTTGGATAAGAAAATCAAAATTTAATAAAAGAAGAAGAAAAAGGACAAGAGCACATGTTTTGCTTCCGTTTTGTTTCATGTTGCGTGTTTCTATTTTTGGTGATGGAATTGCGTTGCATGTTGTTTATTGGGGTATTTGACAACACAAGCCTCTTAGACATGACTCATGAGCAATCTACTTTGGATACTAACACATGGACATTTTAGGCAGCCCAATAACATTCCAGTGTAACTTAGGTTTGGTCCATATCTAGGCCGACCTTTCCTGACTTACCTAGACCAATAAAGTAAATGGGCCAATCTAATATTGGGGCAGTTTTAACTCTTCCTTTCCTTCCTGGGCTCCTTATTCTGGTGAGATAATCATTATTCCTATTCAGCCGAATAGCCCGGATAGTCGAAGTTGGCAATAGGATGTCTTAAATATAGGATACAGTAGCTCCAGTCCGGATCTTCAATCTCTTTTTCTGTTATCATTCTCATGTGATATCATTTTTATTTAAAAACATTAATAAAAATAAAATAAACCCAGCCAAAGGAGGGGGGGGGGGGGGGGGGGGGGGGGGGGGGGGGGAAAGCAAACAAAATGAGAAGAAGATAATTATTCTTTTTTAATATTAAATGAAATTTTATTACTGATCGCACAGAAATAAAAACAAAAGGAAATGGAGACGGAGAGTATCCAGGGAAGTAACTCTCAACTCATATATTTAGGTGGTTGTTGTTGCGGTTGCATTGGAGTTGTATGTGGCTTATTATGATGACCAGGAAGTTAAGCAATAGACATAACCTAAACTCAATTCCTGTTTCTATCGGCTGCATATTTGATATTGCCCCTCCAACCTACCAATAAAAAACCAAAAGTTTCCTAGCTGATTCCCAGTACTTCTAACTCCTTTGTAAATTGTAATCCTATAAACTTTAACTTACGGCGATTATATGCATACATCTCAGAATATTCCCAGTTATTAAACTAGAAAATCATTATGTCTAATGTTGGTAATCCCACATATATCACCGTCACATCATGATCTATTCAGATTAATGTTCCTCAAGGCCAAGCTAGAAGTAGTTTCACAACCCGATATAAGTAATATTCAAAACTTATTATATTCGTTTGCTTTTGAGAGATCCACGATCGAATACATGTATATATGTATATATATACATATATATATATTTTATTAATTACTGTTAATTTGCTAGAGAAAACGTATTGAAGGAGTCGTTGATGCTAATATTCCATCCTGTGAAAAAGCAAGCAAAGGGTCGCTTGCCTTGTCTCTTTATGATTTTTCTTTTTCTTTTTTTGTTTTTTGTTTTTCGTTTTTTTTTATTATTATTATTTTTTTTAATGATGGTTGAGAGCCTGAGTTATGAAGTTTTACATATGGTAGATGACTGGTAAATGACTTGGACTGATCAGCAGCCAGAGAAGTCCAAGTCTTCAAGTCATGCAATGGGAGTTTCAATTGACTTTTCTTTTTTCTTTTTTTTCTTTTTTTCTTTTTTCTATTTTTTCCTTTGCCATTTACTTTGACCGACTGCCAAATGCAAATGTGTTTTCTATAATTTCAATTTCATCAGGACTTCCATTTTACGTGTGCCTTATTATAAATAAATAAATAATCGGGATCAATTCATTATAAATGCATTTGTAGAAGATTCTTTGATTTCCAACTTTGAAGGACGTACTTCGACACCTTATAAGTACAGTACACCTCCCGAACGTACACCACTTTAGACTTATATAAATATATATATATATATATATATAACTATATCAACCGCACTTATAAGGCTTCAGGCTCTTAAACAATGTAAAATTAAATTGTTTATTAATGACAAGTCTAATGTGATAATAATAACTATATTTCTCTTTTTCAAAATGATGGATAATAGGAAATTTCCTTGGATGAATCATGAAAATGCAGCCTCTTTCATCTTCAGAGATAGTCTATGTATCAGAAGTACTTTTATTTATTATTTTAGAAAGAACCCAAAAGTAGAAAGTTTCCCATCCTTTGTTTCGTCCTAATTGCATGTTGTTTACGGTTGCTGTTGATTTCAACGAATAACTTGATTCAACATTGTGGGCTAACAATAAAAACAACAATATATATAGTATCTAAAAAATTAACATATATAAAATATGATTATTCTTGCATAGACACCATGTTCCAAAAACTATTATTCATAAAATCTATATATTTTGCTTGTTTTCAGCCATGCTCAATATTACCAGATAAATGACTAAATCGATTACCGAGTTGCAAACATAAAGTTACCCTGTACTCTTTTTGACATGGTAACGGGGATTCAAACTATGAACATTTGATAAAGGAAAAAGAGAATTTGCAATTAACTGTTCCCAAAAGGTCAAAATTATCTTATCTTTATTGGAGACATAATGGAATAAAATATTGGTTGATTGTAGATCACGACCACATACATAATAAACCTAACAATTCACAAAAAAAAAATACTCAAAACCTAATAGCCCACTTATTGTACATAAATACTCAATGCAGAATTGAATGACCAATTTGAGGTGATTAATGTAATAGAACCCAACCATCCAACAAACCTAACTACATTGCTTTTGCATCTTAACCAAATTAAGTTGAAGAAAGTTCATAAAACTCCCAATCTTTTTGGAAATCGAAGTGGAGAGACTTTTGGTCGCAGGCCATTAATTATAATATTTTTTACCCAAAGGAATATACGGATTCTAAACGCGTTTAAATTTTGAAAAAAATGTTTGGCATCAGAAAATTTCTATGGTGCGTCATTTTGGTTGATTTTACGAGTTCAATTGGTTTTTCCGTGGGCCCTTTTGGTTAACAACTGGGAGGACCTCACCTGCTTCCAATTTCCTGGAAACTTCACAGAATCACATTAAATTTTGGGGTATAATATATAGAAATATAAAGTACATTCCTGTATACCTATGGAGTGTCCTTTTGAGTACCAGCTGGCTCATTAAAAAGCAAACCCAAACACCGCTCTCAGCTAGATAGAAAAAGAGGGAACAAACCATTAGTTATGACAATGCTAAGCAAATGAATGGTTGGAAAGTGGTACTGAAAGTCTTAAAACAAAAATGGGGTAGGCCTTGAGGTTGTTTGTTTTAATTTATCAAAAAACTTTTTGGAAATGGTATATGTTCCCCGTAATGCAAAATTGAAGGTTTCCTGACGTTTTCTACATGAGAATGGTAATGGGTCAACCGTGACCAGTCAAATCAAAGTCACAAAAATACGTATAATATATAGCATTTGTTCCGGCTCATCTTATCTGTCTACTCAGGCCCATTATTTATTTATATTTCAATATATATTTATATTTTTGTGGCCCAAGCCATTTAATTTTGTGATTTGCTACTTGGATTATGGTTGTATAATTAATTAAACACATGATGTGTTCCAATGTAAAATGAGCAGGGGACCTTATGGTTTGGCTATTTCATGTCGGCTTCTCTCTGGACCCTCAAAAACTTTTTTTTGACACATAAATGTGATTAATGACTGTGCCTGTCTCAAGATTATCTCTTTTTGGGTCTCATGACTTGTCCTTTTGTCTGGTCCCTATTTCTTTCTTAATACAAACTCAAATAGCTAATCAAAAATGTTAAAACTATTTTAGACTCAGATATTTCAATCTTTTTTTAGAACCCAAAAAAAAAAAAAAAAACAAGAGAGAAAAAAAAGGAAAAAGTGATGCCCACTAATTTCTTCTTTCTTTCTTTTATGATATTTAGAGATGTAAATTGGGAAAAGGGAAGGAAGTTGCCCTGAAAGACCCAAGGACAACCAAGTGGTAAGAGCTTGGCTTGGAATCTAGAATCAAAGATCAACTGAAAAGGATGTGTTTCAACTTGGTTGTTTTTTCCTACATGCCCAGATACGTCGTTTCTTTTAAATTTCTGAATTCAAGATTTCAATTAACCTATAAAACAAAAACATTCAATTTCAAATTTCTCATGTTCTACCATTGACCTTATAATTTTCGGATTTTCACGAACAAAAAAAGGAAAAAAACGTATATATAAAGGTTAAGGTAATGTAGACTTTACCATTTATATATTGGAAAAAAGTAAAGTAATTATTATTCTTTTAAACTATATAATAACTTAATTTACGAAAGACATATTATTAATCATTACTAACGTTGCCCATGTGATATACAGTCTTGACCAGAGGCGGAGAAACTATAACGCTTTTTTTTTTTTTTTTTTTTGTGTCTTCTTCCTCGTTGGCGCGCACATATTTTATAGAGATTCGAGAGATATATATATATATATATATATTTTTTTTTTTTTTCCTTCCCTCTCTTATCTTCCACGCAAATTTACTATATTCTTTATGGGTAGAAAATTCTAAATATCATTTCGTTTTCACCGTAAAACCTTCTATTTTCAGTAGCCCACTTGGCAAATATAAATTTTTACCCTTTTGAATGAAAAGTCTTTATCTGTATTTTTTTTTAGACATATAGTATATATGGGGACATCTCTGTCTTTCGCTGAAGTCTTAAAAAACAGTCGCATCAAAAACTCATTTCTCGCTCTCTCTCTCTGAATGACCCTTAAAACCCCAACTCTTCAAAGCTTTTTAGCCATTGTTATAAATCCTTCAAACTAAACCCCAAAACCCTAAAATCAAGAAAACCACTTCCATTATTACCCAAAAAAAAAAAAAAAAACAAAAAAGGAAAACCACTTCCATTTTTCACGTTCTCCCCTAAACCCCCCACCCAAACAGCAAATGTCCGCCCACTCTTCCCCCTTTCCTTCCTGCTTCCGCCCCACCACCACCGCCACCGAGAAGCACCACACTCCGCCGCCGCCGCCGCCTCCTCCGCCGATCTCCGGCAACCCCAACCTCACCACCTCTCTCTACCACACCGACCTTGCGGTTTTCTCTCTCACATGGTCTCGCTCTTTCCTCGGCCGTTCCCTCCATCTGAATCTCCTCCACCGTGGATTCGATTCCCCTCCTCCTACTCTGCTTTCGTCTCCGTCTTTTCATCTCCACATCAAACCCTTCATCTTCTGGAAGAGACATGGATCCAAAAAGCTCGCCCACAACATTTATATCTTCTGGGAGCTTTCCAGAGCCAAATTCGGGTCGGGTCCCGATCCGCAATCCGGGTTCTACATCGCCGTCGTTGTTGACAAGGTAATGACTCTGCTCGTCGGCGATTTGACCAAAGAAGCCTATGCAAAAACCAAAGCCCAGAAATCTCCGAGCCCTCAAGTTCTGTTTCTGAAAAGAGAGCATGTCATCGCCAACAAAATCTACACCACGAGAGCCAAATTCGGTGGGAAAATTAGAGAGATCCAAATAGATTGTGGGTTTAACGATTGCACGAGGCTCAGCTTCAGTGTTGATAACAAAAGGGTTTTGCAGATAAAGCGTTTGAAGTGGAAATTCAGAGGGAATGAGAGAGTGGAGATCGATGGCGTGCCCGTACAAATCTCGTGGGATGTCTACAATTGGCTTTTCGAGAACGATAGCGATGATGGACATGCGGTTTTCATGTTCAAATTCGAAGAGGAAGAAGGAGATAATCAATCGGGTCAATTGGGAGATAAAAATGATATGGCTCTGTGGGCACACCAACAGTGTTGGAATATGGGTATGAATGGGATCGAGTGGAGGAAGAAGGGGAAGAGCTTGTCGTCTTCATCGGTTTCAATGTCGTCTGGTGGGTCTTCCGGTGGAGGCTCATCGGTTATGGAATGGGCTAGTATGGAGGAGAGCGAGCTGAGTGGTGGTCCTTATGGGTTTTCTTTGCTGGTTTATGCTTGGAGGAGATAAACAGTAAAAAATTTCATTGGATTTCCTTTTTCCATATTTGTGGCTTCTCTCTTCCAATTTGGCATTGTTAGTTTGTTACCATATATAGTTTTTATCTCAACTAACCCCATTTGTTCATGAACATAGCTTAGTAAATTGATTTACGAGGAAACAAGAAGTAGGAAATTCATACCATATATATATATATATATACTTAGATAGATCTGACAATTTCTCCTTAGCAACAAGAAAAAAGGAAACTAATTTCTTTGATTTTATTTTTTATTTTTGGTATCGATTATTGTTTGTAATTGATTAGTAGTGTTGCATTGTTTGGATTAATCGAAATTTGTGAAACATATCTATGAGCAGAATAGATACATTTGTTATATTATTATTATTATTTTTTGTACCCCTCATTCTGTTGATGTTTATTAATCTCCCTGTCCTGTTGTGGCCTCATGTACCATCAAAATGAATTTGAAAAACAAAAAAAAAATCGACCAGTTCCCAACCTGAGCTGTTAGATTTGGATTGGAAATGTAGCAATTGTGCAATTTTCTAAGTTCCCAACCTGAGAACAGGAAGCATGTGAGCTGGGTCTCCTATTTTCAGGGGAAAAAAAAAAAAAAAAAAAAAAAGGCCTTGGGTATGTAAAATTAATAGGTGCTTTGGGTATCTTGTTTCCCCCCCAAAAAAAAAAAAAAAAAAAAAAAACAAATGTTTTTTTTTTTTTAATATTACAATTTCGTACCAACTTAGAAGTTGAACTAGTTGAACAAATCTCGACCAGTTCTAGGTTGACCATGTCTTGGATCGACCAGAACCAATAGGATAGGAATAGGAGGCAAAAGTGAAGTTGGGGGAAAGAGAAGGATAAAGGAGAACACAACAATGAAGTAGCTGATCCAAAACGGCAATTGGCAAAGGTGGTGGTGATGGGAAATTGGCCAAATGAGTGTTGGAAAAGGCAAGGTCGTAACCTCTACGGTTGACTCTGGAACATCTATCTTTTGTTGCCTTTGTGGACGATTTACAAGTTCCTCCCCACCACACCCCCACATTTTTTTTTTTTTTTTTGACTTTCTAGCAGGCCATACTATTCTTTTATTTATGGCCATGGATTGTATTTTTTATCGTTATTATGTAATATTCAAACAAGTTCAAGTTGGATTAAAGAGACATTAACTTGGATTAGCCTTTATGAACAGGCTTAAACTTAGGTCCTCGGAAGGCATCTTTCTTCCACATTAGTAAATCAAGAAAAAACAAGATCGAAAAGAGGAAAAAGGAAAAAAAAATAAAAAAAATTCTGAAAGAGTAAGGATTTTATACAAAATCAGACCAAACTCAGTTCTAAATTTATTATCAGTAGTAGTTATAGTAATAACTAATAATGGATCCTTTTTTATTTTATTTTTATAATAGTAGTAGTAGGTCTTTTCAATTATATATACATATATATATATATATATATGTCTTTGATAAGTCAGTCACTACACTTCTTGTCTTGGGTTTGGCCAATTTTTCAACTTGGCCTTATAAACCCATCAAAGGGACATATATATACAACCAAGTGGAAAAATAACCGAAAAGAGTGTAAAACCAAGGGGAAGGACGTGAGGAATGGTGCAAATGCAATACGTAGATACTGGGTATAAGGTCGTTGTGGAAATTTAATCACTTTCTCAAACGTAGACCTGTGAGGAGAGAAGATATATAACAGCTACAATCTCTGGCTAATATATATCAGTATGTCTCACAATTCTTGTCTTCTTCTGCCACGGACGGGAATATTTTGTCCATTTCTTTCAGTTTCATCTGCAACTCATTTGGGCGGCTCTATCTGATTTATTTTTATCATTTAGTATTTTTAAATCCTATAATATATACTGTAAAATTTTAATAAACGATGTGCACTCTTCCTGTATGTCATACTTGTCCGAATCTGAACCAAGAATCTAAAACCATGCTACCACATTTTGATGCCAAATTAATTAATCTTTTAATTAGACTAAAACTCTTTAATAGAATTAGAAACCCTATTCAAACTTAAAAATCTCATTTAAGACTAATTAACATAAATTTCCTTAATACTGGCTAAATTTCTGAAAAACGTTACAGAAACATTGCATTTTCCTCCTAAATGCAAGTCAAAGTGAAAAGTTGTTATCCTAACTTCCTAAGCACGAATGAATACGCAAAATCTCCTTTGTTGGTTTGAGGCTTTTCTTGTAACACCGGACTTGTTAAACATGGTTTCTTGGTAAGCTTCTAAGAACTGCGGCCTCTCTTGTGGGGTTCATAAAATTGCTTAAGGATTTTTACCTTCCGCCGACAAAATTGACTTTCATGTGTTTATATATATATTTTTTTTAAAAAATTTGTAGGACGAGTTAAGGAAGACGATGAAGCAATCGATTTTGATTTGATTTGGGCAGGTACAGCAATATATATAATTTTCTTCAATCACGAGTAAGAAATTAAGAAATAATTAAAAATATTTCGTGGCCAAAGTACATGTAATCAAAATTTTGAAAGATAGGAAATTAATAAACCTACCAAAAGGGGTCGCATCTGGACACTTAAAACCATCAATTGTTTTTTATTTTTTATTTTTGGCTACAAAAACCACAAATTGTATTTGGATATGTAAGCTCCGTGGCTAGCTACTTAATTGATCGTATTATCAACTCCAATAATTATTTTTTTCGATACATATATATATATATATATATATTAATATATATATATATATATATATATATATATATATATATATAAAGAGGAAGCTTTGCACAAACAGAAAAAAGGGAGGCTGACACTTCTACCAGGTGGAAGGGCAAATTTTTTCACATATTTCCATGACAATTTAGAAATTGCATCTTTTTTTTTTTTTTTCATAATATCTATCCTAATATTAAATCATGGCATATAAAGTATACTAATTGGATTTTTTTTAAAGATAGTTTTATTGGATTCAATGCAAGTCAAACAGAGTGTAAGCTTTGAAAGATTAGATAATTTTTTAAGAGTAATATAGTATCAAATAGACGAATTATTATATAATATATTCTCAACAAAATACCATAACAAACCTTTCTTTCGTACTCATTTTATGGATAGTTAAAAATTAAATCCCTTTCTATCATTAGATGTGCCCGTATTAGTTAATTTCTTTTACATCAATAAAATTCATTGACTGTTTTGTACTAAAACACAGCACTTTATTTAAAAAAAAAAGAAAAAAAAAAGAAAAGAAAAAAAAGGGTACAACTTCTATAGCATTAATCACATTTTTTATCCAAAAAAAAAAAAGAGCATAAATCACATTTAGATACACTTCATGATGTATCAATTTTCTTTTTCTTTTATCTTTAAAAAATATTGTTCCTAAGATATATCCAATAAACTTATGAAATATTTTAATATGGTTGGTAATAAACATTGGAATCCGAGCAAAACGGAACAATCGCCTATTATAATCCGAGCCCACAATTACTTTTTCAGATGTTCATTATTGTAGCCCCAATGTACAGGCCCATTCACCATTTTCCAAACCCATGACTCCAAGCAAATACCAATACATATAAATTTCTTTACTCCAATAAATAATAAATAAATAATCGCCATACAAAACAATCCACATTAACGCGTCTCTTTCTTCTTTTGATAAATAATAGAAAGTTATCCATTTCCGAGCCTAGCACCAAATAACACTATTTCTTAGAAAATAGTTTCAAGCAACCAACCAATTAAAACTATTCTAATAATTTTTTCAAAAAAAAAAAAAAATTCTAATTCGGATACCCAAAACATAGTATGAGTCCACAAAGTCCGTATGGGCAAATTCGTAATTCCAAGTATTGAAAATCACCGACATAAAAACCAATAATCTTATAATGCTGATATACATCATACAAGGAGAATCTTATCTCACACAAACAAAAAGGAGCTGTTTCTGCTTTCCATTCCATAAATAATGAAGATAAATAAGGACCCCCCCCTATCCCCACCTACATTATGGAATGGGTTCATATTCATGTCCACATTCATTTACATTAAATTGAATCCCAATGTCTCTATACCTATACCTTCCCAAATAACTTTCAAACCTGTCCATATGCATACTACAATAAACCTGCATACATTTTCAATTACATGTTCTCTTCCCTAAAAAAATAAAAAAATAAAAAAATAAAAAAGTTCTCTTGGCCAAAAAAATAAAAAATAAATTAGACGTTACACAATCCTCTCTCTCTCTCTCAATTACCAAAAAAAAAAAGAAAAATTCCTCTCCATATCTCTTGAACACAATCTCCCCTCTTCAATTTGACTTCTCCATTTTATCCCATTTTTAATATTCACCTTTATACCTTTATTTATAAGACATACGCTCATAAAATTGATCGTGTAGTATATATTTCCGAACGGTCAAGTTCATGATCACTCACTTTTCAATCTTGAATTTGGCCTTGTGACGAAATCTTCTTTTTCTTTTTCCTATTCATCTAGGAATAAAATTTGAATTGCTCTGTATACTTCACTAAACATCAAATTTTTTAATGCTGATATTATTTTTTCTACATAGATAATTTAAATTTATATTTCGTTTAATGATTTTTTTTTTTTTTGGGAAACAAAATTTCGTTTAATGAATAGACATGGCAAAAAAGAAACTCAAATCTTTTTTAACAATTGATTTTTTTTTTTTTTAATTATGATACTAACTGATTACAATAAAATTAATTTTACTCATGTCCTAAAATAAGCTCTTTTTCCCCCCTTTCATTATGATTTACGAAATTATGCATTTACAAACAAAATTCAGGACCTAAACTTGGTAAACATGGATACTCCTCATACGCCAGGAAAACAAATATATATATATGCATTTTACAGAGAACGAAACATTGCGACAATTTCAAGCAGCCGTTTCTAAAACCATTAGAAAAACAGATCAGCAGCAAGAACAGAAAACGAAGCGGTGGGTGAGATGGAAGAGCAGGTGGAGGAGCAGAAATAATATTTTCTTTTTTCTTTTTTTTCCATTTTTTGTTTTTATATTAAATTTTAAATCCTAGAAAAAGTTTTCCAAAACCCAATTAGCTACTAGAGCTTTAAAGACAAAGCGGAAGTTGAAGAAGAATGAATCAAAGAAGATGATGGTGGTACACAACGTTTTTGTCTACTACGTTTGACTGTTGAACCAGAAGGACATGTTGACAATGAATGAGTTGGAGGGTTAGTCGATGGATACCTACTAGAATGGCTTCTCAATTTCTTCTTATCTCCCTCATAAACTCCTCCACTTGATCTTACTTGCCGAACCTTAGTTTCATTCAAACCAGCCGGAAGAACACAGTTGCAGAAGAATCCTAACATCATTGAAATTCAACCAAAGATTATTATTATCACTTTATGCATTAGTTCTAACACCAAAAATGTTCTAATTATGAAAATTCTTTTATTAACTATTTGTGCGGATGATGATGCTCTAAAAATGATTTCAATTTCAAGGAAAACACAGGAAATGTAACATAGCAGCTTTTAGACAAATTTGCAGACAGTGTCTCCTATTTAGTCATCTTGTTAATAGCAGATAAAGCAGATACTTTTTGGTCTCCCAGAACAAAAACAAAAAAATGTCTGAAAATTTGCTAGAAGGAAACATGATACATACTGACACAGCCAGAAGCAATGCTGATGCTTTTGAGGGTAATGGGGATGCCAAGATAAAAGAAGAAAAGAGAGGTTTTGTTTTTTTATTTTTATTTTATTTTTTTTATTTAAACCATTTCATTTTTAGTGTTTATTTATGTTTTCTATGTTCAATCCAATTTCAGAAAATGAAAACATTCTGCTGTGTGTGTGTTTTCATAAAATATTTCTTACCAAGTCGAGCGAGCCGATTGACCCAACGAGGGATAGGCTTCCCTGTCAACCTGTGACACACATCGTTGCAGAAGTGATTGCAATTCTTCGTGATAAGATGGTAAGTGTTCCCAGAATATTCCTCTGCTAATTTCTCCATGAATGCACGGACCTCTTTGGTGCCCAGATCTGTTCTTCCAATCAGAATCGATTTTCTGAATGTGAAACCAGGACACTGCTTTGGTTCAACCTCAAAAATTCCAGTTGTTGAGTGGTCATGGGCACCAAAAGCATATTCAACACCGTGGACTGGAAAAACAATTAAAATACACAACCAGTTATTTTAAGCCAATAGATAAAGTACACATATACGGAGGCAGACACAAAATTTCACTACCAGGTGACCATTTAAGAGACTTATTTGCCAAGAAAACCATATAAAAATATATTGGGTCTTTTCTCAGTAATTTTTTTACTAGGTCGTACCCCTTCTATGTGCTTCCTGATTAGTTCATTATAAAAATACAGATAAATATTGTATTGATTGGTTTCCCAAAGTTAAACGCAATTTGTTAAATTACAATTATTATTATTATTTTTATCCCACATCCCAAAAGAAGAAGAAAATCTTAAAACATTCAGAAAATAATATAGCGGAACAGAGAAAAGAAGCACAAAACTCTAATTGGAGGCTGATAAAAAAGAAAGGAATTAAAAGAACAAATGAACTGATTCAACAAATGAAATTTTAAACCCAAGTACACGCCGGGAAATAGATTCAGCTTCCATGTCCAAACTGGAAACTTCAACTAATGTGTAGAATTTAGAATACGATAGAAAGAAAAGAAAAATCAAACTCCTTAGAAGATAAGGACTGCGGAATTTTTGTTCAAAGCTGCAAACAAAGACAAAAACTTTCCATACTTCTAAAATCAGTCCTGAAAAATTAACTCCGAAAATGCAGAAGACTTCAAAAAAAAAAAAAAAACTCTCTAATATTAAATTTCTCTTTTATTTTTTCATTTTTTATTTTTTATTTTTTTTACCAGTTTCTCAGCAACCAAACAAAGAATCCTACGTTTTCATCCAGTGTTTCACACAAGCAGATCTGAAGCAAAATTTATTTAAAAAAAAAAAAAACGTAAAAATGGATAACAGGGATCTCATAACATCTACCACTTAAAACAGCTGTTACAGATCAAAGAAAAGAAAAAAGGACGCAATTTTTAATTTTTTTATTTTAATTTTAATTTTTAATTTTTTGTTTTATCCCAACGGTTCCTTGGGTTTCTGGGAAACCAAACACAGATCAGAAAACACAAAACAATCAAGAACCCAGTAAAACCATTTTGAAACCAGTGAAACCCATTACCCTGAACACCAGAATGATAGACCCCAAGGCCGAGCCAATAAGCGTAACCATTGATGGGAGTGAGATCGTAGACATTCAGATAAACCGGCACCGTTCCAATCTTCTTCTTCCTATGAACCAACACCATCCGACAAAGCATTTTTTCTGGCACACTTTCCCCTTCGAAATGTAAAATTATAAAGCTGGGCAGAGCTCCACCCTGAAAAAATAAAAAGCAATATCCACCGGCTTTTCCTCCAAAACGGAACGGAGTTTTGCTAAAACCGATAGAGAGGGGGTAGATTAGAAAAAATAAAATAAAATTTGTTGTGCGCTTCGAGGGGTAGATTGGGAATAGAAGGTTTTGGAATTCTCTGATATTTAAAAAAATATACTTTTTCTTAGGAAGAAGAATCTTCGATTTTGGGTTCTTCCGGCGGCCGAAAGTGTTTGCTCCGTGAGGCCCTTTTTATAACTCATAAATTGGCTGCCTTTCCTTTGTTTTTCCTAACAGTTCTTTTTTTTTTTTTTTCTCATGAAATAAATAAAAATTAAAAATAGCTTTTTTAATTAAAAAATAGTTTGTTTTTCTGTTATTTAGCTTGCTTTATGTTTACTTTTTGTTTTTTTTATTTCTCCATAAACTATATTAAAAACAAAAAAACTTAAAGCTTAATATATTTATTTATGATAATTTCTTTTTAAATTTAATATTTTCTGAATAAAGACATAAGAATTATTTAGAAAATTAAAAGAATACAGCAAAAGTTCAAGATAAATTGAAACTCTTCCCTGTTTTTATTTCTTTTTGTAAAAAAAAAAAAAAAAGTAACACTTTAGAAATGTCAATAAAAATAAGCTACTAACGTAGCAAAGTCATTTATTTATTTTATTTTATTCGGTTTTATGTTATTC
Source organism: Ziziphus jujuba (assembly GCF_031755915.1). Taxonomy (NCBI): domain Eukaryota; kingdom Viridiplantae; phylum Streptophyta; class Magnoliopsida; order Rosales; family Rhamnaceae; genus Ziziphus; species Ziziphus jujuba. The sequence goes on along the minus strand of NC_083383.1, from coordinate 7,505,873 downwards.
CATTACATACTCCGCTATTTGTTTCAAATGTTATTGGATTTAATAGAAGACTGATAATATTAGTCCAGCCACATGAAAGTGTTAATAGAATTTTTGATATATATATATATATATATATATACATATATACATATTTATTTATTTATTTTTGGCAATAGATTTTTTTATATAATTGAGGTAAATAGCGAGCCAACGTTTTCATATAAAGGTGGAAAATGATTTGATTTTTTTTAAAAAAAAAAAGATGGAAAATGATTTATGGACACGTAATTTCATTTTTTTATTTATTTATTACCAGATTAATAACATTTCGTTCCTAAGGAATATATTTATTAATTGCAAGAGATCAATATTAACATGTTCAAATTTTATTTTATTTTTTTACCCCTAAAATGCATATTTGTTCATGCATCTTTCAATGCCTGTTCCATCCCTATCTAATTTCTGGGATATGAATTTTATACATAAAAAAATAACTAATTGGATTGCCGTTGAAGTTAGTTTCTTATGCCCCGACTTTACATCTTACCCAGCATATTAAGCAAAGGAAATCTATATAGGCCGTAATTAAGAAAGTAAACTTTTGGTTTAGATAATCTCCTTTACAAATGTTCTAAGAAACCAAAAGAATTTTGATCCAGAGCTATCGTTGAAGTTGGGGAATTAAAGGAAATATTTTAAGTTTCATTTTTCAACTCAGAAAAAATTGGGTAATATTAAGAATAGAACATATACTGTCTTTAGATTTTTATGTAAAAAGCAATCATATCATATTTCATTTCCCTAATGGAATTTAGTTACTAAACATGGCTTAATAAAAAAAAAAAAAAAAAGGGAAATCAACAAATTTTGAATAAATAAATGAAATATATTTTATAATGAGGTGTTTATGCAATTGTTCTGCAGACGCACGCGCAGCATCGTAGGCTTATCCATGAAGAGACCTTGTCATGTAGAATGGAGACACGGAAGCCATTTCAATTATTGTCCTTCATTTTCACCATTGACAACGGCTCTAGCCCTCGTCACTAAAATTAATTACTCCAAACTATAACTGCCTCCACCTCACGCTTTCACTCGTTAAACCGACTCTTTAGACATTTTGCATTTCTATTTCTTTTTTCTCTTTTATTTTTGAAAATTTATTGGAGCATAACCTCCACTCCACTCCTTTAATTAGGGGTGATTATGAATTTATTATATAAATTAATTTATTCCATGAATTTTGGTTCTTCCTTTTTTTATGCAACCATGAATTGAATTTTTACATATGCATTGTATATTGGCAATGCATGTGTTGCATAACATATTTGTATTTATGTTGACCAAATGAATTTTTAATAAGGTTTTTATTAAAATGAGGTGGGTCATGCAATAAGTGAAATTGTAGCTTTAGGTGTGGGGGGAGACTCAGCTGAAAGAAGTCTTAGCTTTACACCTAAGATGTTCTTATGGAAACTATCTAATTAACAAAGTGTTGATTAACTTTTTGTTACAAATTGATTGGATTCAAAAATTAATCGCATGCAATAAGTGAAGGATAATGAGGAATTTAAATTCTAATATTTTGTAGAAGAAATATTAATTTTACCACTAGGTTGTTTTTATGAAAACTACCTAATTATAAAGTAGAGATAAAATATGTTAAATCAAATTTTATTATCATTGTTTTAGGGATCAAAGAAGCATCCATCATAAATTAGGACGTGTAAACACCTTTTATCACATCCCAAGAAGAAGATGAAGCAAATTGTAAAGTCCCATTACAACTGGTAAGCCACTCCTTTATGGCAAATCAGAGGGGTAAAAAAGTGGAAAACCCAACAAGAGAATCATGTTATGGTGTATGGAGTGGGGCTGTGGAGGATTATGATGAGTGATGATCCATGAGATAGGAGGACAAGTAGGAATTATTATATCAAATGGATGTTGGGTTCGGAGGACCCACATGAGGAAGGTCCCTATGATTTCGAACCCAAAATAATCCACAGTATCTGAAAAAGAGCATTTATGGGTGCAAAGTAAGCATGGAAATGAATGGAATTGAGCATTTGAAAATTGAAATCCCAAAGGAGTAATAAATCACGTACGGGGCATGACCAAATTTGCCATCGCTCTCAAGCTTTCAGCCATCGGTTGGGTAGTTAACGAACCAAGTGGTTGAGCAAATTTTTGTAGCATTTTTTTAATATATTCATCGACTTCATTCACCCCAAGACACCCACAAAAAGCTTCACCAACACCCCATGGTCCGTGGACCTCTTTATTTAATTGTATACCCACCCGCCTACTCACTCACATGCCTCAACCAAAGCCATTTTGACGTACTCGGTGCTTAGCGACGGTCCTCAATTAGCCCAGTTATACCTCATTTTGGAAAGCTAATAGTTTCATTTACATGATATATACCCACAAAAAGGACTCCTGTTTTCTTTCCCACGACCAACTCCCTATAATAAGGGTTGCTGTTTTTTAATTTATTTCTCTTTAAAATAAATAAATTTTTTATTGAAGAAATAGTTTTTTAAATACTCCTCTTTTTCCATTTATGTGTGGTCTATTATAACGTCCTATTTCAAAATGCTAAAAGATATTGTGTGAAGGAGAATAAGCAAAACTCTCTTTTTATTTTTATTTTTATTTTTTTGGTGAATTAAGTAAAGATCTTTATTAGAAAGATGCTAACCACATGATTATAAAACATCAAGGGAAAAAAAAAAAATTATATCGATTCCAAAATCAAGAGCAGTAGCTATGGGCCATAGGTTCTCTACTGCTTTAGATCCATCATTGGCTAAGCTATTTTATATACCTTTTTGGCTAAACAACTAACCTTTCATTAAAAAGAAAAAGAAAATGAAGTAGCAAAAGATACCAATTTCCTTTTAAAAAAATAGAAAAATAAAAAATAAAATAAAAGCAAAGGAAAAAGAAGCGTAACCAAAAGATAGCCACTTGCAAGTTAAAACAACAGAGATTAAATATGAGATGATACCACAACTTTTCTTTTTTCAGGCGTTCTCTTGGCTTAGAAGAACACTGTTTGTTCTTAGAATAAGAGGAGGGCAAAAGTAGAAGCAACCTGTACCTTACTATTAAAAGTTTGATCATTCATTGAACATATATCATTATAATTCAGTAACTAATTCATGATAATTTTTTATTGTTTAATTCTTTTAGAAGACACATATTCATAGACCGAATATGTACTTAGATATTAAAATGATAAGGACATTAATTTATCATATAAGAATTTATTAGTTTTATGCCTTGACAATAAGAAGTTGGCCAATGAATTAGACAAATTATGTCCACCCTATTATCCGGCAGCTCATGCTAATGAGCAGGCAATTTGAGTCTGATCTGTCATTTTCACTATGAAAAGTGAAAGCCTATACTAACTTCATCATATATACCAGCCTACTCTTCCTATAAACTTCCCTATACGACCCCTCGATGCCTACTCCCAATTTAAAGCTTCACTCCAAGAAGAAATATCTTTCTTTTTCTTTTTTTTTTTTAGGTGTATTTTTGTTAAATATACTTCCTAAATTATTATAGGATTTGTACTTTATCTTCCAAATTATAAAAAAATCACTTTGTCACCGGATTAAAAAGTATTTTTAACAAAAAAGTTTTGAGAAATTAATTATATAGTAATATACAACTCATGTAATTATGTTAGAAAACTGTTTTGTTACATTTTATTTCATTTTTAACTGGTCTATACGCCCAATTTACTAAAATTATTTGACAAAACACAGGAATGGACTAATGTGACAACAAAATAATATTTCAAGGGCAATTTGACATTTTTTTTAATTTGGAGAGCAAAGCATAAAAAATAATGGTTTAAGAAGGTAAAATGTAATTAACTTTTTATTTGTTTTTTTGGGCCTCTTTGGGCTGAACGACAATGAAATTGAGGGCACATAGACCCAAGAGGGCCTTTTACTTCTAGCTTTTTAGGTCTTGACCCATCAAGAATGCACAGACGACATGTCGCTTTTGTTGTTGTTGTTGTTTTTTTTTTAAAATATAATTAAAATGGATTTGAAAATTCACTATTAACACACCGGCCTTAAACCCCAACCTTCGCACCACCGAAAGCCCAAACCAGAAATTCAGAGTCACAGCGCCAATGGCCCGATTACTCCGAGCTGCGCAAAGTGGCCTTCGATCTTCTTCTTCATTTTCCTCTTCTTCTTCTTCTTCTTCTTCACCCAAAATCATAAAGCATGGCTTCCACCTTCAATCCACACCTCCCCGAAAATCCATCTCGGCCTTTCCCTTCCATGGCAGAGCATACGTTTCGGAGGCCATTTCCAAATCGCCCCTCGAATCTAACATCCTTAGAATCCTTCGCAAAGAGATCCTATACCAGTCTGACTATGCTCCTCCACATCAGGTTGGTTCCCATTTCCTCAATTTTTGTTGCATTTCTAAATTTTTAGTTTTATATTCTGTTTAGTTCGCCAAAAAAAAAAAAAAATGTAGGATTTGGAGACGCAAATAAAACAATTTGGAGTTTTATAACTAAGATTATTGACCCATCCGCCCCCAAAAGAAAAAGAAAGCAATAAGAACGAAAAATAGCAGACTTAAATGAAATGAATGGTTTCTAATTAGCATGTGGCAGGCATTTTGGGTTCTAAATATTTGAGACGTTTTATGGAACATGTAAATTTAAATAAACCGAATAGTTTTTACATGTTAGTTTAGGAATTATGATTTACCCGGAATAGATAAAGAACGGAATTAAGGTTTTATTTGGTCTTGGAGAGAATTGTGGTAAAGATAGAAATTAATGTTTGAATCTTTAGTTGTATCATGTTGAAATGTTTAGTTGGATTTTACTTCTTTAGTTTTCATGCTGAACTTATATGCTGCTTTTTCAACTGGGAGTCATTTAGCCTGATATGAAATTCAAGTCATTTATGGTACAAGCTCGACCTGGTGAGCAATGGATTACAATGAAAGGAAAATTTGGAGATACTGAAGATATTAAAATCGAAGTTACCATGTTCGATGGGTATCAACTTGTTCCTAAGCTTGGAGATGATAGCTCGGGGGAAAGTGTGCGGCTTCACATTAGTTTGCTTGTTGATATCTCCAAGGGGGATGGTTCCAATGAATTGGAGTTCATTTGTTCTGCTTGGCCTGACAGTTTGGAAGTTCAGAAAGTTTATATAATACGACGTGATGGGATGCTGGCAAAGCCTTACATGGGACCTGATTTCGGGTTTGTTTTTTCCCTTTCTGTGGCTTATGTTGTCCTGACTTAAGATTGCTGCCAAGTATCAATAAAATACCTTCTGCCACAAAACTTATGTAGCTTATATATAATAGTGGATGAGTTAGCAATCTTGGTTTTGTTGGTGACTTTGTTTGGTACTTGTTTTTCTTATCAGGAAATTGAAGGATAACATACAGAAGACGTTTCTTGAGTACTTAGAAGCAAGAGGGATCAATGATGAACTTTCCATTTTCTTGCATAAATATATGATGAACAAGGATAAAACTGAACTTATCCGATGGTTAGGACACGTCAAGTCTTTTGTGGAGAAATAAGACCGGATATCTTTCTCCTTATTCTGGGATATGCTAACAAATTTTTTATAGTGTTATTGATTAGAAAGAATTTTGTGGATTTGATAGTGATATTTAACCGTGCAAGAACCACTTTAAATACATAACGAGTAGGGACTGTTGATGTTGAGGAGGCTTCCATGCCTCTGCATGGAGTTTCTAGATCAGCTTGGATGCTGCTCGCTACTAACAATGGCCCTAGCGTCTTGTTGGTAAGGTTGCAATTTTTAAAATGCAAGCCTTCGAAAGAGATTATATTATGTTGGTGATCCTGAAATTGTTGAAGCTTTGGCCATATATGATAAAAGCTCTGAATTTAGCAGCTGATTGTAGCAAGATTGATGCTAAACTCGTGGTTCAAAGACTCGATGAAGCAACTCTTGGGTCTTGGCTCGTTTGTTTTATAGACGCAGGTCTTCTTTTTTTATTTAAACATGAAATTCTTATTTCTCAGATGCTTTCAATTGTGCATTTACGAATCAAATTTGGGGTAATCAGTAGTGGCAATTGTATAATTAGGAAACCTCAATAACGTCGTTGTGGCAATGGGACTAAATGCTATGCGATGAGGGTTGGGGATAGGAATGTAGGATTGGCTCATGGACTGCATAATATTGAGCAAACAAAAGTTTCTGAACCCAACATGTGAAAACTAGGAAAGATAATGCTGGCATTCGCATAATTTGTAATTACGTGGCATCTAGTTTGCTTCTTTCCACTTAATCATCCAGTATCTCTAACTTTGTTACGGTTCTCTGGTGGTGAAAACGTCGAAAGTATTGCCGGCTTCAAGATTCTATCAACAAGTAACACGTTGTTAGAGAATAGTTTCCCAGTGAAATTGGACAGTTTAATTAAGGAAAGTTACAACGATACTCTTCAATTCTGAGTTTTGCATATACTCTCCTCTCTCGGATTATTCAATACACAATATGTATTGACATGGAACCAAGGTGGTGGTATGCGTAACTAAATTAGATTGTAACATGTGTTCTACTGTTAACACGTCAGGTTTTGATATATAAGTTTTAACATTGTTACTTGTCTTCTCATGAATCTTCTCAAATCCATCAAGGAAAAGAATGGCATGGTTTGTTGGTGCCGGAAGACTACGTTTGGGGTTCTTACCCCACCTTAATCCTCTCTTTATCTCTTTTCTTATTTGCTATGTGTTATCTCCCTCTCTCTCGGTTCGTTTTTATGTTTTTGGTTTTTTTTCCCAGATTCCTTTTTGTAGTTTCCCACGTTCCAACATTATTGTTCTGCTATTTCACCCATCTGAGTAATAACCCAAGATTTCATTGTGATATGTATTGGGAATCCATTGAATTTTAAAAGCTTAACAACATAGGGTCAATTGTAATTGGAAATAGAAAACGAAATATGGATGAACAACAACCAGGTTTTGGGCTTTAACTTCCACCATTGTTGTTCTCTGTGAAGGTTGTTTCGGCATTAAATTTTATATTCAAATTATTCGGTTTTGATTAATAGACAAAAAAGTAAAGTTGGAGGTGCTTTTGGCTTTGAAAACAAAAGCCGAACCAAATAAGCCACTGGTGTTATTAGATTAGCAAAAGAGTTTCTCATACGTTTGATGGCGAAGAATGGCATTAATGTGTAGATTAATTCATATTTTTAGGTGTTTATTGATAAGACATATGGCATTATTAGATTGACTATATATACCATCTTGGATTCCTGTCAATGTATTGAATAATTTCTCTTAACCACAATGAGAAACGCACTTGGACTTGTCAACTGATTACCATTTTCAATCCCAGTGCATTAAAAGTCATGATTATGCCCTGGGCAACTGCTCTAATTAATGCTAGTATGGTCTTAGCGGTTCTTGACTATATGCCTGTTTCTATGAGTTGGCTGCTAGAGTAATCAGAGAGACAAAGAGAGCCTTTCTTCCTCTCACCCATCTCGGGCTACTGTAAAGGTATGGAAACCAGTATCCTCTAGTCATCCCTGAAGGAATCTCTGCTCTACTTGTTCACTCCCACCTAACCTGAAGATTGGAATATGGTGTTTACCTAAATAGAGCGGAACGGCAGCCCAAGCTCACCCATTGAAGAGCTGTCCTCAATACGCATTATGTAGTGAATAATTTCTCATACTCCTTGTAGTTCAATTGTGTGGTAAATCGTCCAATTTTTGTGTAAATGCAATTAATTAAATTGTAATTGATACTTTTAACATTTTAATACATTCAATTTTATATATGAAAAAGTTTAAAATATATCTATATATATATATATATATGTATGTATGAAAAGGGGTGTCTGTATAATTCACCCTGTCTGTGTGTATTTCTAAAATTTCTAAATTAATCAAATAAGCAGAAACAATTTAAACTCTATAGAATGAGCGTTCTAATTCTATCCTGTTTAGGCTATTTTATGCCTATCGAAACTCATTTTTGAAGCCTATATAAAGACGTCATGTATTCAATCATTAATTCATATAGGATACAATCAATCTCTTATCTTTTTTCATCGCAAGTCCACTCTTTTATTTTATAGATTCTGAGGCTGAGGGTGCGCAACTTTGCCAGTTAATTTTTATTTTTTACGTCAACATTCCCATATAATTATTATACATAAAAAAAAGTCCTAAAAAGTCGTATGATTCATACATAATAAATTGAAACACATGGGTAACCTGGATTTGAATACAACTACACCGAAAGTCTTTCCTGATTTTCTAATGCATTTGTTTCCAAGTGTTTTAGTGGGACCAAATCTCAGCCCCTAAAGTTAATGTGGAAATAAAATAAGTGTCGTATAATCTAAAAATTTCAGTGAGAAAGCAAGATGAGTCATTAACTCGTGTTTTTATGTACTTGTAGCTTCACTTTCGGTTGACAAACTGACACTCATTCGTGCTCACAAAGCCTCCATTTTCCTCAATTTGACAGCTGTCAAGCAAAGCCTCAACAGCCAAAACCAGCCGTTAACGTCAATGATAATATTGCTTAAAGGAGGACTCCATTAGTAAGTAATAAATAATATATACCCACAATAAGATATTGGTGGGGGAAAAAAATATTAACAGAAAATAATAAAGAACGTAAATTTGACATTATTTGGGTCAGCAGATTTTTAGTCGCTTACATTATTCATTTATTTATTTTATATAATATATGTACACAAATAAAAAAGTTATGCAAAATGTGAGGCATTTTGGGTTAGTATTAACTATAAAATTTGCAACTAAATCTTTCCTAGATTTTGAGATCAGTTTTTGAAAGCGACACATTTCAAGCAATTCTCATAAAACGACAAAAACACCGCCATCGCATACAAATATATTAATAAAATAGCACAGGTTTTAACATGTTTGCACATCATGACCAAATGTAATCTGTTTCTCTTATTAGAAATATTCATTTTTAATATAAAAGTTTTTATTATAAAAAGGCATTATTTTTTGTTTTTTTGTTTTTATTTTTTTATAATGTCAAGTTAGGCAACTTTACATGTTCCATGAAAACTCCTCCCCACCAATGTCTTTTGTTTGTTTTGAGTTTCTTGTGGATGATGTGAAAATTACACATGGAGTTTATTAAAATGTCATGATGTATATATAGATGTTGGGGTACATGCATTATTATCATAGTCATGGTGTTTCTGACTCAGCGATTAATGGGATGATAATAACATATTTTCCCATTCAAATTAAATCTTTGAATTGAGTATACGATTAGTTAAAATAATATTAATCAACAATGATGTTCATGAGCAAGCATTCAGCATATTTCCAAGTATGCCACTTTGAGTTTTTTGGAAGTGTCCCTCAAGAAACCAATAAAATATAGAAAAAGAAGAGTATGACTAGTAGAGAAACTTGCTATTGGCAATCCTAAAAAATTCTTTGAAATTATTAGCCAGTTGTTTGATTTCAATTATTTCAATTGACAAAATTATCTTGATTTAGAAAATGCAATTGTAGGTTGAAGTCCTTCAAAATAATATGGATCATATATGTACATATATATATATATATATATATAGTTGTCCGTAGAGAACTAAAATATCTCTTCTGTTAAGGTCAATGAACCCATAAGAATAGAATTAGTAACAAAAGAATCTATTTTCTAGATTGCAACGTAAGAAAATATTAATTTCAACAAATAACGTATTAGGAAGTCCACAACAATATTGATCTTTTCTTCAATTTGGAAAATAGTGTTTGAGCGTTTTCATGAAGTAATCTTTGTAGTTTGAAGCTGGCCAGCTGTAATAGAAAATTTCTGAAATTTTTTACCAGCTTTTTGGACTTAAAAGAGAGCTCAAGAGAATTAACGCTTTTACATTACAAATTAACATTCTCAGCTGCCAAGCAAAAAAAAAAAAAAAAAGAAAACTGAATTTAATTGTGAACTACCATATATCTTTAAAAAACAAAAACAAAACAAAAAGATTGATTACTAATAAGTACAGAGTAGCCTAAAAAAAAAAAAAAAACACATACAAACAAACAAATTAAGAGACACTTCTTAATGATCTTTTCGAACAAGAAACATAAAAATCAACCAAATCTCCATGGCTAATTACTCAAAGAGAAAAAGTGAGCGAATCAAAAAAGAGATAATTATCTAAGGAAGAAATTAAATCAAAGCTTAAGTGACAAATCGAGCTTCTTGACCTCCTCTTGATCAGGCTTCAAATGATGACTAGCGGCAGAAGCAGCAGCCCACCAATGTCTAGAAATTTCTTCATTCGAAGAACCAACTATATTTTTCCTCGGCAAATCAAATCTACCAGCACTAGCTCTCGACGATAGTAATAATCCCGACGTGTTTATTGTATTCAAATTCTCCACCGAATAATTAAGCTTCCTAATCGCCGGTTGCTGATCAATAAAAGGTTTCCACCAGCTGCTACGATGATGATGATGTCCGTTATTAAAATTGCCAAAGCCAGAAGAAGAAGAAGATGATGATATTGTTGTGTGGGAAGGCTTATGTATCACTGAGTGAACCTGCAGGCCAAGAGGAAGAGAAGCCAAACTGGAATAGTGGTTGTGATGATGATGCAAATAAGGGTGGTGGTGACCAAAAGCTGCCGCCGAGGCAATTAGTTGCGTGCCTAACCTTTGTCCCCTCTTCGCTAGAGTTCTTTCTCTCTTGTGTGCATTTTGGTGCCCTCCAAGTGCTTGTGAGCTGTAAAATTTTCTGTGGCAGTAATTACATGAGAATACCCTATGCTCAGAATCAGAAACTAATTGGGAGTTTTCTGATGGATTTTGATTTTGATTTTGATTTTGAGACGAACCCATTTCCAAGTAATCAATGAGATTCAGTACTCCTGGATTACTGGAGAGCTCCAGATCTAATTGGATGTTGTTGTTGTTGGGCTTCTTGATCTTCTGATGATCTTTTTCTTGATATTTTTCTTCTTCATCTTCTTCCATAATTTTCTGTTTGATCTCCTTTGGGTCTTGCAGTGGTGTATTTGGACATGGAGGAGCCTCTGGCGGAGTAGTAGTAGTACTGGAGGGACATGGTTCATTCCTTGGTTCTTCCATTGGAGAATATTTTTTAGAGCTAGCTTTCTTTTTTTCTTTATAAAAAGTTTCACTGATAGGTAATTAAGCAAATGTTTGCGCTATATATGGACTTGGGAAAGGAATTTTATTACTATTCTTCTAGGTTTTAAGAATATAGGACACCACTCATTGCATATACCAAGACTTCAAAATTGCAATTTGACTAATTCCCCTATTTTTACGCATTATATATATGGGATACATTTGGACAATAATGGATCGCCGAAAAATAAAATCATACAATCATACGTGTATATAACATATATCATGGCATTATTATAGGTATGATTGTTTAAACCAAACTGTTAAGGTTTTATCTTTTTGATGTTGGAGTTTCACCAATCAGCTTCAATAAATTAGTCCATCTTATCGTATATAAATACAGTAGATTCATTGTAAATGTAAAATGTATTTGACATTTTTTTTTTTTTTTTTAGTTAGAACTTAATATAATTAACTTTTTTTTATATTAATATTTTGTATCATACAAAAGATGTTTAAGAATATATAATTCTATAGCACATTTGAAATTGCCTCAATCAAAGGGGGACAAACTTAAATATGTCAGGTAGACCAAACAACTTACTATGTACTTTGAAGTCTCCAGTAAGGAGGGCAACATGTCCCCATTGAGTGCGTCCTTTTTTGCACATTTTGTGGGGGCTTCATTTCTCTTCTGACTGTTCCTTATCCATCACTTCTGATTTTCCTTTGCAGATGGAGCTACGAACTTCTACTTGCTATTGCTTTTTTAATCCATGTGATGGTGAGCAACTTCTAGGAGTTGGACGGCTGACACTATATATCCAAAACTCCTTTGAACCATCGAACATAGTTTGATCTTGGTTTAATTAGTTCATTCATTTTAATAAGCCAGATCTTGGATTCGGATTATATTAATTAATTCTTCCAAATCCCTTCTTAATAATTAAGAAAAAAATAAACTTGCGTATAATTAATGTAGCGTGCTTGTGGAAACCAGCAGCCTAGATGGCTAGATCTTGAAACTTCTAAGCCAATCTTATGGTTTCATTTGTTTTTAAAATCTACAATTAAAGGATATATGTACATATATATATATATATATATATAGTAAATCTTGATTTATTTTATTTTATTAAATTAAGATCTATAATCAATGAATATTAAATTACATTAAAGGTTAATATTTAAAATTATAAACCTAGTCAAATATGAATTTAGTAACAAATTAAAATATTATTTAAAAATAATAAATTTTATCAAAACAATTTAATATTAAATTTTAATTTTTAATGTGATTGAAAGACTGAAAAATAAATATCTCATATTAGTTTTTATACTAAATCTGATCATATATATATATATATATATATTTAATCACCAAATCTCATCAAATCAATTTAAAAATTTAACATTGATAATTGTTCTTATCATTTTGATCAATAATTATTATTATTACTTGAGCTATTCTAAAACAGCACACAAGAAAATGTATTTGAACATTTCAATTCAAATTAATTAGCTAATTTTTTTCCTTTTTCCTATTTTTTCCTCTAATTCAAAATGCTTGGTATTGAGAGATTAATTAATTTAACTCGGATTTTCTATATATTTTTTTTGCTTAAACGGATTTTCTATATATATGTATAAAGAAAAGTAACATTGTATCATTGAGACATTCCAAATAAAGATGAAAGTACTTTTTTTTTTTTTTTTTGGGTAAAAGTACTTGGAGATATATCAATCATGAAAAAAATCTAAATAAACAATCCAAAAGATTATTGAGATTGCAGCAATAATAACGTTATAGAGTATGTCTTATCAATAGTGGATTTGAGATGATGATATCATTTCATTGCATCTGTTAAAGTGATCATCATAAAAAGCAAGCACCCACGCACGCATGCTTTTCTCTTACACACACCAAAACAAATCTATCTTTGGATGTTCTTTCAAATTGTACCATTTCCACATCGCCACCCCCTCATCACGTTATCTGCTTCTTTGTATATGTTTTTTTATATATCAACGGGCTTTTCATACCAAACGTACTTCTTAAGACTACTTCTACAACTAAGAAATCCAATGTATTAAACATGTAATTATATTTATTTTATTTATCACCGCCTAATAGAATATGAATAATACTATAAGCTAATTAAGGAAACAGCCAAAAAAATTTAAGCAAAAAAGTATATTTCCCACTTGAACCTTCCATGTTTCCTTGTCTTATTCAGGAGCGGAAGAGGCTGAATACTTAGAGAAAATCTCATACCTAAACTCTATTAGGAATTTAGCTCAAATTAATATGTAAAACTAACCCGACATTAGGTACAATCTAAACTTTCAAATACTATTAGAAAGTGAAAAAACCTAGCTATATATATATACTAAATTTAAACAAACAAATACGTACTGATAAAATTCACTAATTAATGTAAGATTGATTGATTTCAAATCCAGCATTGGACAATTTCTCAATTGTGACTTATTCCCGTCTTATAAATAGGGTTTTACAATTTGTGATGTTAATAATGAATATATATATATATATATATATTTATATGATTATTGAGCTGAGTGAACAGCCATCTATAGAAAATGATGTATCTGCCATTGTATAGAAGCAGCGGTTACTCTCTGTGAATTTGGCAAATGATGGGAAATTAGGTCACCCTCCCCATGTGTGTGTTTTTATTTGCAAATAGTGGGCAACGCCGCAAATGGCCGACAAGTAAAAGGAGAAAACTGATCTGGAGTTTCCTCATGCAATCATAGTGCTATTTGGTGCACCATTATTACTTTAATCTAATTTTAAATCCCTCCAAACATATAACATAAATTAACTATACTCTTTACTCTTGGGTTCTGTATATAATATAAATTATTGCTACAGGCATACAAAAGTCCTTTTGGCTAGCAAGTAGCAAATTCCTTTTAATTATTTACCAAAAGAAAAATTCTTTTAATTTCACCCCAAATTGTAACCCCTGGCCCACATAAAAGGTTAGGAGAAAAAAAAAATTATAGAAATTAGGCATGAGTTGAGTGGACTTTTGGCGTTTTACATTGATTGGCTTATGAAAATCAAACATGGCATATGATTCTATCTTACATTCTCTGTCCAAACCAAATTCAACAAAATCTCTTTTAGAGATCTCTCTGTCTGTCTAAAATGAGTTTCACATTTCAACACCCCTGAAAAAAGAAAAAGCACAAAGTTCCATCAATTCCCACATACATGATACATACCCAAAAGAAAAAAATAAAAATAAAAATAAATCTCATTTTGATATCAACTACCCTTCAATGAGGACAACTCACTCTTTTTTCCTCTTCTTCTTGCTTCTTACCCACACTCAAAACCATGGTTTTCGCCATGTCGTCATCAGACTGGACAGTCTGTGTATTACTTTCTGTCGACTTCAGTTTCTGCCAGAACGTTTAGATTTATTATAATTATTATTCCATCGTTGTACATTTTCACATGTTTTTTTACTTTTGTATTATTCATTTCTTTATTTATTTTGTATGCATTTCCAAAATTAATACAATGTCAGGAAATGAACAGATAAAGCATTTCATCTTGAGATTTTATTTAAATCTGCCCTTTGAGGAAGGAAAAAAAATTAATATATAAAAATAATATATGGGTTTATCTTAAGATTGATGCTCTAATGTCTGTTGTGTTGTGTTTATTTTATTCACATTTTTTTAAATTTCAGTTTTTGTCAGTTTTGCTTTGCAAACTTGTTCAGAAAAAATAATAATAATTATATGCATCAAGGTTACGGAAATTAATTAACAAATAGAAATTAAACAAGGCTGAAAAAGCCCAGTATATCCTCTCTCCTGAATTCCAGAAATACAGTATTGTAGTTTCATGGATTATGGAATTATTATTGGACCGTAGAGTGTTTTTATTAGGAAATAATTGGGATATTTCTATTGAAGACGTCAAAGAATGTGATAAAGTAGTTGATAGAACAGAAAGAAAAAAAAAAAAAAAAGGAAAAACGTACACATGCATGTTTGGACTGGATTCAGCTGCAACAAGTCTTATTTCTTGTTTTCTTTATAAATAATTAAGTGTCCTCTCCTTCCTTTATAAATAATTAAGTGTCCTCTCCTTTTCTCTTAAAAAAAAAAGTATCTCTTTACATGTTCCAAAACATTAGAAAATGGCCCAATTAGTTTTTATTATCCGACTACAAGTCCGTAAAGATTAGAATGATTTTGATGGTGAATTTCATTCCCATAAGCGAGAAAGAGAGAGAGAGAATTGACATCGTCCCCACGAGGTGGGAATTGACGGTTGATGTAAATTTGCTTGTCTTATTATATTCAGTTGGATAAACTCTTCTATCAATTCAGGGGTGGGAAAAGTATCGACTTGATCTTCTTTCTTTTTTTCTTTCTTTTTTTTTAACCTTTGCTGTTTAATCAATTTTTTTTTTCTAATTATTATTCAATTTAAATTAAATCAGTGTATACTTTACTGTGTATCCATTGGAACACTGCATGCCTTTTTTGATTGTGCATACGAGTATAAAAGACTTCATACTTTTGGAAGAAAGGAAAACAAAAATAAAAAAGAAATCAAACAAAAATTGTCATAAAAGCTTATCTAGCATAACTTTTTCTTCTTATCTTTTTTAAATCATAAACCACGTGTAAGATCCCACTTCCAAAACCAAATGAAGGAAAATTTTAGGCCCCCACTTATCGTGCTTATATTTCTCAAAAATGAACCCCCAAGTGATGGAGACTACACGAGAATGAAACCCCCACAAGAACAACCAGCTATGCTTTAACCTTTTACTATCTGATAAGCGACAACTTAGCTGCATATATATTTGATCAAACATGACATACTCGACACTTTGAGCTCCTGTCATGTCCCAGTCACATATATATTCTGGTCTTACAAAGAGTACTGGACCAAAGCAAATATTTGATGCTGCACACATCAAATTAACTTAGAAGAAGTTAGAAAATAGAAACTAGTACCTGCCTACCAGGCACTTCATATAAGTCTTTCATGTTTAAAGTGGGTTTTAAGAATGAGTGGTTCTAATAGCTAGGATGATGATATATATATATATATATTTTTTTTTTTTGGTTATATATTCGAACTGTTTCTAGAAACAAACAGAAAGGATTTCGCCTATAGAGAGATGTTATATATTTTGCATGTATATTACAAACTAATTTAAATCTGATATTGGGAGGCCAGCCTATTTATTAAAAACATAACCATGTCTCTGCAATGTTTGGCTTCATGTGTTTGATTTCTTCTCCTTCCCGAATGTGATAATCCACTTGGAAAGCTTTGAGCACAACCATCCAAACAAAACACAATGCTATTTTGACATAACCTGTCGAATGTCGATACTAACATAGCAATATGGACCCCTATAAAAGATAAAAAAAACCAACATCTTAGCCTTAGGTACAACCCCAAAATTAAGCGCCCCTCCCCAACCCCATACTGAAATATGTTTAATATCTTAGCACAAAGTCCCAACCATATGGCTGGCCTAAACCAATACTCGCTGTCTTTTCTGTCTTTTCTCATCTTTCACTCACTCATTCAAAATTCCCTCTCAATTTCTTTCTCAATGCCTCCGTTACCCGCTACGGATCCTTACCCGCCCACATACGAACCCGCTCCGATTGAAAACCCGTATTTTCCAAAGGGCATCCAAGCAGCTTATTGGCCATCGTTCGACGGATTTCCAGCGTCGTCCATTGATACCTCCTACTTCACCCACATTTATTACGCTTTCCTCTTACCCGAACCCGACACTTACAGACTCAACCTTACCTCCTTTGACCAAATCAAGATCCCCGAGTTCATGGACTCGCTCCGAACCCGAAACCCGCCCGTTGCAACTCTACTAGCCATCGGAGGCGGAAATAGCAACCCGGTTGTGTTCTCGAAAATGGTGAGAGGCGTCTCGACCCGTGCAGTCTTTATCAATTCCACCATTGAAATAGCTCGGAGATATGGGTTCGACGGCGTTGACCTCGATTGGGAATTCCCAGCTAACGACGAGGACATGACGAATTTAGCACTGTTGTATCAAGAGTGGAGGAATGCCATTGATGCCGAAGCTAAAAATAGCGGAAAACCGCGTCTCCTTCTCACTTCTGCTGTGTATTTCTCTTCGAGATTTAGCTCCGACGAACCCAGATCGTACCCAGCGAAAGCGATGGCAAAATACTTAGATTGGGTAAGTCCGATGTGCTATGATTATCATGGGAGTTGGGAAAATTTCACCGGGGCTCAATCCGCACTCTATGATCCGAAAAGCAATATTAGCACCAGCTACGGGATCGGGTCGTGGATCCAAGATGGAGTACCGCCCGAAAAGATTGTCATGGGGCTACCGTTGTACGGTAAGACTTGGAAGCTCCAGGACCCGAATTTGGGCGTTGGTCCCGGAGATGGCATTTTGTTGTACCGCCAAATTGTTGATTTTAACAATGAGAGCAAGGCTGTTGTCGTGTTTGACAGCCAAACGGTGTCGTATTTTTCTATAGCGGGAGATTCTTGGGTCGGTTTCGAGGATATGTTCTCTATCAGGTGGAAGGTCCAATATGCCAAGTCATCGGGCTTGGGTGGATATTTCTTTTGGGCCCTGGGCCAGGACAAGGATTGGATTCTCTCGATGCATGGTGGGTATAACCGTAGACACTCCAGTCCAAATCTCTATCTAGCATTGTTTTGGGCCAGGTGGCCTAGGTTTTTTCTTGTTTTTCTTGTTTAATTTGTTGTCTTATTTAATTTTTTTTTTCTAATTACGATGATAATAATTGAAATTCGATAGTGATTAAGTTGATTAAGTTTTTGTTTTCTTTGTGTTTTGGCAGCTTCAAATGCTTGGAATAACTGAAGACTCTCCGAAGGGAAATTTAATATGAATTTCGTGAACGTAGTAACGTTACATTTCCATGGAATGCCTGTGCAAACGGAAAGTTTTCTTGTATCCTACTATTCATTATTCAGATTGTTAGAACTTTGACACAAACAAAGTACGTACGACAGGATGCGTAACGCGTTGCTTATATTGTTAGTTTAATTTTATGAATTTTATAATTGGCTGATTATTGTGAATGAATTGAATTGTTTATTTTAATGGATACAGAACATGAATATATACGTTTCATGAATCAAAAAGGAATAATTAGCCAGTGGAAATAGATTAGCATTATTGTGTATTTTACGTCATTGCAAAATAAAAAGAGGTAAGAGATTACGCTAGGCCTATTGCATGGCTGCCAACTAGATAATTTTAGTCTTTAACTTCAAGAAGAAATTTTGTTTTCTCTTCTCCTTTTTATAAAAAATAAAAATACAACATGTCTGTTATCTTTCTGTACTGATAATTAATTGTTCCTGGGACATATATATAAACATTATATTAATTACATTAATAGCTGTGTTTTCAGGATAAGCATATTCCAATCTTGCTTTTAATTGTTGGAGTTAAAAATATTGTAGATTCCATTTTTATACTCCTCTCCCTTATAAATTTTCAAATGATCCAAATATATGTTAGTGGCTGAAGGGAAATGTGATGTTCCAAACTTCAAAGATATGTAATTATATGTTGACTCGTAAAAAAACTAATTTATATAAAATTATATATATATCTATGATAGACGGCTTGACGTGTAACTCTATCCCTTCAGTAATGGCATCATGACTTTCACGAAACTTCTGCTTAAAATATACAATTTTTGTATAAAATTGTTCCCACAAATTACAAGAAGCATGTCTTTCTTTATCACATACTGTGTACTTTACAATGTTTTTTTAATATAGAGGGCAATTCGTGCAATAATTGATGGGGTTGAAAAAAAAGGATATTAGTCATTCATAATTACAACACCAATTGATTACATATGACGTAAAGATTTTAACCTTTTTGTAATAGCAACGATATCAATTTATTCTCTAATAATTATTAACATCCATTCTTGGCAAACCAAAAAATACCCATCTTTCTTTATTCTTGTTAGTAGTACTACTAACTTCTTCTTTTTTTTTTTTTTAATTTTTGTTGAGGCCAGGCCGCCATGCATTGAGGAAGTACAATTTATAGTTTATGATAGAAAACGTTATAGATTGTTTCTACCAATATCACTTATTATGTGACAATATTTTTTTTATGATAAATTGAGAAATAATTCACAGAAGATGAAATTATTTATGTTTAACATCAAATTGTTGTTACTTGGTATTTTTCAAGCTGATTTGTTGTAATTAAGGGGCTGAGTTGGGGGTTGGCATTTTGTCGAAGTGGAGCGAGATTTGAGGGATAAAATAGTGAAAAAGGAGAGGAATTTGATTTGGAGTAAATATTTAATATTGGGGGAATAGAGCCCTCGTGGGAGACAACATGAGCTATACATAGCAATACATAAGCCATATTTCTGGTCGAGGTACACTGTTCTTCCCCCATATACCCTACCATCTTAACTCATTCCAAACGGAAACTCATGTGACTTCTATAAAGCAAAGGAATCTCAAGATTTTGTACCCACCATGTGAATCTTCTACCTATGCATTTTTTAACATTAAAAAATTATGAAAAAGAATTAATATGTATAAACTATATACACCACATTTATATATCTGAGTAGAGAGAGAAAGAGAGAGAGAGAGAGAGAGAGAGAGAGAGATAGAGAACCAAAAAAAAAAAAAAAGAGAGAGAGGCTGTTGTTATCATGCCCACTTGATTATTAATTGGTAGTCAAATTATGGTGCTTTGGATAATCATAAACAAGTTCATTGGGATCTTGTTTGGATTCTCTTATAAGGCCATGATCTTCCAAGCTCTGCTAGGAAGCAACTTCCAAGGAAGTAATTAATCGGTCCTTAATTTTTAGTCTTTTTACCATGATTTTGAAAAAAAATTTGCAATTTGACATTTTCAAGCAAAGAAAGGTCCCCCCAAAAATGCTTGAAATTTAAGAAACACAATTCAACTGTCCTATTGGACTTTTAATACCATTGAGAAATACGACTCATTCTTGATGAGTTTTTATGATCAACGTCAATTTATCTTTTTTTCGTGCAAAAGATAAAACAACTACCATGCATACATATAGTAAATATAATTAATTGGGTTATTTGGTTCCTTTTTCTTTATCTTGCCAAAGCTAACAAGTAAATGGAAAAAAAAAAAAGAATATTTATCGCTTAGTCACCGTAAAACTTTAACATTCAGCTGAAAAAGGGAGATGATTGCATAAAGCAATAATGATAAGGTTGTGCACTAACAAAGTAGGGACTAGGGACTAAATAAAGCTTATGAATGCCATTAATAATAAATAAATTCCAAGGGATTAAAACTATATTTGGATTACAGGGTGAAAAGGAAAATAAACTATAAATTTAAGGAGGAAAAGACAATAAAATATTTATAGTAATAGTTTGTTAAGATGATTATTAATGGAAAAAAAACGTAAAAAGTAATTAATGTAGTTTATATTTGTACAAAAATGCTCTAAATATAAAATATTTCAATCAAGTAATTTTTAATTAATAAGGATAATATTGAAATATTTAAAAGTTTTATTAAACTATTTTCTTTTTCTTTTTATTTTTGGTTAAATTTAAATGAAAAGCTAGATAAACATAATCTATTTCTTTATTTTCCTTCCTTATCCTTTCTTTCCTCTTATTTAAACGATCAAATCAAAAGAATTAAATCTTTTCATTTTCTTGCTCTCCCATCTAATCCATGATCCATCATTATCTCCAAAAATCATATAATTGTAATAATATACCACATAATATCTTTCTTTTTTTTAATGACTTTCCACTCAATATCTATAAACAAAGAAGAGGCCAAAAATCTAAATTTTTTTTTTTTGCTAATAAAAAAATAAAAAATAGGCCACATCCAACATGCTTATAAGGTTTTCTCCACTAAATATACATAGTGGGCATTCTACTTTAATATGATTTGCTAGCTTTTTCATGCATTCATTGGTTCTCATACTCACTATTTCACTTTCTCCACCAACCCCTCAAAAGTTTCTAGCTTTGTCTCTATCACTATCACTTTGTGGCCATCATTTAAATTTGCCTCCTTCAATTAATTAACCATTATGTTGTATGTGTCAAACATACCACAGTTTTTTGCGTCTCCATCCTATAACTATGCCAATATAGTGTTTTTCTTCGTGGTCCATTTCTTTTTTTATCATTTATTATTTTCATTTAAGGGCTATTACTTATAGGTTCTTGATACATTTAGAAATATTTGTTTATAATAAAAGGGGTTGCTACTCTGACTCATTTGAAATAACAAATTTTATTTTCTTATACTAACAAAACAAAATAAAATAAAAAAATTGCACATTGAGAAATTGTCCTTGTAGGTGTCATGACCACCCGTTTGATCAATGGCCTCACAAAAAGCCGCCTTTAATTGGGTATGGCTTGCGACCAAAACTTGGATTCTCCCTTGTACTCAAAATCTAAACCCCAGGCACAGAAATTTCCTAGGTTATTGTCTTGGCATTTACGTGGAATTCCATTCAAAAGCGTTTTTTTATTTAGAACCCCCATTCAAAAGGGTTATTTATTTATTTATTCATTTTTCTTTTTCCATGGAACCATTTTTTTTTTTTTTTTTAGATTTGGCGAATTTTCTTTTTCCATTGAACAGTTGACAAATTCAGGTCCTGTCAATTGATGGAAACCCAAAAAAATAAAAAAAAATAAAAATTGTTATTCTATTTGCTTTATTTTGGATATTAAAAGGTCATGCTTTTTAACCACGTCTAAATACTAGCGTGATATATAATAAACTAAAAATTGATTGTCTTTAGTCTTTCTTTCTAAGCTTTTATTGAAAACATGAAAGTAGATCTTGTAGGCTTCCAGTCTAGAAAGAGCAGCCTAATGAAGGCAAATTTTGTCAAGGAAGAAGTTAATACAAAAGGGAAAAAGAGGATTTGATAAACATTGAATAAACTATTACATTTTGGTTTCAGAAACTGAAGCACAGCACTGCTCACGCTTCTCTCTCTATCTGTATCCTCCATATAAATTTTGAGGTGGTCCCAATCACACAATTAAAACACCCATTTTATTATACAAACTGCTTTGAGTTATTCTATTCTCTCTGTAATTAGTTTTACTTTATTTGATTAATAAATAAATAATTTTTATTTCTAAATTATAATTTCTTTTATCGGCAAGAGTTTAAAAAAATATTTCATATACTAATTTTTAGTTTTTTAAAACACATTTTCCAATAATTTACTAGACAAGCAAATCAATAACACTTTTATAGTACCTATCATGCTTTTATTTATTTATCTATTTATTTATATATTTTTCTGTTAATTGTATGGCATCTCCTCAAGGAATGTTCTTTAAGGAAATATTTACTACTTATCAAATTGTTTTAAAAAAAAAAAAGAAAAGGAAATGAAATGAAAAGAGTACTTCTATGGCTTCGTATTAGAAGCTCTTTATTATTTTTCGTTTCCCCTCAAAAAACGAAAAGACTACCTCATGTTTTCCTTAAATATACTATTAAAAACCTATAAGTCTTTTTTTCCTTTTTCCTTATATCCTCTTACCTAGTTACATAATATTATGAATTTTCCTTTTCACGATCTTTATTTTACATTACCATTCCTTCTCTACTCCTATACCTTCGTAAATGGTTGCCATAACTATATAGAATATTGAAACTTATTGCCTCATATTTTATTCTTAAATCACTTGTCATATTGGACTATATCTTATCTTACTTACGATATGTATATATATATATATATTTATATATTTTTTTTAGCTAAAAATCTTACCTTACGATATGATTCTTATTGAAACCATTCCTTCTAATTATATCACTGTAATATACCTCATCTTACCTCATTCCACAAGGGTACTTTTTAATGGATGGTTCCAATTACTATCTCCACTACTAATAATCAAGTATTCCGTTTCTTTACTCAACAAGGTAAATCAACTAGGTTTGTAAATTCTTATGGAAAACCCGTATATTAGTTTCCAAATTTCAAAATATTTCCAATGTTAAATACGTTTAAATAAATAACAAGAGAGAGAGAGGGAGAAGGAAACAGACAAAAAAGTAGTCAATGAAAAAAATAAAATGATAAACTTGTTTTTTTCTTTTAATTGTTTTATAGTCGTATTTGGATTTTGGAATCTTTTCAATATATATTAAAGTTTTTTGGTCTTTATTATTTTGTTATAGATAAAATAAGAATATAATGTAAAAATGAAAATAAAACATGAAAATGCATGTTTCATTTTCTTTATCGAAAATATGCAGCGATTATTATTATATATTTTTATTTTATTTTTTCTAATTAAATGCAAGTGCATATACAAAAATATAAAAAAAAATAATTAATTTCAAAATAAAACATTTTACTTCGTTGACTTGTTTTTCTACAAGTTAAAATAAAAAGGAATAATTTTGTATATTCTAAGCAAAAATATTTTGCATTTAAGTCGTTCACCAAAAACCAAAGCCACAACTTAAAGTTAACTATAATTTCCTTTCTTTGACTATTTTTATTGACCATAAAAGCATCAAGGAACTTTTTTTTAAAAATAAAAAGTATCTTTCATAATATTATAAAGAATATTTTTAACTATAAATAATAAAACTTTAAAATTACTTCAATAATATCCTCTGTATCATACTTTTTAATTTTTGTTTTTTTAATGAACATTTACTGATGTTAGAACTTAAAGACAAGATTTGCCAAAATTGATGTTAGATTCAAAAAGCTAATAAAACCCGAGAATAACTACGCGTATAATGCACGCGCGGGTATCCCCTCGTGCAAAATTTTCTTTTTCTAAATTATGTTCCATGTTGGCATCACATTTCGATCAAAAACCACAAAAAATAAAAAAAATAAAAAAAGGTCAATTTCAGCAAAGTCTTACAAAGACTCTCTCATAGTCGCATTCTTTCACAGTTCTTAATGAATGAGAGAAATAGATTTTCATTTATTTCTCCTTTTTTTCTACAGTCAAGAGAGATAAACAGAGATTCTATCATAAAAAAAGAGAGATAAACAGAGATCTAAGCAAAAAAAAAAGAGAGATAAACAGAGAAAGTGACTCGGAGAGTTCCATAAAAATTTACGAGATTCCATAACTTTACAATCGCATTCCTTTTATCACACACTCTCTCTCTCTGTCTTTCTCTTTCTATTTTCTCCTTCTCTTTCTTGAATAATATTTAGCCTCTTTGGTTTAATCTTTGCAAAGCCGTTTTCCCTGTATCTCTGTGCTTTTTATTATTATTGATTCTGGGTTTTGCTCCAAAACCCACAAGGAAGAAAGCCTTAAAACATTCAAACCCGCCCTGTGAGATTCTTCTTCTATTTTCATTGTTCTTTGTCCGAAAGTTGAGAAAATGACCGTGGAGACGACTGTTGATGATCGCAGAAGTCAGTTTCCTGTTGGAATGCGTGTTCTTGCCGTGGACGATGACCCCACTTGCCTCAAAGTTTTGGAGACTCTGCTTCGTCGATGCCAATACCATGGTTTAGCTCTTTTTTTTTTTTTTTCATTTTTTTCATTTTTTTTTTCATTTTCCTACGAGATTTCTGGGATGGGTTCCGCTAATTTGGGCTTTATTTTTTTTAAAAAAAAATTAAGATTTTGTTTTTTGTTTGGTGTTTTGATGAGAGTTTTTGGTTTATGTAGTTGTAATTATTTTTTTCGGTTATGTAATATAATATACTGGTAATATGTTCTTCATTGACTAGATTGCGTGCAGGGTCTTACACGGGTGTGAAGTTAGATTCCCATTTCCTTCTTCAAATGTTCAATATTTTTCACAAATTCGATCTTATTTTTATGTTAATGGATGTGAATACCTAGATTTGTGACGTTTGAGTAAGATTTTCATATTCACTTTTATACTTTCTCTTTTTTAGGGTCTTGTACCGAGTTTTATGGAAATTATTCACTTGGGTATTTATTAAAATCGTTAAAAAGAAAGTATAGCCTTTTTCTTAAATTTTGAAATCAGATTTTTTTCCCCCCTAAAAATAGCATTTTCATATTGTGTTAGACTTTTGATAATCTTAAAAAAAAAAAAAAAAAAAAATTGTAGATTTAGATTAAGCTTCTGGTTTATTTATGGATTGATAGATTACTTGAAATTGTGGAGTATGAAATATGCCGTTCTTTCTTCTTTTCCCTCCCCCAGCAGAAAATTTGTTCAATTGCAATTATGTGGCATGGGTTTTGCAGTTACAACAACTAGCCAGGCTATCATGGCATTGAAGATGCTAAGAGAGAACAAGAACAAGTTTGACCTGGTTATCAGTGATGTACATATGCCAGACATGGATGGATTTAAGTTGCTCGAGCTTGTGGGACTTGAGATGGACCTTCCTGTTATAAGTGAGCTTTTTTTTTTTTTTTAAAAGAAGTTTTATTCTGTTTGGAGTCTGGAATTTTTCAATAATATTCTCATCATTCAAAACAACGGTTTCTTATAGATGAATTTCAAAATGGTCTGCTAAAATGTTGACTTAATTGTGATTTTCCAAATTTATAAATTTGATACCATGGAAGTTGTGGTTACAATAAATGAACAGTTTCTCTGAGAAAGAAATGAAATGTTAAACTTTAATTAAAATGTTAAAGTTTGAAATCCCTTAATAATTAAATACTGTGCTGTGATCTTATGTTAGAGCTGCAAGAACAACTTTTTAGCTTCTTTTTTTTTTTTAAGTTTAAATTAAAATTTCAAGTCTAAAAAGTTTAATATTTTTCAAGTGTTGTCTGGAAATGGCGATACAAAGCTTGTGATGAAGGGAATCACCCATGGAGCTTGTGATTATTTGCTAAAACCTGTTCGAATTGAGGAGCTGAAGAACATCTGGCAACATGTAATAAGGAGGAAGAAGTTTGATTCAAAGGACTGCAAAAATTCTGGCAATCAGGACAAGTCTCATATTGGGAATGGTGAAGGAGGTCCAGAGTCAGCAGAAACCGGAAATTCTGATCAGAATGGGAAGCTCAATAAGAAACGCAAGGATCAAGATGAAGATGAAGATGAGGATCGTGATGAAAATGATAACGACGATCCATCAACACAAAAGAAGCCTCGTGTAGTTTGGTCTGTCGAGTTGCATCGCAAGTTTGTTGCAGCTGTTAATCAGTTGGGCATTGATAGTAGGTTCTTCACCCATCTATGAAGTTATTGAATGTTTATCTATGTTACTGAATTTGTTTTGTTCTTCAACTCAGTTTTTATTTTATTGGGATTCTTCTTCCATGAAATCCAGCTTTTTTATGTTGACTAATTTCATCTTAATTTTGTGCCAATGCAGAGGCAGTTCCCAAAAAGATTCTAGATTTAATGAATGTTGAAAAGCTTACAAGAGAAAATGTGGCGAGTCATCTTCAGGCATGCATGCTAATCTTTCCTTAATTCAATGCGATCTATATTTGCCATTTCCAAGAAGCTTACATTATGCTTCTTTGATTTCAGAAGTATAGGCTTTACCTTAAAAGAATCAGCTGTGTAGCAAACCAACAAGCAAATATGGTGGCAGCTTTAGGAAGTTCAGATTCTTCCTATTTGCGAATGAGTTCTATGAATGGCCTTGGCAGTTACACTGCATTAAGTGGATCCGTGCAGTTCCAAAGTCCCGCTTTCAGATCCTTCCCGCCTAGTGGGATGATTGGAAGATTGAATACTCCTGCTGGTATGGGTTTGCATTGCCTTCCTTCTTCAGGGCGGCTTCAATTGGGTCATCCGCAAAATTTGAGCAACTCCACTGATCAAGTGAAATTCCATCCTGCCACAGTTCTTGGAAAGCATAATGGGAACATGCTTCAAAGAATGCCAGTATCCTTTGAACTTGATCAACAAAATAGTAAGGGTGTTACACACATTGGAGAGTTCTCCACCGCTATTGATGACACCCCAATTTTCCCTCTTTCCAATGGCCTCCCAGATGCAAAAATAACAGGTAATAGTTCAAACAGTGCTCTGGCTGTTTCAACCAGCTCGATGATGCTAGGAAACCTTCAAGATGACCAATGTGGAAGAAAATTTGGTGGTCAATCATCTGTTTCTATGACCTCCTTGAAATCAGAGTTTTGTTCCCCTTTGCCTGATCATGGTAGATGTACTGAGAACTGGTCGAGCTCTGCTCAGTTATCTGGGTACCAGTCGAATTCTTTACTTTCAGGTGACCGTTTTAAGCAGGCTAGTACACATCCTAGCAGCTTGAGGGACAATCTGTCTGTAATGGCCTCGCAAATGGGTAGCAATCGGTTTGATGTTTCTTCAGTAACTTCAGCCTCCACACAATTTCAGGATTTAAGAACTGATATACAGGGCCAACAATCTGCAATAAGCAGTAATGCTGGGCAAACAATTAATGAGGCCCTAATTCATGGGTGGGATAACCAGAAGCCAGATTCCACTTATCCTTCGAATATTATGTGTAGCTCTATGAACTCTCTGATGCCTGTTAATGATGCCATGGGTCCTTTGGAGCAGAGTTTGGACTCTAAGAATTCGATCTTCGATAGAAGCATGGATTTCAATTTGATTGGACAATCAAATTATGTTGATCCTTTAATCATGAAGCATGATGAGGTTGAAAAACCAACCATGGAGACGTCACTGAGATCGAAGCAGGGATACCTCTTGGACCAAAAGAGGCCACAGGGAAGTTACATCTCTAATACTGTTGGCTCTTTGGAAGATTTAGTGAGTGCAATGATGAAACAGGTAATAGTCCATATATATGCTTTACCTGCCTAGTTTACAGTCACAGTGTCTTTTCTTAACAATTTAGTATAGAATTCATATTTTCGTAGATAGATTATTCATACAAGCAAGGATCATGGTGGCACTGTCAAAACAGTTGGTAACGACTGTTTTGTATATTATATGTTTTCAAACGTCATCTGATTTAGAGAATTTGAAATTTATGAAGGTCCTCATAAGAAAAAAAAAAAAAAAAAAAAGGAAAAAAAAAAAAAAGGTGTGAACGGTTTTCTGAAAGAGCATGTTATTGCTACCACTTCTCATATCTTAAAGCCCCATGCCTTTAGGCTATCTGGGTTCTTGCGCATCTAGCACCTCTCTTCTGCATTCCACTGGTTCCATTCCTGTGAACATGGCCTGGATTTGGTAGGAACATTTTGAAAACAGTTTTTGTGGTGCAGCCTTTCACTTTGCATTTTACAGTTATTTGGATCTGAAAATTTTGAAAAGATGCCTTTTGACCATTTGCTCTAGTATTCTGGTGTTTCATATTTGCTCTTATTGATTTCTTTGCCATTTACCAGTACTGTTATGGTGAATGCAGGAACAAGATAAGGCAAAATCAATGGAAGGGGAGTTTGATGCTTATTCCCTGGGACCATCAATGTGAATATGCATTCCATGTGCAAGCAACATGGATTTCCAAGGAAATTACCCTTTGCAATGAGATTTACCTCCTGTAAATTTACACCTACAACTTTCGACTCTGTTTAGACTACTTTTGTTTTAGATAGTATTTCACTAGCGACAATTAGCTTCCTCTCTTTGCTTTAGTTTCAGCGCGGTCAGTTTTGACAATTAATTGAGTAATACTATAAATAACGGCTTGTTTATTTGGTATAAATGAAAAGACATTGTTGTCCGTGGGCCCAACAAAGCACTAACGTGGTTTTTTTTTCTTTTTTTTTCCTTTTTCTTTTTTTTTCCCTTCTCTAAAATGGTGATGTACGACTGTTGATTGAGATAAACTAGAGGACCCCACTATAACATTGATTATTGTTGGCATTGTATGACCAAACCAAGAAAAAGCTAAAAAGCATGTCCACTGTAATATTATAACTTGGATTCTGAAATGTGTCTTACCAAACGACACATTCCACATATTTATATATCAGATTATTATTAGTTTTTCTAACTCACTATGACAATATCATTGTCACCATATATATATATATATATAATCATCTTCTAATGATCTCCTTTCCCAGATCACCTAAGCTCACCAACAAAGGGAGAAAAGTTCCAAATAAAATATAAAAAAAAATGAAAAGAAAAAACAGAGGAACAGCTAAATAATGTCTTATTTTATCGACCGGCGGTGAGAAAGTAGCGAGAGAAAGCATCGACATATTGCTGAAGCAACCCAATTCTGACATGGATTCCTTTGTTGTCATTAGGATTCTGAATAAAATATGCAACCTGAGGAATTGGAGTAAGCAATGGAGATGCATAGGCTGCTGCGTGTCCATGTAAGAACTCAACCTTGTGAAATGGCATCCTTGTCCAATCAGAAACTATGGTTAGCTCCTTCAATGGAGGGAGAGAACCACCCTGTGGTCCTTGAAGCCCCTCCATGTAGGCTTTGACATAGTCGTTGTTGACAGAGTTTTTGGCTTCCCTTATCTTCTGGATTATGGTTTTATGGCTAACTAGCTCCAGTTCTCCAGCTTTTAAAGCCACAGAGGCAAGTACATAAGCATTGCCACTGAATGAATTAGGCAGTGGGGGTACCACTTTGTTCCTCGTATCCACAGCAAATTGCAAGCATGCCATTGTTTCCTTCTTTAGTCCTAAGGCTTTAGACCTTGCCTGAAATGTGACAAAACAAATATTAGTTTGTTTTATTTATTTATTTTTGAAAAATAATAATATTAATAATAAATATTAAATAGAATATCTGTTTGAATGAATGATAGGAAGAGTTCAATCTGAATCTCTGGAGACACTGTCACGAGAATGGCCTACTACATAATACATATTGCATACATGGTGCCCCCTCCGATAAGGCGCTATTATGCCCCGACAATTCATTATTTTGTAGACTGTAATCAATCATAGGACCCCCGACAATTCATTGTTTTTTGAATTTGGATATCTCGATGATATCTTTGCCGTACAATAATTGCCAAGGTTATGAATTATTTCATGTCCATCATGATTTTAACTTTTACAGTTAAAATTAAAGTTCATATATGTACAACTTTCGCCACTAACATACCAGAAGGAAAATAAACTGAATTTATTAAACTACAATCCAATACCACTGATTTTAGGAGCTCGAACTCGTGAAACGTGGACTGGAATTGGGTAATATCTCCACAATCCAATACCACCGATCTCAAAAACTCGAACTTGTGAGAATTGGATGGAATTTGGATATATATTTTAACAGAATTAAAAAGTTTTATTAATTAATTTTTGGATGTAAAAATTTGTAAAATTAAAAAGAGGAACAAGTGGTAGTAATTGAAAAATAAGAAAAATTAATAAAATAATAACATTACCTTCCACAAGTGAGCAGCAACAACCTCAAAGGATGAAGATGAAAAACCATCATTCTGATTGAAAACCTGCATCTTCAAATTTTCAATGAGGTTACCGCTGAGATGAAAGGTCTTGAGAACATAATTGTTATGAGTGGAAGAAGAAGATCCAGGAGTACTATGAGTGAGGAGGAGGCTTCCTTCAGCAGCCGCTTGCATTATCAAGTGGTATAGATGATCTATGGCCGCAGCACCACTACTAGTAGTTATGGTTTTAGACAAATTATTAGCGACGGCTTTTGGGGGTGATCGAAACTGAGAATTACCAAGCAAGAGTAAAGGTCTTTCATGCACTGGTTTATAAAGCTCTGGTAGACTACTAGTAGCAGTAGCAGTAGTAGTTTTGTTTGGTTTCAGGACAGCAGAAGCAGAAGCCCATGCACTCAGAAAATCATAAGCTGCTGGTCCATCAAATAACGAATGGCTCGTTCCAATTCCTATTGAGTATCCTCCACATCCAAACTTTGTAACCTGTAGTATTATATCATATATATATATATATATATACACACCTAATTATAAACACTTAAATATTTAAAGCATGTTTCTGTGTGTAATGAACAATTCATTGTATGCCTAATTTTTGCTCCATTTTTTCCATACAATTTTCAGAAAATTACAAAAGCAAAGTACTTGCCGGGTTTTATTCATTTCTCTGTGGTGGTTTTCACAAATTTAACTTTTGTTTTTAAGAAATTTTCAAGATAAGTTATTTATGGCTAGATTTATCTAACACATAGCCTCGTTTTCAGTTTAAAGGAAGCATGCTTTAAAAAGAAAAAAAGAAAAAAGAAAAACACTAAAGACAAGAATCAGGAGCGTTGAGCTCAAAACCCTAGTCATGTAGGGCAGGCTCATAATTATTTGTGTCACAAAAAAATAAAAATAAAGGACTTTGGAATTATCAATTTATCAAGGTCGTTGGGCTTGAAGGGAATTTGCATATCTTAGATAGAGAATTTCTATTAACTATAATTAATTCTTTTGATCGTACTAATTATACCAACTTAATTACGTTGATTTGAGTCTAATCATGAGCTAGCTAGTTCAGATCATATATAATTCTCACCTGACCAACAACCAGTGGCATGTCGGAGAAATTCCCACCAAAATCAGGCTTGAAAACCAACTTCTCCAACAACTCATTGTACTGAGAAAGATCACCGAGGTCCGAGATCTTAACCGGGCTCATTGCCTCAACAAGTACTGCACCTTTGTTGTTGCACCATAGGTTAAGCTTTCCATCACTAGGATTCAAGCTCAACCTCCCTGCTGCAGGGTACCAAATTGACAAAGCCTCTTCCAATCCACTCTTCAAGCTGTTAAAAACCGAATCAACGGTCAGGATTTTACCAGCAGGAGATGGATTGTAAAAGAAAACCAAGTACATGAGGATTGGACACTGCCTGTCTAAGTTGGAGAGGTTGAGAACTTTTTGTGGGCGTAGGATTTTTGGGTATACAGAAATGGTTTTTGTGATTGAAACCGGTGGGCAATTTTGATGATCATATTGCTTGGCCATTATGGCTTTAATTTGTTGCCCTCAATCTCAAACTTTCTAGTATATGTATGTTCAGCTGTGAGAAAGGAAAGGAGAGGAGTTTGTATATATATAGAGGAAACAGGTACAATGTATTAATTATATACCTAGATTCCTAGGAGCTAGAGCCAACGAGATGTCTAATGCTTGTGTTTTTATTATTAGTTAAAGGTTTTGCATGCTACTGTTAGTGTTATGAAGAAGAAGAAGAAGAAGTTAAAAAAAAAAAAAAAAAAAAAAATTCTGAATATCTTTACCGGTGTATGTAGTATATTATCTGGCTCGCACTGTGAGGAAGGTAATGATATTGACTCACGACCTGCCTACGGTTCATGATCTTCGATTCTTCAAATTAAACCCAAATATCAATGCAGTGGGACCGAACCCAGGCTTCCAACTTTTCAAAGGTTCATGAATTTAAGAAACCCTTCTATAATTAGTAATAATCTTTATAATATGGTTGTTGGCCTTACAAATTTTGGAGGTAGTTAATTTCTCTTATTTTCTTGGGCATGAAATATTTATATGTCTCGTGAGAAGCTAATAACGGCCACCATGTATATAGATCGATCATTGTCGATCGATATGAAATTTCAAGGGAGTCAGAAGCATGTCATTTCAGGTTATAATGATGAACATGTGAGCTTGTCACATCCTAATGGCCGGGACAACGTACTCGGTCTCCTCATATATACACATACACACATCACTCACAGACCATATTATATCATCGAACATTTTCCATGAGATAAGTGAAATATGTACTTGAATATGGAGCTTCTAATTTTTATAATGGATCTTCCATTTGAATATATTATAATTATGTAATAGTTTATTGTATTATGCTTCAGAGAGGTCCCTGGCCATATGAATTTTCTGTTGCTACCTAATCAATCGACAAATGGTAAACTTTGTCCCTTTGTTTCTTATGATTTGATGCATAATATTAATGCAATGCAAACCCATTTGTCAGTATCAGGAAAACATTGATGTGTTAAATCTTCTGTGCATTTAGACGACAATACATTTTCTAATGTATTAGGAAGAGAGAGCAGTATATTAACTGAATATGTAATATAGAAACATCATTAATTGCTTAACACAAAAACTATGTCCTGTCACGTATGTAAAATTTCCAAGCCCCAAAAATCATATCTTAGATGATCACATCCCAATTATATATTGCAGGATGTTATACGTCTAGGATATGGTGAGCTATATTGTCTAATAAAATATTTTTCTATATATATTATATAGAAAGAAAACCCAATAAAAAACTTCATTAAAAAAAAAAAAAAAAAGACAAGAAAAATGGAATGGATTTTAAGCCCAAGTTTATATTAATGATCTTTTCTCTTGGTTATATTTAGTTAGAAGTCAATGGTATTAAGAGACCGTTGGATAAATGTTAAAATTTATAAGGAGATTAATTTTTAAGAAAATAGGCTTTTGGGAATCGTTTTCCCATAAATCAATTTTCTTTTTTAAGTATTTGGTTAATTTGTAATAGAATTCTCAAAATTTATATGCAATTAACTTAATGAGTGTTATTTAATTGGCGGTGAAATTGTTTTTAAAAAAATGTGCAATATCATTTTTTATGAGAATCTCAGAATGACAGAGAGGAATTACTTTCCATTTTATAAAAAAAATTTGATTTCCATAAACGAACCTAAGAAGAAAAACTTGTAGAAAAACGATCAACCACGATACAAAGTCAGCAAAAAGTAAATGAATGAATAGTATTTTGAAATTTGTTGCAGTTGTTCTTTAGAAAAAGTAGAGCATGTTGATTGGTGGGCAATGAGATGTGGGGTTGAAGCTTGTTGGAAAAACAGGTTGTCATGTCGTTCAACGGGGAGAGAGAGAGAGAGGGGGGTAGGAATTGAGGAATTGAAGGGTTGGCCAAGTTGGTGTGTTTGTAGCGAAGCATGCGTGCATTTGAAGCCCAGACTTTGTCTCTTCTTGTCTCCACCTTTCCCTGCAAGTTGCCTTGTTTTCAGGATCCTCTCCTTTACTCCTTTTTCTCTTTCTATATCATCTTCATCTTCATTTCTTTTCTCCTCCACCCTTTATTACGAAAAAACCTTAATATTATTACCCAAATAAATAAAAAAAGAACATCACTATTATTATAAATTGCTTAGATTTTTCCAAAACCAGTCTCGTATAATTGGCATTACACAGTGTTGGGAAAAACTTTTATATATATCATTATATGGATAATTTTTTTTCATAAAAAAATTATATAGATGATTTGGTATCACAAACTACGTTATCATCAAACATATATAAACATTTATATAATAAACATATTTTATTTTACTATTGTAAAATATTACCATGAATATAAATTATTAAATTTATATTATATATGATAATTGAAAATCATACAACTAATATTATAAAACTTTTTGAATTGGTGGAGAGGAGCTTCTCACTACTATATTTATTTCTATTTTTATTCTATTTGGAACTTATTCTTTTCTCCTCCACCTCCACTTCTAGTGGTTCGCAGCTTTTCATTAATTTATTCATCACATTGCCAAAATATTACCTAACATGCATTTTTCATACTCTAATTCCAAGTTTTGGTTTCAAGATCGCTTGGTTATATTTTCAAGACAAAACGGTGCTTTATTACCTTAACTATATCCAATTTTGGGATTATATATTCTATGGTTTTGTGATCGGATCCCCCAGGGTTTCAAATATTATAGAGCACTTTAATTTTATGATAGGACTAGTTAACTATATATGAACAAATAATCAGCAGTCCAGATTGGCGATTAGAATCCATTTCAACGAGTGGGCAATGGTATTTTTTTTTTTATTTAGTTCAATATGGTCAATGGCATGATAGTTTTCTAAAATTTTTCTGTATCCGTGTTTGTATATATATGTTTTATATATTTCCAAAAACATTTGCTAACGTTCAAAAAATTCCCTCATAGATATCAAATGGGAAGGGAATAATAATTAGAATTATTGTACAACTTCTTTACTATACAATATACATACAAAGATTGCTTTTCTTATTATTAAATATATCCTTGAGCTCTTTATTGGATAGAAATTATTTTTAACATATTCTGTTTTATCTTATGGTACACTTTGCGAATCCCATGTATGTCATTATTATAGACTTATTTACGCACAGATGATAGAGAAGACATGATATTCATTCATTGCATACATTGGCATTATAATTAGTACTACTACTTTCTATATGGTCAGAATCTTATTTCTAGCTTCAAATCCAATTTTAAAATTTCACTAGTGCATTAAGTATCTATGCTCGTTTACATAATACCGGGAAAAACTGTCTGAACGAGAATCCCATATAAAAAGGAAGACCATCAAATTGATTGAGAAAAAAGGAAAAAACAAATTAAAAAAGAACAATGCCTTCTTTGGTTTACGTAAAAGATCAAAAATATATTAAAAAGGATGTATTCAATTTATAGTTTAGAGAATTTAAACTATGTTATAGATTTTAAAAGATTTGATAGATTATTATGGAATTTTATAGATTTTATAAAAAATTTATAAAAATTCAACAAAATTTTTAGAATAAAAGCTGAATTTCATATTGACAGTTTTATTCATAATTTCACTTTCAAAATCATTTTAAATCCATTAAAATCTATCATTTTTTAAAATCTTTTAAAATCAATAATTTTTTTACTATCTCCGAATTTTAAAAGAATTGTATAAAATTTTAATTGAATACATCTGGATTATTTTAATATACTTTTATATAATATATTAAAATATAAATTTAATATCATTGAACTTCTATAAATTCCTTCAAAATCTAAATTGAATATTTTTAAATTTTTAAATAATTTTAAAAATATTTTAAACTCTAAATTTAATACATCCTCTTAAAAAAATCCATGATTAATGAATGACCAAGAGATATTATGAGAATGCCAATATATAGACTCAACCAGATTGATAGTCTAAACCAGAGTGATAGTCTTAAAAAAAAAAAAAAAAAAATCACTAATCCGAATGATATCTAGTTGTGAACCCTAGAAGCTTCTCAAGGGAACAAAACAAGACCACTATTTTGTAATATTAAATATTACTAGTAAATTAATCATGAATGATGAAGGGACACCACAAGCTATAAATTATTATCAAATATATTGTCTTTTGCCGCTAAGTGAGACTTTGAAGGGATGCGTTCTTTGGGGCAGCATGGTTGAGTGATTTTCATTGTGAAAGCTACTACTTATCCACCCCTAAAGCTTATTTATTGGTTGTACTTTCTTTGTTGTCCCATCCGTAATAATATTTATAAATGAATCTTTGTTCATTGTAAACGCTTGTATTTTATGGTTTATTGGGCAAAGCTACACAACAAAGGATCAATTATTTATAAAGCTACAGTTGATTGTAGAAGGTATTAATTAATTTGATTGTAGAACGCATATAACGAGGATATATATCATAACTAATGCTACTGGCCGTTTCAGCAAAAATACAAACTAACGCTACTGGCCGGTGTGTTGTTAAGTAACATATATTAGAGAAGGCAAAAGTCGTACCTTTTTTTTGTTTTTTTTTTTTTTTTCCTTACCTTAGTATTTTCGAATTTATAACACTTTAACAGTAGATATAAATAAATAACTTGCTAAATGAGTTATCCTCATATATATATATATATATATATATGAAAATTATGGTGGCAACAATAATCATGATCTAAGAAATTAAGATTAGGCAACATATATATGATTATATAATGCATAAAACAACTCGGAGGAAATCACACAGTGAATAATTTGATTAGGCAACACTATGATTATATGATTATATAATGATTAGGCTCTTAGAGGGCCCCTGTTTCTCCTATGCTAATAATGCGTGACAGGAAAGGACATAAAATATATATCTATATATATATATATATATAATACAGCATCCCTCTCATTCTCTTTCCCTGAGTAACTTGAAGCCATCCAAGGCACTTCTAGTTTTAACTGGTTTACCTCCACTCTTAAATATTCAGACTACATATGCTTCTCGGAATAATCCTATTTAGAATATTCTTCTGACGCTCTGATATTTAATAATAATGTTATTGGTTTAGTGTCCCTTCATTTTCTTCTTTTCAAAAAAGACTATATATACATATACATACATATATATATATATATATATATATATATAAGGCACATATAAATATTTGACCTTATTGTCTAATATTTTCTGCACTACGACCCACAAGTGACACAGAATCTATATATTTTTAAACATAGAACAGGCACAAACATTAAAGGCCAGCTCGCCATATGGAAGTCTTTTACCAAAAAAAGGTGAGATTTTATAATATAAGCCACAAAAAATATTCCAGTTGATTGTAGAAATTTTTTGGGAAAAAAAATACAATTAGATGGTAATTCTATAAAGAAAAAGGGTATGAATTAGACCCATTAATGCCACTGAAAAAGGGTGTTTGAATTAGACCCATTAATGCTACTTCAGTAATACGACCCAGTACCGCCGCAATTAATCATCCAGTACTATGACACCCTCCTTGGTTTTCTCTGTGCTTCCATTACCAACAGGTTCGCTCTTCCTTTCTTCTATTTCAACAGCATTTTCAGTTCTTTTTGGTGAACTTGAGGGTCCTGCCAAAGGTGGACATGGTTCAGCAGGAGTTGGAACCTTAGAAGATGATCCATCACTCTTTTCTTTGACTTGGTCTGTGCCCAACTCCAACGACTTGCTAGTTTCTTTATTATGTTTCGATTCTGTTGCCAAGTCTTTCAACTCACCAACCTCTTCTACTGCAGCAGCAGGCCTGCTGTCATCTTGAAGAGATTCAGGTGCGGCAGCATTGCCCTTTGGTTCAACACGTGATTGTTCTGTAGTTACTGCTGGCCGTGCTGAAGTTGAAGGATTTTCCAGAACAGGAGAAAGAATTCGATTTATGTCCTCACAAATGGTTTCAATTGGAAGAAGATTTTTCTTTAAATTCTGACTAGCTGGTTGGTTGGCCGATGATGTCTCATGGGTGGTTTCCTCCACAATCTTACACATCTGATAACAAGGAAAGAATTAGATGCACAAGATAAATCTATTATCAGAGCAAATTAACATTAAAATTTCTCTCTCTCTCTCTCTCTCAGAGTGCAGTTTGTATGGTTTAACAGTGCATGAAAGAGTGCTAACCTTCTCTCTCTCTCTCTCTCTCTCTCAGAGTGCAGTTTGTATGGTTTAACAGTGCATGAAAGAGTGCTAACCTTGTTATAAAGATGAGGCAGTTTCAATCGGTCTGGATCGTTATCGCATGCGGCAGAAGATATTTCTTCAGCAGCTGCACAGGCAGAATACCAATCATCATAGAGCTATATAATGGACACTTAACAAGGCCAAAATTTCAAATAATACCAATCCATCATGACATTACTTTTGGTATAAGCCCCTTTCCAATACTATAGAAAAAACTAATATAAACAGAAACAAAAAACAACTCCATTCCTTGGAAACTCCTCCCATCACGAGTCAAGTGCTCCAATATGTGCATGTGTACATAAATAACGTTGAAATCTATATCTATATATCTCTTCGTTGGCGTCATGTATGACTGAAATGCCTATAGAAAATCAATATTCCAAGTTGCAGCTATGGTTTTGTTGAAAGCTGAGCGCACTTCCTATCAGTTTAAAACTTTGGGATTAATGGTACTTCAACATGGTGCTAGATCAAGTTGCTTTGCAACTATGGTTTTGTTGAAAGCTGTGCGCACTTCCTATCAGTTCAAAACTTTGGGATTAATGGTATTTCAACATGGTACTAGACAAAGCTGCCTGTCCAATTATATGATTGAATCATGGTATCCCTATTTCTTAGTAGTTTTACAATTCAGCACATGTATTGTCCAATAATATTTCTATTTATCATGTATGCCCACACATGAGGGTGGTGTTGCTGAGTTTATTTTAGTTTGAAACACACAGTTTGACCCACTTCCCATTGATCTTAATCTTAAGTGATGCTAACTTAACATCAAATAGAAACACATGAGCATAAGAAATATGGCATATAAGACCTCTTCAGCCTTCCCAGATAAGAGAAATCAGTTTCAATGTGAAAGCAGAATTACAAGATGTTAGTCCATAGACTTACCAAAAGCTTCTAAATGAGGCAATTGATCAACCATGTCCACATCAGTCTCTGCAGCAAGAGAGCCAGAGGCATTTGGGATATTTCCACCCTTAGGTTCATTGTCATGTTCATCACCTGTAACCTCATTTGACTTCATGTCACCCTGAGGACATGATAAAGATAAGGGAACGAATGAAACTCTGTAAGTCCAGAACCATAAGCAGCATCTTATATATATAGAACATGCTTTTCATATACTTTAAACAGCAGGAAATTAATCCCCGCAGATTGGTACAAACTAAGCATATCAAAAGCTAGAAAACTAAAGTCAGTGACTCACAAAGTATTCCTTCTGGTACTCTGCATTGAGCCCTTTTTCCAAAAGCAGCACTCTTTTCTTAATAAACTCAACCTGTCTTCTTTGCATATCTCTAAAATGATACAAGATAGAAGAGTCTTGATACATTTGAGATTGATTTGCAGCATCAGTAGTTCCCTGTGGAATGTCAGTGGCTATATCATTCCCACTACCATTTTCCTTAGGTGCTTCTGTAGTAGCAGCATTAGAACCATTCTGCGCTTGAGAACCAGTTTGGTTGGCAACAGGTAGACTTATGAAGGGAAGATTCAATTCTTGACATATAACTTCTTGAATCCTCAGGTCCTTGTCATCAACAATAGCTTGCCATCTCCCATATCCATGCCTTAACATTCAAATATGTAAATAATGAAACAAATATAAAATTAAGGACTTTCTTTTTTTTGAGGACAAAATTAGGGACTTAGAATTATGTAAAAAGGATAATAGGAAAACTATTCATATGGAATCAGTTCTCAAAAACTCCGAGGCAACTAACAAGCCTATTATTGTACAATTAGACCAGTCAAAGCCAATATCTACATCCGCCCCAAACCCAAACAAAAAAAAAAAAAAAAAAAAAAAAAAGGTCTGAAAATCCATAAATTTAAAGAAATTCCATCTGTGACGGGTATCTTTGAAAATGAAACTTAAAACACTTATTTTCTTGTAAACTGAAAATTTAACATTTCAGATCATACGATCAAAAAACACATTGTGAAGCACAACTTCATAGAAGCAATTATTTTTGACCAAAATAAGTGTGACTATTGCTTGAAGTGATGACATACTTTAATACGGCACGCAATAACAATAAATCATGCTCCTCCTTCCAAAATTTCCCACCCTTCAATCCTGGATAGCGCAACAAGATGTCATCTGCAAAAAGTGGAGCACCTGCATTTTCTGACGAATTCTTTGCCTGTAATTTCACCCAAAAAGGGAAAATAAAAGAATAAAAATTTAAGAAAATATATATTTGGCATACTAACCTTGAGAATGAAAAATATGTAATGGCAGCAGAGTACAATTAATACGAAAAGATAAGTCAGTCAAATGTCTCCCAAGTCCCGATGTTAGAAAACATAGCCACAACTTGACAGATATTCCAGAATCACACACTTCCAACTAACATCAAGCATCTTAACTTTATAATCTCTATACAACTTTATGAATATATTTTGGAATACTTGGGCCTTGACTAATTTGTTACTTTTCTTAAAGAAAAAATAAAAAAATTTGTTGAATAGAAAAATTTTCAAATCAATGGATTATATTTTCCACGATCTCCACATCAGTATATATAAGCTATTACAGATAAATTCAGAGTGAAAAGGGACACTGCTCAAGTACACATAAGAGAAGACCCAAAAAGAAATCCATATGACAAAAGCAATCAAACTTGTGATTACAAACTTACTTTATCCCTTATTAACATCAGAACTGCAATCCGAACAAGTACATCTTGGATTCTGAGTCCTTCTTTTGGAACACCATCTACAGACAAGATCATAAACAGAATAGTAGGACCAAAGAAAATGAAGAAACAGAACCAAATTACCATTGAAAATGTGACCAATAAGAATTCTCACCTGAAAACGTTGGGGAGTCAGTAATATCTTCAGCAATGTGAGACAAGAAAAGAGTTCCATAACTGCATAAAAAATAATCAATATGTATCATCAAACAAAAAAAAGTGTAAAAGAGAAAAATGTGAACGACAAATATCATAAAAGGTACCCTGAGGGCATATATGTTACAGACATAAGACATATCTGAATACGAATTTACAATAATATATGTATAAATATAGTAATGTCAGTGTCTGTACAAGTACACAAAAACATCACAATCACAATGTATAATGATATCCAATTTCAATATACACAATTCTTCAAGTATAAGTAAATTCACACAAACGGAAACATGCATGTAATAATGCACACATCAGATAGCATACACACATGTAAAATACACACTCATTTGAATTTTAGATGTCCTAACTGAGTAGAATATGAGACCAGGGATCATTTTTGGCAGTACCATCTAGAGTAAATAAAATATCTAACCATTAAGAAGCTAAGCATAGCAGAGGAAGAAAAAGTCCAATTACACGGGGTAATCATTTGCAGTTTCACCTGCTGTAACTTTTGGGGCTAATATACCTAACATTGACAGATAAGAATTTGACCACTTTCTCTCCAGTTTTATTCTTTTTTTTAATAATTTGCATTTTTTAAAATTTAATAATAATTAAACAAGAAGAATATAACTGTTGCAGAATCAATGGTGATTCATAGATTATCTCCTTATACTGTCGACCAAATCCAAAGAATACACCAAGTCTGTCTGTTATAAACAATTTATTTAATATTATGTCATACTGAATTTTATAAACCTGAAGGAAGTTATAAGTACATCTTATCAAAATTAAATCACAGTGATTATAACTTCAATTGGAACCTAAACAACATTGCATAAAGTCATCCAACTCGGGATATAGAGATAGCGGAGAAGACCAAGGTATGCCAGTACTAAAATTCAATAACGTTCTAAATCTCTAATTAAACAACTCAAAAAGGATACTACTTTAAAAGAAATATCGTACTCTTTTATTTCTTCATAAGTCTTCTGCTTCATACGAGATGTAAACTCTTTCCAATCAAAATCTCCAACACCAAACCTGCAATTAAAGCTGTACATTAGAACTCAAAAATAAATAAATAAATGAAAAGGGCTATTTA
This sequence comes from Ziziphus jujuba, assembly GCF_031755915.1. Classification (NCBI taxonomy): domain Eukaryota; kingdom Viridiplantae; phylum Streptophyta; class Magnoliopsida; order Rosales; family Rhamnaceae; genus Ziziphus; species Ziziphus jujuba. The sequence goes on along the minus strand of NC_083383.1, from coordinate 7,463,616 downwards.
AGCTCCATATTTACATTGAACACAAATTCAAATAAATACATATGTAAGGAGCTTACAATAACACATATTCAAATAAACATATATGTAGATATTATATATATTTATGTGTGTGTGTGTGTGTGTGTGTGTGTGTGTGTGATCGAACACAAACATGCAATAGGCACACATATGCACTAACACAGATAAAGATGGATGTGCACATGCACAGGCAGGGATAAACATACGGAAATCTGATTACAGGACCAGAAATGACAAATATATAAGCAGACCTCATCAAGATTTGTACAAATGCAGCCCTCTGATTTTGATTGAAACCCAGTACTCTAAATGACCTTCCTTCACCTTCCATCAAAGGAAGAGGCTCTGCGCTATCAACTGCAAAAGAATCCATTTTTTAATGAAACCAATTTCAATACAATGATCAAAATGAGCCATTAGCATATTAATACAAATACTATTGACAGGAAAATATACCACGGGCTTTCTTTCTGTAAGGCTTCCTCTGAGAAGCAGTTCCAGATGATGCTGTTTCACCATCAGTCATATCAGCTTCATAGTTGTCATCCTCACCCTCAGAACTTACATCTTCTAAACCAGCAAGATCATCCTCTTCAACGGATACCATCTGTATAAAATCCAAAGACAAAAGTTAATTCCATTTCATGTTGAAAAAATTAAAAATGTTCATTAATTGACAAGACTTAGATGCTGACAGCATGTTAAAACAGGACAAAACCTTTAGAGAAAGAGAGAGAGTTAAAAGCGAGGACCACAAAAACAAAAAGATAAAAAACTTCTCTATTAGAAAACACTATCATATCAAAAAGCACAACATCCATACAAAGACAGGAATACGCCACCACATTATAAGGTAATCAGATTATGAACGATGAAAAGCTAACCTGCTTACGACTTCTCTTTCCTTTCCCCAAAGCATTAAATTCTTCAATTTTATGCACTTCATATCTATCTCTTAACAACTCTTCCCAGTAATTTGATCTTTCAGCACTGTTCACAGTGTTACTTTCCATGGAAACCTTTTGTGATTCTTCCTCAGCTACAGCCTCCACTTCATCAATATACTCAAAATTTGCTACCTGAAACACAATATATAGGTTTAAAAAATTGTAAAATGAATAAATAAATAAGAAAAAAACTAATATCAGGAAACAAAAAAGCAAAGAATATGATAAAGGTATCATACACAATTCAACCAAAAGGATGCATCAAAATAAATGAATCCATATTGAAAAACTCCATGTCCTATACATGGTAGCATAACGTGGAATGTAAATGTAACAAAAATAACCATATCCACCACTATTACCAGAGAAGAGATATTTATGATCAATTTTGCCCCTTGCAAAGCGGATACAGTTTAATTAAGGAAAACAAGGAGAATATAAAGTATTCACTGCGAACTCTTAAATTGTGTCTTTCATCGCCACTACCATATACTTGAAATACTTTTTAAGTCACAAATTCTTTAAAAAGTGATGGATTTGACTTTAAATAATTTAGATATCAGATATCTTGACACAAAAGTTAAGTAAATAATTAACAATATTTTAAGTAGTAGCAATGCTAAAAGCCTTAAAAGCCAGCATACCTTAAAAGCCTTCAAAAATCCATCTTCATCTTCATCATCCAATGTAGCCTCTTCATCTCCAGCTTGATCACGGTCAAGTAATCTATTGAAGGAGAGACACAAAAAGAATAATATTTTCTCACATATTCAATGCTGTCAAACAAAATGACATAGCTGCTATGAGTTTTACCTATCAATAGCAGCATCATCATAATGTATTTGTCGAGATTTTCCAGCTTCATCATTTTCATCAGCAAATAACTCCTTTGATCCATACCTTATGATGTCATCTAACTCTTCCTGAAGAAAAGTATAAATTACTCAGAATTTTATTAAATTTTCAATGAAATCACATGTAGTTTGACGTTGTCTTGATCCATATGAAAAAGGAAAATAATTAAAGCATCCTTAGCATGCATAAATATAAAAAAATAAATAAATAACTAAAAAAATAAAAGAATAATCAATACAAACAAGAAAATGAATATAGGATAAACATATTTTTGATCCTCCTACAACAGCTTATTGCATTTCAAATTATCATAAATAGATATATATCTCCCTATATTAATCCCACAAGTCATCTTATAATCACATACTAACCTGGTTGATATTTTGAGCCTTCAACCTTCCAACAACTAAATGTTCTAAAACCATTTTCTTCTTTGTCATCTGCATCATCCTTTCTTCAATGGATCCTCGTGTTACAAGCCTATAAATCATTACCTGCAATACCAAAACTACTGTAACAAATAAGAAACAACCATATGTTGTTTTCCAATAAACAATTATGTTGTTTTTGAATAAACAATTATAGACTTGTTCATATCAGAAAAAAATACAACCTTGTTAGTCTGCCCAAGACGATGAGCTCTAGCCATAGCTTGTAGATCGGCATGAGGATTCCAATCACTGAAGTGGAAGAATAGGTTTGGTGACGATAAAAATCATAAAATGACCAGATGAACAAGCATCATGACACATTAAATTGAAAAATATAAATACATAGGCTCACAATTCATGTTAAGAGATTAACCCAAGGAACAAAGCCCAAACATGATAGCACTATGAAACAAACTTTAAGAATTACATACTCAATAGATATTGCCCTGACATAATTTAGCTCCCACGCTCTCACAACAATGGCTTGTTTAATAATTCAACAAAAACATGAACCATACGGAAGAGAGAAAACAAGATAACATGTCTTATACAGCTGTGATATATGTGATCCTAGCCACAAAAAAAAAAAAAACAAAAAAACAAAAAAACAAAACAAAACAAAACAAAACAAAAGCAAGAAGAAAACAAAACAAAGCAAGGATAGACGCCAAATATTTTAGAGGTTCCTCATAATGAAAATGTTCCTCCCCTTGTTAACATTTTCAGCAAGACAATTTGATTCTTGAAACATATCCAATTTCCTCCATTCACCAAATAAATGGGCCACCTCTTCAGCCAACTTACATTTGCATGTGATTTCTAACCACTTCTGACCACATTTATGCAACCTTTTCTTCACCCATGCAAAACAAACTAAATTAGTCACTGCCAGAAAGCCATTAACCACAAGCTTGTTTACAAGGAAGGCAGCATCTTAATTCTTTCTCAACTAATCTATAACCAACTGAAGCAGCATCAAACATTGGTTAATGACTATTTCATCTTGGGACAACTTACAAAAAGTGCACCTCCTTGAGGAATTTATTAGATCATGCAATGACTGCAATGATACATATATATACTGATATATATATATATATACGGAAATTCTATGGTGAGGACGGTCCGTATGAGGACCGCAGTATTAGTGACGGTTTTTCATAGTATTAACGACGGTTTTTTAGAAAATCGTCACTAATACTATGAAAAACCGTCACCAATACTGTAGTCCGCATGATGACCGTCCGCACCATAGACGGACTGTATATATATTTCAATAGTAGAGGTCATTAATGCGCTACTCTCAGACTCACTTTACAAATTACTCCTAAAAATTATTGTAAAGGAAAAGTAAAACAGAAACATTATTAAGTGCCAAAATTTCACCTGTCATATATAATGACTGTATCAGCAGTCGCAAGGTTTATTCCTAGGCCTCCTGCTCTTGTAGAAAGCAAAAAACAAAACCTGGACGAATTTTTGGCATTGAACCGATCAATTCGTATTTGTCTTTCAGCTCCACCAACCTTACCATCTATACGTTCATACTGCCATTTCTGAAGAAAGAGGAGAAACAAAATCAAATCATTTACAAAAGGTAATAGACCCAGCATTAACCTCCTTTCAGATCCTAACATCAGAGAAATGAAAACAAAAAAGCCTCCTTTTATACCTTGTAAGTACAGTAATCTTCTAACAAGTCTAACATGTGCTGAAATTGTGAATATATGAGAACTCTATGACCTTGCTCTTTAAGCTTTACCATCATTTTGTCCAACAACTGCAATTTCCCAGAAGTCTCTAACAATTGTCTGTCAAATAGTAACTCTAGTGTTAAACAAAAATACACTCCATCGCATTTACATAACTACCTTAACAAAGCAACATTTATTTGGACTCAGACTCTGAATCAGCAGAAACATACATCTCTGTCAACAACCACAAGCACCAAAATTCTAAACATACTTGAAGCATAAAAAAAAAATAATCATCACTCTATGAGGGGGGGAGATGGAAAGGAAGAAAAAACAGGGTTTCAGATAGATCACTTAAATAAGAATATTGAAGATAATCTTATAAAATTTACTTGTAAGATTCATTTGCATCTTCTATATCTGGTTCAACTCCCTCTAACATGTAAGGATGACAACAGAGCTTGCGTAATTCCATTACCACATTGATAAGCGATATCTGGTATTCAATCACAAAGATATGTTAGATAAGATCAAAACACAATGGAAAAGATCTTTATTTCAATGAAAAATAGTCCTACCTGTGCACCACCACGGCGAGTTAATATCTGATAATTGCGAGTAAGAATTGCTTTGTAATACTCTTTCTGCTTGCTACTTAAGTCAACACGCAAAATAAGTTCCTTTTTGGGTGGTAGTTCCTTCATGACATCCTTTTTCACTCCTGCAGCACCATTAATGAGTTGCACTCAAAAACAAATTGATTTTGAACTTTGGAGGCATATATAAAGAAGATCATCTCCTGTTCGATTCTGGCTACCATAGATTCAATTATCCCAACTAAATAGTACATGATAAATAGATGAAAATTAATTTTACTTCTGTTTTACTGTTTTATAATTAGCTACCAGAAGAAGCAAAATGGAAGCAATAATTTTTTTTATTCTCTCAAAACTTGAAAGTGAAAGGAGATTGATTTTCAAAATATCATCTAGCTTCTACACGTTTAAAAACCATGACATGTACAATGAACTTAGAAATGAGAGACTCCATCAAAACTTGACTGCAACAATGATCATAACTAATTTGATTGAAGTTCAAATTCTCAACACAAATCAACCAAAATTGTTCAAGTAATAGGAAGACTTATTTGTGTTGCATGCTCAAATAATGGTAGTTAATAAGCTAATAAAGTGGAAAGATGTAATCTGGTCAGCACTAATAAAAAGAACGAATATTTATAAGATAAGCACTGTCATTCAAATCATAATCATCAACCTCAGTTTCACATAGGATTTCAAAAAAGGAAAATCTCAATTTCACATAAATCGATGGTAACAACAATCAAGATAGTTTTCCAGTCAAATCATAGACCCCAAACTACATTTCCAGCAATTGGCATTGAAACCCTCCAGAATGCATGAATGGGTCCCAAATGGGACCTGTATGCACATACAATGCAGATTTAGTCCACTGAAATAAATGCAGAGACAAAGGAACCAGGGAAAAACAAAACAAGAATTGAAGAACTGAGAATAGCTGTGTCCAAGTAAAATAAAATAACCCTTCGACAAAAAATGTCAGTGCTAAAAAATCACGCAGGCATAGATTGGTTAAGTAAATTTGAGTACCAAGTTTTATGCCAAGACACTAAAAAATTTATATAAGGGATCTATTATTCTTTTACCAACTTAAAAGAGATCACAAAATTCAAAGACTGTACAGGAAAAATTTTCAAAACCATTTCTTCCAAAATTTGGAAACAAGTTCAGACTTTAGACATCATAAGAATAATAAAAGAAGTTATAAACAACAATGGAATTCAAGAAACAAAGCCAACACAAAGAATAAACTAATCAAGACAACTAAAATACCAAACAGTAATTAAATAAAACCTAAAAAAGTAACTGAAGAAAAAAATTTGCATTTGAAAAAGGTCTAAGATTGATACTTCTGAGAAGATGGGGCGCCAACATTTTATGAAGTCTAGATATCTGCTCCTCTTGATTGATATCCTTAAATTCTTCCTGAAACTCCTCCAGACTTCCAAACTGCGAGGCATAAATATCAATTACTGAATGTGGGAATTTATAAACATCAACTTTGATACCCATTTTAAGGTAACTTAAAATATCTGCCATTGCATTAGATGTTTAAGATACTAACCTTCCCAGCATCAAGGAAGTGCATAAGCATGAAAAGTTCATCAAGATTGTTCTGAAAGAATACCAAACAGGAGTCCATTCATAAGTTTGAACAAACAAATACCAATCATTTTATTTAAGTAAAGAAAAGAAAGGAGGTGATATATAATACTCAGAACAAGGAAGAAGATGATTCCCTTTTACCCCAAAAACACCCAGGAAATGCAGATGAAAGAAAAGATACAACAGACATAACACCGCAAGCATTAACTGGCATAAAGTTCACATACCAAATAATGATAGCCAATGTGGAAAGATGTCCAGAGGACATTAACAATCATATGGCTGCATGCATTTAGATACTTAAAATTACGTAGTAAGAGAAATTTATAAAACAACTGAAAAGGAATTGATAACAAGAAGACAAAGTACACAACTTCTATCATCAGGAAGATAACTTGTAGCGATAATTAGGGGTCAATTTTCCACATCACTGCAAGCCATTTAACTTTGTCAGCCCAAGGCATTGGAACAAGGCCATACAAAATTCTAATTATGTAGTCCCAATTTGAATCTCAAAATAAAAAGGTTTTTTAAACCCTACACAGAAGTAAGACAGCATGTCTCATCCAAACCCACATAAAATCTGCAAATAAGCTGACCATAGAATAAATCAGAAAGACAAGCAAATTTTTTCAAGTTTCATTTCAACAAAATGCTCCAATACACTATTGGCATGTTTTAAGCATACATAGAAAATCATTTACAGTTCATCTTCATCTTATCCAAAATTTTCAAACCGAAGTGTCCACAAAACCACTAAATAGTTTATTGGACTTTTACCATATGCAAACATTCTATGGACAGAGGAGCATTCTTCTATACAATAGTATAACCAATGATGAGTAACTTGTATTCTATCCATAGCATTGTGAACAGTTCTTACACTTCCCAGGACGACAAAGACCAGTTTACATTAAATTAAGGTCATCAACATCCAGATACCTGGAATTCATAAGCAGACAAACAAAACCTAACATAAAGGTACTAAAATATCACAAAGAATCAACAAACCTGAAGAGGAGTTCCAGTCAAAAGCACACGGTGTCTACTTGAATACTGCTTCAATGATGAAAACAACTTTGAATCCTTATTTTTGAGACGATGGCCTTCATCGACAATCTACATGCAGATGTCAGCATTAAGAGGAATTAAATCTTGAGGACTAGCAATGTAAATATCGAGTCACAGGATGTTACCATACACTCCCACTTTATTGGTTTCAGTGATGTTGTGTCTAAGTTAATCATCTCATATGATGTAAGGAGGACATCAAATTTGATCCTATCTTGCTTGCTTTCAGTAACTAGTAGACCAGACTTCTTTTTCTTGATTTTCTTATGATTTTTAGGATAGTAAAATTCATACTCCCTTATTATTGCACGAGCTTGGGAAGTACCAACGTACATAACCTGCAAAAAGTGAATTTCCCCTCAGGACCATACTGACTAATTATGCAGACAAATAGAACAATCTCATTCACATACACAATTCATTTGAGGTGCCCATGTTGCAAATTCACGTTCCCAGTTTCGCAATGTTGATAGTGGTGCAACTACCAAATGTGGAGAGATGTTCTCCCCAAAAAGTGAGGCTAAAAATGCAATACTCTGTATTGTCTTTCCTGTAACCAAACAAGTTGCAAAGCATTGCTATCCAGCCAAAAAAGGAAAATCGAAACATCAGAAAGACTTACCAAGTCCCATTTCATCAGCAAGTATAACATGAGTTTGTTTGGACCAAGAGAAACGCAAGAAATTCAACCCCTCAAGCTGATAAGGATGTAGTGTACCTTCAATTACACCAAAATGCAGTTAGACATTCATGAAGAAACCAAAAGTTTGTATAACACAAGCATACCAGAAAGAAAAATATATATGACCAATTTACCTCCAGAAAGAAATTCAGGACTGTGTTCATACTGTTGAAACTCTTTTTGCTTCCTTTTTGATTCAGCAGCATCTTTAATACTAGTTTTCTGCTTATTCGAAGGTAGTTTGCGAGACCTAGATTGTATTCTATTGAATTTATCAATTTCTGGCTGAAATGCAGATATGTCTGATTCAAATTCCCAATAGCAATCATCATAAGGAAGTTCTTTCCACTTTACAAGATATTCCTTCTCATCATCATCTCCCCTGCAGCATCCACATCACATCCATTAAACATTAATATAAAAGGGATGAGAAACCCTCTAGGATCATAAGATTTGGCTCAAAAGACAGATCCTACTACCATTGGATTGTACTTGATAATAAAGAAGAGAATATTTATGAAGCATAAACCTGCAAGCAATAATCCGATCAACAGTAGTCCATTCTGGTCGAATGGCAACAAAGTCATCCTCGGAATTATTACTTGATCCCATTTGACGGTGGAAATTGTTCACTTTTGTCTTTAGACGTGGATGGGTCTTGAAAGCTTTGTGGAACTCTTTCTCCGGCACCCTGAATAAAAAGTATGTGCGGCATGTAAATGGAAACTCTCAAAATGACAAAGATCCAGTTAAGAGTCAGGGGAAACTAGTCTACAACCATAAAGTGAAACAAAATTTTCCAAAAAAGAACCCCGAGTCTTAAATGACATTACGCTTAAATTGAATTAATTGCAATGTTTGCCAATAGAAACAGCTATAATATGTTGATGCCACTAATCAAGATATTACCATGTACAATGCAGATAAGATAATCCCTTCCATTTAACAAGATATTGTTTTACAAATATTTGCTTCGTTCCAAGCTTTGAGGCATCACTATCATCAGCTACAGTAGGGCGCATTTCACAGTCCAATATCTTATCGATATCATTAAGAGGGCTAACCTGCAAAACCATTTAAATTTCCAGATATCAACAACATTTTACATATGTAATTACAAGGACTCAAGCAAAAACAAATTCAAATATGTAACCATACACATTCAGGACATCTCCAGTTAGAAGGAAGAGGAGCTTTCAATGGTGGAAGCAGACACTTAGGATGGTAAGCATAAGTACATGTTTCACAGCACAGAAGATTCCCACTTTCTCCACAGGCTTGACATGAACTCTCTTTCTATTTTGGGGAGGGAAAAAAAAACATTTAGCATGTATAAGAGCAAGGAAAGTAGTAAGATGGATTATTCTTTAAAACATACATTCACATATATACATATATAGACACAAAAATATACATGAATGAGATACTTAAAGAAATGTTTCCCCCCTAATATTCTGGTTCATGGAAATATCAATTCCATCCTTTTCTGTCAACATTAAGTTCAAGTCTTCAAGCCAATAACACCTGAGTTTCCAACAATAAGAAATGGAGCTCTTCACCATCCAAGTTAAAGAGGAATACTTTTGAACATCAACAGAAGATGCAGACTGCAATGCTGAGTTAAAAGAGCGAATTACTTTCTTACGTATCATGTTCTGTATTATACATGCAAAAGCCAGAAACCTAGAAGTCCTTGCTGCAACACTTTCTATACTTTTTCAAATGCTGAAAATAATATTTTTTCTTTTTCAAACATATTGAAGATTTTACTTTTCCCTGTTTCCCAATGCCCAGAGTATCAACAGAACATCCTTGACCCAAAAATAGAGGAGGGATAAGGGGATCAATCATGCTAAGCCTAAATGAGTGGACATCAGAAATTTCTGAAAAGGCCTCTAGTTAGTAAGCATGTATGAAGTAAAAGCTTCAATTGTTTAAAGATTGATTTATGAGACAAAGGAAGCATCGTTAAAATGCTTTGAATAATTTAGTGCATTAACAAGTTACTGTTGTACTTGATATCTAAAAATGTCAGAATACTTAGCAATATTTTCTTCTTCATTAAGTTGCATTGAGAATTTGATCTCCTCTCCTAACTTTTACTTCTCTTTACTACCAAGTATAAGAATCCATAAAAAGCCAAATCCAAGAAATTACATGTCCATATTATTTTTATCATGATGATTCAAGAACTCCACTAGGAGCACTGTTCCGCCAAAACTATATTATTCACTTCACTCCTCTAGGAAAATTCAAAACAACAACAACAACAACAACAACAACAAGAATAATAATAAGAAGAAGAAGAGAGAGAGAGAGAGAGAGAGAGAGAGAGAGAGAGAGAGAGGAAGATAGTTAAAGAAGAAACAAACCGCATCATCCCTAACTATCTTCTCAAACTTCTCCTGAGCTGTCCCATGTCTCCCAGGTACAACATCAGCATCATCATCAGATTCATCGAGGTTATAAATTGGCCTTCGATCTGATCTAACTCGTAGCCTCTCGACCAAGCTACTCATATTCTGTATGAAACAAAAGAGTAACATTCTACTAGATTAGCATCCCCCAAAAAAAGAAGATTAGGACACCGAAAGAACAAAATATGAATTACAATTAACAATAACTCCCTACTTTTTCAAATACTGATTTACGATCGGTTTAGCATCAAGTAAACGATTTGTCTCCACTGTTTGCTTTTTTAAAATTTGATTTTTCATGAATCCTAGCAAAATTCTTGTATAACTTCCCCACTTCGAAAAGTACACGCCCGTAAAAATAATATATTATACGTATACATTACATATTTTAGCATTTTACAACACCTCAATTCTCAAACACACAGAAAAAAAATGTTCAAATTATTAAAACCAGAGAACGAACCGCAAATATTGCAGCAAAAACACAAAACAACGCACAGAATATAAGAATTAACAGTAATAACAGCGAGTGATACTCGAATGAAGTCTCAAAAAAAAAAAAAAAAAAAAACAATATCATTTGCCAGAAACCGGAACAATTGGATAAAAAATATAGGAAACTGATAAAGCCATTTGCGAAGAGAATCAAGAAGGAAGAGAGGAATTAAACCACCATTTACGAGGACGAAGCTGCGTCACACTGTACTGATAGTGAATTTAGGAAGACAAAAAGAATTACCGGAGATTGCCGGATCTGAGGGACCCAGTGAACAGAGATTCTCGCCTGAAACCCCTGAAGCCCAAAAGTGCCGGAGTGTTGGAGCGGGTTAGAGAAAGAAGTAAAGACGGTGCAGTGCTAAAATCACCCGACAGTTGAGCACACGATTTGACCAAAAAGACCAAAAAAAAAAAAAAAAAAAAAAAACAATCGTTTGTTATAAAGGGCTTTGAATTTCGATAATTTTACATTCGGGTTTAAAACAGACAGCAACGATTTTACTTTTGGTTTCGCTGAACAATGATGCATAGAGATTTAAAATAGTTTTTGACCATTTTATGGCAATATAATTTTAAATTGCAACATTACATGTTCATTTTCTAGTTTCCACTCTACTTGATGGGAAAAAAAACAAAAATGATGGATTTCTTTTTCTTTCTTTCTTTTTTTCCCTAAATTTTTTTGGAGAAAAAAGCAAAAGTTCCATGCAACTTGTGATTAAAATGTTAATGCAGACGATGAAATGAATGATGCATTCATAATTATATGATGATGCAAATTGATTTTAAAAAACTGTATTTTAAGAAAAACATAAAAGTATTTGACAAGATTGAATTGGATCGAAATGAATTATAAATTAAAAATATATAAGATTAAATAATCTTTAATTTTTTACTTTAAAAAAATTATCAAATGCAACAACTATACAATATGTTATCGTAAGATGTACAATACGATAGCATATATATCATATATTTTATGTATAAAATATCATACAATTATTATGTTTATAAAACAAATTCACATAGTTATTTCGTTAAACATTGTATCTTTAATATATGATATAATGGTTTTCACTTACCTTTTCTAAAAGGTGCATCATAGTACTTACAGGAGTTTTATTTAATGTATATTTTTCTAAAAATTCAATAAATTTTATCAATCATTTCATGCAAATGATACATAAACGAAGATGATTTAAAGGATACAAAATTTATTTTATAAAACTATACCAAGCAAATGGAATACGCAATTTGAAAATGTTGACTGGTAATCAAATATTAGACGGTATATATAGATAGAATTCATTGATAAATATCTCCAAAATTTTAAAGGAATTATTTTTTTTTTTTAAATATAAAAATACTGAAATTCATTGCAGAAGCGCACAAAAAGCCTCCAAAACGAGGGAATTACAAAGAAACACCGCATCCAAGCATATCAGATGCCTGGATGTCCAAAATGTCACCAGGAAGGGAAGATAAATTACAACCAATGTCAAAAAGCAGACCATCATGTAAAGCTTTTTTAGCAAGCAGATCTGCCAATTTATTAGACTTCCTAAAATTCCAAGAGATAATCCAATTAAAACTAGCAAATAAAGATCTAAGGTAAAGGAGATCGTATCTGGCTGTCTAAGATGATGGGTCTTCCTGGTCATTGATTCCATTAACAACCATTGTCGAGTCTAAAGACTAGCAAATCTTGTCCCAGTTCAAATCTGAGGCCACACTTGCAGTCCAAACCAACGCCTTAATTTCAGCTTCCTACAGAGAGCCACAGCAGACCAGATTCGATGCAAGCTTGAGAAGATTCCCTTTGCCATCTCTAGCAACGAAAGCTAAACCTGCCTTGCCATTAATAAAGGCTGCATCAATATCGATTTTCCACCAGCCTTCCGGAGGTGCTTTTCAGTAGTCTTTGAATTTTTTTGCGAGATCTTTGTCAGCATCCTTAACAGATATGAATTCACCCACAAGGCAGTTGAATCGAAAGACCACGTCCAAATTTGATGTGACATTGGAGAAAAATTTCTCATTCCTACAGATCCATGCAAAATACATAAGTAAAGACAGAAAAATAGATATAGTTCGTTCCTCCATGCATTGGAAACAGGCTTCCGGCTTAGGGATAATGCAAAAGTCCACGAGCTCCCCAATATTCGAGACCTTCCAAAATTTTAAAGGAACTTTGTCTACTGCCAATGGATATGAAATATCAGTTTAAAAAAAAATAGATGATTTTCCCTAAGTTTGAAACTATTTTGGTTGACAGAACTAACATATTATTTTTAGGGTCATGACAGAATATAATAAATAATAATATGATATAACGAATTTGATAAAAAATTATAATAAAATTAATAGTATAATGATATAATTAAATTGATAAGGCTACTGTGGACCACTTTTAGCAATTTTAATGGTGTAGACTTCAGGTCCTTCACTGTAAATATCTACAGGCATCATATGAAAAATGTGTACCGTGATTAATATTAAAAAGCGTAACTACTAATTACAGCTCCAAAGAAAGCATATGTCCTCATACAACATTAAAACTCAACAACCTCGCAATTAAAATCCCAGTCCTAATCTACTAAAGCAAAATCTTGAATCTTTTTGAGACGTGCATACTTGCCAAACTATTGAATTTTCTTTCCCTAACCGTCTTAATTTATATTTTATCATCAATAAGTTTTTTTTTTTTTTTTGGGTAAATATTTCATCATCAATAACTTTTTTTTTTTTTTAGTAAATATTTTATCATCAATAAGTTTCTATATGTGTCATGTCTGTATCTAACTTTATTAGGAGAACTTAATTGTATTCCCTTAAAAGAAGCCTTATAAAAATATGAATTTTTTTTTCACAATTTTAAAAAAAAACTTTATATAATATCGTTTTATATAAAGTTTTTTAAACATTACCATCTACATATATAAAAAATATAAAATAAATTTATACTATATTTTTAATACATAAAATATACACAAAATATAGAGTTTTAATTAACCTAAAATATATATATATATATATATATATATATTTTTCACAATTCACTTATAAATTAAATACCACTCTAAAATAAAATATTCAAAATATTTTTGGGCGAAGCTGATAGCCATGGAGATTCTACAAAATTTTATTTTCCATTATAACACTTTTAGACAATAAAAGATGTATTATTTGAAACATTCGGTCTCAAAATTATGAATATCTTTAAAAATATTTAATCATATACTTATGAATATATTTAAAATATTAAGTTACATATTTTTAAATATATTTGAGATGTTCATATTTAAATACGTTTAATTGTATATTTTTGAATGTGTTTGAGATATTTAATTGCATATTTCTAAATACATATAAGATATTTATATCTAAAAATATTTAATCACATATTTCTAAATATATTTAAAATATTTAATCATATAATTTTCAGATACATTTAAAATGTTCAATTCTATATTTATGAACATAAATATATTTAATAGTAATTTTAAATTAAGGTAAAAAATATAAATTTATAGTAAAACTATGTAAAATGTGCAATTAAAATTTATTTAAAAATACTTGTACCTGTATGTGAATTATTGTTTTTTTTTAATATTGATGATGCTGAGATTTAAATCATTGGCTAGAAAATTTGTTCCCCCACATGGACAGATAACTTAACTAATTCATAAATTTGGATTACATAATATTTATACATTCGTATGCCTATTGGCTTTTGATATAGAAGATAAAATTTAATAATTGCTCTAATCAATAACGAGGACAATTGTATCCAATAAAAAATAACTAAAAACTTTCAAAGTTTATTTACTTTAGCATGAGAGATAAGTTTATTTATTTACTCAATTTATGTTTTTTTTTTTTAATGTTTTTGAGTTCAACCAATATATCCATGATCAAAACTATATTTATTACCCAAAAAAATTGGAACTATATTATATTAAAGTCTATGTTATATTAAAGTTTGAAGTTGACCAAATTATGTTGAATTGAGATGAAATTAAAAAGTATTTAATCTGGACAATGTAAGCATATATATAAGAAAACTTCGTGTAAACCATTGAGAAACCTTTAAATCATTTACATTACTTAATTTAAAATGTTTCTCAATGGCTTATATATCTGACTAAAATAAAATTTCAATTCATATTTTTATTTTAGTTAGTTAAACTTACAAGAAGAAAAAAGATTTTTTTTTATTATTTTACAATATTTCATTTATAATCTATCAATATGATAGGTCATACTTATTTTTTTTGTGATGATAAATGACCTACTTAACTCAATGGTTAGAGCATTGCTTTCATATGATGGGAGCCATTGGTTCAAATTTAATAGTAAGCAGAACTTATTCGATACTAACGTAAATAGTCTTTAATAAAATTTTCTACTCATGCTTTTTTATTGATTTTGTATCTTTTTCATCATATTCTATTTATCTATTTAATTTTGAACTAAATATCATTTGTTTTCACTGGAAGTCGATTATACTTGATTAATTCTCATTCAATTTTAATAGGCAGAAGCAAACAAAATAAAATAAGGTGTATAAACAGAACTTTTTATAATAAAGGTCATTATTTTTCAAAATAAAAATTTGAATTATTTTAATATAACAAAAAAATAGAAGTTTAAAGTAATATTTTAAAAAATAATTTTAATTTGCTTCCATAATAGAAAACAAAATATTCAAAAAAATAGAATAAAAATTAAAAATTAAAAAGATTGGAGGAAAAAAAAAAAAAAACGCAGTTTCAACCAGGACTAACATCCATTGTCATAAAAACAAAGACCCAGAACGCGTACCGGTAGTCTGAGAAGAGACTCTGTAAAACATGGGTGCGTGGTGTAGGAAAGTGGCATGGGCTCAACTAAGCTGAACTGCTGGGCTGGCCCAATAACCTCCGACCAGAATGTAAGAGAGTAAGCGTGCCATCGGTTTATAATTTATAAATATTATAGATTTATAAAAGTCAGTTGATTTTAGAAATAAATATTAAAATTTCTCGAAATGTTTTTTTATGGTTTGAATTAAAAGTAATCCACTGGCATTAAAAAATGAAGCCCACAAATCATAAAAAAATGCTATCTACAATTAAATTTATAGAGAAAAGATGTATATAACATTATATTAAAACCAACGGTATTAGATTTATTTATATATATAATTTTATTGAGTTTATTCAAATGTTACAAATATCATTTCATAATATTAGGGGTGGGCACGATTCGGTTTGGATCGGTTTCACCCGAGAGTTTCAACCGAACTGATTATTCGATTACCCACAAATACTAATCCGAACCGACCCGTGGATAATGGAAAACCAAGCATTTAACCAAATAAACGGGGCTGGTTTAGTTTGGGTTCGGATTGGTCGGTTTGGACTTATATTTGGGCCTTCGATTTTGGATTTGTTTTCGAATTAGTGGGCCAGAAATTATATTCGGGCCTACAATTTTGAGCATACTTTCAGCTAATCGGGCTGAGTTTATTTTTGAACTTATAGTTTTTGGCCTGTCTAATATACAATTAGAAATTATCTTCATTAGATTCTTTTCAATTATTTTGAAGGTTTAAAATTTTTCAAAAAACTATCCAACGGAAATGAAATGGCAAATTTTTTAGGTATGAAATGAAATGGCAAATTTTTTATTTTTTAGGTATGAAATGACAAATCTTTTTAAGTATGAAACAATCAAAACTTCAATATATATCAAAGGGAAAATTGAAATTGAGAAATGCAATGCCAGTATGCCACTGCCACTCACCAAAATTGAGAATCGGAAATGCAGACACAAAATACAAATATCAAAATAACAATCTCACATCCCCATCCGCTCCCAAAGAGACAAAAAGAAAAAAGAAAAAAATAATAACTACTACTATCAAAGCAACTAATAAGCAAGTTTTACAAATGACTTAAGAGAAATGGTAATACATTGACAGTAAATATAAAAGAAACAGTAGGAAAAAAAATATAAGCAGCCTGCAATTAGCACTGCCAAATCCTTCACTGCCACTGCTACAAAACCTACAATCACAAAGGACACCAAAATAAATTAAACCAATACATTATTAGTTTAACAATGTGATGATTATTAAGAAATGAAAAATAAAACGAAGAGAGTTACTTTCATCATGGTCAAAACTCACAAGCTTTCAAGTTTTAAGTACATCCACTGATTCCACTCAATGCACCATCAATCCTTTTTGTTGCTACTATCTGGACTCATTGCTACTGTTTGGCTTTGGCATAGATCTTGGAGTGACACCAAACAGCAAACATAAGCAAATATTATAAAAACATTCAAAAAAACCATGATATGCATACAAATAGAAAATAATCTCAATTGCATATTACATTACCTGCATCTAAACTTTCATAATACTCCATCTCTTCTAACAAAAATCTGTCAAAACTTGGAGAAGCATTAAGCCAATTTTGACAACATATCAAAGCCTCCACCATTTTAGCAGTCAAAGAGCTCCTAAAAGGATCAAGTATCCTACCTCCACTGCTAAAAGCACTCTCGGAAGCCACAATGGAGATAGACATCCTTTGCAATCTTCTCTAACACAGGGTATTTCTCTCCATTAACCCTCCACCAATTTAAAATATCAAAATCCTTAATTAAATCAGACTCACAAGGGTCGGCCAGATACCTATCCACATCATTTTTTACCTCCTTACATTGGCTTTGTTCTCTCTTCTTCAAATAAGCAATCCAAACCTGGTCAGCATAGTTGACATGCTCTAATTCACTGTTATTACTATCCAAACTAGTTCTAGAAGACTCAACACCAGTGGAAGATTGATAACTACCATTTGAACCCATTTCTTTTTCATTATACCAATTATATAACCTCATCAAAGTTTTTTTCAAACCATTTGTCGATTTAGGAACCCTGCTTTCATCATTGTCATAAAGCATCCCATAGCTAAATGACACATAATCCAACTTATATCTTGGATCAAGCACTGCTGCAATTAGAAGCAATTTATTGACATTTCCCATGGAACCCCAATATTTATTATACTTTTCTCTCATTTTCCTTGCCATAACACATAACCGGTCATCCTCACTAACACATAAATCATCCAATTGTTTTTGTATGGAAGAAACTTGATGGAAATGTATGTTGGAGCTAACATGTAAAGAGACACTAAATTTAAGAGTTACATCATAAAAGCCCTTAAGAAATTTGACAAAAACTTTGGCATCATCCCAATGCCAAGCTAAAGGAGGTCCAACTTTTTTTCTACTACTATCATCCTCTCCAAAATAGGAAGCATAATGTCCATCTTCCTCCCCCATTCTCTCAAAAGCTTTTTGAAATTTCAAATCCAACTCTAACATTAAGTATGTGGAATTCCATTTGGTTGGAACATCCAAACATACTAAAGATTTGCTATCAATTTTCTCTTGACTTATACACTCCTTAAATTTTTGCAATCGAGAAGGAGATGATCTAACATATCTTACAGCATTACGAATGCTAACAATTGCCTCATCTAATTCTTT
Source organism: Ziziphus jujuba (assembly GCF_031755915.1). NCBI lineage: Eukaryota > Viridiplantae > Streptophyta > Magnoliopsida > Rosales > Rhamnaceae > Ziziphus > Ziziphus jujuba. The sequence goes on along the minus strand of NC_083383.1, from coordinate 7,445,257 downwards.
CAAACCCTCACACACAATCAAATTGACAATATGTGCACTACATCGAATATGCAAAAAATCAGCATCCAATATACAATTTTTCCAATGTACCATTTTCCTCTTAAGATATGCAATTACATTATTGTTTGCACTTGCATTATCAAAAGTTAGCGTGAACACTTTTTCAATACCCCAATTATGCAAACAAACCTCAATTAGCTTTCCAATTGCCTCTCTTTTATGATTAGGATCCATACAAAAATTTAAAATTCTTTTATATAACATCCAATTATCATCAATATAATGGGCAGTCAATGACATATAACAAACATTTTGAATAGAGGTCCATGTATCAGTTGTAAGACTAACCCTTTGCTGGTTTGCAACAAACATTGATCTTAAAGCTAATTTCTCATCTAAATACAATTGATAAATGTCCTTCACAATGGTTCTTCTAGATGGAGGATCAAACTTAGGACATGCAACACTACAAAAGTGTCTAAACCCATGGCCTTCTACAAAACTAAAAGGTAACTCATCCAAAATTATCATTTTGGCACATGCCATCCTACATGCCTTTTTGTTGAAAATAGTAGCTACCAAATTGCTACCACTACCATCGGATTTCCTATCAAAAGTTAAGGTATTTTGCTTCTTTTCATCTGAGTTATAAGGATTTTTCTGACATTGCTTCATATGATTCCTTAGGATACTAGTTCCACACTTCTTAGAACCACATGCATAATCCTTATGGCAGTAAATGCATTCACATCTAGGGTCATCAGGATCACCACCTTCTATTTTAATAAAGTGATCCCATACATTACCTAGAAGGTTTTTTTTTTCCCCTAATGGAGGTCGTGGAGGTAATGTAGATTTGGCATCGGAAGGTATAGGGTTTGACAGTGATGGTGATGGATTTTGACCTATTGGGGTTTGAGAGGAAGGTGCGTTAACTGATGATGGGGAATCTGGGTCCATATCAAGCATAACTAGGATACTGTTTACATAAGAGGAAACAAACAGAAACAAGATAGCAATTACACAACAATTCAAGGCCACAAATTCCACAATCTCAATCAAATTAAATTACAATAAATTAAACAGCAAATAATAGTTTTGCTTCCTTAAATAATAACATAGAACCATCGGGTCCAAGCTCTTTAATCCTTAAACCAAACTACCAACAACTACCAACAATATACATTTTCCCTACCAGCAATTAGCATGTTTTCGGAATTGATAGCAACTACCAACAAAATACATTTTTCCTAAACCAAACTATCATACACAGCCACATGAAAATTTTCCAACTACATGCATTATTCACATTAGAACTTTCCATTTAAATTCATGACCAAATATGCACTAATACAATATCTGCATAAAAAATCCAGGACCAAATATGCACTATGACCAAATATACATCAAAAATTCAGGACCAAGCATACAATATTCCACAATTCCACAAAGACTCAAAATTAAACAGCAACTAAAAAAATTCCACAATTCCACAAAGACTACAAATTAAATAGCAATTTCAAAATTTCAGAGTCACAAAGACTCTAAATGTAAGCTAACCTTTAAAAATTGCACAATTCCAACTACACAATTTCAATTCCACAATATTCAGAAATTGCACAATATTCTATAGTTCCAAAAAAAAAAAAACTAATAATTAAAAAGCAATTTCTGAAATTCAGAGTCACAAAGACTCTGAAATGAAAGCTAACTTGTTTAAAATTGGCAACTTTAGGAGTTCAGGGTTACAAAGACTCTGAAATGTAAGCTAACATGTTTAAAATTGCAATTTCAAAAATGTTGGAGTCACAAAGACTCTGAAATGCAAGCAATCTCACAATTTGAATTCAAAACTTCATAGAAAAGAGTTTCAAAGACAATTCACAGATACAATTCAACATTTCACAGACAGTTCAATCTCACAAAAGCTAATCCGATTATTTTCTTCACAAAATTACAAAAAAAGAACAAAATCTATAGTCTATTTATGCAATCACACTTTATCCATCCACAGCCAGTGAAAGTTTAAGAGAAACGAACAACTTACCTTAAGTTATTACAGCTTTAAACATAGGCCACAGAGCCACCCACGAGAATGACACAGCCACAAGCCACGGACCTGCCTCACCTTCAATCCTTCAACTTGAATGGCCAATTTTCTCTTTAATATTAAAATCCAACAGTCATTAAACATTTAATATTTCAGAATTGAGGAGATAATCAAAGAAAAATATATAATTTTGAAATAGTGATTTCTTAGAACTTAAACCCTACAAGGAAAAAAATTAGAAAAAATAGAAATTTGCAAAATTACCTTCGAATTAACGTGATCGTTGGTGACCATATGATGGTAATCGAGGCTTTTGATGGTCTCACAGTTATCGACCCACCGTAGAGTAACAATGTCTAATAGTCTAGGCTAGGGTTTTGGATAGCTACCTCAAGCTGAGAATGGATAGATTGGAGAGTGAGAGAGTGAGATGAGAGTTAAAAAGATAAAGAGAGATTGAATTTTAGAGCAAGAGATAGAGAGAGAGAGAGAGAGGAGTGAAGAGATCTATAAGAGAGGGTTAAATGGTGAGAGATTGCGAGTGAGAGAATGGAAGATAAGGGAGATTACCGTTGTCCAAGAGATGGCAGAGGACAGGTGCTCGTCGGCCTGAGAGATGGTGAATGGTGACTGAAAGTGACAGCTGAGCTAGGGCTTACCAGAGGCAAGAGAAGAGATTGAAAGAAGAGGGGGAGAAGACAGAAGAGAACTTTCGAGACGAGAGCAGAGTGAGAGAATGTTTTTTTTCTTTTTTCTTTTTTTTTTGTTTAATATCAAATATAAAATTAATAAAACTATAAACATATTATTATTATTATATATAAAAATGTAATTATATATATTTTTTATAATATTTAAAGTATTCGGTTCGGTTCGGACGGCCTGATGATTTTTAGTTTAAAAATTGACATCTGAACCGAACCATCTCCTTCTTTGTTAAATAATAAACGAACCGTCCAACCGAACGCAACCAATCCAATCCATAGGCGTTCGATTTGATCGGTTTTACCGGTCCGATTCGGTTTGACCGGATTTTTGCCCACCCCTATTTCATATTTATAAAGGTGCTAGTGGAGTTCTTAAACTAAAACTATAGATAGTTTTTTTTTTTTTTTTTTTTAATCAATTGAAGAATGAGAGTTCTAGCATCAGATGTTAAATTTTAAAATAATATTATCACCTCTGGTTATTGTTAATTGAGGTCCAGGAGAACAAACTAATTTATAATCTTTTACTAATTTTCATTGACTGTTGGCTGATATATTTCAATTAATTTTGTACAAAATATCAATTTATCAATTAAAATTTTTAAGCATCTTGAAAATTTGAGTTGCAAAAATAATATTTTTAAGCCTCGATATACATTTCGGAAATATTCTACAACCTTCCATTACCGCTTCTCCAAGCTTCCTCTTAATTACACTCCTAAAAAAAAAAAAAAAAAAAAAAACTAACTCTGTCTCTGTCACCGTACCTCTTCTCTTTCTATCTCTGCTTGGCAAAAAGGGGCGTATCAGAAAACCTTCAAACAATTCAGAATTGCAGGCTCTATTTGATTTTTCATCTGAATATGGCGACCAGAAAAGCTACGAAGCTCGCCAAGTCGGCCATGGCGGCTGTTAATGCCTCCAGAACCTCGAGAAGTTCTCTCACACAGTCTCATTCCGTAATTTATGGTTTACGCACAGTCGCTTGCTCTAGTTCTACCACGGGAAGGTACATCTCTTCACTTTCTCAGCCTCAGATTGCTGACACACTTCAGAATGATGTCGTTTCGGCCAAGCATTCGACAATCACCTTCGCTAGGAAGTTTCACTCTTCCACTCCGCGTCACTATTCCGCGACTAGCTCTTCCCAGGTTTAAAAACACATACACGAATACGCACGTAATACGGTTTTTTTTCTTTCTTTTTTTTCTTTTTTTACTTAATTTGCCGTTGTACTTTATGAATATACTGTTGGAGTTTGAAACCTGAGCAATCATCTTTTTATCCTAAGCTGTAAATTTGTTTCGATTAACTTATCGTACATGTTTAGAAGTGTTTCAATTCAATAAATTTTAAGCATCGTGATCAGATTTGTAGCGTGCAATAATTTATTATAGAATAATAATACCAAATATAGCTTTGTATATTTAGTATTGTAGGTATTAGCAAATTTGTGAGTTTTAGCAATCTATGCAATTGCCTGTTTACATTGGGGATTGATTTTTGTTTGCCAACAAGTTAGCTTGATTGTGTTTTTGCTCTTACTTATATTTATGCAATGCCTACATGGTGGAGATATGGTTAAAAATCTGTTTTCTTGCTATTCTACTTATGCGTTCATTGAACCGTAACTCTATTTTGTCAGGCTAATCAAAATGAGTTCACTGAGATGGCCTGGGAAGGCATTGTTGGTGCTGTTGATGCTGCCCGAGTTAGCAAACAACAGGTGGTTGAATCTGAGCACTTAATGAAGGCTCTTTTGGAGCAAAGAGATGGGTTGGCGAGGAGAATATTCACTAAGGCAGGGCTTGACAACACGTCAGTTCTGCAAGCTACAGATGATTTTATATCTAAGCAACCAAAGGTATGCATTTTGATTCGATATTTGTGTTAATTTTGTAGGATGATTTACTTTCATCTTATGGTAGGTGATGGGAGACACTAGTGGTCCTATCATAGGCTCACATCTCAGTTTGCTGTTAGACACTTCGCGCAAGCATAAAAAAGAAATGGGAGATGATTATGTGTCTGTAGAGCATCTTCTGTTAGCATTTCAATCGGACAAGAGGTTTGGGCAGCAGTTATTCAGGAATCTTCAGCTTAATGAGAAAGATTTGAAAGATGCTGTTCAAGCAGTTCGTGGAAATCAGCGGGTTACTGATCAGAGTATGAATGGCCTCTTGTACTTTTTGGATTTGGAATCAAATTATTAGAAGAATTACATGAACTGTTAAAAAAATTTATTATATAAGCAAACATAACTGGGAGATTGCAATATGAAAATGTCCCTTGTTTGACCTTGTGTTGAGTTTCATTGAAGGTCTGTTGCATAATTATTTAATTGCTTTTGATTGGTTGTGTATTCTCTCATACTTATGCATTCTCTCTCTCTTCCCCTTCGTATCTTTATAGACCCTGAAGGGAAATATGAGGCATTGGAGAAATATGGGAATGATTTAACGGAGCTTGCTAGGCGTGGCAAACTTGATCCTGTTATAGGTCGGGATGATGAAATAAGACGGTGTATCCAAATCTTATCTAGGAGAACCAAAAATAATCCTGTTATCATTGGTGAGCCCGGTGTGGGGAAAACTGCAATTGCTGAAGGGTATGTTCTTTGAAGTGTAGTTTGTTGTTTGCCTCTGCAAATTTAAATTTCATGATTTTCTGAATGAGTATGTGAAGCTTCTAGCTGCATTATTTTTATTTATTTGAATAAGTTGTTTGAGTCAATACACAACTTTACATCTAGAGGGTACATCAGTGGAACATTTTATGAAGTTTTCCCCCTTGATCATCCTCATATACAGATGTTGTACTCTTTGTATATGCTGCTAACAGACAATTGAGTTTGTTATTTTGATCCTTCTTCTTGATGAATTTGGTTTGAATCAACAGTAATGAAATAGAAAGAAGGGAACTTTCATTTTGTTATTTTCAACAAATATTAGATTAGAAGAATGGTAGATGTCTGCTTATATTTGCTTATATTTAGAGTTTATAAGTTTTAATGAATAAAAATCCTATGGATATGAAATCATTTAAAAATTTATGCATGTCTTGTTTCTAATGTTCACGGTGAGGAAGACCAGTAGTATAAGGACTTGCCTTGCAGGCACAGTAGTTTCTTGGAAAAAGATTGTGATTGGAGGTGAAAAGATTGGACAACATTATTGTGGCATGACCTTTGATACAAAATGTGACTTATATTAAAGGTTCTATGAGTATTCTACATTCAGTAATTATCTTCAAATATTTTTTCAGATTAGCTCAAAGGATTGTGCGAGGGGATGTTCCAGAACCGCTGTTAAATAGAAAGGTCCTTATTAATTTTTGGTTACATTCTTCAGTGATTCTCTTATTTTACATAGAAGTATAAGTCTTTTTTTCTCTCCTTTCTCCTCCCCCTCTTTTCTCTCTTATCACATGAATCTATGGTGATGTTAAAGTTCATAGTTAGATACTGCTTCTCAATTTATTTATCTATTTATTTTTTTAATAACCCTTAACTTAGGATTACACAAGATTCATTCAGAACCCTTGACATTTATAGGATCAGAGATGTGATAATTACTAATAGTTATCTCGTCTGTTTGTTAATAGTTCAAATTGGTTTATGAGATCCAAGTCCTGGGCGCTAATTGATTTAACCTAAGGTGGAGTTTAGTTGAGCCCAAAGTTATGGTAGTTTATTTGTGTAATTTATGGTTGAAGATAATTTGGTAATCACATAGTAGAAATATTACAAATTTGGAACATCCTTGTTGGATTTGGCATTACTGTTGAAATCTGACTAGGTGCAAATTTAGTTAAATAGTATCTATTTTTAGTTGGATGAGAAGTCACATTTTGCTCTAATTCAAATTCTAAAAGAGGGCTTCTTTCCTTTTTTAATGTTAAACTTTGTATGTAAAAGAAAGTAGCACTTTATTTTTATTTTTATTTTATTTATTTTGCAGTTGATCTCCCTAGATATGGGTTCATTGGTGGCTGGTGCCAAGTTTCGTGGAGATTTTGAGGAAAGGTTGAAGGCTGTTCTTAAAGAAGTTACTGCTTCAAATGGACAAATTATTTTGTTTATTGATGAGATTCATACTGTAGTTGGTGCAGGTCAGTGTACTTTCTTGAATTTCGATTTTTGTTTTACTGAATCTTTCCTGGTTATTCCTTGATGTTTTATAAATGAGGTTTGCATTTTGAAGATATACCCTTGATAGATTATAATACGATCTTGAACTCATGGGTTGGTGGGGACAAAGCCACAAAAAAGGAAATTAGAGTAATCCATGATAACATGAGAAAGTTTTGTGATTTTGATTTCTATTAGAATTTGGATAGCAATTAGCATGTGCATATCTGCTTGATTGCATTAATTTTGGTTGATATGAGGGCTAGTTGATGATTTATGTGAAGGGGCTACAAGTGGTGCGATGGATGCTGGAAACTTGTTAAAACCAATGCTTGGGCGAGGTGAGCTTCGATGTATAGGAGCTACTACATTGAATGAGTATAGGAAATACATTGAGAAGGATCCTGCACTCGAGCGTAGATTTCAACAGGTGTTTTGTGGTCAACCATCTGTTGAAGACACTATATCAATTCTTCGTGGGTTGCGTGAGCGGTATGAACTGCATCATGGAGTTAAGATATCAGATAGTGCACTTGTTTCAGCTGCAGTCCTTGCCGATCGGTACATCACTGAACGATTTTTGCCTGACAAAGGTAAATAGTAATCTCACTATTCAATTTTAGATAGGTAGGTTGGTGGAATAGATTTGATTTTTTCATGTTCTTATTTGTGCATATCATAAAGTGGTAGAAAGAAGACAATTTCTACTTCAGCTGCAATGTGGGAATGGCCATCTCTTCTTTTTTCATGTAATTCTTTATATTTTTTAGTGTTGGACAAGGAAGTTAGTTTTTATTCAACTCTTGGCTAGACTTACTAATTCCGTTCTGTAGTTTTGTCCTCTAGCTCTATGTTTCTTACAAACTTAGCTCTTACATTTCAGCTATAGACCTTGTTGATGAAGCTGCTGCAAAGCTGAAAATGGAGATAACTTCCAAGCCAACGGAATTGGATGAGATTGATAGAGCTGTGTTAAAGTTGGAGATGGAGAAGCTGTCTTTGAAAAATGACACTGATAAAGCATCCAAAGAAAGGTTAAGTAAGCTGGAAAACGATCTGGCTTCACTTAAACAAAAACAGAAAGAGGTAACTGAACAATGGGACCATGAGAAGTCTCTCATGACACGAATACGATCAATCAAAGAAGAGGTAATGTTTGGACTTGGTGTGAAGACTTTTACTTTGATTTCCCTCATATGTTCTCTTACTTTTTGTTGTCTTTAAATTTTTGTAGATTGATAGGGTAAACTTAGAGATGGAAGCTGCCGAACGTGAGTATAACCTAAATCGTGCTGCTGAGCTGAAATATGGAACACTCATGTCTCTCCAGCGCCAGTTAGAAGAGGCTGATAGGAACCTTGCTGACTTCCAGAAGTCCGGTAATTCCTTGCTGCGAGAAGAGGTTACTGATCTTGATATTGCTGAAATTGTAAGCAAATGGACAGGTATACCCTTATCAAACCTTCAACAATCAGAAAGAGACAAACTAGTCCTGCTAGAGCAGGTTCTGCACAAGAGGGTGGTTGGTCAAGATATGGCAGTGAAGTCCGTGGCTGATGCAATCCGTCGTTCTAGGGCAGGATTATCTGACCCAAATCGACCAATAGCAAGTTTCATGTTCATGGGTCCTACAGGTGTTGGAAAAACAGAGCTTGCAAAAGCATTAGCTGGTTACCTCTTTAACACAGAAAATGCCCTTGTGAGAATTGATATGAGTGAGTACATGGAGAAGCATGCAGTCTCACGCTTGGTTGGCGCCCCACCAGGTTATGTTGGTTATGAAGAAGGTGGGCAGCTTACCGAAGTGGTTCGCAGAAGGCCTTATTCTGTAGTACTCTTTGATGAAATAGAGAAAGCTCACCATGATGTCTTCAACATTTTGTTACAATTGTTAGATGATGGAAGGATAACTGATTCCCAGGGTAGGACAGTAAGCTTCACGAATTGTGTTGTGATAATGACATCAAACATTGGCTCCCACTACATACTTGAAACTCTCCGTAATACACAAGATAGCAAAGAAGTAGTTTATGACTTGATGAAAAGACAAGTTGTTGAGTTGGCCAGACAAACTTTCCGCCCTGAATTTATGAACCGCATTGATGAGTACATTGTTTTCCAGCCTTTGGACTCCAAAGAAATCAGTAGAATTGTCGAGATACAGGTGATCAATCTTTACTAAATACTTTCACTTGATCATCTAAATTTTCCATCTTTCATGACGCTATAATGGTATTAGTATCATTTTTAGCTGTAGGACTAATCGCTCGGGTTATTCTTTGACAATTCCTAATTTTAGTGAAAACTGTATTTTTATTCTTTTGCACCATTCATATAGCTGATTGGATTTTGTAGTCACACTCTTTATAAATTCTCGCATTTAACATTTTGCTTTCAATTTCCTCGCATGTAACATACACCACTTCTATTTGCAGATGTATCGGTTGAAGGACAGGCTCAAACAGAGGAAAATTGATCTTCATTACACAAAGGAAGCTGTTGAACTATTGGCAACATTGGGCTTTGATCCTAATTTTGGAGCAAGGCCCGTTAAGCGGGTGATCCAGCAACTGGTTGAGAATGAAGTTGCAATGGGAGTATTAAGAGGAGATTTTAAAGAGGAAGATTCAGTACTTGTTGATGTAGATGAGTCCCCATCAGCCAAAGGCCACCCACCCCAATTCCGCATCAAGAAATTGGAGAACAACACTGCTAGGGATGCAATGGTTGCCAATGACTAATCCTAACCAATGAGACTGTCAACCAAACTCCATCAAATTTTTGTCTTCCTATATTTTGTATATTCACGCCAGCATAAATGCAAACTTTCTTGTTTGACTGAGCTTGGATTCTCTAAAATAGTAATTAAATGGAACAAATAGAGGATACAACAATTGCATGATGTGTTTTTATCAATTAAACTTTTAAAATTAGTGAAAAAAATAGTGAAAGCATATTTTATTTTAATCAACTGTGCAATTTTTATTAAAAAAAAAAAAATCAGGAAGCATGTGATATATTTAATTATTTGGTTGAAGCTAAACTATTTGAAGGAAATGTATACACCAATGGTCGTTTGATAAAAATCCCCCAATTCGTTCATTTACCAAAAAATACAAAAATAAAAATAAAAACCCCTAATCTGTTCATTTATTTTTTTATTTTTTGGTAAATCGTTAATTTATTTTTTATTTTGGTAAGAGGTATTCGTTGGTTTTTGAGCAAAGATGATGCAGTCACTCTGTTTTGGTGAACCATAGATGAACTAAGTCATGTCAACCATTATTAACCCAAAAAAAAAAAAAAAAAAAATGTCATCTCAACCATAAAGAATTCATCAGATCCCAACTACATGGTTTTAGATTCAATAAAAAATTAAAAATTAAAAATAAAAAACTCGACCCATTTCTGAGCACTTTATCTAGTATTTAATATCCCCACTTCCCCTGTGCCCTAATAAACTACCACAATTGAAACCTTTTGTTGCATCTATTATAAAAATATTCCATTCTTTTTCCGTCGCCAGATAATATTTCAATTTTATAATTACTTTTTTTTTTTTTGGTGAATAATTTTATAATTGCTTCAGTCTTCTATTGAGGAATCTTAGAATATTTTTAATTGGCTGAAGTTGCATAATTTTTATACGTCTATACTAATTATTTGCTATTAAGCTTCTATTAGAAGGGCTTAACTATGTTTTTTTTTTGTTTTTCTTAATAAATTATTTAAATTATAAACTACTTAAATTTTTTATATCCTGTATAATTAGAATTTATATTTTTATAAACATAAATAAAAATACTTAATCATTATAATTAATTCACTTTGATATAACTATATTAAAAGTCATAAGTTTTCCCGATCCGAATTTGAATTACTCATTCTTAATAAAAATAAAAATAAAAATAAAACAAAACAAAAAGTTACCTACCATTAATCTTACATTTGAAGTGTGAACAATGAAAAACGGACGAACTGTCCCCCACCGTCGAGATGGGTGTCAAAATATAAAAATGAATGGAGTTCAGTGAAGATGGGACATTTAAAAGATGGTTACAGTTCATCTTGTCTACTGAAATAAATAAATAGATTAATTAAAATCTACATATAAAGATGAACTGAAATAAATAAATAAATAGATTAATTAAAATGTACATATAAATTAACCTAATAGATTCTATAGAGACCAAGAAGCATGGTTTCAGAGATTTTAAATGTCTAGGAATATGAAAACTGGCTTAAAAGTGGTCCTTCTTTTTTTCTTTTTGTTAAAAAGGAAGATCGCATTGTGAATTTGATTCATTACTTTAGTATAACAGTATTTTAATATATCAATTTATTGAAATAAAAATCAAAATTTACATGTGACCAATGAGTGAATAACTCTCTCGTTGTACATGAAATTCCCAGGAGAAAGGCTGAGTGTCTCTTTTCCTTTCTCTTTGTAGGCTTCGGCCTGTGGGTTCTTTTGGTTTATAAAACATCATCTTTCAGCCAAAAAAAAATAAAAAAAAAAATGAAATTCATCTCTCTGTTTCTTTCTGTATCTGATGTACTCTATGAAACTGAGATGGGTTCTTTCTTCAGGATAATCCCTAAGACCTATAATTGAAGACCACCTTGGACCTCAGAGCTAAGCGATTAAATAATGCAAAAAAAGAAAAAAGAAAAAAAGAAGCCTAATCTACTAACTAGCATGGTCTAATTAGAGTAATTAATAAATATTATATGCTAATAAAACATTTTCACCATCATCATGTGTTTTTGTTTTTGGGAACAAAAACAAAGTGTTGGAAAATACGCTTCCACAGTGCACATGATAAATTTCTGCGCACAAACAAATCCACATAATCATGGAGCCCACACGCTTCATGCATTTTTCAAACCTATTATTTACTCTACTGGAAATGGACATACGGATAAAAAAAAATAAAATAAATTCAATTATAAACAACATCTTACCTACCAGGTCTGGGCTGAGGTCGTCTTAAGGAAGCACAATTTCAGTGAGAAAAACATCACTTTGCTTTCCTAGTCTACGAAAAAAGAATAATATATAACATATATAGAGTAAATTTATATTTGTACTTTTAACAATTAATCTCTGAGTTTTTGTTTAGGTGTGAAAATCTTTTAGATGTGGTTGCCGTTTGATGGGTTAAATCATTTGATATTTTCGATCGCATTTGACAATTTAAGAGAATTTTTTTAAAAAAAAAAAAATAAGAATTTATAATTACAAGACAAATTATCCTTCACATGTTGGTTCTTTTTGCCAGAACAAAAAAAAAAAGAAAGGACATTAGATTAGACCCTTTCTGGGTCCAATTTTATTAAGCAGTGCGTCTATCACATTTAACCGATATGTAGCAACAATACCAACAAAACATTGAGTCACAGCTGAAATATATGATGGGACGCTGCTTATTCCAATAATTATACTCCTTTAAGTCAATGAAAATATTGCAGTCTTCCTAATCCATGGCCTAAGTTTCTTTCAGATATCTGTGATTTATCATTTTCCTTGTTTATGAAAAATAAATCTTCGATTGCTCTTGCGCTGGTTCGCCTACAATTACCATCTTGGTTAATGATCGGAGTATAGTTTGGTTAGATGAATATTAACATTTATTTTGAAGATGGTTTAGGAATAAATGTAATTTGCCATTTGTGTTGAAATTGGAAAATTCAAACAAGAGATCATTCATTAGACGATATAACAACAATTTTATGATTATGCTGTTTTGCCATGAACATGTAGTCTCCCTTTATTCAAACCTACTTATCTCAAATTGTACAAGGTTTACAGTGAAAATGTAATTATCTATTGCAAAAAAAGGTAAGTGGTTTAATCATTAGATCATTCTCCCGTACCAAAAATACTTTTAACATTATTTTTAGAATTGAAAAAAAAAAAATTAATGAAGAAAGGAAAAAAAAAAAAAAACTAAATAAGAAATTGTTTAAAAAAATAAAACAAAAAACAAAATGAAATAATATAAAAGACAATAAATATTTTTATACCTTAACAATTGTAATTTTGAGATATTAAAAAAACAATTAGGATCTGATAAGATTTATTGTTGCTTTTCAAAGCCAGGTTATTCATTTCTTACTTAATATTCAATCTTCATAATTAAAACATCTCATTTTAAAAAACAAGGTGAAACTTATTAAACTGACTAATTAAGAAAAATATTAATTTTTTTTTATCAATTTGAAAGGAAAATAAAATTCCTTAGAATTCAATAAGCAATTCCTTATTCTTTTCCCTTTCATTTTTATTTATTTTTAACCATTAAAATAAGAAATTTAAATATTTTATTTCCGATTTTCTCTAATTCTATCCGTTAAAATATACTGCAAATAGGCATTTTTTTGACGAGGTGATATAAGAATATTTTAAATATTTGATTGGTATAACATAATAGTTTATTATTCTTATTCATTTTATATTATCACCATGATATTTTTGAAGGTTTGTTTTTTCAATTTTCTTTATATGGTATTTTTTATTCAATCGGTAGAAATTTCCAAAGGAAACATTTTTTCAACTCCACATGGAATATAAAAAGCAAAAAAAAAAAAAAGTTAAAAAACTCAGTTTGAAAACTCCAAGCCCAAAATATAGAACAAAAAATGAGTCCAATTCCAAAGTCCAAAATCCAAAATCCAAAGTCAGCCATTTTGGTACTTGGGGTTTCGGTTAGTCAGAGATAGACGCACACTCTTTGACACCAAATGACTCCCTACACTAGAGGACACCATACACCCTCGTCCTGCGTACACCCTCCAATCACAAATGTTGGACCCCCAACGGTGGGTCCCGCGCGAAGCTTCTTATGTGATTATACTCGTTAGCTGGACGGCACGAGAGTTGAAAGGACGGTAGTGAAGGTGTTAGTATTATACACTGTAGTACACATTTACACAGTTCCCCATGCCACCCCACCTCACCAAAAAAAAAAAAAAAAAGAATTAATTGAGGGACGTGGCTTGGCTTGCAAGTCCCTCTCTCTCTCTCTCTCTCTCCACTCTCCCATACCTACCTTTAACTTTTCCATTTTTCAATAATCTCTTTCATTCTCTCTCTTCAAAAATAATTACTTTTTTTTCTTTTAATTGTAATATCGTTTTAGAAAAATTGTTTCTCGAAACGGATTCTAAAGCACGCTGTTGAGGAAGCTGAAAGTAGTCTTTTAGAAAAATTAATTATATATAAAAAAAAAAATGTTTCTTCTGTTTCTATTATTTCTAAAAACGTTTTTTTTTTTTTTCAGCTTTAAAAAATCAACTAAATAACGGATACAACAAGGCCTTTTTAATTAAACGCGGACACAAACACACACTCATAGCTCACACTCACTCTGCGTTATAAATAAACAATTAAAAAAGAAAAATACAAAAACCCCTCTGAGTCTGTCTGTCACACACACTCTCTCTCTGTTCTTGAGCTCTTCGCTCTCTAATCTCTTTCTGATTACCGAGAAACTTAATAATACAAAAGCAAAGCAAGTAAACAAGATATTTCTGAATATTGAAACAAAACAAAACACGCACTCTCTCCCTTTCTCAATTTTGCGGTGGCTTTCTGGGGAAGGTAATGTAATGTAGCTTTAAAGGAAGAAGCAGAAGTTGTAGACAAATGGCCAAGTGTCACCGGAACGACGTCGGATCTCTGATGCTAGACTGCCCTACTACCACCCCTGCAAACTCCGGTGGCCACTTCCGGTTATGGACGGCGTTCTCTGGCTCCTCATTCCGTCGTAAAATCTTCGATGCCGTTAGCTGCGGTGGAAGCACTCGCTACCGTCACCATAACGAAGATGTCGCCGCTCCTCCTGCCACCGATTCCACCGACAACACCAGCACCGCCGGATCAACTTCAAAGCTCGGCAACGAAAATCAGCCTGAGAAACCGAAGGCGAAGAAACCGAACGCGAAATCGGAGAAGTTGTCGGATCTTCTGAACCTGGCGGATTGGTCGGAGAGTGAAGCCGACGTGGCGGCGACGAAGAGGAAGGTGGAGGCATTGGAGGAGTTGAAGAGAGTGGTGAGGGGGTTGCAGGTTGAGGACTCGGAGAAGAGGAAAGAGGCGGCGAGGAATGTGAGGCTGCTGGCTAAGGAAAATTTGGATGCCAGAGGGACGATTGCTATGCTCGGAGCCATACCACAGCTGGCCGGAATGCTCGACTCCGAAGACGTAGATACTCAGATCGCTTCGCTCTATGCTTTACTCAATCTCGGGATCGGCAACGATATGTAAGTTTTGGAGTTTCGGTTCTCCGATTATTTTGTCCCTTTTGTTTTTGATCAATTTCTCTGTCGAATAAGATTTTAAATTCAATTTTTACTTTTTGCTTCCAATTTTTTCACATTGTTTTTGTGTTGCTGCATGCACATTCTTCTAATTTTTTTCTTTTCTTTTCTAATATCCGTATAGTTTCTGGCTTCAATTTCATTTTGGAATTATTGTTATTATTTTTAAAAAAATAAATTTGCGTTCTGTTTCCTGTCATCTTCGAGCAATAATGAATTTTTGCCTCCTATCATTTTCTTGGTCTTATTCCGATTAAACTTTTTTTATTTGTGATGTTTATATTTTATTTGGTTGTTTTCTGTTCCAGTTTTTTGTCCTTTTAATAATTTTTGCTCGTTTGCTTTTTAGCTTTCTCGCTCTAAAATTATTAAAACGATAAGTAGTTTTTTTAAACGATAATGCTAATTTATTATTCTTCTGTCTATGACTTCATTATACTTTTTGTTCGTATTATTTAGGTCTGGGAATTATTTGATTGTATTTTATGGTAAAATTAGTGCCATTTAGTTTTTCTTCTTTACCTTTTCTTGCCTGTTATTTTCCTAGAAATTTTTTTTGCTTCATAATTATCTTAAAGTCACTTTCTATGGTTTCATGCGTTATTCTATTGAAAACAGTTGCTTTATTTATTTATTTAAGAAAAAAACAGTTCTTTTCTTAAACAGCTGGAATGTGTAGAAATTTTATCTTTTTGCATTTTTTTTTTCCTGCATTGATCACTTTAATTACTATAGTAATAATATCTTCTTTTCTTCTTCTTTTTTATTATTTTCTATATGCAATGATAATCACATCTTAGCGATAATTTTCCAAATTGTTTTACTTGTCACATGTTTACAGTTTCATTGAATTGGGAAGAATTTTACCAAATTCCTTGTGGACCATCCTTTTGCAGGAACAAAGCGGCCATTGTTAAGGCAGGCGTTGTTCATAAAATGCTAAAGCTCATAGAATCTCCAAATGCTCCAAACCCATCTGTGTCAGAAGCTATAGTAGCAAATTTCCTAGGCTTAAGCGCATTGGATTCTAATAAACCAATTATTGGATCTTCGGGTGCCATAACTTTCTTAGTCAAAATCCTAGAGAATTTGGACAAGACCAGTAGCCTCCAAGCCAAGCAAGACGCATTGCGAGCACTATACAATCTTTCAATCTTCCCGTCTAATATTTCCTTTATGATGGAAACTGATTTGATCCCATTTCTCTTGAACGCACTGGGAGATATGGAAGTGAGTGAGAGGATGCTCTCAATTCTAGGCAACGTGGTATCTACTCCAGAAGGTCGCAAAGCAATTAGTCGTGTACGAGATTCATTTCTGATATTGGTTGATGTATTGAACTGGACCGACTCACCGGGGTGTCAAGAGAAGGCATCATACATATTGATGGTGATGGCACACAAAGCCTATGGAGACAGACAGGCAATGATTGAAGCAGGAATTGTATCAGCATTGCTTGAATTAACGCTTTTAGGTAGTACATTGGCTCAAAAGAGGGCTTCAAGGATCTTGGAGTGTTTGAGAGTGGACAAAGGAAAGCAGGTATCAGAGAGTTTTGGTGGGAATTTGGGTGCAGCTGTGTCAGCTCCCATTTGTGGTTCATCGTCATCTTCAATGAACCCGACTGTAGGTTCCAAGGAATGTTTGGAAGAGGAGGAAGATATGATGAGCGAGGAGAAGAAAGCAGTAAAGCAGTTAGTCCAACAGAGCTTGCAAAACAACATGAGGAGAATTGTGAAGAGGGCCAATTTGCCTCAAGATTTCGTTCCTTCAGATCATTTCAAGTCACTCACATCAAGTTCGACGTCAAAGAGTTTGCCATTTTAAACAATTGTTGCACCTCCGAAGAATGGTGTGTAAGATTAAAAAGAAGCACTTCTGAAGTTATTCTTCTTTTCACAATCTTATTCCGCTTCTTGTCTTGTGTAGCTTTTTAGTTAGTGGATGAGATAGCCATTGATTGTCAGAAGTTTTATAAATTGTCATCTTATATATATAAATAAATATATAGATAGGATATCTAAGAAATTTTTTTGCCGTTGGTGAATTCCCAGTGCTGTTGTTTTCTGTGATTAACGAGTACAAAAAGCTCTTAGTTTGATTTCATTTTCTCTTTAGTATGTATTTAATGATAGCTTTCTGTTTCTAAACTTTTAAAAAATGTTTTCTTTCCCAAAGCTTAGAGTCATTGATAACCAACCACCGTATGGTAGAGGTGATACAATTTTTTAGAGAGACTTTATTGTCAGTGGTATGGGCTTGCAAAATATGGAAAATCCAAGGGATTCTTTAGTCATATTATGATGTTTTGAGCATACCCATGATCAAGGGATCACTTTCTATCCCATAGTACACTTTTGTCTACATGTTGGTCCTACCTAAAATTTAATATTCGTATTATACCGCAGACTGTTGGAAGGGGTGTCGGTCATTTTCTTATGCACAGAACAGGGACAATTCACAGCCTTCTCCATCTGGGAATCTTTTCCTTTGTTTTTTCAATTCTATGTCTGAAAGTTTCATCCGGAATCTTTGGATTTTACAGAGTTAAAAAATTCTTTGTATTAATCTTTTCAATGATGTTTATGGATTTCAATGATATTCTGATTAGTAAACAGTTGTATTAATTGTCTTTGCTATATTAATAATGCTTTGACATTGTTTACTGAGATATTTTTCTATTAACAAATTTTACAGATCTGAAAGGAGATGTTAATAGTCAATCTGGTTTTCGATTGCTGAGCTGTTTGTCATTGATGAAAATGCATCGACATTGACCTTTCGTGCCCGCGAGGTGTATGTATACTATTATTATAAGAAGATGTCCTCTGTGGGGTATATACTCATTTTCTGGTCATTATGACTTTGATAATTTCCTCTCTCGTCTTTTACTATTCCTGGAGTTTATGTGGTATGCACCTTGTGTAAATATGAAATATATAAATATGGTAATCAAGTTTTAAGTTATGCAGTTAATTTGACTCCAAATAATCTGTTCTTGCTCTGAAAGAAAAGAAAGCAAATTTATATACATGGAATATCAAAAATCAGGAGTTACTAATATTGCGGTAACTTTTCAAGTCACTTCAAAATGCAAACAAGCAATTGCACCAATCGCTTGAAGGTGAAAAATCTTCCTGGATAGTTCTACACTGGTTAGTTATCTAACCACAAGGAGCATAATTTTTCATTGTATAATCTATACTATAATGATTTTTAGATGTTTTGTTTGTTAGACATAGCTAAATATATAAAAAAAAAAGGAAAAAAAAATTTACTTCTTGAGCAATAGAATAAGTAGTAATTTAATAGTCCATTATACATGTTAAATCTACTATATAATAGTTTAGGCTTTTTGGATTCGCTGCTAATTCGTTGGAATCACGTTGTTTGTTGGGGTTAAATTCTTTGATAATTTTCTTTTGACCCGTAAATACTAGATTTTACAGCTCTATCTTTTAATGGTAAACATCAGTTTCTAAAACTCGTTCCGCTTATATTCGTTATGATTTTATTGTGGTCATCATTTATTCCTCTGGGATGTGGGTAGATCGAGCAGTAGGTCCTGCAGAGCTTCATGATTGTCCGTGGTGGTCCATTTTATTTGTTGAATACTTGACTGATCATTGCCCCAAATTAGCATTTTTGGCGCTTTGCTGGAAGGAGGTACAGAACTTGAATGCCATTAAGTTCTGTTGGTAATCGAGTTTGGAAAAGACAGCTTAGAAAAACTTTAGCAGTATAATTTTGTTATAAGTTCTACACGATTCCACTTTAATGCATTTTGTCTAGAGAAAGCAGACGGTTGGCAAGATTTATGTTGGCGGTTGCCACTGCCATTGATAATGAGGGCAGATTTATCAAAAATAAAAATAAAAAATGATAATGAGGGCAGAGCTTCTGCTATAAGAATCAATCTGCCTCTTGGATGCCTTTACCTTGGTAACTAAAACTGACAAGTATCATAATCTCAGATCAACAAATCTTGGCAGCAGATCTGATTCCAAACTTGGAAACAATAAAAATAAATCATTAGATACATGTATATGTGTAGAGGGTATGTTCAGGGACTACCAAATCTTGATGGGTGAGTTTATGAGATTCTCTTGGATAATTGGGGACGACATAAAATCTATTTTTGCAATGGAAAAAAAAATAAATAAATAAAATTGGATTCAATTCAAATCGGGTTTGTAAAGTTTTAACGATTAAAATTAAATAAACAATTAGTTTACTAGTATATTTATAAAAAATGATATGTAATGGTGATATATTTTTATTTTATTAGTTGAACTTTTAAAGAATAGTTGTAATCTAATATTAGATTATAATATAATGTATTATTTAATAATTCTTTTGATAGATTTATCAGTACCTTTAACATTATTTTATTTTAATATGGCAATATGATCTCATTTGAAATCTAAATTACATGATTTTGATAATAATTTACCATTCTAATTTCAAAATCAAAATTATTAAAATTCTATGTTCTTTAGAAAGCTTGTGGAGGGACTGAAGGAAGTAGGAGGAGGGGACTAGTGTTGGGGCCTATGTTTTTCTTTTTCTCACCTTCGTAAGAAAAAAAGCTACGAAAAGGGTGCAAATAACGTGGGGACTATGAAAGGCCTTATGGCAGTTTCTTGTTTATGGAAGCACTGTTTTTTAAATCAACAAATATTTTATAATATATAAATTCCAACCCCCCAACTATGTACATGAAAAGCTACTAATGTCTATGCCAACGTGTGCTCTCCTAGATTATTACCACTATAATCATTACCGATTGAACTATAATTGCAATCGGTGTTATTTTTAAAAGGATGTGGTCCATACCATAAAAGTAAATAAATAAAGCTCAAAAAGCTGTGAATAGTGAAATAATTGGACAAAAAATATATGAAACTCTATGCTAATTTCATTTTCAGGATCTGTAATTTTGCCTGCAACTTCCAAGCTGATAGGACTTTCTATGAAAATGAGGCAAAAAAGAAAATTTCTGGCTTTGGCATTGGCAAAGATCAAAGGCAAGGCAAAAAATTTCTGGACGTAAATGCAGAGGCAAAGTTGTACTGCCCAAGACTCGGAATAGGATAGTCCCTAAACCTCAATCATACTATACGGATTCTACCCTCTAATGTGAACGTACATATGATTTGTCAGTTCAATGATCTAAACCGTCCACTTTTACGGCCATCCTTTTTCCTACCCAAATCTAATTGAAGTTGATCATAAAAATTAAAAAAAAAATAAAAAAAAGGGAAGAATTTTAGTTTCAATCATGACAAAGTAATGAGAGGCTTTTGTCCACATTTTCACTAGTAATGTAGTCTACTTTGTATTATTTTATCCTACTTGTTTCTTTAATGAAAACCATTAAACATTCTAAATGGTATATTATAAATAAGTTGGTGGTAATACATGTACCATATATAATACAGAGATTTTTGGCCTGGATTGGTTGGTCCATGTCTGGATATGAGCAGAGCTCAGCGTCTCTGTCCTGCCTTTTAACTTCAACTTCAATATGTGGCTTATCTATTTCGTTTTCACTTGTCAGAACGTGAAAAATAAAGCTTATTTTTGTTCGTCAGAACCGGACCATGAAATCCAAGTTGGAATATCTTTGACGAGAAGTAGGCAAGGGTGTTAAGAGTGGTTTATATAAAAAAGCTCTTTAGAAGTAAATGTCCCGTATTGTTTGGCAGGATGGAAAAAATAGCAGTTAAGTAGAAGAATAGGACATTCTATTTTTGGTTGTCAATAACACCAAGAACGGGTTCCGAATTCAAAATTTGGCTCACATGCTTCTTCTTATCCAACCACAAAAAATTTAAGTTTGGGGGGCAAAAACTTAAATATAACAGTTGTTTGGGTAACGTGGTGCAAGGAACCATTTAGAAGTGGACATGTGATAAATATTTTATAAGGTTCATGTGCTTAATTTTATGGTCTATAAAGGAAAAATTATCCTCGTGTGAGGTGTTTAAATTTAGATGATATGTGATTAATGAAAATTGTATAGATGGTATGTTGCAACCGCTTCACTCGTTTTTCTCGTGTTTAGGGAAAGATGTAGATCAATACAATAAATTCCTAGTAGGAAAACCAGACTTAACGGTTTGAGGAAAAGACCAGTTTCTTGACCGTAGTGGCCCACCACTTGTCTGCCCAATTGTTCCCTCCGGCCCAAAAGAATCTTTTTTATTTTTTATTTTTTTGGTTATAAAAAAAAAGGAATTCTGAATGCCTAAAATTGACCCCTATTTTTTAAGCTAAAAAGAATAGTTGAAGGCGTATGATAAAATCAAACTGAAGTTCTACAATGCCCACCTAAAAGGTGAAAGCACAATGGTCCTGTTCTCTGAAAATATTGTCTACCACCCTTTAGGCCAAAAAAAGAAAAAAAGAAAAGAAAAAAGTCTTAAAAAGAAGCAAATAGCAAGGCTATTCTTTTTACAATGAGGTCGGACCACCAAGATAGATGCTTTTCTTCTTTCTCACAGAGGGCCACAAACGAATGATTTACGCCATGGAAGTGATGCACATGCACGTGTTTTGAAAAGGTGACAAAAAGGAAGTTACCGTATTTCTCTTTTTTCTACTTTTTACCAAAGTCGATTTGAAAGCAGATTTTACCTTAAATTCACTGTCTCGTGACTGTCTTGCAACTCTACTTCATTGATAGGTGTATAATGCAAAATAAACGCAGGAAGGGAAAAGGTTATCTATCAAGCATTTCCTATGGGGATCTTCAAACAGGTAATTTAAAAATAGTTTAAACCAACTCTGATGGATAAAAGGCATCGGAGAGTTTTAAGGGTAAATTTTTCAATTCACTTTCCTCCTACCAACATACAGCGTATCATCAATTGATTGGGCCTAATATTTTATCATAGCCATGGCATTGGATAAGGGCAACAAAAGGCAAGCAAATTAGAAGTATCCCACTTCGGCCCCTTAATATATTCTCAATCTCTTTGACAGAGTGAGCTCACAAATGATTAATCACTTAATTACAAATTTACCATCACAATCAAACCAACGGAGACGAAGATAAAAGTTTCAGAGATCTCTTAAAAACAGTATGGATTCGGTACATAAATTCATTTCTTTTCAAATTTGAGTTCCCAATCTATCTTAAGCAGAGTCCCAAACCTTCCTCCAAAAGTTTATTTTCTTATGGGGGTGGAGAGAAGAACAGAACATCCATCTTCCTCTTAAGCTATATCTTCTATCATCCTAATAAAACATCTACAACTGTTATGAGACCAAACCAGACACCAGCCACGGAAAATTCGAAAACCCGTGTACCTTTTCTACATAATAATTAAGTAAATTAGACTGATGAGATTCTACTCAGTTTCAGTGACTGGCAGATATACGCCTTCCACTGCTAGCCAGACATTATCAGCTTTCTTTTCTCCGACACCACAAACCTGTGTAGGGACAGAACATAGATGTTAATGGACAACTTGGTACCGTAATTTAAATGTAAAGGCGAAAGAAAAGACAGATGATAGAAGCAGCATAATGTTAGTATTTATCAACTGACTGATGTCATTCTTGGCAATCTATCAACACATACAGGAATAAATATACCAGACAGTAACTTTGGTCCCATAGATCTTATAGTCAGCCCATATATACTATTAAACATTTCTTACTAAATTACCATACAAATAATGTTTGATATAAAGCAATTGGATTTAAGAGATTCCAAAAATTTTATTATATGCTGCTTAAACTTGTCTAAGATAGGAAGGTAAGAGCTGAGCAAAAGTTTGGAAACATTGTAATATATATCATCATAAGTTCACAATAATTACCAAACTAGGCGCAAAACACTAATAGGAGCTGCTGAAACAGTAAAAGCCATAAATCTCCCAAACAAGCAATAAAATCTACAATTATTAATTGTTCTCACCTCTTGCTGCCCTCCAGCTATGCGGGTATATTTTTTGTCATGACTATGTAAGTAGACACCAGTGTCAACATGCTGAATACGAACCCTTTGGTCTTGCTTCCAGGTCTTCCCACTCCCTTCAATTAGAAGCCTGTACAATATAATGCAATATGGAAAATCAGAAATTCAGATGGCCAAGACAACTATTTTTTTTTTTCAAAATTAATTAAATTTGGCTCTTACCTCCAGTAATCACCAGTGTCAGATTCATTCTCCGACCCAAAGCAGCTCACCTACACCCCAAAATAATGTAACTTACACTATTATGAACGAATAAAGCAGTGTTGAGATCAAACAAACTTATAATTGACGAAGAGCTTTAAGCAGGAAAGTTTTGCATCCTAAATTCTCAACATGGTTTAAGCAGTTCTGCTATTCTTGCACATAGCACCTCAAGAACTCCAAATGGTTCACTTCTTCAGGTTTTAATTCGTTTCTTCAATGCATAGTGAAGAAAAGCTACACATAGCTGCTATTAATAGTAATAAATTAAAGACATTATCTCACTTGAAAAGGGGAAAAGAGCCACTCATCTAGGACCTAGATATCTTTGTGATACAAGGTAAGATATTAAGTACTGATAAAAAAAGATGCTAGGTCATTTTAAGGAGAAATCATTGCTAGAAGAAATAACAATGGAATTCCATAGATATATCAAATACAAGACAGCCGTCCTACACAATTCGAGAAATATATCATGTTTTCTCAAATTTCTATAGAAAGTGTCCCAATTTGCAAAGGTATTGGAAGCCATAGACAATAACACAAACTGGCCAATGTTACATTATCACAGTGCACTAATTTCCACCCAGTAATATATAAAAATAGCATGCTGACGCACATGAGGAGGGATTAAATAATTATCCACAGATTTTAAATTCAGCAAATAAGTCGGGTACAAACTCTTGGTTTGCAATACATGCTGTTTACGGTGCTTGTCAAATAATATCACAAGCTTCGTGCTACAAAAACTTACTAGCGATTGTTTCTCCAACACAACCATAAACGTAAAGCAATAACAGCTGGTATAGAGCATAAGCCTTATTTTTAATATATGAATAAAGAAAATCAATACTAATAGCAGACAATGTTGCTCAATCTCCTAGAAGTTAGGCCCCCTATTGGAACAATAGTAGTGAAATTCACTCTGACTAATCAATGTCGTGAAGGAGAACCAGGCTAAACAATAAAAGAACATACTTCTTGTTTGCCGCTTATTGGGGATGCATGTAAATGACTGTGCAGCCATTTCCTAGTCTTCATGTGTTGCAACCTAATAATGGTCCCACTTTTGATTTTGTCGCCTTGTTTAGCTCCATCCAGAGGTTTAACAATCTGTGGAAGAAAATATATTTAACTCCATTGTCAAAACAATATTCCAACCGTAAAACCATTAAAATTTGTCCAACATGTATAATGTAAAAATACTTATTTTATTTAACAAACAGATTTTCACCTTTCAACTTTATAGGCTGATCTCAAAATATCCTAATCTACATTAAGAATTATTTGTACAAAACCAGCGCCAAAGAAAAAATTAATGAAATTATGTGATCACCCAAGTAATGTACTTGGGTCAGTTGATGGATTCACCTATATTTAATGTCCATATATACACACTAATACCATATACAAATATATATATGAATTGGAGGTAGAGAGAGTACCCAGTAGCTGTTTGAATCATCAACATTGGGAAAACCAGTAACAGATTGTTGCCCACTACCAGAACCATATGGTACATCATGGGAATGCAAACGAAATTTAGTCCGCTCGTGCATTAGCTTGATAACCGAACCATATGTAATCTATAAAATAAAACAAATCCGAACGGATTCAAAATCACCAATTTCTTCAAGCAAAAGTGAAAGATTAAAAGAATTACAATAAAAACTAAATTTAAAAAAATTATAAAAATATTTAAAAAGGGTTTTGGCCACAAACCTCCACACCCTCAGATGTAGCAGCGGAAGCCGGGGAAGCAAAGCCGTCCTCGAGATCGAGTCCGTAAAGGAGGAAGATAGCTAGGGCAAAGAAACCGACTGCCATGACGAAGAGCAACCCTATGAACCAGTTCTGCTGCCAGAAAGGAAAATCAGACTCCGATGGTCTCCTCGATTCTCTGACCACGATCCGACCGGGCGTTGTGGATGAGGACGAAGACGAAGACGGAGCCGAGGACGACGGTGGCTTTCTCCGATGCACGGTCGGCGAGCCTGTGGAAGCCACGGTGAGCAAAGCGAGGGAGAGATTTTGGGGAATGTGATTCTGAGACTTGCGGGTCTACTGCTGGGGTTTTGATCTGTGAGCATTTGTTGTCTGCGTTCCCTTCTCTTCTCTCGGATCTAAACGTCTCGCTCACGAAGAAAAAGCTCTCGATAGCCATTTTTGACGACACGTAGGATGACTTGTTTCGACCAATAAAAACGATGCACGTGGATAGTAGTATGACATGGACGCTTCCCAGTGGAAGGAAAGTCAATGGCTTTTGCTGGAAATTTATTAGTCTCCCCCGCGACTTGGAAGAATTGAAATGATCCTTTGGGTCGAATCTCCAATAACAAAATAATTTTTAAAATTTTTAGTTAATTAATTTCTTTACAGAATCTTATAGGTAAATGGAAATAGAAATACATCACTTGTCTTCGTTCTTTTTTTTAATTACATAAACTAATATTTATGTGCACATTATATTTAAAAAAAAATTAATAATTTAATAAATTTTATTTGTTGTTTTAGTATTTTCTTTTGGTTATAATGAAAATAAAAGATATTCCCTTTTTTTTTCATATTTCTTAAATTTGTCTGAATTAAATTTAACACCAGCGATTCATGAATGGCCTTTAAAAATGTCCCTTCACTTAGCAGAAAAAAATGTATGGCAATATTGTTTTGTCCAAAACAATAATAATAAAAAAATACTGAAAAAGAAAAAGAGTCAATAGTATTTGAAATGGACCAATGATCAACCTGTCTGGTAACATGATTTCCACAAGCAATTATCGATTTTTCGTTTTGAATGGATGGAAAATGGACCGTTGCAACTGCGAACGATCATGGTATTGGATTTGGGCTAAATATTTTGTTTTGTTTGGTTGGAGAGTTGGGTAAAAAATCTGAATCTAAATGAAGGTGGGCAAAATCCAATCCAACCCGTTCAACCCATTCAATCTAATCTATTTTTAACGGTTTAGATTGGATTTTTATATCAATTAGATTGGATTGGATTCAAAATATTATAAATTGTATAGATTGAATTGGTTATGTATTGGAAATATAAATCCAATCCAATACAATCCAATCCAAATAATATATTATATAACTAAAAAATTACATATTTTTTATTTTTATTTTTATATATTAATTTTAGTATATTTTTTTCATTTTTATATATTAATTTTTAATTTTTTTTCCATTTATATATATTGATTTTTAAGATATATATATATATATTTTTTCTTTTACATTCCCATATCCCAAATACCAAATTAAATTGTAAGTTGTAACCCTAAACTAAATATTTACTTTTGTTGCTACCCACCACCAGTCCATCACCATCACCATAATATATATATATTTTTTACATCTCCATATATATATATATATATATATATATATACTAGGTATGGCCATGTGCGATGCACGTGGCTTGGATTAAAATTTGAATGTTTAATAGCTTTTAAGTATATGGAAAAGTTTGAATTAAAAAGTTGTTAAAGTATTTTTTTAATTAACATTTTTCAATTTGTTTAGAAGGATTTAATCTTAAATTATTAACAAACATAAAGAAATTAATCATTTTATCCTAAGTTTTTCATAAATTTAATATCCAAATCGCATCATATAATTTTGAAGTAAGAACACTTCCAACTGATACGAACCTAGGACGACCTGCTCCTAAACCTGTATTATATTAGCCCGGATCTTAATTAAATTCAAGTTCTAATAGAATTGAATAGGGGATGGAAAACCTATTGATAAGTCAAGCTAAAACAATCAATTCTCTCATGGTGTTTTAGGTGTTCTCAAAGAACAAAGAGATAATTAATCTCACAAGTATTTTCTCAATCAAATCAAAGTTAGTTCTTATTGATAACTAAGCCTTTAAATAGGCTTTGAAAGAAACAAAATAAACCCTAAAAACCCTAGGTAAAACCGGCCACACACATAAAGAATCCTAGTTGGCCGCAACTATACTTCCTTTCCTAATCTAAGTTTGATTAATTAATTCCTTTATATTAAATTAGGAATTAATTAATTTACAATAAAATAAAAATCTTCCTAAAGTTATTTGTCCATAAAATAAATAAATAAAAACCCAAAAAGAAAGAAACTCAATCGCAAATTAGGTAACGAGTTGACTTTGACATTTAGGCGGAATTATTTCTTCAATCGAGCTAACTTATGTCTGCCTGATGTCCGAGCTAACTTATGGCCTATCTGAGCTAACTGATTTCTGTCCGAACTAAGTTGTGTTTGGCCGAGCTAACTGATGTTTGTCCGAGCTAAGTTGTGTCTGGCCGAGCTGACTGATGTCTGTCTGAGCTAAGTTGTGTCTGGCCGAACTAACTGATGTCTGTCCGAGCTAAGTTGTGTCTGGCCGAGCTAAGTTACATCCGATGTCCGAGGCAAGACTCGTCCGAGATCAGATGTCCGAGGCAAGGCTCCGATATTCGAAGTCCGAGATCAGATGTCCGAGACATGGGTGTCCGATATAAATATCCGAGGATAGTGTTGATGTCTGCCTGATGTCCGAGCTAACTTATGGCCTATCCGAGCTAACTGATGTCTGTCTGAGCTAACTTGTGTTTGGCCGAGCCAACTGATGTCTGTCCGAACTAAGTTGTGTCTGGCCAAGCTAACTGATGTCTGTCCGAGCTAAGTTGTGTCTGGCCGAACTAACTAATGTCTGTCCAAGCTAAGTTACATCCGATGTCTGAGGCAAGACTCGTCCGAGATCAGATGTCCGAGGCAAGGCTCCGATATCCGAAGTCCGAGATCAGATGTCCGAGACATGGGTGTCCGATATAAAATATCTGAGGATAGTGTTGATGTCTGCTGATATCCGAGCTAACTTATGGCCTATCCGAGCTAACTGATGTCTGTCTGAGCTAACTTGTGTTTGGCCGAGCTAACTGATGTCTGTCCGAACTAAGTTGTGTCTGGCCGAGCTAACTGATGTCTATCCGAGCTAAGTTGTGTCTGGCCGAACTAACCGATGTCTATCCGAGCTAAGTTGTGTCTGGCCGAGCTAAGTTACATCCGATGTCCGAGGCAAGACTCGTCCGAAATCAGATGTCCGAGGCAAGGCTCCGATATCCGAAGTCCGAGATCAGATGTCCGAGACATGGGTGTCCGATATAAAATATCCGATGTATGGGTGTCTGATGTATCAGCCTCCACCACTTGAATACTTAAAACAGGTCTGAGCAGTTAACAGTCAAACTAAAATAATTCCACTATCTGAGCAGTTAATAGTCAAACTAAGTTGCAAAGAATCTAAATTTATATTACTGACAGAGCAATATGTAAAAGGCTTATGCATCTTTTAGAACAAAAAAGCAGTAAAAGTGTAATGCTTCATCGTATTGCCGATCAATTCCTAGTTGCTAATCATCCAAGAGATGTGAGGTCACAATTGATTGAGCAGAGGTGGTCGTACTGAAAGTTTAACTCCCTTTCTTTTTCCCCCAAATAATTCTAAAGTGATGATAACCAATAAATAATACATTTCAATATTTTATGCCCAAAACCATCACAATAGTCAATGCTTTTGTCACAATGTTTGTCCACCCCATATATATGAATTGCATTGCTTTTTAAAATAAAAAATCAATTTTTGACAGTTAACAGTTAGGAGTGGTAGACACTCGCTTTAATGATTGATCAAAGTCA
Source organism: Ziziphus jujuba (assembly GCF_031755915.1). Classification (NCBI taxonomy): domain Eukaryota; kingdom Viridiplantae; phylum Streptophyta; class Magnoliopsida; order Rosales; family Rhamnaceae; genus Ziziphus; species Ziziphus jujuba. The sequence continues at coordinate 7,416,188 of NC_083383.1, read as the reverse complement.
ATATATTACCAAACTTAAGATTACTAAAAAAACAAAACAATCATATATGTTCAAAAGCATGATTTCAAATATATAAAAAATGATCAGAAAATTTAAAATAAATAAATAAATAAAAATAACATTAATAATATAAGTAACATACATTGAGCTTACCTATTTGAAGAATTTACTAAACTCAACAATTCATGAAATACAACATTTTTTGTCAATGTATAATATAATTTATCTATTGAAGGCATAATATTCAAAAATTTTATACATTGTCCCATCTTTGCTCTAGACAAAGCCACATATAACTGACCATGAGAAAAAACTGGTTCCGGTAAATATACACCACCATAGTCTAATGTTTGTCCTTGAGCTTTATTAATTGTCATTGCAAAACATAATCGTATTGGAAATTGTTTAGGTTTAAAATGTAAGACATCTTTTACATTCTCTATTGGCATAAATGGAATTCTAAGTAAGAAAACTCTTTTTCCTCGATATTCTCCAACACTAATTTCAGCATCTATCACATTTTGATCAAATCTACGACAAATTAATCTTGTTTCATTGCATAGCCCTTCAGAAGGATTAATATTCCTTAATAGTATAATTGGACAATTTACTTTTAATCTTAATTCATGTGGAGGAAATCCATTAGGCACTAACATATTCAAGAAATCTTCATGAATATCTTGTTGACTTTTATCTAAACATTCATCATAACTATAATATGTTATTGTATCACCTACAAATCTATTTATTAAGACATTATTAATTTGATCCACATAATAATTTTTAGGTGTTAAAATAGCTCTATTTATCATAAAATCCAAGTTTTCAGCATACTTTTCAATTTCAAGGAATACATGTTTAATTAAGTTATCCAATGCATCTTCTTTATCAACATTTGGAACAATAATTTGACATGGCAATTTAATATAATCATCATGAATATATTCTTCAACTCCATCACCAATGCGTAGCAAATATTGACTAAATAAAGGATCAAATTGAGCTTGCATATTTTGACTTAATTTTATTTTATGTAATTTTGGCCATAAATATGAATTAACTAAAGATGATTTTATAACTTCTTCTCTAGTACCTTTTGGAACTACATGAAGAACTTGTCTAAAATCCCCACCAAAAACAACTACTTTACCACCAAATAACAAATGACATTCATTTATATCTTGTAACATCTTATCTAATGATTCAATTGCTTTCTTTTTTACCATCGGAGCTTCATCCCATACTATTAAACTTGCATCTTTCATAAGTTTCGCTAATCCTGATTGTTTACTAACATGACATGTATTATGTTCTTCCATCACTAAAGGAATTTTAAACTTGGAATGAGCTGTTCTTCCACCAGGTAAAATGGAAACTGCAACTCCTGAAGATGCTGTAGCAAGGGCAATTAAACCTTTTGATCTAACAGCAGCAAGAATTGTTTTATATAAGAAAGTTTTTCCACTTCCACCAGGGCCATTAATGAAAAACAAACCAGGTACTTTAGAGAACACTTTATCTAATATTTGATCGTATGCATATTTTTGTTCAATATTTAAAGATTGTGCACATGCAATATCATCATCATTTATAACAATCGATAATTCCTCACTAATTTCTCTATTATCATCATGAATATCATTGTCATCAATGTCAAATTCCAAAAGATCATAATCAGCTAAAGTTTTTCCCATTGATTCCAGGATAATGTTAATATGTCCTAAAACTTTTGATCTTTTAACTCTATCACTATAATTTAAATATTTAAAATCATCAGATAACGCTTTCTCATATTTAATCCATAAATCTCTCGGATTACTTGGATTACAATATACTAATAAAGTAGCAAACAACCTTCGTAAACTATAAGGCATTTGGTACAAAGATGCTTCCTCCAAGCATAACTCAAAACTATTATTAGATTCTAATAGACCATGCAACAAAGCTGCATCACGATGTGATAAGCATTGAACACCATTTACACATTTAAGATCATCAAAAGATGTGGCTCCCCTAACATGATTTAATAATAATCTTAGATAATACCTCTCATGATCAAATGGATTCACATTTACAATTCTACCAACAACATCACATCGTTTGCGTATATTCCAAGTTTTAAATTGGGAGGACCAAACATAATGTGCAGGAAACTCCCTATATAATAATTGTCTACTGTTTACATTTACACGATTCATAACAAAATATTCAGTAAGCATAGTTTTGCAAAGAAATCATTATTCACAACAGATTGTAAATTAACAGAATTCTTGAAACTCATCATTTGCTTATTTTCCAAATGAATTTGTAATGTCATTACATGTGAATGCATCTCATTTAAAGAAAATCCATAAATTCTCCACATCGCTTCAGGCGGTGATATCCATCTAGCAGACTAAAAACTATGTATTTCATCAATATCTTCATCATTTTTAAATGACTTTATATTCATTGCAACTTTATCATGTCCTTTGTATATATATTTATATAAATATTTAACAGCCTTTATTGTAGAACATATTTCAACATTTATGTGGCAGTCAAACTTTGCAAGCAGATAAAGATTGTAAGGAACCACCCATCGATTATCTAGAACAGATCCTCTAACCTTAACTTTGCAACCATTATCACGTCTTCTATACAATGGAAAATAACTTTTCCCTAAAACAGTTTTTGATGTAAATGACATAGGAAATTTATTTTTACAAGTACCATCTTTTTTCATACATATGTTTTTAGGATTAAATTTTCCACAAGGTTCATGCATCATGTGTTTTTTTACAACAGAAAATAAATGTAAATTATCATTCTTATTTGGTATTTCAGCACATACAATCTTATCAAATATATCGGGACATAGTAACTTTGAATTAGATTTTAAAATGATTAATATATGAGCATGTGGTAAACCTCTTTTTTGAAATTCAATTACATGTACATGTGCAGCTACTGGACCAAAAATTTCATCTTTAAAAAGATCTTTCTTCAACTCTTCTAATTTAGCTCTAAACACACGTGAAACTAAATCTGGTCTATTTTGTGCTTCCTCATTTTTTATCAATTCTTGTTTAATTTCTATCCAATTTGGATTGCATGTCATAGTAAGGAAAATATCTGGCTTTCCAAATATTTGAACTAAAGTCATTGCATCCATGTACTTTCTACGCATATCTCTAGGACCACCGATAAAAGTAGAAGGCAATATAATTCTTCAACCAACTTTTATGCCCCTAGTTTCTCCAACATCAACACTATCCATAATTCCTTGATACAATTCAGCACGAATTTCAGTTTGATTTTTTCTAAAATAATCAAGCCTGGAAGTTTCTAATTTTACATACATATCTACAACAAATTGTTGCAAAAGACGTCCTATATGCAAAATCATCGAATCATTTAGTGATCTAATTTGCAATTTATAAGAATAATACTCACGACATGAAACGCTATTTCTTTTCTTCTTCATTCCCATCACTGTAGAAACATTGCAAAGAAGATAAGTTAGCAGGACTATTGAAAATATATATATACATACATAAATTCTGTTGTTTTTTTTTAAAAAAAAAAAAATACACCTTCTGTTTCCTTATCAAGCATGTCTACAACAGAATCCATTTCAGTCACATTGGTCAAAAATTGACCTTCACAATATGATTGTCTTTTTTTTTTGTTAATTTTTTTTATTCCTTGATGCCAACCAGTATCTCCAAAAGGAAATATCAAAGGATATTGTAATGCATCATAACAACCAAAATAGTATTCTATTGTATGACTATATTCAGCTTGATTATACACAACAATTTCACAATTTCTATTTTCAGAATTCATATCTTCTATCCATATAGCAACTACTTGAGATGCAGTTGGAAGATTATACACTCTTTGATCTAATCCTACATCAGATTTGATATGAATAGAATAATTTTGTAAATTTTCAATATCTTTCAAGCTTCGAAAAAACTTTACATAAGGATTCACAGAAAGAATATTGGTTATTTTTTGTAGCAACATTAAATTCATTGAATTAGAACAACGAAGACAATTTTCTAACTCATGTTCAGTGTCGTAAAAATATAATTGTAGATATGATGGTTGCTTATCCATAGGTAACAATTCATTTATGTAATGATAGACCTATCCTTGTACACGAAAAGTGTAAATACCTTTATTTCTCATACAAAGTTGTTTATCATATTTGACACCAAAAGAAGTGAAAGCAAATGTATTATTGTAGGTTCTAACATATTTTCTAAATTCTTTTGCTTCTTCAGCATCTAAAGTAAATAATTCATACAACTCAATAGGCATTTTATTATGAACCAATAAAACTTCTCCATTTGAACAACAAAATCCCTTGGGTTCATATTGTAATATTTTAGCATTGCAATGATTACAAAATGTAGGATTTGATAGAACATGCACACTACTAACTATTTCTTTCAAAATGTTTTTTCGTTGCTTTCTTTTCTTACAAACACTTGTTCCTTTATTAGATATTAATGACTCATTTTCAATTTGATTTTTCAAATGTGCATTAACTACGCCACTCTTAATTACATATCCAATGGGTAAATTTTCTGCATCATTAATACCAACCTGATTTGATGAAGATCCTAAATATATAATTTTTAACACTTCATTATGTGCATTTCCTTCTTTGGTTTGTTGCTTATTAATTAGTTTTTTTTTCCCTTTCGATTTTTTTGCATATCTTTCTCTTCTTTTTCTTAATTGGTCTTCCTTCTTATTAACTATTACTAAATTATCATTATCTTTTATATGCATACCATTTGTCTTGCTCTTTTTAGAATAGGTGTTTTCTATTCCTAAATTATCTTCTTTTCTTCTTCCTTCATCAATACCTATCATTGCTTCAGATGTATTTCCAATGTTATTACTGTGACATTCAACAAATGAAGTTTTCAAAAATAAACGGTCTCGTCTAACATTTATGTTTAGTAATTCATTACGTAATAGCCTTTTCTCTCTTCGTTTTTTTATTTTTTTCTTCTCTTTTAGCATTTGACATACTATCATATTTTTGTTGATCTTGTTTTTGTTTTTCCATACTCTCACCTATCAATGATAAATTAGAACTGAAAATATATACAAGCTTACCAAACTCTCTAATAAACAAAAGTGAGGCCAAATTTAAGCTATAGTAACAACGAACACCTAAAAAACAAAATGTTTACAGAGACATCAGCAAAGAAAAAAAAACTTCTATTTTTTATTTAAAGAAAACCACACTTGCTAATTTTTTATTTAAAAAAAAAAAACACCTAAAAAGTGAGGCCAAATGTATAAATACCTGAACTTGCCAAACTTCTTAACAAACAAAAATGAGGCCAAATGTAAGATGTTGCATAGTCAACACCTAAAAAAAAAAAAAAAAAGTTACAAAGAAACATTAGCAAAGTATATACTTATAATAAAAAAAAAAACTACACTTGCTAATTTTATTTTTTTAAAAAAAAATAAACTTCTAATATCCAACACATATTAAAGATAAAACAAGACAGCAAATCAAATTTCTAAGGAACAAAAGAGCCAAAATCTACACTCTTTTTTAGGTTAAAAAATCAAATCCTTTGTCTATATATAAATATAAATACCTGAACTTGCCAAACTTCTTAACAAACAAAAGTGAGGCCAAATGTAAGATGCAACAGAGTTAACGCCTAAAAAAAAAAAGATTTAAAAAGAAACATTAGCAAAGTATATACTTATAAAAAAATAAAAATAAAAAAACTACACTTGCTAATTTTTTTTTTTTAAATAAACTTCTAATATCCAACACATATTAAAGATAAAACAAGAAAGCAAATCAAATTTCTAAGGAACAAAAGAGCCAAAATCTACACTCTTTTTTAGGTTAAAAAATCAAATCCTTAGTCTATATATAAATATAAATACCTGAATTTGCCAAACTTGTTAATAAACAAAAGTGAGGCCAAATGTAAGATGTTGCAGAGTTAACACCTAAAAAAAAAAAAATTACAAAAAAACATTAACAAAGTAATACTTATAATAAATAAAAAACTACACTTGCTAATTTTTTTTTTTAAAAAATAAACTTCTAATATCCAACACATATTAAAGATAAAACAAGACAGCAAATCAAATTTCTAAGGAACAAAAGAGCCAAAATCTACACTCTTTTTTAGGTTAAAAAAATCAAATAATAACATATATATATATATAAATATAAATACCTGAACTTCCCAACCTTGTTAACAAACAAAAGTGAGGCCAAATGTAAGATGTAGGAGAGTTAACATCTTAAAGAAAGAAAGAAAAAATTATAGAGAAACATTAGCAAAGAATATAATTATAAAAAATAAAAAAACTACACTTGCTAATTTTTTTTTAAAATAATAAACTTCTAATATCCAACAAAAATTAAAGATAAAACAAAAATATAACATAAAGCTAAAAAGGCTTGACCTTCTTTATCTTTATCAACCAAGGAGATTAAAAGGAAATTGAAACTACTTTGAATAATATAAATTAGAACAAACATGGGCCTTGTGGGAGAGTTTGGAAACTATAGAGAAGGGGAAGGACTAAAACTGATATTTCAAAAAACATAGCCTCCATGACAAATCACACATTACATTACTCTCTCTCTCTCTTACTTTCTCTCACTCTTTTTTTTCTTTTCGATTTCTTTTTTTTTTTTGTTTCTCTCTCTCTCTCTCTCTCTCTCTCTCCCTCTCTCCATGAGCCAGTCTAGTCAGGGTCCTTTTACTCAACAGCTAAGAAATACTACACTGGTTCTATACCATAAATGCAACTACAATTATAGAACCACTGGCTCAGGTTCCAAAACGCAGACCCACCTATTGATTCCGCTGGTGGTGCCATAAACCCTATCCTTTTCACCTATTTTTACACCTTTCTTCTTCTTTTTTACTTGTTCTATTATTCCGGATTATAAAAGATTGAATATCCACAGAATGGGCAAAATACATGTGTTGGTATGTTAAATATTGAAAATAAGCGCAACAAACAAATACATATATTAATTTTTATGTGAATGAATCAAATTCCATATATGCAAGCACATATTAGAATTTTTTTTTTGGGTAACGGACATTTTCTTTGGGAAAAAAAAAAGTATACTAAAGAAACAGGATATTTTATTTCCACACAACAACACATGAAAAACCTTGATAACCCTATTTGGGGTTTTATTATCTCTACATTCATAAATAAGATAAATTATAACCCAAAATTATTTAACAATTTCACCAAGTTTATCAAATATGATCAATAGATTCCAAGTTAATGACTACATTGAAACAATACTGAATTCCAGAACCAACTAAAAGGTTTACACGGCTTCCAATAATAAACAAATAAAATACAAATTCTAATATTATTTTCTCTAAAATTGAAACAGATAACTAAACTTGGTCCAAATTGAAAGGCAGAAAAAAACTCAATCTATACATGAACATACAGGAAGAGAATATAGATTTTGGTGGAAAATGGAAAGCCCATTAGAGAGAGAGAGACCATGGAGGATTGTTGAGGAGGAAGGAAGAATAAATAAGGAAAGAAAGAAAAAATAAAATATAATATACACTCACCAGATGACCCAAGCAACCTTGAATCACATCCCAGAGTTATTTTTCTTTTCTTCTCTTCTGCTTTTTTTTTTTTTTTTTTGGGTGAATCTGAGCTTCAATGAAAGGAGGAATGAAGAATGCACAGGAGAGGAAAGATTCAACTTCCCGTACAAAAGTTGGTAGATACTTTAAAAGACGTTAACAACCCTCAAATTTCTTCAAATTTCCAAAAGACATACAAACTGAAGAGCACAAAATAAAATAAAACGCAAAAAAAATGGTCGTTTTTGAACCATTATGAATAGTAAAATATGACCAAATCCTTTGGCTCTTCTCATTTATATTATAGAGTAAAGGATATATCTACATATATTGTATCCAATTGTTACTTATATATATATATATAAATGTTTAAATATAATTTATTGCTAATTTTATTGTTTTGATCTTTCTAGAGCTTACATAATCAATTAAAATTAATAAACCTGTCAACGTTGATTGACTTATGATTTACCAAAGTTTTAAGGTTAAAAAAAAAAATTATGCATTGATTATTCAGTGAATGAATTTTGACGAATATATTATTTTACATTGTTTGTTCTAACAATTTTAATTTGATTTTATAGGAGTGAGATGATGACATCAATGTTTGCTATTTAATAAGTGCATGATGTGTATCATTTGCTACATTTTTTTTCTTTATTTTTCATTGTAGACTATGTTATATTATTCTAATTGTATTTTATGTTTGGATAATTATAATTTATTATTTATATTTTATATTTGAAAATTTTTTTATTTGTATTATATATTTATAATTTAGTAAGTTTCAAACCGATCAACCAATCCAAACCAAATCGATCATAAATAGCTTGGTTTGGTTTGGATTTAATTCTTTAATGGTTTGATTTGGATTGTAAATTAGAAAAATCTATATATATATAAATTGGGTTATATTTCGGTCCAAAACTAAATCAACCCAATCCATACCCATCCCTAGATAGGCCTTATTTGGATTTCATATTTATTACAAATTTTAAAAGAATTTGTTCCCCTTTAAAATTATAAAATCCTCGAATGGTTTTTGGGTTAATATCCTCGAATGTTTTTCACCAAAACAATTCTATATAAAATAAATTTTTTTTTTCTTCAGAAAAATTCTATGGTATGTATGGCTCGACTTGAGTAGGCAGAAAAAACATATTCAGCTCTGGTAAGACCTGAGACAATTCCAGATAAAAAAACTTCAATCATTTAAATTTTTTTAAAGGGAGAAAATGAGATGTAATATATCTATTCTTATATATGAATCTGTATTACTCACGAATCTCAATGATCAAAAATAAAAAATTGACCAAGAAACTATAAAATATATCTGAACTACTACAGTCCACACCCAAAAAAGCCTCCACAGAATGCCATACATGTATATTATATGTGTTATATATACATGTATATTCCATACATTATACACACACACATATATATATATATATATATATATGGTACAAATGCTAGCTGTCTTCATCCCCAGCTTTCATCAACTTATTAATTTGCAAATCTCGTTGCCTTAAACATCCGCAGTGAAGCTCCGGAACAGAGATATTATTAATGGCTGGGAGTGGAGCTTTTGCAGAGATCAAAGACGGCGATGTTTACAAGTTCTACGCCGATGGTGAGTGGAAGAAGTCTGCGTCTGGAAAATTCGTGCCTGTTATCAATCCCACCACTAGAAACACCCACTTCAAGGTCCAAGGTACTTACCTCAATTTCTTATTCCCATACCCACTTCCCATTTCTCCTCCAGTTTCTCCCTCTCTCTCTCTTTTTTTTTTTTTTTTCCCCCAATCTATTCAACTTCATCGTATCTGATAGCGTGAGAATTATGATCGTCATCATTGTTTCTGTGAGTTTTGTCAGCTGTTAGATTCTTTTTTTTCTTTTTTTTTGTTCTATTTTGTAATTAACATTGCTTATAGCTTTTAAATATATATTTTATGAACCATCATATTCAATGAGTTAATACTATTTAGGTAATTCTCAAATTATCAATCGGAATTCTTATGTTAAATAATAAATATATAGATATAAAAGAAGAAATTGGACTAGTTCAATTTGAAAACATCCATTTTTATCTGAAAGGAAGCAGAAACATAAGAGAAAATAAGGGAAAAGGAAAAGATAGGACAAAGTCATATTTTGTTAGATGATAAACCACTTTTGACATATTTTCCAGCTTGCTATTTGGGTCCAACCAGGATACTTCTGTTGCAATTATTTTTCTTGAAAAAAGCTTCGTTTATTAAAATTTAAAAATATTGATAATTAAGTAATTGAATTTTTAAAAAAATTAAGCAGCTTGTACTCAAGAAGAGGTTAACAAGATTATAGAAACAGCAAAATCAGCACAAAAATCGTGGGCAAAGACTCCACTTTGGAAAAGAGCAGAGCTACTTCACAAAGCGGCCGCAATACTAAAAGAGCACAAAGCACCTATTGCGGGGTGCCTTGTTAAGGAGATAGCAAAACCAGCTAAGGACGCTGTGACTGAAGTACGCACACTGAAATATATATATATATATATATATATTTGCTGTACATTTAGAAACTTTTTTTTCTTTTTGTTTTTTAAGCAACATTTGGTATTTATTTTTTTGCCTGTTAGAGCCCAAGGCAAAAGGCATAGTAGTTCATTTAATAAGGAAATTACTTCCAAGATTGCCTTATAATTGCAGTTTTGTTTATGAAAACCGAGAGGAGTTGTCTGGAAAATATCATTTTGTCGGAAATGGGATGCTAAAATTTGACTTTGTTTGCTTTGATTTTTATGAAGGTAGTCAGGTCAGCCGACTTAATTTCCTACTGTGCTGAAGAAGGAGTGAGGATTCTTGGAGAAGGGAAGTTTCTGGTTTCTGATAGTTTCCCAGGGAATGAAAGGACCAAATACTGCCTCACTTCCAAGGTAAGCCGTTACTGTTTTTAAGTATTAGTATTAGTATTAGTACTAGTACTTATTTGTAATCATTTACATTTTGGCCTAGTAAATCTGTTATTGGCTTTGATAATGGGGCACTTGGAAGATGTCATTTATCTTCACGTCGAGCTGCTTATGTATAATTTAGCTTTTTCTATGAGGAGAGTAGAAATATGCCTGGAATAGCCTAGAGAATCGTTGACGTTTGACTATGACTACGTTGTAATTTCTTGCTAGCCCCTGAGAACCCAGATTGTACCTAAAATATCCAATTTTTATTTTATTTTTATTTTTTTTGTAAAATATGTGATAAAGTGGCAATCTGGATGCCTTGAAAATACCTGAGTAGGTTAACTTTCCGTGCCAAATAGATCAATTGGTCTTTGGTTTGGTGAAACATTAAGCCTGTTATATTTATACACATATTCATCAATGCTTGCTGGAGAATCTTTCAAGGATAAACGTTATATGCTACAGTACACAATGTGGGATAAAGTAAAAGGGTGGTTGAGCATATTTATGCACGATTATGATTCTTGTGAGCTGTAGAAAATGGTTCAACAAATTAGCTTGTAAATAGAACAAACTGCTTTTGTATGGATTTCATTAGTGTTCCTTGAGTAATACTTAGTAAATGACATTGGATATTGAGCAACTTGGTGTATGCTAGAATAACTACTAACTGCTTCAATCACTTCTTGTTGACAAGAAAGCAATTAAGTTTCATGAAATCAATACCCTTAACTTGCAAAACTAAACATTACTGTGCAGGTCATTTTAAACCTCTTTCATGTGAGGAAATACTTTGATAGTTAATCATTATGTGCTTGTATTTGCCACTAGGGCTTTCTAACAACCAACGTTAAAATTACTAAAACTTAATCTGAATTGAGAATTTAAACTTTTTCTTCTTTGTATTAAAAAAATTGAGGCTTGGTTGCTGAATCCAAACTGCGCTCTCATTTGATCTTTATGAATTTCATTTGTTGCTGGGCAATCTAGAATATTCCACTATTCCAAAAATATTGGGAATATCAGCAAGAATTGACAAGGGAAGGGGATAGAATTTCTAACATTGTGGAGAATTATACAAAGTATATATATATATATATATATGTATATTTTTCTTTTATAAGCTTACTTGTCATTCATGATTCAACTATATTTTTTTAGTGCAATAAGTTCCTCATCTCTTGTTATGTAAATGATGATCTGCAACCTATATGCAGATTCCACTGGGGGTTGTTTTGGCTATCCCACCCTTTAACTATCCTGTCAATCTTGCTGTTTCAAAAATTGCTCCTGCTCTTATTGCCGGAAACTCTCTTGTGCTAAAGCCCCCAACCCAGGTACAAATTTCGCTCACGTAGTGCATCTCAACTGGTGTAAGATCATACAGACAAATATTTCTTCATTCTTTCAGGGGGCTGTTGCTGCACTTCACATGGTGCACTGTTTTCACTTGGCTGGTTTTCCAAAAGGCCTTATTAGTTGTGTTACTGGGAAGGGTTCTGAGATTGGCGACTTCCTTACAATGCATCCTGGTGTCAACTGTATAAGGTACTTCCTTAGTTGCTTAAAATTTTTTTTGTTCCAACCTGCTTATGTACCTTGTCAGTTTAGTCTAATGGAGCAGCACAACTTAAACCAGGAGAGCTGTTTTCAACAATTCTATGCATTCATCCTTGATAGGAATATGTGATAATGCTGTTTTATTCACATGTTGATTTACACATTCTCATGCATCCAAAGTAAAATGTGTTCTTTCTCAGCTTCACAGGTGGAGATACTGGAATAGCTATCTCAAAGAAGGCTGGAATGATTCCTCTGCAGATGGAACTTGGTGGAAAAGATGCATGTATCATCCTTGAAGATGCTGATTTGGATTTAGTAGCAGCTAACATTGTAAAAGGAGGTTTTTCTTACAGGTGGGAAAAACCTTTTTGGATTTTTAGATGACTTTCTTACTGTGGCATAACAATCAGATTATCTCGATAAATAATTAAAAATAAATAAAAAATAAAATAAATTTAACTATTCCTCATTGTATAAGGAACTTAAGTAAGAGGCAAATCATTTGTCAGCCAGAATTTTTAAATTTACAAAGTTGTGTTGCACCTAACATACTTGGTCCAGTTAATTTTGTGTTGTCCTCTGTCCTTATCAGTGGTCAAAGATGCACAGCTGTAAAAGTTGTTCTGGTCATGGAATCGGTCGCAGATACTCTTGTCGAGAAAGTCAAGGCTAAATTGGCAAAATTAACTGTTGGGCCACCTGAAGATGACTGCGATATCACACCAGTTGTTACAGAGTCCTCTGCTAATTTTATCGAAGGGTTGGTAATGGATGCCAAGCAGAAAGGAGCAACTTTCTGCCAGGAGTACAAGAGACAAGGCAATCTCATATGGCCATTATTGTTAGATAATGTTAGACCAGATATGAGGATAGCATGGGAGGAACCATTTGGTCCAGTTTTGCCAGTTATTCGGATCAACTCTGTTGAAGAAGGAATCAACCACTGCAATGCAAGTAATTTTGGCCTTCAGGTATAATCCAAAAATGTTTATGCCTTTAAATTGACGCATTTAACTTTCATTTTCCACTCTCAAAATAAATCATATTCGACATGCAGGGCTGTGTGTTTACCAGAGACATAAACAAAGCAATTTTGATTAGTGATGCAATGGAAACAGGAACAGTTCAGATCAATTCTGCCCCTGCTCGCGGACCAGACCATTTTCCTTTCCAGGTGAATTTCTTTCACTCATTAAACACTAAGGATTAAAAAATATTTATATCTATCAACCCCCAAATATTTTTAAAAAATAAAATAAATTTGTTGCATTCATTTTTCGTGATCCCCATTTGCCTTTCTGTGTGGTAGGGTCTGAAGGACAGTGGCATTGGTTCTCAAGGAATTACAAACAGTATAAACATGATGACGAAGATCAAAAGCACTGTAATCAACTTGCCTTCGCCTTCTTACACATTGGGGTGATATAACAGCAGGAAAGTTTGGTATTCTCCACCTACTGTATATATATATGTTATATATTGAGAGTACAAACATAACAGTATGCAGCTATTAGATATATTAAAGAATTCTTGTTCTATTTCCCCATTCACCGTACTTTTCTTTTAAGTGGTAAGAAAAAAAGACTCATGGTGATGATGAGGAGCAAAATGGTAGGTTTGAGCATAGAAATTCATGGGGATCATAATTTCAGGGGGTGGTAGAGCACTGTGGCTACTGGTTTTTGTTGATACAATTAAGAAATAAAAACCATCTTTTAGTTTTGTTCATGTTTTTGGGATGAGGATACGAATCATAATTCATAAAGATACAAAATCTTTCAATTTCCAAAACATTTTGCATGTTTTCACTCGTTTAGCATCGAGACGAGTGAAATGAAAATGGAATTGGTAATTAAGAAAAAATAAAAATACTGGGAAGCCTCGTTGATGTAGCTTTGTCAGGTGAAAGCTGCTTCTCTGACCGTGACGCTGCATGTTTGAACGATGCATGCTTTGCAGAATACAAAATTCGATTACACAAATATTTTCAAACTCGTAATTCTATTCAAACAAATTTTATTATTTAATTTGTAAACCTTATGAACGGTATAATAATGGCAAATCATATTTTGTGATCCTTACCTTTATTCTCAATATGCTAAATTTATTCATTTTAATGGTTCTGTGTGTTCTGCACAGGGTTTTAATGATCCTTATCATTTTTTTGGAAAATTTGTAGATTAACAAATGTATAACCGATAAAATAAAATAAAATCAATTAATTTGTACAAAATTTTTCACTTTACCAGTCGTTTTGTGTTATAAGCTTGCAAAGTCCTACGTTACCAACCAAAAAAAAAAAAAAAGCTTCCAAATTCCTAACACTGAACCCAGGTTTTGAATAGAAGGCAGTGTATTTAAAGAATTATGCATTTGAGCCTATTCAGTATTAAGCCAGAACACAATCGATTCAGAGCAAGAATATTCCTATTATTTTAAAGACAATATTACATTCAAACTTATAATATATACTTTGTATTTCTAAGCTATCGGAAATAAGCTAATTGGAGTATAAGCATTTTATACCTTTTGTCAGGTAAAAGCCACAGTTTATTAGGAGTCGATAATAATAATAGTTTAGCAAAATGGTGAAAGGTATTGTATCTTTATGTAATAATTGGAATTCAAATTCCTTATTCCCAATATGTACATATAAAAAAGAATAAAATAAAAAATAACAAATAAGAAAAATTATACATTTTATTTTATTTTATTTTATTGGCCATGTGACTATCAAAAACTCAAAAAAAAAAAAAACAAAATAAAAAGTGAACCATACGATAGGATTAGAAGGCAAGCAGCAATATAATGGTGAATATTCAAAATTTGTATGTTTAGGCTTTTTTGCTTTCAATTAACAATAATGTCGTCTCTACATGACAACCTAATAGATTTTTTTTTTTTCAATAGTAAATTCAACAACCCAATAAATAAGTACACTATTTGCAATAATTCAAATTCTCATATCTTAATATCATAAAATAATAATAATAATAATGTCAATAATGACGATCTATAAGCTTCAATTTTGCCCGGTAATGATGATGTTTAAAGAAAACAAGAAGCAAAAAAAAAACATTATAATTATGCCATGTATTTAAATCAACTTAGAATAGGAATTTAGATGTTTATTTTATTTTATTTTTATTTTTCTAGGGCTATGAACATATTTCGAATTCAATTTGTTTCCTTCTCGAAACAAATGACTAATGCTTTAATTTCTCTTGCTGTCAGGTTATCACTTTTTAAAGATTTGCAGTCTTATCTTAAATACTAAAATTTTGATTTTCTATCCTGTCACCGTAACCTAAATACTTATCGTTCCGAGAAAAATTAAAAAGAAAAGATAAAAAAAAAAAAAAAAAAAGCTAAACAAAAGAACTCCTTAAACTTTAATGATTAAATTTACTGTGTCCTACTTTTTATTGTTTATCATTTTTTTTTTTTTTGCTAAAAGCTTTTTATTGTTTATCATTGTATCCTAATCCTATATTCTATTTATAGATATAAAAAAATATTAGTTTAAAGTAAAAATGTAAAAAAGTAATGAACAAAGTTATAAAATTGATATCATTTGATAGTGTTTCCTGGCTTTTCTCTATTGAAAAAAAAAAAAAAAAACAAAAGTTCAATGTAATATATATATATATATATATATTTTGATATTGGTGATGGAGAATTTGAATTGAATAATCCAAAAAGAATTTAATATGTTATTTTTAAGTGAGAAGATGAAGAATAAAGAAGATAAAGAGATGGTGAGAGGAATTAGTTAAAAAGTAGCAAATATATAAGCAGAAGGAGAAAGAAGAAAGCTAATTGGGGATAAACTTTGTTTGTAATTCAAATACGGTTTTAAATATGATTTTATTTTATAAAACTATAAACGAATTAATTATGCTATTTTTGGTCTCATATTCAAAGCTCCATCCATTTGATTATCCTGAATAATTTATATGGTTTAGCTACTTTTAATTCTCAACCTTTGACTTAAGTTAATCAACAGTAAAATCTGTGTAAATATATATATATTTTTAATTTTCTTTCTATATGGACAAAAAAAGAATCTTTAATATTATCATTTTTTATTTTTATTTTGTTAACTTAAGAGAATCCTTTGATATATTATTTTTTATTTTTTTATTGGGTGGCGGAATATCAAAATAATCTAGTCCAGTCATCTCCATATTTGCATTGACAAAAAAAAAATATATATATATATATATATATATTCCATCACTATCAATCATACACCATTCCTGCCCAGCAACAAAATATGCCACGTAAAGTTTCGGCAACTCGTGGCAAAATGGTAACTTCACACAAACTTTTATACGACATAGCGAAAATAGAACCTTTAAAACAAATTCTTAATTAAATTTGCTAAAATCATATTTTCTCCTACCCAGTGTTTATTGTGGAAATTAATTAAAAACCTTGACTTATTATTTATATTACTGTTATTGTTTTATTTTTTAAATAAGTTATTATTTTATCTTTAAAATTATATGAATTCAAAACTTAACATTATGAAAAATTATGGATATTAACGGTACATTATATCCACGCGAACTTGAAATATTAAAATGATAAAAATTGTTGACATTTTTCTGTTGTTAGATCTTGTTTTGTTTATCAAGGTCCTTAAATATATTCATTGAAAACAATACCAATATATGATTTATGCATGTTTGGTCATATATCTAATGCTAATTTTGCATATTGTGCAGCCAAAATTCATATTAATTTGGAAGGAACATTTGTATGTTTACTTTATAATTGTTTACGAACACACCTCAAATAACTATAACAATAGCCCATATTTTTCTTTTCTCCAGTTCAATAAATGTCCAAAAGAAAAAAGAAGAATAATAATATATTTATAAAATGAAGTTGATTTTTTTGCAAATATATATATATATATATATTGAGATTGATAGATATAAAATTAAGTCCATTAGAATTGGAAAATTATAGCAAAGTTTATGAAAGTGCATTGGAGCCTAGCATGGGAAGTCTATAACAATGAAATAATTTCTATCAACGTATTATTTTATTACCAATAAAGTCCTCCCAAAGAAAAGGGAAAGCGGCATTAAATCAGACGGTCCAACCAATCCCACGTGGGGCCCACACCCTGAAAATCCAAAGGCGGATTTCAAACTTTAAATTGAACTCAAATTCACAATAACAGCGGAATCCGAGCTGAGCTTCGCTGGATTCTCTTTTAAAGCGCACGAGATATAAATTACACATTACAGAGACCCCAGCAAAAGTAGGAAAAAAAAAAAAAAAAAAAGAGGGTGAGAAAATATTTTTTTAAATATATTTATGCAAATTTCGTTTTATTTTATTTTTTTGATTTCTCTGCAAAAATACCTCGAAAACTCTCGCTCACTTTTTTTTCTTTTTTTTTTTTTTCCCCGCTATCGTTCTCTCTCTCTGAAAAGAAACCCTAACTTTCTTTCTCTCTCTAAAAAATTTTCATCTCTCTCGCATCTATTCGTGGGTTTTCAGGGTTTCAATGGTGTGAAATTAGGGCTGGAGGTGTGAGATTTTGAAGGATCTAGACTGAGAGACAGGAAAGGAAGGAGAGGAGCAATGGCGTCCTCGGATAAAGAGCTCGAAGCGCAGTTATTAGAAGCTGGGAATAAGCTTGTGGACCCTCCGTCCTCTATCGATGAACTTCTCCCTCTTCTCGACGTAAGCCCTATATTTTCGTTTTTTTTTTTTTTTTTTTTTTTTTTTAAATTTTTAAATTTTTTAATAATATGTTTATCTTATCATTCGAACTGCGGTGAAGTTATTCGTCCTAGTCTTTTCATTTTTTATTTTTATTTTTTGGGGTTTAATTTCGGACTACTTAGCATTAATGTGTGGTTATTATTTTTCATTTAGTGAGAAAGTGTTTATGTAGTTTATGTTCATGGAAGTCTTTGATTTGGGCTTCGGGTGGCACTTTTGTGATCTATGCAAAGTTTTATTTATTTCAGGGTTACGGTGCTCACTGTTATGGTAATTGGTATAGTTTCTTTTTTTTGGTTATTTTCTCTTGGTTCAAGCTTGTTTAGGTTTTTTCTCTTTCAAATATTGTGAAGAAGGGTATGAAATATCCTTCGACGCTATTATTATGCCGTGTTTTGACGGGTTTGTGAAGCTCAAGAATATACTTGGACGAGGGATTTGAATGATTAGTTCGCTTTCTCTCTCTTTGCTCTAGGCTCCTCCTTAATGTGTTTTTTTGGTATTGGTGCCCAATGTTTGACTTATATGTACATCTTTGCATATTTCTGCAGTAATATGAATCATGCATTAAATTCAATAACATAAACATAAGAGTTTTAAGGTACAGAGATGGTTCGACATGATATAATAATTTAGGTTTCATGTTCAAATTCAGGAAATACAAATAGTTGTCGCCTGGGAAAATAGAGCTGGTAATAAGGAATAACGGGAAAATATTTGGGAACCAGTATTTTTAAAGTCTGTTGAATTATAATAAATACTGTAAGATGCATTTATCTATACATAGAAAAACCATTTGGCATTACACTCGCTGCTTTCTATTAAGACTGAGTGTAGTTTTGGAAAGATAGAGTGAAAGAGCATCGCAAATTCCCAAAAAGGAGGGATTTGTGTGGGATCTAATATGTTACTTGAAGCTTTTCCTTTCGTTCCTTTTCTACCCATTTTGTATCATTGTTTTAAATTTTTTTTAAAAAAAATTCGTTACTACCCTTCTAATTTGTTGTTCTTTAAAAATAACGTGTAGTTTTTACTTGTATTTTTTTTTTTTTTGGTTTTTTGGGGATTTTATAAGATGTGCTAGGAAGATGATTCTGCATTCTTTTTCCTTTAAAATAAATCTCAAAATATTAGTGTGCTTTCAATCTGTTTCCTTCTTAGTCCTTTAAAACAATGCATTTGCATAATCATGTATTCTTGTTCCTTGGTGATTTTAGAAAGTTGAGAATTGTCTATCAAGGGTAGAACAGTCGCCTACTAAATCGATGCAAAATGCACTTTCTCCGTCATTGAAAGCGTTGGTTGCTGACCAGCTTTTAAGACATACAAATGTTGATGTCAAAGTTGCAGTAGCATCTTGCATCAGTGAGATAACCAGAATAACTGCACCGGATGCTCCTTATGATGATGACCAGATGAAGGTATCGGGGATTTATTGATTCTATATGTTATGAATTTTGTGGAAATATTGTTTTCAATTTCATCTCTACATTTTACCCCTCTGTCTCTCTCTCTCTCTTCTTCTCTGAAATCCTTCTTTTGTTTGCTGGTTAATGCAGGAGGTCTTTCAGCTAATTGTATCTTCATTTGAAAACCTTTCTGACAAGTCCAGCCGATCATATGCAAAGAGGACCTCAATTCTTGAAACTGTAGCAAAGGTCAGGTCATGCGTGGTGATGTTAGATCTTGAATGTGATGCACTGATCCTGGAGATGTTTGAGCATTTCCTTGCTACGATTAGGTATGGACAAATTTGTATGCTGCCCAGAAGATATGTTTATTTTATTTTCTTCTGAGTGCTTCTACATCCTCAATGCAAATCCTTGCACTATTATTTTCCTTTAGATTTTCAATTCAAGTACCTAGTCGTGCTAGTTTGACAAGTTGAAATAGCTACCTAAGTGTAATTTGTTTATTTTAGTATTTAAAAAAATTCTAATTGATGTTTCTGTTTTAACTAATCTTCAGGGATTATCATCCAGAGAATGTCTTTTCATCAATGGAAACGATTATGACCCTTGTTCTTGAAGAAAGTGAAGATATCCCACCAGATCTGCTTGCACCTATATTAGCTAGTGTGAAAAAGAACAATGAGGTTAATTGTTTTTTTGGGTCTTAAATTTCCCTTTCTTTCTTTCTTGAAATTTTATTTGTTAAATCTCTTAACCAAGTATCCTTTCTCAGGAAGTTTTACCCATTTCTCGCAAGTTAGGGGAGAGAGTACTTGAAAGCTGTGCTACCAAGCTTAAGCCTTACCTGGCGCAAGCTGTAAAAACCCTAGAGATTTCATTAGATGATTACAGTAAAATCGTAACTTCTATTTGCGAAGATGCATCTGATGATGCTGAGCAGAATGACGTTCATGCTTCTGATGAGCATATGGTAATTTCTTTCAGTTGTTTCAAGTTTAAGACATTTTAATTGGTTATATTTTTTGTTGGCTGCCTCTTACCCCCATTTTGTTGCCGACACTCATTTTTCCCATCAACTAGTTTGCATCACATTCTCTATTACTATTTTCTGTTTCAATATTCAAAGTCATCCTCCTTGTGTTGGACAGCTACCTCTCTGCCAATTGCTATGTTCGTCTTAATTGTGTGTTCCTTGTTAAGGAAATAAAAATTCACATGCTTATAAATATTTTTTGTTTATAGCACTTGGCTGAAATATCATTTGAGTTTCTTTAGTGATCTTTTTATAAATCCCTTGCCTATATTCATTATTTTCCATCTTTCATCATGTTCCTACTTGATGCATGCTTTTCAGGTAGTCTCTGCCATGCTTTGTTGTACACCGCATTTAATTTGTGGTTTTTTGGAAGCCTCATTTGTGTTTATGGGAAGGGGGTGTCTTTTGTTCACCGTCAGTGGGTCATGCTGACCATTTGTTATCTGAAATTATCGATTAGTCTTCTGATGAATTTATTACATGTTTTGATTATTGTGTCTCAAATTGTGTTTGCTTGTTTCAGGATGATGAAAACAAGTCAGTAAAGACAACTTTGGGTGAGGGACCCCAGGCAAGCTATCTTACTTTTTTTTTCCCCCGCAATTTCTTTGTAATATATTTGTTATTGGTTTTTGCTTCTATGTTTTTTTTCTTGGATCTTTAAGTTGTCACTTTGTATGCATTGTTGATTGATTCAGGAGGATAAAGAGAGAGCTACTGAAACCACATCTTTGGAACAAGTTGATCCTGCTGTTGACAAGTCTCTCAAGCCTGTTGTAAGTAATGGTGTTGCTCAGACTGGGGAAGGTGATTCTTTGGTTGCTTCAAACTCCATAAAGAATCAAGAGCATGATCAAGTTATTGAGAATTCAAAAGATTTGATTACATCAAGCAACACTGAACCTGATGGTTTGGATGCTGAGAAAGAAGCCAATACAGAAGAAAAGCCAGAGCAAACTACAAAGAAGAGAGGAAAGAAAACTAGTTCATCGGTGAAATCTACAGAACCTTCAGAAAGCCCGCGAGCTGATGATGAGAAGGAAAATGAGAAACTACCTGATCAGAGAAATCAGAGTGAGGACATTGCTGGTTCGCCTAGTGTGGGGCCATCTGTTGATGCAGCAGTACATTCAGAAACTAATAAAAGTTCTGATGTTAGGCCTTCCTCACCAAAAGCATTAGAGAATGACTCTGCTAATGTTGCTCCTGCATCCCCAAGTGAGAGTCTTCCTGATGAAAGTCGTTCCAGGAAGGCTGGACGACAAAAGAAGAAAGATAATTCAGATAAAGAGGCTGTACCAGCTGCAGATAATGTTTCCCAGAAGGCAGATGAGGTTCCCCAGAAGGTAGCTGATGGAACAAGTGATTCAGAGGTAAAGGCAAATAGACGTACTGGAAAGAAGGTGTCTGCTATTTTAGCTAATGAGAACAGGACGTCGACTGTAGCAGATGCATCCAAAAAGGAAAGTGGAACCACGAGTGATTCAGAGGCAAAACCATTAAAGCATTCATCCAAGAAGGTAGATGCAAGTAGTAAAAATGATGATGGATCCTCTCTCAAGCAGTCGGAGGATAAGAAAAAGAGGAGTCGGGGAAAGGCTCTTTCTGAGAAGGATGTAACAAAAGCTGCAGCTAAAGATGATGACAAAGTAAATTTGCAATTCTGTTTTATCAGTCATTAAGCTTATCCTCCTTGTATTTTAAATCCTCTTAGTTACTTATTGTGTTGTTATAAACGATTTAGGAAATACTTTCTTCTCCAAAATCAGCAGCAAAATCAAGTAAAGGTGAAAGTCACTTGGAGGAGACCCCTAAGACTAGTTCCAAGAGAAAGCGTCCTCCAGGCAAAGGAAAAGTATGCATTCTTATTTTTGCTCAGTGAGTTTATAGTTCGTGGCATTTGGTCTTATTGTTCCTGTAGAAAATGTAGTGCAGTGAAAGCAGCCCATCTATTTCCATCCGTTGAATGTGTTTAATAATTGATAAAATTCCTAAGTAGTTTCATAGCATAATATGTCTTGTTTATGAGTTCTAATTGCTTTCAGCGTTATGTTATGTTAAACGAGGTTTATGATCTACAGACTCTTCTATGCTATTTAACATTTTACTTGGTTCAGAGACTCTTTTATGCATTCTAAAATCGATTTTTGAACCATTGATTACAATTTCAGGAGTCTGAAGCCAAAAATTATGGTGAAGATTTAGTAGGTTCAAGTATTAAAGTTTGGTGGCCAAAGGATCAAATGTAAGTACTGAATTTTTGTTCTGTAGATATATGTATTTATGTCCACATCTTGTAATGTTCTATTCTCAAATTTAAGTATCCTGAATTATAAACTAATTTTGGTTAGCATATCTTATTGATGTACCTCTCTATCTGTCGTTGACTATTTTATCGGGAGTATTGTTCATCATCTCTGTCTCTACTCAATTAATAGCACCAGTGAGTTATTGGGATCGGAAATGATTTCAGCTGTACTGGTTATTTTAGTCTTGTTAATCAGTGTGAATATGCTTTATTTTGATATGATAGCTTTTTACCTATGGTTGCCTTTTGGGTCCTTTGAATCTAAAATTGCAAGGGAATTCCTTCCTAGTTAGCAGCATTTTGTTTAAAGAAAATACATATTTTTCAATTATGTTTTTATTAACCGGTCGTATGAAGTATCTTGTATTCCCTTACCCCACTTCCCTCCTCTCCCCCATTAAATGAAAGATCCTCAGTTGTGACATTTTTGCTACTACTATTGGCATCTATGAACTATCCCACAAGAAGTTTTGAATTTTTAGACATTATTATTGTGCTGGGCGTAGTTTGGAGTTTTGATTATTCAGTTTAATTTTGTTACGGAATGGAAGTTTTGTTGTATGTTTTCTTATGGTTTATTTATGAATTTACAGGTTTTATGATGGTATTGTCGAGTCGTTTGATCCTGTAAAAAAGAAGCATAAGGTGAGATGCTGAATATGGAAGTATATCCTTTTCTTTTTTGGTCTTAACTTGTTATCTTGTTTGTTTTAGTTGTGTATTGCAATCTTACTTTTAATTTTTCAATTTTGTTATCCAAAATTGAAGTTAATTTCTGTTCCTTTTGCACAACATAGAAGCATAATATTTACTTTGTTTTTTGTTATTTTTTTCACATTTACTCTGGTCATTGAGTTGTTCAATTGTTATATAGGTGGCGTATACAGATGGTGATGAAGAAACATTGAATCTTAAAAGAGAAAAGTGGGAGTTCATTGAAGTGGAGTCGAGGTCAGATGCGGTAAGTGGTTGTTTGATTTGTATTTCAATGCCTAAGCTTGTCTGGATGCTTATGGATTCATGCTGCTACATTATGCCTACAGGAAGAAGAAAGTGATCAATCAAGTCCTGATTCTTCCACTGAATTGTAAGTACCACTTTACTGTTGTTATTGACTTATTGGTTGAGATTTCACTGTGCTTTAAACTTGGGACTTTTTTCTTGGTTGGGGTAAATTAAAATGATTTTAAGTTTCAAACGTTGTTTTCATTATATTAAAGTTGTGCTTGATAGAAATTGAACTTATAATGAGTGTAGCATTGTGGCATTATTATTTATTATTATTATTTTTTGGTCGAAATGTTGCAATATTTATATTAGATTATTGATTTCCTTCATATGCTAAATTATTTACTTTATGTCAGTGACGTTGTCTTGGACATATTTTTATATTTCTTTGAAAACTTGTTTGGTAATGATGGTTGATATGATACCTTGCTCAATTATTTTGTTTTGGTTTCCTCTGTGTTCTGATATATTTTTACTACGATTTCATTAATCAAACATAACCAGGCCCCTGAAGAAGAAAGTGAAAATAAATACTGGAGAGTCAACTAGACAAGGAAAGTCTGATGCTTCAACGAGAAGGTGAGTAATTTTTTTTTTATTTGTTTTATTGTTGAACTTCTTCTGATTCTAAACTTTCAAGTCTGATATAGGGGTGGAGGAGCTTCCTCTAGCAAATCCAAAGTATCAGCTGCAAAATCTGGTCGCAAGTCCAAAGAGGGGAATAAATTAGATGGCAAATCCAAAGATGATTCCTCCAAGTCTGGTACCAGATTAGAGGATGAGATTGGTGGCAAATCGAAGGATCAGACGTCAAAAAGTGGTGGTGGTGGTGGTAAATCAGCTAATGTTGATGCAAAAGGATCCAGCAAGTCAAAGAGCGCAGATACAAAGTTGTCCAAGACTGCTAAATCGAAGAGTGAAACCAGCACTCCATCCACCAAGTCAAAGCAAGAGAAGGCTGGGAAATCGAAGCAAGGCACACCAAAGAACACGCCTGTTTCCAAAGGTAAATCCCCCAGTGGTAAATCTAATGCTAATGGTACCGGTAAGACAAAGTCTGGTTCATCAAAACTGAAAGAGACTGAGGATGTAAATGAAAGCTCCACTGATTCAGAGAGAGTGACTGAAATTACAAAAGGGAAGCCATCAAATTCGTCAAAGGTGCAGGGAAGTGAGTCCAAGACAGGTAAGAAGCGACGGAGAGGTACAAAAAGTTGAATCCGTCTTGTGCTCATAGCCGTGAAACTGGTTTAGCGCTGCGATTCATAGTAAACACGCATTGGTTATTTGTCATCATCTTTGACATGATTCCCAGATTGTGGCTAGCATTGTTATATTCACCAATTTAGTCTAGTTTATAGTGTCTGTAGGGGTAAGTTAGCTTTCCTTTTATATTAATGTTATTTATTAGATCCGGATCGATGTTATTTGGGAGGTAACAGTAGCTTTGTTAAACAGTTGCTTTGATAGATAATGCTATAGATTCACAAACTTCTTATCTGAATTGACAAATCTTCCTACTGCTTCAGTTTCCCATCGAGAACCCAGAGTCTGGAGGGGTTTTTGTTGTTTGTCAATAATTTTCTTTTTCAGAGAAAACAAAAATATATTATAATAAGAATGAGAAAACCGATAGTAAAATCACATAAACAATTTGAGTTTCTAATTTAGTGGCTGTCTCTTTACTGATTAAATTCTGGCTCCAGGTACCGTCATAAAATGGCGGTGGTTATTTAAATCCCAGTTACCACCCATCTTTTGTGTTTTTACTACCGAACTCCGGATTGTTAATTTTTAGCGTACGCACCACTTTTAACCTTCTGATAAATTCACCGTATAGGGCGCCAAAAAAAAAAAAAATAAAATAAAAAAATAGGGAGGGGTAAAATTATAAGGGAACGTAAATGCAAGAGACAAATTTGCTCTCTCGTCCAACTAATTATAGGGAAATCCGGAACCAGTTCCAAGTAATTTGCAGGTGAAATTCATTGGTTTGGGTTGAGAAGTATGGTTGCGAAGACAGCAGGCTACAGTAATGGGCTTCTACAATGAATTCAAAAGTTTGACAGCGGAACTGTTCTTTTTGTACTTCCAAATTGACTATATACGCACACTCATAAATCCACGGAAGATGCATTCGGTACTTTAGAACTAATCAGGATGGATGTGGTACATATTATGATGTGCTCATCCCCCTGAAACACTAAAAGCACAGGGCGGGGGAAGAAAGTTCCAACATATAAAAAGTCACATTGAATGGTGTACTTCATATCTGAACTTCCATAAGTAACTGGGAGCTATCATCTAATGTCAACAGTCTCCAAAACATCTATCAGTTCTTTTAAGATAATCTCATGAGTACTTCCTTCATGTGCCACCTACATTATACAGAAGAACAATCTTTGACCATTTATAGTTGATAAATAATTATCTCCCACTAAATAATTAAACTTATGCTTTTTATACATGGCAAAGACATATTAGTTTTAAGCAAATAAAAATAATGAACATTACCAATTTTTTTTTTTTTTTTTTCTTGCCTTGGGACGGGACACTGATAAATGAAATAGAGATAAGATATGAGAATAATGATGACGGTTTTCTATGCGAGAAGAAAAATAATAATAATTGATAAAGAAGATTAGGTTAGTGGTTGAGGCGACGGCAAGGCGTTGAGGTGGTAGTATTGATGGAGGAAGAAGAGACTGAACCCTTCAAGACTCAAATTAAGTCTCAAAGTTGAGAAAAATAAATAAAACCAAACGTTCGGGAGAAAAAAAAAAAAAGAAAAAAAAGGAAAATTGGAATCATCCCGTTACCCAACCCAATCCTACCGTTACCTCACCACCGCCGCCTTAAGTTGTCGTTGATATATATATATATATATATATATATCTAGAGAGAGAGAGAGAGAAAGAGGTTAGGGTTAGCTTTCCATCTTCCCCAAATCCCGAAAATGCACCTCCAACTCTCATCTTCCTCTCCACCGGGGAGAGAGAGAGAGAGAGAGAGAGAGAGAGAGAGAGAGAGAGAGGCTAGGGTTAGCTTTCCATCTTCCCCAAATCCCGAAAATGCACCTCCACCTCTCATCTTCGTCTCCACCGGAGAGAGAGAGAGAGAGGCTAGGTTTAGCTTTCCATCTTCCCCAAATCCCGAAAATGCATCTCCAACTCTCATCTTCGTCTCCACCTCCGGCGACTTTAGCATTCAGAAATTTCAGAAGCAGTAGATTGAGAATCAAAAAGCAGCTCCATCAATCAGGATCAGGTGCCAAATTTCTCTCTCATAGTGATTTCTTCAAGTATCTCTCTCTGCTTATATCTAATTTTCATTCTCTCTCTCTCTCTCTCTCTCTCTCTCCGATCCGATTCGTGATTCGAAATTTCTTAATTAATTAAGGGGTTTATACATTTTTATTTATTTATATTTATTCGCATCTTAATTGTGCAGTCGCTTGGCAATGACTATGAGCGCTTAGTAATAGTGATCATCGTTATGTATGAATTGGCAAAACTGATAAAATTATGGTAGGGATAAAAAAATAAAATAAAATAAAATAAAATTCTTTAATCTGATATAAAACTCTTGGCCGATTGAGAAGAAAGGTTGGTTTGATTTATTTGATTATTTATTTATTTATTCATTTCTAATTTTATATATTCATTTTATTCATTATCCATTCATTATATATTCATTTTTAATTGATCGATTATTTATGGATTTAAATATAATGATTCATTATAAAAGCTTAGAAAACCTTTAAAATTAAAAAAAAAAAAAAGAAGTTTAGAACATCTTAAAGACTTTAAAAAATAAAAATTTGAAAAACTTTAGAGACATAAAGAAAACTTTAAAAATCTTAGAACAAGTTTTTAAAACTTTGAAAAGTTAGAAAAACTTGTTTGTTTATTTATTTATTCATTATTTATTGTATAAAATTTTATTTATTTATTCATTCATTTTATTCATTATTCAATTATTATATATTTATTTGCTTACTTTACTTGATTGATTATTTATTGATTTATTGGGATCATGTTTTTTGATATATGTTGATTTATCAATTTCGTAAACTTAGAAAAGCTTTAAAAAGCTTAGAAAAAATTAGAGAAAAACTTTTAAAAACTTATTTATTCATTATTTGTTTATTAATTATTTTTTTGATTGATTGATTTATTTATATTGATTGATCTTAGAAAAACTTTAGAAAATTTAAAGAAACTTTGAAAAAGTTAAGAAAAAAAAAAGCTTTAAAAAATTGGAAATACTTAACTTAAAAAAATATAAAAATGAAAAATAAAACTTAGAAAAACCTGAAAAAATTTTAAAAGCTTATATAGACATTGGAAAGTTCTAAAAAGCTTTGGAAATTTTTTGACAAAGTTAGAAAAATTTGTTTCTATATTTATTCATTTATTCACTCATTTTATTCATTATCCATTCATTTTATACATGGGAGGATTTACATTAGGTAAGTGCCCCCCTCTACTTATTGTTTGTTTTACATTTTAATAGGTTAGTTTTGCTTAATTACATAATTATCACCAAAATTTAGGTATGTGTCGCATTTCTTACCTAGTATTCACTTATTCCCTTATAAAATTGAATTTTTCATTTTTAGCTTAATGAATGTCTAATTCAACACCAAATACTATATTATTAGATATTGTAAAAATCTTTTTTAGAAAAAAAAAAACTTTTAAAAACTTTAAAAGACCTAGAAAAGCTTTAAAAAAAACTTAGAAAAACTTTAGAAACTAAAAAAAAAAAAAATTAAAAAAAAATTAAAAAACTTCAAACATGACGACCGTGGAACCAACCAGCCAGTTGTGGAGGAGCAGCTATTTTGATACACAATAAGACCTGGATGATTATCTCCCATACAGACTTGACAATTGAAAGTGTGTGTATCCACACCCCCAAACTGACTTGCGAGGAATCCGTTCTCGTAAACAAACACCTTTATGTTATTTTATTTATTATTCATTATTCTAAGTTTATTAATTTTTTTTTTCCAAATTAGAAAACTTTAAAAAAAAAAAAACTAAAAATAGAAAAACATGGAAAGAAAATTTAGAAAACTTAATGAAACTTAAAAAAAAAAAGAAAAAAAGAAAAAGGAAACTTAGATTCAGAAAACTTATAAAACCTTCAAAAAAATTAAAAACCTTTCAAAACTTTAAAGAAAACCTTAAAAGCATAAACCAAAAAACTTTAGAAAATTTAGAAACTTTACAAAACATAAACACTGGAAAAAAAAAACATAAAATTTAAAAAAAAAATCGAAAACATGACAAATATATATATATATATATCATTACAAAATTTTTAAAAACTAATTCTCAAAAAAAAAAAAAAAAGAGGAAAAACAGAAAGAAAAAAAACTTAGAAAAACTTTAAAAACTTAGAAAAAAAAAAAAGAAAAACTTTAAATGAAACTTAGAAAAATTTAGGAACACTTTAAAAAAAAGGTAGAATATATATATATAAAAACTTTAAAAAACTTTAAAATGCTTTAAAAACTGAAAAAAAAATAGAAAAACTTTTAAAAACATTAAAAAACCTAAAAAAAAAAATTTAGAAAACTTCAGAAAGACTTTTAAAAACTTAGAATAACTTTAAAAAATTTAGAAAAACCAAACTTAGAAAACCATAAAAAAACTTGGAATAAATTTAAAAATATAAAAAAAATGTAAAAAAATTAGAAAAACTTTAAAAAACTTAGTAAAATAAACTTTCAAAAACCCAAAAAAACCTAGAAAAACCTTAAAAGACTTATAAAACTTTAAAAATTTTTAAAAAAACTTAGAGAATCAGAAAAATAAAAAACTTAGATATTTTTTCAAACTTGGAAAAACTTTAAAAATATATAAAAAAAGTTTTGAAAAACTTAGAAAAATTAGTAATAAGAAAACTTGTAAGAACTTACTTGTAGGAACCTTATAAGCTGAGAAAAACTTAAAAAAACTTAGAAATACTTTGAAAAACTTAGAAAAACTTAGATATTGGAGATGTGTGTATAAAGTTTAAATGGTCTGATGAATAGAATTTCCATTGCCATGAAAGAGCATAAATTTTTAGACCTTTCTTTTGAAGTCCAGTGCTGGGCTTGAGCACCAACTTAGAAAATCTTGAAATAAATTTAGCAATGGAAAGAGGGTGCAAGTTGTTTTCTCTCTATCTCTATGCCCAATAAGATCATTGAAAAGGCAAAGCCCAACTTTTTCCAATAACATTGTAATTTATTTGATGAGACAGCATCTTCTCGTGAGTTAAGAAATGAATATCAATTACAATGTCAAAGGCTGTTTGTTGGGCGACTCAATTTTATACTTTTATATATAGATATATAATATTAATGTGTAAGAAAAAGAAAACGACAGCTAATAAATGTAACAATATGTGAAATGGCAAATCGTAGGATTCGTGAGTTATAATAGTAAATTAAGTTAGCTAGCTTTGTTTTGAATAGTCCTTTTTTTGGGGGTAAATAATATGTG
The DNA here is from genome assembly GCF_031755915.1 of Ziziphus jujuba. Classification (NCBI taxonomy): domain Eukaryota; kingdom Viridiplantae; phylum Streptophyta; class Magnoliopsida; order Rosales; family Rhamnaceae; genus Ziziphus; species Ziziphus jujuba. The sequence goes on along the minus strand of NC_083383.1, from coordinate 7,386,056 downwards.
CATTGACTTATGGTTGCATGTTAGGTCATACAATAGCACTCCATGTGGATCATGCATTGTCTTATGGTTGCATCTTAGGTCAAAAAATAGCACTACATGTAAACCATAATCATAATCCAACAGCCAAAATCTAATGAAGCCTTTATCTGTTTTCTGTAATTTGTTTATTATTTCATTGACTTCAAACATTGCATTTCTGTTTTCTATAATTTGTTTATTATTTCATTGACTTCAAACATTTCATTGAATAAATTAAACAAATTTGACTTTTCCAGTGACATATCTATATTTATATAACTAAGTTCATACTAGGTCGTTATGATTGTTTTACAATCATATTTTTATTAATTATTTGGTTGTTTCAATGGTTGAGGTTTGATATTGTATTTATAGTGGATTGGATTCCACCTGCAGGTTTTATTTTTCCTAATTAAGATTTTATATCACTAAATCTATATTAAATCATTAATCGATTTAAATTTTAGCACTTCAAATGATCAAAGTAGTCATAAAGATAAACATGATGTTAAAACCATTAAATCATCACAATCTCCAAGTCATCACAATTGCAGTTTTGTCTTCTCCACTAGAATAGCCACTTTTTTACCCCCACTATCCAGAATAAAAAAGTTTGTCCAAATCCACTAGTACCCCATAAGGAACCTGACTTACACTACCATTGTTATGCATTAAATTCACTAATTTTATTATTTCAATAAGACAGAATGATTTACTTTGTTGAATTCATCAAAGATGGAGCTGCAGAGATTGGGCTGTTGCACTTGCACATAAGGCGGAAAAGAAGTGAATCTATGGAGCTGCAGAGATTGGGCTGTGGCACTTGCACATAAGGCGGAAAAGAAGTGAATCTCTAATTCCATGGTGAGATTGTTGCACTTGCATATTATTTCCTTCCTTCTCTCCTTTTTTTATAATTTTTATATGTGATCCTATTAATTATACCACTCAAATTGTCCATGTTCTTTTTTTTTTTTTTTTTTTTTACCCCTTTTTTCTTGAAATATCCCATCTTCTTAAAAAGGGATTAAAAAAAAAAAAAAAGAAACTAAGCTCTAAATCATGCGTAATATAATGGTTTACTTTTTATGGTTAAATTATTCAATGGAAGCTGAAACTTTAGTGATAATTGCTGCAATCCCCACATGCAACCTCTAGTTGTCCCCCACTTAGGTAGTTTAACGAATTTAGTGGGTTTGCCAATGTTGATGGTTGTTGAAACTTGAGAAAATGAGAATTCCCAACTTTGCCTTTGGGATATATATTGATCACTGCCTGTATCTATCTATCTAGCTCCTTTTCTTTTTCTTATTAAATATTTGATTCTTATATATTTCTCTCTTTTCTTTTCCAATACTTTTTTTTAATAATAATTTATATTTTGGTCAAATATATGTTACTGCAAAGTGCGATTATCTTTATAGAAAGAGCCGGGGCCAGGAGAGGCAGGAGTTGAGATATGGTTCATTTTAAAAAAAAAGTGAGATTGCTTTTGTCCTTACTCACCAAAGCTTAGTAAAGAATATCATTTTTGGAATTTTTTTTCACTGTACTTTTTTTTTTTAATAAAAAAAATATGTTTCTACGTCTATATTTATGGTTCATCTATCTGTTATTATTACTATTATTATTATTATTATTATTATTATTATTATTATTATTTTGGGTCTTAGATGAAAGGTAAGGTTCATCAATCTGTTTGTTGCAGAAAAATTGCACATCCCAGTCCTAGCCCCCCACACCAAGGCTTCTTTTCACCCCCACCCTCACAGAAAAAGAATCCCTTGTAGCTTGCTAGGCCAATCATGTTTGAATCTTGACTCTTTCCAAGACCAACTTACCACAAAACGACACACAATCCTACATATATATCTTTTGTCTTTGTTGTCTGGTGACTATAAGTATTAGTTTAAAGTCTAAATTAATTATATGAACTGTGTAATTTGATCAGGAAATAATATTTTTTGGATATCGTTTCTATTTACGGCACTATATGTACCAAAAATAAAATCAAGTTCAATTGTATATTTTAATTCTTCAAATTTGTAAGATCTAGGTAGGGTTTGTATATGTAAGCCTATGGGAAATAAAATGTAGTAACTTTTTTTCTTCTTGGGTTTAAATAAAATGTATGAAATGTATGTTAATGAATTTTCAATCATAGTCCTAGCTGCAACTACCAACTATATCATTGGATAATGATTCTATGTTTGAACTCCATCTCCATTATATAAAAGCAAGGGATAATTGCATTTTAAGATCCTCAGACTCTTAACTTTTTAACTTAGTAATTTAAGGCTTTCAATTCTTCTATTTGGTGTGATTGGTTCTTTATTTGACTTTTGACTATAAAATTTAACAATCATTTTATATAATTGATATTCAATTATCAATTTTAAATTTAGAAAAAAATGTGAAATATTAAAATTATTTTTAATATTTTATACTTTGGCATCATTTATTTTTTAAAAATATTTTGTGTTGATCTTAATTTATATTAAATTATATCAAATTCTAAATTAGATATTTAGAAATAGTTTTAAAATTTTATATTTTAGTATTTTTTAGTTTGAAATTTTATACAACTTAATATTAGTTATATGAGATCACAGTTGGACTGTATATAACTGCGATCACGGTCAAGTTGTGTCAATCAGAAGGCAAAAAACATTTTAAATTGTGAGTCAGAAGGCAAAAAAAATTAAATTGTAACGAATTGAAAAATACTTAAATTATTAAATTAAAAAAATAATGGTCTAAAGTATAAAATTTTATCATTAAAAAAATCAAAATACAATTAACTATTAAAAAAAAAAACTTTTGATAATAGTTATATTAATATTCCTCTAATGGACTATTTTATTCCATCGTATATCTTTTTCGAGAGGTACTAACTTTTCTTTTTCCGTTAAAATAACCCAAAATAATGGATGAGCAGCAAGTCAAATTAATTAAAATTAAAATTCCCCTTTAACGAAATCTAAGGACAGATTTAATTACAGAAAGAAAGCTCTAGTAAGAAAGAAAACCAGTTAATTAAACTTTAGAACAATAAGAATTTAGTAACGAGTAAAGATTAAGACGAGTCTAGTCCCAAATGATTTCATAATGCATACGCAATCAAGTTTAAGATTATTCACCCCCCAGAAAAAAAAAAAAAAAAAGTAAATAAAATAAAGTTGAAGATATTTTGTTAGAAGAAGATGCCTAGGTTCAAGGTAAAGTAATGATTCTGATAAATGATGGCACGGTGCCCATCTCATTGACATTGAAGAGATATTTCGTGGGTGACTCATTAAAAAAGAAAAAAAAGTAATCTCACGGTTCATTCATGGCATCCCTAAACAAGAATTTCAATAATTTTTCTTGGATTTCAATAGATGATGTCAGACTAAAGCAGACAAATATGTTAAAAAGATATATTAAAGCATGCTACTGCAACTTTCGGTCCCAGATTCATGTATTAGATCACTAGGAATTGACATAATATTATCATATTACCTGAAATATATAAACTATGTTTTTATTTTTTATTTTTTTACCCTTTTTTTTTTTTTTTTGTTATAAATAAAACTATATATGTCTATATGTGTGATTCCATTTTTGTTTTTTTGTCCTTTTCCTTATTATATATACTAAAGAATTCTTACCAAAAAAAGAAAAGCAAAAAAGAAAAGTAAAAAAGAACATTCACCGAGGAGAAAAGAAAGAATCGTTGGCGGATGTTAGCGTAGAGGAGGTCTTATTCAGTTATTTTAAATTAAGGACTTTAATTTAATTTAATTTTTCAATGGATAAGGACTTTATACTTTTCTTTTTTGATGAGGACTTTACACTAAATTCTAAGCATATATGTCACCCTATATACCTTAATGAAATTTGAACTTAGATTTATATGATACGAGTGTGCATGTATATATTTAAAATCAAGTAAATTTAATGAGAACAAAAAGCGAATGCATAAATGGCTTCGCACATGTCTGTCCTCAAATATATTATAAAAACACACCGATCCTATCAATATTTCTCAAAATTTAACATCATATCTCTAAGTTACTAATAATATTCACGATTTAGTAATTTGGGTTGATTAATAATTTTTCTTTTATGAAGTAATTTATTTAATGAATGATAATTAATTCTTACATTTCCCAATTATTAATAAACTTAATTGTAGTTAGATATCTAAATGTTATATATATTAATCACATACTTACATATTTTTATAGATAATTCATATTGTGCATATATAAATATATCATAAACAGGTGGGCATGCCTGGTGTAATCCACGTTTTATAGCAAAACTCTCTCTCTCTCTCTCTCTATATATATATATACACACATGTCTTGTGTGATGATGTAGTTCATCCGAATCAGAGTCAAAAGTAGTTAAAGTAAAGCTATATAAAATCTAAGCCTAGAACTAAAATAATTATCATTGTTATCTCTAATTAACTACGTGGTCTTAAGTAAGTGATAAGACATTAACAATTGTAATAAGCTAGCTTTAGGGTCGCCTCTAGTAGTCATCTAGGAAGGCAATAAGCCATTCCCATATTGACCCAACCTTATTTAAAAGTTTGCTGTCTCAAAAAAATAATAATAATAATAATATAATATTAATAACAATCATGTTTTGGTTTTCTCGATTTTTAGAATTTTGGAACTGAAGTCTCTAATTTTTTGACCAAGTAAGTTAAATTTTTAAATTTTCAATTTATTGCAATTTGAACATTTTTGACTTGATTGATAGGGTTTAAAAATCATCTCACTTAATTGATATTAAATTATATTAAATGTTCAAACTAGATTGATAATAAAGTACAAAACTATAAAATCAATTCTAAAAATCTGTGTATTAATATATTATAATTTAAAATTTGATATAGTTTAATATCAATAAAAAAATCTGCATATATTTTTTTTAAATAAAAGGTATCAAAGTTTTAAATTTTCAAAATAATTTTAATATTTTCCACTTGTATCGTATAGATTAAATAACGATGCAATTTAATATAGTTAAAAATTATACAAGATTTAAATTGTTACAAATTAAAAAATTAGGATTTTTGATTGCGAAATTGAAAAATTAAAAATCTAAATTGTAAAACTTTAAAATTTGAAGGAATAAAAGTTCAATTCACTAAAATTAAAAAGAAAAAAAAATGCTTAAAGATCATATTTAAAAATAAAATAAAAAAAACATATGCATTTGTAGGCAAGGTTACATATCTAGCTGGGTGAAAATTCAGCTCTCAGACAGCAGTGAGACACATCTGATAGGGACTGACTACCAACTTAGCGACGTCTCAGTATTCCCTTCAATTGGATAACTATAGGAAAACTAAAATTGCAGGTTAATTTTTCAAGCATTTTGTATACATTTTTGTCTTTATCTGTTAAAGTTTCTATTTGAGGAGTGGTTGTGTAATAAAACAGATATAAATTAAGAGATTGAATATGCGTATTCTTCTTTTTTCCCAATATTGATCGGGTCTCTCATAGCGCGCGGATCAAAATTCAGTAAGAAAATTCATGAAGGCCAATGGGAGACATACTATTAGATTAGTCTAGAAATAATGGGAAAATGCGAAGAAAACTGACAGTAGATTCATATATATAGATGTAGGCTATTATTTAGTATAATAGGTGATAAAACAAAGACACCGCTTTGGGTGAATATTTGCATTTTACTGACAAATGTCACATGGGGTCGCAATTCCCCACTTGTGGAGATTCTTGGACAAAAGTTCCCATAGCCATGGAATGTGAGGATGTGAGAGAAGCAACAGCAAGCTTTGTCTGCAACAGAGAATACATAGTATTTTTTTTACATACCCATTTTTTACTATATATATATATATGTACATTTATATGCTAAATTACCAACGATAAAGTTGTCTCTTCAACTTAACATAGAGCCCAATATGCCTTTGTTTTTTCCAATCTGACCCCTTAAAACTCACAACTTGTTTAAATCAGGCTACTCAACTTTCTATAATTGTCAAGTATTTTTTAAATGTATGATTTCAAAATTACATGCCATTTTGGTTAGTTAGGCACATGTTCTTAACTGTTTTTTATTTTTGCTTTGATTTTGATGTATCTTTAATATGGATACAACAGGAGAATTTAATTATTTAAGAAGTTTCTTCACATGAATGATGATTACGCGGAATATAATCCCTTAAAAAAAGAGCTGGATGATTACACTTTTACAGGTTTGGGATTGGACCATATAAATTTTGTAGCCCACAAAATTGAAAAAGAAAACCAGTATGTAAAATTAAAGTAGAGAGAGAGAGGTATTCAAGTTGCATATGTGTGAGTTAATTACAGCCAGAAAGAAAATGATGTAGCAAAATTTCTGGCTGGGGTCACCTTGGGAAATATGAGTGGTCCAATATCATTCACATCGCATCTATCCCTAACCCTGAAATTGTCAAAGGCAAGAGCGGAGTGGAATGGACTGATAAGCAATTAGTGGTGGGTGTATTTCAAATGTGAAAAGGAGAAGTATATTTATATATATATATATATATATATAAATATAAATGGTGTGTTGAGTGGGACATTAATTACGGGCTTTAAGGGCGTGGTCTCTGCTTCCCATAAAAAAATCTTTTATTGAATCCTTTTCCACTTTCTTTCTTTCTTACTATTTGTTTATCGATTTTCACAGTTTTCTGTTTGTGGACTGCTACCTCTTAATCTCTCTCATTTTTTGTTTCACTTTTCCATTCGATATTTATTTAAACTTTTATATCTTAATTGCCCCATTTCTTTACAAAATGCTTAAATGGATTAAAATGGTCTAATATGTTCTTTCGGAGATAGTTTATCAAATAAAGTTAGTTTTTTCTTTTTCCTGATACAAAATTAAAAATTTAACGTCAAAAATAAAAATATTTCATATATTTGCTGATTCGCCTTATTGTGTGTGCAATTGATTTTACCTTTTTTATTTTTTATTTATATAAATGTTCAAATTAATGTCGACAAAAGAATCAAAATTAATTAAAACTTATTAAAAGCGAAAGTAAAAAATTCGATGATCAAGAGGATTGCAATGTTGGAGGATTCTGTGTCATCCTCAATGTATATGTATATGTATATTTTGTTGCTAAAATTGTGCATCCTTTATGAACGACGAATAAAGTGATAAATTGAGTATCTATCAACAGCAACCGCAGGAGATGATGCTTATCTGTGACTGCTACAAATATCACCTCGAGATCTTCCCTTGCATTTTTACATGTTTTCTTATTATATAAACAATCCACAGCATTAATCAAAGCAATAAGATGTGATTAATTTGCCCTTCGGTTGTATAATTGTATTTTTTTTCCCTTTTCATGTGTATATTTCTTTTTAATTTAGACATCTTGGGTCCGTACAAATTATACTACAATATTCATATGAAAAGAAAACAGAGTGCATAAATCATAAACATGTAGGGTTTTGAAAAAATTAAGAAACTGATCGTCTATAAATATATTATTAATACTATTTTAAGAAACTCATAACTTATATATATATATATATTATTGATACAGTTTTGTTATAATGGACTTACAAATCCACTATAATACGGGCCTAGGCAATTTTTTAATATTGAAAATTTAATTTATATTTTTTATATAATGCTATATCTACTATATAGGAATATGTAAATCTACTATAATAATAAATTTGTATGTTAATATATATATATATATATATATATGGTCCTATTTTAGTGGGTTTATACCCCAATATTATTGTATACATGAATCTTTATTACATGTAACAAAAAGCACATTATTTGTAAAAAAAAAAAAAAAAAAAAAAGAAAGGTTCAAAACCACGTATAGTGGGTATAATTGTATAAAAGGCCATTATAACAAAATCAAATATATGTATTAGTACATGCAAAGAAACTGATAACCTGAAAATTAAATATGTAAAAATTAAAAATTTAATTGCATAAATGGTAGTAGCCATTAGCACTTCTAACGTCATTATGTTTCTCAATTTAAGCAGGAAGATAGTCTCAGACATGCATATAAATTATAGTGCATACCAAGTGTCAACAGAAAAGACCACAAAATACATGCTGCATTCCAAGCCATGCCACATTTACTTCTCAAACCAATATAACATAAGTAGTGCTATTTACCAAAAATAAATAAATAAATAAATGAAACATAAGTAGTGCTTGCTTTATAGAGGATCATCATTCACCTAGCTACCACACCAAAATTTTCAAGGTCACTAAATTAATTATTGGTTTCTCAAAAAAAAAAAAAAAAATTAATTATTGGTTAAATATATTTTGCTATATATAAAATAATATATACTAATTCCAAAAAAACAAAATAAAAACTATTGCCAAAAAAAAAAAGATCTTTGAACTTTTAAAATTTAATTGATATATATCATTTAACTCGCCTTCAATATATATGGTCAAATTCCGCTCTTATGTTAAAAAACTTTATTTAGGGCATAAAACTTTTTCATGAGACAACATTCTGTGTAGTCTTTTTTTTTTTTTTTTCTTAAATTAATTATTTAGTATGCGTTAAACTTTGAGTGGTAGAATATTTCACTAATAAGTTATTAAAAGTAGCTTAATTATCATAAAGAGTAGTTATAATAAGCAAAGATATAATTTAATCTTTTTAATATATTTTAAAGTTGTATTATTAAATTTGGTTTAATGGTAAAAATTACTAAGAATACAACTCTAGATCCACCCTGACCTTATGATATTTGCAATTTTGTTCAACAAAAGATTGTTTAGAGACTTGAAAATTATATTAATTTACATGATGATACAAATTTATGAGTGTAAACTTAGTTTATAGTTTAGAGGAGGAGGGACTTTCATATAGCTCAAAATTTGAATTTGAAATCTAAAAATATAATTTCAATGATTTTATAACGGGATGAAACCAAAGAATACGTTGAGGTAGTTATATAAGTAGATATTCCATTCAAGAGACACCCAATAACTGCTGGCATTTCAAATAATTTTCAATGAAAAATCAGGTGGCTTTTAATTGCAAAACTGTGTATATGTGTCCTTTGCAGTACGCACAGGAAATGTCCTATAGAACATAAAAATACAATACAGATATTACTGAACTGAAACTGACCGATGGATTACCACATCTTTTTTACCACATCAGGCATCCTATAGATATATAATTCAATATTGGACGTGAAATTACTCTAAATGTTTTGTTTATTCGCAACTAGTACTGCTTTGGAGGATGCTGGCACAGTGGATTTTGTTCCAAAAACTGGTCCCCAATTTACTTCATTTCAGACAAACTCGAAACAAAAACCAGACAACAACAAAAAAAAAGAGATTATCATTAATCAAAGCTGCAATTGGTCCCCGCCCACTCAGTGGTTGGTAATAAATACATCAACCCAGCAGAAATTCAAAGGCAAGACCCGGTTTGTTGGTCATCATTATATGCATTTCAAGCTTCAAACTAGTAGTCAGTCCTTGTATGGGACACGCCAATGGCATAACACCATTATTTCCCCCATCATAAATTTCAAGCCTCACACCTACAATATTTATATATATATATATATATATATAAAATCTCAAATTGGTAGCCAAATAAATATTACTTTGTTGTGTTAATAGACTTCGTCTTGTGGTACATGCCATTTAGAATACAGGTTGAGATCCTGGATTTATCAATGTCCTAATGGAATCCCTCCCCTTTAATTTAAAATATCTATATTTTAGAATATTACTGCATTCCCTAACCAAAAATAAATAATATATATTACTCTGTCATATATAATTTTTAATAGGGCTAGCCAACTGTATTTTGAGCTCTTAATTTGCTCCCAATTTTCAATTTAGACCCTTATTTTTCAATTACAATACTCAATTTTAATTTTCTTTCAATGGGACATTGCGTGGTTAACCCTTGTAGTAGTACACTTTATTATTTATTTTAACTATCTTATTTTTAAAATTTTATGTTATTAATATATTTTTAATTTATAATAATATATTTTTTATTTTGATCAAATTTTTTGTTTTTTTTTCTTTTTTTTTTCCCTATTGAATAAAAATGAAAAATGAGGAACTATAGTTTAAATTGATACAAAGATAAAAATGAAACAACCCTTTTTTAAAAAAAAAAAATAAAGGAAAAAAAAAAAAAAGAAAAGAAAACACTAAAGTAGAGGAACAAAGAAAGTTGTCAAACACTTTTGGATAGAAAGCAAGTCATTAACTCTGTCGCCAATGGGCCTTGTGGTCAAACACATACAGCGACTGTAGCACCATATAATGTTTGCAATTTGCAAAGAAAGTGATCAGGCAACCATGAAAGATGGCGTGGGTTTGATAAGACAGTACGTAAGCTTATTTTAAACCATCCATTTTTCCCAAACTTAACTGTGAGGAGATTGGCGTGCAGGGTATCAGATTTTAGTTAGTAGAGTGAGAAAGTGAGATAGATATTGGATTTATTTGGACACTTTCTTAATCAATGTACCTTGACGAATTGGAAATAATGTTCTTCCCACGTCTATCACTCAACAATTGATCCCAACCCCATTATAATTTTTTTTTTTCCATACAAAAAAGGGACAATATGTCAATGTTAGTCTTACTCAAAATGTTTAAATTATCAAGATTGAATTCTCTAAATGTTAAAAAAAAAAATTTAAATAAATATATGAATACATATATATATATAATTATATTATAAAAGTATATATACAGTCAATCTTCTATTAAAACGTTCAAAAGATTTTTTTATCAGGATCTTTATTGTTAATATTTAGATTATCAGAAAATTTGAAATTTAAATATATTTTGATAACTATATAATTTTGGTGACATATGAAAGTTTTAAGAAGACAAAATCTATTTAAACTCCAGTTATATCTTTAAATTTTAATTTTTAAAGCAATTAAAAAACTTATAAGTGAGGTCTTGATAAAAAAAAAAATTATAAGTATATATATATTTATTATCATTGAGTAACTTAATCCTTGATTTTATATATGGAAAATTGGAGATATTGATACTAGGTTGTTCGTACAAGGATTTGTGAATTTTCAGTTATCAATATCAAATTTGAAGCAAAAATAAAAATGTTATCGCAATCAAATATATTTTTTATAAATTTTGGAAACATTCCAAGAAGATAATAAGGTAAAAACAATAATATCAGTACCTAATTGTTGAGTTTTGATATGTTAAGAATCTTATGAAGGATTTATAGAAAGGAACAATGCCACAACTACATAGAAAAAATATTTTCATCACCTTTTAAAAAGTTGAATCAAGTTATCAACCAGATAGTAATTGTTAATGACCCCACATATATTTTATGAGCTTATATATAATCATCACACGGATAATGTGGTAGAACAAACTACTTACACAATTAGACATTCAACAAATATTTTGTAATATCCATATGCTTTATTTTAATATTGCATGATGTTGTACATGATTATAATTTCAGTCAATTTATGTGTCATATTATAAATGGTTACAGTAAGGGATGATTCACTTGGTGCTTTGCTTTTTTCTTATTTAAGTTTTATTTTTTAAGAGGCAAGAAAATATTTAAATGATGAACCATTGTTTGATTGGGTTGAATTGTCACATAGGATTTGAGATCTATAAATCCTCAACGAAGTCTTTATTACATTAAATCTCTATATTTGTTCATCAAATGTATTTATTATTTTATATGAAAAATAATATATATTGATATTTTGTTAGTTTATATTTAATGTTCACTTATCTATTTAAATAATTCACTTGGCTATATTTAAATTATATTAATATATTAATCAATAATATAGTAATATATTATTTTGTTAGATAATTTGATAAATAAATTTGATGTTGTATCACTGTTGAAGACAAAAAATTCCCATAATATGAAATCATATGGCTTGGAAAAAAAAAAAACATTTCTATTTCCAACCAGGAATATCATAATATAATATATGTCTATTTACAGAGACAAAAGCTAGATAATCATTGAAATATTAAAGCTTGGCCGGGTTTAATCAAATTTAAGGAATCAATGTAAATTAAAGTAGTTGAAACTGGAAATAATAAAATACAGTTGTTAAACTAGAAGAAACTGCTTTTGGTAAATAAAAAAGGAAATTCCTAATAGTATCATAGGTTTTAGACTAATAGTCTTGTACCATATGCTACTGCAATGTTGAAACTTTTCAGAGGAATAAGAGAATTTATTAAGACTCGAATAGTAATTTTTGAGTTTGCAAATTATAGATCTATACAAACATTTTGTTAAATTGATGCAGTAGGGGAAAAAAAAAAAAAACACTGTGAAGATAATTTCTCTATTATTAAAAAATCGATTAGATATTTTAAAATATAAATTTTTCTTTAAAAAATTCAATTATTTAAAAAAAAAACAATAATAAATTATTTATTTAATTAATAATTATCGATAATTTTTATGTACACTATAATTGATAAATAATTTTATAATTAATTGTATAATTATATGATATGAATTTAAACAATAACGATTTTATGTTACAGATAAAACAATCACATCCACTGCTAAAGATGTTATAAAAAATTTGAAAAATTTGGGAGAAGCAAGAGAAAGTTTTTTTTTTTTTTTTTTTTTTACAGTTTTACCCTGGCATAGATGCCAGCGCAGCGGTTGCAGGAATGTTGAAAATGAGATTGTTTGCAGGAGAATGTGGACACTCTCTCTTACCGCTGTCTCCCTAAATGACGCAGTCCCATCTGCCCAATTTCCAAAGACGACATTGGCATTAGGGACACCACCATTGGTTCTCCGTGCTACCTGACCCCACCCATCATTAAGATCATACGGCAGGGAACAGGGGCTATAGTATTACCGTCATATCAACGGCCACAAATCCATCAGAAATCACCGATCCCCTAAATACAACACGTACACTTGAACAATGTGAACCAACCAATTAAATCCCCACACCGTACCCAAAGAGACACATATACTCTCTCTCTCTCTCTCTCTCTCGTGGTTTCTCGAAAAAGCTTCTCTTCTCTATCTGTCTTCTGCCCACACCCAACCCCCACCCCTCCCACCCCAAAAAACAAAAAAAAAAAAAACATAAAAAATCCAACCCAAACTAGACCCGCTCCAGGACCCATACCCAACTCCTAGAGAGAGGGAGAGAGAAAAGATCAGAGAGTTGGGTGATGATGATAAGAAAAACAAAAACCAATGAAAGCAAAACAAAGCAAAAGCCAATTGTTATAATGAAATGACCCTTGTCTCTCGCTCTCTCTCTCTCTCATCCTTTTTTTTCTCTTTATCTCTCATATTAAAGACCCCCTCTCTATCTCTCTCTCTCTCTCTCTCTCTCTCTTGTACATTGCAGCAGGAGGGTCTCTTGAAACTTTCCTTATTTGACCGAGGGGTGTAGGTGATGTGGGTGCGGTGTGTAAAATTTTTCTGAAGTCGCTGCCGGCACTGTGGATTAATTCGGGTTCAGGTAGATTCAGGCCTCTCTGGCTTCGTGTTGTTGACACCTGACGTTTTCTGCTGCATGATAGACACTGAGAGATAACATTGAACGAGGAGATATGGATAGAATGAGCAAACAAAAACCCAAAAAAAAAAGAAAAAAATACAAGGGTTTTCTTTTTTTCCTTTTTTCTTCTTTCTTTGTTTTTATTTTTTTATTTTTCTGTTTATTTTTTATTTTGGGTTTGTGAGGGGAAGAGAAAAGAAAAAAATAAAAATAAAAAACCCTAAATTGCAATGGAGGGATTTGCCATTGATCTAAAAGGCCAAAAGAGTAAGGATCGTGGATTTTAAGTAACTTTTGGTATCTTTCCAATTATGGGTATTCTCGTGTTTTTCAGATCTGACTCATCATATCTCTTTTTCTAGTTTGCATTCTTCTTTTTATTTTATTTTCATTTTATTTATTTTCCAAAAATTGGGTTACAGTCTTATCTTTACTCTTTTTTTTTTTTTGGTTTTATTTTATTTCTTCATCTTCATTTTCTTTGTTTTTCTCAGTTGGGACATAGAAATTGACAGAAGAGAGTGAGCACACAGAGGCATTTGGCATAAGCGTATGCTATTGCTTTTGTGTGCTCACTTCTCTACCTGTCATTTTCCAGTGCTGGAACAGAAATATATATGTGTGTATATATATATATATATATATATTTTATTTATTCCTTCCAGCCGGCAGTTCTTTGTTCCTCTCTACCCTTGTTTCTCATCTATCTATATCTCTCTCACTCTAAAATTCGGTTTTTAATTTCCTTTTTTCTATTTGTCCGACTAAAGAGAGAAAAGCTTTTAATCGGTAAGTTGGTTTTATATAATCTTATATATATACGATTGATTTATATATATATATATATATATTTTATCTATAATAATGGGAACTACTAGTAGTAGAGATAGAGAGCTTTGAAAGCGTGACTTTTCATGGTGTCTGTGGAGAAGGGACGTGTGATTACTGTGCGGAATTAGCGGCAAAAACCATCTCTAATAGCATGGGACCATTCACGTTATATAGTATGGTCCTAATAACTCCTTAATAAACCTTCTTTTTTTATTATTATTATTATGGCTGTTTATTTATTTATTTATTTATTTATTTATTCACTTTGTTGTTTCTTGATAGCTATCATCAAGATCATCATGTTTCTCTTCCATTGGTTAATTTTTTATTCCTGCGCATGCGATGTTCAGGCTAAAACTTGTTCTGATTGGATTTTATTTCCCCTGAATCTGTTTGCTTTGTACTCCTTGTGTTAATGGGTACTTTCTTTAATAATGAAGTTTCGAAACCCTATTATTGACAAAATAATAGGATTGCTTTTGTGCTATGGATTCTAATGTGTTATTTTGATGTGTAGTTTTTGAGCTAAATTAGAGCTTCCCCACCTCAGCCAGATCGTTGGACCGAAAAAAGAACAAAATCAAATCCGAGTATTATTTTTTATGCTTGAGTTAATTTATTTCTTTAAGAAGAAAATTGTTTTTATTTGATGTGATGTTTTGAGAGTTTAAGACGAGATTAACCTTTGCGAATATTAATGGGTTAACTCTATTTTAATATTTTTCTCTCCTTAATCTATTCTCTTCCAGGTTGGGATGGATTTTGGAGAAACGTAATTCTTTCCTTGATGCAAATTTCTCCAACAGGTTTGGATGGATGAAACATCGAAAAGCAAATTAAATAGGTCGTATTTTATGATTTGTGATTTATGATATTTTTCTCATTTTATGGCATTATTTCGGGTCTTGAATCTTTCAGACGATATTACCATTTGCAATATATAGCTATTGTTTGGCCTTAAAGGATGTGCATAGCATAATCTTGTACATCTTTTAGTTGCTCCGCACCATCTCTTTACTCTTATTACCCCAAAAAAAAAAAAGCACCATGTCTTTACTCTTTAGATGCCATAGCGATTCTTGTATCCGAGCTTTTTCTCCTATTGATAGAAAATTTCCATATATATAACTCCATATAATTATAAATGTATATAATTTTGTTATAAAAGGTGTATATATTAGATTATATGTTATTTGCTATCCGGTTATATAAAAAAACATAGCGGCGTACATATAATCAAATATACATGCATTTTATAGCAAAATTTTATATACATATTTATATCCTTTTTAAATCAGTATATTTTATATGCATAGTTATATCAATATAGCTATTTGTCTTGGATTTAAAAGATTTAGCTAAGTTGCTCTTTTTAGTGGAAGTAGTGTAACAGTACAATTAGAATACCACAATGAAAGTGTTATTCTTATATGTAAACTATATTCTATCTTAATTTATTGTTAATTAGGATATGCCCAAGATTGGAATATGAAACATGCCATGAATTTTATTTAAAATGTGTATTTAATGATAGAACAGATTATAATTTTTTAAGGTTGTGATCACTTCAATTCAGAGATGATCATGAGCAAAATGGAACTATAGGTGCTATATATATGGATTGACTAGACAATTATTTTATGGAAGAGATGTTGTTTGATAATCTGGTAGTAAAATGGCATTGAAATAAATTTATATTATGTACATTATGGTGATATATAGGAAGAAAATTCATTTTACGTTTATGTTTTGTATTGCTAAAAGAATAATCAATATGATATTAAAAAATGCTTACGTAGATGTGAAAATTATTCAAGATATCCATTGTTGTTACATAGAGTTTCTACAATTTCTAAAGACTAGGTGTGTAAAGATAGTGATGAAAATCTCAAATTTTATGAATATATATATATATATATATATATATCTTAAATAAATTCCATATGATGGGGTCATGTTTGCATAAATTGAAATCCAAGCAGCTTAATTTCAATGCATGCGGGACTAGATTTGTTTTAATGTCCCCAGAAGCTTAATATGATTGTGTATTTTTTGTTGATTTATGTGAATTCTTGAAACGGCTTGTTTGCATATAGTCCAGAAAATTGTCTCGTGACTAGTTAGTTCAAATGGAAAAAAGTTAGAAATTGCTATAAATCAATGATGTTGCTGCTAGTTGATGTAAGATAATGTGGTTAAAATTGACACGGTGAGTACTTTGGAAATCTTGTCTTTATTTGGTTTATTTGAGGTAGCTTACATGTGGAAGAGAGGAGGAAGCAACTTTTGTTGACAGTAGGATGTGAGTTGTGAGCAAGAAATCTCGCACGTGTATTCTAAAGCTAAAATAGTTTTTAATGGACTAATAAAATTGTATTTTCCTGTTAAGTGAACATTCTTATAACAAGATGTTTTGAGTAATAGTTACATATATTTTGTGAATGAAATGACCCATTGCTTGGTCTTAAGGTTAGGAAGTACCAGATATTTAGCTAGTGTTATGACAAATATGTTGCCCTTAATTAATTGGTTTCTTCTCATGCTTATCCTATTTGATTAGAAATGAAAGAAGAAAAATTAAAAGAGGAACATGTCCACCTTGCTTTGGAGCTGATGCGTGATTTTGAAGCAATGGAAAGATTAGGTGACCTCTTATTAAATTTTATTTTTAACATTTTTTATACATATCTGCATGTTTTAAGTTTTAACACTAGTCTATGACTTTCAAGTTGGCATACCCATGTTGGTCTTGGGAGGAATATCATTCTTACCAAGATTTTACCGCATTGGTTTACCTCTTAAACTCATACATTTTAACTATAATGTGCCATTGGAACCTTTGAGATGGAGTAACTAACTAATTTTTTACCATAATGGAGGTTAGATCATTGGTTGAGTACCTGAGTTGATTGGCTTTATTTTGTTTTATATATCAAAATTTTGTTGGAAATGCTGTATTGTAGATTTGGAACTCTTCTCCTTGGCCTTTGGTGATGGCTTTGATTGTTGGATTTTTAAGTCTCTGAATCAGCTTTTTTCTTATCATATCTCAATTGATTTCAAAGCCCAAAGAAAATACTTGATAGTAATTGTTATGATTGAATTTGTTTTGTGATAGGGATAATTGTTATAGTAAATACTTCTGTTTCCAGTGGGCCTTAATTTGATATGACAGGTTGTTAATCATGCCTATCTATTTGGAGACCATCTGACCATAACGGTGTATGAATTTATTGCATTGCTCAACATATTTATCATATATGAGTGTTTGCATACAAGTCCTTCTTGTTACGTTTTAGGTGCATAGAATTTTCCCTTTGATTTAATGGGTTCCCTAGTGGTATATAGACAGTTGAGAGTTTTGAAACAATTCCTATTGTGATCCATTTCAAGTTTATAGAAACTTATATTACCATGTTTTATCTAATTTTCAATTTGTCTTGTAATATGTGTAGATTCCTGTGCCATTTTTGTGGACTTAAAATATATGTTGTTCCATAAGCAAAACTTATGAAAACCAAGGGTGACAACAGACTTCTTTTTATGGTTTTATGTTGGTGGCATGAGTGTAATTTTTGTTCTCACAAGCAAAAATATACCCTAAAAGTACTTGAAGGGAACAAATTTTTGTGGACTTAAAATATATATTTATATATATATATATATATATATGTTGTTCCATAAGCAAAACTTATAAAAACCAAGAGTGAGACAAACTTCTTTTTATGGTTTCATGTTGGTGGTATGAGTGTAATTTTTGTTCCCTCAGGCAAAAATATACTGAAAAAGTACTTGAAAGGAACAAATTGACAAATATAGCATAATTCATCTGACTAATGACATCTAGAAAAAACCTGCAATTAGACTCTTCAAAAATTGCTATATATTATACATTATAGTATCACTAATGGTTGATCTTTGTACTGATTGGGTTTTGAGATTTGACTAAAGAAAAGAAAATTTAGTTGGGAAAAGTGATGGCCCTTTTCTTTTTCTTTAACAAAGTTTATGTGCTAAATGACCCATTGTTTTCTTGTCTGATGTTGAAATGTTTTGTTAAAAGTATCAAGATATCAAATCAAAGGGCTTAATATGAAATCTAAAGTAGGAATCTTCACTTTGGTAACTACTTTCTACAATTTTCATAAAAAAAAAAAATAACACTACTTTCTACAATTCACTATCCTACTTCAAATCTCTTGGAATATATATATATATATATATATATATTTTTTTTTTCTCATGTAATTGGAAGTTCAACTTGAAAAAAAATAAAAAGATAATATTTTTCTCATGTAATTGGAAGTTCAATATTTGCAGGTTTGAGTGGTTTGTGAAATTTGAGGAAATGATATATTTTTTACCTTATGAAAAAGGATTTAGTATCACATCGCTTTCCGGTAAATTTGATGGAACTAGATGAGAAAAATTATTAGCCTATGTATTAGTATGGATCCCTATAACTGGTTATATAATATGATTCTCTTTAAAGGATAAGGTTGCCAAAAAGTATCAGTTATATAATATGATTCTCTTGAAAGGATAAGCTTGCCAAAAAGTACTAGCTAAAGGTTTAAGGCCAAATGTGTTTGTATAGTTTTCATACATATCGAATATGAATGTTTTTTGTCAGCTTGCTGTAAAGTTGGGATTTTGAGAGGAAATAGACCATGGAATTTGAAGTTATTTTTTGCCTGTTCAAAAGAGATGATGCATATTGAGTAAAAGAACTAATGGGCAATGTTTTCATACTGATTGGCAATGTTTTCCTAGTATATGTTTATGGACTGGTGAAGTATATATACCAGATTGGGAAAATCTGCTTTTGGGTCTCTGGTGTGTTTAAAGAAACTAGAATTCAATCTGCCATGTCATGTCATAAATTATTTGAAAAAATTTATATCATAAAGTAGTAATTGTAGCACGATTGTTCTTTTTCTTTTTGGTCGATTTTGAAAGGCTGATTTTGGTGTCTGGATTGTTTACTGGTTTTGACGTTCTAAATTTGCTGGTAAGGATTTGATTTAGGCTAATTTGGATTTTGAGAAGCTTTACCACTCTTTAATATTTTAATGTTTTCCCTTGATGATTTATTCTATGAAGTATATTACCTTGGAAATGATCTCATCGTTGCACAAGTTCCATTATGTCTCGGGCATTATGATGTTACAGTGGCAGGTGATATTGCTAAATAAAAGTAATTTTCATGTTATAAAATTCGAGATAATAAAGATTAATTGCATTTTGATATTTTCAACTTTAATTTACGATTTTAGATTTTAAAAATTGTTATTTAATTCTTTAATTTTATAATTTGTTGAAAATTAGATCAATTTTGAATTGGCAAAACAAATGAGTGGCAATGTCATATATACTGTTGCTTCTTTTCTTTGATCAACATCCTAATCACTTTCTTTTAAGACTGCTATAAGTTTTGAAAGAGCTGTATTAATTTTTTTTTTGGGGGGCAAATTGAAAATTAAATCAATTCACAACAAAAATTTTAAAATTGAAGATTTAAATTATATTTTTGAAAGTTGAGGATTTGAATTATAAAACTTGATTCAGCCGTTCAATTTTGAGAAGTAGTGATTTAGTTCTTTAATTTTACAATTTGTGAAAATTGAGCCAATTTTTTGCCAAATTGGTGACGGTTTCTTACATGCTGTTGCTTCTTCTCCTTGATCAGCATCCTATTCATTTTCCTTAAAGACTCTGCGACAAGTTTTGGAAAGAGTTGAATTAATTTATTTTTTTGGACGAATTGAGAATTAGATCAATATGAACAAAAATTGAAAATTAAATATTCAAATTGCTATTTTTGAAAGTTGAGGATCCAAAATTACAAAACTTGTATACTATAATGCAAAATGCAATTCCTTATAAGACTGCTTAAGATAGTGTATATTAATTAATGACCATGGACAATGATATTAGATATTAAGTTTATTTTATCTCTCTCTCTTTCCTTTGCTGTATCTCCATAGAAATTTATTGCTGTATTTACTATAAGTTTATGGCGTAATTTTATTTTTTTAATTCAAGAATCGCTTTCAAAACTGTGAAATCTCTTTTCTAAGATGATAGATCTACTTTCATCAACCTATAGTTTTCTACTTTCATCAACTTTTAGTTCCTTTTAAGTGAATTAAATTATGTTATGATTAGAAGTCTATTTTCCAAATGATTGGAAATATAATTGAACGGAACAGGCTAAAACAAATAAATTGTATCGTATATATAGTCTTCTATTTTTATTTTTATTTTTTATCGTATATATAGTCTTCTATTTTTTTATTTTTTTCTCCGAATCTACTATATCTATTTTTTTTTTTTATTTGCTCTTCTAATGCATGATATAAACACCTATGTCCTGTCATCAATTCAAAGATGAGTCATGATGGTAACACGATTATTTCATTATAAGTTTTTTTTTTTTTTTTTTAAAAAAGAAGGAGAAGAAGAAATTTTAAATTTTGTTCTGTTTGTATATTCTTTCTTTTTTTTTCTTTTTTTCAAGGAAACACTAAAAGAACCTAAAAAATTGGAAATGAAGAAGCTCTTACCACTAATAGCAAAGTGATAAAGCGGTTTCTAAAAATTATTTACCAAATATCGTGTGATAAAGCCATCATTTCATACCACATTGATTTTTAAAAATATATACCAAATGATATATATGTTATTTTATATCAACTTGTGTATCATAAAAATTTATTAGTTTGTTAATATATCATCGCTAAATATTAATATAATATAATTATAAATAATCAAACATTTGAAATAGATAAATAAATAAAAAATAAAGCTTACTAAATATTGTCTTATTGTTTAGAAAACATTTAATAATTCTATTGTTTTGGTAATTCTAACATTGCTTTTTTATACGCCAATGATAAAAGAAAAGAAAACAAAATATAAAAGTGAAAGATACCAAACATTGTACTTGGGATTCCTAAAATGATAAAATAAAATTGAAAGATACCGAAAATTGTACTTGGGGCTCCTACTGGCTTATGAGTTAATATAGGTTTCCCAATACCCGAAGACCAGGAGTCTTGCTAGCATTTACCAAAAAAAGTACTTGCTAGTACATGGTATTGTCAGTGCAACCTAATATTAGTAGGGCTCTTTCTCGAACAATGCGTTGCGTTTCAGAGTAATTGAAATGGCGTTGCCAACCTTTGAAGTTTCAACAACAATTCTCTCTGGAAGTCTCTGTACGCAAGTCACAACTCCAGGTCTCGTACTACAGGGCTCAATATTATTCCCAAATCCTGTACTTACCTATTACTGTTACTACTAGTTCCCTTTTAAAAGCTGCCACATTTTTCTGACCACGTTCCACAATATCATTCCTAATTCTCTCTTTCCAACCCACGGCTGATTAATTCTCTTTGAACATATATATATATATATATATGTACACCATAGTACTAAAAATAAGTTACGTTTTACTGAAGATTTAAATACCAAAAAAGAGTCTGAAAAAGCATCTTTGTTATTTTAGTGTCTCTGCAAGGACATCTACAAGCACATATCTAATTAAAACGAGAAAAAAAAAAAAAAATTGGTTCACATGACGAGTTGTAAAATTTCACCACGGATGACATGGTAGCCAAGCCCAGACCAAGATTTGCCCCTTCTTCATCACCAGAAACCATACAGCGAACATAAGGAGACATAGCCGAAGACAATATCATACTCCCAGTGGCAATTGGAAGAATAAGATGGTGAATGGAAGGTTAGATGGAGACACATGGATGGACTTACAGTAAGCATATATATATATATATATATATGTATATATATGTTATGCATAAATATTTCATGTACAATCCTGTTAATTTGAGTTTAAGTTGGCAAACAATTTTATCAAAATGTATAGCCACTCCTACACCCCAATGTCTTCCTGCTTCTACAAATTAATTTTCACTAACAAGCGAGATCTTACCCCACTTCACATAGCTTTACCCTTTTCCATCGTGCTTACCCCTTCTATCGAACTGTTTAATGAACAAACAAATTAGGCTAAAGTTTACCTTTGGAAACTAATCTTGCATTGTTGATCATAATAGAAAATGTTATTGGGCATAAGTAAATTTATGGCCAATTTGCAACCTTTAAATCAGTCGTCAGAATCATCGAGGCAGGAAAAGAAAAATTCAATTTGGAGGAACGTAAATCTACCTCAACATCCCATGACTCTAGTAGGTAGAAAACAATGAGCATTTCTCTACGTGTGGAAGATTGATAAAGGGTGCATTATTGGAACACATAGGGGGGCCTATGTTAGGTTTCCAAAAGGATCCAACAAAAATTAATAAGGTTTTTCTGTTCTTTTACCTAAAGAGGTAGGCCTGTCTAAAGAGACAAAGCTTGAAAAGTGGGCAAAATTAATAAGGTTTTTCTGTTCTTTTACCTAAAGAGGTAGGCCTGTCTAAAGAGACAAAGCTTGAAAAGTGCGCATTTTGGCCTAATTCCAGGTACTTGGTAGGAATTGACTCTGCTTCTCTCATCCTCGACTACAATTTTTGAGAGAAATGGTTGCATCCTTACTACAAAATTTGCGTTTATTAGTTTTGTGCTTCATAACTGCTCTTCACCACTTGAATGTAATTTTCTGTCATAAAGAAGTTCAGTGAAGTTTATAAGCAAAAATACCTAAAAAGAGAAAGTGAGAGAAAAGCGGCGGCAAATAAATACATGTTGAATCAACTGAAGAGGAAGTGTAAAATCCCCTCGAGAACTAGAAGTGGCTGGAATATAACAGTCCAAAACGAGCCTAAAATGATCACGAGGACCTTTTTCCTCCATTTGATTTGAGACAATGTATTATATTGTTACCCTGCAAAAACAGCTGCGACCCACCACTGTTTAACATGGAATAATGGACATATGAGGTATGGAGGAGACAAGCTGAGAAGCATACTCCATATTCAATTTTTAATCCTGCCTCAAAAGTAAAGATCCATAAGAAGAGAAACGAACATAGATCCGTCACATAGAGCAGGTTAGTAGACAATTTTTTTATATAAAATCCCAATATTTTGAAAATAGAAACTCAAGAATGATCAACCTACCACTATTTTCATCAAGGACAAATTCAAGCCCTTTAGAAAATTTCACTCACTGTTAACTAAATAATTGGGTAAACCTTTCTCTAACCCAAAATGTAGTTTGTAGTATTTAAAAGAATATATAAAAAGCAAATAATGTGATTTAGATGGTTTTCTTTTATGCCTGACCATCTAGAAAATCTATGTAAGATTTTTTAATTAAAAAGTGTGAATGATTTGTGGGCCATTAATGGGCTTTAATTGGTTAACAGTTGTGGAATTTGAATTGGCCTCTTACGTTTTGATTTTGATAAGGAGTGTGAGCTATCTCCCCACTCACGTTGGTTTCTGGAAAAAAGACGAAAATGGTTTTCAGCATATTTTGCATATATGTGAGTACGGTAAAGCAACGTTACTTTGAAGTAAAAGCTTGGATATGCAGTGTCTGAGAGTTGGATAATCCATTGTATCCTAGAAGACGATGCACCGATGGGATGAAAATAATCTTAAAGATATTGTAGTACTACACATACTTCAGACTAATTTTCAACAAGCAAATCAAATACTAATAACATACAGATTCCAATTTTTTTAAATTTATTTTTACTCAAATGTAAATATTTTATTTACATATTTTAGATCCATATGTATTTACATATTATTCCCATAATAATATTTCTAGAATCTATACATCATCAAAACTGTAGATAGATTGGGCCACATTATGCTCTGCGCAACACCTAATGGGCTAAAATATCATTATAGCAAGCCCAAGTTTTGTAAAACTTAGTATTGGAATGCGGTGCGGGTTATCGACCGTTAAGCGTGGATGAGACGAGCTTGTGTGTAACCAAATTCTTTGGGACACGTACTCTGATCACACTCTTGTAGAATTACTTTTTTATTTTTCCAAAAAAACACTTTTATTGTTGCCATATCATTCTTATCTAAAAATGCAACAAAAATTTGCAACTGAAATAGGATATTTCTGTAATTTTCTTAATAATATTAAAGCATATCTATGAAAATTAGTTAAACATATTCTTTTGTTCTTTCCCTGTACAATTATCTTATTTTAAGGCAATGTTTTGTTTTTCTACTAATTTTCGTACATATGTCACTATTTCATCGCTGCTTTTCATTTTTTTATATTCCTATCCCTTTGTTTTAAATATATATATATATATATATATATATATCTTTCATGAAAATTTAGTGGTTCATCTTACATGCATTTCTTTTGTCAATCAAGTTTATATATTATAAGTGTTAATTATCAAAAGGTTGCAGTATTTCAATTGTTCGGTATTAAAAAAAAAAAATAATGAAGTAGGCAATCATTTAATATTAAATTTAATTATATCAATAAAATTGGTAATTCTAATATTAAATTCTAATAAATTAATGTACATATTGGGGATGACATATATAAAATGAAGTAGACAAGCATATACTGTAAGTTCATCTAAAATATAAGCTGAGCAATTAATACTGACCAGAATTGAAAAAAATAAAAAACAAATAAAAAAATTCAAAGATTAATGATTTATGAAGAAATCATAATTAAATTCTGGCAACAAGTCAGCTTCATAAACTAAAAATTTTAGGTAGGTGAAATGTGTCGGATTGGTTCGAGGTTAATCAAGTTTAATTTCCTAGTAAATCCCTGACACGTATGACTTCAATCATCTTCGTGTTGGATGACTAATGAATGATAACCAAACTTGTAATCAAAATAATAATAATGATAATAATAAAATATGATAACCAACAAAAACAGATCAATTATTACCAAAAAAATCAAAAACAGATCAATTATTTCTTGAACACATTTAAAATTATAATAATACCCAAATAATGAAATATGAAACTAATTTATTTATATTATTTTACAATGATCAAGTTATAAAAATATTATATTTTATTTTGTAGTACAGGCTATAGCAAAGTCAAATGTTTTCGTTTTTACCCAAAAAAAAAAAAAATGTCTAAGTTGCTGTGTATGATAATATGTGTCCATATATATATTAACAATTAATTACTGATTAAATAATAGTATTAGAATATACACTACGAATTTTTTTTCCTTGTACGGAGGAAATTAAAGAGACTCCATTTACGATTCTCACTCAAATACCATATAGATTATAGACGAAGATAATTTCCTTGAGATTAAAAATAGAAATAAAACAATAAAACCAAAACATAGAAAACTCCAATCAATCGATAAGATTATTTATGTGAGAATATATATATATATATATATATTGTATTTGACAAGAAATACATCCTAATCCAATTTGTTATGTTCTTCACCCTGTATTTTGGCATGAATATGGATACTTGTAATACTGATTTTATTTGGTGCAACTGCTGCGATGCAGTGTATTCTGAAACGAAAGCACTATATATAATGGCACAATTGATGATCTAATATATGTAAGCTCCTATATATTAATTGTTAATTTATTAGTTTAAATGGCTAACTAGCCCATCTACCAGATTATTTTAGTAATCCTTAAATGAATGAAAAGTAAACAAACATCTTGATTATATATATTCATAACGAAAATATATAATTCAATAAAAAAAAACTAATTATATATAGTTTTAGTTTCAAAACGAACTTATAAAAAAACTAAAATAACATAACTGTTTAATATGGTCGAATTTGTAGCCTTTAGACAATGCATAATTTTTTTCTTTTTTGGGTGATTAATGCATATATTAATCAGAAATGGCTATCTAGATTCTGAGAAAAGAGTGAACAATGCATAGATTCTTATGCTTTCAACTGGTTAATTGTTTTCCTTTTGTAGATTATGATGCGATGATATTGTGGTTAAATTTATCCATAAACTCAATCCATTATAACATATGTACGAACTTAAAATTGTGACCAAAAAAAATTGACTTTTTTGTATAATATTGTAAAGGCAATAAGTTTTGCTAATAAAGTTTCACGGACATTTGCTGCCATCAATAATTAAGTAGCACATCATATATATATATATGTGTGTGTGTGTGTGTGTGTGTGTGTGTGTGTGTGTATATGTTCAAATTCAGTTTCGCTCTAATATTATAGCTATTAGCCTTTTGTTTTTGTTTTCTTTTCTTTGTTTTGGTGAAGCTATAGCCTTTTGTTTGGTTTTGAGCAGCTCATGCGTGTGCATATATAAATATTAAATTATAAAGTAATAACTATTTAACAAGCCAAAATTATGAAAGCAAGCCCAGCACTAGTACTGACGTATGCCATGTGTTGTGGGCTTTATGAAGAGGTCCCTCCACTTTGTACACCATCTAAGTCTTTTTACCAACGGAGATATATTTATTTTGTATGAAAAAATAACACAAAACACTTTTGCAATTAAAAAATAAATGTTAGCTCTAAAGCAGCTGCTTGGGCTTTATCATATATGTAGGTATATTTTGGTTTAATGCTCTTTATTACTTTCTAATCAGGGTCACCATTATTTGTTTATTTATTTATTGTTTTGCATTTGATAACCTTCAAAATTTGAAAAAGTTAGAATTGGTAACACAACGGTTAACATAGACATAAAAGAATCCATCTATTTTTTACCCTAAATTCTTTTTCTTTTCTTTTTTTATGTTTATTTATCCAATAAATGGTGAGTTTTTAGATTATTTGGAATGAATTAATGATAAATTAAAAAAAAATAGAGAGCCTGAAATGAACTTTGGTCAAATTAAAAGATAATAAAGTGAATTTAATCTTTTTTTTTCTTTTTTTTTAAGACGTTCTTCCAAAAAGAATAGGGAATATGTTCAGCACCACGATGATTTTTATGGTACCCTAAAGACGATAAACATTTCATAAGATCGCTTCTTTTCTTTTTTTTTTTTTTTTTTTTTTTGGTTGGGTTTGGATCCTCTATTATATCGCTTTGATGAGTAGAGAAGTGACTAATTCAAGTCCATGGGATGGTGAAGAAGCTCTTATAAGTCAAGTTCCCTTTTTTTTTTTTTCACTTTTTTGGGTAAATTTTTTGAAGCTCTAGTTTCTTGGAGCAGAATTAATGAATTTTTTTAAAAATTACATGCTTAATTATTTTAACATTTTACATATTGAATGTATTTGTAAGTTTGTATTGATAAAAACTATCAGAAAATACATATTTACAGTTCAAACCTTAACTTGGTTAATTTATTCCAAAATAAATAATAAATAAATGTTATGATATGTTCAAGTTAATAAAAAAAAATTAATTTCTTTTAACTCTAGGGTGGTTTTTTTTTTTTCCCCCTTTTCTTTTGTATTGTTAGTACCGAACATAATTTAAACAGTTGCTGAAAAAATTAGTGAAAAATAAGATTCGCAATGAAATTTAATATAAGCTTTAACTAAACAAAATTAAGTAAAAACAGGTAAGAAAAGAAAAAGAAGAATAAAATAAATAAATAAATAGAGTGGGAAATGGGCTTGAACAGTTGCTTTGGTAATGGCAGATGGCAGTGGCACTATGGTAGGCAACTAAGCAAGTAGCAATTATTTTATTATTTTATTGAGAATATTCTATTAGATATTTTGGCCTGAATTATGAGGCTGTCGGCCAATGTAATCCTGTAGAATATTCCTTTATATATGTAATATGCCTATAGCAATCTTAAATGGCTCTTCAAATTTCAATTATTAACAAAAAGAAAAAGGTGAACTGGAGCCCCAATTTTGACTTTGAATTATTCAAATTTAAAAGTCAACTTGACGTTCTAGTTCTGGGCTACGTGTACTATTTATTGTCAGTCATTTTCTTTCTCGTATAGTGTCGTACTGTCAAATTGATTTGTTTGGTATCGAACAATTTTGACAATCTGTTTTTCATTGAATGTTCAGGATTGTTTCCAGTCCTTTTTTTTTTTTTTTTTTTCCTTTTTTGATAAAAGGATTGTTTCCGTTTTAAGTGCAGATTCTAGTTCCTTGTATTATTATTATCATTTATTTATTTATTTTTGCTCGATCTTACTTGGAGTTCGATAAACTTTATAACCGTACGAATTGAATTTGAATTATCATAGAGAATTAAAAAAAAATTTGAACAAAAAATTAATTAAATTTACTAACGAAATATTTATCTCTTAATACTGAAATTAGTATATATTAAACACTATATGATGTGGAATTTTTCGACTTACTGTGATGATAAAACCTTTTACATACTTTCAGATATTATATATAATCCAACCCGTTGAAATCTCTCCTCTCCAATTTTTATTTATTTTTTAAATAATAAAATTCTTAATTTGCAAGCTGCAAGAGTTTGTTTTCTTGGTGAACAACCAATTTGAATTTTTAAATAATCGTAACCTCAAAATATCACAATCCAAATTATAAGACTACAATAAATACAAACGAATTGTATAAAAAATATAGACAATATAAAAGTTAACAATGCAGTCAAAGACTCACAATAGCCTATTTATAATGTAGGCCAACTAATTTTGTTAATTAAAAGATGTCATATATAGTTTTCCAGATTGTCCCTACAGGGATCATTAAATCCTATAAAAAATGATCAGTGAGTGTAAATTCACAGCACCTATTATATATATATATATATATATATCGGCCTTAATAATGGGCATCTTATTTTTTTAAAGCAAGATTTTTTTCCGATCATTAGATTATTTTTTATATAAAATTATCATTGGATTATAAGTAATTAGGTTGGACTTTATAATTTTATGGAATAAATAGCTATAAATTGTGGATCTTACTTTAAAAATAAGGTGCATTATATTTGAGATTAATTTTATATGTATATAAAATTTTCTAGGCTTTATTTGAATAATGATAAAGTTAATATAAATTTATTTAAAAAAATAATTTTTTTCTGTTTAAATATTTATATAAAAATCGTAAAATGTATAAAAAAGTTGTTACAACCTATAAAATAATAATTCAAAAAATTAATTTTAAAAATACAAATTTATTATTAATTTATTATATAATATTAAATTTAATTACTTATAAATTTTAATTTATTTATTATTTATCAAATATGAGAAAAAAAATTAAATCTCATGAAATAAATTTCCAAAAATTAAGTTACAGAAATCAATTCAAGTAAATTTCACACTCCATAAATGGTACTTAGATATTTCCTAATTTTATTAGTTTTTTGCTGTACTTGTACTTCTCAATCGAGCATAAATATTTCTCTTTATTTTAATATATTTCACAATAATTTTGACTTGTATATTTTATAATAATATTAATAGTTTTTCTACTGTTGTGATTAAAAAATTTTCAGAGCACTAGTTGTTCTACCACTGGGATTAAAAAAATTTAAGATTCTAACTATATGAACTAAAAAATAAACAAATAAACGGAGGGAGTTAGAATAAAAAAATTATCAAAAGTCATGTCAAAGTAATTTCTTTATATTTGGAACGAGGGACAATTAAGTTACCAAAAAACAAAAGTTATTAAATCCTATAAATAATCGTTACAGAATATATTAGACACATCAAAGTAAATCCCAGCCGCTAATTCAGGGAACAAATCTTGAAATAAAAAATAAAATAAAAATAAAAAAGTTGAAAATTCAAAATCATCAGAAACCTTACTTTGCTGAGACGAAATTAAAACCTAGTAGCTTCCGCACTTCTCTGAACACGACTCTCTCATTAAAAAACAAATATAAAAATAAATGAAAAATTGAGGATTTAAAAAAAGGAAAAAAAAAATTATATATTTAATTTTAATTTGTCTCAAACTCTGTGTGCTACTCTGGCCCCAGGTCTCGCAATCAGAGAATACCAGGTGCTCCAAGCCTCCAATGGCTATAGAGTCCTCCTCACTCTCTTCCTCACTTTTACTCTAGCCAATCAAAAAAACCCCTTAAACCCTCCAACAAATAGAAGATATGGATTCCATTGATATCAGTTTCTCCGCAGTTCTATCTTGGATTCCGTTATACTATTCAAAATCCCTTGGTTAAAAATTTTCCAAGGAAAATACCTGGAATTTTCAACAAAAGAAAAGTAGGAATCAGAGAAGAAAAAGAAAAATCTAAGAAGACATAGAGATGGAGGAGAGGCATGTTTTGTTCGGGAAATACGAAATAGGTAGACTACTGGGAAAAGGGACATTTGCGAAGGTGTACTATGGCAAAGTGGTGGATTCAGGGGAAGGAGTGGCAATCAAAGTGATCAACAAAGACCAGGTGAAGAAGGAAGGTATGATGGAGCAGATCAAGCGCGAGATCTCGGTGATGCGAATGGTTCGGCATCCGAACATCGTGGAGCTCAAAGAGGTCATGGCCACCAAATCCAAGATCTTCTTCGTGATGGAGTACGTCAGAGGAGGCGAGCTCTTCGCCAAAGTCGCCAGGGGCAAACTGAAGGAGGATCTGGCTCGCAGATATTTCCAGCAATTGATCAGCGCCGTTGATTTCTGCCACAGCAGGGGAGTCTCTCACCGAGATTTGAAGCCCGAGAATCTCCTCCTCGACGAGAATGGCAACCTCAAGATCTCCGATTTCGGGCTCTCCGCTCTCCCGGAGCAGCTCCGCAACGACGGCCTCCTCCACACTCAGTGTGGAACTCCGGCGTACGTTGCCCCTGAAGTTCTGAGAAAGAAAGGCTACGACGGT
Organism: Ziziphus jujuba; assembly: GCF_031755915.1. Classification (NCBI taxonomy): domain Eukaryota; kingdom Viridiplantae; phylum Streptophyta; class Magnoliopsida; order Rosales; family Rhamnaceae; genus Ziziphus; species Ziziphus jujuba. The sequence goes on along the minus strand of NC_083383.1, from coordinate 7,354,982 downwards.
TCCAAAGCCGATATTTGGTCCTGCGGAGTGATTTTGTTTGTGCTTCTGGCTGGATTTCTTCCATTTCAGGATGAGAATATCATGAAGATGTATCGCAAAGTTTTCAAAGCCGAATTCGAATGCCCGCCTTGGTTCTCATCCGAAGCCAGGCGATTGATCTCCAAACTACTTGTCGCTGATCCCGATCGACGGATCACTATCCCAGCTATCATGCGCGTCAGTTGGTTCCGCAAGGACTTTACTAGGCCCGTAGCGTTTTCGGCCCAAGAGCCCGTACCCGACAACAAGCTGGAAGAAAACGACGACAGCAAATCGTTGTCGTCGTCGCCCAAGTTTTTCAACGCGTTCGAGTTCATCTCTTCAATGTCGTCGGGATTCGACCTCTCGAATCTGTTCGAGAGCAAAAGGAAAGCCGGGTCGATGTTCACGTCGAGATTCTCGGCTACGGCCATCATGACGAAGATCGAGGCGGTGGGCAGAGGGCTCAGCTATAAGGTTTCGAAGGTGAAGGATTTCAAAATAAGGCTTCAAGGTCCTTCGGAAGGGAGGAAAGGGAGGCTGTCGGTGACGGCGGAGGTCTTCGAGGTGGCGCCGGAAGTGGCCGTCGTTCAGTTCTCCAAGTCGGCCGGCGATACTCTGGAGTACGCCAAGTTTTGTGACGAAGATGTCAGACCGGCATTGAAAGACATCGTTTGGACATGGCAAGGAGATAACCTTGTTGATAACGCCAATGCTGCTCCTGACGCTGAAGTGAACAGTGAAGAAGATAAATTTTTAATCAAGTAAATACCTGATTAGGGGTTTTCACTTTTATTTTTATTTTATTTTTTGTGTGTGTTTTTCTTTTTTCTTTTTTCTTTTTTTAAAGAAAAAAAGTTGGGATCCAGTTTGGATTTGTATATATTAATTTTGTGAGTTAGCATGTGTTAATGAACGTATATATTATATATTGGCTTTCAATATAAATGGGCAAAAAATTCTTAGCAAAAAAAAAAAAAAAAAAAAAACTAATAAAAAAAAAAATCTCTTGCTGCTTGTCTTGGTGGTTAAATTTTTTTATTATTATTATTGTTTGAAATGTTTGTTTAATTAATTAGTTGACAACGTTAATAATTAAATGAAAGTTGGAGTGCCTACGTCAATGCCTGGTCATTGGAGAGGGCTGGCAATGAAATTATGAAAGCTAGCGTGATTCAGAGGGATTCTTGATGGGCTAACGCAACCAGAGAAACTCCTTTTGATTAGTACTCATTAACTGACAGTTAAATCTGATTAGTGCAAAAAACCAGAAAAAATAAAATAATCCCAAGTTGTAAACATTTTAAGGCAAATCACTCACTTCTTAAATTTCAAGTTTCCACTCGCTGCACTCATTATAATCAATGGTGATATATTGCCATGTAAAATCTAAAAACTTTTTATTATAAAATCTTAATTTGGAAAATTAATTTATTTTTTTCTTATCAACCACCTAAATTATTAAATGGCATATAACATTTATTAATAACTATTATTAGCATTAACAAATAATATTTTTCCATTGATTATTCAATATCCTGTTGATTACGCATAAATTATTAAGAGTAAAATTTTAATATTTTGAAAGTTTATATCTCCTCCTTTAATATATATATATATATATATATATATATATATATATGTGGGATAGGAGGAAGTACGCACCTCCGATGTATAGTAGATATTTTCAAATTATTAAGATCGGATTTGGTTAGTGGCAAAAATAATTGAATCTTGTTAAATGATTATAGCTGTGAAATTTATGTAGGAATTAACACATATATCTTTGTTTGTCATACATGACATTTTTGGCAGTGGTTGGATTCGAATTCCATCTGTCTAAATTTTCCTGACAAACACTAAAAAATAAAACCCAACGAACGTTCAAAAAGAGGCAGAGGACAACGAGTGGATAATACCTAACAGTTAAAACCAAATCAAAATCGAACAATGGACATGGAAAATCTAGCACTAGCTCCTTACACACATAACACGTAGCAAAGGGTATTCAAGTGCTCAAAAGTAGTTGTAATTTCACTGTCATCGTTTTTCCATTTTTTTTCCTATCTAGTTTGAGTCGTGGTGGCAGAAGATGAAGACGCGCGTCCACTTAATCTGTTTAAGGAAAGGCATAACATTTCTTACTACCAGAAAAGAATGGTAAAAGGGTTTGCTATAAGATTGCGAAATGGCTTAGAAGACAAACCGACATTGACATTTGGTTGATGTTCGATATAGTACGTCACTCAGTAATTGTCTCATTCAGCGGAGTCATTTTTTGGTTGGCCAGTGGTAGGGTCTACTATGAATCCTGTGATAATGGACGCAGGGAATCTATGTTTGCACCACGTTACATTACAGGGCTTTATACGGTATAATTGTAAGTGGAGGTCCACCACCATCTTAGTCATTTGTCATTTGCCATTTGCCATTTGCCAGCAAGACAATTAGTCCGGTCCCACCAAATAAAAATAAAGCAAGACGATCCTTTCATTCCGGTGTGAAACAGCCACTGGTAAATTCCAAATCCGTTGGCATTGCCTTATTAATCGTGTTTATTTAGTTTTGGTGATATATGATCATATATACAGCTGTTTTTGGATTGATTTGGACAATTTGAATTTTGAGTATTTGGAAATCTGATAATAGGTTGATTTAATACGGTCGAATATATTATATAATATTAAGAAATAATTAATTAGTTATGGAAAAGTCATGTAAGCCAAGATTTTAAAAGTGAAACCTGAAAAAGTCTCGAAATGACGATGCACATGAAGATGGGAAAGACAGTTAACTAATTTTAAAACAATAACAAAAATAACAATTTTGTTATATTGATTTGGTCCAGCATAATTGGAGAGTATGTGATTGTCTCAATATATATGTGATTGAGTATGTTTATATTATGCTCAAATTGTTAATTACTTTTGGACTATTTCCCATTCCAAACTTCAAAAAATAATGAGTTCCGGATTTATAACTTTTAAAAAGTTATTATAAAACCCAAAGATAATAATTTGATGGATGGTTTTTGGTTCTTGGTCGTTAATCCTATAGGAAATGGTTGACTGTTACAATGGTGACAATATACATAATTACAATGGCCAAAATGATGAAGCATTTAATAATAAACAATTTTTATTAAACATGGACATAAAATTTTCAAAAGAATACAAAATTTTTTAACAAAAAAAAAATATTTGTTTGGGTGGGATTAGTTAGGAGTGAAATTTTCTAATCCATTAATTAACCTGAATTAGTATTATTTTTAAAATAATGATAAAGAAAATCATGATATATATATATTGGAAGAAAGAAAATCATGATCTTTGAATCCGTCAATAAGAGGGGTGGTAATTTTATGAACAGAAAACAGAATAATGGTAATCCAAAATTTTTTCTCTCTCTTATTATTTTTTTCCAAAGTTAGATTGGACTGAATATATCATGGGACCCATTTGAACCGTAAACAGTTTTTTTTTTTTTTTTTTTTTTTTTTTTTTGGGGATCAGCCTAGGGAAACTACGAAACGGCAGATTATAATAATTTTTTAAGAATTTGATCTGGATTAGATTCTCTCTTTGAATATCGTGTTATTTAAACTGATTAATAATTAACAAAATATTTTATAAAATTAACATGTAAAAGGCACCCATCACTATCCCAAGAAAAACAAATCTGTGCAGCCATTTTCATATCACTTAATTAGTAACATTGGGCTATTCTAAATACTGGGCTAACTAAACCTATAGATCCAGTAACAACGAAAGCCCAGCCAAGTCTATCCTATAATCACGGTTGCAAGCATGCCCAACCCGTCCCAGTGTACGAAGTCTAGGTCAAGAACTTATATTTTTAAATTTATATAAATATACGACCTTTGGCATCAAAGTGGTTGTTCGAATTCTAAGGGCTTAGCCTGAGGCTTAGTGGGCCTTGGCTTCAAGCTCCGTGAGGTTATAGTCATTTTCACTACAATTATCAACCTTCAGAAAGAATACAAGTGGGTAGTTCTTTTAGCACTACAACAATTTCTTTTTCCACTATAATTTATCTAAGTTTTTCATTTGCAGTGTAAAAAAATACTAAAAATTGACTATTACTACATCCATACACGCTACTTGTTTTACCTCCGTTTTTATACTTTCCAATCTTTTCCTTCACCACATTTTCTTCATCTTTTTCGTGAATATGCTTTTTTTCAAACAAAGAAATTGATTGTAGGTGTAAAACAACAGAAGAATGCCAAAAATTCAAGAGGAAAAGGCAAGCTTTTTGATAAAAAATTTTACTTAAGTTTTTTTTTTTCATTTATTTTTTAAATGAAAATAAGCAATAAAAATGTCTACCGATTTCTTTGGTTTCTTTTTTTTTTTTTTCTCCCCTTATTTTTGATAATTTTTTAAAGCAGTTTTTCTTTGTAAATCCAACAAAGTTCAAATTGTGTAAAAAGTTTGGTTTAATTGTTAACAACTAAAAAATACTTTAGGTTTCATATTTGTTAACTAGACAATTAGATTATGCCCATCAACCGAACACTATGAAAGTATTCGAAGAGACTATCAATTTAATTAAATCTATATGTTTAGAGCAAAATGAATTATTAGTTAATGTCCAAAAAGAAAATGAATTCTAGCCCACAGTTAAGAATGGAGAAAGTCTCTCAGTCATCAATCGCTTTTGTGTTCTTAGTGCGATCTGCTCCTTCGATGATCTGCTCCTTCGATATTCATTTGAACGTAAGAATAGAGAATGTGTGTAAGGTTTTTGGTTTTAGAAAGAGAGTATAAATTAAAGTAAGATTCAAAATTTTGATATGGAGAGAAATATCAAAAGTTTAAAATATGAGAATATTTATAAAAATATCATAAATTATTGAATATTGATAAAAAAAATACTCATAAAAATGATAAAAAAATATGTTTTGGTTAAAAGTTGTGATTTTTTAAATCATAAATTAAAAGATATTTTAAATATTAAGTGAAATGTAGATAGATGATTTAGAGTAAAATCCTATTTAAAAGACATGTAAATAGAAATATAGCAGGAGGAAAATTCTAACAATGTAAAAAGAACAACTACGATAGAGCCCATGTGGTACAAGTTTCCCCTATAAACAAATAAAAATATATAATATAGCCGACCATGTATTTAAATATTATTCCTCTATTTTAAAAACAATAAAAAACTAAAGAGACTTATCCAATTTTATATTTTACTTATTTAAGTTATTGGCAAATAAGATCTCAGCTAATTTATCCAAAATAATGTTTCAACTATATTTAATATTTCAACTAATTTATCCAAAGATAATATTTCAACTATATTTATCTTTACCACCCAAAAAACTATGTATTTTAACACACACGAACAAACACGCAAATTGGACTTGCTTTCTGGGGAAATGTTTCCATTTAGAACATTAGAAAAAAAAAAACACAGAAACATAACCAAAAATAGAAAGACCGACATGCTAATTCATATACGGCTTAAATATATATATATATATATATAACTTTTACCAAGAATATGAAGGCCGACATTCTAATTTATATTACCCTATTAACTAGAGCCTTGTCCAAATAACTTCAAACTCCTAAGCAAACAAATAAGAAATTTGTAATGTTTTTCTTATAGGATTAGTTACTCCCAATAAGACTTGAACAGCGATTCAGAAATTTCGATACTGTTTCCGTGTCTCACAACCCGGAAAAAAGCCATGTTGACGTCTGACGAGTCAGTCTTGATTGATGGGCTTCTGGGGGAACCCAAAGGCAACAAAGCATGTGAAAATAAAGCAAGCTAATAACAAAAAACCAACCATTGAAATTAATTATTAATTAGTTAAAATGGAAAAATAAAAAATAAAAAATAAAAAATGAAACACGTATATATGTATATATATATATATATCATGGTCATTATATATCTATATATATATATATATCATGGTCATCACTCATCACCAACAATATCAATATATAAAAAGATCACAAACAAAAATACAAAAATTAAACAACCACACGAATATGATATATCTTAGCTACCATGTGCATACATCATCAATCCCACGTATGATGATGATGTCAGATTTGCCGTGTGCGTTTTTTAATGATGGTTATCATGTCTGGGCTTCCCATTACATTATATTGTATATATAAAAATACATATTACGCAATTGACTAACAAAGTTTGAGTCTTCCATATAATTAATTATATGTGGGTAAGAACATATTCTAGTAATAGTTGGTTAAAGTTATAAATTTTCTATATTATCTGTTGGACCAGTCTCTTATAATTGTCTGATTCCTTTTTGCAAGTCTTGGTGACTTCTAATTGATTTAATGCTAGACAACAAATAATAATATGCAAAATTTTCACCCCCACAAGAAACGTCTTATTTATTTTTGATCAATCAAGAAGAAATTTCTTGGGAATTTTAATGATAGATTTTGGGCAACTACTTTTGGCTTTCAAGATTTTAGTTTAAAAATTAATCTGTTTGATCAAAAGGGGGATTGTATTTGAATATTTTTTAATTTTATATCGTTTGAGTTATTATCAATGCTAAATCCGTTCATATGTAAGATATGGTTAATGGGGTATTACAAATCCATTTAGGGCTATCTATAAAGAACATGTGAAATTAGATTTTTTTTTTTTTTTTTGGGGGATAGACATGTGAAATAAGTTTATAAATGTGAAAATGAGTAGGCACACAAAAATGTTTTTCAAGATTTGTTCCCTGAAGAGCTAACACACTCATGTTGGCATTACACATGTTTTACGAGTATCACAAGTACACTTTATTTTAAAGAGTGAACGGAGGAAAGAATAAAATTTTAACATTTCTTATTTAAAATGATTTGTTTGTTATTATTCCAGATTAATTATTACAAATATATATCTATATAGGGAAAAAAATAAAAATAAAAATAAAAGAAGAGAGATTATATACGAGATATATCCTTAATTTTCTATTTATTCTTATTATTAGCTGGCTTGTGACCTGGTCTATCAAATTGCTTAATTGGTCTTCCTTTCTAACAAATTCTCCACTTCAAAATTTACCAAGAAAAAAGGCAGAAAGCAAGTACATTATGTTCAAATTAATATGAATATTTAATGAGCACTTGATGATGTGTTCATGACAGAGACATTTACATATTTTCCACATTATAATTAATTCTTCATCTCTAATACTTCTTCAAAAGGCACGTATGCACATGTGATATATTTTCCACAATCATTACACTTGTAAATATTTCCCCCTTTAATGTTGTTCGCACATAATCAATGTAAAATGAGCCTTTCATGAAAAATAATAATAATAAAATATCATATATTTTCCATACCAGTACAACACTCGTCCATATTTCCTATTGTGCACAATTTAAAATGAATCTTTCAAATTTTCTCTCTCTGACTAAATTTTGTTATTTTCCTTGATCACTTTCGAAGAAATCAAGTCGACATGGATGATCTTTACCCAAAAAAAATGTTGATATGGATGATGAGCAAATATGAATGATGCAATATATTCGTCATCTTTTACAAACGTCAATATTCACCAAGGAAAAAAAAATCCCTTTAATCAACGACAATAATTTTTTATTTATATGTGTGTGTATATATATATATATATAAATTTTATCATATGATTTTGGATTCCACGCGCTAATTATAAACTTATTTAAAAAGCTTTTGGTTGCTTTGTCTACTCCTAAAACTTTTGAAGCATGACTTTTCGTATAAGCATATCTATTTAGAAGAACTTCTGTACCAACAGAAAATTAAAATTAAAATATATTCATATTAAATTAATTAATCTGTTACGCGGTTGCTTCCTGGTTGGGTAATTTGGCAGCTGGTTTTCGAGAAAGAAGTAAGTCAACTCCAAATGAAAAAAATTAAGAAGACCGTTTGATGCCATGCATGGCCTCGACCTTATTGAATATGAATGTATTTATATAATTACTTGATCTTATAGAAATGTCGAATGAATTTCAAAAATAGAACTTGTAAATCGTCAAATACTCAATCAAGCGATTTGTTACATTTGTACGATAGAAGATAAATAGATGGTAAAGCCATGGTTTTAAAAATCAAAACTTTCCGCAAAGTTTCTACTAAATTTTTATTTTTCTAGTATATATAAAAAAAAAAAGCTCATAAATGGAAAGATATATAGTTTATATAACATCCATTAAAGTTTTTTATATTTCTTCATAATTTTTATAAGAATTTCTGTTATAATGTTTATATTAAATTCCTTACAATTCAGTAAAAAAATTCATAATTTTTGTAAAACTTTTGAAAAAATATATATATATTTTTTAATTTACATAAAAAATTAATAAATATTATTGATGTTTAACAATTTTTTTTGCAAAATTAACATTATTGATATTTTTTTAACCTTTTAGTTGTCTTTCAATAATTAAGCAAATAAAAATTAAAAATTAGCATTTAATAAACAATGTTAAAAATTATATTAAGCAAGTCTATCTATCTTATTTTTAAGTTCTATTTGATAAATAATAAAATTTGTAGGAATTTAGTTCCATTGGAAAAGTTAAAACTTTCCTATGTTGGGATATCATTTAAAGATGAGAAATTGTGGGGAAAACATAATTAGATTTCTACCTATGTGAGAAATTTTGTGAAAAAGTTATATCCATCTATAAAGATGTTATTTTAAAACTCCTAGAAAACTAATTTAAAATATTTTTTAAAAATATAAATTTACCATTAATTTATTCTATAAACTAGTTTAATTACTTAGAAGTCATAACTTTTTCATTACTTATCATATATAATAAGAGAAAATTTAATTACCGACAAAGTAATCCCAATAAAACTAAATATCGAAAATCAGTTTTACTTCAAAGTTTGATACTTTCCAAATGGAGTTTTAAAGAAAAATTTATGTGATAAGTTATAAGTTTATTTATCTATTAATATATATAGTTTTTGCAATAATAAATTTAATATTTGTATCAATATTATAAAGTTGATAAAGATTATAACATAATCGAAAATTAAAAGATATGCAAGGATATATTCTATGCAAACTCAACTATAAGAAATTGTGGTTAGAAGTGTGTATTTTTTATTTACATATTTTTATAAATAACACATCAAATTTAAGATTCTGAAGAATTACCAATTATATGTTTACAATATTTATATTACAACAAAAATTTTACTATATTTGGCTAATAAATGACTCTTCCTTAAATTTTGATGAGGAATTGATATTCCTTAAAATAGAAATGAATTAATCCATAAGAAATATGTATTTATTAACATAGAAACTGACCAAATATAAATTTATTTAATTTTATGAAATAGTTATTTTTTTTTTCTGCCTATCAAACAGTCTTTTATCGTAACGCCATGTTGGCTTTAAATAAAAAAATTGTATTATAAAAGTTGAATCCAAACAATTCCCCCCCAAAAAAAAAATATAGTAGTAGTGAATAATTATTTTTGGAATAATTATTAGTACTAGATAGTTAAATAATTTAATAAATATTAGTGTGAATTATGTTGATTCCCTTTACACAAATTCCATGTGGGTTGAATTATAAAAGATTTCATTTGATTGTTCTTCAAAAGATTAAAAAAAAAAAAAAAAAATCCATGTGGGTTGTTTGTATTTGTGAATTATTATTTAGGGCCCCAGTGGAATTTCAATGTTTTTGGCATCAATATTTTAGCCAACGAGTTCACACCGTGTTTGTACCTTGTTTTTTTAGAGTAGTACGATTTGACTCAAACTTCATCCTTTTCGTACAAAATCTATTCACGACCTCCTTTTTCTAAAGCACTGTACTCCTCCTCGTTACAAGTCATGCAATTTAAAATTAAAGTCAATCACAAAGAAATATTTTAAACGGCACGTTAATTTATTTTTAGTATTGTCTATTCTCCTCTTGAGTCGGCCAATCTCTTCGCGTTATAGAACAAATAAAAAACTTTTGCAGTTAATATTTTGAAGCTACATATTTTGTCTAGTTACTAATCAGATAAATGTTATAAAAATATTCGTGTCCGATTTGTTATTTGTGTCAAATAAATTCCTTTTTATATTTTCCGTTTTTTGCTTTGGAATTTCTAATGATAAATTAATTTAATTTTAAGTGGCATTTCACCTAGGTAAGATTAACATAATTTAAATGTTTTTTTTTTTTTACTTAATTAATTACTCAGATATATGAATCACAAAATCATATATATCAAACAAAATTTCAGCAAGTATCCCATAGAAATCATATTTTTGCCGACATTTCATTTCATCTATCATAATCTTCAATGTGTACCAATTGAATTATTGATCTAGGTTCAAAATTGTTTAAGACATTTCACATGACACCGCTATCTAACTTAATAGTCCATGTTTTTTCTTTTTTCTTTTTCTTTTAGAAAGTATTTGTACATCCTTTCAGTTGATAAAGATGAGAATGCCTGACAAAAAAAAAAAAAAAAAAAAGCATAGACACAAAATAATAATAATAATAAAAATCAATAACTCAAACGTAGTGGCTTGTTGATAAGTTTCATTTTTATCCTCATTATTTTCAATCTATCATATATTAATCAGTATCTAAACCTCACTCATGGCCAGCAAGTTATGTTATTATTATTTGCAAAAATGTCTAGCTATTTATATGAGAGTTTCTATATCACTTTTCTGTAAATTTTTCTTTTCGGATCCGTACTTCATTAAAGATTAGTGTTAATGTTATGGCATGTCATCCAAGCTATTGAAAATTCTAGTAGATAGCTCTAGACATCCTTGAGATAACAATTAATTTAATACTAAAAGTCATTGTTTTTGGACAATAACCTCAATTGGAATTGCAACACTTTCCTATTTTAATAAAAAAATATAAAAAATGGCTAAAAATGTAATTAACAAGTTTTTTTTAGACAAGTTCCCAATTCGAATCATTATATTTCAATATATAAAAAAAAGGGCATTTTAATGTCTCCCATTTTGAAGAATGATAAATATTCAATTAGTTTCCGATGAAATACATAAATCAGTTTAGATAATTATATGTATATTCAAACAATCTAACTATTACGAAATTATCTCCTGTAAATGGCAGTACATATCCGTCCAAAGCCTTACAATAATATTTTCAGAGTAAAAAATAAAAAATAAAAGACATGATAATCTAACATATTTTATTTAGCGGATCTTCTCATTTTTCCAATAATGAAAAAAAACAAAAATCTATTTTCTTTTCCAATGTAAACGGACAAATTAACAGACAAAATTTTTATTGGTGGGGACCGTCTATTTCTAAAAATCTCATGTCTAAAAAAATAAAAATGTTTTAGAAAAAAAAAGAATATATATATATATATATATTATAGTTTATATATAAAATTTATTAGATGGGAGAGATAGTTATACTTATTTGGCGTGGTTTATATTTAATTACTTTGGCTTCTTTTGTTTTTTTTAAAATTGTTTTATGAAAATGTTATTTTATTTTTCACTTTAATTGAAAATATTTTAATTTTTTTAAAAAATATTTTTATAAAATTAGTTAAACTTAAAAAAAAAAAGAAAAAAAAGAAAAAAAAAAAGCTTTTAAATCCTAAAAGCTGCGGCATTAGTTTCTTAAAAGCTACGTGAAACAGAGTTAATAGACAAGGGAAGGTGGGAATGGAAAGCTCGATGGGGACTGGCTTCTAGATGAGCGGTAGAGTCCACGATATCTGCGTTTCTGTTTGTTACGAATTTACTATTTGAAATTTCCACGAAACTCACGCCTTTTTTTGGATTTTTTGGGTATCCGATTTTTCAGTTATCCTTTAAAACATGACACACGCATTACGAACTATACTCCCAGCTGTCAACCTCCTATTGGTTTTCAAAATCCTTTTCACCAAATTGCGAACCAACTTTTGGTCAGACGGTCTTGGTCTTGGTATTGGTCAATCCATTGCATGCCACAGTTTATTTATTTTTGATAAAATAAATTAAAAAAGTGATTATTTTAATATTGATACTTATCTCTTTCAAATTTCATCCATTTTTCTCGTCTCTATAATTTATTTTTAATAGAAAAAAATTGTTTCATCATATAATTAGATGCAAAATGAGTTTCATTAGATGATAATTGATTAATATATTCAAACATTTATTTATTTGATAAAGAATATAATTTTAATAGTTAAATATCTCTATTTATATCATAAAAATATGCATTCGTTTAAAATAATTCATAAGGTTTAAAAAATATATTTATTTGTTTATTTATTAAAAAATAATAATTAATAATGTTGGTTAGTTTGAGGTCGGCTCATTAAAATAAGCAAATTTGAACGCAAAGTGAAAAATGTAGCAGATATGGCAGGGCATATTTGAGAGAGTAAATGAGTATAATAAAATTGGGAGGGGCGGCTAATGGCTGATAGCTATGGATTGGAGAGGATGATACATACATACATATATATAGATTAAAGAGGGAAAAAGAAAAAAACAAAAAAAAAACTTGTTAAAGTTGGACCACAAAAAAGTCTACGATTAGTTGAAAGTTGCAACCCAAAAAACTTTCAAAACCGTGTGAGATTAATCATTTCTTTTTTTCTTTTTTTCTTTTTTTTTGAGTCAATAATTTGACAAAGAAAGTCCTCAGGAAAAAATTATGAACTTTGCTAGAATTTTGTGAAAAGGCTAGGAAACACAGTGCAATGATAATTTTGTAGTCAAAAATAAAATAAAATATAAAATATATAAGAAAAGACCTTTTTGGATATATATAATATATATATATATATATAATATTTCATTCACTCCAAAATATATAATTCCAACCTAAAGAATTCCTATTATTAAATTAATTTATATATTTATTTATTTATTGTTCAAATTTGACATGTTCAAGAAAATTCAGTGACCGGCGTGAGAGTTTCTCATTTCTTTTCTGTCTCTCATAAAATTGACGATTCCAGATGAATTAATGCTTTCTCTCTCTGTCTCTCTCTATCTTTTTCACCCTCTGTTTCCTGTAACTTTCCCTCCTAAACTAACTCTCTTGTTCTTCGTCTCCCTTGTTCCGCTTATATATATACAAACGAGATTCCTTCAGAGGAAAAGAAAGAAAAAAGAAAAAGAAAAACACTCCTAATCAAACCAGCTTAGTTAGTTTTGAAAGCTTGTTTGGGTTTTGCTGGTATTCTGGTTCATCTAGCTAATTCATCAGGCAATGGACACAAAATCGGTCAATATTTCCCTGGATCTCAATCTTAATCCCCTCCACAGAATCGATGAATTAGCTCCGGTGAGTTACTGATCAATCCTATCATCTCTGCTACCCTGCAACCCATTCATTCATTCATCTTCTTCATCAATTCTTACTGTTATATATACTACCAGATCATGATATTATGTGATTCAAAACTTTTTTACTATACAAGATTTCCTATATCTGTAATTTAATTTCTCAGAAACACTGCATTAATTTGTTGAATACTACTAATTTTTTTGGTTGTTACAATGATTTTATTCTACCATGGGTGTAGTCTCATAGATTTTATATGCTGGCCGGTGGAGTTGTTTCATTTGTTTTTTTAATATATGATTTTATATATATTTCTCGGAAACACCGTATTATATAATCATTTTTTATTTTTTACAATTGTGGCTACTTTAATGAGTAAATTAATCTTGGCAATTAAGCAGGCAGCTTCAGAAATACTACATTAATTTGATGAATACTGCTGTTTTTTTTTTTTGCTTTTTTGGCCAATAGAGTTGGTTAGTTTGTTATTCAGTATACAATTATCTATATATGTAATTGATCAGAAATCCTATATTACATAATAAAAAATAATAATAAGAACTGTGGCCAATTTAATGAGTAAATCTTGGCAATTAATTAAGCAGGCAGCTTCAGCTGGAGCTTTGGCAGAAGAGTTGAATAGGATAAGCACAGAGAACAAGAAGCTAGCTCAAAAGTTAACCGCCATGTGCGAGAGTTATAATGCTCTACAGAACCATTTCAGGGAAATGATAAGCAAGAACCCTGATTTCTTAAGAAAGAGAAAGCCAGACTCTGAAGATTACAACAGTGCCATTGGGTTTACTAATAATGGAAACACCGAGTGCAGTTCCAGTGATGAAGACTCTTATAAATGGTCCAGGGCAATTAAGTCTAAGCTTTCCAGGGTTTGTGTACGGACTGACTCATCCAATACCAGCCTAGTAAGTTTCTAATTCTATCTATCTATTTCCCTTATTAAAAGTATAATAATTGAATTTTTGTGATTTTTGCTAAAAAACACGTTAATCTTGCACTATAAGGGATATGCTGCACGTCCTTTATAATGCAGAATTGGCTTGCACTTTAGCAGAATTTTAAAAAATATGTATTAACTTATATATATATATATCTATATATATATTCATGATATGGAACTATATATGCACAGCTTGTGAAGGATGGTTATCAATGGAGAAAATATGGACAGAAGGTCACCAGAGACAACCCATCCCCTAGAGCTTACTTTAAGTGCTCTTTTGCACCCAGCTGCCCGGTCAAAAAGAAGGTAAACTTCATTAATTCTTAAGATTGGAAACAATGGCTAGCTTTGAATTTTGAAATAATTAAAGTTTAGAAGTTGACAAACAAAATTTGAGCTTTTGAGATTGATAAAGCTGTTTTCTTTGACCTTTAATTATATATATATGTGAACATATTCTCAGGTTCAAAGAAGTGCTGAAGATCCATCTCTGTTGGTGGCTACTTATGAAGGAGAACACAATCACATCCATCCTTCCCAAGCCGAAATATCGATAAGTCCAAGTCAAGCGGCAAAACTTGTTAGTTCATCATCACTTCCAATTTCAGCAGCTTCCACTATTAGTAATAATAGATCCTTAAGTACTTCTACTCTCACACTTAATTTGATGGAACCGGCCTTGGGGGCTTGTAACACTAGTACTAATACTAGTAGTAACAATATGAATGCCAAATTAATTGCCGTCCAAGAAAATATCAATGAAGCGGCGCCGGCTGGATTTATGCAACAGTTTTTGGTCAAAGAAATGGCTTCTTCTTTGACAAGGGATCCCAATTTCACTGCAGCACTTGCTTCCGCAATTTCTGAAAGAATGGTTGACCTTACTCACATGGAGAAGTGGTGAAAATTAAAAAAAATATATATTTGTAATTCATATCACCTGCGGATCATATATATATATGTATGTAATATCAAGCTTAAATATTGTGTAATTCTATTGCCTTTTGTTTTTTGGAGGAGATTGTAGAGTGCATATCAGCGTATGTGTATTTAGCTGGCTAGGGATGTAAATGAAAATTTTAATCTGTGGCAGAAAAAGAGGTTCTTCTGGATGGTTTAATTGGCTCATGAAAGTTGGAATTGTTTATAAGTATAGGAAATGGGTATATTTCTTATCTTCCATCTCTCATCTACATATTTTTACTTTAATTATAGTTATGCAACCAGGATTATAAATCAAGCAATTAGCATGCACAATCTATTTATTTAAAAGTAGTTCTATCTAAATTGGTTCTAATCTAGCTAGCTTCTATACCATTTCTCTCAAATAATTTAGTATCTAAAAGTTTAACTAATGAAAGATCATGCTCAATTCATTACCAGGTTATATTAAATTCATCACTGGTGCGTTTTATTAAGGAATAATATTACATGATTTAAGTTTATTGGCTAACATTATTATTTTATGAGAATACTACATTAATACATTACATTCAATATTCTCGTTGCAATTTAAGTCTTTTTTGAAGTTTTACATGTAAATTGAGTGCATGAAAGTAAGCTAACTAATATACTCAATGACCATTTAATTAATGGTATTGTCAAATAATTTATGTGGACTAGCAATAAATAATGACTCACATACAGGGTTTAGCAATGTTATTAATAAAAGTGGGTTATTTCAATAAGAAGTGCTAAGTTGAAATAGTATCAAGTTTTTGAAAGATTTATTAAGATAATCTCTACTATCTAATTAGGTATATTACATTTTATTGGCATGCTATATATTTAAATAAAATGATATTTTATTTTTTGGGAGATTCTATAGTATGTGATTTTGATATTGTACGTGATGATTATGTAATCCAAATAGAAGAATATTAAATAATTTATGTGGACTAGTTATAATCAATGAATTATTTACAGTGCTTATTTATACCATTAATAGGGCTGACTTATACAAAACCCTTCGGTATACTCTTTCTTTAATATATCAGTTGATTCATTAGATTGAAGGGTTAGCTCTCGTTAGAAACCCATTTAGTTTATTCATATTATTATTATTTTGGTGCATGTGCGTTAAAAATTAATATGTAAATCATGTAACTTGCATATAACTTTAGTATTTAAAAAGACTGAGGTTTTATTGATATGGCAAGTGTGAGAGAAATACATACACGTATTTTTCTTTAAGGTTTTAAAAGATCACCATTAATCTGTAAGAAAAATAATTAAAGAGAAATGTATCCATTTAGGTGCCACTACCATGTGTTTTCTTTTTTTTATTTTTTCATTTTGCATATTTTACAGGAATATAAATCAAAATTATCAATGACTTCTTTTAAAAGTTAGTGGTTCAATAGTTTATTTATTTATTCCAATAAAATTTCTTATATGTATAATCTATAAGGTTTATAGTGTTTTATTATTATTTAAACTAATAGGTATTACACATATAAAAATGAGATAATTTATTAGTAAAGAAATTCAAAACATATGCATATAGAAGGAATGATATTGTAAAAAAGAAAAATAAAACAGAGAGCATAAAATTATCTCTTTTACAGACAAATTATGTATAAAAATGGTATGTATATAGCAAATTTAAAATTACTCTATGAAGTGTGATAATCTATTATATAAATGAAATAAAAGATGTATTAAAGTTATGAATGAGATGATCAAAGTCCCAATGCGTACATGTAGCTGTAGTGTTCTATATATATGTAGCACATATGTAAAATAACACTATTGAGTGTGATCATGTATGAAATTAAGATGCATTATAGTATTGGAAAAAAGTGAGTGTGGACTCATGAGATGATTAAAGTCTCAATGCGTGAAAGTTGTTCTAGTGTTTCTTCTTATTTTTCTTCTTTTGGCATTTCAAATGTCTCATACGCTAAATGCGACTACCCTCACGGAAATTTTCAATAGGATTATTCTAGCATTAAACGTTCTTCTAAAAATTAATGTTGAGGATATCATTAAACATTGAATAGTGCCTAATTTATAAACATTTTTCTTAAGAGTGGCTTCACTAAAAGTACTACAATGAATAAATAAATAAATAAAGGAAGAAAGTGATTATCAAGTGCTGTAGACACACCATACAATGAATAAATAAATAAATAAAGGAAGAAAGTGATTATCAAGTTCTGTAGACACATCATTTAATTAGCTTTCAAAATTTTGCATAAATTTATTTTATTTATTTGTTCCTAATAAAAATATCATTTTACAAGCAAACAATTCATTGTACACAAAAATTGAATATTTTCCAAAAATATAAGCTTTGAATGTTAAAAAATAATAAAAATAAAAATAAAAATAAAAAAATAAAAAAATTAGTATTAAAAACGGTAATATTATAAAATATGACATATATGTACATATATATATATATATATATATATATATATTTTTTTTTTTAATGATGTGGGCAAATTTTCCATCATAAGACATCTCAGTATCATAACTTCAAAAATAAATATACAATATATTTAATTTGGAAAAATTAAAAAGATGAAGACATTAAACTATAATGCTTTAATTATCAAAATATTTATCAAATAATATGGGATGATGCAATAAATATTTAATTAATTTACTTTTTTATTCAATTATCTATTTAAAAATTTATTTATTCAAATTTAAATTATATGAATTCCTCAATCAATAATACCATATCATATGCCATTATAATAAATAAATTTGATAAATATTTTGTTATTTGTAGTATATTAGATATCAAATTAATACAAAAAGAACTTGAAAAAAAAGAAAAAAACTATAAAAGAAAGATTGATTCATGATGATCAGGAGGGTTTGACATTGGTCATTAGATGAAATTTCCACCTATCTATATATATAATCTAGATTAAGTCATAATGTCCTAATTTTATTAATATTGCATATCCAATATCTTGATATAATATGGAAATAACTATATATACAAATATGATATTATGCTCAAAGAACAATATCTACATTGCCAGACACAAATACGGATCACTATTCGTATATATATATGTGTGTGTGTGTGTGTATTGATCACTAGTAAGAAAGGCTAGCTCGTATACACTATATTATAAAAGAAAAAAAAAAAAAAGTTTAAGGAGAAAAGCTATTGGCAAGCAACAGGAAGTTACAAAACATTGCACTAACCTGTCGCGCTCATGTTGATAATGATACGATATGGATGAAGCTTACAAGTCACGAGGAAACAATGACTAAGAGAGTGGACTTGTCCTGGAATATTAATAATGGTATTTTATTCAATATTCTACCTCCATTTTGGAGATTGGACGTCTCTCGCCGTTCTTTAATTCACAAATCCAATATGAAGTAAAGCCGAAACAATTGACTATTACTAGAGTACCTTCTGGCGTATTATATCATTAATATAAAATAAAACAAATTCAAATAATAACTAAATTATTTAATTACGAAAATCTAATGAAAGTCTTCTTCAGAATTGAATTGATGACTTGGCCATTTACATTTTGGGTACTAATTTTTTTTAACATATAAATATTTCCGTTTACCTTGTCTTTTTACCTCCATGTTTCAAAATTTCTAAAAAGAAAAAAAAAAAAAGAAAAGAAAAAGCAATAATAATGATAACTAAATAATTTTAATACAGAGAGAATTTAACAGATCCCTTTCAAATTTGATAAAACATCATTCATCTCTCCAAAGTTCATGAATTCATCATTTACTCTTTAGATGTTAACATCTGTTAAAAAAATTTCAATTTTGACATATTTGAATTGTAAAAAGTCTAATTTTACTTTCATATTGATTAAAATAAATATTAGCTAAATTAACTTTTAATCGACAAATATAATGGAAAGAACTAAGGATCAAAGGCAGGATGATGGACTTGAAAATTTTATGGGCGGGAATGATATTTTATCAAACTTTAAGGAGGTTTATAATATATATATATATATGTATATTTTTTGCGTTTTGATATATTAGAGATATACGTGGCAAAAGGCAAGAGGTGGTGGGCTGAATAAACGTGAGGAGCATGTGAGAGCGTAGATATCGGGCACGAGCTGATCATCGGTTGCGCTCTAATGGCGGTGGTCTCTGGGTTTAGGTGATTGACTTTCAAAGACCATTGACTTGCTTCTCTCCATTGACTTTTTGACTCTGGTGCTGTACGCCCACCATCTTATTTATTTGCTTTTATTATTTTGTTGTTTTTTACTTTCTGGATTCGTCTTTCCATTGGCCCACCATCAATTTCCAGTCCAACGTTCTCTCCGCATTCAAACAGCCAGACGTGATTGGTTTGTAGCCATACACTTGCTTTTGGGCCTCTGGCCCTTACCAGGCCTAAAAATAAAA
Organism: Ziziphus jujuba; assembly: GCF_031755915.1. Lineage (NCBI taxonomy): Eukaryota > Viridiplantae > Streptophyta > Magnoliopsida > Rosales > Rhamnaceae > Ziziphus > Ziziphus jujuba. Next base: position 7,335,341 of record NC_083383.1, on the reverse strand, counting down.
ATTTATTTATTTTTTATTTATCTTTTTTAATTTTTGTGGATGGAAACAATAAATATATATATATATATATATATATATGTAAAAGAAGCTTTTATGTATAAAAAGCTTAAGATCCAAAGGCTTTTTTTTTTTTTTTCTGTTATCTTTAGCATCCAAAGTTTTGATGAGGATCCTCCAATCTCCAAGGTTATTTTACTTATAAAAAACAAATAATAAGGAATATTTAAAATAAAAATTCAAATGTTAATGTTCTTTCTATCTAATAATTTTCTGTTTAAATCTTACAATAAGCTACTAGAAAGTCCTTTTCCTGTCGATTCTACCTCTAATAATCCAAATGACAAGTCATACACCTGTTTTCTTTAAATTAAGTAATCAATAGAAATCTAACATTTTTTTCCTTCTACTATTTCTTCCTCCTACTTTGTCTTCTACCCTCTATTCTCTATCAATCATTCTTGTAACTATGGTCTTTTACCAATTTGGTTTTCGTAGACTAGAATGTTGTCTACGATAATATATTTCTAGTTCTACTGAATATTCCACGGGGCAAAAAACTACATGAAAAAGGGAAACTAAAGATTCTACTTCACCATGCTAACGACGTTTTTGAAAATTCCTAATTCAAATTCAAGCTCATTAGAAGACTTCAAGCACTAGTGCAGTCTGATTAGAAAATTTAGGATCATCGTTCAATATGCTTCAAAATTTTATTTATTTTTTTTAAACAAAAGAAATAAAGGAATTTTTTTTTTAAATAAAAAAAGATTAAGGAAACGACCAATAGCAAAATTGCACTTTATTTGAGCATATTCCTACTTTTTTTTAGACCAAGTAATATTTGTTGGATATACTATATACACATATATGGACCATGGGAACACTGTGCATTTTATTCCAATCTCTCAATCTCTCTTTCGGCTGCTTTCAGCGATGGAGGACAAAATAATTAGAAAAATTAAAATATCCAACTAGTTTTCCATTTTTTAAAATTTTTTTTGTTTAATTGAAAATTTATGAAGGAAAGAATAAAAGCCAAACCAAACTACAAAGACTCTCAGTCAAAACCCAAGGTTTAATCTTGTCCGCCATTTTTGCAATACTTAATTCAAACACGTTGGACACCATTGGTACATGGAAAAGATGCTAGCCAGTACTAAAGTTTCATAGAAAAATAATAACAATTTAAAAAAGAAAAAAAGAAAAGTAAATCCTCACGTCATGATGGTGATGTAATACATCCTACGTCTTACGTGTGAGTATAGTTATTCAATGACTCCAACATGTCACAACCAATGGCCATTAAAATCCCCATAACCTTTTTTCCAACACGTGGATTTGATTTCACCCTTTCTTCCTTTAGTACCTACTTGGAACTGAGACCAAACCCACTAATCCCATTTATAAAAAGGGAAAAAAAATAAAACAAAGAGAGGATCATATACGCAGCCAGTCAGTCACGCCTGAACCTGGTCTTCTAATTAAAACGAATTCATATGTACGTATGCGAGCTTTTATTTGAAACTTCCTTGAAGCTATGTATGTGGCTGGCTGCTAATAGATCCAAGTAGCCCTAGTGGCTATTAGTATTGGTATTAAACTATTAGTCATGATTGCATGAGAGATCTATATATATATATATATATAGGTAGCTTATATATATTCATTCATTTTTTTTTTTTTTTTTTTTTTAAATAAGAGCATCCTCTTCTCATTATCTTGTTTCTTCCAAATTCTACCGAGCTTTCCTTCTTATCCATATTCTAAATATTCTAACATATTTCTCAAGACCATGGATGCCCATAGCTCTAACAAAGAAAAGGTACTTACTTTTTATATCTCTCGTAATTCTTCATTAATTGATTTTTTTCTTGCTTTGCTTTCTTCATGCATATGTATAGATATATACAGATAGATAGAGAGAGAGAGAGAGAGAGAAAGACTTTAGCTTGAAATTTACTTCCAAGTTAGAATAGATTATCGATCAGTCCTGTTTGAAATTCCTAGTTCAGAAATTGTGGAGAAGTAGTACTTGCTTGATTATATTAATCCTTAATTTCTTTTTTATATTATTTGATGATCGTTCAGGCGGAAGCACTGCAAGAAGACTTGGAGTGCATGAGAAAAGAGAACGAGAGTTTGAGATTCATGCTTGAAGTAATGACCAGAAAATGCAACACAATTGAATCCCATCTCCGGCAAAGAAACCTGGAATATATGGGTATCGATTTAAATCATCAATTTGAAGCAAACAAGAGAGCGAGAACGAGTATCAATGAGTTTTCTTTAGCCACTAATAAATCTCAGACGTCGCAGTTCTTAGTAAGAACAAACTCTAAAGACAGCACTCTGGTAAGTACTAATTACATATATATACATATATATGGTGTATGTATAGTATGAATTTTATACATATATACGAATAGCTATAAGCTATTGGCACTAAAAATCCTATTACTTGTAGCAGGCATGATGGTGTCTGGTATAAACTGTTCAATAACGTCCAATAGATAATTTGTTGTATATGTATATATTTAATTATGCTCTAATTGCATTTCTGAATATTGCTTTGAATTCTTGTGGTGTATCAATTAGGTTGTGAAAGATGGCTATCAATGGAGAAAATATGGACAGAAGGTTACCAAGGACAATCCTTCCCCTCGAGCTTATTTTAGGTGTTCCATGGCTCCTGGATGTCCAGTCAAAAAGAAGGTATTCAGTGGATGTGAACTGAAATTCAATGGATGTTCAAATATATACATATATACATACATATATATATATATATATCTAGAGAGAGAGAGAGAGAGATAAAATTTTGCCAAAAAAACAAAAAAAGGCCGGATCCCCACCATAGCGTGTGCACCACCAATCTCTTCTCCACGATAGATTATATACATGAGCCTCTTCAAGCTGGGAGCAGTGGATTGATTCTATACATATACGTTTTGGAATGGAAACTCAACCTTCAAAGATTTACCTTGGGGGGGAGACCTGAAAAGTTAGGTCCACTGAAAGAGTTGTGGACAAGAATTTGCTAGCATAGATATTATAGGATTTGAAAGATAATTGAAATTTACGACATATTTTATTGTTGATAAGAGATTTATAAAATCCACATTATGGTTGGGATCTGTTGCTTGTCATAGCAAAGTTGTATATATAAATTCTATAGCAAACTTGAACACACATGGTATTGTGCTTTTTACTAATAATATGATTTGTATTTTATATATGTATATATGTATGTATACTATTAAATCCAATATTTGCTTCCCTTTGATTTATGGAATTTAGGTACAAAGAAGCAAGGACGATAAGTCTGTTCTTATTGCAACTTACGAAGGACAGCACAACCATGACTCTCATGATTCACATGCCCATTTTTCACCTTCAATAAATACAAGCGCTAAAGGAGCAGAGCACATTAATTTTGTTCCAGCTGAATCCACACCTACTTTTACTCCTTCTCCACAACCTATTACCCTGGATCTTACTCTTTCTGGGTCCAATAATCAAGAAAACAGTTCAGGAGGACTTGATGGAAATTCTGTGAGCGACCGCGGTTTCAATGGCAAATACAACAAAATTGAAGATTTTGTTGCTAGTTTAACTAAAGATAAAAATTTCACTGTATCTTTAGCAGCGGCTGTGGCACGTTGCGTTACAAACCAGCCTAAACCTTAATGTTGGATGAATAAATAGCGATTTTTATTTCAATTATGTGTATCTCTGTTTATCTCACAGATGAATAGTGATATTGATGTGAGAAAAAGTATATAACATATATACATATTTTAATTAAGGTAATGAGAATCTTAACTATTTTACAGCTGATGGTTTTCTTTTCGATTTAGAAAATTTTGATCGCTTTTTGAGATTTTTCTCTTTAATTTCTCCTTTCCTACTTGTTTCCTACGAAATTGAGATGGTGATTTCATACTTAGGAGGGACGTTCGATAAAGACAATCATCCGTAAGCGGAAAAACAAAGAAAAAGAACATTTCGGTGCCATGTTTTTTTTTTTTTTTTTTTTTTTTTTGGACTGGCATGGAAGTGGTTGGTGATGTAATAATCATGAAAAGTGGGTAAAAGAGTTCTAACCAAATATTTCATGATTTATGTGTCATTCTTCTTGATGTTATGGATACCTAACTTTGTATCTAAGCGTATTAATATCATAAATTAAACCCCAAAATCGAACTCCAACATCATGGCTCTGTGATCTCCATAACCATTTTTATCTGATAATCAAATTTACTTCTATTACAAATTAGCTGGACAGACATTCATCAGAAAAATAATTAGCTGGCTAGATACATTTGATAGAGAAGCTAGCTATGGCTTACGTCGTTGAAGTCCTCGAATACAAAAATAATAATAATAATAATAATATTTTCCATGCCAAAAGCAAATTAGTATTGCAATCAAACTTTATTTCAGTTCAATTCCTTGATCTTCGGTCAGAGAAATAGACTTTAGAAAATGTTAGCTTTGAAAGTTGACCATATCCTCATCCTCTTATGCATAACGGAATATTGCAGTCTTGAGTATCAAAACATTAGTATGACAATGGAAATCAGCCAGATCCTTGTACCCGAAAGAGAAATATTTTCAGTCTTGCGATGAACTTCTCGATTAGCGTTTTGGATAATATATATATATATATATATATATATAGAGAGAATTTTGATGTAAGTCAAATACTTAGCTCACTTTATAATGCATAATATTTATGTGTCATGTTATAAAAAATGAAATGTATAAATTTTTTAATTTTTAAAAAAATAATATTATTTATATAATATATGACAATTTAAATGATTGCCGTTAATAATTTTTTTAGTCTACCAAATAACAATTGTTTATATATATATATATATATGTTAGTGCCGGTCCCATTAAATGTAGCACAAATAGTTTATGTTGAAACAGGTTTATATTATACGCGTTATGATTGTGTTAAATTTTCTCAAACCAAATTTGATCCGTAAGTTAATGGATAGAGATGCCAAAAACCCAATCATTATGATAACATATTACTCATTAACAACCCATTAATAAAAAAATATAATTAAAAAATTCTGGTATTATATAATTAAATTTCATAAGAAAATATATTATAAAGAATATTCATAATTAAAAAAATAGATTAAAAAAAGCACAAATCTAATATATATATATATATATATATACATATTAACGCTTCTAATAAATCAAAAATATAAAATTAAGAATTAAAAATATAATTGTTGGAAATCTTATAACAATTAATAATTTAATAATAGAAAAATATGAAACAAATAATAATTTTTTTTTTCATTCCTAAACTTTCCTTATTTTTTTTTTCTTTTTTTTTTTTTGTGGGTAGAATTCCTAAACTTTCCTGAACCTTATAGAATCATAGTAAAGAATATAATTAATTTTGCTAACATATGATTAAACTACCAAATATACCCTTTTAAACAAATGAAACAAATTATAACAGATTCACCTGTTAATATAACGGATCATAATGGTCTGATCCCTTTATAGATCTAATTCATTATGGTAATATTGATAATTTTGTATTGATTCATTTATACTGATAAAGTCAAAGCACTCTTTCTAAGATGTACATTTACTATAGCAAAATATTCTCTCTCTCTCTCTCTCTCTCTCTCTCTCTCTCTCTCTCTCTCTCTCTCTATATATATATATATATATATATATATATATATATTTATTGTGGACATTATTAATTATATTGTATATATAATTTGCCTTTTACGAGATTGACTTCATAATATTATATTAAAATTTTATAAAATTAACCCTTTAGATTTAATTTTAAAAATATGACAAATTCAATTAAACAAACTTATCAAATTTAGTGGTTGAGATTAAAAACCCTAATATAATTATTATTATATTGACTAATAAATGATTTTTTTTTTGGTCATAACTAATAAACGACTTTTTGTACATATAAATTGCTTGCAATTGTCATTCACTGATTTAGTTTCTCTTTTGAAGGATTTAAAATTGAATTCTATATGGAGTCCACTAATGAAATGATATAGCTGAAATGAGTGTTGTCTTATACGATAGAAGTCCCTGCTTTTATAATTTTGTTATGAACACCTAGAAAAAGTGGTGGACTAAAAAAGGCTATGGTTGACAGATAATTTCAGCCATTTATTGGAAAACATGAAAAAGAACAAAAATGGGAATGTTTATCACATTCAATCCAAGTCCCATTTGTATTTGAATAGGGTAGAGAAAAAATTTGGTTCCTCATCATTCGGAGTTTTCAATCAAGAGGTCAGAATGTTTGTAATTCCCTAAAATGTTTATAATTTTTCCAAAATCCAAAATATTTGTTGTAAATAAAGTTTACTAAAAGTTTTATGGTTCAAATTTCAAAATTCTGGCTATGGAACACTGAGCTTGAAATCACAGATCCATTTTGGACATATTTTAATTGCTCCTCACTAACTTCATAAGATTAAGATATATATATATATATATATATAATCATTTACATTCCTAAATCTCAAAAGATATACAGATTACAGAAGAAATAATATAACTATTTAACTAAACAAAAAAAAAAAAAGAAGAAGAAAAATATAGGAAAGAAAAACCAAAACTAACTATGACCGATATTTATGCAACAAAAGGTATCATACAAGAGGCTTCTCATTATCCAACAAGGCACCAAAAATCTTGCATCCCTGGTACAAAAACAGTAAACCACATTAAAGAGAGCAAATAGATATAACCTAAAGTCTCAGAGATGCTATATGAAAAAATTTCAAAGGGATGCTAATATGCTTACTGCTTTAAGTGGATCTTCTATTCATCTGTACGTGACCAGCATTGAATTAACTGCTATTTAATACTGTAATCGGAAAAAAGAAAAAAGTAAAAAAAAAAAAAAAAAAAAAAAAAAATCTCATGTCATCAGCATCAGTGGTGCCACTTGTAAGAGTTATCCTTCCTTCTAAGATGCCTCATCCATGAGCGAATAAATTAATGAACCATCAAATCGAAAATGGTGAAACGATGAAAGTATCATTTGATGTTCCCACTCTTGACAGGAGTTTGTACCAAGAGTTGAGAATCTTTCTGGGGAGTAGACAGCTTCATCTTCTCTTGTTCAGCAGCTTTCTTCTGGGCCTTCTTCCTTTCAAATTCCATGTGCTTGCAGTTTTCGTCATGTGCCCGAACAAACATCCTCACAAAGTTGAGCAAAGTGGATACAACTACAGGACAATATTCCCAATAAAGACAATACAAGAAAATTGCAATATAAATATTAGAGAATAAAGGCACTTGTAGAGTTGTTAATGCTAACGAAAGCAGTCAGAAGAGTAAATGCTAGCAGTTAGTTCTCTCTCCATTCAAATGTTGTGATAAATACTTTTAACATATAACAAACTAACATGTATTTAGCCGTTACCCTAGTAAGCATTTCCAAAAACATATATAAGTTAGAGATTCTGTTTGTTTCAATAAATAAAAATACAAAGCCAGCCGGCAAGGTCAAGCTTTAACAAATAGGTGAAGGTTTGGGCATTAATAATCCTGTTACCCCATTCAGGATGATCTACCAAGGCTATCCAATTGTCAGTTTGTTACATTTAATCCAGAGTATCAACTGACATTCTGAAAGTACTCCATATGTCTCGTTCGCTCAGCCAAGTTAGTTTATTTTATCTTTTCTACATTTCTAGAGAAGCATTCGTTCATGTATTTAATCACTTTGAATGGTGATACTGTGTATTCTATTGTCTACTTATAAAGAGCAGAAACAAACCATCAGAAATAGAAAGAGCAAACAATGTTTTTGTTTTATGTCTTGCATGTAGTAAAAGCATCAATTATCAAATTGTTACCATTTGCATTCTGCAGTAATGTCTTATAGCCAAGAAAAGGGTAATAATATCTGAATGTGTTATTACTATATATACCTTGCTCAAATGGACAACGAGCTGGATCTTCACCAAAATATAGAGCCAATGCGTCTGCATTTCTACCCTGTAAACAATCAAGTTTCAAGGAAAAAAAAAAAAAAAAATTTGTCAATCCAATATTGCTCGCATTTTATGTTGCAGGAACACCAGAGTCGAAATACAATCTCCTAGCAGAATTTGATACATACCACATTAGAATAAAGTGAAGCCAAAGATCTGACTTCAGCTTCAGCATGACTAAGGAACTCCTTCAATATCTGAATATTTCTCAATGGAAAACATGTCATTGGTAATTAAAGCAACTAAAAGATAGTAACAGTATATAATCCAAAACAATTTATAATCCTAAAATAAAATTTAAAAACAATGTATAATCCTAAAATAATACTTAAAAATCTTTAAGGCAGGCAGATCCTAGACTTTGCTTTTGACAACAAAAAATGCTTGTTGTTGGAAAGGAAACTTCAATGGGCACTAGCATGCATAGCCATTCACCTTGCAGGCCTTCCACATGCCTCAGAACTTATGGTCTGCCAAAGCATAATTGCAGGCGGTAATTAAATCTTGATTAGCTTCTGATTCGTAATTGGTGCTTGGCTTGTGATTACAATAAGGAACCAATTTAAGGGGCGGTTTCTCTTTTCTTTTATCTCTCTCTCTCTCTCTCTCTCTCTTTTTATTTATAGTTTTTAAAAATTTTCATTTTAATTTTTACTTCTAATTTATTTTATTTATTCCTTCTTTCTTTTTTTCATAAGAGGTAACCCAAATTTTTTTAATTATTTAATTCTAATTTTTATTAAGATCTTTGAAACAACGTTAAGTTGTGACTACCATTTTGAAACGCTGATATAACTTTTCAAGTATTTTTCGAGAAAACACACACATGCAAACAAATGACTTGCTAGCATGTCAAGTCCCAAGTCCAAAGCCCTTCCTCATGGCGCTCCTTTCCCTTAGTTCTCTCTCTCTCTCTCTCTCAAAATTCTGGTTCCTCTAAATCTCCCTTGCTAGCGAAAACTAGGAAAGCACCAAAGCACTAGAATTCTAACTCTCCGGGGAGAGCACTGATGATCCTTAATCTCTCATTGTTTACTCTCATAAGAATTCAACTGAGTTAAAAGAATGATAAACAGAGGTTACGAGAAGAAGAAGAAAAATGGTGGAAGAGAGAGCGAAGAAGAGAATGTGATAAACTTAGTTCCACATATCGAGGAAAGAAACGTTTTAAGCTTATCTGCATGCCTGAAGGTAAGTAGTGACGGATTTTAGAGTACCTTGCAAAAATTTTCAGAAACAACACCATCGTTTTCTGAAGCAGACAATTCCTGGACAACCTTCTCTAATCCTTTACTAATGGCTTGCATTTCCTCTGCCAAATATTTCAATTGGATCTGCAGCACAATATATATATATATATACATATATATATATATATATATATATATTTTGAGCCAAAAGAACAAAACCAAAGAAATTGGTAAAAAGTTACGAAAGCGAATACCTTTGTTGAAGCCTCCAAACTCACAAGGTCCTTTGGAAAATCAAGAAGGTCTGGAAGCTTTTCAGCAAGCACCTACAGCTTGCCAAACAGAGAAACTATCACCAAAAAATTTTATATGGATATGAAGTTTTCAACGATGATAGATAACATAAACAAAGCTCAAAAGAAGAAAATTTATACCTTACAAAGATAATGCATGAGAGTCATCTTGTTGTTTCGGGCTCGTGTATCTGTCAGTTTAAGGAGACTGTCTAATCGAAAACCAATTGCAGAACCTACAACAGTAATGTTATAAACTAAATTCCCAACCAATAAAACATAAAAAAAGAAAAAGAAAAAGAGGAATAAGAAAAAGAACAAGATATTGGAACAAAGAAAAATGAGAAAAAATCCATTTTCTGCTGATAAAAGAGTTATAAGATAATACTTTTCTTTGACCAAACTAACACTTTTGTTGTAGTTACTACATTAACTATCTTATAATGCACATATACAAAGCAGTAACTATATAATATATCCCACTCACCTCTAGCAGTTCCATGGTTCAAAGCATTACCCAGAGAAAGAATCGTTTGCATTATTCTCTTCAACTTAACCGAATTTCTGATCTGATAAGCACAGTTTAACGAAAGTTATATAACTGATGAAAATGTTCAAGGAAAACACCTTCAGAAAATATACTAAAAAACTATGAAAGATAAAGATGCTTGCCTCATCCGCTACAGAATTGACAATATTCAAATTATTTCTAAGATCAGAAACCTGAAAAAAGAAGAGCAAAACAATGCAAAACATGTAAAACAAGAAGCAATACAATATGGAGAAAACCTGAAAGCAAAAAGATTAAAGATATTTTCTCTTACCTGGGTATAAAATTGTATTTTGAACGAGAATACTCTTAGTTTGGATTCCACCCGTGGTACTTTCATCAATTCTAAGAAGAACTATGGAAAATGAGCAAAAATCCATCAATCAAAACTTGACCGGAAAAGAGAGAGAGAACTAAGATAGTTATCCATGTGGTTTTCTCAAAATATGCATGGCAGTTCAATTAAAGCCATTCATAACATAATGCACAATTTCTTCATTGAATTCTAACAGTGACCCTAGCCAAGAAGCCTTGAGAGTAACTTCAATGTGAAGAAAGATGGAATAAGAATGAAAGGTTAAAGCCACTAACCTGTTCACATTTTCCCAAGTTTTCCTTGTCTCCACTATAATTCTGTGTATATAAGCATGACCATAAGCTCAAAGGAACACGGGAGAAACATTGAAAATTAAATAGGAAAAAGAAATTATCTGGAACTTACTGAGACACATTATAAAAGGGGAAGTCAAAAGAATACATCTGAAAAAGGAGAAAAGTACCTTAAGTAATTCCATCTCTTCTTTTGTAGGACAGAATTTTATGAGGTTCTCAATTTGATCAGCATCTAAAGTTGAATCATCCAAGGCAAGAGCTGCACTCTGGAAGAGGGAACATGGATTTAGGAAAAGCAATCAAAAATATTGCTCAAGGCTGGAATCTCTAGAATAAACAACTGCATCCAAGAACTTAAACAATTGGGTATTTATGAAGAATTTAAGCGACTTATTAAAAATCGTTGTTGGTTTGAAATCGAAATAGTTGTGTTCAATAGTCAAGTCTGATAATTCTAAAGAAGATAATAATCCCCAAATCCCAAAAAGAAAATGCCCTAGTTAAAAATCATTTTGCAAACAAATGGCAATTGGTTTATCTTACCATTAAATCCGGCAGAGGGATTTTCACTTTAGAAAGCATGATCTCACAATTATATGCCCGCCTTAGCTCAATCTGCAATAAACCAGTAACATGTTCATCAAGAAGCAAACAGACACCTGGTATTCCATTGATCTTCTTTTCATGCCAATGCACATCCCAAAATGCAATTAACACTAAGACGAATAAAAACAGGGCTTTGCAAGTGAAACCTGCACTGAGGTAATTTTCTAGCTTGTAAACTTTATGGAGGAAAATTACCAGCATAAACTAGGTAAAGCCAGTTTATTTCACAGGTCAAGACAAATTTCTCTAGCTACAAAAGAAAAGTAAACGCAGTGCTAAGTTGCAATCTTAATTACCAGCTGAACTTTTTCAGTTTTAGGTCCTGAGGACCGGCGATTTGATTTTCCACCTGTGCTTCCATGCTCAGAATTTGGTGCAGCGGCAGAGAAAAGACTCTCAAGTTCTGACATGTCAAACTCTGGAGCCCTGACTCAGACAAAATAGAATCAGAAAAGAGAAATGCCTCCCAAATCATATTTATATGAACTGAAAACATTTATGAACAAGCGAGGCATACTTGGAAGCTTCATCACTTTTTTGTGTCTCAGCCCATAAGCTTCCTTGCATGGCCCTTGTTAATTTCAACCAATGATATGGTTTCAAATTAGATTTTTTAGATTGAGCCAGGTTTCTAGGACCTGCACGTGATAGGCCCCGTCCCTTTGAACCAAGGAGAGCGCTAGAAGGTGGTCCAGGAACTGAAGGAACATTGCAATTGCCAATTCCAGACTGATTTGCAGAGGCACTACCAGCTTTCAACACTCCATTGATAAGAGGGGCAGGAGGTGGTGCTGGTGGACCATTTGCAGAATTCTGAGACATAGAATTCTTTGATGCAAAAAGAAGAGGCGGTGGTGGAGGTGCTGAAAATGTTACCATGGAACTTGGACCAGATGTAGGACGCATAGGGGGTGGAGGTGGTGGTGGTGCTGAAGATGTTACAATGGAACCTGGACCAGATGTGGGACGCACAGGAGGTGGAGGTGGAGGTGGTGGTGGTGCTGAAGACGTTACCATGGAACTTGGACCCGATGTGGGACGCATAGGAGGTGGAGGTGGTGGTGGTGCTGAAGACGTAACAGTGGAACTTGGACCAGATGTAGGACGCATAGGAGGTGGAGGTGGCAGAGATGATGCAGATGTTACTATGGTACTAGAATGCATTGGAGGTGGAGGTGGCGGTGGTGCTGAAGATGTTACCTTGGTACTTGTGCCAGCCATAGGATGTATGGGAGGTGGAGGTGGAGGTGGAGGTGGTGGTGGTGCTGAAGATGTTACCATAGAACTTGAGACAGAACCTGGATGCATGGGAGGAGGAGGTGGTGGACCAGATTTTACATTTGAGCTCTTAGGCAGCAAAACAGGATCGGGAGATGCAACTGAACTAGAAGGGGGAGGGGGAGGGGGAGGAGGAGGCGGAGGCGGAGCTGAAAGTGAGTTTTTAAAAGCTGATGATGAAGATTTTTGAGGGAAAGAAGGGGGAGGGGGCGAGGGAGTTGAAATTATGTTTGTGACAGAGGAAGATGAAGATGCTTCTGTGTATGAAGGGGGTAAAATTGGGGGAGAGGGAATTAGAGATGAGCCCTTGATAGGAACAGACACTGATGCCCCTGACAAAGGAGGTGGCGGTGGGGGAGGAGGAATTGGTGCTGACTGACATCTCCCCTGCAATGAGGTTTGAGGATGATGAATAGCTTTTGCAGTTGGTTGTGTTGGTGATGGTGATGGTGGCAGAGGAGGACAAGGCAGAGGAATTGCAAATGTCTTTCTCGTTGTAGGAGCATCTATTGAGAAAGGCAATGGTGGTGGTCGTGGGACTGGTACACCCATATTTCCAGGCTGCATGGATCTAGGTCGAGTTAAATTAGGAGCTGAAGTAGTATGAGAAGGTGGTGATACAATCAGAGGATGCAAGGATTCTTCTTCCCTATTAGATGCAGCATGATCATGCAGTAAAGCAGTAATGCCAAGGGCTGATGGTGCACTATGGTATCTTGATATGGGCACAGGTGACCCCTGCAAGGAATTACTATATGAAACTGGAGCAGATAAAGAAGTTTTAGGCACTCTTGGAGTAATGATCTTAGATTGGGTAGGCCGCTGGAAAGCAATTTGCCAGTCTTGGGGTTCAACAATCTTTCTAATTGCCTCTGTATCCTGCTTTACTTGAGATTCAGTTTTCTTCTCAGCTTCCTGGGGTCCAATCTTCTTCCATATTGAATTTGTATCCTGCCTTACTTGGGGTTCAGTCTTCATTTTAATTGAGCTTGCATCATGCAGTCCCTGGGATTCAATCTCCTTTCCAATTGGTTTTGTGTCCTGCGTTTGTTGGGGTTCAACCTTCACTCCAATTGAGCTTGCATCCTGCAGTTCCTGGGGTTTAATGATCTTTCCAATCGGAAATGTATCATGCCTTCCTTGGGGTTCAATCTTCCTTCCAGTCTTTCCAATTGAATATGTAACCTGCCTCCCTTGGGGTTCAACTTTCATTCTGTTTGAGCTTTCATTTTGCAGCCCTTGCGGATTAATCTTCTCTCCAGTTGAATTTCTGTCATGCCTTCCTTGGGGTTCGACCGTCTTTCCAATTGAATATGTATCCTGCCTTCCTTGGGGTTCTATTTTCATTCTAATTGAGCTTTCATCCTGCAGTTCTCGGGGTTCAATCTTCTTTTTAATTAAATTTAAATCTATAGATGGTTCAAAAGAGGACATAGAAATCATAGATTTAGGACCCATGATATTATTTCCTGATGACTCAAAATCTGTTTTATTTTCAGGAGTTGATTCCAGAAACAAGCTACCAGATTCTGCAGTTTGGGCAGATAGAGTGTCCAACTTTCCTTGTAAGACATTTGAACCAGTGATTTGCTGGAGTACATTTAGTGCTACATCTGTCTTTGGATCTAGCCAATCCACATTGCTAAAAATCTCCTGAACTTTAGCAAATGCTTCCACAGGAAGGCCTTCTTTCTCCTCTAAGCCAGGCAAATCAATTGAAATTAGAGAAGTACCAGCATCCATCTCCGAGAAAAGAACCTTCATTCAGATGCATAAAAATCAGTTGCCTCCATAGTTTGAATTTGCTATAGTTCTAAACAAAACCAAAAATAAAGCAAGAAAGATAAATACCTCTATTCTAAAATCCCTGGGAAATTGATCCTTAGCATTCCATAAGATGTCAATTTCATCACGGTTGAGCATCAAAATGTTTGATCTTATAAATGCCGTATTGAACATGACCCGGAACATCATCTGTTCACGTTCCAAATCACTATCCAAAGTTATACACTCAAGAACAACATCACCTTGTGTATGGCAGTGGATATCAATTTTCACTAGTTCACAATCTGCCTGCAAAAAGAAATGAAGAATTAATCTAAAATCAAAATGAAAGTTGGAGTGAGAAAATTTAAAACAAAAAACGTAATACTGTATTTCCTTCTATGAATCCAAAAGCAGTGCATCAACATCAAGAAACATGGAATGCAACTATCTTGCTCCATCGACCAAAGTGGGGGCATAGTGGCACTGGTAAAAAAAAACCTTCCTGATGTGGTTAATAACAAACAAGCTACTCCAAGCCTCAAGGTCCAGTTTCCAGTTTTTAATGAGATTTTGCATTGACAGACTTCAAGGTCATTGCTGCAACTAAAGATCCATTAACACACCATAAACCAATATCTGTAATAAGTTATCTAATTCAGCAGAGGTACTAAAACTTTTCCATATATTATATATACATATATATATATATATCATGCAGAGACCCACATTTCAGGGTCTTCTTAAACTTGCAACTGCACTTTGTCCCCCAAAAACGAACAAAAACATTGTGGATATTTACCATTTTAACATGGCAAATCATCAAGCAACATCATCCTTTAATCCATACAGATAAAATGTTAAAATTGCCAAAGAAAGAAAAAGAGTAAAAAATACTTTAAACCACCTGGTTGTAATGCCGAACAAGTTTACTCCTCTTTGGAGTGGAGAACAAAACTTTAGGAGTGCGATCAGCAGCCATAAAAGGGTCCTGGCCATATATCCTAAATATTGGACGACAGCCTCCCTCTCCATCCAAATTAGGAATGAATCTCAGAATGATACAGTCCAATGTAAGTGCCCTATCCAGTGGAGGCCATTCTGAGCGCACATTTCTTCTTGATACATACTGGAGATACCTCAGCTGTGAAGGAAGAGGATTCAGCGGTGACATCAACTGCAAAAGTTCCCGAGGTGCTTGCTTGTAAATCATGTCCAATGTCTTCTGCTCCCCTGTATACTGCTTCCTATAAATCAAGAGTGCAGCCAACATGAAGGCCAAAACTGGCCACCCTCCTCGTTCACAATGCATCAAGAGCACGTTTTGCTGCCCAAGTGAAAGCCAGCTTTCACTTGATCTTAGGAAGTGGTGGATCATCTCCATTGTAAGCAACGGACAACCTTCATAATGTCGAGGATAATCCATTACTGTCATATCATACTCAGACAGTATATTAGAAATCTGGCTTTGGCTTTCTCCCTCTCGGAAGTTGAATACCATGAATGAAGCATCTGGGAAGTGTTCACGAAGTTGACCAACTATGCCTCCTATATAGATTTTATATTCATCTTCTTCCCAAACATCCGTAGTAAAGCAGCAATCAAACACTGCATTTGGAAATATAATAGTTTCAACAGCATGTATAAGTTGTATCATACATTTTCTTCACGTGATTAAGACGTAGAAGAAAATTTTGTATTAACACAGAAGGTGTTTCCTTGCAAAACATTATTGATAATTCAACAATGGAAAATCATAAATATGAATATCACTGTGAGCCTGATGACCAAATTTTGCAATGTGCCTTCTGTCACCTTCCAGGAATTTTGTTTCATTTTTTTTTTTTTTCTCTTTTAGTCTTCACTTCCGTTACTGCAGACTCTTCTCTGATAGTAAATATGGGATTATGCGTACTGTAATAATTACATAAAATCTTAAAGAATAATAAGATGTGACAGACCACTACCTATTTGAGCAATTGCAAACATGAAAATTGAGATAAAATTGGACAAAAGAAAACCCATATTACCATCTAATCCTCAAAATAACCAAAATTTCCAAAGAATTTAGAGCAACAAAAAGCATTACCGTAAACCCTTTCAGAGATCTCCAGAAGTCCATCTGGCGGCTTCTTATAAAAGAACTTCCTGAACAACGCCAT
Organism: Ziziphus jujuba; assembly: GCF_031755915.1. NCBI lineage: Eukaryota > Viridiplantae > Streptophyta > Magnoliopsida > Rosales > Rhamnaceae > Ziziphus > Ziziphus jujuba. Next base: position 7,318,868 of record NC_083383.1, on the reverse strand, counting down.
TGCCTTTCAAGATCCAAAAATACCATCCACAGAGAGCCTATAAATGCTCTAACACAACCCACATTGCAGAATAGCCGAAGCCCATCAATACCCAAATACCCAGATCACAAAAATTCCCAGACAAGATAAACAACAACAACAGCAACGGTCATGATGATACACAGGGGAGTGTATATTCAGGAACCAGAGGTATAGGTTTTGCTGGGTCTTGAAAAATACTTTCTGGGGTAAACGTTTTAATGCTTTCTTGACATTCACACTAGGTGTGTATAGGAAGGGAAACTTAGCTTTCAATCAAGAGGACGCTGTGCTCTAGAGAGAGAAAGACTGTGTTTATGTGGTCTGTGTTTGGATTTAGAGAGAGAAAATTTGGGTGGAGGAATATTCCATTATTTTCCAACGTCGTGGGTTTGTTATTACAGATGATAAAGAATAAGGGATCGTGATAAGGATCTCAGGTTTGTCCCTGTCTATCCATGTTTGTGTCCGTGTGTCTCTGTCTCTCTCTGTCTCTGTCTTTGGCTTATGAGCTTGATAGATGATGGATGATCGATAACGATGCGTGTTTTCGTTTTGATTTATTATTATTATTATTATTATTATTATTTTCTTCTTTCTTTCTTTTACAAAGCAATAGTATAGGGTTGGATCTATTACAAGTTTCCGCACGTGCGTGAGTGTGTGTATTTTTTAATTAAATAAAAAATCCGCACCGTTATTTTGGGTTATTAAAAAAAGGTACAAAACCATATTAATATTATTAAACTTATTAATTCTAATGAATTTTCTTGCTTCAAAATATTAAGAAATAAAGAATTGTCACAATATATATCTGATTACCCATGAATTAATTTTAGAATATGGTTTTTAATAATCATAATTCATGGATGTAAATCTTTTTATAATACTCTCCCGGAGTTTGGGGTGGGTGTAACAAAATATAGAAAATCCAGTTGCCAAATTGCAACGTTTGGTACCATGTTTATCGATTTATTAAATATATAATTGTAGTAGTATATAGGCCCAGTGTCCTCGTCTCTCAACTAATCGAATTATAAATTTGTCCCCACTTTCAAAAAAGTTTGAAAGGCCCATAATATAATTAACGTAAAAGAGAAAATGATTGACTCATTTGTTTTATTTTAATTTCGTTTAATAAGCAATGGGTCAATAATATTATAAAATAATTGACACGTTATTTAATTAGCATAGAACAAGGCGTAACACCTGGTATAAGATTACAAAAGAGCCAAAAGACAATTTGGTCCACCAAAGCCTCTCTATTCTCTGGCCAAAGAGTTTGTTAAAGTACATGATTAAGCGCAAATCTATATGATATTTATTAAAAAAATAAATAAATAAGGCATTAATCAATATTAAGGTTTCATGCAGATTTTTAAAAAATAAAAAAGCTTCATCAGCTGGTGCTTTCTATTATTAGTGATGCGGTGTGTCCTGTAGAAAGTCACTTTCACAGCAGAGTATTTGACTTTTCCTTCATCTAATTCACCATATGTGACTAAAATATTATTATCAAGCAGAAGAAAAAAAATTCATATGATTCTATAATATAACAAAAAATTAATCTACCATTGCAAATAATGAAATATAAGGATATATTACCATTAGCAAGTTTGAAAATCAAGTATTGAGGAGAAAAAAAAGAAAAAAAAAAAAGAAAAGAAGAAGAAGCAATTTACCATGATATTTCTCATTTAATATTGACTAACAATACAATTTGACTATTTTGCATTATGTCTGGAAAAAATTATTACCAGGAAAAATACATTTCTCAATTATTTATATACCAATGAAATTAATTTAATTTGTATCCCTTGTATACCTGTATATCGATAAAGTAGTGATTTGGACGTACCTTTTTTATTTTTAATTATGAATTTCTTGTTAATAATAATAATAATAATAATAATAAGTATTTGTAAAGCATGCTTTAAGTTAATACATATAAAATGGAGATTTGACTGCTCTTTTACATGTTGAAAAATGGTAGATGTGAATAAATTATAAATTTAAAAAATATATATATTAAAAATGAAAATTCAAAATAAAATGAAAAATACAAATTGGTTTATTGGTTTCCACTTTCAAGCTCGACCATCACTGCAGTTTCCATACAACCTTTCCTGCAGTGACAAGCACTGTCTGCCGAGTGCCAGCAAACGTAGATTTCTAACACTGCCAAGCAACCAATGGTCCCATTTTAACCCGTAGATTCCAAGAGTTGATGGCTTGTGGGCCCTTTGTTTATACATATACGATATACCAACTTTCACCAATACCATTTTGTCACGTATACATATATTTTTAAATATTACATTATTACTATGGTATAATTCTCTCCTTTTGTTTTGGACGTCAAGTATATATGTCTATTATTTGATAAATATTTTTCTTAAAGAAATTAATTATTAATTTGAATAAACCAAATCATTATACTAAAATAGTTGTTAATAAGCCGGCAAAAATTTTGAGTTTCCATCGTTATAAGAATTAAAGCACTGCTTATTTATAGTATTCGATATTGAAACTTGATTGCCCGGACTTAAAAAACTTATATAGCCGGTTTTGTTTTTTGTTTTGTCATAAATTTGGTTATTTATTATAAATTTTAAAATTTCAATAATAGAGGACATATTTAATAACTTCATCCATAACAAAAAAAATATATATATATATATATATAGATAGATATATTTTTGCGAATATTCAATTGCATCATTCAAATTCAATTTCAATTTCCTTCATTTAAATTCAAATTTTGGGCAATAGAATATAATAATGCACTTTTATTACTTCTCACTCTTTTTCTCTTTCCTTGGCCATCTTGCTTTTATTACTTCTCAAAAATATAGTATGAAGCTGAAATTCGTCATAAAATAAAACCATAGGTTATCTTTTTCTTTTTTTTTTGGGTAAATTAAAAGCATAGGTTATGGTTTGAAGAAGATAAGTTTTTATTGTTGGAATCAAATATAGTAATTACTACTTTTGTCAGTTATTTTTTGTGAAACGTGTTTGGCGACCAATAAATACGAACCAATTATAGAACAGAGAGAAAAGAAAAAAGAAAGAGAGAAGAGAAATCATAACTCATCGGGAACCGTGCAAACCCCCCCGACCTCTTAAAACTTTCCCTCCATTTTTCTCTGCGATTTCAAGCTCTCTTGTGTGTGTGTGTGTGTGTGTGTGTGTGTGTTTGTGCCCCTCTCTCTCTCTATATATCCGTGACTAAACTCTGTGACTTCCACATCGCATTTAATTCGTGTATTTATTATGAAGAAGAAAGACAATAAACTTACGAAGCTCTTCTACAAAACCCTCACTCTCGATTCCTCCAACTCCCGCCATCTTCGCATAGCCGACATTTTCGCCGCCGATGAAGAACAACAAAACGACGGCGACGGCGACGGCAGTTTACAAATGAGTGGCGTCGATGAGCCACGAAGAGTCTGGTCCGTGAGGCTGCAATGCACGTCGCCGAGGCGGATCATTGCTCGCTGTTTGGCGTTGCTGAGGCGTGACAAGGAGAGGAAAGGAATCTTGGTACGGAGCCGGAGCGAGAAGAGAGAGAAAAGGGTGGTCGAAATGGGAGCTGGATGCCTGCGCACTAGCCGTTCGATGAAAACGCTGACCGGTGGCGAATCGGCTTTTTCGGCCACCGAGGGTGAAGACTCAGGTGAAAATTCTTGAAACCGTAAATGCATTAGAATTAAAATGGCTCTGAATTTGGTAGAATTTTGTGAGATAATAATAATGTTTGTACAAATGTCTCAGAACGATATAGGAATGCTGCGTCTTTCAACTTGGGAATTGGTTGCGGTTTGCTATATCTCGTTGCTGCAAGTAAAAACGAACTCACCAAGATGGCCAAGTTGAGAACCGAAATGGAAAATCTTCTTAAAAATGTCAGAGAGGAATTGCAAAAGATGAACATGAACGCACCCCTTAAGCCAATCGAGCCGCCCAATGGTAAATTTTCCTATCCGTCCATTGACGATGTTCAAGAAGGTTCCAATTCCAATGGTCATCTTCAACTTCAATTGCATTCCAATGATATTCAACCTTGCGTTTTACCAAAGTTGGAAACTGATTTGGTATCGGATGAGTCTTCTGATTGCATTGTTAAATATGAACAAAAACATTGTACGGTGGGAATGGATGAACTCGAGGCAGAGCTTGAAGCCGAATTAGAACGTTTGCAGCTCAACTTGGATACCGAGCATTCATCAAAACGTCCACCGCTGCCAAGGTCGAAGGTATGATAAGAAGAAAATTGGTTTTTCTAGTGCCATTTTGTCTGTGTATGATCCATTGTGTTTTGGTGTCCACTTGAGGTGCTTAACTTGCATATACTCATTTTTACTACGGACCGTCTTCTTGGGTTTTCCGAAACATGTATTAAAGCTTTCCCCTGATTTTTTTTTCTTACTGGCATATGAACTGTTCCATGTCTATAGTGCCTAAATAAGGAGGGTCCTAGAATATTTTAGTTTCATGTGTTACTATACGATTATAGTGGAATAGTTGCTGCTTGAATGCCATTCCACCCATTTTTTTATGACATATTGGAATAGTTGTTGGGGATGCTTCTTCCTCTGTTCTTAATGAAGTAGATGCTCTCAGCAGAAGTATCCTGATAAAGGACTTAAAGCGAATGGTTTGAGCATGTTAAAATTCAAATGACAAATCTCTAATTTGGAGTATCCCAGCAATCTAAAAAGATCATATGCTGGAAATCGACTGTTAGAACTAGTGGTAGACTTGATGATTTTGTATTTTCAAGATTCTATTCCCTTTTTTCAGGATAAACGTATTCGGATCTACCATTCTGCAAACACATGTTTATAGGAACTTTTTTCATTGATCTTCATTATAAATTTTGCTATTTGTATCCCAAGTTCTTGGTTGTATCTTCTGTATATCTGACTCTTTAGAGTGACAGGCTATTGCGGACGCTACACCTGCAATAAGCCAGAGCCTAAATTCTGGAGAGGTAATTGACCCACAAGCGGCAGATAGTGAAGCCAACTACGGGGTTTCTCCCATTGAAGTTGAGCGAAGATTGCATGAACTGGTGGAATGTAGACAGCAGGAACGGATAAAAGAGCTTGAAGCTGCTTTAGAATGTGCTATAAACGAACTTGAGGAGAAAGAAATAGAGGTTTCTTGGTGGAAAGACACTGCAAGGCTTGTATCACAGCACATTCCAACAACTTCACGGCAGATCTCCCACCGAGATCCAAAACTTTTTGCTTGTTGAGGTCAGAGTCATACTGTTGAGTAGCTTTGTAACAGTGAGGTCTTATTGAGGCTAAGGTAGTAAGTTGCCATTTGTAATTGTAATTAATGTTCAAAATGATTAGTTATTTACCCCATTTTGAAACTTTTGGCGGATGTGTCCAACTGTGTGGAAATGTATTTCGCAAAAGCCAAAAGCTGTCTTCATAATAATACACAGATTGAAAGAACGCAATAAACTAGATTCTGAACTGGGATTTCTATCTTCTTGCAATTATTTTAAGTGTGGTTTGACATATTTATACGCGATGCTTATCAGGAGATTACTTTCCCTTTTTGTTTTTGTGATAGTACAGGGGATTACTTTCATGGTCTTATTATTTGCTGGAATATTTTATGCGATATTTAAATACTTTAGATTGGGCCATAATTTTTCAAGGAGAAATGGGCTGGCTAGTGGCTCAAGGTTCAAAAGGAAATCCGCCAATCTTTTTTTCTTTTTTCTTTTTTTCTTTTTAATTTCTACTTTTTTTTTCTTTTCTTTTTTTTAATTATTGGATGCTTAACAATAGAGAGAAACCGAGTTGAAAGATGGACACAATAAGAAAAATGTTGCTGCTCATTATCAATAAAAAAAAAATGTTATTGCTATCACTTAATATTGAGATTTTTTTTTTTTATAAAAACTTAATATAAAGGTTGTTACTATAATTTTTAATGGGATAAATGCATTTCAATATCTTATATAATAACAAATGTTTCAATTGAGATCTTTAAAATCATTTATAATATATTGATATTTTATTTTATTTTTAATTATTTCAAATTGGTCCAATTGAGGTTAATTTTAACGGATTTCGTTAATCTGGGATCAATGCATCTCACACGTAACTCCAAAAATGATTTTCAATTTTTTCTAAAATTTCATTTGTTTATTTTGTACGAGTAAAAAAATATACTATAGCATCCTCTAAAATCACTATATTTTATTTTGGGTGTCTAAAATTAATTTTCTCATATTGATAAAAATATTAGATGTTTAATAAAATCTAAGAGTTCAAAAAAAAAATTAGATAATAAAAAAATTTTGTCAACCTCAAAAAAATACTAGATGTTCAAAAAAATTTGAAAGCCTAAAAAAAAACCAAACAGTAAAAAAAATTAAAAATATGATAAAATACCAAATATTCAAAAAAATCCCAGAGCTTGATAATAATTTTGAAAGCCAAAAAAATTATTAGTTCGTAAAAAAAAACTAAGTGTTCGAAAAGAATACTAGATATTAAAAAAAAAAAAATCTCAAAAAATACTAGATATAAAAATTAAAAAAAAAAACTAAGAGTCTGAAAAAAATCAAATGATAAAAAAATACTAGATGTTTGAACATATGATATTTTTTAGCCTTTTTAATTTTTCCTTAATATAAAATATTTTTTTATCATGCTTTCAAATTTTTTTTATCAAGCTAAAATTTTTTATATCATCTAATATTTTTTCGGCCTATCAAATTTTTTTTGAACATCTAGTATTTTTCTGAGAATGTCAATTTTTCTTCTTACTATTTGATACTTTATTGTGTTATTAATTTTTTTTTAGCATCTAATTTTTTTTAACTCTTAAATTTTATTAAATATCTAATATTTTTTATCAATGTGAAAAAATTAATTTTAGAGACACCAAAACAAAATTTAATAATTTTAAAAGGTGCTAAATTACCCTTTTTTTTTTTTTTTTTTTGTTCCTATAAAATAAACAAATAAAATTTTGAAAAAAATGGAAAATTATTTTTGGATGTCATTTGAGGTATACGTAATTCCAAATTAACGGGATCTATTAAAATTAATTCCGATTAGACCAAATTAATGGGATCTATTAAAATTAATTCCGATTAGATCAATTTGAAATGATTTTGAAAATATGGGATATCTATATATTACAATTGATTTTAAAAATCACAATTAAAACTTTTGTGTAATTATACAGAACACTTAAGTACATTTATTCCTTTTTAATATCATTTTATAATAATTTTGAAAAAAAATAATTATAGGAATAATTTTTGAAATATATATTGGTAATCCAAAATTTTTAAATCAATAATTATCAAAATAAACCATGATGTACAAAATTATTTAAGTTAATATTTAAAAAAAAAGTAAAAAGGAAAAAAACAGTGTTTTGGTGAGAACAAAACACACCCTGCATAAAAAGAATTTGGATGAGAAGAACCAAAATAAGAATAAAAACCATGACGATAAATTCTGTTGTCATCAATCATTGATCATTAACATAGCGGAAGATCTAGACCATCGAAAATGGATGGATTCTCATTTCTCTATCATCTAACGGTTAGATACCAACAACTCACTCACGGCAATTTCACAATCGATATCCAGAGGTGCATGAGAATATAAAATATAAATACTGGTTTGCCCTAGGAAATGAATCTCCCTCCTCCTCCTCCTCCTCCTCCTCCTCTCTTTAGACGTTTGTGACAAAAAGCCGAAACAGAGAAAAGGAGAGGAAGCCGTAGAAAGAGAAAAATGTCGGACGATGATCACCATTTCGAATCAAAGGCCGACGCCGGAGCCTCCAAGACCTTTCCTCAGCAGGCTGGTACTATCCGCAAGAACGGCTACATCGTCATCAAAGGCCGTCCCTGCAAGGTCTTCTCTCTCTCTGTCTCTGTCTCTGTCTCTCTCTCTCTCTCTCTCTCTCGCAATTTTTTTCATTTTTCTGATTTCCGAATTCGGTCTTATCAGTTTGTTATATCATACTCTGTCTGATCTTAGATCTTAATGTTAATGTCTCCATGTATTATAATTTTGTTCTATTGAATTTGATTTGCTGTCAAATCTGGTTGTTGAATATGATCTTTTTTGTTTTTGTCCGAGTCAAAAAAGCGTTTGAATGAAATTATTGTACTTGTTGCTGATACTTTGAACTGATTCGCTGATTTATGAGCTTAAGTGAAAGCTTAGTAATTGGTTTTAACTTTTTTTTTTAAAATTATTATTATTAATATTTTATATGTGTCTGTTGAATTTGATTCTAAAAGATGTTTGGATTGTTGAATCAGGTTGTTGAGGTTTCAACCTCCAAAACAGGCAAGCACGGACATGCTAAGTGCCACTTTGTGGCAATTGATGTTTTCACTGCCAAGAAACTGGAAGATATTGTTCCATCGTCACATAACTGCGATGTAAGGATCATTTTCCATATGGTAGATTTCCACCTATTTATCATTATGTTAAACCTCATGCACATTTATTTTATTTTATTTTATTTCTTTTTGTAGGTTCCACATGTTAACCGTACTGATTATCAGCTGATTGACATATCTGAAGATGGGTTTGTGAGTATTTTTCTCTTTTTCAAAATTTTGAGAATCCGAGTGCAAATATCATCATGAGCATTTTGACCGTATTTATTATTTATTTATTTTTTCATGAATTTTTTTGATGACATTTTTTATTTTGTTTTCTGTCTATCACCATAAGGATTTGACCGGTTTCATTTTAAGCATCTATGTACTTTTCCTTTTAGACAAGCATGGTTGTAATAGACAATTTCTTATCGTGTTGTCTGTTGGCGTCAAAATAGCTTAAGCATTTGTTAGAAGTCTGTTTAGATTCATGAAGTAGGAATGAGTTATTTATGATTACCAATTCCGATTAAGCATTTGTTATCATTACCAATTTCGATTAAGTGTTTGTTACAAAGTTTAGTGTTTCTGAACCAGGATTCTAGAACTGGTAGTCTGTTTAGATTCATGAAGTACGAATGAGCTATTTATCATTATCAATTCCGATTGTTTTGCAGGTGAGTCTCCTGACTGACAGTGGTAACACCAAGGATGATTTAAAGCTTCCCACTGATGAAAATTTGCTCACCCAGGTTAGTCACAGTTATTTTTAAATGGCTCCTTCTATGTTCATTTCTTTTTGATTTAGAAAGCTCGTTATTGAAATAGCTGTCGATATTGCTACATTGAAATACCCATTATTGTTTTTGGATTGAAGAACATTAGCCATCTTTAAAAAAAATTTCTTTTTCTACTATCAGAAGATGCATGTTGAAGGATTTTTATTTCCTTTTCTGTTTTTTATTTTTTTATTTATATATATTTTTTCTCTATGGAGTTAGCAGAGAGTCTTATTTGTACTTTCCTGCTTCATTTTTTTTCCCCTCTAATAGGCAATTTTAATTAATTGTAATAGGCAATTTTGCATTTTTTTAATTCATATAGGCAATGTCTTGATATTTGCCAGCTTTTTTTTTAACACATATGGTTTGCTCTTCTTGTATCTAGATTAAAGAAGGGTTTGCTGAAGGAAAAGATCTTGTTGTGTCAGTTATGTCAGCAATGGGAGAGGAACAGATTTGTGCCCTGAAGGACATTGGCCCTAAGAATTGAGTTCCATGGTTTCAATCTTTCATCTCTATGAATACTTCAAAACCTTTTAAATGAACTTTGAGTAGTGCTGTAAGTCATGTAGTTGCACAACTCATAGACCTGAACCACTATTTTCTAGGATAATTCCAGATATATGGTGGGGGTTTTCACTGCCCGTTACGGTATCTATGTTGTGTTATTTATTTTTCAATTTTCTTGGGATAATTTTTCTGTGACCTTAGATTGTTTACTTTGAATTGGAATTGAAAGGTGAGGTTTTGAATTTAAGCTTGTTATTCAGGTTTTGTTTTCTTTCAGAAAACTCAAAATTTAAATTCTGGAATATTTCAGCTGAAAATGTACTGCTTTTTAAGTGTTTGTTCGATTGATATTATTTGCAGTGAATCTCTGTATTGTTAAACCTTTGACACTGTTGAAAATTAATTGATTTTGTTTTGTACCAATTTGTTCAAAATTAATTGATATATATATATATATATATATTTTTTTGGTACCAATTCGAATTCCACAATCGATTCTTCGAAGAGTTGTGATTGTACTTTTGGCAATTGTACAAGTATAACCACGAATGATCAATCAAATTCATTATTCTGATGTTGGATTGCATGTGTGTTTTTTACGTGTTTCTTGTGGTTTAGATTGTTGGAGGTCTAGGAAAATGGAAAAAAAGGTGATAGGTGGCGAAATTGTTTTTTTATGATCAAATGAAACTATTTACCCCACAATAAAAATATCGAAGGAAATTGTTTTCTATTATAATGTTATTTAGTTAGAAAGATAAGATAATAGAAGTGCATGATTATATTAATTTCTCAAATTATTCATTAATTAATTAAGTTAATGATTTTCCCTGTGAACGAAATTATATTTTAAGAAGGGTATTATTATAATAGCAATCATTCTACATTTATTAAAATTTTAATAAACAATGATACGAGAATATATAATTGATTTTTTTCGAATATACGTATAAAGAATAAATAATCTATGAGTAATTAATATATTATCATGTAATTATTTATCAAAGTTTTGATAAATAAATTTGTTATGAGAAGCACTACACTTGCTATAAATATGCATTAAACCCCAAAATATTAGAACAGCAAAGGAAAAAAAAAAAAAAAAAAAAAAGCAAAAGGACAGGTCAACGCGGCCAATAATAGGCTCTCAACCAAAAGGGTATAATTTTCCTTTCAGAAGAGAAAACTTAACGGCATAAATTCTAGAAAAGGCGCGTAAAAAAGGCGCGTGGGTCCCCACTTGCCGACTAAGAAGCGAAGGCAGTGCTGTGGCAGCCACGCAAAACCAATAAGGTAGAATCATACGCAAAGCTCCTTATATATAAAAAGGTTAAGTGCAGTGCGCCACCATCTATCTTCGTTCAAGAAGCAAAGCAGCTTAGACCTTCATCATTATCATCTTCATCAATCGCCTTCACACCTCGTCAGCCATTTCCAGAATCTCAAAGGTTCTACTTATTATTTTTTTCTTACTGTTTCTCTGTTTTTTTTTTTTTTTTTTCCTTCATGTTCCCAAAATTTTCTTCCATTGCTTTTCTCAAACGACAATTTCGTATATATCATGTGACACGACAAAAACCCGATTGAAACTTTCTGTTTTGTTTTATTTACAGAAAGCTAACTAAAACTTACCATACGAATTTTTATTTTTAGATTTCGACTTACCATATAATTAATTTTATTTTTTACAAAATAAAACGTACAATAAATGAGCCGGCAGCTCCATATCTTTTTATTTTATTTTTTCCCACATATGATTTTAACATTGTGGGGACTGGGGAAGAGGGTTTCGGGTTTTGGTTGAGCCATGGATTTTACAGTGGTAATGGTTCTTATTTGTGTGATATCTGGTGGTTATAGGAATAGATTAATGGCAGAAGGTAATTCTCCAGTTCCGGCGAACGGAATGACGCTGGAAGCCGTGAGAGACTCATTGATCAGACAAGAAGACACTATTATTTTCAGTCTGATAGAAAGAGCAAAGTTCCCCTTGAATTCTCCAACCTATCAGCAATCTTACGCTTCCATTCCTGGATTTTCTGGTCCTTTGATTGACTTTTTTGTTAAACAAGCAGAAGCTCTTCAGGCGAAGGTAATCTCTGATTAATTTCTTTTTTCTTTTTTCTTCTTTTATTTTTGGTTTTGTTCTTGTCTGAAAATAGTAAACTTCGGTTTTCACGGGGATTCTGTAATGTTTGGTTTATTATGGGGCTAAAATTTCCTTCGCAATGTAAAAGGAATCTGCACCAAATGGATGCTTGGTGGGTTCCTTGCCTACAGAATTGGTTTTTGATTATTTTTTTTATTTTTATTTTTTACGTTTCTTTTTACTGGTTTAAAAAGATAAAATGAATCTAAAAAATTAGAAGTGCAGGAGCTAATCCTCAAAAAATAACCTTGATATTGCTATTAACTTGGTGTCATATCAAAGATATTAATGATATGATAGTAATTCTAATTGTGGTCTCATCTAAACACGTTAAGCCGCTAATTGCGTCTTAATATTGTTGTTTGGATGCGGTGGTGGGACAGTCTGTTATCCATGTCAAGGATATTTTTGGCCTCCAACCGTAATTGGCAAAACCCCTTTTCTGTTAGTTTTCCACGTGTCACCTACCAACCCTTGCAGGCTTTCGTGTTGCACGTTTGGTTCTTTTTTTATTATTATTTTTTTTCCTTTTTCAGGTGGTTTGTGTCAGATGGGCTTGGAATTTTTAATATTTTCCTACAGAGATTGAAGAAGTGGCGTAGTGATAGATAGACTTTTCTTGCATGCCAAATGGACCACTTCTTTTTTTTTCCTTCATACATTTATGTGTAAACCAATATGGTATCGACAATGTGGCAGCATGTTGTCTAGTCGAAATTTTTAATAGCAGGCCCATGTTTTTTTAATTAAAATAATAGTTACCAATTAAAATAAAAATTGTGGTAGTCCTCATTGAATCCAAAAGACATTAAAATACTGGAAATGTTTTGAGTTTTGTGCTGCCACAGGCAGTTTTCTGTTTTTCTGTGCAAATAATTGTTTATAACTTGTTTATAGGATTTAATTAGTATCATTTTCTGTAGGTGGAAAGTATAAGTATTTGTCCATTTGAGTTCACAAAACTGTGAAGATTTTCGGAGTTCAATGGAATCCTATAGAACTATTTGTTTTATATTATTTTGCCAGTAATAATATTTAATCCTAAATGCCCTTTTGTAAGGTCTTGAGCACAAAGATTGTTGTCTCTTACCCTTTTTTAAGCTAATATCATGCTACTATAGGTTGAGGTAAATCTTTTTTTCCTATGGAAAACAGGTTGAATTGTATGTCATACAGCATTGTAGCTTCTTCCAACTCTGTTTCTAGTAAGATTTGTGTTTCTGCGATTTCCCAAACCTTTTTTTTTAAATATGAAAATTTTATGTGTAAAAAAAGTAATTAGAATCTGCAAGCGGGTAAAAAAAAAAAAAAAAAAAAAAAAAAAGGTAGATTACCCAGTGTGTATTATGTTTGCTAAATCTCCAATTGTACAGACTGGTAGATATCAAAATCCTGAAGAACATCCCTTTTTTCCAGACGATTTACCACCTTCATTGGTGCCGCCATATGACTTTCCACCGGTAACTATCTATTCATAAAGGTTTGGATTTTTTTTTTGGTTAATTTTTGAAAATTTATACCAAGTACCAATTTTAATATTATTCCAAAAACTTCTCCACTGTAGATATTGCATCCTGCAGCGAATTCCATCAACGTTAATAATAAAATATGGGATACATACTTCAACCAATTGCTTCCTTTGTTGGCCAAACCAGGTGATGATGGAAATTATGCATCAACAGCCACGAGCGACCTCAATTGTTTACAGGTAAGGTTGGTTGCCTTTTGATAGTTTCAGTGTTTAATCCTGCTGTTGAAGTAGAGAATTCTACCAGTACTTATGCTTTTAGATAAGAAAACCTTGCTCATCCTTTCTTCTAAATATGGGTGTTCCATTTAGGATCACAATCTAGGGAGGTCTTGAATTATTACCAGTGAACCAGAACTAATATTATTAACTTTTCATTGACAATGTGTTGTATTATCTGCAGGCCATATCAAGAAGGATACATTATGGAAACTTTGTAGCTGAGGTCAAATTCAAGGATGCCCCAGAAGACTATGAGCCCGCAATTCGCGCTCAGGTAATTAAATGTTAATTGCCAAATGCAAAACATTGCTGAGAAGGACAAGTTTATTTTTGTTTGTCCAAGCATAGTCATAAATGCTTGGGGCATTGACTAGATTCAGAAGTTGTATATCATAATTCATATCCCAACTACTATCATATGTTATAATAAAAAATGCAGAAGCTTAGTTGAATTTTTTTTTTTTTTTTCCGTTCTATTTTTCAGGACAGAGATGCTCTAATGAAACTGTTGACATTTGAAGCAGTAGAAAAGATGGTGGTAGAAAGGGTTGGAAAGAAGACGAAGACATTTGCACAGGAAGTAACATTGAACAGCACCAGTAGGAACGACCAAAAGTGCAAGGTGGATCCAAGTGTGGTTTCTCAACTCTATGAAAAATGGATAATGCCTCTCACAAAACTTGTTGAAGTAGAGTACCTCCTTCGCCGGCTCGATTGAAATTGAATTGCCTCCCTTCTGAATTCTGATAATCTGGTACTCAATTTAGGAGATCAGTATCTGTATTAAAGTTTTAAATAATAAATAAGAATCATATTTTCGGTAGCCAAGGCCTTGTTGATGTAGTTATGGTAGAGAACTTTGTGCTCTGCTTTGCAAACATGTAACGTATAGGTTGCATTGCATATGCATAACTTATGAATGAGAAAATAAGTAGAAAAAGGCTTTATTTATTTATTATATTACATGTTAAGTGTGGAAACCCAAAATATTGGTCGCATTCCGCCACGAATATTGTTTAGAATACTTATATATATCCTAAATTCTAAAGACTTAAAAACATAATTTGAATTAATCATGACTTTTTATACAAGATATAATTTTCACAATATTAATCTGTATGATAATATCCTTTCATTCAATTTAAAATTTGTTGAGATTTTGGACCTAGAAAATATCGTCCTGATACAGATGTTTCGTTTTTTACATTAATTTGACAATGCTATTATAATTTATTAAAAAATAACAAAGTGAAGTAATTTTTTTCCTACTAATTTTTTTAAAAATAAAACTACTATTTACATATTAAATATATATATATATATATATTATTTGATTGATTTATATTTAATTATATTTGTCTTTTTAAAAAATTATTTATTTATATTACTATGTTAAATAATAAAATAATGATATATGTAATTTAAAAAATATTGTAGTAATTTGACAATGTTATTATAATTTATTAAAAAATAACAAAGTGAAGTAATTATTTTTCTACCTATTTTTAAAAAATAAAACTACTATATGAAATATACATATATTATTTACATATTAGATATTTGATTGATTTATATTTAATTATATTTATTTTTTAAAAAAATTATTTACTTATATTACTTTATAAAATAATAAAATAATAGTATATGTAATTTAAACAATATTAAAGTAAATTTAACTTTAACATTATTATCATTATTTATTTATTTTTTATGGTTAGGAGTGAAGTCTAATTTATTAATTATTATTATTAATTTTGTTTTGTTTCTGAAGTCTAATTTAATATTGTAAAAGAAGAATCAGAATTTAATGACTCCAGTTACATTTCCATTCCCGACCCTCAATCTTGTAATTATTTCCCATCCACTACAAAACAGGCCTCTCGTTCCTCCTATTGGATATACGCGTCCTTTCAACGCTCATTTACCGCCGCAAAGGTCTTATACCAGTACTACCACATCCGTTTACGATTATGGCTCCAATTTCTGCATTATCTATATATATATATATATATATTGCGTCTATAATGCAGTGAGATCGCACTCTACTCATTCGGATTAAAAATGTTTTTTAATTTCACAGCTGTTGGATTTGAACTTTGGATCTGGACAGCTGAAATGGAAGGTGGGCTCGCATGTGAAATTTTTGACAAATCTCCCCTTCCCGCTCGCAAAACACCACACCAGGTTGTAAATCTTCACTAGCACCAGCTCTCTGATTCTCTGCACCGGCTCATACAAAATCCAATTCCTTTCCCCTGCTTGCTTGAGAAACTCAGACCACCATCTCTTCTACTCTTATCCCCTTTTTGATTCCCACAACAGCATAGGCCAACTTTCACCACTATCACTATCAGCTTGGTATGGCTTTCTTATTATTATTTTTTTTTCTTTTAATTATTTTCATTTATGTTTTGATAGAGAAATAATAGGAATTTAGTTTTTAATCTCTAATACTCTCTTTTTTGTTTTTCCATAGTTGTGAACAGAACCAGGGGTCAAGCATTTCAAGGTTTGGCAAGAATTTTACACGTGAACACACCTTCAATTTCAGTTGTCCAGAACCAAAATTCAAATCTAACGACTGTGAAATTAAAAAACATTTTTGATCCGGATAGATGGAGTGCGGTCTTACCGCATTGTAAACGCATTATATATATAAATATATATAAGCTCTCAGCTTCTAATGTAGTTTTAGACATATTCGTCCTTTTAAAATTTTTAGAGGGCAAAAACAGTCATTTTACAATAAAGGGAAAAAGACCCAAAAAAAAAAAATAAAAATAAAAAAAAAGGGCAGTAAAAAGGATTTCTCGGAAAGGTCACAATCACTCGCATTTCTCATTTCTCTCACTACCAAAGAGAAGGGGAAAAAGGCGCTTTCACTATCAGTATACAATGCGTGAGT
Organism: Ziziphus jujuba; assembly: GCF_031755915.1. NCBI lineage: Eukaryota > Viridiplantae > Streptophyta > Magnoliopsida > Rosales > Rhamnaceae > Ziziphus > Ziziphus jujuba. Next base: position 7,302,368 of record NC_083383.1, on the reverse strand, counting down.
GAGCAAGCGAGTGAGTGAGTGAGAAAGAACCCATTGCTCACAGTGTTCAGTTCAGTGCTTTCAGAGCAGTTGCTTTAAGAGCAAAGGGGTTTAGGGTTTAGTCTCTGGTCGAGCTCACTGTAAGTTTCCCAATATATATATATAAACATATTTAATATTCTAGGTTTTCTCTCCCGTCAAGCTTGTAATGAGAGAAACAAGATTGATTAATGCTTTGAGTCAGGGGATTTGTTCTTATGGGATGGGATGGGGAATGTGTTTAGAAATTAGAAGCATAGGATATAAAAATTTATTTTGACTTTTTTTTTTTTTTTTTAAAAAATTTGTTTATGTGTGTATAATCTATGAGAGATTCAAGAAAATATCCATGACCAAAATGTAAGAGAGGAATAGTTTGCTTATCCATCAAAACTTTATATTTGTTGCATGGATTTTATTATTATTATTTTTTGGTAATATATATGGTTCATAGAAATATTGGATTTTCAGAATGGGTGGAGTTTAGGTTAGGCTTTTTCGTGAGTTTGTTTTTTGAAACTTTTAATTAAAGTGCATATAATAGCCCACTTCCAGTGCCCAAAAAAAAAAAAAAAATGTTAAATGCTACAGAGACACATTGTTGTTGTTCTTACACAGAAAATACTGCATAAATGTTATATTTTCTGCAAGCAGATATTTGTTTGCTTTCTCTTTCTTCTTCTTGTTGTTGTTATTTTATTTTTTATTTTTTATTATTATATATATATATATTATTGTTGAAGAAGAAAACCTTGTTTTTTGTTTTCTTATCTATTATTTTTGTACAGATTTTTATTCTAATGGGGGCGTCATCAGATGCAAAGGAAGATATTGCCATGAGTAGTAAGGGAGAAAAGGTTTATAATGGAGTTGATATGGATTTTGATGATGATGAAGATGATGATGATGAATTTATTGAACCCACTGGCATAGAGGATCTGGGGGAGGATATGAGGGAAGATCTGAAAAAATTTTGCAAGGAGGCATCAATACAGTTCTTCAATGAATATGGCCTCATTAGTCACCAGATCAACTCCTACAATTATTTTATCAGTAATGGTATACAAAGGGTCTTTGATTCTTTTGGTGAAATGATAGTGGAGCCTGGATATGATCCATCGAAGAAGGGGGAAAATGGGTGGCGATTTGCTTCAGTGAGATTTGGGAAAGTGACCCTCGATAAGCCAACTTTTTGGGGTGGCTTAGGAGATGGGAAGGAGCTGGATATGCTACCTAGGCATGCTCGGCTTCAGAACATGACTTACGCATCGAAGATAAAAGTGAACACTCACATCCAGGTGAATAAACTCAACACATTGAAAAAGCAAATGAGGAATTTATACTTTATCTTCCTTAGATTTGTTTTTTAGGTTTTGGTATTGAATGAGGTTTGCCTGTTTCATGTTGAATGGCCTTTCCTAATATTCTGAGTTGATATTTATCTATGTGTTTGGCCAAATTTTGATTTAGCGTATGCAGTGCAAATGTGCAATATACTTGAAATGAAACGGCTTCCTGTGACATCTAGAGCATTTCATTATTGTTAAGATTTAGCATGCAAAATTATGCTTAAGTTGACACGTGGATAACTTGATGAAGTTGGGGTTTACCTTGGTGTCTGAGTGGCTTTTAATTAACTGTTTACTGGCACTTTTTATTTAAGTGCTGGACATTTGTTATTGTAGTGGGTGGGCAGCTTAGGATATGTTGAGATGATTGTGTTTTGGATTCTTATAGTCATTGCAACTTTTTTGGGATTCCTATAGTTGCAACTTGTGCTTCTGAATCTACGTTAAGTTGCAGATATGCATAAATCCTAGGATGGATATTCTTTTCCTGTGTAGTTTCTTTGGTAACAGCAAGTTAGTATGATCAATTATCTAAAACAATTTCTTGTTATTCATAATAATATTGAACTTTTGAATCTATCAGGTATATAGTAAAAAGCTTGTAAGAAGTGACAAGTTTAAAACGGGAAAAGAACAATACGTAGACAGAGAGATTATCACTGACGAAAACAGGGACATTTTAATTGGGAGGATCCCTGTGATGGTGAAGTCTGACCTCTGTTGGATGAAGGGGGTTGAGAAAGGTGACTGTGATTTTGATCATGGAGGCTACTTTTTGATCAAGGGTGCAGAGAAGGTGAGTTTAAAACTTACTTTGCTTTCTTCTGTGTACTGTTTTTAGCTTATGGTTGCAACCATGCTTTTCATATGCTCTTGCAAGGTGCATTAGCTTAATCATATAGATGCTTTGAACCTTCCAAATGTTTGATCCTGTGAAGAGACTAACTTGCTTTAATGGTAGAGTCATGGTGTTGACAAAAATAGTTTTTATAATATACTGGTCTTCCAAAGGATCTCCAAGTTTGATGTTATTTAATGTTGGAAAGTGGTGTGATTGTCTGATAACTTAGTTTTTGACTTGTTCGACAGCTATAAGATGATATATATATTTTTCTTTTCTCAGTTATGCATGCACACAGATATACGCAAATATATCTGTAAAAAATTTGTATCTAGATATATATATATATATATTTATCTCAAATGATTATTCATTTCATCTTTATCATTTCAATTTCAGACATTTATTGCACAGGAGCAGATCTGTAAGAAAAGACTTTGGATCTCAAATAACCAACCTCTTCAAGTCGCTTACCAATCGGAACTCAAGAGGAATAGGTTAATCATAAGGTTAGCCAGTGACGCTAGTAGAGGTGGTGAGAAGGTGCTGACTGTATATTTTTTGTCTACTGAGATCCCTGTGTGGATCTTGTTCTTTTCTCTAGGCATTTCATGTGATAGAGAGGTCATGGATCTGATTGATTATGAAAATCCTGATGCAAGTATATCAAATATACTTTTCGCATCAATCCACGACGCCAATGAAAACTGCGAACACTTTCGTGGAGGAAAGAATGCTCTCAGCTTTGTAGATAAACGGATAAAGAGAACTACATTTCCACCTGGAGAAAATATTGAACAATGCATTGAAAATTACTTGTTCCCTAATCTGAAAGGTCTAAAGCAGAAGGCTCGTTTTTTGGGTTATATGGTGAAGTGTCTTCTGCAGGCTTTTAGTGGACGTAGAAAATGTAACAATAGAGATGATTTTAAGAATAAAAGATTAGACTTAGGTGGTGAGCTGCTTGAGCGCGAGTTAAAGGCGCATCTTTCACATGCCCGGAGGCGTATGGCAAAGGCTTTGCAGAGGGATCTTTATGCCGATCGAACTGTCCACCCTATTGAACATTATCTGGATGCCTCTATAATCACCAATGGTCTTTCTAGAGCTTTCTCGACAGGAGCGTGGTGTCATCCATACAAACGGATGGAAAGGATTTCAGGGGTTGTGGCAACGGTTGGGCGTGCAAATCCATTGCAAACGATGATTGATATGAGAAGAACACGTCAACAGGTTCAGTACACTGGAAAGGTTGGAGATGCTAGATACCCGTAAGTAACTTTTTCAACTTAGATCAACTGCTAACTTTTTAATGCTTTTCCTGCATATCTTACTGTAACTGTTGATTTATTTATTGTTTTATATTGTGATCTTTTGTCATGTGTTGGTTAGATCATAGTGTAAGTAGTTTAACTCTGCTTCTAGATGCTTTTTACTTTTTTGGAATATTGAATATTTAGCTTTTTGATTTTGTTATGAGAGGTCTGGCATAGATTGCAATACACTTAGCTATAGAACTTTCTGGATGCAGGCATCCTTCTCACTGGGGTAAGGTTTGCTTTCTTTCTACCCCCGATGGTGAAAATTGTGGTCTGGTGAAAAATTTGGCTACCACAGGACTTGTAAGTACAAATGTGTTGAAACCTATACTTTCAGAAATGTATCATTGCGGTATGGAGAAATTGGTAGATGATACTTTTACTAAACTTACTGGGAAGGATAAAGTTTTCCTTAATGGGGAATGGGTTGGAGTTTGTGATGATTCACTCACATTTGTTATGGAATTGAGGAGAGAGCGACGCAGAAAGAAGTTGCCACATCAGGTTCTCTCTCTATTTTAACCCCTAGTGACTTTTCAGATTTCAAATTATCTTGGTATCGGTCAGTTTTATTTCCATGGAGCAGATTGAAATGCAATGTAGGTTATCAAGTTGGGGGAAACCAAAATTAATTAATCTAAGCACAGCTTCAGGAGAATAGTTAATTGACAATTTAAGAAGATATGATATGTATTTTTGTAATTTCTCATTCATTTTAAAGTGCAAGGTTCTGTCACTGGATTGTCAAGATGCAATCCCTGTGGTGGATGCTTCCTTAATCTATTGATGTTGAGAGATTCAATTATTCTCGGTAGTTCATTCCTAGTTGCCTGGCATTCAAAATTCTTATCTCTTTAATTTGAATGCCTCTGCCTTCCTGTTATCTACATTTGTAGGTTTGTCAATTGTACCTAGTGTGTGGAAGTTTCTTAATGATTGATGGTTTGTATAATTAATGATATTTACATGTAACCAAATAGATAAACATGTCAATGTTGTACAAATATAGAAATCCAACAGGTAATTTAACTTGACGCTTCCGCTTTATCCTTATCTCTTTGCATCATAGATTCATAAAGATATATATATATATATATATAGATCTATTTTGTTTGGAGTGAGAAGTTTCAAACTGCAGCAATCATCATGAGTGGTTTGTTTTTTGTGATGAGTAGGATATTGCTTCTGAAACTTAATATGCTGAAATTTTTTTGTCCAGTTAATTTCCAGTGCAACCGGTTGCCTTATGATGTTAAGTGCCTTTAATTAATTTTTTTTTCTGAATGTTCTAAATACCTCCATGGATGTTTTTACTGTGAAAAGAAATCTAGATGAATCGTTTTTATTTTATTTCTTCAAACATTTAGATTGGTGAATATTTGTTCATAATTGTTTGCTCTTGACTTGCAGTGGTTTTGTAGTTTGTCTTTCAAGATATTCTTTAATTGCTATGTTAGCATCTATGATGATTTTGTTTGTAGGTGGAAATCAAAAGAGAAGGACAGCATGGAGAAGTACATATATATTCTGATGCTGGAAGGATTCTGCGTCCTCTTTTAGTAGTTGAGAATTTGAGAAAGATTAAATCATTGAAAGAGGGAAAGTACACCTTCCGATGTCTTCTGGACAAGGGAATAGTTGAGCTTATTGGAGCTGAAGAAGAGGAAGACTGTCGGGTAGCATGGGATGTGAAATATCTTTTCATGGAAGATGGGGGGACATCTCAAATAAAGTATACACACTGTGAGCTTGACATGTCCTTCCTATTAGGATTAAGCTGTGGAATAGTCCCCTTTGCTAATCATGACCATGCAAGGAGGGTTCTTTATCAATCCCAGAAGCACTGTCAACAAGCAATTGGGTTTTCTACCACAAATCCCAATATAAGAGTGGATACACTGTCTCATCAGTTACACTACCCACAGAAACCACTCTTTCGGACAATGACATCTGATTGTCTTGGAAAACCTCGAGCTCCATTAGGTCACAAGGGATTTATGCCAAAGCCTGAATTCTATAATGGCCAGAATGCTATTGTTGCTGTCAACGTTCACCTCGGCTATAACCAAGAGGATTCCATAGTGATGAACCGCTCTTCTTTGGAGCGTGGTATGTTTCGATCTGAGCACATAAGGAGTTACAAGGCTGAGGTTGACAACAAGGAATCTTCAGATAAAAGGCGAAAGGCTGATGATTGTATAAACTTTGGGAAGTTACAGAGTAAAATTGGACGTGTTGATAGCCTGGACGATGATGGTTTTCCTTTTGTTGGGGCCAATTTACAGAGTGGGGATATCGTTATTGGAAGGTGTGCTGATTCAGGGGCTGATCACAGCGTTAAATTGAAGCATACAGAGAGGGGAAGGGTTCAAAAGGTTGTGCTCTCCTCCAACGATGATGGAAAAAATTTTGCTGTGGTATCTCTGAGACAGGTAGTTTTCCATTACATGCATATAGTTTATATATATTTCGCACTTACCTTTTTGTGTATAGATGTATATGTTCATCAGCCAAACAATGCAGATCCTCATTGCATGCAAGTAGATGCAACGTTCATTCAATAATGTGTTTTACTTTTCAGGACATGTTGCTGCTCTACTTCGCTTAGAAAACAAACTTTTAATTCAATACTGATTTTCCGGTTCAGGTTCGAAGTCCTTGTCTTGGAGACAAGTTCTCAAGCATGCACGGGCAAAAGGGTGTTCTTGGCTTTTTGGAGTATCAAGAGAATTTCCCCTTTACAGTACAAGGGATAGTTCCAGATATTGTCATAAATCCACATGCATTTCCATCACGACAAACTCCTGGTCAACTTTTGGAGGCTGCTCTAGGGAAGGGGATTGCCCTTGGTGGTTTGATGAAACATGCTACCCCTTTCTCCACTCTGTCTGTTGATGATATCACAGCCCAGCTTCACAGGTAACTCTAGTGTATGCATGCATATAGCTACTAATGCTTCTTCCAGTCATCTCTCTGATGCTTGATTCATGTTTGTCTTGGCACCTAATTATTATCTTTGGAACCTTTTAATTATGTGTTTGGTTTTTCCTCCCTAAAATGGTTCAGCAAGATAATGTTTGTATAATGTGTGTTGCAGGGCTGGATTTTCTAAATGGGGAAATGAGAGAGTATACAGTGGCTGTACCGGTGAAATGATCCGCTCTCTCATATTTATGGGCCCAACATTCTATCAACGTCTGGTCCACATGTCTGAAGACAAAGTAAAATTTCGGAATACTGGACCAGTACACCCTCTAACCAGGCAGCCAGTGGCAGATAGAAAGCGCTTTGGCGGTGTCAAGTTTGGTGAGATGGAGCGAGACTGCCTTCTTGCTCATGGTGCATCGGCAAACTTGCATGAGCGCCTGTTTACTCTCAGTGATTCCTCTCAGATGTACATTTGCCAGAAATGCAAAAATGTTGCTAATGTCATCCAACGAGCATTGCCCGGTGGCCGTAAGATTAGGGGTCCATATTGTCGGGCATGCGAGTCTGTAGATGACATTGTCAAGGCCAATGTACCGTATGGGGCTAAGTTACTGTGCCAGGAGCTTTTTAGCATGGGCATCAGTCTAAAGTTCGAAACCCAGCTTTGTTGAGTTAAAATTATTGAAAGGTTTTCCTGCGAGTTATTGGAATTTCTAGTCTATCTTTTGTCTGGTATGACTTTGTTCATATTGCAAGTCTAACTAGTGACATTGAGCGATCTCAATCATGTATATAGAAATTACGGAGATATTTTGCCGGTAAGAGATATATCATTTTACAAAGCTTTCTAATTATGGATAATTTCTTGATATTACACGGTAACTCATCATAAGTCAAATAAATTGTGTGAAAACGAAGAATGAAATTATGTTTAAAAGGATAAGAACCGTTTTGTCAAAGTACTGTAAAATATACGTATAATTTCATAATTGGGTGTTCATGAATAAAATTACATGCTTCAGTTTGGAAGATAAAAGATTAAAAACTAATTATTATTATTGTGAAAAAAAAATATAGAAAGGCTACAAAACCTTCACCAAGTGGTCACTTCCGTTTCCAACCTTCCCAGACCATAATATTTGCAACGATAAATATATTACTATTTTACAAACTTTTCAAACCATTTAAAGAAAAATTATATCTAAAAATGTCGTTTTTTTCTTATCGGTAATACATATATTACAGATTGTGAATTTTCAATTAATTTCGCATTTTAAGATTACACGAACAGAAATTTCCATTTAGACACAAAAAAAAAAAACAAAAAAAAAAAAAAAAAAAAAAACAAAAACAAACAAAAAGAAAAAGAAGAAGATACGTAAGTATTATGAGAGATTCAACGTATTCAACTGATGACCAGTACTTCGATACAAATAAGAGAGTCGAAAAATCCGACAGAAAAGAAAAAAAAAAAAAAAAAAAAGTCCTTAAATTGAAATAATTATATCTGATTTGCAACAAAGAATAGAGAGACAAGCCTCTCCCAAACAAGTAAATCACACCGAATGCTGACCGGTGATACCCCTTCAAAAAGGCCATTAAAAAGGCATGGTATTGAGTTGAGATGCTGTGCTACTAACAAAAAAAAAAATGTGGGAGAAATTTAACCTGTGGACCGCCATAGCATGGAGAAAACTATCTTCACATCCCCATTCTAAATCCAGTGTTCCCACATTGATTAAATGTGTCCTTTTATCAGTCTCACTCTCAAATGAATGGCTCTCGCAATGCAGTTGGCAGCTCCAGTTCAGGTTCAACTTCAGGAAGCGGAGAGAAATAGCAGTTTACCATATCTTTGGATACTTCATCTAAATTGGGAGGGTTCCACTGCAGATTTTGAGACACAATATAATATAAGATCAGGTCTTATGCTTCTTATATCCCACAAGACGTTGAAAGAATTTTATAATAGAAATATATATTGTATACCTTTGGAGCAAAGTCCTTCTCTACCAATCTTGCACGGACACCCTACTCAACACGTGAAAACCAGGGTGGTCAATTTTAATTTATGAGCAGAATTAAATATTTTTACTACCCATTCAAGATGTGAAAAAAATCCATACCTCACAGAAGTCATTAGAGATATGTTTGGAAATTCCATTAAGGGACATTCGATATTCACGAACCAGACACTGGTCAAGGCTTTGAAATCTACCTTCACGTATCTGTGCAACATAGAAGGCTCAATGTTGATTGAGTATAGAGCAAAGATAAAACGATACCGATTTACAGACAGGTGAAAAGGTAACTCACAGATCGTAGAGTGACTTTCAAGCACAAAGGAGAGGCTTCTTTGAGTTTCTTGAGGGCTTTGGTGCACCATTCATCATATGTATCAGCTGCTTCTTTTTCCTGAACAATTAAATTATTTCCATAGTTTATAAATCTGTCCATCAATTAAGTACTACAAACTTAAACTACGCCGGAAAATTTCTGCCCAGACCCAGACTAATGCATTGTTGAAGAGCATAATGGTGAAATCATTAATTAACTTTATATCTTCTACTTATTCCAGTTGATTAGTAATTAAATCATTTGGAACTATTTTGTTTACTTGAAAACTACATCAGAAACTGCATGTCATTCAAGAATGCACTGGACCTTGCTGTGACCAACAATGGGCTACTATGCCCAGCAATGTTAATATGTAATAAACTAGATCCATTCTTTATCTTTTTATAGTAGATAAGTTTGAATCACCCAAGTACGATTTCTTGCAAGTGAACCTTTACCTAACAAGGTTAGAATCCCCAGATACGTAAAAATTGTAAACTACTTCTAAACATTAAAAAATTTCCATGTATACTATTTTATTAAGATTATAATGTCATGCTTACCAAGGCATCTATAATTTCCTCGACTGTATCATGGCTGAAACATCTATCAATGGCATCAATCCTTCATCAACATCAAACACAGAGATAAAGCAAGTCAGACATACAGATGGGTTATGATGCATATACAGAAAAAATAACTCATTGTTATTATATTAACAGGAAAATATGAGTAGAAATTAGCATGTCCAAAGAAAAGGTAATCACCATTAAAAAGCAAATAAGTTAAATTAACAGTTACAGAGCTAAGATCAGCCTACGACATGGAAGCACATATGTACAGATAAATGAGAATTAAGAGTCCAATTAGGAATCTGCAGTAGGTTACAGAATGCAACCAAGGTCAAGATGGGTCACATAACAATACCAGAAACTTTGATCAACTGAATTTCATAGTAAAAAGTTTAATCAAGATGAGGTCAACAGCTACATCAAGTTGAAGTAATAAGTTAGAACTACCAATAGATTAATCAAAGAGTTCCACTGAAGGAAAAAGACGAGAAATACGGGATAGAACATTACTTAGATAGAACACTCCTCTTGTCTGGATAAACAATATCACCATACTGAGCCAGAGATGTTTCTATGACAGAGGGATTATCTGTAACCAATTTACCCAGGCGTTCTTCAATCCAAGCAAGTCTCTAAAAAAAGACATTCAATCACAATTACTACAGATAAGGAAATAAGTAATGCTGAAGCAGAAGAGTAAAAGGTACAGAAACAAACTGCATTTAATGTGTAGTGTGTAGCAAGGCCACAAGCAATCATTTCTACACCATTAAGCTTGTCTCCTGTAAGAGCTAGATATTCCCCTGGAAAATGTAAAATTATACAAGATAAAATTTAGAAAATTTAACATGAAAGACAAAATTTCTTTGCAATGCAGAGGCTTTTCATGCTGTAACTACTGATGCAATGTGCCAATATATACTCATATTGTCTGGATATATGGAAGATTGCCACTAATTGTAATGGTGTTAGGTATTTAGCATATCTCTATCGATAAGCTCCAAAGTTTGAAACAACATATTAACAGATATATCTTGAGATTAAATGCTAACTGAGAACATACAAATCCTATAGAATGAAATCACAAGAACATACTTCCTGACACTTAAAATTCTAGCTGTATCTCCAAATTCTAAACAAAAATATATGTCACAGAAACAAAACATACAGATAACAAGGACAGGCTGCATAAAGTAAACTGCACAAAGTTTATGTCACCTAAGTATCCAGGCAAACGAGAAAGGTAGAAGGAAGCCCCTGCATCAGGATGGAAACCCATTTGAGCCTCTGGATTGGAAAGTACCTGCATGGTAATATCAACAACTCATAAAAGGAATTTCACCAAAAATAAAAACTCATAAAAGGAAATCCAACACAATAAAATCAAGTAAAATTGAATTATTAAGCAGGCTTAGCAGCAGTAGTGTACAGTTTTATCAGTCACCAGACGGAACATTCCGAAAAGTGAAATTCCAGCTCCACTTCCCATAGTGATTCCATCCAAAATAGCCACCTGTATAAATTTTGAGTAAATAATCATTAAGTGCCACATAAATACAACATACAGATCACCAAAATAACAAATACTCACATGAGGCTTTAAATATGTTCCTTGAAGATATACAAACTTGTATAATGTCTCAAAAAACACTTTACATTCCTCAACATTACCTGCACAGTATTTTACCATTTAGACAAAATATCAAAACAGCCCTCAAATTGCAATAAAAGGAACAATCTGATACATGCTCCACAAAAAGGAGAAAGCTGTGTCTAGAAATTTAAATGGTATAAACTATAACAAGACATGTGAGTAAAAAATATGTTACACAAGTGATATAAGAAAAGAGACCAAAATTAGATTTCAATGTTGAATATCCTCTACACTTCGTTGTACAGACAGGAATCAAATGAGTATAACTCTATTTACTTTTCTATGACCTGAAAACAGAGCCATCATGACTATCCAGATAAGTGAGCCAAGGGCTCAAGTATTGCAGATACTTAGACAAATCCATAACCCATCAAAACGAATTACAAAGAGTTTATTGAAAAAGAAATGCTTCAAGTAATAGAAAATTGAAAGTAAGATTGTCAAATTAAGTTGCAAACTTTCCATTAAAAAATAATTTTTTTGTGCACTAACAATAAAAATGTTAAATAAAATGATGTTAATGGGCATGTTACTTGAAATCAGCCATACTTTCATGATAGTTAGAATAAATAAATGCTAAATTTAGTAATTAAAAAAAGGAGGAAAGGAAACCTACCTTCAGCAAGCAGATGATAAAGGGAAACAACATCTCCACCAGAACAGAAAGCCCTGCCACCACCCTTTATACAAAATCAATATAGAAGCTCAGAGGGTAACCCAATTTTAAGAATCAAGGGCATGTCTAAACCATGTTCAAAAGATTTCACAGGGATAAAATTATTCTCAAATGATGCATGTCATACACTTTTTAAGTTTATTCCATTAAAGGACTTGGAAAACTTTATATCTTGAAAATACGTCTATTCAGTAAGATCATATAAGCCTTCTGCATTCATTTACAATTACTGAAATCAAAATTTACGAAAACAATATAGCCTCGAAACTACATATTATGTCCAGTGAAATGAATGAGACTAAAAATGAAACCAAACATGGGCTAAAAAGAATTACAGAAATACAGATTGTATGTCTTAAGGTGTCTTTTTCCTTTTATTATTATTTTTTATTCAATTTGTGAGTATGTAGGAGCACGCTATACCTTCATCAAGACAAAACCAATATCTGGGTTTTCTTCCCATGATTCATACAGTCTCTTCAGCCGAGCTGCCTATGAAACAAAAAAGCGACTTCTGACTAAATGCGCGAACCAAGTACGGTGTCAAGGAAGTAGGCAACAGAAAAAGATCAACACAAACCATTGAAGCATTGAGAGCATTGAGAGCAGATGGCCTATTGAGAATGGCTGCTCTGGAATTAGATCTTCCTTCAACCAAAACCTGAATTACAATTACACATATAAAACAAATTCATTATAGAAAAAGCATAAAGGAGCGCTTATAGAGCGAGATAGTCATTACTTATATATTATTATTACATATTTATGTATTCTTTATGTATAGAGAAAAAAGAAAGAGAGAGAGAGAGAGAGAGAAGAGACCAGGTCTTGGAGATTATCATGTTGGGCATAGTTTGGTAGAGCAGAAAAGCCTCTGTGATGGGAGAGAGAACCAAGTCTGTGAAACAAACACCTCCTAACTCCTACTAAAGCTTTCAACTTGTGCATCTCTCCGTCGAGATTTCTCAGCACTCGTTCCTACAATCACACACACTCCTTCTCCCGCTTAAACCAAATCCCTGAAAATGAAATGCTTCGCCGCCCCTCGCTCTCACTCCCGCCTCTTACTCGGAGTCTCCACCGCCGCGATCCGCTGGTTTCCCAAACCAAATGCAATGCGGGATTCTAACCGTGGGCTTTAGGTTGGCCCGAACCTTTTCAATGGCCTTTTAGTTTAGGGCTAAGGCCCGACCTATATGGGCCAAACACAACGATGGACCCAACCCAAAAAAATCTGTTGAAAATTGGAATACATCGCTTCTTTTGGTATGTGTATGTGCGTCCGTCTGCGTTCCAATATCTAACAATTTTTTGTTTTTTTTTGTTTTTTCATTTATCAAAACAGATCTCACTTTTCCTTTATTATTATTATTATTATTATTATTATTATTATTATTATTGTTATTGTTATTATTTCTATGGAGAAAGACCCAAAGACTAAAAAACAAAAAAACAAAAAAACCTTTTTCTTTTTCGGCCTGGAAGTAGATGAGCTTATCTACTATTTTCCGACCCCCAATATCAAACAAAAAAAAGAAAAAAAAAAAAAGGGGGAATAAAAGTAAATACGGTATCTCATTTTATAATGGTTAATTATAACATATATTTGCTTAGTTTTCAAACAAGGATGGTCATTATCTTATCAAGCTTATTTTATTTCCAACTAGCATTAGAGTTGCAAGAAGTTATTTAATAAATAATACAAAGCATACAAATTGATAGTCATCGTAGCATGGATTACAATTTCAATACACTGTTCATCGACATGGAGCTTCCGACACAATGCAGAGGACCACCCTCTACCACCTCTTCCACTGGGACTGCATAGGGAGAATTCCAGTCAGCATCAAAGATTTCTTCAAGTTGGGAAACAATGGCGGGATCGTAAATACCAAAGCTCACATCAGCTGTTGAATAAAAATGATCCCATATAATATTGCTGGACCCAATATGAGCTCGGACATCACTCACTGCATATTTTGCATGGTAGAACCTGCTATGAGCAGGGTACCTGTTTTCCGTCTTTTCTCCATCCTTTATAGCTGGTCCTGTCATGTTGAAACCCGGAACGATGTAGTATTTGATTTCTACTTTCCCTGTGCATTTGTTGTGCTTTGAAGAAGAGCAAAGAACGTTCGAGTAGAGGAGCGAATTCAGATACTGATCTGCGTTGTTGAAAAGATGTGCCCAGTATGCTACCAGTATCTTCACTGTTGCATGCTTTCCAAACACAACCTTAAAACATTTTCATAAACTTCGGTAAGAGTATCGATGACAAGTATGAGCTAACCATATTTTGAAATAGCAGAACAATTTAGATAAGTCAATTGACAGTTTGCTGTCCTGTGGGAAAATCGAGAAACAGCAGTACTGAGCTATAAAACATTGAGCAATCTAATTTCACTACAATAATATCTAATGAGAAGGAGAATTATCGTGCTTCAAGAAAATAGATATGGCAATGACAATGGAAGTTACCTCTGATACTGCAGAGGATAGGGTCGACCAGTAAACTGTTTGCTTGGTATATTGGGACTGATCAAGCCAGTCCATGGTACTTATCCTTACAGTCCCTCCTTTCCCAACAGATTTAATAGTCTCCACCCATGCCTGTTCATCAGCCTGGTAACTGCCAAATAACAGCTGTCGACAAACAAATGGCATGAAATTGAGTGAAAGACTAAACTCAGTCAAAAGTGTCGTAGATTTACAACTGCCCATTTAGCATTTAGAAAGTTCCTCCTCTTATCTAGAATGAACGTGTTACACCACTCCATTATAAGAAACTTTATGCATGAAGGACTAAAGCAGCATCAAAAACCGAAACAGTGTAAATATTAGTGTCAAGCAATGAGGCATACGTGGCAAACACTCTTTATTAGAATACACCAAAAAGCTTCATCCATCAATGGTTTTAGTTGTGGCATCTCAAAATCACTTGAATTACATCACATATTATGAATTGGCATGCTTATGCAATTGGTTTTAATCCCTTAATTTTCTTTGAATTACCTCTGGAGGAGCAAAAGAGAGATAGCTGGATTGAGGCTCAAAAGCTGATAAATAGTTGCATCCAGGAGTCTGAATTGGCAATTTAAACATATTAGGATCTGACAGCACAGGATATCCTGCTACATGGGGAGTTTCTATGAATGGAGGAAGAGGAGACCTGCAGTGGCACAATGATGTACAATTATCTGAATTTAGTTGGCACAAAAAGGGGAACTTTTTCATCTTTACATATATAGGAATTAACCGGGTGTTTTAAAATTGTGTTATAACACTTTTAAAAGATGTTTAAAATGCAAACTATAACCTCCTCAAGTCAAACAAAGACTTTCAAAAGCATACAATATGCATACCTATCTTCCACAACAGCTTCCAAATAATAAATAAACAAATAAAGTAAAACAAACAATATTGCACATCAATTACATAACATGCTTGAACACCATAAGCAATAATACCCCAGAAGCATGAGTAAGACCATATATAAGAAGATAAAAGTTACTAAGGTCGATAACAAATGCAGCTTGAGGTAAAGATTTTTGTTTGACAGCAGCATGATGCAAAGCTATTGACAGAAATTTCCAGCACTAATAAAAAGACCATAGATAAAATAATATAAAATAAAATAAAAACTAGGAAATTTGATTTTCAGAAACGCTTTGTACATACCTACACCTGACTTGAGAATCAAGGAACCGGGACCAGCAAGGAACTTTTCTTTCAATCTGCCACTTTTGATCTGACACGATTTTTGTATAATCTGGAGAATTAAGGGATGCAAGTGTCCATAGGTTGTCAAAGTAGGACACAACCTGTTTTGCAATTATTGGACAACCAACAAGATAGATTCCAAGTTCATTCACCTGCATACATTATAAAATGTACCATGGTCAAAATACAAAATGGTTCAACTACAATCTACCATCTAATATGATAGTAGGAGATCAGTAAACATTACTAGATGCAATCATGCAAGTGTTGAAACTTTTAACACTATCGATGTGCGTGAACCTAATATGACAGATATCTGTATTACAGTGCTCCTAAATGCATCAGCAATTCAAATAAGTTCTAGTTTTTATATATTCAGAACAGTAGATTTTGCATTTTACTATAATTCATGATAAAGTAAGCAATAAACTAAACTACAAATGAATGGACCTGAGTAAGAGATCTCCACTCCATGTTCGCAGATCCAATATATACATCTCGATTATCCGACACCCATATCTTTGAATGGATTAAACCTTTTTCCCACCATTCACTAAGTAACAAAGTCACATTCTTTACATTTGGTCTCCCCGAAGCAAGTTCGGCTGGTTCCGAGGTATAATAAGGGTTTCTTCCTGAGTGTGATAGCAACCTACATTCCAGAATTGAAAAAAGAACACAACTTGCATAGTTGGATGGTGATATCAATTAATACAAAATTATTATGAATGATAAGTGAGCCAAAAAAACTTAACCTGATATTGACATTGCGATCAGCAGCATTCTCTAGGGCTTTGTAAACACCATAACCCTCATGAGCACCAAAATTCTGCAAATCATCTTTGGAGTATCCATAATCCCCTGAAAGAGGATTTTCAGGTTGAGCTCTCAGCTGCCAGTACTGAGTTGTAATGTCCAACGTCTGGGATGAGTTCCCAGCCAACCACCGAAACACGTCCGCTATACACCATTAAAAAAGGAGAAAAAAAATATTCAAGGGATACAACTGAGCAAAAACAAGAACTAGAACTAGAAGACAAGATCTAGCTTGAGGACTGATAAGTAAACAGTTAAAAGAGAAGCTTGTTTAGTATTTCATGAATTTTCCGAGATAACAAACAGGAATTAAGTGGGGAAAAAAAAAAAAAAAAAGCAAAAGAAAAGAAAAAGAAAAAGAAAGAAATTACCTGTAGAGAGGACGCCAGAAACACGGGGGAGGTGGAGCAAATCGGTAGGAATTGATTGGACAAGCCAAGCTGTGCATTGCGGTGAAGATTGAGAAACAGCAGCAAGAGAAAGCGATGAGAAAATATCAAACACTAACACAACAAGAATGAAATTTCTTCCTGTTTCTATGCAACTCACTTTCATCGTCTCTTCTCTTCCCTCCTCTGTGTCTGTATCAAAAACTAGTGGAAAAGTCAAATTTCCATTAAGCAATAAAAATTTTACAGACTATAAAAATCTCCTGAATTCTGTACATGGGTCCCACTCTCGTTCTTCAGTTATTCAATGATGCATACAGCACTATGATGCCAAGAGATTTGCAAAATAAACCACGAGATACATAGCTTCTTTAATTACACCATTAATAATTCTAATGACACTGGATTAGTATTCTCCATGAAAGCCATTGTCTTGTCTAACTCCTAAATTCTCCAACTCAAAATTCACCTTAAAAAAAAAAAAAAAAAAAAATCACTTCATATTAATTTTTTAGATGATTTTGCGTTGACTTACTATAACATTTTTTCATAACAAATATACTAATATAGAATCTACCAAAAATAAAAATACTAAAATAGAAAATAGGAACTTCGTTATTCAGTGAAAGTTTACAGTCAGAATTTTAGTAGTAATTTTTTATTTTATTTTATTTATTTTCCCCTTCTTTCCCTTTTCCTCAGCCAGCCAATAATCTGGGGCATGGTAAATAAATAAAAGCAAATCCTTTCCAACCCAATTATTATATTTATGTACAATGGAAGTCGATACAAACATGTTGCATAAACATGCCTCAATTGTTGTTTCCACTATAGCCTCATAAAAAAAAAATAATAATAATAATAAAATAAAAAAAAAATCATAAACACGCATAAACTACTTTTTGGTGGATTCCGCAGTTTGATTAAATCTTTTAATTATTTATAAACAATTGATTAAATTTAAATAACACCAAGAGAATACAAACATCACACATGGCTAAAAGAAATAATAGAATGCGAATAGACGTAGCTTTTAAAGAAGAACGTTAATAATAATAATAAGTGGGGAAAATAACAATAATAAAGAACTTTAAAAAGGTGGGAAAAAAAATAATAATACGGCATTTCTGTTTTACATATCTGCTTTGATATATTCAGATATAATAATTTAATGGTAATAAAGAGATCTGACTTCTTATCTTCTGACTATCAAAGTTATCAAGAGAAAAGAGTTTTCAAGTTCATCTACTCAAACTCCATATCTTCAGCTCATTTGGTCCTCTGAAATGGAGCTTTTGCAGTCTCGAGACTCTTTAACAAGTTTACAAGTTGTCATTAACTTGTACAAGAACGACCCAACTCTTCCACAGGCACAGCATAGGGAGAATTCCAATCAGCATCGAAGATTTCTTGAAGTTGCGAAACAATGGCAGGATTATATGTACCAAAGCTCACCCCTGCTGTTGCATAAAAGTAATCCCATATAAGATTGCTTGTCCCAATATTGGCTCGGACATCACTCACTGCGTACTTTCCATGGTTGACCCTGGTAAAACCCGGGTAGATATTTCCAGTCTTAGCTTTATGGTGCTTTGCGGGTCCTGTCATGTTGTAACCTGGAACCATGTAGTACTTTATCTCTACTTTACCAGAACATTTCTTGTACTTGGACGACGAGCAGAGAACATTTGTGTAGAGAAGAGACTTCAGATACTGATCTGTGTTGTTGATAAAATGTGTCCAGTATGCTACCAATATCTTCACTTTTGCATGTTTTCCAAACACAACCTAACATATTCATATTCCATGTACTTGCTGAGATTATACATCGTAATCCATTACCAGCTATGCTTATAAGAGCAGTAAAAGAATTTCAAACAAAAACTTCAATAGCAATGATGAATATGAAAAGCAATTAAACCTCTATCCACTCTGTACTTACAAACTATACAACACTGGCCAAACTGATTTGCTACCAAATCTCTAAGAAAAATTATAATGCTTCAAGGGAATACAAATGGTAAAATGGACAATGGAAGTTACCTCCGATATTGCAGAGGAAAGGGATGACCAGTAAACTGTTTCCTTCGTATATTGGGACTGACCAAGCCAGTCCATGGTACTTATCCTTAAACTTGATCCGTATCCAACAGATTTAATAGTATCCAACCATGCTTGTTCATCAGGCTGGTATCTGCCAAATGAAAGCTGCAACCATCATGGGGCATCAAAATGTGAGTGAAGATTAAAGTTCAATACCCATTTCGAAGATTTACAATTGCTTTTAGTATTTTTTATCATCTGAATAAAAGCATGACACTAACCTATTCCAAAAAACATAAGCATATAGAACTAAACATTGCAATGATGAAAAGAATTAAAGTCAAGCTGTGATGCATGCTTGTTGGCATTGATACATAGGATTCCAGAAGCCGCCATTTGGAGTCTGTTTTATGAATGCTATAGATGGTTCATCTAGAGGATGAATTTTCCTTCCAACTCTACCAAAAAGCATCAATAACAAGTATCTAGTGACCAATTTTTATTTTTTATTTTTCTCCTTTTTTTTTGCAATTTTATAGCATAGATATCAGAAATTAAACTTTATACAATCCCCTAATTACCTCTGGAGGAGCGAAAGAGAGATAGCTGACTTGAGGCTCCAAAGCTGGATAATCACGGCCAGGAGTCTTGATTGGCAATTTAAAAACTTTAGGGCTTGCCAGTATAGGATATCCTAATACATAGGGAATATCCTCAAATCGAGGAATAGGTGACCTGCAGTGTCACAGCTACCTGTTGTAATTATGTGGATCTAGTTATCGTGAATGATGGAATTGTAATAGAAGTTTCAAGTAGGCTTCTGAGAATACGTGAATTGACAGTGCAGTTTGGTTAAGTATATAATACTACACTGAAGTTAAATGAAGACTTATAAAGCACAGAAGAATGTGATTCCCGCTTTCCAAATAGCTTCCAGATAAAAATAGAATGCTATATACTGAATAAATTGCATATCATACGTGGACAGCATAAGCAACAGTACCCTAGAAGCAGGGATGATAGCATATATGAAAAGGCAAAATTCTAAAATAGGCAGAGCTATTAATGTTCCACAATTTCTTACACAACTGGAGATTCTATAAACAATATCACACTCGGTATCAAACATACCTACACCTCAAATCAGTATCAATGAATCGTGACCAGCAGGGAACTTTTCTTTCAATCTGCCATTGTTGATCTGAAACAGTGTTTGTATACTCAGAAGAATTAAGAGATGCTAGCGTCCATAAGTTGTTAAAGTAGGCTTCAACCTTTCTTGCTATTTTTGGACAACCAACAAGATAGATTCCAAGTTCTTTCACCTGCATATGTTGAACATATACAAACGTGTAAGACATTCTGTAATACTAACATGCAGGAATAATTAGTAGAGTAAAAGTACAAAGCAACAGGAAGTTAGCAACAAGGAAGTTTCCTGGAAAAAAGAAAATGAATATATGCCTTTCGCCCTGCTTCACAGAAAAAGACCAAAATTAAACAATCTATAAGTATGATGATTTCCACAAGCTCTTACTTTCAATGTGTCACTGGGCCTTGACATGGATGGTAATTATATTGGATGTTAAAACAAAATAATGCAGCCCAAAGATCCATCATCTATATTCTCAAGAAACTTGGTCCCAGACGACTTTCTAAACAGGTTTTACCTAAGAAAACATGTTTAATGGATGCAAAAGCTGATAATTTAACGTTATAAATCCATCAACCTACAGTATCCGATCTGTGCTTTCAATGTGTCACTGGGCCTCGATATGGATGGTAATTATATTGGATGTTAAAAAAAATTAATGCAGCCCAAAGATCCATCATCTATATTCTCAAGAAACTTGGTCCCAGAAGACTTTCTAAACAGGTTTTACCTAAGAAAACATGTTTAATGGATGCAAAAGCTGATACTTTAACTTTATAAATCCATCAACCTACAGTACCCGATCTGTGCTTTCAATGTGTCACTGGGCCTCGACATGGATGGTAATTATACTGGATGTTAAAACAAAATAATGCAGCCCAAAGATCCATCATCTATATTCTCAAGAAACTTGGTCCCAGAAGACTTGCTAAACAGGTTTTACCTAAGAAAACATGTTTAGAGGATGCAAAAGCTGATACTTTAACGTTATAAATCCATCAACCTACAGTATCCGATCTGTGCTTCCCCTCCTAAGCGCAGCCGCAGAAGAAACAAGTAACAGCTTCTAATGAAATAGGAGATTTTTCCTTTCCTAATTCATGGTAAATTAAGCAATAATCTATATTTCAAACATACCTGAGTAAGAGATTTCCAGTCATTGTTTGCAGATCCAATATATACATCTTGGCGATTTGATATCCATACTTTTGTATGGACTATGCCTGACCCCCACCAATCTCCAAGCAACAAAGTCACATTCTTTACATTTGGCCTTCCTGAAGCAAGGTTGGATGGTTCTCTAGTATAGTCAGGATATACTCCTGAGTGTGACAGCAATCTAAATGATATCCAATTAGAAAATATAATAGTTAGCATAACAACGAAAAAATACGAACATGCTTCTATTTAAGAAGCAAGAAATACAGTACAAATTATACATGAGTAACACATCCATACACATTACACATGAATAATTGGATGTTTCTATTCAACTCATACAAAACTACAAGCAACAATACAGTACCATTTTCATTGCGTCTTTAAATGAAATTTGCAGAAAATTCCAAATTTGATTGGGAACTAGAAATATAAAAACCCAAAAGACCCTGTTGATGTTCATGAGGTTGTAAACCCAAATGGGAACTGTACCTGATACTAACATTGCGGTCAGCAGCATTCTCTATAGACTTGTAAACTTTTGAGCCTTCCTGAGCACCAAATTTCTTCATATCGCGTTTCGAGTATCCATAATCCCCTGAACGAGGATCTTCAGGATGCGCTCTCAGCTGCCAGTACTGTGCTATTATGTCCAGCCTCCGGGAAGAATTCCCAGCCAACCACTGGAAAACGTCCGCTAATCCACCATCGTAAACCAAAAAAATAAAAAAAGTAAAAAAATAAAAATGATTTCTTTCTTATTATTAGAAAATAAACCAAATGGATGACTAAAGATTTCAAAAGTTCAGATTTTGCTGAATTTTCTAGCTAGATTTCAAAAGTTCAGATTTTGCTGAATTTTCTAGCTAACCAAACAGAGAGGAAGATTGAAAATATTACCGGTAGCAAGAACGCCAGAGACGGGACGGAGGTGGGGCATATCTGTAGGGATGGACAGGACGAGCCAAGCTTTGCATTGGCGTGAAGTATCAGTGACAACGAGAGAAAAACGAAAACTAACTAATACAAAGACAGCAATAATAGCTATGCTTCTTCTTCTGTAATTCGCTTCCATCTTCCTCCACTAAATCCCACACTCACAGTGAGAGTGAGTGTGTGAATTCCAGGGGGGGGCGAAGAAGAAAAGGAGAAAGTCAAACCTGGAAGAATATCCCAATACAAGTTTTGCCGCTGATTTCTGGCGAATGAATTATATAAATGTTAGTTATTTTTTTTCTTTTACCCCAACAAATCATTCAGCATACCTTAAATTACGGTCGTACCCTTTACGTTGCAACATTTTCCTTATCCCTTTTTCTCTCTCATCTTGTTGGGCCTTTAGAATCTGCGCTTGAAATGGCCCAAAATGGACAAACTTTTATAGGACCTACCGAGGAATTCTTTGGCACTGGACGGAGGTATTCAGGAAGACAAGCTTTTGTTCCGACTGCCAAGAATTCCTGACTATTGAATGGGAAGAGGTTATCAAGCTACAATAAGTTCTGATATGCAATGTCAAACAGTTCAGCGTTAAAAAACATAACAATTTTTATATAGAATATTTTATCTTAATATTTTACTTTATTCTTGTGATCATTAAATTTATGATAATTAATTGAAAGTGGCAGTGACAATCACAAATAACACTCTCCAAAATGACAATAGTACGAAGTATAAATTCCACGACCATGAATGATTCGTACATAATTTTCCCCAAATAACAAAAATATATATATATATATATATTACGACATCAATTAAAGAAACAAGTTATAATATAAGTTATAATATAAGACGAAAAGAACATGATATTTTTCTAGATCAATGTAAAATATGAAATAAGCAAATACATATCACGGGAAAAGATAGATAATAATACAATTTGGACCCACAAATGTTGAGAGAGGCACACGAATACAGGGATTAACGGAACTTTTTTTTTTGGTGGGCTAAATACACAGATTACATATCTACTACTACAGTAAAACACCCTCTCTCTATGGCGGTAATTTGCAGATAGAAAAACATAAATTCATCATTTAGCTACAACAAAATCATTCCTACCACTTTTTACACTTGGCAGTTGGAGCATCTTCCTCAATTGTTGAGGTTCTAATTAGAGCGCCAAAGTAAACTACCCTTCTAGGAAATGGAATGCCTTCTCTGTCTTGAAGATGAACCAGAGGACTTTGTATCCCCCGGAGCCATTGATGTGGGACTCTGAGAGCTCCCAGATGTCTCTGAACTTTTATTCTCTCCATGTCCCCCTTTACCAACTGCCCATAGTTTGTCAAATATTCTCCTCGACCGAGATGGCAATAGTTGCACACCGCTTCTACTGCTTTTGTTGTTCCTCTTGGTTAATTTACCATTGGTTGGAAACTCCTCATTTAACTTCATCTGGCTCATCATCTGATTCTTGAGGGATTTGCAGTTCTCCGCAGCTGGCTTCTCACATTCTTCATCTGTGTTTGTTGTAGAACGTGAGGTGTCACGGGGATGATCTTTAACGGATCTTGCACTTGCAGAGGTTCTAACCTGCTCAAAAAAGAGAACTTGAACCACCACCCGGAGTGGAAGCCTCTCGTTCTGTGCAGCATGCATGGATGCGTCCATTGTCAGTTTCTTGACATCCATTAAACTGCATACTTTCTTCCTGTCAGCTTTTGACAAACTGGGATGTTCCTGAAGACAAAAATAAATACTAGATATCAGCAAATGCACTAAAACTCCAAATGATGAACATCCATCTAAAATGCCAGTGCTTCACATTTGTGGGTCAGTTTTCACACTAAACAACTATCAATGACCTAAATTCTCTAATTTGCAATTTTGAATACATATGCTACATTTTGTGCTTAACAAGGATGATGAGGAAGTGTCACTACTACCAAATAACAACCAGAAAGTGATAACTTAAAACAGGGAAAGCTCAGAGGTAAGAGTTAGTTCCAAAAGATTTGCATTTATCAATTCAGGGGAAGAGATAACCTCCCGAAAGTGATAACTTAAAACAGGAAAGCTAAGAGGTGAGAGGTAATTCCAAAAGATTTGCATTTATGGATTTAGGAGAAGAGATAACATCAAAAGTAACAAGTTAACAACACATGGTTGTACTGCTACCAACATCTCTTCTTGATGTAACCTTCCCAAGGCAGGGAGATGGGACAACAAAAACCAAACAGCTCCAGGCTAGATATAATGGTAAAGCCCAACAGAACTTTTCACTGTGCTCAACTTGCACCTTACAAGAATGACAGTCGCAACTCTACTCAAATCAAGAGACAGTTAGACCATAGCTAAAAGAATTTGACAGATGGAATGAAATCCTACCTTCAGGTAAATGTCAATTGCTTTGTACAAACCATCATGAATCGGCCTTGCTGAATCAGGAATGGATGTTGACAAGTTTATGAAGCTAGAAAGTGTAAGATTTGGATCGCTTGCAATTTCTGCAAGATATCCATCAATCAATCTACCAACATTTAATAGGGATGCACTGCCTAAGATGAAATTATCTGTGCCCTTCATATTCTTATCAACAACATCCGAACCCCAATTACATTTCTCATGAATTGCAAATCGGCTTACAATGGATTGAACCAATTCAACATCATATATGGTAATTTGGGGCGACTTTGCTGGGATCAATAAATCACTAACACAAGCTTCATGCAACTTCAAGCTTATCTTCTTCACCAATTCTTCCTTCAATGTCTCATCTGTGCCAACCAAAATAGCAACTTTCAACAGTTTCAACAAGAAACTACATGAGCAACCCATACCTTTATCAGTAGGCAATAAGCAAATAATTGTTTCCACAAGAGATTTGTTTCTCCATGTATGAGCATCAGAAACCAAAGCATCAATAGAATCTGGCAACCACCTAACTGCGTAAGTTTTCAGTGCCTCCCCAATCACAGCACCATCCATTCTTCCCTTAGACTTTACAGCAATCATTACTCTTTTGTAGAGATCAATATCCAGCTCACATATATCTTCAACCCACCAATCCTTTGGGACAGATTCTATTTTTTCTCGGAACTTCATCCCATCTTCAACAATTTTATCAGCTTCTGCTAATTTTCTATTAAATGTGTAGGACCAGCTAACATTTGCAGGGTCCACAGAAGTTTTAGAAGCAATGGAATCTATGCATCTTCCTATGATCTTCAGATCCTCAGACCATGGCAAAAGAGATTTTGTGGTTTGGAGAACGATAATGGAATCCTTCCAGCTACGGAAGATACTTGAGTTGAGAAATACCTCAATTTTAAATATCAGATTACCCCGGTCAACATCTTCAGTCATTTCAAGATACTCAGCCGCACAACGAGCAGCCACAACATTGTATGCATTGAGAGTAACAGTCATACCATAGCAAAATTTTGCGCATATTTCAAAGGCTTTTGGCCCACCAGGGAAATCCGCCATTTGAATTTCATCAGAACTCTCCTCACTGGCTTTTGAAACTAGTTTTTGTAAACGATTGCTTCTGGACAAAAGAGGGAACTGCAAAAACATCAGGCCAAAATCATAAGATAAGAAAAGGTTAAACAAGCTAAAGAGAGGCTGCAACAGGCCCATTGTTTTCTCGTTGTGTTCCACAAAGTAAAAAAAATAGATAAATAATACTCTTGAAGGTTCCGACTTATTCAGGTAGGGGTCATCTATTTATTTTCATACATATATATATATATATATATATTCTTCAATGAGGCATAGCAATCTAGCAGTTAAAAGCTACCAACAAAGGAAGGAACCTTTATGCTCAAGTTGTAAATAACACTGTTCATGCCCATCACACACAGCAAGTATGGGCTAAATAAATGCTACAATCCTCCCATCTTCCCCATAAAATTATAAATAGCAAAAGATACAGTGAATTTGAAAAGAGCTATCATATATACGGAGACCTAACAGACATTTATGCAGCTAAAGTCCCAGCAGAGAGCATCTCTGTAGAACAACCTGAAATTAGAGAAACCATAATTGATGAAACCACCCGACCTTAGTTAAGACTGGTTCAAACTACATTGTCGTGGTTATATACAAAAATACCACTTCCTCATTGATAACTGTTACATTTGGTTAATCACATCAGCACGATTTGAACAAACCAAATCCAACAGCAGAACATAATAAATACCCATCTCACTTTAGGATGATAATATAACGAGGAAAATATACCTTGTGGAGGCAAAACTTCACTTCACCAACATTTATGATGACATCTGTAGCCAATTCAGATGAGACATATCTGCATAATTATATGAAAATTAGCTAAGGCCACAGGCAAGATAGTACAAGGTCTATTAATTTAACAAAATCATAACGAGGACATATATCAATGGTTCACGAATTGGAACAAGACAAAAAGAGAAGCTTTCATATTGTTTTCCACTGTCCTAATGCATGCAAGACAAAATTATACACATAACAGCAATGTGAATTCAACTCTATCCAGTGACACAGACTTCATAATTCTAATCATATGTAGAATTTTTGCAATAGCCTCTACTCTGTAACAACAAAATGAAGATGATGCATTAATAACGTAGATTAACCAATAATCTAGTGGCCCAAAAAAAAAAAAAAAAAAGGCAAGTAGCTTTTAGAATCCAAATATCTTAAATAAACAGAGATTAAAGATTTCTTCTGCATAAATGTTTATTTCATTAGCATATGGACAAGTAGAAATTTATCGATTTCAACACTACAGCTCACATGTTCTCCACATAAATAGGCCTAATATGCAGACTTTAATTGAATGACGGGTTTAGGCTTTAGACAGAGTTCTTCAAAGTCTAATACCGCAACAAATTAACAAGTGTCCCACTATTTTGAGGAAGCAAATGGAATCCAGTTAGTGGGAACAACGTTTTTTTCTCTTTCCTAAAGACATCTTTCCCCTGAGAAATAAAAGCTAGCTTAGTTCTCAATTCAGGTTTACAAGTTCGAAATCAAATTTCTCACTAAGAATTCCCACATAATGGGAACTAAAAAGTGAAACCCCGTTTCAAAGGCCCTATCAGTGCTCAAAGTTTCTAAGTTCCATTAACCTAGTAATGATTAGAAAAGTCCTACCACTAATATAATACCACGATTATCTACTTCAAACCAACCACCAATTTGGCTCGGTTTCAGCCAAGCAATCCAACTTGCAAGATGACATCATCCACATTTAAGAGCTCATGAAATTCCATTCCTTAACATGCTCCTGTGACAACGACATGTGCACCTACATGGTAATGAAAATCATCCACCCAACCAAAGCCCCCAACCCCAAAGCCAACTTTTCCTATTAACTGTAAGTCCGAATTTCCGAATATAATCACCAATCAGACCTCATATGGAGATACGGAAAATATATATATATATATATATATATAAAACGTTGGTAGAAGCAATGTCATCGTTTACAGGAGGAATGTGACCACCGTGATGATTAAAGGGCCTTGGGTACTCAATATGACTTTACCACGTTTGGACCACAAACTCAATAAAAATGGAACAGCTTCAAGACAGGACCACCTCCTGAATAACCTTAGGGACCCTCTATATCCGTCCGTCCACAATAATCTAATGGAAATAACAATAATTCTATAGCAACAACAGTACAAAAACACCCATGTGCTTTTCTTTTTCTTACATTGATTTCTTATTTTTAACATTTTTCCAAGTTCATCATATGGTGTGGTTAATTTTTTGCTTTTTCATCTACTATTAAATATCACCCTTTTTACTTTCTTTTGGCAAAGCTTTTCATATTTAAAATTACACCCAAGAACACAAAAAAAAAAAAAAAAAAAAAAGAAGAGAAAGAGCGATGGATCCAATTAAAATCTTCTCCAAGCAAAAAAAAAAAAAAATAGAGGGAAGTTAATGTCTCAAAGAGAAGCTAAATATATCTATAGCATTGGCGTTAAAGGCAAAATTTAACTCTAATTCCAACGAAAACAGTAACATCAAATAAAAGAAAATAGCATAAAAATATAATAATAGAGAAAACTCAAGAGTACCATAACATCTTTCAAGGGAAGAAAGAAAAGAAAAGCTCCTTTACCTGACCGATTTTCCCTCAGCTTGAAACGCATCAGGCTTCGAACCCAGTTTCATAAACTTCATTTTTACCCTCCAAAAATACCTCTCTGCCGCACCCAAAATTACAGGGAAAAAAAAAAAAACTTTCAGATAGATACCACACAAATCACGCCACTTTCTCCTCTGAAGATGCTATCTATCAACCAGCTTTCTCACTCTAAAATGGCGGGTTCTGCAACTCCTCTCTTCCTACAGCTTAACCAGACAAAGACACCAGAATAGAGCTTCTTCTTCTTCTTCAAAGCCTCCTCTGTTTCTTTAAAACACGCAACCACTGGATCATAACAATAAACATTGGAATGAGACAATCCCTGCAAGATTTTCTCCTGTCCAGCCCTTATACCACCGTCTCGATTTTCGCGTTGTTCCCATCGACTTCCAGCCTTTATGATGACATTGATGACGCTCTTATATAGATTTTTTAAAATATATATATATTAAAAAATCTCAATTCGAAAACCTTAAAAAAAAAAAAAAAAATCTTACAATGACGCTTCAGGATTTTAAAGAAAATGGCTTGGGGAACAAGAAAAAAAAAAAAAAAAAACAGATAGAGAAAACTATTTGGATACAGAAATTTCTGGCGTCGGGGAGAGAAAGAAATAATTGTAGAGCAAATGTAATTAGGAGCCAGCTATGTAGACAGAGAGAGCTTAGGAGGCAGAGAGGGAAAGGTGTGGGGGGGAGTTATATCTCGCTTTCTCTCTGAAACAAGCTCATCATAAATTCTCGCCGCCTTTGCTTTAAATCACACTGATCCGCTGAAGATCTTCTTTGTTTTTTATTTTTCTTTTATCTTTTGTAAAATTGCAAAAAATATATATTTTCTCTTTTTTCTCTCGTAGCGCAAATCTCAATGAGTCGTCCTCCTCTGGTTTTTTGTTTTCGTATCTCTCACTCACTCTCTCTAATACGTGATGATATATCTCATGACTGTAGCTCTGACGCAGCTGTTCCCTCCCTGTTCTGTTCTGTAGCCACTGAATATTTGCAGCAAAAAAAGATAAAATGAAAAAATAAAATTTAGAGAGAGAGAGAGAAAAAAACAAAAGGGGGAAGGAAAGTTAGAGAGAGAAAGTGTTTGGGTGTAGTCTGTTTAATGCGTGTGTGCGTGTGTGTGTGTATAGGGAGAAGAGGGAAGTAGGGGACTCTGTTACAGGGTCGCTCGGAAGGACTTTTAAGGAGCTTTTTATGCCGTTAAAGCACGCCACCCTCTTATTGACCATTTTACCCCTATTGTTTTCTCCTATTCTCCAAAATACCCTCTTCCCTCCCTTCCGGCCACAAAGTTAAAAATTTCCCACGTTCTTTAACCGTTTGACGCGTAGTAATGACTTTTGACTTTTTTCGAATGCCACATCATAACATTGGGTGGGAAGCCCATAGAGAAGAAAAACGGAACCACCCCACTAATCAAAACCCACGTTCCTAATTTATCTAATTTCCTCTGTTTTTAACATTATTATTAACCTCCAATCCTACTTTACCTTTCTTGTCTTGGTTTTTACTTCTTTTTTTTTTTTTTTAAAACTTCTTTTTACAATTTTGAAAGGGTTCCCACTGCCCCAATCCAATCAATAAATAGTTGGAGGGACCCATATTTACGATCCGAGCTAATCAATTAGCTCCATTTAATTAAACCTCTGCTGCATCTGCCTTATGGGAGTTGGATCAGATCTACAAAACAAAAAAAGTATTAAATTACGAAACCCATGCAGTGATGAGTCAAAGAAGCATTTCAGAACACATGGATTACTAAATTGCAAGGGGCTTAAGTTTTCAAGGCAAAATCTTAAAATTAAAAATAATAATAATAATAATAATAATAAAATCCATGTTACCAACTGTTTAAAGAAGTCGAAATTTGTTTCATATGTTAAGGAATATATTTTTGGGGTTGGATTGTGGTTAGGCGCAACGAGATCAACTTAGTTATCTTAAAAACTGAGTAAAATGGAAGTGAGTAAAAAAAGTCAACCATTGAGATTAAAAAATGGTGAGCTTTTTGTTGTAGAAATTAGGTGGGCGATTTAACTAATACTAATTTTAACTTGGCAACAAATTTTGACTAACTCCTTTCAACAACTACGTCGTTTTCTGCATCTGGTTTAAGCGAGAGCAAAATTCGTGAAAGTGTTTTTCGCTGCTGCCGGAAACTGTTTGTTGATTTTTTATTTATTTTTTTTTTTTTTACGTGCCCAATTTATGAATATAGGTACAAATACAATTTTTATACTTTCTTTTGTCCACAATTGTGCTTTGCAGCGGCAACGTATTGTGGTCCTGTTTTTGTATATCTTGTCATACTGTTGAAAATGTGCATTGTTTTCACCCTCAGATTTACTCTGAATTTTTTCTTTTTGTTCTTTTGGTATTGTCTGTTTAAACTTCAAGATATTAATGACTATTACGTTAGAAAACAAATAAATAAATAAATATAAAAGGAAGAAAGTATTAATGACTGTGCCTTACCAGTGCTGTTTGTTCTTAAAAATTTGAATCAAAAATTGCTTCTTTTATTGTACCCCACTAACAATGAACAAATAATAACAAATGAATGCTGTATGATATGAGTAATTGGCATCATTTCTTTTTGAATTGAGCATGTTTTAGTATTTTAAGTTTTTTTTTTTTTCAGAATTGTACTTATACAAATGGTTCTTTAACTAAATTTTATTTGTATAAATAAATCTTAAACTAATAAAGCTTTAACATTTTAAGGATAAAATTAAAAATAAAAAAAAAACTTTAAAAATCAAAATACAATATATATATATATATAGAATTAAATGTTAAAATATATTCAATTCAAAATGAAAATACATTAATTACTCCTACAACAATTCAAAACGTAAAACTGTTATTATTATTATTTTTTTTTTTTGGGTATAAACGAGACCAACGTACAAAAGCGAGTAAAACCTATGCAAATTGATGAAACAATGACACGTCATAAGGGTATGAAATAAACAAATTTAGTATTGTTTTATGTACATCAAAATCTTGCCATTAAAACATTTTAATTGGCTATGATTTTTAGATATTAATCTTTTTCAAATTTAAGATAGACCTTTGAAACAAGGACAAGTTGATAGTGAGCTGTATTTATTAAAAATGGGAGGACCATATTCTTTTTTTTTTTTTTTTCTGAAACTGAAGTGTGAAATAAACCCAAAACACCAATCCTTTTTAAATTTTACTTAAAAAAGAGCCACATTACATTATTAAAGCAATCACATGTGATACATGACAACTTTTCCAACTTCAATGATAAGAAAATCTTTAAAAAAAGAAAGAAAAAAAAAAAGTAAACTTTTACCACTTATTTGTTTGTTTATTTATTTTATCATGATTCATGAACTCCCAATACGTAATTATTTCTATAGTAGTACCAAACCTATTCATGCTAGGAGGCCTATTCAATGGAAAAGGAAAAAACCTTACATTTTACCATTTTTTGCTAAGAAAATAAGAAATGTGTCATTCACCTTGTCAATCGAGGTGAGGATTGAAATATTATTTCGACGGCAAATCATAATTCACCCTTATCTTTTATTTTGATTGATAGGTTTGCATGGTCCCGAAGCTACTAATTATGTGAAGTTTGAAGAAGGAAAATGGTAAGAGGTGGTAGAGGAAGTAGGGGACCTTTTATTACGTTGTGTAGGCGTTCTACTACTACATGCGTTGGTGCTTAATTACCTGGTCCAAATCACCTCCCTTTCGTATTCAGTCCCTCACAGCCTTTACAGCTGCGCGAGCCATGATTGTCTCCGTCAACCACCACCAACTTTTGGAGAGTGTGTCTGTGTGCGTGTGTGAATATATATATATATATATATATATATATATTTCCAAATTCAAAACTTATACATACAAATACTAGTGCCCATATTTTTCACCTGCATAGTTTTTAATTCATGCCACTGACTCATTTACTATTTGTACAAACAAAATAGTACGAAATTTGCAAGGTTTTTACCTTTTACAAGCAAAGAAAGTATAAAAGAAAATTATTCACCCAAAAAACAAAAGTATAAAAGAAAATTTTACTATTTTATTTTTTCTTTTCCATATTTAACATTGTACAATATGGAAAATGTTTTCTATCCAAGCTACGAAAATTCATGATGTTCGGTAAACAATCCCCATTTAATAATATACAATACATACAATTGTTTCTATAGGATAACTAGTAATAAAGTCCCTATTTTATCCGATATTGACAGTTCAATTCAATTGTCATTAAAATGGCAAAACTACATATATCATCCATATGCAAATGCAATCTACGAGAGAGCATTTGACTATAATTTTAATGTGATTATGTAAGGATACACGTCAAGTAGTGGCACATACTATGCATAGAACCCAACGAGAAGATAAAATAAAAACTTAGATGATAAAGAAGCAAAAAGGGGAGCATCTTTGTTAAATGATTTATAAGAGAGAGAGGGGAGAGAGATAGAGAGAGAGAAAGAGAGAGTGTGTAAAAAGGAGGAATTATTGTTGAAATAGGCGTGGGAATAAAACCATCATAAATAAATGATGATGGGTGGGTCCAAAAGTGGCCAAGCATATAATGGTAAAGGGAAGGGTGTGGTGTGGATGGGCTTTTACTCGGCAGATGGCCGATGTGGGGGACCATAAGGCTCCCTTTATGCCCAACCCCTCCCTCCCTCCCTCCGTGTGTGTGTTTTGAAGAATATAAAGTTGCACGTTTTGGGTGATTGGTGGTATTTCTGCTTGGCCTTCGAGATTTCAAGATTCTCTCCAGGTTTTATGCTCTTAAAGCTAAACATGATTGGACTAACTACTTACTACGTATCTCTCTCTACCCCACCTCCCTACCCTAACTAACAAATTACTCTACAAAATGTATTATTATCCTAAAAAATATTGCACTCATCTGCACAAACACCTTCTAAAACAATATATTCAAAATCAAAGTGTTTTTGTTTACTATGTTTCTTGCAACAAACCTGAAAAAACAAAGATTTCACCCGTTGTAAAAAAAAAATAATATTTATGTAAAACATACATGTTATCTAAAGTGTCGGTGTTTTGGTCATTACTCTAACGAATTGACATGCCAAGTGGGGGAATATGGATAGATCATAGTTCTTGGATATCCTTATTGTTCTCAATCCAAGTCGCTGCTTATTTCGTCTCATGCATTTAATTTCCTGACCATGTCATAGAAATGTGAAATGATACAAAATTTTATACATTGAATGCTGATGTAATCTGTTTCTATATTATAAGTCAAAAAAATAAAAAAATAACTATTCATTTTTCTTGATGTATTTAAATGCCATATATATCATTCATCCCATCAACGTTGATGATGGCAGACACCGGAAAACTAGTACATATAGTTACAAAAGCGTAATGCAGCAAAGAAAGCTCTCAAATGCTATTTCATAAAAATGGGAAAGAAAATTAAAAAAAAAAAAAAAAAAGGAAAGGGGGAAAAAAGAAAAAAGAAAGTGCTTTCAGTGACAATGGTGTGCCAGACCAAAAGAGAAAGCGAAAGGAACAAAGAAAAGAAAAGTGCCGGATTCTTGTCACGTCCTCTTATGTACACAAACCGAGTATCTAAACGTTGATATATGAATTACGTAGAAAAAGATTCACTTTACACGATTCAACATTCAATTGAAAATAAAAATAAAGGTAAGAAAAAAGCAAAAAAGAGAAAAAAAAGAAAAAAAGAAAAAAAGGAAAAAGCCAGATATGTGTTTTAGGCACAAGAAGACAGATACAACATTCTAAAAACTGGAAGATGACAAATAAATTATGAATTGTAGTTTTTAAGGCATGGATATTATGTTAATGTCACACAGCATTTGGTTTTGTGCAGCCCATTTCAATAAAAGCGACTAAACCCCCAGCTAGAGTTGAAACCGTCACTCTCAGTTTATGCACTCATATGTGTCTTTTCCTTGTCACTTTGAATTTTCCCTTATTAACTTTTTCTTTTTTCCCCTTGACCAAACAACTTTAACAATAATGGACAAGAGACTCGCCTCGCTTTTCTATTGCAAAGCTCTAACCATTTTTATCCATTTTGGAATACGACTACACTACACGTCCCTTTGACACCCAGAGAGCTATAAACCAAATAAATAATCAATTATGTTTTTCCCTTTAATTTTATTTTTTTTAATCGTGCAACACGAAGATGGTTTACATGTGTTAAGCACTGATTTGCCTCTAGATAACAGCATGGAATAAAATATGTAAGACAAAATAAAAATTGCTCAAGATTAAAATTACATGATTATAAAATATAAATGAAATATACTCAAACTGAGTGTATATAGTTATTTGTGTGGTGTACAATAGAAAAAGAAACCAAAAATTGTAGAAAAAAAAAATGTTTTTCACCTATAATTGGGTTGGGCCTAACCTATCCTACCGAATCTCTTATTTTGGAAAATTGGCTTTATACTCATTTTGTTGGAAGATATGGGCTTTGTGGTATGAAATGAGCAATGGGCTAAACCCAGAACTTGAAACTATGGGCTTCAAACACCGACAAAACCCCACTAAAGTAATACAAGCATCGGAGAGAGCCCCGAGTCCACCCCTAGTTTTCTTTCTTCCTTCCTTCCTTGTAATATTTTAATATTTTAATTTTATATGAAATTATAAATTTAAGCAACGCAAGAAGACAAAAACAGAACGAGCCACGATTTACAACAGAGGCCGATATATATACGAACTCCTTTCAGATCTGATAAGCCGTCTCCTTCTCTCGCTCTCTCTCGCACACGCTCAAGAGGACCCATGGAGTCTCCAGGATCTATGGCGGTCCGTACAGCGACGATCTCTGCAATCCTTCTGCTTTTGATCCATGGCGCCTGTTCCTTCTATCTCCCCGGCGTCGCTCCGGATGACTTTTCAAAGGTCAGCTCTCAAATCATACAGTTTTTATATGTCCTATGTATGATCTGCTCGATCTGTGCTGTGGTTTAACGGATCTATGTTAATTTGTTTCATTTTGATTTCCTTTATGTTTGGTCGCCGTGAAAATCGAGTTAAATGGATTGGAAAGTGCGGGTTTTTAGAGTCTAGTTTGAGAAAATTCACTCTTATTGAAGAAGTCGTTGTAATTAGACTAACTTGACCTGTTAGTTTAGACAAAAATTCGCAGATTCATTTCCTCTAATATATATTATTGCCCTTTTTCCCACGTATCTACTGGAGCCTTTGGCTAGAATTTGTTTGTCTGTTTTCTATTTCTATATCTTTTAATTTTTATTTTTATTGTTGGGGTTATGGAATTCAAGGTTCTGGAAAATATTCATACTAGATGACACTGAGAGTAGTTCAAATTTCCATGTTTGATTTGTGGATCTCTGTGTATATGGTACTGTTCGTAATACTTTTTGGATTTTGAAGACAGTAAACGGAGGAGGGGAAAAAGATAAAAGATAAAAACTTTGAGCATTAAAAATTGTAGAAAAAGTTCAGTATAAGCTAACCATGATGCTCAAGTGATAATTCATTATCATATGTGGAATTACTGTATCTTATAAACATTTTACACCCCAAGAAGCTAACATTTTGCCATTATTTGTTAGAGTAGCAAAGCAGCTGGCAGTATAAAAAGTTAAGCAATCGGTGTCATCACACTTGTTTTATTTCATTACTTTTGGCTTGATTGCTCAACGCTCTTTCTTAGTTTTTATCTGTTGTCACTGTAAAAAATGCATAACATTCATCTTGGCAGCTTCTACTAGAATGGGATAGTCAATGTAGTGGCATCAGTTTTTTGGTCTAGAGCTATGCGTTTGCAAGGCATTTAGAGGTTGTATACTAACAAATCTCATACATGTTTTTAGAACAAAAAAACTTGTTTCACCAGATTTTGTCATTTCTAATTACCAGTTTTAGTTCTTAGAGTTGAAAAAAAAAATTAAATAAATAAATAAAGTAATTAGAAATACTGATGTTTATTGTGAATTGGGCATTTGCACTTTTCAAATTAAGTTTTAAATTCTTCTAAATAATTTGTTAATTTCTCCGTCTCTTGATGATGCAGGGAGATGAATTGAAAGTGAAAGTGAACAAGTTGACTTCTACAAAGACTCAACTTCCTTACTCGTATTATTCTCTTCCTTTCTGTAACCCAGGTCGAATAGTTGACAGTGCAGAAAATCTAGGCGAAGTACTTCGTGGTGATCGTATTGAAAACTCCCCTTATGTGGTCTGTTTTATGATACTTATAACTTTTAATGCTGCATGGTTGTTTTATGGTTATTAACCTTTGTTGAATATCTGCAGTTTAAAATGCGGGAGCCACAGATGTGCAATATTGTCTGCAAGGTCAAACTTGATGCCAAGATGGCAAAAGAGTTCAAAGAGAAGATAAACGATGAGTATCGGGTCAACATGTATTTCCCGCCCACTTAACAATTCATTATTGATATATGAGAGATTTGTTTAGTTGCATTTTCATTTGAAACCGTGTTGCATTTGACAGGATCCTCGATAACCTGCCTCTAGTGGTTCCCATGCGAAGGCTAGATCAGGAATCTCCACCTGTTTATCAGCTTGGCTATTTTGTTGGGCTCAAAAGTCAATCTGGGGTATAAGCATTAATTATTGGTCTCAGATAACTCTGTTGCCTTGTATATGTTGTTTATGTGAGTGTTTTTGCTTTTTACTTACTTTAAACATGATTGTGCTTAGGGCAAAGATGAGAAGTTCTTTATCCACAACCATTTGGCGTTCACTGTCAAGTATCATAGAGATCTGCAAACTGAGACATCAAGAATTGTGGGATTTGAGGTTAAGCCCTTCAGGTCAGTTCTTCCAGTATTTGTTTTTGTTAATTGTTATTTCTAATGTAGCAATTAGCAATTTTTGTTGGTTAACGTTTGGATATGTGCAGTGTTAAGCACGAATTTGAAGGGAAATGGAATGAAAAAAACACTCGTTTAACTACCTGTGACCCTCATGCAAAACATACAGTCGTTAACAACAATAATCCTCAAGAAGTTGGAGAGAACAAAGAAATTATATTCACATATGATGTTGATTTCCAGGTAAGCTCTTGTAACTTGAATCGTAACTGGTTTTATTATCTATCCTTGAGTCCTTTATAATGTGGACTATAATATGCTTTGACTTGGAAATCACTGGTAAAACAATACTGAGGTGGATAATGTGCTTTGGGTTTGGTACATACCCAAATTCTTTTTGTTGTGATAGTGAGCTAACATTCGTTTCTCCGAATGGTATAATGGTTCTGATGAATTGCTCTCTCATTTCTGCTCTGTAGGAGAGCGATGTAAAGTGGGCTTCTAGATGGGATGCTTATCTCTTAATGAGCGATGATCAAATTCACTGGTTTTCAATTGTCAATTCATTGATGATTGTCCTCTTCCTATCAGGCATGGTGGCAATGATAATGCTTCGGACACTCTACCGTGATATTTCCAAATACAATGAACTTGAGACCCAGGAAGAAGCACAGGAAGAGACAGGATGGAAACTTGTCCATGGGGATGTTTTTAGGCCCCCAAATAAGTCGGATTTGCTCTGTGTGTATGTTGGAACTGGTGTTCAGTTCTTGGGGATGATACTTGTGACTATGATCTTTGCTGTTCTTGGATTCTTATCCCCTTCCAACAGAGGTGGTCTTATGACGGCCATGCTCTTGCTTTATGCCTTCATGGGTCTTTTCGCAGGTTACGCCTCTGCACGCCTGTACAAAATGTTTAAAGGAACAGACTGGAAAAAGATTGCTCTTAGGACTGCTGTCTTGTTTCCAGCAGTTGTTTTTGCAATTTTCTTCGTCTTAAACACACTCATATGGGGGCAGAAATCATCTGGCGCTGTGCCATTTGGGACAATGTTTGCCCTGGTCTTCTTGTGGTTTGGGATCTCGGTTCCCCTTGTGTTTGTGGGAAGCTATGTTGGGTTCAAGAAGCCAGCAATTGAGGATCCTGTGAAGACAAATAAAATCCCAAGGCAGATTCCTGAACAGGCCTGGTACATGAACCCTGTTTTCTCAATTCTAATTGGAGGAATTCTTCCGTTCGGAGCTGTTTTCATCGAATTGTTCTTCATCCTCACCTCCATCTGGCTGAACCAGTTCTACTACATATTCGGTTTCCTGTTCTTGGTCTTGATCATACTTATCATCACTTGCGCCGAGATAACTGTGGTGCTTTGCTACTTCCAGTTGTGCAGCGAGGATTATCTTTGGTGGTGGAGGTCATACCTCACATCAGGCTCGTCTGCTCTGTACCTCTTCCTCTACGCCACATTCTACTTCTTCACAAAGCTTGAAATTACCAAGTTGGTCTCTGGGTTATTATACTTCGGATACATGTTAATCGCTTCATATGCATTTTTTGTGGTCACCGGTACCATAGGATTTTATGCATGCTTTTGGTTCACAAGGCTCATCTACTCATCTGTTAAGATTGATTAAGGCTTGGTCGGTTGTTATCTCTCTCATTTGGAGAATTTAACAAAAGGATGTTTTAGTGTAAGATTTTGAAATTACGGTACGATTTTTATGTGTTTCAGATGTAAACTGTATTGTACTCAATTTTGAATGGTGACAAGGTCATTATTCTGTTATAGTATTTTATATAATTTTTTTTTTCCAATTTTTGAAGAAATAATTTAGTTGATTCTATTTGTTAAAAGTTAACTAAATCGTCCGGGAGGCTGATAAACTTTTCATAGGTTTCCTTTGAATACATTCGAAAGATTGAAGTGAGCATTGTAGTTTAAAAATTTCATCTATTAACACGAAAAAGTTATGGTAGTAAACAATAATCAAACAGAAAACGGGGACATGAAATGCGAATATTATTCGTGTGAACGTGCTTGAAGAAGGATTGAAAGAAAGAAAAGGCAGTATAAATGATTTTTAACAGCATAGAAAACAAAGCAGAGAAGCAGGGGATGATTTTTCAAAGGGCGATACAGACAAAACTACTTCCTGGGTTTAGTGTCTTCAGGATGAGCTACGCCAGTGGTGACCTTGGCAACATCTTTAGCGGTAGCTTCAGGTTTCTTGTTGGCGTAGAGAGTGAGATATCCAATGGTTCCGACAATGAGCAAGCCAGCTATGGTCATGGTTGTGGTGCTGTAAGGAAGTTTGCGTCTCTGGTGAAGAACACCCCCAGGATTGTGGCCTGGAGGCCTTTTGGAAGCCTCAACTCCAGCTGCTTTAACTTCATCCGGACTCATCTTGTGGGTGTCTGCCATTTTCCTCCACTCTTCTTCTTTTGCCATCTCTTTACTGCTTTAATCTCTCTCTCTCTCTCTCTCTCTCTCTCAGAGGGTAGAGAGAGTGTGTAATATGTGTTAAAAGAGTTTTGAGGAAGAGAAGAGAAGCAAACACTGCCACGTTTGGACGGCGCCCCCATTTCAAAATCTAGCTATTCGACACGTTGTTTGTTGCATGTTGCAGTAGGACGACCGGCGTGTCAGCTACTTGTAACTTTTGCTTGGATAACTATTCACTTTACTTATGATATATTTTTTCTTTAAAAAAAAAAAAAAAAAAAAAACAAATCCCTTTTTATGAAAATAACGACAATAATTTTCTTATGCATGCGAACTCCATGGCCAAGGTGAATTGGCCCCGTGAGTAGGACCCGGGCTTTGTGGTCCGACCCACAAATAAGACAGGCTTCGGTTCTGGTGGACTATCCAGCCCAATTTACCGGGGAGAAGATTGGATGTACGATATGCTGCTTTAGAATTTTGATTTTTGAAATTTTTTTTTTTTTTTTTTTCAGACCGTTCAAATATATACTTTTTTTCCCAAAAAAAAAAAAAAAAAAAAAAATTCTGGGTCTTCGATTCGAACGCCACCTTGAATCCTGCCCAGCATGATTTTGGAACGTTATAGCATACGGTACAGTAGAAACAGACAAAAAGGCAGAGAAAGCCAGCTGGCCCATAATGCCCTCTTCTCTCTTCCCTATGTCCTGCAACGGCTAATTTTCTTCCTATCCCCCACCTTCTTTTCTCCTATAAATGGATCACATACCCACACTAGCGGAAGCAATCTCAGTGGTCTCTTCCCTCTACTCTCCTTTCTTCTTCTAGCAGCTTACATACTCTCTCTCATTGTTCCAAAAGAGTAAATAAAAAATAAAAAAGGAAGTGTTAGATAGACAACTCTCTCTCTCTCTCTCTCTGCTAGAACTCATGGCCGGTTTTTCAAGATCTTGTCTATTTTTCATCTTTCTTCTCTTCAGCATCTCGGCAGCTAAAGAAATCTTGGTTGGAGGCAAAACAGACGCATGGAAAGTCCCCTCCACCGACTCTGAATCACTCAACAAATGGTCTGGAAAGTATCGTTTTGTCATCGGTGACACTCTTGGTAATTTCCACTCGCTCTCTCAATCCCAAAGCTCTAACACCCACCTGTGGTTTTCTTTTCTCACTCTTTATAAATATCTTATTTCCTTCTATCATGGCTAATTCTGATTTTCAAACTTTTTCAGTGTGGAACTACGAAAGTGGGAAAGACTCGGTATTGGAAGTGAGCAAGGAAGACTATCTTAACTGCAATATTTCAAACCCCATTCAAGAGTACAAGGATGGCAACACAAAGGTGAAGCTCAACAGAGCCGGACCATACTACTTCATCAGTGGAGCAAAGGGTCACTGCGAGAAGGGCCAGAAGGTGCTTGTGGTGGTGCTTTCTCCAAGACGCAGGTACACTGGTATTTCTCCAGCACCCGCACCTTCTCCGGTGGAGTTTGATGCTCCAGCAGTTGCTCCAACTAGCTCTGCTTCAAGATTGGGAGGCTGTTTGGTGGTGGCATTTGGGCTGCTTCTTCTCAGAGGACTGTTTTGATGTGATTTTGATTTTGATTTTTTGATTAATTTATTTTTTTAAATTTTTGGTTTAAGTGTGGGGATTATTTGATTCGTTATAATATGCGAGCTTTGACATATTATATTTATATGTAATTCGATATTAAGATTAAAAGAACTATGAAGAAGTTTCTCTATGAAAAAGACAGCAGTTTTTCACAAAAACGAATATGCCAAGCTAATTTGCAAAATCGAAACCCATGCAGCACAAACATCACTTGAAAATTCCTTCATTGCGGGCCTTGTGGCATTCCTAGACTAGAGGCAAGGTTGTTCATTCTCTCTTTCATGGCCTGGACGCTCTTCTGGTGTGCATCCTTGTATGCTTCCGTAACCAAAAGAGAGAGTTTCTGCATCAAAAGTAAATATGTAAAACAAGCTTAAAAGACAAAGCAGCACCAAAACAAACAAAAGTCTAATCAAGCGAGAAACATTAATTATTTTGACATTATAAAAAAGGGTCCTCATTTTACCTCAGCTCCTAGTTCCATTGCAGCCTCAGTTATCTCAGTTCGAACAGGCTGCTGGTTACCAGAAAGTGTTACCTAAAAAATTCAAAAATATATTTTAATTCTTTCTGAAAATTTCGCATCATTATCGATACTCAGACATAAGAAGTTTCACGTTGACAGATAAAGTATCTCTCTGGAGACAATTTTTTGGCAATTATTAAAGAAACATGGTTTATGTTTTTTGTTATGTTTATGCCACCAGATAAAGTCACTATGCAGAATTGGCCTTGTTAACGCAAGTGAATCATCATACCTTTATCAGCTCATCTTCGCAGTAACCATCAAACTCTGCTCTGAAAACACAAGGAAAATGAAACATGTTTTAATTTTAACCTTATTAAAAAAATGAATATTAGATCAATTGAAAATAAGAATAAAAACATACGCAGCTAACTCTTTCTGCACTCGCACTGCTTCAACTTGTACCACCATTTGGGCCTTCTTAACAGTTTCATATAGATTT
Source organism: Ziziphus jujuba (assembly GCF_031755915.1). Lineage (NCBI taxonomy): Eukaryota > Viridiplantae > Streptophyta > Magnoliopsida > Rosales > Rhamnaceae > Ziziphus > Ziziphus jujuba. The sequence goes on along the minus strand of NC_083383.1, from coordinate 7,260,452 downwards.
TGCATATTACCAAATATTCCTGCCTGTATCAAAGTGGTGTTGGTGTAAGATTATTGTGAAAAAAAAAAAAAAAAGGGGGGGGGGGGGGGGGGGGGGGGGAATTTTTAGGGTCAATATTATCGTTTCGACAAAACAATGGATTCAATAAAAAGCATAAAACAATGACTAAAAAATTTAAGATCTAAAACAATAAGAAGGTTGTAAAATTAACAAAAATGATGCAACCAAACTTAAGAATGACTTCAAGAAACATCAAAAAGGTGAGATAAGCAGAGATGACAATCCCAGCCTGGATGCAATTCTGGGGTATATCTGGCAATGGCTATCTAATTTAGTAGACGAATATGTAAACTGTCACATCCTGTACAAACAGCCTATGCCAAGCCAAAATCACAACAATATGTTCGTTTATCAGAACTTCTGTTTAGCATATATGCAAGCTTTGATAGTCAGTAAAATTACCTAGAAATATAGTAAAGGATTGTCAACAATTAGAAATAGTACGAAAAATAAAAATAAAAAAATACAAAACCCCTATAATTATCCTTACGAAACACAAGTCTACCCTATCAAGATCCATACATGATACACCAAACTAAGGGTGGAAAATTGTCGAACCTTTGATGGTGCATCATCACTCTTTTCATCGTTTTCTTTCTTCCCTCCACCAAATAAGCCATTCACGCGTAGAGACCTCGACATCCTCCCAGTCCTATTACTAGGGCAAGGTAGAAATGAGGGGCCACCTGCATATGAGTGTACTTCACCTGGGCACAACACAAAACAGTAAGCTTGGGCATCATGGAATTACACCGTATGCCCACACCGGAAATATTGTTGCTTTGGAAAGAAAATTACTGGTATACAACTTTAGTAATAAGTACAATGAAAAAAATGCAGACATTATTTCACAAATTCTGAGATTGTGCAAATAAGTTTAGATGAAATTAAATCATGACAACATGGAGATATATGCAAGAAGACAGTAACAAGACCTACCACCTACTACTTGCAATTAGTTTACACTTCTTTTCATCGGCTTTCTCAACTGAGGACCAATTTACGACACCATGATAGATAGTAGTAAACAATTACTAAGCCAATAATTTCCCATCTATAATTGAAAATCAGCCTCCAATCATTCAAGCTTAAAAAATTTCCAGACTTTGTCAGGAACCGGAAATGAAAGAAGCGACTTTCTATGATATGGGTCAATTCAGATTAACAAAAATAAAAATTTAGCTGCCACTTCACCCCAATTGAGAAGTTACATGAGCAACTGAGAAAACAATAAAACCCATCAATGGCCAAAAAAAAAAAGAAAAAAAGAAAAAGCCAATTTAGCACTGAATTAAGCTGCAATACTCGAGATACATCTAGGAAGAGAAGAGTCGAGAGAGAGCTTACAGAAAGAGAGAGGAGTTCTGGGTCCAGTTTGTCGGTGGGAAATGGTAAGGTTGGACGTCAGAGCAGTGGTCAAAGCCATTGGGATTGATTAAGAGAGAGGACAAAAAAAGAAGGAAAAAAAAACTGGTTTTGGTTTTGAGGAAGATAAACACAAAAATATTCCACTGCTCCGAACCCAACGAAGGTCTCTCCGAGTAGAGGTTTTAGAAGTGTGTCTGGATGGATTTTCCCTGCTATTCTGGTTTCTTTGTGGCTACTTCTGACTTCTAAGCTTTTTGAGAGGACCGTGGCGGTTCTTTCCACTGTGCCGTTTTTGGGCCCCTAGTCCCTCCACTAGATATTTACTTAGCCCAACTCCTACCCTCTCCCAACTTTTTTTTTTTTTTTTTTCGTGCGCAAATAATAAATTTCCGAATTCAAAATAAAATCATTTTTTAATTTATATATATTTTATCTTATTCAATCAGCAATATGAAATTACGACCAAAAAAATAAATAAATAAATAAAAGATAACGTCCAAGGAAAAAAAAAAAAAAAAAAAAAAAAGATGCTATCGTAACTTCACTTAAGACCAGATAATGCACCATGTATTTTTGGTTCCTTCAAATCTAACTAATTAGAAAATTATCATAATTATAAAATCAACCAATTTCGTGTAAAACAATGCTTCAGTTAAGAATTTATTTTTATTTTTTTCAAAAAAAATTGAAAGCAGAACTAAAGTATAAATTTGTATTTTTATTTTTAATAATTAAGACTCTTTCTTCATGAATCAATGATTTCATCAAAATATAATATAGAATTGTAACTAAGTTTTTCCCAAGATATTATGCAATCCTATTCCTATCTAAATGTTGAGAATCCTGTTGTTTCATTTCTTTCTTTCTTGTAGGTTCTTAGCCACATAAAAAACAAACGACAAACATTCCAGTAGTCATTCAGAATCTAAACATTCATCCTTATAAACCAAATATTGAAATCATATACAAAGTGTATAACAAACAATAAGCTGCCAATTTTATGTTGGGAGGAAATAACAAAAGAAAAAAAAACCCTTTCCTCTTCAATCTTTGCCAAAAGGAAAAGAGAAAATAAAAGCTGAAGTTACCAAGATAAAATGTTCATGAACCAATTCCGAAAAGGTCTAAAATTATATCAAGTTTCAAAAATGGCAGACTATAAATATGTATCTGTTCATTGGACGACCATTTGAACACCTTTCCCATGAAAGGATTAGCAAAATGCTACATTTCTCTAGCAATTTGTTCATCTTGTTAGCCAATCAACCAGAGAAAATTTGATTCGCAAAAGAACTTCTCCATGAGGACAGAATGATGCTATAAATATATACTACTCCTTTGAAGCCAATAACAAAATTTGATCGATTTGGTCTCAGCAATCCTGTGAAAATGTATAAAAGTTAATAAGAAGAAACAAGACACAATGCTTAATTACTTCACATTAATCCAAAAAAAAAAAAAAAAACAAACGCCTATTTACATCATCAAATCTCATATCACAGCAGGGCTAAATATCAGCCATTTATGTTTTGCTATGCTTCCCATCAAGTTCTCTCAAAGCTCAAGCGTATAAACTAGTGCAGCAAAGGAAAGATGAAAAAAGAGAATGAGCAATAATTTTTCCGCAGACAATATTTCTTCCTGACAATGAACCTTGTTTATTCAGAGTCATTTCCGGTTTGTATCCTTCTGGGTTTATCCTTACTGAGTTTAGATAGAATTGTTGCAAATAAAGGATCACAACATGTTCTCTTTTATCTTCACATAAAGAAGACTGTTGAATATCAAAAAATTCTTGTCCTTTATTATCATTGAAACTTAGCCTTTGGCTTATAAAGCTCTCTTTAAAACCCAGGGTTTGCTTGATTAGAAAAGTGTTATGGTTCTTGAGAAACTTAGGCTCCAAATCAAATCTACGACCCATTTGCATATGTGTGAGGCACCTACTATGCAAAGTCCATTTATCTGGAGGACAAGTTTGGGAACATGATGGACATGACAACAGTTTCAAAATGATGACTTCTTGTTCATTATATTATCACTCACATTATATCTCGTTTTACATGAAAGTTCAAAATAAGCTTTCAAGTTTTTCAATTTATTTATACCTATGATCCTTCCAGAAGATACAGATCACCAACAACAGAAAATGAAAATGAAAATTAGCTTTGAAGCCCAAAGTTCTCTTGGTGGAGGCAAAAGCTTTATCTTCAGATTAAGTGAATAAGTAATATTTAGCAGCAGAAAGATGAAATAAACCAGATCAAACTACAGTTGAGCAAAGGTGTTTGGAAGACGAGACCATTAAACGTCAAATCCAGACAAAGAATTTACTTTTTGGAGCAATTATTACATGTCGACATGTATTTCTAAAATCACTTGACGACTACGTGTTTGTTCTTTCTTTCCTTTTTTTTCTCCGATTTAATGAACATACAAGATCCAGATATGGAAAGAAAAACTAAAAAGATTGAACTGTTCCAAGTAATCAATATCCTCCAGCCACCATTTACATTGACACCTACTAACATAGAAATTCTCCAATCTTTGCATGCCTAAAACTTCTCATGATAGACATGCATCAGCTAAAAGAAAATAAAACTATAAAATTTTAAGGGCCAATGAGAATTAGAACGTAAAACTAAAATCATATCAAGATACATAAGGAAATTAACTTACAGGCAAGTCTTCTTGATCTGAGGCCTCTGCCCTCAGAGGTCCCTTAAAACCGTTATTATTATCACCAAGAAGTTCTCGGGCGGCTTTCTCAAGAAATTCTTTTGCAGCAGTTTGAACAGACTGTTTATCAGTTGATTGATACTTCCTCTTCTTTTGGAGATTCCTCTCCATACGATTAACTGCTTTACCCTCTCTTCTACTAATATCTCTCATATTTCGCTTCTGCTCTATAAAAGATTAACAAATCTCCGTTGGAATCTTACCAAAAAGTACATTAAAAAAAAAAAAAAAAAAGAGAAAAAGAAAAAGAAATCATTAACCAAAAAGAGAAAAAAGAGACCTCCTACCTGGGTTAAGGTCAGGCAAAGAATGCTCAATAAAACGTGTTGCAGCCCGAGTGTTCAAGGTAGTAGAAGGTCGAAGTGGCGCTTCAATAACAAATTTAAATCAATTAAAAGTTAAGCCTCACCAACATAACAATTTAGTTGAAAATTTGACATTTTTTTTTTCAAAGCTTTGAGATGACAATGTAACAAGGGGAAGTGCAAGGAGAATGAAATGATAAGTACTCACCTTTGCTCAAATCTATAAACCGTTCTAGCTTATCTTGGTATAAGTTTACTCTTTCCTGCATAAGTAAATAGAAAAGACACATAAAGTTAGTAAAAACTCGTTGAAAAATCACAGGACACAAAAAAAGCCAATGAATTAAATCCAGAAGTAAAAGTAATCTGTAATTAAAAAGCTCATAAAGAATAGCCAAATAACTATGGGAAGCAGATGCTCATGAAATTTAACAAAACTCAAAAAGGGAGATATTTATCAATACCCAACAAACCAAAACACTGAAATAAAGATAAAACGAGAATGTAGGATCAAAATTCAAATAATCAAACAAGAAACAGAGCATAAACAAACTTACAAGCTCGGATTTGACGGGATGGTCATCCGGGTGAACTCCAGTACATCTCAATTTCACTGGAAGACAACAAAATCAAACCAAAATAAAATAAAGGAAAAAAAAAAAGTCAACCATTGAGCATATACACTGACTGTGTAGAAAAAAAGCAAAGTATTTCTATTACGTGCGAAGAGAGTGGAAGTGATTTTGGCGAGCAAAAGCAGAGACTGGGCACGTTGTAGAGGTTGCATTTGGGAGAGAACTTCTGGGTCGGAGAGAGACAAAAAGTCAGGCAAGGTAGCTTCTACTTCTTCTACGTGGACCAATGTTCTCTTCACTGAATCCATTGCCGAGTCTGGTACTATTGAGCTTTCTCTTTCGCTTACTTCCATTGTTTCTCTGAAATCACTTTCTCTCTGTCTCACGCTCAAAACCAGCAAAATCAAAAGAGGCAGAGATTTCTAGAGCTAAGGAATTGGAAAGGTTTTGTGACGGGGAGGAGAAAATAGTTGTATTTGTAATTCGAATATAGGCCGCTAGGGCTTTATTTGTTAGGGAAGGTAACAAAGTTTAAATAATTTTTCATGTTTTTTTTTTTTTTTAAAGCAAATTTTCAATTATGCTTTTGTTAAAATTATGTATATTGGCGAAACTTTTTTCCTTATTAAGAAATTTATTCCAAAAAATAAATTATAAACTTTTTTTTTTCTCATTTTTTCGTTATTAATATATTTTAATATAGTGTATGTTTAAAGAATTAATTAGAACAACAATAAATTTTGTTAAATAAATTTTATTTTTAAATTTTCTAAATCATTAAAGATAAAATATTTCTTTACGATCTGATTGTAAGTGTGAAACACTAAAAAATATAAAAGAAAAAAGAAAATAAGAATTTCAGAAAAAAAAAAGAAAATAGGAAGCGATTTTTTTTAACTATTAAAAATTCATGTACTTTCTCTCGACCCCCTTTGTGTTTCGGCCAAAAGTTTAAAACTTTCATAAATCGTGAGCTTCCGACACGGTGGTGGGTAACGTGAGGTGAAAAGGATGGAAGATGAGATATCCAAATGGCCATCAAAATATCATCTTTTTATTATTATTATTGGTTCTAATTATTTGTTCTCTTTATGCGTAAAAATACCCAAAATATCGTCTTGATAATAAGACCAAAGCCCACAAGAGCTACCCAATTCATCAAATTACCAATTACTATTCAAATATCTGACTTCCGGACGCCATAACCAATCCTTCAAGTATTGGCACACCAAGATTTCACCTTTATCCGTCTTTTTACCTGTAAGTACCCGCCCATTTGCGCTCTTTTATAGTATTTTTTGACTCTCTCAAATTCGTTTCAACGAACATGGGAACTCATATTAGATATCTGGGACTTACTAGCTTATGCTTTCTCTTTAGTTGATACCAAATTCCTTTGGATGAGTCTGTTAATAGTCTGCTATTCAAGTATGTATTGCAGCAGTATCAATTCTACTTGTGCTTTTACCGAGAGTAGAATATCTGCTCTAAGTTTTATTGAGCCACTAAAAGAAAGAAACTGTGGGAATTTGAAGGTTTTGCCATGTGGGTATGTGGTGAACAACAAGAAAAAGAGGAGAAAACAAATGGTTTTATCTGGGTTTGTGATTAAGGCCCGAAGTGAAGTGTTGCAGGCGGTAAAGGGGGAGACGACAATCAAGGTGTCTTCTGAGGAGGAGGCTATGAGTGTTCTTAAGTCGATTGTGGACCCAACTTGTGCTTTTTCATACTTCAATTCGGTTGCTGAGTTGCCTAATGTTGTTCACACCACTGCAACTTGCAATTACATGCTTGAAGTCTTGAGGAATCATGGAAGGGTGGAGGATATGGTGGCTGTATTCAATTTCATGCAGAAGCGAATCATAAATAGGAATCTGAACACTTACATTACTATTTTTAAGGGTCTTCACATAAGAGGTGGAATTCGACGAGCACCGTTTGCGCTTGAAAGGATGCGGAAATCCGGGTTTGTTTTGAATGCATTTTCGTATAATGGGTTGATCTACATGATTCTTCAGTCTGGGTTTTGCAGGGAGGCTTTGCAGGTTTATAAAAGAGCGGTTTCAGAAGGGATCAAGCCTAGCCTGAAGACTTACTCGGCACTTATGGTGGCATTGGGAAAGAGAAGGGATACAGACACTGTAACGAGTTTGTTAGAAGAGATGGAAAGTCTCGGATTGAAGCCCAATATTTATACGTTTACGATTTGCATTAGAGTTCTAGGGAGGGCTGGGAAAATTGATGAGGCATATGATATATTCAAGAGAATGGATAATGCGGGATGTGGGCCTGATGTCATTACTTATACAGTTCTCATTGATGCTCTTTGTAATGCTGGTAGACTAGCTAATGCAAAAGCGTTGTTTGCAAAGATGAAAGCTAGCAGTCACAAACCTGATAAAGTAACCTACATTACTTTGCTGCACAAGTTAAGTGACTGTGGAGACTTATACTCAGTGAAAAAAATTTGGAGGGAAATGGAAGCTGATGGTTATGCTCCAGATGTTGTTACTTTCACCATACTAGTAGATGCTTTATGCAAATCTGGGAATATTGATGAAGCATTTAATATGTTGGATGTCATGAAGAAGCAAGGTATCTCACCAAATCTTCATACTTACAACACATTAATTTGTGGACTTTTAAGATTAAATAGGTTGGACGAGGCATTGGAACTTTTCAACAATATGGAAGATCTGAGTTTTGTGCCTACTGCTTATACATACATCCTTTTTATTGACTACTATGGAAAATCCGGTAACTCTGGCAAAGCTATTGAAACCTTTGAGAAGATGAAAACAAGAGGCATTGTTCCTAATATTGTAGCTTGTAATGCTTCTTTGCATGGTCTTGCTGAAGTGGGTAGGCTTCAAGAAGCAAAAGATATTTTTAATGGGCTCAAAAAAAGTGGACTCACCCCTGATTCAGTAACTTATAACATAATGATGCGATGCTATAGTAAGGTGGGGCAAGTAGATGAAGCCATTAAGTTACTCTCTGAGATGGTGAGAAAAGGGTGTGAGCCCGATGTAATTGTAGTTAATACTTTGATTGACATGCTTTACAAGGCTGATCGAGTAGATGAGGCATGGCAAATGTTTTACAGAATGAAGGGCATGAAGCTCACTCCTACAGTAGTGACCTACAACACCTTACTTGCTGGATTAGGGAAAGAGGGTCAAGTCCAAAAGGCAATTGGAGTTTTTGAGAGCATGGCTGGACATGGCTGTCCTCCAAATACAATAACTTTTAACACGATACTGGATTGCCTTTGCAAAAATGATGAGGTTGGTTTGGCTTTGGAGATGCTTTGTAAAATGACAACAATGAATTGTTTCCCTGATGTTTTGACCTATAACACTATTATTTATGGGTTAATCAAGGAAAACAGAGTTAATGAGGCGTTCTGGTTTTTCCATCAGATGAGGAAATCACTACTTCCTGATCATGTCACTTTGTGCACCCTCCTTCCTGGGATGGTTAAGGATGGGCAAATTGAGGATGCTTTTAAGATTGCCAAGAACTATGTCCATCAGGCTGGAATTTTTTTGGATAGGCCTTTTTGGGAAGATTTGATGGAAGGGATTTTAATTGAAGCTGAAATAGATGAGGCCATTTTATTTGCTGAAAGATTGGTCTCCGATAAGATTTGCCTGGATGACTCTATATTGATACCTGTGATGAGGGTACTGTGCAAGTGTAAAAAGGCTCTTAATGCTCATAGTTTGTTCACAAGATTTACTAAAACTCTGGGAATTAAGCCAACACTGGAAGCGTATAATTGTTTAATCGAAGGGCTTCTTCGAGGTAATATCGCCGACAATGCTAGGAATCTTTTTAAGGAGATGAAAAAAGCTGGCTGTGCCCCTGATGTTTTCACATACAATTTGTTACTTGATGCTCATGGGAAGTCTGGGAAAATCAGTGATCTTTTTGAATTGTATGGAGAAATGAGTTGCTGGGGATGCAAGCCTAACACTATAACATACAATATAATCATCTCCAGTCTCGTGAAATCTAATAGCCTAGATAAGGCTCTGGATTTATACTATGACCTTGTTAGTGGGGATTTCTCTCCTTCTCCATGTACATATGGTCCTCTAATAGATGGACTTCTGAAGTCAGGAAGACTTGAAGAAGCAATGCAATTCTTTGAGGAGATGATGGACTATGGATGCCAACCTAACTGTGCAATTTTTAATATTCTTATTAATGGCTTTGGAAAAACTGGTGATGTGGAAACTGCTTGTCTGTTGTTTAAAAGGATGATTAAAGAAGGAATAAGACCAGACTTGAAGTCTTACACCATTCTTGTGGACTGCCTATGCCTTGCAGGGAGGATTGATGATGCTCTCCACTACTTTGAGGAACTGAAGCTGGCTGGCCTTAATCCTGATTCAGTTTCTTACAACCTTATCATTAATGGACTTGGAAGGTCACAGAGAGTAGAAGAAGCTCTATCTCTGTATAATGAAATGCGAAGTAGTGGGATTACTCCTGATCTATACACATATAATTCTTTGATACTCAATCTTGGTATTGCTGGAATGGTAGAGCAAGCAAGGAAGATGTATGAAGAACTACAGCAAAGAGGTCTTGAACCAGATGTTTTCACATACAATGCTCTCATTCGTGTGTATAGCATATCTGGAGATTCCGACCATGCTTATGCAGTCTACAAAAAGATGATGGTTGGGGGATGCAGCCCCAATGTGGGAACGTTTGCACAGCTTCCTAATCAAACTTAACTTTCTTTGAGATGTTCATGGAGGCACATATATACTTTCTTGAAGCTGTATTTGAGTTATACAGGGTAATATACACTTCCAGCCTCCCCCTTTTCTGTAAAGCTTTTCTTCTAAGTTCTGAATTCTATCTTTGAAATTGTTCTTTACTTCTCTAAAATGCCGTTTTGAGGATTGTTGCTTCTATAATAACTAAGCTGTTCTTTCTGAACCTAATTTTTTTCAGTCTAACTTTCCAATGTGAGCGTCTGAGCGATGAGTTTGATGAGCATATGAATTCAACTATGGTGACAAGAGTTGCATCCTTGTTTTGGGACCGATTCTAACCTTAGATTCAAGGAGTAAGTAAATGCTTATAGAAGTGTTGCAGATTGTTTTTCCCTGTAAATTGTGAATATATTAATCTTGTATACATTCATTATAGCTATATGCAATACCATCTTATATTGTCTATCTGTTTGTGATTCTCAATCATCACCATTCTGTTTAGTTGATCACTGGAGGAAAATAAATAAAAAATCTATTGTCTCTTTAGTCTACGGATACTATGTCAAGTTTGGGTTTTCTATAGCCTCAAAGTCCACTGTTGTCTTGTCTTGGTTCAGACACGAAATATGGTCTGTTAATTAACTTCTTAAAACGATCTTAAACGATTAAAACCAATGGCCATATTTGCATGTAGACTAGAGCAGAGACTGTTAGGTTATTCCATACCGTTACTACATGGATCTGAAATTGTAAAGCAAAAAAAATAAAAATAAACGCTGTGCCTGGTATTGATATCACGTTTTAAATATAAGACTAACAAGCCCAGTGCAGTGAGCAAATGAGAATATGCCATGCGATGGTAGAGGAGCACAAGTTGACTTTTATCTTTTCCTCAAAATTTGACTACCTTTTTCTTTTCCTCGTCTGACAAGATATTTCACTTCCAATAAGGTCTCATCAAAACTCTAAGATAAGAAAACCATAATGGAAATTATTGATTTCATAAATCTGTTTTAAGAAATAAAAGAGTTCTGTTCGAGGCTCTACTAAAGAAGATGAAACAATTGACTGGTCAACAAGACAACTGATATCCCATGTAACACCTTATTGCAGATTTCATTTCATTTTCTCCTTTTCTTTTTTGGGTTATTTTTAATTTTTCGCGTTGAAGAAAAAGAGAAGGAACAAATTTCAGCCACCGACACTTATGCAAGCAAAATAATTTCACTAACTTTTTTTCTTGTATCCCTTTCAAAGGTTCCTTTTTCCCTCTTGGTTGATATAGGTAGACAAGCATTTCTTGCAAAGCTAAGAAAGATTGGAAAACAAAAACCATCACTGGGGAAGAATCATCATCACAATGAACAAGTAAAACCACATTTTCAGTCACATTCAACTCATAAAAATCAAAGTAACACAACAAACTTCTGAGAAAAGAAACATGCTAATCTGGATTTGAATGAAAGGAAGAAATTCTGCAACTTCATTATTCATGTATACTAAAATTGTCGAATGGTGCTATACAGTTTCCGATGAAAAAGGCAGAACACTCTGAAAAGTTAGAGAACTATAGGAGACAATGGAATTCTATATAATTCACACTAAACCAGTAGCTTTTACTACTCTTAAGTAATAAAAGAAACAACCTTCAGAGCAACCTGATCTTGCACTGAAATTTTCTGCTTTTCAGCTTTTTTGTTATTGATCAAGCAATTCTTGGGCTTCTTCTGTACTCTTACCTGCTCCCTAACATGGTTTTGTTTCTTTCCTCCTTCATTCTCTACATGACTCTGCAGTATAGAATCAGAAATCAATATGTATAAATGAAACTCTATCATAAGGAATATCAATGATCTCTTCTCAATTCAAACTATTCCAATTTCATTACCCAAATCTGCTTCATATCCAAAACTGTGGAGGGATTGCTTTGGACACCTTCAGTGACATTATATTTCCTTTGTTTTGCTGATAGCTTAAGCTGTACATCAGAATTGTGCTGCTGAACATCATCTGTTTTGATTTTGGGATATTGCTGCTTTAGCAAGTATTTATGCCTTCGCCTCAAAAATCTGAAGCGGAAACAAGATATAAAATTAAAAACTTCCCTCAACTGACTACTGTCTCAGAAAAGAACTGTCATCCAAATAAACCAGAAAACAAAGATCATACCGAACTTCGGCCAAAAGGGTTTCTCTTTTCTGCATTGTAGTCTGCACTTTCTTCTTCTTTGAAACAAATTCCTACAAGAAATATCAATTACAAACTATTCTTAAATGGTATATGAAAAAAACCCAATAAATTCGGTTCCCTTTAATCTAAGCTGGTAGCTGAGATAATATATTTCATTCAAGCTTTTTAATCAAAGATTTGCATACTTAAGCCTAATACAACTACTTGTTCAGAATTCTGTATTTCGTCATCCTGTCCAATATTTATACACTGGCTTGAGAGTCAAATTACAATCACTTATCAAAAGAATACTAAATCAACAAGAACAACTATCCAATCGAGAAACAGAACCCCAAATATAAATCCAAAAACTTTTATTTAAAAAAAAGAAAAAAGAAAAAAAAGACTAACCTTCTGCAGTTCCAGATAATCTTGCAGAAGACTTTGATGTCTCAATTTAACCCTAGCATCCTCGTCAACAGGTTGAGAATGAAGAGAATTGACAGAGACCCTTTTCATCTTTGTCTCCGGAATTGTATCGCCAGCGTTGATAAAACATAGAAAGGTGAAAATAGATGAAAAATCCTATGGAACTCTTTTCATCTCCTCAAAAAGGTTGAACCTTTGGCATCCAAACTTTGTCGTGAATCAAAGAAAACGCAAACCCAAATACGACTAGGAGACAAAGATGGGACTTTTAGAGAGATTACACAGAAATAGCATATCAGCAGCCAATGAAACTCTCCCCGTATTCTCCAAAGAACCCACAAATTCCAAAGAACGAACAAACCTGGAGATTAACACCAACTCCAGCAAAAAAGATGAGATTTTTAGAGATTTTAGAGAGAGAAAGAGAAAAAGGAAAAACCCAAAAGGCAAATAATGGATACAGGAATAGGAAAGAAGGGAAGGAGGGTACGTTCTGAGTATGTTGTAATCCTCTCTGGGTCTAACTCTGGGAGGATGTGAGAACCCGAAAAAGCCCATGAAGGTCGGAGGTAAAGAGTTGAAAGAATGAGAGATGAAAAATGGATTCAGAGAAGGGCAATTGTGGGAAGTGGGTATTTGTTTGGAGAAAGAGAAAGAGAGGTGTGGTTGGATGAGAATTGAAGACATATCTATCCTTGCCATTTTTCTCTTTTGTTTTTCTCAAAGGAAAAAAAAAAAGGGAAAAAAAAAAAAAGAAAACCTCTTTTAACATAAATTTTGGTCCAGCTGGGCCATTTTAGAGCGAGACACAGACAGAGAGGAAGTGGGTGTCTTTGTATATAAAATCTTGGAGGCTTTGGGATGGTTAGAGAGAGAAAGAGAGGAATGGTGCAGAAAAAGGCAGCACAGAGATAACTGGCTGCTGTTTGCCCTTGGGTTTGCAGTATAGCCAAGAAAGCCTTACATGGCTTGAGATGGAGGTGTCACCTAACCAACAACAAAGAGTGTTCAAGTACTAAAATGCCCTCTTTGAATTTTGTAAATATGTTTAAATTTTATGTTATTTTTAAAAAAATAATATTTAAAAGTTGTTAAAGAACTGTGCACATTATAAGGAAAATAATATGGTAATTCTAAGGTAAGATTACTGTAAAAAATTTGCATTGATTAATGATTATTATAATTTTAATATAAATAAAAAGATAGTCATATTTTGGGGGAAAAAAACAAAGGAAGAAAGTGAAAACATCTGATATATGTGGCCACAAACATTTGAAATTGTTTGCTTGACTTAATTGACAGTACCTTGATTAAATAAATTAAAAAAAAAAACTATTGACAATATCCATTACTATTTGTGAACAACGGTGATGGATTGATTGTTCAATGAATACTACATGCTGACAAGCAAGGGCTATAAAAGGGGATTTTATAGGTTACCCTTTAGGTTTATTTTTCTAAATTATATATATATTTTTTAAAAAAATTAAAAAAAATTTAAAATATAACTAATTAATATTTATCAAATTGATATGGACTCTACTATCACAATCATTATTGCTGATAAATCACGAAACTCGATCTATTTATCATAATCTATTAATGCTATGCCAATTGATTTTTTCTATTTATATCATTTCAGCCAAATTCTTATTCAGAAATCATATCTTCTCAATTTCTTTAATTTAATTCGCAACAAAGCTATTTTCTTTTTTCCTGGAATTTTGCAACCTTTAGTTATTGAAGATGACATAAACTGCATAGGTAAAAATGTGAAATTGTATCACTGTCTTGCTATATATATATACATATATGTATATATGTCTATACAAAATCTTTGCTTTTAATGTCAACCCCCTATAATTGTCTCCTCAAACGCATAAAATTGGAAATCCTGCTCATAATTCATATATACCAAACTGGTGGAGATTCATAATTCACATATACATAAATTGAAAAATAAATCCGAGTCCAAACTCAACATCAAATCACAATTTTTTTTTTTTTTTTTTTTGATATTAAGGTAGGATTCCAACTTTAAATGTCCCCCTCCCCTCCCAAAAAAAAAAAAAAAAAGTGTGATTTTACTATTAGGATGTCCAAAAGCTTACTATTTTTTAATATTAATTAATTAATTGTACAAATCAACAAAAAAAATGAATTAATTAATAAATGCTGAATAATCAAACTAATCAAAATCCTTAGGGTTTGGTTTATGGTCAGCATTGAATGGAGGAAACAGAAAGAGGGTATTTGAAGGTAGTGGTGTAGGTGAAAGAAAGGGCGTAACCGGCACGAAGAGGCCGTCCACCATTGACGAGGCAATCATTGTATTTAAGACGCTTAAATGTATTAGGGTTTATGAGGTCTGCGGAGCTAAACCACCCACAGTTGACATGGATATCGGAAATGCTTATTCCATTGGGGCTCCGATTTAATATCTCTACCACGTATGTCGGAATTCCATTGTACTTTGGTGGACCTTGGCTTTGCACCACCATTATATCACTCTTGGAGCATTTGGCTCCTATGCCTGCACCATATAAATCATGCATATATGGAAAATAAATAAAACAAAATAAATGCATATACGCTATTTAATTATCTATTCATATAAGTTGATTTAATTTCCATACTCATGTATATATTACATTTTTTTTTTCTTAATCAATTAGTTTTTTCTACACCTAAAGAGGAAAAATCCATGTAAAGATAAAGAAATATGGATTTTAAGTTTTTTTTTTTTTTTTTTCTTTTGGTTTTTGGATAACTAGGATATTAACTTTGCGAAATTTTAAAGAAAATTAATATTCGCTGTCATTGTTTGTTCATAGATTTACATTATCAAAAAGAGTAATACACACACACACACACACACACACATATATATATATATAAATAGATAATTCTTCTATCTATCCATTTTATTAGTTTGTTATTTTTCAAATAAACCAAAACTAGTTTTAGTAAGAACAAAATACCCATATATATATATATATAAATAAATAAAAAACTATTTTTTTTTTTAATAATTCTACCAAATTTTAACAGAAACAATAAAACAAGAGTGTCTTCGTGTGTATATATCGCAGTTCTCACCAAACATGAATAATTCATCAAAATCCACAAGCATTGATCAGAATTATTTAAGGATATAATATTGTGCAAAAAAACCGCTTGAATTTATATACAAAAGAATGATTATCAGAGAAAAAAAAATTTTTTTTTTCTGTCATTGGTTCTCAGAGAAAACTAAAAGATGTGCTCATGCTCATATATATGCTGCAGAGTGCAAAGCTTGAGAAATGAGAAGTAATAAAGGATGAAGGTGATGGAAATTAAAAAGTAAATAAAATCTGAAAAGAAAAGTAGTATTTGTTTAACCTTGAGAAGAAGAGAAAAGCACCAGGAGGAGCAAGACAACTGCAGCGGCAACAGTTGACGAGGTTGTCATCTTTAAAAATTGTTAATAAAGTGTGTGACAGATTTATTTTTATTTACTATTATTTATGGAAGGTCCTGAACTGGGCTGGTTATAACAAATTAAGTTCGGCCCACTTCACCTTATTATGCCAAATTTGACACGTTCCAACTCAGTCAACGCTCAAGCTGACTTGTGCTTTTATTTGTTTATTTATTTATAACTGGGATTGTATATCAAGGAGAGCCAGCTCCTTTGTACAAAAATGGATAAGAAGAAAAGCTAGCTTTGAATGTTAAAAGATAAATACAAGGATATAATCTGTACGATAATTACAGGAAAGTGATTTATGGTGATGGAGATATTTCCCTATTACATTATATACACACATAATTTTACTATAATAGATGAAATATATAGGATTTTATAGAATTCTAAATATATTTGTAAATATTATTAAATGCTACTTAAGAGGTTAGCATCTCTAATTATAAATGTAGATAAGTATTGATATCTAAGTGAAATAAATATAAGGTTTGATTTTTTAAGAAAAACTTACAATGTGATTATGTGAGAGCTTAGGTATTGACTTTGACAAATTTTGATCTTGATTTTGATATAACATAAAAAAAAAACATATCAATTTTAATAGCCAAAAGATCTGAAGTTGATTGTGGTCAGCAGCGAACGGAGGAAACAGAAAGAGGGTATTGGAAAGTAGTGGCATGGGTGAAAGAGATGGTGTAACCAACAGCAAGAGGTTTTCCACCATTGACGAGGCAGTCATCTTCTTTGAGACGCTTAAAGAGATTAGAGTCTATGAGGATGGCTGAGCTGAAGCTGAACATCCCTTTTGACATGGATGTCGGAAATGCTTGTTCCACTGCGGCTTTTGTTTACGATTTCCACTATGTATGTCGGAATTCTCTGGAATGTTGGTGCCCCTTGGCTTTGTGCCACCAATATGTCACTTGTTGAGCACTCGGCTCCTTCTATGCCTGCATTGCCCAAAATTAATTAAAGCCATTCATATACTAATTTGGTTTAATTCTCATACCCATATTACTTAAAAATAAAAAGTACTATTTTTTTTTTTTTTGGAGAATAATTCTATACCTAAATTAATTAATATAAACCAAAACTTATATAAATATCGATCAGAATTTTAGAATATAATTAATATTTGTGCACATTAAAAAATACATGCAAAAGAATGATTATTTACAGAAAAATAACATATCGGATCTTTCATCCGCATCAAAACACGTTTATAATTTTTTATTAGAGAAAAAAATGTGTTCATGAATCATGCAAACCTTCAGTATCACATTTGAAGTAAAGTAAATAATTTGTTACTCCCCAAAAAAAAAAAAAAAAAAAAAACTTTGGATTTTCAAATTAAAAAGAAAGTAAAAAAGGATGGTGATGGAAAATTAAAGAAAAGAAAATTTGACCTTGGGCAGAGGACAACATCATCATGAGAAGCAGGCCAAGGACAACAGTGTACCAAGTTCTCATCCCTTAGAACTTGTTAAAATGTGCAGGGACGATATTGTTGTTATTATTATTTTTTTTCCTGAAATAATATTGTTCTCAGTTACTACGTACGAACACTGTACTATTTACTATTATATCAAGGAGCTTTATATGTATATCCCTTCTCACATTCTACGAAACATATTTGTAAATATTGTTGGATGCCGATAGTTAGGCTCATACACCATTTTTAGTTGTGAATGTAAATTATTGTTAATATGTCATAAAAATAAAAAGTGCTAATATCTAGACGAATACAAAAATAAACTTCATTAATGATTATAAAACAATGATTGCATTAAGAAAAACTCACAATATCTAACAAAGTTAACAACGGATACTTATCTTAAAAATGTAATTCTAATTTTAATATAACATAAAAACATATTAATTTTAACAGCAAAAAAATAAGAATAACAATAATGATATGATTAAACATTGGTTGGATCAGCACTCAGCAGTGAACAGAGGAAACAGAAAGAGGGTATTGGAAGGTAGTGACATAGGTGAAAGAGAGGGTTTGACCAACAGAAAGAGGTTTTCCACCATTGACGAGGCAGTCATCTACTTTAAGACGGTCAAAGAGATTAGGGTTTATGGGGATGACTGAGCTGAACATCCCACATTTGACATGGATGTCGGAAATGCTTGTTCCACTGGGGCTTTTGTTTACGATCTCCACTATGTATGTCGGAATTCCCTTCCTTGGTTGCCCTTGACTTTGTGCCAACAATATGTCACTTGTTGAGCACTGAGCTCCTTCTGTGCCTGCATTGAACCAAACTAAATTAAACTTAATCAAAATCCATTTAATATATAAAATATCAACTTAGCATTTTAGAATGTTATTGATATTTGTGCAAATTAAAAAGCATTATATGAATTTATAAATAGAAAAGAATGATTATCACATACATTATTTGATCTTTTCTCCGCATCAAAGTACTTTTATAAATATTTATGAAAGAAAAGATATGTGTACATGATTCATCCTAACCTCCATTATTACATTTAAAGTAAAGTGATTTTTTTTTTTTTTTTTTTTTGGGTTCAAAAATAATCATCTTGGTTTTTTAAATTAAAAACAAATTAAAAAAGGATTGAGATGGAAAATTAAAGTAAGAAAATTTGAAAGAGAGCGTTAACCTTGACAAGAAGACAGCATCGTCATGAGAAGCAGGGCAACAAGGAACCAAGTTCTCATCCTTAAAATTTGTTAAAACGAGCGGGAATATTATTCAATTTTTTAATGTTTGAAATACTATTCTTCTCAATTACTGCATGAAACCTGTACTATTTACTATTTATAGGATTAGGATGCTCTCTATTTCGCTTAAAATGGAAGACCACCATTAACTTGGAAGCAATGTTTTTAGTCAACTCATTAATGTTAAGTTTCTTACATGATTAGAATTAAAAATAAACTAATAGAATTTGACTGCATAAAATTGAATTTTTAATTAATTACTTTTAAGGAAAAACGATCCTAAAATATAATAAGAATAATATATAATATATTTTTATGATAATTATACGTTAATAATGTTTAAATTAAATTATGAAATAAATAAAAGCAGTAAATTAATCTCTATTTCCATAATACATTCCCTACATTGACAAAATATCCATAATGGAAACTAATTCTAAGGATGTTAATTTATGACAAACTGAAAATTTAGAATTAATTTTTTTTAAAAGTTTGATATTTTTTAAATAAAGCGTAAGATCCATTTGGAAATATCAACATTAATGAAAATTTGAAATATCCTATGGAAATTAAAGTTTTCAATATTTGGATCATTTTTAAAAAGTAAAAATTATGAATTCTAAAAGAACAAAAGCTCATATAGAAAAATAAGGTGAAAAGTAAATCTTCCAAAAAATGTGCTAATTTAAAATTTGTTGGGAAGCTAGTTTTATATTTTTTTATTTATTAAAAGGCAATTTTATCATTAATTTTAAAACATAAATTATTTTATTACTTGTAAATCCTAAACATACTCATACTAATCAAACTAATTTGGAGATATTAACTGATCATATGCAATTTGGTAATCGAAATTTAATGCTCAAGGCACAATATAAGTATGTAACTTTAATGTCAAATAAACTTTCATATCGTTCACCAAAAAAATAAAAAAAAAATTTCTTTCATATCAGAGGCTTTTTCCTTTTTACAACATATAATGTCAACATAATTTTTCTTATTAATTAAGAATAAAAACATTGAAGTTTTTACTTTGACCCTTTCAAATTTTGCTTTAAAGTGTAATTGTGTATAAGAAATTAATTTTAGGAAACAATTTCTCCATATAAATGTTGCATAATTAGACATTTTCGAAATTTCCCTTTTTTTTTTTTTTTTTTTAAGGGATTAGAAAGTACTTGAATTACCTTCCTTTTTAAGGCATTGCCAAGGATCTCAAACTTTTATGGAGTTGAAATTGAAAATGATCAATTTTACGTTAATTTCTGGATACAAAAATGGTTTTTGAACTTTAACTAGTACACAAGGGAAGAATTTTATAAAAAAAAAAAAGGTTTGGTCTTTAATTGATTTTCTGGGTTTGGGATACTCAGTACAGGATCCCATTTATATTTACAGTCGAATTCGGGAATGATGAGTTCGGGTTCAGGCAACCCCACCAGACTGCCATCGTAATTGTAACCCATAATTTATATAAGCCTATATATAGTGTTTTTGTGATGAAAATATATGACATTATAAGATAATGTATGTATCTCTCTAGTTCCTCTATTTTCTCTCCGTCCTATATTTTATATTATGTTCTTTTTATTCTTGTTAAATTTTAGTTAGTTTATAACAGCTCTTACATATTTTCAGTAATTTGATGCATTTGATTTATTATTTTCTGTTTTAAGGTACAGAAGGTTTCATATACATTGAATGAGTAACCATAAAAAGTTAAAAACCATACGTTTAATCTGATCCTTTTTCTTTTTTTGGTAATAAATCTGATCCTTTTTCTTGGATAAAATACATACTGATCGTTGCATTAAACTATTCTCTATCCCTATATAACATATATAATACAAGAAAATTCGTTTTAGTAGCAAAAAAGTAAATAAGTTCTTGTTTGATGTCCTCTTCCTTTTTCAACATTTTGGCACGTACAGATGGAGGGATATTCCAAGAGGAACATATGAAATGGAGTGCCAAAAAACAAAAAATGGCAGACAAATAGTTCATCATTCTAATATTGCTCTGAATCACAATTGGAAAGAAAGATGGTGTGGATTTGAAACTATTTTGGCAAATACCGAAAACTTTGATGCATTGTTTCCCAAAGAGCAGCATGTCCACATGATGTTCAAAAACTTTGGTCGTCAAACGCATATGTACATATATATAGTATACTCCAAACCTAAGCACACGTGGCACAAACATGAAATTTCCTAAAATTTGATTCATAATCTGCATGCTAAACCATCTACAATTACAGATCTGAGAATAAAGCAAGATTTGTTGTAATCACTTTCTTAAGCCAGAGTTATTGTTTACATGATCTGTTCTGTGGGTAGACAGCAGCCACTATTTTGATTCAGATTCTTCTGGCTTCGAATCAGTCTCGGCTTCTTTCAGTTCTGGAGATTGCTCCTCAGCAGATGCTGTGGACTGAATGTTTTTCTTGAACTGCACCAAGATCATCGTCATGTTGTCGCATCCTTCACCACCAGCTGTTGATGGTGCCAAACACTTATCAAGAACTCTCTCACAGACTGCAGAGAGTTTGCTTTCCTACATGAATTACAGGATCGGAAGTGTCAAATAGACTATAGAGCCTCTGCATTTGAGTTTGATTCCAATAAAAGTAAACCATCTTGAAATGAAAGCAGAAACACAGGTGGACCCTGATAGTTACATTTCACATTACAGAGACCGAACATACTGTAGAAGTCTCCCTCATCAAATGCATAATCATAATCCGATTTTGCATGTACTTACTGATCTTAGCTGTTCATGTATATAGTCTACAAGTTGCTGGCTTGACATGCAATCCCTGGAAGCAGTTAACAGAGACACAAATGTCAAATTTCATAAACCAACGTAAAAACCACCAAGTTACTACAAGAATCCTAACGAGATGAGAGAGATGGTCTTTTTTCTTTTTGGGGTCAATTTCGCATAGCAAGTTATGCTGAAACAGAATATCTACTCATCTCCATCATCTCTCTCACGCCAAAGTTTGTTAGGAGAATCTTCAATGCTAGAATGAAAGGAAAAGCTTAGGACACCTACCAGATACCGTCACATGCTAGCACCATAAACTCATCATCATCACAAAGTTCAACCTAATTAAAAACATGATTAAAAATCAATATCAGAATGAAAGAACTACATATGCATCTAAATGCTTAAGAAAAACTTTCTAGTTTAATATTAGGAAAATGTGAAATGCTTCAACAACGTAAACCCCAATCCCACCATTTCAAAGACAAAATGTTGGAAATGGAAACAATCACATCTATATGGTAGATAAGAATCTTTTATCAAACCGCATATATTTATACATACAGTGTTTATATCTGGATTAGCAGTTACAATTTGCTTCTCAGCTGGCAAAAATTTATTCTGCTTGAATTCCATGTCACCTGCAATATGGAAACATAAACGATGGAACACCGAAGAAACCCCTCTACTCACTATCTCCAGAAACAGACTAGCGCATACCCCATCTAGTTAGGAAAATACAGCACTAAGAATCATCTAAACAGTTCTATCGATCATGGATAGATGCTTATAAACCAGGATGGGCATCAGCTTATGCACATATATATTCGATACTACTTGCATGCCTAGAGGTCACGTTAGGAAGTTAGTGCACCTATAGCTCTTGCAAGATTTAAACTTCCATTAACTCGTCCAGCATGAATGAAACCACCAGCTTTTAAAATTCTGTCCTTCTCAGCCTCAAGATCAGGTTTGTGATCTCGTGACAGGTTGTATGCCTGTAAAAATAAAATACACAGGAACATGCTCAAACACAGAAATTTTAACCATGTTTACAACAATAAATTTGAAATACAATATTATGTGGTGAAACTCCTAATCAATCAAACTAATAATAAATCTCTAAATCACCCATGGAACTCAAGTTCAAAGGCTATCAGACACACAGCCAAAAATTAGCACTAAAAACATGCTGAAGAGACCTATTTATGAGAAAGTACCTGCCCCTTCCTAGATATCACACAACGAGAATCACCGGCATTCGCTACTACAAGCTGGTTGTTTCTGATGATTGCAACACAGGCTGTACTCCCAGAAGTTGGGCCAGAAAAATCAGAGTGAGGACCCTGCTCAAAATCAGAAAAATCAGAATCTTATAGAAAAATGAAACTACTGAGAGAATAGTAGCATAATAATTGCTCAAATTAAAGAAGAAGAAAATTTGAGAACATGTGTGCGCGTGCATACACGTGCTCAAAATCTGTATTAATACTTGGTGTATCTTAGTTGTGGCAAAAAAATGAAGGAAAAAAAAAAAAGGGGGTAACAACATAAACGCATAGTATGCATTTCATCATCCAAAAAGCCATCATTCTGGTCAATCGTATGGACATAAGATAAAACTGGATCAAGAAGATCAGCACTTAACCTGAGATAACAAGAATAACTTCATTAAAATTTTTAATTTTGCACTACCTCCTCAAATGCCCAATCATCAACCTGGTCATTACTATCACTGCTCCTTGGAGACCAAATCAGCCCTTCTATCATGCCAGTAAACTTGTTTATCTTATCTCCCAAAACAGCTAACTCCCTCCATCCCCTTTGTCCACGCATCATTTCATCCATCCTGCATAACCAAGAAAACATCAGCATGAACCACAATTAAATTTTGCACAATATCCATTAAGATAAGCTATATCTATCTTGGACCAAGTAATGATATTTTTAAGTAGTAAGATGCAAAGTAGTTGAAAAGGTCAATGACGTGGTAAACAATTAATTTACATGTACTGCCATGTAGTACAGATTAAGGGAAAAGAGATTCAGAAGAGATACACAAAAAGGCTAACCTGTAGAAAGCCTTTTGAACAGAAGTGCCTACATCTCCAGCAGCATATGCTTCATTCTTCAGCACCTGTTGGTGGAGATACTTGGCACAGAATTTAGCAACCACCTTACCTGAGAAGTTAAAGACTTGAACCAATCAAAACACAAGTAATTGCTACTTTATATAAAGGTTTGACCACCAACAGAAGAGGACATTTGTTGTGATACAGAATAGACCGTTGAAGAATAGACCTTGAATCCTTAGCAACTCCACTCCATTATTTTCAAGTATAACACAATATAAAATCCTTTTTATGCATGCCAATATCTCCTTTTAAAATGCAGCGCTTGTTAAGCCCAACGAAAACAGATGCACCAGATGCTCTCGCTATCCAAGAAACAAGGACAGTACAACTCAAGAATTCCTTGAACTATTTTAAAGACAGCTAGTGGTAGGAAGACCTTAGTTTCCGCTTTCCTCTTCTCTCTTAGTAAGGCGCAGTGGCTCAAATCTAACATTGATTACCCAACCAACCCCCACCTCAAAAAGGTACATCACCAAGGATGAGGGTTCAACAATTGTGGATCCAAATCATGGACACAGCACAAGATGGAACTACTATGAACAATGTAATAAATAATGACCTTTAGCATAAGAAAACGTCACCCAGAAATGACTCAAAATAAATGTATATTGCATTACTCAAAAATGTTAATCTAACATACATATAGTTACTCAATTATGTAAATTCTTACCTCCATGGCCATCATAAACACCAAAGAATGAAGTAGATGCATCCAGATTGGGATATGCAGCATGCTAACAAAAAAGAGAAACATTAATTAACAGAAATTATTAATAGGAAAAAGAAGAAAAACTATTCGGCATACAGTAAAAGAGTTGGGAAAAAAAAAAAAAGCCAATATCAAGCCAAGGTCCATTATAGATTTATTGTGTTCATAATGATCTTGCACTACAAAAGAAGCTATTTGAAGATATGTACATTAAAATGTAAAGCAATAATAACATTACATTGCACATTTCAAAAAATGCATCAACAACTTCTAAAGAATTGGTGAAACCAAGGTGAAACTTAGTATAAAGAAGCCTAAGACCTTACAGATGGAGCGAAGGAAGAACGACACCATAATTACATCCAAGTCAAATTACATGAAAAATCTTCAATGTTTGAAGTTTTAATTTTCTAAAACTAAGCATTCAGAAGTCGGAACCCGACAACCAATTCCCCATACCCCACTGTAGGTAAGAAACAAAATTCAAAATGGAATGAGAAAATAAATCTCCCCTAACAGGGGAAGCAAAAGCCACAGCTTAAAGGATGTATATTATCGAGTAAATTACTTCCTACACTCTTGATTCCTTTTAAGCCTGGAAAGAGAAATCATCAATAAGACTTGATGAGTAAAAAACTAGAGGCTAGTGCATTGAAGAGCAACAGCTAGCACATAATTTTAAACCATAAGAAAAAAAAAGCTCTAACTGAGAAAGAGCAAAGATTTCATTAATTACTCACAGCATCTTCCATGGTTGCACGCCACCCTTGCATGGATGATAAACCAAATCTCAGTCCATCATTCTCACCATCTTCAGAGAATTTTTCAGTTTTCGGAGCGCTGAGATATATACCCATTTCTATCTGAAAAAAATGAAAACCAATAAAAGATTTCAATACCACAGTTTCTATCGAGCAAAAAACATATTCATATTCCCTTGCTGCAAAGCTAATCTCTCTGACAAATTTTATAAGCTTTTAGTGATATCATATTCTTTGAAACCGAATTGAATGCATAAAAAGAAGACCCGGTAAATTCTAAAAACTTAAATGAAAAAAATAAACAAATAAAGGAAGATATTTACACAGAATCAAACGCAACTGTTGGAAACGATATAAGCTCTACACTTTCCTTTCATATTCCAAAATAAGTATGTTAAGAAACTTAAACACAACAAGTGGATAAAACTCATTTTTGTTCAATTAGTTGATATGCTAATTATCAGGTATAGGTCAACAGATATAAAGAAGTCTCCCGCTAAACCAATATACACCATATATAAGCCATTAAGATCACCAAGAAAGTCAGTTAGAGAAGAGCTACACAACTTATGACATATAAGCCACTATTAGTAGAAAAGCGAATCATATGTCTTAACAAATTACTAACAATAAAAGATCTTATCCATTGAACGACAATCGCATCAATAATCCTACTTCAGCGCCAAATTAAAGGTCCGAAACAAGATTAACAGAAACCAGAAGAAGAAGAAAGAGAAAAAGACTTTCAGAAACAGCAACAATCTAATAAGAGCAACTCAAAATATGGGTAAAAAAAAGAGATCATTAGATCTAATCAAAGGCTTGATTGAAAAGGAATAATTCACATCTAAAAATTAACCAAAAAAAAAACCAAGATCAGCACAAAAGCATACCTTGAAAAACCCAAAAGCTGCTTCAAATTTCAATACAAGAAAATAGGAAAACAAAAGAAATGTATAATCAATAATAGCAAAGAAACAAAAAAGACCCAGCAGCTAACTTGGAATAATTACTTGCCAACTGACAAAATGACAGACAGTAAAGTTGACAATTTTGGTGCTATTACATGTCCAGCTGGGACGCCGTCCTACTCTTATAGTAGCTCTAAGGATCAGAACCCAGATGAGATTATTAAAAAAAAAAAATTAAAAAAAAAAAAAAACAGAGTGGATGGTTTTCAGAATCAGCAAATGATTAATTCCAAGATTTTTCCAAGAAGACCCAAACAAAATAAAAAAAAAAAAGGGAATATGAAAGAAGATGAAACGAGAAACGGATGGAAAAATAATGAAAAGAAAAAAAAAAAGTGAAATTGAGGAAATGAGACAGCCAGATGGATACGATAAAGACAAGTAATAAATGAAGAAAAGATATGACTCTTCAGATGACGGAGTGTAATTAAAAATAAAAAATTAAAAAATAAAAATTAATGATAAATTTTGTTGCGAGGAATTCCGGAGACTGTTTGATGAACCTTTTTGAATTTTCTTTCAATTCGCTTTCTCACCCACACGTAGACGCTCTCTCACCCGCTCCAATCTTCTTTCGTTCTATCTTTTTGCCTCTTAATTTTCTAACAATCCAAACCCAAAACAGTGATCTTCCATTTTCCACCTTTGTTATTATTATTATTACTTGTCTATCTTGCTTATTATTTTATATTATCTTCCTCAATCATACTGGGTTTCACTAGAATCACATATTCATTCCCAAATAAAAAACAGTAGCTTTGTCACGCTGATCGGCTAATTTCCTTGGGTTCCATCATTTTGGAATTTTCACATAAAATTTTTCACTCCAATTTGGGTTTTTCTTTTTTTCTTTTTTTTTTTTTTTTAACTCTACGTTATTGATGGGTCTATATTGGAGTGGCACATGATATACGTTGATTTTGCTTTGATTTTGGGTTACATGATCTTGGATCTGTTTTTATATTTAATTGTTGAAATCATGGATTGCTTAAATTAAAATTTGCTACAAAATCTAAAACGCAATCCTCCTCTATACCCGTCACTGAATATCGAATAATTTGCTCAAATTAAACTTATTAAAGTAGTATTCAATGATTTGTTTAGAAAATCAATAAATGATATGATATGGTGTTATTTCTTTTTTATTTAATTCGAGATTTGAATTCATTTAATCTCTAAAAAAAGAAAACATGTGAATTCATTTTCAATGAATAATGC
Source organism: Ziziphus jujuba (assembly GCF_031755915.1). Classification (NCBI taxonomy): domain Eukaryota; kingdom Viridiplantae; phylum Streptophyta; class Magnoliopsida; order Rosales; family Rhamnaceae; genus Ziziphus; species Ziziphus jujuba. Next base: position 7,233,350 of record NC_083383.1, on the reverse strand, counting down.
ATAGAATATAAATTTTGTTTTATTGTTTTTTTTTTCTGTTATTAGTAATGAATTTAATTAGCCAAATTTAAAATAATTATGGAAAAGAAAAAAAGGCTAGTATATTTAGATTGTGTCAAATTGTAATTTTCAAAACGTTTTCAAGCAATGTGATCAAATTGAGAGGGAAAACAAAAAAAGATTTTTTAAAAATACCGACAGCAAAATGTTTTATATATATATATATATATATATTTTTAACAATCTTATTCGAAAAATCATTTTTAATTTTAAATAGATATTCTACTGTAAATCTGCTATTAAAAAAAAAAAGTACTGATAAAAAAGTATTTAATTAACTCAACAATGTTAAAAAAACAAAAAAATAGAAACATAACTATATACGATGTACGATGTACGAATCCAAAAATATCTAAATAATCCACAATATTCAATGAAAATATTAGGGTGATTATATTTATTAAATAAAAAGACCAAAAAAAAAAAAGTGGTAAAAGGTCTCACAGACAGGTGAGATCATCTCCGACTTGAATAAGATCGCCAACCACTTTAGAAAGAATTCAGACTCACGCGCAGTCACAACGCGTGAACCTGAAAACTACTTTTAGTAAAACCTGTGTCATTGGTTGTAGTGAGAGTGTGGGACCCTTTCTCTAATTTGTTGACCTAAAGTCGTCTTCGTTCTTAGTTCTTAACCAAAAAATAAGGAAACAACAACCAACTAAAAAAAATATATATATATACTTTAACTATATAAGTTTTCTAAAAATGTTTATTCCATGTACTTAATTCTAAATATGATTAAATTGAATTTAGATCCTTTGCTTGTTTTTGTTAGATTTTTATATGTGCTTGTTTTTAAATACTATAAATGTATTTCAGCACATATATAAATTAAATTTATTTATCTTTTTAATTTTTTTTTTGTTTTTAAGTTGGAGAATTCTAATTATTCATTATATATGTATCTTTGAGTGTAGCTAAAAGTGTTCATTTTTTTGGAACAATGATTTGAATTCAAAAGGTGCGTATATATGCTAATACATTAAACATTTAGGGCAAAATTTATAGTTTATTATATATAGGATTACCTAGTGTTTGCAACAATTTTTATAATGCTAATAACATATTTAGTGAATTTTTATAAGGAAATATTTCATTTTTACGTTGAAGTTTAGGATAAATACAAAAAGATCCATTAGGTTTAGTGGCAATCTAAATTACCTTTATATCCTTAACAAAATTAAATTATCTTCAAAAGCTTTATTTTTCTTTTTCTTTTTGCAATAATTGATTTGAATACTTCAACGTTTTTTTTAATATATTTTTAATTAAATTTTATTTAAATTATGTGAATTTTTTTTACCTAAAACAAATTATATGATAATTTTAATTAAATAAGCTTTTTTAGATAAGTTATATATTTACAAACATTTACTTAAATATATTAAAAAAGTTATAATATATTTGATAAATTATCACTTAATTAAAAAATGTTTATATTAAAATCACCAAGTAGTTTTTCAAATTGCAAATTTTTTTTATGTAGTTTAAAATAAAATTAGTTATAAATATAGATTAATAAAATTTTTAAATTTTCAAATTAATTTTTACATCAAAAAAATTTAATTTTTTCAGGAAAAAAAAAGGAATAATACATTCAAAAATAATTTAATTTTAGTAAACATATAAAAACAACTTAAATTGCCAAAAAAATAAAATAGAAGATTTATTAGAAATTTAAATGATATTTTTATACTTATCTCAACATTCACAGGGTATAAACAAAATATTCGCTTGTTATAATAATAAACTGATAAAATTATTACATAACCTTAAAATAATATATATTTGTTGTCGCTCAAATTTAGGAGGCCCTGGTATCATGTTATGGATGTGTGCATGAGCGAGCATTATACCAATTAAACAAAGCTTATTTGACACCTACAACAATATTGATTTGATTAAATTTATCCTTAACTGAATTCGAAATTTGTAAATCCGAATGCCCAAATATGTGAATTATTGTAAACTCAAGCCACCCTCTTTTCTGTGTGATTAGCCATTGAATAATCTCCCCAAAAAAAAAAAAAAAAAAAAGAGCTATTGAATATAAGTATCATTTTTTTAATGAAATATCTAAGTATAATTAAATAAAAATATATCATATTTTCTTTTTCTTTTTTTTTTTCAATAAAAATACCATCTCCTTAGAAGACTATTCATGATCTTTCTATATTAAAAAATTTAAGAGAAAAGACATACGATAACCACAACCTTAAGATAGAAGTGAAGTGGTCCAGTCAATTTTTTTCTTACGGAATAAATAATTAAATTTAATACGACTAAAGGAATAATAAAATGGACAAACTCTTTTGTATTTTTTGCCTTTTGTTGTTGCATTAGGCATTACTACATCTGCAAGTAGCATCCAATTATTCATTTCGGACAAAACAAACTTGTCGGTCATCCCTCACCCAAAAAAAAAAAAAAAAAAAAACTTGTGGGTCATCACCACCTAAATATTAAAAAATAATAATAATAATAATAAATCTTAAACTTCTTGAAAATTTTAAAAATAAATAAATAAATGGTAGGTGCACCCTTTCTTTTCTCTTCAATGAGAGCAGATATATGTCCAACTCATATATAATTTTCTTTTATTTCAAATGAAAAAAATATATGATTTTTTTCTTTTTTGACTTCAAGCAAATATATAATTATAACTAGCCGCTTAACAAAATATATTTAGCCATCATATCGATATGACAAAGCTGAGCAGTAATATCTATATATATATATATATATAAGAAAAAGTAGTTTCTATTCCAATTCCTTGAGCGCCCACCAGTCTCCTAAAACCCGCTTAGATCTAAAACAAACGGTTTAACTTGTCAGGCTTTTAATTTTGCGTCCTGAAACAGCACTTCAATTTTGTTGTAATTTTTTTTTTGTTTCTTTAATCTAGGAATGAATTCAGAGCTCCTGACCTCCAATTGGTCTCTTTTTGCTTTCTAAAAACGAATTGGGTTTTTGAATTGCTCAAATCCATAAGTTTTTATTTTTGTATGGGATAAAATATAGACTAATAATAAATGAAAGAGTCATTTGTTAGGAATGCTATTTGGACTACCTCTCCTATTTGGCCAAATGGATTGTATTGTGTTTGGGTAGGAAAGTCTACTAACCTTAATAATAATACTCCATGTTAGATTTAAGCATTAAGATATTTCATATTCCATTCTATTCCAATCAATATTATATTAGTTACATGAAATGATATACAGAGAGACAAATGATTTTATGTTGAATAAATTTTATTAATAAAGTATTCAAATCTATTTGTTCTAATCTAAAAAAATCTATTCTTACCTGTGAATCTATTCCAACCTTGTTAATTTATTCGACCCCACCTTGTACTTCATATCGATATGAGAAAATATTATTATATCCTGACTACTCTAGAGTAGGATATAAACTTTGGATATCAAGTGGTTGAATTAAGGATATTTTTTCTTTTCTAATAACAATAAATCTTGCATATTAAGGAAAAATAATAAATAAGGAAAGAAAAATGCGAAATTAAGAATACTTTTCAATTGAAAGAAATAATATGTTTGTAGTTTAGTCCATTAGGTTTAAGAGATATAATTCAAAAACACTTTATAAAAAACTTATTATACACAACCAGATCAAGATATGAATATAATAATTTACATAAGTATCAACTTGATTATAACCATATTGATTTAAGTTTAAGAGGATTTTTGACGGATACCATATTGGTATCCCATGATTTTTCACATTTTTTATTATGTTACAGATATTCTTTTAATAAAGTTTCTTTAAATCCCTATATCAAATTTGTTATTAACAATTTTTATTCTTATTTTTTAACTTTTTGGTAAAAGTTTAAACCCATAAGTTGAATTACACACAATGAATTATATCACTCTCAAATTCAAATTAACAAAAGTAATGTTGCCTTGCATAGTATAAGAACAACCTCAAAAGCCAAACACAATGTGGTCAATGAAGTTAAAAAACAAAATTTAGCTTGAATATTTCCCTTGTTTTTCCAGCTACACACATAATAATAATAATAATAATAATAATAATAATAATGGGAGAGAAAAGAAAAAATATCTCTTAATTAACATAAATGGGTGATGCATTTTTGTTAAATGAATCACGTGCAGAGAATGTTAGGAATCACAGGGTGAGGAATTATAAACATTATACTATTAATCAATCATATATTAAATTTTATTAAATAATTAAAACTTACGGACAAGTTATAATTCCAATGAAGATCTATATATTCAAAAGGATTTTCTTATAGGGTTTTTCTTTACTTTTACAACAAGCCAATTACAATCATCTTTTATGATTTTTTTTTTAATTGGGAGAAAGGGTGGGCATGGTAGATGGTTTAAAGGTAGGGGGATGTGGCAACTTTTCTGCCTTCAAAGGAACATTAAAAAGATCATCCAAATAAAAAAGGGAACATTAAAAAGGAAAAATAGTTTATTAATTTAAAAGTTTTATAATAGTAAGTTTATTCGGTAAATTTTGCTTTTCAAGGTGGGGGAAAAAAGGAAAAAAAAAAAAAAAAAGAAAATGAAAAAAGGGTAAATTTTGAACTTGTTATAAGGGCAATAGGATCCACTTTGCACTGGCAACCATAACCCTTGTCCCTTTTTTTTTTTTTTTTGTAAAATTTATATATAAATACCTAATTCTTCTCTCTCTTCTGTCCAAGTTTCCAATACATTGAACCCAAATCAGCTTAAGACAATTGATAAATGGGATGGTGTGGAAAGACGTTGCATAAAATCTTTGAACATATCTGCAGAGGTTAATAGAAAAATAGCCATATCTATGCATTGATTGGAGTAGCAAATTGACTTGCCTTATAAACAAATGATGGCCAAGGAATGTATGTAATCACCACATGTATCACCAATAGATTTGTTACAAGTGTGTAAAGTTCATGTTATACATGATCTTTATGCTCCACCACGGTGGCTAATATTTAAATATTCAGTATCTTACAGCTAAAATATGGTGGCAAAATCTATATTTTTGATGCGCCAACACCCAAGATATCAAGATTGTTCAAAACGTGTAGTTTTTAATATATTTGGGTTGATTGGTAAGGAAATATATATATATATATATATATACATGTATGTGTTGAGCTCTTTTCGAGGAAGAATGTACCTCTTCTTCAATGTACTTTTCAAAAATGTACTGGGCATCCATTATGATTTGGAAAGTTTCAAGATACAAGATCTCTGTCAATAAAAACTATATCCAAGCACTAATGACTTTATAATAATACATATGCATAACTATATATTACTTTCGTAACATTGTTTGTTCCAATGGCATATGATGTCCAAAACAAAAGGGTGTGTCTTTTTCACTAATATGATTTTCAGTGATACATTAGTTGTCACTAGGTGGTACCCCATCAATAAATATTTATAAAATATCTAATAAACTTCACTAGGGCAGATAAACGACTGAAAACCTTTTGAAATTGAAGTCCAATCCCATACCATGCAAATCCACATCGATAAAATACAAAACTCTTTTGCTGGAGCATACCGAGTGAGCAGGCGCAAAAACTGCTTGATTATCAACACAGTTTTACCAAATGGGATAGTGTTTGTTTAATCTTGGTAAGAATTGCCAACTTCCCCAGCCAAAAACTTGTGAAACTTTCCATTAATCTCAATCACAGTGCAGCCGGCAGTCTTGACAATGCCTGAATCATTCATCATCTTTCTCCATTTATCTGCTTCTTCGCATTTCCCACAAGATGCATACAAGTTTGAAAACATCATAAATTCCCCGTCACTCAAGCTATCGGCCTTCGTGGAGATTAGCAGCTTCAACACATTCTCGCCGGTGCTGAGATCCCTTTGAATCACGCAAGCGCTAAGCAAAGCACCCAATATAGACTCACCTGGCTCAAATGGCATACTTTTAATTAATTGGAATGCGCTGTCAAGAAGCCTGGCTCTACTTAATAGATCAACCATGCAACCATAATGCTCTATTTTGGGGGTGATCTTAAAGTCCTTCTCCATGGAAGCAAACAGTTGACAGCCCTCCTGCACCAACCCTGCGTGACTGCAGGCACTGAGCAGGCCGATGAAGGTTATATCGTCTGGCATTATGTGGTTCCCTCTCATTTCATCAAAGAGTTTAAGAGCAGCCTGTCCATGACCATGAAGAGCAAGACCTGAAATCATGGCATTCCAACAGTAGATATCCTTAATTTGAGACTTGTAGAACACCTCTAAGGAATTCTGTATGCTTCCACACTTGGCATACATATCTATTAATGCTGTTACTACATGGGGACTACAGACCTGCCCCTGGTTTTTAGCATAACTGTGAATCCTTCTTCCTACTTCAAGTGATCTCAAGTGGGCACAGGCAGATAAAGCACTAGTCACCGTTAAATAATCGGGTTCTACAGATCCTGTCTTCATTTTCTCAAACAGATGTACAGCCTCAGCATAAAGTTGATTCTGTAGATATCCCCTTATCATTGTATTCCACGTTATGACGTTTCTTTTTGGCATTTCCTCAAATAATTTGCGAGCTTCAACCATATTACCAGCATTTGTACAAGCCAAAATCATCGAGTTCCATGAGATGATGTCCTTCATGGGAATTTTATCAAAAATTCTTCTAGCAGATTCTAATCTTTTTGTGCCTGCAAACCCAGATACAATTATATTGAAAGATAAAAGATCCTTAACGGGCATTGAATCAAATAGTTTCATTGCAACATCCATCCGACCACTAGAGGTATGGGCATCTAACATGGAGTTCCAAGCCACTAAATCCTTCACGGGCATTTTCTCAAACAATCTACGAGCATCATCAATGAGCTGAAAGGATGCATACATATCCAGTAAAGCAGTTTGGACATAAACGTGATTACAATACCCAGTTTTTATTGTCTGACCATGGAGGACAAACCCTGTACAAGGATAAGAAGCACTACCCACTGCTTTAAGAAGAACAGGGAATGTATAATTATCAGCACTGAAACCAAGCTCTTGCATCATTATATATGATTGAATTGCCTGCCCAGCATTCCCCTCGAGCACTTGCTTCTTAACCAGTTTGTTCCAACTTGGTTGATCAGGCAAGAGCGAGGGGCAAATGCAGTTGCAGGTGACAAGCGCCATTTCAAAGTAGAAAATCCATTTATCAGATTTTAAGTACTGAGGCTCTGCTATGGAAAAACAGATAATTTTTAGACAAGCTACAAAACATCGCAGGAAAAGAATATGAAGCATATAGAATGAGGATAAAGACAAAAAAAAGCAGGGTATTATCCATCTAGAAAAAAAATTAGGGGCCAGGAACCAGCCAGGTACAAAGTTCTGGTACTTGCTACACATAAGTAATAAAATCTATAGTAACAACAATAGGACTACATTAGACACTACTCATCTTTGACCATTCTTGGTAAAAATTAATCCACCCAAGAAAAATACAAGAAAATTATGTTCCCCGATTAACAAAACTAAATTTAAAAACCCGGAAAATATACAACTCAATAAAATCAATGGCTGTTTTCTCAGTTCACTGCTCAGATATTGTAACATGGGGGAATATTTTTTTTTTTTTTTTTTTTTTTTTAAGGTCAAAATGATGAGAGATAAGAAAAACAAAACTACTGCTCAATCCCCCTGGTACGTACAGCCAAACAGAGAGCTCGCCGTGATGGCTAGAATTGGGCCGCAATTAAGCGAGTAAACTCTCACAAGCCTGAATCTCAATAGCCTGCTTTGTCAACAGTCCTTGACCAGAAGGACTAGCATTAATGCTCCTCATTGCAGCATAAAAAATAACCTTCCTATACATATCGTCTTCTACCTTCTTCAGGACTTCCTTTACAACCACAAAGTCTAGCCCGCCAGCCAATGCCAATTTCCCAAGTACCTCACCAAAGTTATTTGGTGCTTTTGGTAAATCAATGCCAACATCATCCAACATTGACCCATATAGAAGACATCCAGTCCCTATATCTTTAGCGGTAAATACTTTTTTGTCGAGCAAGAACTCTAGAAGCTTTACAATCGGTTCCACACACGGGGGTATTTTTTCCAGGGCAAGAGAAATTGCTTCTTTAACAACCTCAGGATGGTAAGCGGGGGACTTCAGCTCTTCCACACATTGAAGTGCTTCATCAAGAATTCGAACACTGAAATATTCCTCTAAGAGAGAGACAGTTTTTCGATGAAGTGCAGCAGAGCTTGATCCGGTTAAGGGAACTGGTAGTTTTTCAGGGGGAATTGCTGATGGAACTGGGGTTCCAGGCTTGGTGTTCTGAGTAAAAGGTTCAACTTCTGAAACTGACTTAGGTTGGGAAGAAGTAACCCCACCACCCTCACCCTGCAATAAGGCACTTGCTTTTCCAGTTATGACACCACCACTACCTTGAGGTAGAAATTTTGAGTTAATGGAGGGTGTTTTGCCAAGAATAGGAGGCTGAACACGCGCAACAGACTGAACAGAACCCAGAGCATCACTCCTTGGTAAGGAACGGGATCTAGAAACCTCCCAGTTGTCATTATCGAACCCAGGCATTCCTGGCATCCTCCTAGTCCCAGGCATTCCAGGCATAAAACCTCCAGGGCCAGGTCTAGTAACAGGAAAACCTCCACTGCTCAAATTTCCAAGGACCCCAGCTTTATATCCATTTCTCATCATTGCCGTTGCACCTGGACGCAACCCTAGATTCTTTTCAGCCTCTGAATGAATTTCAGTAATGGTCTTTGCTTTCACCTGCCATAACAGAACTAGCAACTGTTAGATACAAAATCCCAACAATAATGTGCCTTATGCATTTTGATAGCCACCCTCAATGTAAAGTTCCCATACACTACAATTGTACTATATTGATGATCCTCATGCTTGCTTCTAAAATCGAAGTATTGTATATTTGTAAAAATTTCCAGAACCAGCCATCTCTAGTTTAGAAATGAATTACGCCAGTTAAATAAAGAAAAGTTCCGATGTTTTTCCATCTCCATCCGTCAGAAAATGGAATAGAAGAACAAATGAGAATGATTTGGTAAATTTGGTTCTTTTGATACACATCTACATTTTAACATCCAGCAAAGCACAACTGTATGCAAATATAGCAGAATAAAAATATAGCTGAATCAAGTAAGAGTTGAAGAATTGACCTCTTCACGTCTAGGGATCCAGTTGTTGGCCCGTAAATCAAGAACATCTCGGACCATGAACCTCAAACGTGGTGCAAGTTGGGGGTTTGTAGTTAGCTCCTTCAACCTACTAAAATAGACATCATTAAATCGACGAGATTTTGGGTTCTCATCTAGCTGCTTACCGATCGTATTGAAAAATTGACATATTGCCTCAACATTCTCCTCAGCAGGACATGTTTTGTCATCCTGTCCTAGAAGCTCCTGAGTTACAGAAGAAAGCAAAGTTAGGCCAGCAATTGAATTGCAGTGAGAAACAGCCAAGAGCAAGTCGGTGAAAGGTAGAATATACCTGGACTATGTGGTGAACAATCTTTTCCGGTACCATCTTCTGCTTCAAAAGTTCCCCAATTAGGCGTATGTTTCCTAATGTTCGCAACTTAACCATTCGTTCTTTGTCTCTCAGTTCCATTTCTTGCTCAGGGGAAGTCATCTGCCTAATTTCTGCCCTTAGGTCGTCGGCACCTTCAAAAGCCTCCTGGCAATTATTCAATAGGATCCGCTTGAAAGTGACAGCTTTACCACCGGACTCCTCAGATGGGAATGGGGGAAGCTTCTCATTAAGATCAAAGCATAAAAGAGAATACATGGGACAAAATGTTGGCTCCAGCACAGCCTTCTCAAATATAATTGAGATAACATCCTGCAACGCAAATGGAGAATTAAGTTAATTAACAATGGAAAGGAACAAAGCACTTCACAGATAAAAGCATTCGGGAAGGTAATGAATAAAAACCTTTAAAATATCTGCAGTTGTAATTCCTGAGTCAATCAGCTGACCCTTGAGGATATCATATTTCTCGGGGGTCAATTTGTTCAGTATGCTGCACAGCAACAGAAAACGAAAAAAAAAATAAAAAAAAATGCTGTGAGATATATCTATAGCGCTGTAAACAGTTCTAGAAAAAGATATTCGCCAAGAAGATCATAACTAAATTGCTTTTTCACGAATATGTTTTAATTGAATCCCATCAGCAAACTATCCAGAGTTCTCCCATGCTTTAATGTTGTAGTGAAACATTTTAACTTATAAATTAGATGACCGATTACCCTTTCACTGTCTTCAAGACACGTTCCTTATCAGAGAGATTCCCTCTTCGTACTGACCATGGAACTTCAGCCTTGACTAGGGCAGGAATAGGTCCTACCTGGTTTACAGAAAAAGTTCATATAATGCCATCTAGAAGTCAAAACGTGCATGTGAAAAAACATAAATGGAGGCAGGAACATGTTTATGTTTGTGAAAGTGCTAATGTCTTATCTGTTGATATTTATTTGAACAAGTGAATTTGAAGCAGAATGATATTATTAACTTTTGAATGAGGAATAAGCAAAAAAGCACCAATATAGCAATACAAAAGCTAAATGTGTTCAGAAACTGCGCATAGCCATTCGATCAATTTGACCAATCTGACCTAAATTATTACCCCTTGGTTACCAGAAATTTGGCCCCTTGCTGGCTGTGAGTCCTGGTGGTTATTTGATTCATACAAATTTGAAAATTCCTTATTGCCTCTAGTTGCTTCCCTGGATTTGTCATCTCCAGCAGAAAGCAGTGCAGATCGCCCCCGCCAATCACGGTTGTCTGGCTCAGAATACCGACCATGAGATTGAGATTGTGGTTGCAGCTGTAAAGAATTTGAAAACTTAATGTTAGAGTCAGTAAATAGATACAAATCTATAGAAAATGGAGACGAATAAAGTGCCTTTTTAAGGAGGGGTGGCACCCTACAGACCCGCCTGGGGCATTAGGCCCCGCTTAACACCGTACATCAATACCCCTATTGTTGAACCCAGTTAGGGAGGACACTCCATGGGTCCAACAGAAAGAAACTACTTCCATAACTGTGCAAGCGGTACCTAGGTTTGGCACCATTGAGCACTTTGGGGTAAATATGTCCACTTCATAGAATTGTGACATGCAAAATTCAGTCAAAACCAACAAAAATCACATTTAACTGCAACAGATTTAAATAAGACACTTGAAATAAACATATAGGCTTATTTCAATTCTAATGTCAAAGTACTAAAAAAGAATATTTATTACTCACATTGCTTTCAGCATGACCCCAAGCTTGATCCTCGCCACCAAACTCAGCTTCTACTTCTTGTTTGATCTTCAAAATCTCCTCGGGGATAGAGACAACCTATGGATGAAGACAGAATCTAATATTAATATAAAAATAGAAAAGGAAAATATGAACTGAAACCAACACTGCCCATACAACCCCTCCCGTCCCACCACCCCAAGCAAAAAAAAAAAAAAAAAACAAAAGAAAACCCAAAAAAAAAATATATATATATATATATACATACATACATACATACACACACATACATATATGCATATGTTTGTTTCTGTGTGGGTGTGTGTATATATATATATATATCTCATAAAATGTATGAAACAGAAGATATTTTTTCTCTTGCTTGATGAGTATTATTTAAGGACAAACATCTCGACCGATTTACATCCAAGAAATGGTCCTAAAACAGGAAGACTTTTGCAAATATAACTATTGCTTAAGAACTTACAAATGCCCTAAAAGATAAAGAAACTTGAATACATCAATTATCTCAGCACAGATCCATTATAAAAATTAAAGGATAAAGCTAAAAGGAACAACAAGCACAACAAGTACCTCCCTAAGCTCGAACAGCTGGTCTCGAGTGTACTGGACATGCTCACGATCTTCAAACCGCAAGTCACCGGTCTACAATGACATTATCAACTGAAATGAGTTAGTGAAAAGTGCAGACACACAACAAATGATCATCATCAACAAATTCTGAAATTGACATGCATGATCAACCATGCATGTAAGGCATTTGACATAATATAAACGTTGAGTTCGTACTCATTAACTTGGTCAAAAATCAGAAGCAAAAAGCAAAGATAGCATCAGATTTTGTTGATTAAGTTGAAGATGTTTGAAAACAAATTAGATAAGAAAAAAAGGGAATCCATACATTGAGCTAGTGCCAAGCTCAAACATGTCCAAAAAGGGACATAATTAAGCTTGAATATGTAAATAATTGGAAGCTTAGATCCTCTTCATCATAAATTTCTGCAGCAAGTGATTTTGTTGTAATGGAAGAATTGGTTTAATGAACAGTTTATGATATTCTCATCATCTTCAAATATTAAAAGCTGATACATGTTTGATTCTGTGGATAGATACTGTCACAAACGACCAAAGTGTTCTATAAAAGGTGTTATTATACAGATATATTAATGTGCCTCAGCAGTCAGTGCATAATGTGGCTTGTTTAGCATTCCCCTTATTCTAAATGTTAACACAGTGTGACATCAATTCTTTACTGGAATGCCCAGTTAAACCCCACATACTACTATATGTCCATATTTACAGCAGTTACACACACTTTGATGCCATGCAATAATTAGGACAGTTAGGAGCAACAAATACCGAATTTGCCACATCTTCTCCAAAAAAATAAAAAAATAAATAAAAAATCGAATATTGATATTAAAGATATATTAATGTTAAAAAGCAGCAAAATTTAAGAAATATAAGTCCAATACTAAAGGGGAGGAAAAACTAAACTTTCTTCATGAAAAACATTCAAGGAATACAAAACTTCCATCAAATTATGGCCAAGCTTACAAACTTAATTCATAAACAAACAGCAGCATTTACTATGAATGAGAATCGGTAGCGCTCGTATGAAGTGCCCGAGTTTTGAACAAAAAATAAAGTCAAAAGAAAAACAAAAACAGCATAAAAAAGCGAATCTCAGAGAAGATCCATAGGAGGAAAATATACATAAAAACAAACAATACAGAAGCCTGAAAGAGTATACAAGTAGTAATACGTGAAGAATAGATAGAGAATCCTAAGGTTTTAGAGCAACCTTAAGAAACGGAGCAAGACCGCTGCTATGAGGGCGTAGAGTGAGAGCATCAGAGGAAGAAGAAGAAGAAGAATCGAAGCGATGACTTAGAAATCTGGTGGTGCGCAGAGCACCGCCACCTCCTGGTCTCAAGCTTATCACTGTCTGATCCGTCTGCATAGTGTTCCACTCCGTCAAATGACAATCGTCTGATTGAAGGTCTAGGAGGAGAGGAGTTCTTGACAAATTGAAATAGGATTCGATATATAATCAGCCCAGCCCTATAGATTCAGACACAGCTCTCTCTCTCTCTCTCTCTCTCTCTGTGCTTCCTGTCTATTACTCTCTCTATCTGTATCTGCGTAACCTCTTCGCAGCAGCTGCAGAGAGATCGAGGAGGTAAAAGAGAAGGCCAAATTGTAAAACAGTAGTCTTCTTATTGCCCTTTTTCTTTTTCCAATAATTTTTAAAATTATTAATTAGGAAAGGAATTATAGAGCAATTGGAAAATAAGGATTAATTGTAAAATTTACTTTCCAAAACCATACCATAAAATGAATTTTCTTATAACTGAAATATTATTTGATTTTTTTTAAGCTAATTTATTTTTATTTTACTTATTTGATCTTTTATTTTATTATTGACAAAATTTTTATATTATTTGAAGGGAATTTATTGCTGTACAATTAAGTGGGCCTCAATTATTTGGGTACACTTTGGGCTGAATGGATCCAGTCCAATTCTCTGAGATTTGGATGAAACAAATAATGAAACTCGGCTTTTTGCATCTGATCACCGGCCATTTCACAATTACTGTTTTATTTTATTTAATTTTGCTAAGGACTAAAATTAAATTCAGAAGATTTTTGGTCTGTCATTGTTAGAAAGTTTTGGAATGACCAGGATCTTCGTACACTACTCCAAAAGATAGTTTGGATCTCGGCCTTTACATAAAAACTTTATTTCATGTGCATTCTTATCCATTTTGTTTCCGGATTGTCAAAGTCGGAGATAAGATAACTTGGCTTTGTTCTAGTACAATTTCCTTACCCTCCACTATTTTATTTTTCTAAATACAAAAACAAAACTACATAGTTTTACTTTATGATATAATATATAGTTTTGGCTCTCGAAACAATCTGCGGATAACCGATAATTTTTTTTTTTGGGGGGTCTTGAACATACATTAAATATAAGTAAAATTGAATTATATGTCGACAGGGCATTTTCTTTTTTAATTTTAATTTTATTTTTAGAAGAGCATTGTTTTGCTGTGAGTTTGAGAGGACAAAGATTGAGACTGCAGGACCACCACGTGTAACCACACCTGCCACTAGAGAGGAGAGACGACCTTGCTTTTTTTCATTGGAAAGCAAAATTCCAAGCTCTATAATGCAAATTTGCAGTAAAAGCTCTGCAACTCCCAAATTTAACAATCAGCCGGAATAATTAAGCAACACGAACACAAATGTCTTCCATGCCTTTCTCTACGACTTTCTCTGCACCTTTATATGCTTCTTTCTGTAACAAGGCTAACCCAAATTCTTCTCCTTTATGGCCGTCCATGGCTACATCAATCAAATCCTCACTTGGGTCCTCCAAATCAATCTTCTTCCGTAACGGGTTCTCTTTACAATCATCAAACCTTCCTGGGGTTTTCTTGAAATCTCGATCTTCTTTTTCTGGTATCTATGCAAGAGCAGCCACGGAGAAGACACTGTATGACTTCAATGTTAAGGTATCTTTTTTTTTCGCTTTGACCGTTAGAGATTTCGGTTTAGTGATTTAGTAAAGTTTTAAACTTTACCCTTACTATTATTTTTTAAGCTGAAATTTGTTATGTATTACTTTTGGTTTCTTAATGTTTGGTGTGTAAGAATTGTTACGAAGTGTTTTGTTTGTATGAAAAGGAACAAGGAATTTAGCTACTAAATTGATAACTCAATTTTGTGTCGTTTTGGTTTTGGCACTGGCTTCATTTGAGAGTGTTGTGTGGAGGAAGGAAAAAATTATCAAGAATTTCACTTGGAATCTAATATTTCTGTCTGAATTTGTACCTTTTGATGTGTTTATGTTTTTGGAGAATCGAAATTGACGCTGAAATCTTTGAATATGCTTTTTAATTATTGGGTTCGTGCATGGTGATTGTCAATATAGGATATTGATGGAAAGGATGTTCCTCTTAGCAAATTCAAGGGAAAGGTTCTTTTGATTGTCAATGTTGCTTCGAAATGGTATTCTATTCACTTCTCATCTTGACAAGCACCGCTTGATACTTATGTTTAGGACTCAACCTTGTCCTCTTTTCATTTTTTTTTTTTTTTTTTAAGATATCAGAATTTAAGTTTATATTTACTATAAGCTTTTTCTTTGAACGTTTGAGATGTTTAACTGAATTTTCTTTGATTCTCAGTGGTTTAACATCTTCAAATTACTCAGAACTATCACATTTGTATGAGAAATACAAAACTCAAGGTAATCTGTCCAGTATGGAAGCGAACAAAGTACAAGACTTAAAGTCAAATTCTCATTTTATATGTTCCTCAAAATTTAGGATTTAAAACTTCGAGCTCAAGACAAACTTGTTTTCCTGCCTTGCTAATAAATCCACCATATGCTATCTTTATGCAATTTTGTTGCAGGATTTGAGATACTAGCTTTCCCCTGCAATCAGTTTGGTGGTCAAGAGCCTGGATCAAACCCAGAAATCAAGCAGTTCGCTTGTTCAAGGTTTAAAGCCGAGTTCCCGATTTTTGATAAGGTATGTTAACTTGTGTACATAACATGTTTAGTTGAGATAAGTTTTTCAAGTATTGAAATATGTCCTACAGGTTGATGTGAATGGACCAAGCACAGCTCCAGTTTATCAGTTCCTAAAATCAAGTGCAGGAGGTTTCTTAGGTGACTTAATCAAGTGGAACTTTGAGAAGTTTTTGGTGGACAAAAATGGTAAAGTTGTTGAGAGGTACCCGCCAACAACGTCTCCTTTCCAAATTGAGGTATGTTTTTCTTTTTTTTCCATTCAGTTTCAAAACTTTAAAAGAGTTTCTTAAAATTTTGTTGCATATCCGAACAAACCAAAAAACAAAAGGGAAGTAGAAGACTATGGAAGTGAAGATTTCACAACGATCTCACTGATGCAAAACCCAAAACAAAAGCTACAATATGAAATATACGCTTAAATTCTAAAAATTCAGAGGTTAACCTGGTTGCATCTTTCATCTATCATAAACTGCCTGTTTCTTATTCACGGCTTTTCTAGAGTCTTGTCTTAGCTATATTAAAAGCTAAGGACACAGGTTTATCAATCAATTAGTATTACCAGAGATTATGAGAAAAGTTTCTGATGCATCAGAGCATTGCAGTAAAACTAGCAAATTAACAAGTTTTGAAAACTGAATAAGATGGTTTTGGCTGAAATTCTATGTTACACTATGTTAATATTACACTTGATGAATTGATTGTTAATCTTCTGTATTCTTTGATGTTACTGGTCATTTGGGTTTTGATAGCTTAGATAGCCAACCATAATGGGGAACAGAAATTTTGTTGGTTTTCAGATTTAAATGTGAAATGAAAGTTCATCCTTTTTCCCAACTTCAAGGTTTAGGATTTGGGTATATGAGAGCTGAAGGTGGAATTAGGTTCAAACTAGAGTAGTAGCAAGCTGGGGCAGGACTAACAACCGTAAAGAGATACATTCCATTTATCAGAGGATGACTTACTGCAGGAACTATTACTTGGAAGTTGAAATCGGACGTTCTCTATAAATGTGGTCTTAGAATCTGGCTGGAAGTATTTTGAACTTCCAAGGTTGTTCTTAACCTTCAATTGGTAGTGGGTGGACAATAACTGATGTACTTTGGATTAGGCAAAGAGAAAAAATAGTAGAACTCTAACGCAAATTGGGTATTCTTTAACTCTTTAGGACCGGTGAGTCGAGGGTTTTTTCTTTTAATTTCTGAAAAGTTAAATATAAATGCCACTACCAAAACCTATATTGGCCCTGAAACTTTGAGACCTCACTTTGTTTGTTATAAATCATAAACGACACTTGTAGTATTTTAAGATAGAAAGACCAACTAGTATGTTTAGCATTGTTGATGATGAATTTGCTTTAAGCAAGTCAGAGATCTTCAAGAGACTAGCATTTGTAAGTGTAAACAAATTGCATCATGTGCATTAATTTATGAAGAAACCGCTGGGGTTTTGCTTTTCTGATTCATTTTTTTACCCCCCTCCAGAAGGATATGCAGAAGCTACTTGCAGCATGAACAACACAGTTTCTGTGGTTGGGAAGGTGAATGTAGTGAATGCATGTAAATTTCTGGATAAAGAGTTATGATATATATTTGTCAATATGGCACAGTGGTAGAAGTTTTTCCCACTTTGTTACGTCTGATGCATATTTTTGTTTCACTACAGTTTATCAAATAGAAGTATTACTTTCCAATAAAATTGTAATTTAACAAATAGTATCAATTTTTTTTTTTTTAATGTATTTCGATTTATTTTGGAGAAGTTCTTTTTGCATTGCAAAAAGAAGTTTATACTGTTTCATAAAATATTTAAATGATCTAAATACCCATAATTAACTTCATTTTTTATAGTTTTAATTTAAAAATTTTAATTATAAAAGTTTTCCTTTAGCAATCAGACTCGGAGCTGCTTGGACTATCCTCCGCTGCTGAGTCTAGCCTTATCCAACCCATCTGTCTCGTTCCTTCTCAGTCACATCTTATACGCTGTGTCTTGGGATTCTTGATCCATACATTCTAATATTTTTCAATTTTTCTTTCAAAGGGAACAGCGTAACGACTTGCCGAAACAAACATTTTTTTTTTTTTTTGGGTAAATAAACAAACACTTTGTTTGTGATTCGGGATGCCCAAGGCATGCCAGAAATAGGAATAAAATAGGAGAACATTTAAATCCGGTGAGGTCATGCTGGTCATTGGCTTTCTTTTTTTTCTTTTTTTTTTTTTTTTTAAGAAGAAAAAATAATATAAAATGGAGAGCATTGAATAAGGGTCGGGCTGAACACGGATTGGGTTGGGTGGAAAAATAATAACCGATCTCAATCAGGTCGGATTGATTAAGCTTGTTGTACTCGATTCAACCCAACTCTACCCAATAGTTCATAGAATCCAATCCAATCCAATAATAGTAGGGTAGGATTGGATGATCGAGCTGAGCTTTTAAGTCGGGTGTAAATCCACATATGAATTTTGATCATTTTTCAACAAATATTCAAACAAATAGGTCCGACTCTTAATTTTGGCCTTTTCAGTTTATGAAAAAATCAAATTACTATGGCATTAACTAGATTGAAGCTACATGTTACGACTTTTTTTGTCATATCCAAATATAATATAGAGCAATTGTAGAGAGAGGGTTAAAAAAAAAAAAATGCTTTTCTTATAAATTTCGGAATTAAAAAAAAAATTGTGTGGCCAGTTTAATGTTTCAAGCAAGACCTTAAAAAAGCATTCTACATATTTTTATTTATTTTTTTAAATCCTGCATTTTTTTTAAGATCGAAGAAGAGATATATTGTATTTTTTTTTTCTTTTTAACGATTGAATATTGAAATAGAAAAACCAAACCAGGGTTCTTTTACTCACTCAAGAACAAAGAAAAGTTAACAAAAGAAGAAAAGAAGTAGTGAAACTGAAAGGGCTTTCTGATGAGCAGTGAAGTAAACTCAAGTTCTGACTCAGATTCTTGGTGTTACAGAGACCACTTGTAGCTTGTGGTGGTGATAGAAACAAGTAGTGCAATTGGTCGGCGATGGGATTCAAAAGCTAGAAGAATAGTTGGGGGTGAAAAGTAATTGCTGAGAGTGGAGACGAGAGGTTGGAGGCTGAGAAAAGAAGAGCAAAACCAATTTTAGGGCAAAATGGATTGAGACTTTTTTTTTTTTTAATTTGAGGTTATTTTATTTGTTTTGTACTAATGGATAGATGAAAAATTATATTCTTTTTAATTAGTAACAATATATGGGTCAGGTTCGGTTATACCAAAGTTTTTAATATATAACCCGATACTCAACTTGATGAAGTCGGGTTGGAAAAAAGCCAACCGACATCCATTCCCGCCTAGATGGTATCGGTTTCACTTATTACTGGGTCGGATCGGTTGAATTTGGTAGGTTGGCGTTTAATGAACAGCCATAAATAAGGGTACTATAAAAATTTGAAAATTATATGAGCATTAAATAGGCTTTTCCACATGTTATGCTTTTATTTATTTTTATGGTACAACTTGGGTAGGTACTTATTGAGCCTCTATTACCCTGTACAGGGTCTAGCTTTTCAATCGCAAAAATATTTTTATATTATTATGTATACATATATATGTCACACGCACACGCAGACTAAAACACGTTTTACTTGGAATATGCTGTATACATCTATGTTACGCGTGACTGAGAGGAGTTGGTCCCTATTTTTTATTATTATGAGTTGGACCTTAATATCTATATAAAATAATAAGTAACGTAGTTTCGTCTTGCTGACAAAAATAAATCAGTTTTGTTTTGCAACAACTTTGCCCTAAATGATAAATACATTGATTAATTAATATTGTGGTATCTACGTATCTTGTTCTTGTTATGGTCGGCTAGGACTTGTTTCCGGAAATAAGTTGATGACATTCATGTTACTACGCCTAAAATAACAGCAGGCCAAAATATATATATATATATATATATATAGTGGATATGGGGACACCGCGATCTTCCTTTGAAATTCAACCAGTGGTGTAATGTGGTTCGGTGGGAGTTCAGCAATCCAATCCCATTCATCAGGAGGCATGAGTTTCTTTGGCAATAAGGGCACACCGCTTTCGCAACCAAGTTAGAGGCGGATAAAGAGGTATTGTTGATATATAGGAATTGTATAAACGGGTATATGAAGAGTACTTGGCTGTTCCTGTTGTAATGGGCCACAAGAGTGAGTTGGAGAAGTTTGCTGGTGGACTTTAAACAACAAGTGTCCAGGCGTTTATTCTGAATAGCGGCCGTGGCATTCACGCTGCGACTTCACATTGCCTGGGTCAGAATTTCGAAAGAATGTTCGAGATTGATTTTGAGAATGAAAGAGGAGAGAAAACCATGGTGTGGCAGAAGTCATGGACCTATAGCACTCGAACCACCGGAGTCATGATGATGGTTCATGGGGATGATAGTGGCTTGGTTCTGCCACCTAAAGTAGCTGCTGTCCAAGTTGTCACATCCCATGCAAAGATGCTGATGCTCAAGCAATTTTTGATGCCTGTGCTACCACTGTGAAGGTGTTGAATGAAGCAGGTATTCGTGCCGAGGCTGATTTTAGGGACAACTACTCTCCTGGTTGGAAGTACGCGCATTAGGAGATGAAAGGTGTTCCTCTGAGGATCGAAATTGGATCCAAGGAATTGGCTCATGGACACGATAAGTGTTGTTCACCGTGACAATTCGGAAAGAGCAGAAATACCAATGGCAAACTTGGTTGAGAAAGTAAGGGAAAAGCTGGTCACCATTCAAAAGAGCCTGTATGATGCTGCCGAACAAAAGCGAGATGCTTGCATTCAGACTGTTAGGACTTGGGATGAATTTATTGAAGCACTTGGCCAGAGGAAGCTGATCTTTGCTCCTTGGTGTGATGAGGAGGAGCTCGAGGAGGATGTGAAAGCAAGGGCAAAGGGAGAGATGGGAGCATGTAAGACTCTGATCTGTACACCATTTGAGCAGCCAGAACTTCCCAAAGGTACATCTGGGAAACCAGCAAAGAAGTGGACCTATTGGGGCAGGAGTTATTAGAGACCTCAACCTGAACTGAAGCATGGTAGAATGTGGGGTCGTGCACTTGGAGCTGTGGGGAAAATCCCAATTTTCACAATCTAATTAATTAATATCTTGCTTTATTTGAGTCAGAACACATTATAGTATTTGTTTATATATAATTTTTTTTTTTTTAAGCATTGAAATATCTAAATTTTTTAGTCGCTCTTATATAAGAATAATATTTATTTAAAAGCATGTGGAGTTGTATTCCATACATATTTTAGATGGTGTTGATAATTGTACCAAACTAATAGAAAAATGATAATTTCGGAGTCATATGAGAGTTTTTAGAGTTTGTAAGGCAAAGTGAAAAACAATACATAATTTAGCAATGCAATTACCGTAAAGTAAAATATCATTAACTCATTATATATGTCTTTTTTTTTTTTTCCCCAAGAACTTATTATATATGTCTGAATACAAAAGTGCAGTGATATTTTAAATAATCACCAATGAGTTATCAGTATAACCATATAAAGTGAAATAGTACAGCATGCGTTTGCATAAAATGGAACTTAGCTAATTGTTTTTGACGAACAAGGGCCTGCCATATGACACTGAACTATCCTTTTAAAATAATAAAAAATATATTTTATTTAAATAAAAGCATTGACAAAATTTGATAGCTTCAAAATGCGTAAGTGGGAGTTGGAATGGAGGATGCTCATGGTCAATCGCTCGGCATATAAACACAGACAAAAGATCTGAACAGGCTTTTTGCCATGGCCGGAAAAAAAATATTTTCAGAAAAACATATAGAAATTTTTCTGTCTGAAGAAGATTCAAAAATGAATACACGGAGACGTTGAAATATATATTCTTTTCGTTTCCATTTAATTGTTACCTTAAAATCTCTCTTGTCCCCAGAAACTAGATCCAAAAAATGGATCCAACAAGTCAAACCGACGAAACCCACCACCTTGCTCAAGAACATTCCGATGACCATGACCACCAGCTTGCTCGAAAACATACCGATGACGATGACCACCACCATCACCATTCACCCCAAACCACCGACCCTTTTTCAATACTCCTCCAACCCATCCAGTGGCTACAAATGCTCTCCTCCCAAATAAACCCAAGTTTCATCTTCGGTGTGGTCCTCGTTTACGGACTCAGTCAAGGCTTTTCTGGATCTTTCTTCAAAGTAGTCACCGACTATTACTGGAAAGACGTTCAGAAAGTCCAACCCTCCGTCGTCCAGCTCTACATCGGCTTGTACTACATTCCTTGGGTCATGAAACCCGTCTGGGGTATCCTCACCGATGTTTTCCCTGTCAAAGGGTATCGGCGGCGGCCGTATTTTGTTCTCGCCGGTGTTCTTGGTGTGGCCTCGTCGCTGATGGTTGCTCTGAACGGGAATTTGTCTGCCGTGACGGCGTTGATTTTCTTGGTCGGTGCGACGGCGGCTATGGCAATCGCAGACGTGACAATCGATGCGTGTATTGCTAAGAATAGCATCGAGATCCGTTCTTTGGCGTCGGACTTGCAGAGTCTGTGTGCTTTTTGCTCGTCGGCCGGAGCTTTGGTCGGATACTCCACCAGCGGGTTTTTTGTTCACCATCTGGGTGCCCAGGTACCCGGCCCACATTTCTGTCTTTTTCATCTTTGTCTTTTCCCTCCTCTTTGACCCGGTCTTTTTCTTGCAAGCCGTCCACCCGAACCCGTTTTGGGAATTTGGACTAAGAAGTCTTTCACTTCCTGATATTATTTTATTCCGCGCTTTTACTTATTTGTGTTTTCTTTAGTGCTTCTTCCAAATCACCTTATACATTTTTGATTTTACAAGGTTTCTAAACATACAATTTTTCCAACCCCCTTATAAATACATATAATTATAAGCTCTACATGAGCAGAGAACACACGCTTCCTTCTCTTCCAAGTAATTGTACTTAATTTTTTTTTTCCTTAAAGTTTTCTGATTGGTTATGTAGGGTGCCTTGGGTGTTTTGGCAATCCCACCAGTGTTGGTGACTGTTCTGGGCTTTATGATATATGAAGAAAGAACCACCCGCCTTCCTTCACAGAAAAAGCGGGTACGAAATTTTCCCCTTACCTTTTTTATTTTTATTTTTTTGATGTTTCATTGCTTTTAATTCTCTCCGTAATTTATGTAATTTTTCGAGGAAGTTGCACACACCGCCTACAATGTATAATTATATGGTAAGGAAAAAAAATAAATAAATAAAATTAAGCACCTACCCAAAAACAAAAAATATATATATATAAAAAAAAATTATGCTTGTGTCATGTGTCATGTCAACATTGAATTTGAAGTCAACCAAAGATCACGTGCATCGTGGGCATGGATTTTTGGTTTTGCTTGATTAACAATATTATTATAATACGAATAAAACGGGTCTCCTCTATGATAAGTGTAGCAATAAGAAATAAGAAATTGTTTTCTGGATTATATAAATGGATGTATATGCATACTTGACACGTCCTAGTGGTTTAGCAGCTCAAATTTCTATTTCGCAGGATTTTTTTTTATTTAAAAGCTTTATTGGAAGATTAAAATTTTTTTTATTAAAAAATAAAAATATTTAATAAAAATTAATAATTAATAAGTACTTATTGATCAAAATATAAATTTTTTAAAACTGTTTTAAAAAAGTTCAAATTTTAAATTTTTCTAAAAAAATTCTTCTTTTTTATCTCATATGTAAATGTAATAAGCATTTAATGCGTTTTTTTTATTTACAACCAAAATTTATTAGTTTTTTAATAAAAAAATTTTTTCAAAAATATCTATTATATAAAGTTCTATAGATTAAAATTCTATTTTCATCAGCTATGTCAAACGGACCAGAGATGTCTCACTATGTCGTTCATTCTTTTTCTATTTATTTATTTATTTGTTTTTTGTTGAAGAAGAATATAGCTATTCTTGAAGTACCTAGTGCGCCCAAATTAAAATGCAGATACTTAATACTCACAAAAAAAGAAAAGAAAAAAGAATGTATAAGCTTAATTATCTCACAAAGTATATGAAGGATTATTTAAGTTCGTTTCACAAATAATGAATGTTTTATGTTTGTATGTATGGCTTTGTGAAATTGCAGGCAGTGGGAAAAGTAGTAGTGGCAGTGAAGGGCATGTACAAAACAATAAAATTCCCACAAGTTTGGAAGCCATCACTCTACATGTACCTATCTTTGGCTCTTAGTTTAAGTACTCATGAAGGCATGTTTTATTGGTACACCGACCCAAAAGCAGGTCCTGCATTCTCTCAGGTCTCTTTCTCTACCTCTCACACTACAATCTACAAAATTTTGCAAAACACCCATTACTATGTATGTATCTTCATTCCTCAATACATGCCAACCTTAATTCTATCTTATTCTCTGTGAGAAACAGGAGTTTATGGGTATAATTTATGCAATTGGTGCAATGGCTTCCATAGTAGGGGTTCTAATCTACCACAAGACCCTTAAAGACTACCCTTTCAGAACCTTAATCTTCTTCTCTCAACTTCTATACTCCATCTCTGGAATGCTCGATCTCATCTTCATCTTTAGATGGAATTTGGGTCTTGGAATCCCCGATTCCTTCTTCGTTATCATGGAGGAATGCGTTTCTCGGATCGTAAGCAGACTTAGATGGATGCCCATGATCGTACTGAGCACAAGGCTTTGCCCTCTTGGCATTGAAGGGACATTCTTTGCTCTGCTTATGTGCATCGACAGCTTGGGTGCGTTGTCCGCCAAATGGGGTGGAGGAATGCTTCTTCATTTGCTGCGTGTTACGAGGAGTGACTTCTCGAACTTGTGGTTGGTTGTTTTCATAAGAAATGTTTTGAGGTTTTCTACGCTGTGTTTGATATTTTTGGTTCCCACAGCGGATCAATCCGAGGTTTTGGTTCCTTCGGACCTTTTGACAAATAGTACATCTGCAGTGGATGAAGAAGAAGACCATGAGAGCTTGGAACTTGTTCCGAAGAAAGAGACGGTGAGAGTTTAATTAGATTGTGCAAAGTGAACAACATTTTGCTATTTGTCACCGCCGCATACAACTCAATGTGTACAGAATATGTGATATGTTGTTCTTGTTTCGTAAACTACCTTGTTTTCTAACATTAATTTCAGTTTTATAAAAATAATTCCCAATTCTTTTTATTTTATTTTTATAAAAAAAATTCTTTTTATCTTTTTTTTTTTTTTTTGGCTGAAAAAATTATTTATATCTTGTTCTTTTTGAATTTCCATCTTTTATCATTGTAATATTCTAACACCTAATTTTATGTAGACTGACATTCTAATACTCTTAACAACCAATTTCATTTTTCCAAAAAAAAAAAAAAACAATTCTATGCAGCATAGCCAAAAAAAAAAAAAAAAAAAAAAAAACTAAATAAATTTTATGTAGAGATGTTTTGGGACTTTAAAAAGCGGCCCCCTTTTTTTTTTTGTCAAACGACATGTAGTACACATGGCATAATAAATGTTTAGTCAATTAGTGTTGTTATTGTCGTCTTTTTATTATTATTATTATTATTATTTTATTTTTTTGGGTAAAAGTCATCTTTTCATTATTATTATTATTCTCAAGAGATACCATATACTTTTTTGAAAGGAGATTTCAACACTACTAGTTATTTCAATCTTTTATCTTTAAGGAATAAGAACAAACATAAATATCTGTACGACTCAAAAATAATTTTGAAGTTAAATGATCATAATGTTTATAAAAAAGAAATAGAAGTATTTAAAAATTTATTTTTAAACTCAGCTTTTAGTACATAAACTTGTCCAACCGTATTATTATTATTTTTTAATTCCTTTAAAGTGAAATGAATTTATAATTTCTCCACGCAAACTTAAGCCCAGCTATTGAAAAGTTATTTCAAAGAAAAAGCAAAGAAGTTTCAAAATTCATTCCAAGAAATTGCTGAAAGAAACAGTGGGAGTTCAGCCAGGGGAAAATTTCATCTAAATTTCTTCATTTTTGTCTTTATTACAATTAAAACCATGTTTATAAAAAAATATATTTAGAATTCTTTTACCAATTTTTTCAATTAATTTTTATAATTAAATATCATAAATATAATTATAACAAAATTAAAAAGATTTAAATAAAAGTTACCATTTGATTATATTTGCAAAATGAACGGTATTTTGCTATTTGCGACTGCACACACAATTGGTTAATATGTATAGAATACGAGAAATGTTATTCACGTTTAGTAAACTACCTTGTTTTTTTTTTTTTTTTTTTTAGCTTAAATAGTAAACTATCTTGTTTTGTAACATTAATTTCAATGTTTTATAAAAATGATTCTGTATTTTGTATTTTATTTTTAATTTATTTTGATCACTTTTAGTTTCCATCTCTCATCATTAAAACTTAATTTTAGGCAATCTCATTAATATTTTGGATCAATTGTACTTTGTTAATATTAAATTGCATAGATATACACTAAAACCTTCAACTTCAAAATGTAACTATTAATATTTTTAATTTTTAAATTTATTATAAATTGCTTGAATTTATAGTTTTGACCAAATAAATTCATAACAATTATATGCAGAAATTTGCATCCAAAATTGTGAGAAAAGATATTAAAATGTTGATTAATGAAAAAAATATAAATATTATCAATGTGTTTGACTAAAATTAGATTTGGACTAATTTATAATAAATTTTAAAATTAAAAATTTAAATGGGTATTTTTGAAAATTAAAAATTTTAATTATAAAATATCTCATTAATATTTTGGATCAATTGTACTTTATTAATATTAAATTGCAGAGTTATACGACTAAAACTTTCAACGTTAAAAATAACTATTAATATTTTTAATTTTTAAATTTATTATAAATTGGTTGAATTTCTAGTTGTGACCAAACAAATTCATAACAATTATATGCAGAAATTTGCACCAAAAATTGTGATAAAAGATATTAAAATGTTGACCAATAAAAAAATATAAATATTATTAATGTGTTTGACTAAAATAAGAATTTGACTAATTTTTTATAAATTTTAAAATTAAAAATTTAAATGGATACTTTTGAAAATTAAAAATTTAATTATAAAATTCTATAAATTAAAAATACTTAATTTTAAAATGTTTATTATTTTTAGGAAATGAATTGAATTTATAATTTCTACAAGTAAAATTAAGCCCCAGTGTTTAAAAAGTCATTTCAAAGAAAAAGGAAGGAATGACTTAAAAAAACCAAAAGCAAAAAGTAAGGAATATTAAAAAAAAAAAAGAAAAAGAAAAAGTAAGGAAGTGTCAGAATTTACTTAGTCGAGAAGAAATGAGACATTTTTATCTATATTTATTTTTATTTATGTTTTTAAAAATATGAGTTCAAATTATATGAGATAAAAAATTTAATTTATTTGCAATATAAAAGAGAAAAAAAAATTATTTATCAAAATATACAGGTTTTAGACGAAACGGAATAATTGAGTATCTTATCTGTGCACATGAAAACATATGTTTAAATCGCACCAAATGCGAGAGAATTTCGAATAATTTATAAATTAAGTAAATTTGTTCAAAAAGAAAACATAAAGGTTTCTATGCCTTTTTTTTTTTTTAAATGGTTTGGATGCTTCTCTATCCTTTGACAAGTGGAGGGTGGCTCTGCATTCCAATAGTCCATTTTATTCCATCAGAAAATAAAAAAGAAAGAGAAATTGTCCATCTTGCCCTTCGCGTCTGACGTGGCCCCAAGTCAATGGCCTTTACCAAAGTCTTCGTCTTTCATTTCTCTCTCTCCCTCAAACTCTCTCTTTAAGATGTGTTCGCGTCGCTGCAACGGAACCATTAGCTTCCTGTCGTGTGAGCTTTTGGTCTTCACCATTCCACATGGTAACATTTTCTTTTCCTCTTTTCATTGTCTTTATATTTTTCAAAATCTTTTTTCATATCAGATTTTTAGTAAATAGAACGAATCTCATTTTTCCGTTTGCAATTTTCTAAGATTTTTCCCAATGTATTAGGGTTCACCTCCATGCAAAAAAAATTAGGGTTTTTTGGTGGGTGAAAATCTTCCCTTTTTTGTTTTTCATGGCCCTGTTTGGTTCCCCTTTCGAATCAGAAAAATTACTTTATTGTTTGCTACTTCAAATCATTTTGCTTTGTTTTTAATTTGTTAATACAGGATTGAAAAAAAATATATTTAATTGGGCTTACATGGTAGTTTAGTTTTTCGTTCTGTTTCTAATGAAAAACGGTGTAGAAAATAAGCTCAAATTTTCTCATACTGAAATACTTCGCCTTTTAATTTGTGGGTGGTTTTTAGCTTTTTTTTTTTTTATAATTTTTTTTCTTATTTAAATTTCTGGATGAGATAGTACATTGTTTCGTGCCACAAAGGAGAAGTTTTTTCTAATTATTTTATAAGTCTTCACTTACTATCTTATGGTAGATAACTTCACTTTGACTTAAGTGCAAATTTTATATGTAAAAATATATATATGTATATGAACTTGTGTTATATATTTTCCGTACACTAAGTGTTCAAGTTTTGTGCCAAAACTGAATTTTTCTAAGCAAATGCTTCTATTCTCCTACTCAATTGTTTACAAGATACTGGTTGGATTCACTTGATTTTGTCTTATTGGGATGTTAAAATTTGGTTGTCCTCATATGTAGGCTAACAAGCATACTATCATTCTCATGCAAACTTCTCAGAACAGAGCTACTAGAACATTTATGGATTATGAATCGATAAGTCAAGCTATGGATGGTATGTTTTATGTATTGATATTGTTGTTAATACAGCATTATCATCATATTCTGTATATATTGACTCAATGGTTCTTTAACTTGTTAAAAGTTTGTAGTAGGTTGTCACAAGCTGATGTTGGAAGAAACTAGATATTGCATTTTGCTTCCTACAATTTGTTACAGTATGGGATATGGTTTATGAATTTTCTCCTGAATTTGATGACTTATTTTATCTCCTTCGTTCTGTTTAAGTTTCTTCTCCCATTTAGTTGAAGGCTAAGTGGTCATTTTCATAAGCGAGATCTGTACCTGGACAAATGTAAGTCATAGATGAATGTCATCTGAGTTATTGGTGTGTTAATGGAAATGGATTGAAGGATGATTTTGGGATTTTTGGATGTGGAAATTTTTAGTGGAGAAAAGTAGGCAATTTGTTAGATTGCATTTCTGTTAAAAATGATCTGTTGGATTACAATAATCTTTGCCACCGTGTGGATGGGCTATTTCAGCTTGTAGGTTGAATTTGCTGGACAATGGTACACACTCAGAATTAAAGTTATCCAATAATCTTCTTAGAGGATAAGGAAGAACTATAGGAAAAGATAAGACTGAGCTCTATCAAATTTCATGACCTTGTATTGTAAGAAGGCTGAGATCACTAAAATAAACTAGCCATACTAGTTGTAGAATCTTTGTCTGGACAACTCTGGTTCAGTCCCTGCCCTGTCAAAAATCCTTTGTTCTCATCTGTCTACAGATCACCATATGTAAATACTGCATTAGCATTGTCTGATTTAAATCTGTACAGAGGAAGTTCAGAAGCGATTTCCCCTCCCTGCTGCCCTCTTTTTCTTCCCTGTTATTTGTTTCTGTTCCTCTGATCTAACGGTTGTGTACTTGTTTATATTTGTAGAGGATGGGGGTGATATGAAGTGTGAGTGATTTGATTTGAGTTAAATTGCTCCCAAATTATACTCTGGATCAAAACCTAATTTCTTCTTTGCATTGTATAATGATATGCTGTTGTGCTTGTACAGGTATATGCGGACTATATGAGAGAAAGCTGAAGGAGTTAAATCCAGCAAGTAGAAACATCACTTATGACATTGCAGATCTCTACAATTTCATTGATGGCCTTACAGACATGAGTGCTCTAGTGTATCTCTTTCTCTCTCCCTTTCTTTTTCTTGAGGCATTGCAGATCGCTTAAAAACCTTGTGTCTTAACAATTTTTGCGACTTAATAGCTATATCCATGCTCCTCGATTGTTGAAAAAGATTTTGATATCGATTTTTTGGAATAACCAGCTGCCTGGCTTTCTTTGCTATGTCCTTGAGATTATCCTACCCTTATTTTTTTATTTTTTATTTTTAAGTTTTTGTTTCTGCTTTATCTCCGAGCATTGTTTAGGCGTAGCAGCAAATATTCTATTTTCACTTGGAAACTGAATTTCAGATGTCTTTTTTTTTTTTTTTTTCCCTCCCCTTACTACCAGGCTACGAGGCCGTATGGGGGTTTTACCTTCCCTGATGTGATAGCTGATATATTTTTGTTGTCTGGTTCTGGCTTACAGTTACGACCATGGGATTCAAGCATACTTGCCATGTGACCGACAGTGGATTAAACAGCGGACCTTCCAACACCTGAAGAAATTGGCGCATTAAGTGAAGTGTGATGCGGCAACTTTGTTATCTAATGACTGCCCAACAATATTTCTAGACATGAATTACATATAATAGAGGGAAAAAGGCTTGAAGTGTATAATTTGAAACAATGTGGGATTTACTTCTGAGGTTGTGCTTAGACTGAAAATTGTATTCTGTCTCTGCACATATGTACAAGTTATCCGTGCTTCCATACTAATTTTCAGGTGGAAAGCTACTACTTAGTTTAGAAAGGTTGGGTTTGTATTGAAATATGCACTGTAATTTACTGTATTTTTTGTCTTTTAAATTTTACTGTTTGTCGTGAGATGAATGGAGTTGACGTTTACTAAGATTATATGTAAATTCACTTTGCATTTGGTATTTCAACTGCTTGCATTTTCTTGCCCTGCCTTGTAGTAGGGATCACCTCCCATACGTCTTTGGTTTGTGAAATAATGTTATGCTCATTAACATAATTGTTGATTCATACAAAATTGCATGGGGGATCAGTAATAGCAAATGATTTTCAATTTTAAAAAAAATTTATCTTTAGTTTATAGTTAAAATTAACTTTAATTTATAGTTAAAAGTATAAGTGGTTATATTTTGTAAATTAGTTATTTTATTTTTTTGGACAGAAAATAATTTGAAATGATGATCTAGTTTTCTAAAAATAAAATTGGATAACTTCATTAAAGTATTATTCGACTGGCTTAATGATAATAAGTAAAAAAATATACTTCATACATAATAAATATTTGATCGATTTAATAAATTATTTACAAAAAAATAATTACATGTGTTAGGGTATTTTGGCCGCCGCCAAATACAAGGTCACAGTCAGGGGGCGTTTGGTACACAGGATAGGTCCGGATCGGACGGGATCGGACAGGATAGGTTCGGATCGGACAGGATCGGACAGGATCGAATAGTGCAGTACTGTGTTTGGTATAGTTCTGGACTGAATGTTGGACTAGTTGGCCCATGTTTGGTACAGGATCGATTATTTTATAATTATAGTATTTATTTTGTTATATATACTGATTGATCACACTGATTCAACATTAGTTGTTGGGGGAAAACTTTTTTTTTTTTTTTTTTAATCTCTCTGGGTCTGAATTGATCAATGAAATTGATTATTGGTTCTAGCCAGACATATACATGCACAACATAAAATTAAATAAAATAATTCAGGTTTTTTGGTGATGCACCAAGTTCTTCAGTTCCTTTGGATTAAAAGATATGAAAATTCATTAACTAATTCAAGTGTTTTCTTCAAAAGAGTTGAACTGATATTTTATTGAGGAAAAGAGAAGAGCAGATGGTGATGAATTTATTTTCATTGGAAAAACATAGAATTTTAATGCCCCAAATCAAAGACAATCTATTTACCCAAAAAAAATATATATCATAGACAATCTTAAAGGACAAACCATTGCTCTGACTCAATATTTTCTGTTGTTTTTCATGGCAAACTTACAAGAAAGGAAAATTTTAATCTTGAAATTCAGTTGTGATAATAAAATTCATACATTTAAGGTGATTAAATAAAAGCATTCTGCACTATCAGCTACCAAAATCAGTTTCAACACTAAGCTAATAAAGCATTATGAATTGTCCTATGCTGCAACACACATCTCTTTAATGGTGGTACTAATACATTCATATGACTGATTACTCGTTAAAACAATGGTGGAGCTGTTGTAAGAAGTGCTGAGCATGCAGATACATTTCTTTAAAGATGCAACAGCCTTGGAGGGTAGGTAACTGTGGGCGGGTTCGGGATGGAATCATTCAGACCAAGATCATCAACAGGTGGTCGCTGCCTATGGTGATCAGTGACTGATTGGTAAGCCATTGCCAATGCAAGAACCTGCATATGAAAAAGATGGTATTAGTTGAGTTGGAATTGAAAATCAAGTTGTCTTTCTTTCTTTCTTTTTTTTTTTTTTTTTTTTTTCTTTTTGGGCAGAATTAAGCTTACAATGCTGTCTTGGTAAGGAGGAGCATAAATGCCAGTGGTGACAGCAGTTCTTCGTAGACAGTCAGTAGAAGGTGGATTAGATATGTTGGTAAATGCTGTTGGTACAACAATCACAGGCAAGCCAACAAGATTTCCCATGCAAACTCTTTCCCAATCAGTTGCACTGCCAATCAATGCATCGACAGTAAAACTCTCTCTAACCTCTTGAATCAACTTTCCTCGAGATCGCTGTGCCTGTTTTAGGTGTTGCAAATGGTTCAAGAAGTAATAATCATAAATTCAACCTATAACAGAAAACCTGTCAAATATGAACCCCCATATGTTGTAATTGAAATTTCAAGTTCTCTTCTCCCTTCTTCTACACCTCGTTATGTAACTTTTCAAACCATCTACACATCATGGAATACAATTTTGGATTCAACTTCTAATAACCAGCCTCAATTAGTTTCTTTTTCTCTTTTTAAGTCTAACTTAGTTTCATTTTTTTCAGATTGTCATCAATTCCAAAAACTTAAACTGTACATCAAAACCCAAAAAACAGTTAGAATTTACCATTGTTACCAAAAGATTAAGCTGTTAAAAAATGAATATGCATGTATATAGTATATAAAGTTTACACGAACATATACTTAATATATTTGATATTTAAGCCAAATATGAAACTATTAACAGAAAAATGTCTTTAGTTTCAAACTGTAAGCATATGCAGAGAAAATCCACTGTCATGAAAGTTATCCAATATTTTTAACATGTTTATATGATAAAACATGAGAAGAGACTTACGTGAATCAATTAGAAAGCAATTTTCAAAAAATAAGCTCCTAAACACTAAAAGCTGATTAAAAAGTAGACATTAAAAAAACCTGCACATAGTCTACTGCTGGGAATACACAGGCACGTCGCAGTTCAGTAGGCCATTGATCTTGGCTTTCATAATCATCATCCTGTCCCAACCGCTGCCACTCATCAAAATGAGCCAACATATCAACGTCCATAGTAAAGTTCACAATGCCTTGAACAGAGTCAACCGCATACTTCAGCTCGAAAGGGACCATCTTAACACCTTTTGATGCAAGAACATGTACAACCTGGAATGTATTTCCGAATTAGTATATTTTTGAGATCCACATAGTGGAGTAACAGAAAAATAATATATCTTGGATTTAAAAAAAAAAAAAAAGAATTATTACCTCCATATCAGCATCATCAAGATAACCAACACTAAGTTTTGTAATGTCAATCGAGAATGGATCATCAAGGGAAATGTCTTTTGATGAAAGATCATCTGGATCTTTTCCCCTAATAGCATCCAGAATAATTGCACAATCTGTTGCACTTCTGCAGAAAGGATACACTCATCACACCGGCTCGACCAACAATGCCAAATGTTGGGCACAATGCTGTCACGCCACAGCGAGCGGCAGGCAGAGTCATCGAGCCAACTGTTTCTGATCCAATTGCAAATGGAACCATACCTGTCAACATTTCTCTAATAAGTCAATGAATACTCCTTAAGAGTCACGTGGAATGTGTTGTACCTTAATCAATTGTGGGTTTAGCAAAGGTACTAAGAAGTGAGCGTAATATTTAAAGCTCAACTTCTTTATACGTGGTTGGGAATTTCCACTATAAACTCAGAACTTTCAGCATTATCAGTAAACTCAACATTGCATTAGAACTTGGTTGTTTAAAATAGTCTTGTGCTTTTGACCTCATTAACTCCTGCTAATGATTATTTTTCTGTCCATGTTAAGAGGGTCTCCTGATAGCTTAAGTATATTTTTTCATAATTTATTAAACACCATGAAAATATTTTTGAAATCTAGAAAGATAAAATTCTAAACAGCTGAAAATGATACCAGCAGAAGTACAGGCAGCTGGTCCAGCTGATGAACCTGTAGAGAATTCCTCAATGTTCCAAGGGTTCCTTGTCCTACCACCAAACCATATATCATCATATGCCAGTGATCCAGAAACAAGCTTCGCAACAAGAATTGTTCATGTTTAATTCAAAAGCTACTTTCATATGTCATTTTAGTATTTTTTTAGTATGAATAAGTTGCAATCTTTATACAAATTTGTTCGAAGACTAAGTTAAAATCTTTTATAATCATTTTTAAGTTTTCTTTTTGAACTTTTGCAGCAGATTAACAAGAGACTAAGACCAGCAATATCGATGTAAATTGAACAAAATGCCTATGACAAAGCAAAAAACTTATTTCTCATATCTAGATTTATGGAGGTTTTTGGACTGTAAACGAGACACCATATTTACCAGGTGATGATGGCAGATCGATGAAACAGAGGAAGGATGCAGCAGAAGATAAACTCACCGGCCAGAAATGCTTCGAAGGGTAGTTTGCCTCCAAAATCAAGCTTCTTCCTCCTGAATATCAAATCAAGCCCTAACATAAATAGATCGAAGCTTATTTCGCAGATCAACAAATGACATTTCCCAAAAATATTTCATAATTTTTTAGCTAAAAATTAAGGTAAAAAACAAAAAAAAATAACAAGATGATGATGATGGAAGATTGCCGAAATAGAAGAAGAAGACATGCTCACCGGCCAGATGCTTCGAAGGGGATGGTGATCGACGATGCTTCGAAGGGGATGGTGATGCGAGATCGACGATGCTTCGAAGGGGATGGTGATGCGAGATCGACGATGCTTCGAAGGGGATGGTGATGCGAGATCGACGATGCTTCGAAGGGGGCGGCCAGAGATGCTTCGAAGAGAGCTCGGTGGGACAAAAGTGACCCAGTCTCCAGATGGGTCAGATTTATCCCCCTCATTTGGGATAAAATGATCTACGGGACAAAGCTGTCCCCCTCCCATTTTCACTTTCCAAACACCGGACTGGGACTGGGTCCTGTCCTGACCTGCCCAGTCCGGCGTAACAAACACGCCCTCAAGGGATATATGTCCTCAAAAAGAAAAAAGCGATGATAATAAGTTTAAACGGCAAAATCGTAATTTGGGAAATCTGCACAGAAATTCAAAACAGCTGGACCAATACGTTTGGTTTGTGTTTTCGGTTATCTGCCCAGCCGGGTGATCTAATTGTAATTCACTTGCTAGAAATTAGAACCCCTCTCTCTCTCTCTCTTCTCTTCTCTCTCTAGCTTCTCAATCGTTCACTCACTCTTTTGGTAGCGCTATACTAACAATACCTCTATACCATCCTGACTTGGCCCGCTTCGACTCGGCCTTTCTTTCGTGATAGTTCCTAAGAAGTCTCAGTCGGCCTTCTCAGCAGCCTTGTCGTCCTTAGAAAGCAGATATCGAATCGAACCTTGCAACTCTGCTTATTCCGGTTCGTGAACCCTGCTTCATTACAAGTTTCGTACTTGTATTATTATTATTATTATTATTGTTATTTTCTAATTGGACGATGCGGTGGTTTGATTTATTGAAGAATAATCCGACTTTAACTGATTGAGTCGAATCTATTTAGTTTTTTTTTTTTTTTTTTTGTTTTTTTTGGGGGGGGGGGTGTTGAGTCGATTGGGATTTCTTGGTTCGGTTGTGGAATTTGGAAGAAAACCCTAGTTGAATTTATGAAGATAATGACTGGTTTTTATATTTGAACCCAATGTGTATTTTAGGTTGTTTATGGTAACGATTCAAATCACATGACATAGTTTTTCAGCTTAAAAACCCTAAGTTTTCAGTCCACAATTTGGATTTTGAGTTTGGACGTTATTTTTAACATATGTGATGTGGGTTTTCAATCTCCATGCAATTTATGATATGGGTTTGAATTGGATGTAGGACAAAGTGACGGTTTGAGCTTTGGACATGCTTTTTTTTCGTAAATGTATGACTTTGATCATGCTTACGAGTCATGATGGTGTTTGAAAGATATATGAATTGGGTTATTGAATGCATTATTTACCCATTGATGAGGTTTGATTCATTTCTTGAAGCTTGCTTTTCGAACTTGATGCTGAAATGAGCTCTTTCTCTATTACACGGAAAAAGACACCCTTCCAAAAGCATAGAGAGGAAGAGGAGGCAAAGAAAAAGGTGGTTCTATTGCTTAACCTGAAATATGTTTTCTAATTATATTAATTTTTCTTTTAATACTTGTTTTCTGTTTTTCCAGAGAGCTGAGGATGAAACAGCACGATTGTACGCGGAGTTTGTGGAGTCTTTTCAAGGGGATAATGCACCTGGGTCAAAAGCTTTTGTTCGAGGAGGATTGATTAATCCTAATGAGAGATTGAAGACAGATTCTGACGGTTAGTACAACACCAAAAAACTTTATATAGCTTTTTTGTTGCTATGATGATAGTTTTAATTTTCAATTTTGTTTTATTACTGTTACGTTTCGTACTATGGATAAATAGATATCTTTATATCATGATCCGGACACATTAATAAAAGTATGGAACTTTTTATTCATTCGCGGATGGCAGGTGAAAAGTCCAAAGATGGGGTATCTGTTCCAAAGAAGGGAAGTAGGTAAAGAAATGCTTTTGATTAACCATGTATAATATCTTGATAAGGCATCATAAGTAGGAAAATTGTATATTGTGATTATCTTTTCAAATAAAATAGTCTTTTGTTGTTATTAGGGATTTAGTTGTTATAAAGATTAAAGAAAATGGAGATTTCTTTTTGCTGTATACATGATAATCTCAGAAGCACACAAACATTTTGATTTTATTCCATTTTCAAATATGGATTTCAGTGATGTCATTGTTTTTCTTTTAAAGATCGAGTAAGAATTTAGTTTTTATTTTCTATGCTGTTTTTATCACACACACACACACACACACACACACATTTATGTATATATATTTTTCTCATTAACAATCAGTTTGTTCACTTGCACTAAAGCTGTTATGGATGATGCCCTAACTCTCTATATAAGAATTTCGAGACTCAAAGTCTGGTGTTTCGTCCTCTATTACATCTGTTTACAGCTGGGCCTTTCATGGCTCACAAACAATAAGCTACTTGTTATGGATGATCCTTTGCAATGTTAGAGAAAATCTATTGTCACGAACCATAAACTTTCATATACAATGTCGAGATTTCCTTTCTAACGTATGGATAATAGTGTTGAAGAATATGAACAATTCTTCTACAAAACTTAGTGCTCGACTCTCTGCTCTTCTGTTATAGCAGTTTGTTCATGTTGACACTAACGTCTTTTGCAAATTGCTTCATATTTTTAGGATTATACTTTGGATGTAAAGTTCAAATTTCTTTTTATACCAGTGGACAAACTTTATTGGATATTGGAAGTAAATTTTAAATAGTTGCTTTGTCTTTTAGGACAGAAAGGTTGCCTTTGGAATTTTGGGCTTATGTATTTCTCTATTAAGCCTGTTTGGGCATTTTTATTTTTTATTTTTAATATTTGTAGACAAAATCCTTACTTTTCTGCTAATTAATCTTCTGGTTAGAGTATGTTTTGTAATGTATTGTTTTTGCCAGATGGGCTTTCTATCAATCTCCCATTACATATTAAAGGAAACACTAGTTTTCCTAAAGTTTATTAGTAGAGAAGGTGCACCCTTCTGACAAATGTGTTGGATTTTGATCAGATAACTCATTCAAAAATCTCAAATATATTATGAAACGTTTTGCACTACACTTCTTCGTTCAACTAGTAGATCTAAAGTTACACTCCATTATCTTCTTATTCAGTAAGCAAACGACAGATTTTTAGAGACAGAGAGAGAGTTGGTTTATGTAGAATTTTGTATTGAGCACTAGTGCTTTTGTGCATAGTAGACATTCGTATTATTTTGATTACTGTGCCTCTCGTTTGTAGCAGTCTGTTTCAAGAGGCTTCGGAGATGCACCAATCCAAGGTGTTATGTAAGCAATGGCTTGGCAATTCTTTACAAGAAGAAGGAATGGTGTTTAAAATAATCTTGTTTATGAAATTCATTTGAAATAAGAGAATTTAGTTGATGTGGGACGTATTGGGGAACACCATGTTTACTTATCTGGTAGGCTTTTAAGGTTTGGGATTTTGTAGTTTAAAGGGTCGGTGTTGTAGATTTGGAAGTTTTAGAGCAGAAATTCTATAGGAATTTATTATTTCTAACTTATCAAATTGTTTAACTTATCGTATCTTACCAAATTGTTTCTTGAGGGAAAGCTTCAGTTACAAGAAAATATGTCAATCATTTTTCTTCTGCAGGTATGTTCCATCTTTCATACCGCCTCCTCTGGCATCCAAGGGGAAAGAATCTGAGAAAAAAGTTAGTATCCCTATTGAAATCAATGGATTTTTCTGAGTAGGATTTTAATTGAGTTTGCTGGTTTTCATTCTTAATCCTTTTCATAACACCTTGTAGAAGGAGGAGGAGAAGCCAAGAGAGAGAGAAAAAGGGAAGTCTCGAAACATAGATCATTTCATGGAGGAGCTGAAGCATGAGCAAGAGATGAGGGAAAGGCGAAATCAAGAACGTGAACATTGGCGTGATGGGCGCCACAATGAAAATACTGCAGTAAGTATTGACCTGTAGAAGTGGCTTTAAATATTTTAATTTGATGTCTTGGAGTGTATATTTTTATTTTGGTATGGTGTAACAGTTTCTGAAAGGATGTTCATGTGGGTTGTGGAGATGCCATTATACATATATTAATATATACTTTTTGTGTCTAGTGTTATCAGTATTTGTCTTGAGTTGACCCTATTGAGATTTTTCTTTGCATCACTACAAGTACAAGATTTTGTATTATAGGATCTATCATTTATATATAATACATATACTATTTTCTCTTTTTCTTAGGACTGTTTTTACCTTCATTTTTTTTTTCCCAAAATGTATATGAATGCCTTTACTAAGTTATTTTTTTTCCAGCCATCTAGTCGTTTTGATGAACTACCTGATGACTTTGATCCAAGTGGAAAGCTTCCTGGATCATTTGATGATGGTGATCCACAAACTACTAATCTATATGTTGGAAATCTCTCACCACAGGTTGGTTTTCATTTATTGATATTATTTTGCTTTTGTAGTTGATTGATAATGTATTTTCAACTGTTAATTTATCGGTTCTACAATGAAGGACTTGTGCTCATTGTTTTTAATTTCTCGTTTTTATTCTAGGTTGATGAAAATTTTCTTTTGCGAACATTTGGAAGATTTGGGCCTATTGCTAGTGTGAAGATAATGTGGCCTAGGACAGAAGAGGAGCGAAGACGCCAAAGAAATTGTGGCTTTGTAGCTTTTATGAATAGAGCTGATGGGCAGGCTGCAAAGGATGAAATGCAAGGTTTTAGTTTGCTTCATTTAGATGCTGTTGTTTTATGTCTACCCTCATGCTATTGTATGCAGTGTGAAAGTGTCTATGCTTAGAGTTGCTTTGTACAAGTATATAATATCAAATATTATTTACTAATTGGTATCAGATCAGCATGCTCAAATGATTGGTTCATGTTACCCCTTTCCGTAATTCTTTGAATACCTTTAAGATTATTGGTAGTCATTTAAGTTTTTGGATCTCACTTTCATACAAGAATCTGAAGTTTGAATTGAGTAGAATTTCCTAAGAATTCTTTTGTCTATCTCAAGGGCAGACTGCATCATGAAGTCATTAACCATGATTAGTTTTTTTTAATAGCAGACTGGTAATGAGTTAAAATTAAGCAGTAAAAAAGTTTTTGATTTTATATTATCTTCTATTTGCACCAAACAATGAAGAGGAAATGAGGGAAAAATAATTTCATGTGCAGGGGTGGTTGTTTATGAATATGAGTTGAAGATTGGATGGGGTAAGTCTGTTGCTCTTCCATCACAAGCACTACCTGCTCCTCCACCAGGACATATGGCCATCAGGAGTAAGGAGGTTG
This sequence comes from Ziziphus jujuba, assembly GCF_031755915.1. NCBI lineage: Eukaryota > Viridiplantae > Streptophyta > Magnoliopsida > Rosales > Rhamnaceae > Ziziphus > Ziziphus jujuba. The sequence goes on along the minus strand of NC_083383.1, from coordinate 7,193,271 downwards.
GTAACATTACTTAAGAAAAAAAAAAATTGATGCCTTGTTTGTGTGCCATTCTTTTCTTTTCTAGTATTTGATTGTTTGGTAAAATCCTATGCCTGAGGATTTGGCCAAATATTTTATATGATGTTTGTATGGTATAGAGTTCACTTTGATTGATATGATGAATTCTTTTCTAACAATATTCCATTTTCTTGTTGATAGGGTGCCACTGTAATCCTGTCTGGTCCATCAGGTCCACCTGTTACGTCTGTTCCAAATCAGAATTCTGAATTGGTAAATTAACTGGATGAATTCTTTCATATCTAAGCTAAGTTTATACTTACATCTTTTCTTTCTTATTTGTACATCTCTTTGGTGCGTAGGTTCTAACTCCAAATGTTCCTGATATTACGGTTGTGCCACCTGAGGATGATCACCTCCGTCACGTGATTGATACAATGGCTTTATATGTTTTGGATGGAGGATGCGCCTTTGAACAAGCAATTATGGAGAGAGGTAGAGGCAATCCTCTTTTCAACTTTTTGTTTGAGCTTGGCTCAAAAGAGCATACCTACTATGTCTGGAGGCTTTATTCATTTGCTCAGGTACATCCTTTGTAGTACTATAGACATGTGTCAATTGCGTAAGCACAGTTCTGTTATTAGTTTCAGGCTGTTTCTTGGTAGAACATCTTTTTGTTCATTAGGGTCGGTGCCTTATCCTTCATTGAATGGCATGTTTATGACATATGAGATTGAAGATTTTGGTGATCTGTGGTTAATGCAGGGTGATACACTGCAAAGGTGGAGAACAGAACCTTTCATTATGATAACTGGTAGTGGAAGGTACTGCAAATTTCATGTTTCTTTAAATTCTAACTGATTCATTTGTTTGTAAGCTTTATGCAATTTGTTTAGTGAGTTGGTCTAGGTCTTAGATTAGTATAAAAATCTCATATGACTTCTTAAATTTTTAGATGGATACCACCTCCTCTGCCAACAGTGAAAAGCCCAGAGCATGAAAAAGAGTCTGGCACAACATATGCTGCAGGAAGAAGCAGGGTATTTTTTAAATGCTTTTGTCAGGCCAATTTTTTTGTTTGTTTTCTTTTTTGTTTCTTTCACTTTCTGTCATTGTTTTAACACTCCCTTTTTTTAATTATTATTATTGTTATAGCGTGTAGAGCCAGAAAGAACTCTAACTGATTCACAGAGGGATGAGTTTGAGGATATGTTGCGTGCATTAACATTAGAGAGGAGTCAGATAAAGGAAGCTATGGGATTTGCATTGGATAATGCTGATGCAGCTGGAGAGGTAATGGTGATAAGTGGTATGGTTGTGTTTAACTTTACAAACGTAAGATTTATTTAAGTAGCAGATAGCAGAAACATTGAAGAAAACACAGAGGAATTACCAAAAGAATGAAAAAACAAAAAGGAAAGAGGGAAAAGACCAGGTTCTGCTTTTATATTTTCTCATATGGTTTGCTTGCTTTGCAGATAGTAGAAGTTCTAACAGAATCATTGACACTTAAGGAGACCCCTATCCCAACTAAAGTTGCAAGACTTATGCTTGTCTCTGATGTACTTCACAACAGTAGTGCTCCTGTAAAGAATGCATCTGCATATCGTACAAAATTTGAGGCAACGTTACCGGACGTAATGGAGAGTTTTAATGATTTGTATCGAAGCATTACTGGAAGGATCACTGCTGAAGCCCTGAAGGTAAAGAACGCAAAAAAATTTCAACTTTCCTTTCTTCTCTCTCTTTATTTATTTATTTATTTTTCTTTCAATATTGTATAATTTAAATGTTCTCTTGAAATCTGCAGGAACGAGTGCTGAAGGTATTGCAAGTATGGTCAGACTGGTTTCTGTTTTCTGATGCATATGTGAATGGATTACGAGCTACCTTTCTTCGATCTGGGAACTCGGGTGTGGTTCCTTTTCACTCAATATGTGGTGATGCACCGGAAATAGAAAAAAAGACCAGTTCTGAGGATACAGGTGATGCAGGTAATAAGATGAACCAAGATGCTGCTTTAGCAATGGGAAAAGGTGCAGCAACACAGGAGTTGATGAATCTTCCCCTTACTGAGCTGGAAAGACGTTGCAGACATAATGGGTTGTCTCTAGTTGGTGGTCGGGAAATGATGGTTGCACGATTACTGAGTCTGGAAGAGGCAGAAAAACTGAGGGGCTATGAGTTAGATGATGACTTGAAATATGGTCAAACTCATTCAACTTCAGTGAGATATTCCAGTAGCAGGAGAGAAATGAACAATGAATCAGAGCCTGGGGGTTTGTCTGGATGGAATCGTTATGTGGAGGACGAGTTGGAGTCTCAAGGGAAAGGGTCTTTACCTTTGGCGCAGATCCTTCCCATACCACAGCCTGAACTAAAAGCGTTCACAAAGAAAGAGAAAAATGATCCTATTTTGCCAGCTTCTAAATGGGCTAGAGAGGATGATGATAGCGATGATGAACAAAAGAGAAGTGCTAGGGGTCTTGGTTTAAGCTACTCATCATCTGGTAGCGAAAATGCTGGTGATGGTCCTAGTAAGGCTGAAGAGATGGAGTTTGCAACTGATTCAAGCATTCTGGCACAGCATGACAGTGGAATGTCTGAGGAACAGAGGTTATTTTCTACTTTGTAATTGATTGTTAGGTTTCATGTATTGGGAAAAGATGCTCTAGAATGCCTTTGGAAATAGTAGTATTCTACATTCTTTTGCGTGGAAATGGTTTCTGTTCTCCCCTCCCCACTTAATATAAAAAAAAGGAGAAGAGATAGATAGAGAGAGAAGAAAAAAGAAAGAAATGATGAGAAAAAATAAGTAGGGAAAAGAATTGCACAAAAGAAAAAAAGAAATGATTGGATTGATGAGTTTATTATTGGGAAAGGGATCTGTTTTATTAGATTCCCTGCTGTACGTGTATATGTATCAGTCTTTCTCCCTGCAAATACTGTTTCTCTTTTTTCTGCTATTGTGTGTTCACATAATGATGTTTGACTACAGGCAAAAGTTGAGACGTCTTGAAGCTACTTTGATTGAATATCGTGAATCTCTTGAGGAGCGAGGTATTAAAAATCCCGAAGAGATTGAGAGGAAAGTAGCAATTCATCGTAAACGGCTTGAATCTGAGTATGGGTTATCAGATTCTAATGAAGATGCTTCTGGGAGTAGTAAGTGAAAACTGTACATGAATAATCAAGTTTTAGACATCTCTCTATTTCATCATTTGTTCCATATGCACTTTAGTTTCCAGTGTTATTTTCGGTTTTTGCGTTAGCTGCTATTTGGTTAGTTGTTAACTGGAATATATGTTTGAGGCATTTGGATATATTTCATGTCTTTTGTTTATATATTATTTATTTGTTTGGTAAGGTTTCAACTAAAACCTAGTGCACACCTCCACTTTAAAAATGAAAACGATAATAATAACAATAATAAACAATACAAAACCAGTCCACCTCTTCAAGATGCGAGTAGCTTCACTGGGACAGGTCTGGGGGACATGTGCTTTTTCACAGTAGATACCCCCTCTTCTCCTATGTCTATGTTATGAGGGCTCTCCAACGCCACTTGTTGGTTGTTATCTGTAACACTGAGCATTATTCTAGTTCTTGGTTCTGAAAACCTAAGGTCACTTTGAAAACTAATTAAGCGTTGTCTATCTGCTTAACTTGTTTTACTGCTAGTTTTTAAATTTGATTGGCTCCGTTAGTTGTGTCCAGTTCAATGTAACAGCTGATGTTTTGTAATATTCTTTTGTACTTGTTTGTGTCTCAATTGCTATGTATCAAATAATTCTAGCATTTCGTTTTCATCTCTCCTTTGGAACTGTAGGGAAATCTTCAGAGAGGAGGGACAGACATGAAGCCCATGATACATCAAGAAAAAGGCACCGTAGCCCTAGCCGGAATGAAAGCCCTCAACGAAAATCATCAAACCGAGATAGAGAGAGAGAACATGATTCGGACAGGGAGCGAGAAAGACATAGGGATAGGGACAGAGAGAGAGGACATGATTTTGAAACTGAAAGGGGCAGGGAGCGGGATCGGGAACGTGAAAAAAGTGGAAGTAGAGAAAGGGATGATCATGAGAGGGACAAAGGCAGAGAAAGAGACAGAGATAGAAGACGGAGGGCAAAATGAGTGTGTTGATGTAGGTACCTCCAGTATGAGTTGCGTGGGTAATTAAGTTAGAAGTAGATCATTTTTTTTGAGCTGTTTCGGAAGGTGTGATAGGATAATTTAAAATGAAGAGATGCCAACTTCATGTTGGATATGAACAGCTATGGTCTATGGAAGAATCCTGTAATTTTAAGGTTGAGAAAAATGTTCCCTCACCCTCGATCTCCTTTACAAGGAAATATTATTCTTGCTGAGAACATTGTATCCAAATGTATTTTGATTTCAATTTGAAACACATCACTTTGTTGTTTTTAATACCGTGGCAAGGTTGCCAATAAGGCAAACGAAGAAAAAAACAAAAAAGGGAAATGAAAAAGAAAAAGAAAGTAATATTTCTAATTTAATATTTAAGAAATATTGTAATCTCGCACGCTGTCATTGGAGCTCAATATTTTATGGTATGTTTGGATAATGGTAAAATTAATAAGAACTTAATTTTTTTAAAAAAATAATAATTTTTTTTTATTTGGATATTTATTATGAAGTGAAAAATGTGAATTTAAAAATTAATATAAAAAAATATATGAAAAATATATGAAAAAGTTATTTTAATCTATAAATGTATCATTTTAAACCTTTCAAAAAAAATAATTTAATTTTTTTAAAAAATATATGTTTATTTTTAATTTATTATATAATATTAAATTTAATTATTTACAGGTTCCAAATTAATTTTCAAAAAGTTAAATTTTAAAAATTAATTTTCCTCTCAACTTTAACACTTAACCATATAGACCTTAACAAAATTTATAGACCAACAAAATTTACGGATTCTTTCTAGAGTAGTTTTTGTATTTATTTTCTCTTCAATTCTGTCATGAATTATATGTTCCTTGAGTATCTTTAGACAACAAATTCTTAAGGCTTTTTCAATATACAGTAAAGGAATGGATGGATTAGAAATAATTTAAGCTTGAATAATAATAAAGAAAGAAGGTCTACTTATCTTTCAAAATAAATAAACACGTTGGCAGTCGTATGTAGTTTCAAATAGAATTTTCCCAAAAAAAAAAAAAAAAAAAAAAATCTTCTCATATGATTAAATTAGTAATAAGACTATACTATTTCAAGGAACTTTGCACTGGTCCAGCAAAACGAGTTCACAACTTCCTTCTATCAAACTCCTGAATGAAAAGGGTAACCAATAATAGTAAAAGGAGATAGACCTAACCCAGTCTAAGACTGTAGACACTCGGAAGTGAGACAAATTTTCAAAACCAATGTCGCACTTTGGAAAACCATAATCTTAACTGACTAGGAACGAAGCTTTCTTAGTAACCATTTCTTTCGTAGTGTTACGTCCAGTGCCAAGAATGTCTTTGCTTTTCTCTCATCTTCTAAAAGATCACAAGCATCTAATAAAAGCTCATCATCGATATCTGGTATAGCTTGAAGTGCATCAATTGCACCTTCTATCGGTTTAAAGTTCTTGTTCTCTTTCTTATTTATGAATTCTGTGACCATGCCAGCCATCTCAGACAGAGCCTTTTGCATATTATTATCAGTTTTATGTGCTTTTCTCGAATGTCTCAAGTCTGATAACACCTCAGTTGGCCCTCTTTTCTGTTGGTGGGTTATATGAAAGTCCTCAGCTGATAATTCAAGATAGCCAGATGTTCCATCCATCTCTATTTCCACCGCTTCATCCCCAGTTTCCACCACTACATCCTGACATGTTGCGATTTCTGCAACCTGACCACATAACCTTTCATCTAATACTCCGTTTTGACAAATCTTACACAAATCACTATAATTGCTAAGACATGTATTCTTATATGAGATAGCCTCTGGGTATTCCTGCAAAAATAATCATATGTTTAACTGAGAGTTAATGATAACCAATTAATTTGGCTTGCATTCAACTCCTTATTTTTACAAATGAAGTTAATAAAGGAAGCAGTGTTTTCATTTCTTACGGCTAAGAAATTCTAGTTACTGACACTGAGTTCTATATGTATCTCTTGTCTTTCACTAATTCATTCCCATACAACCTGGCGGACCACCATGATCAGAAGGTAAAGCAAGTGGTAGAACATGTTAGTCAAGTTATACAAATGGTACTCATTAGAAATGTACCTTAATGCAGGCTTCCCAAACTTCATCATCTGCAGTTACCATTTGTTGGGTTTCATCCCATGCAAACCCACCAATGTTGAGAAGATTGGTGATGTCATCATACTGTTTTCTCAAGCACATATATCGATCTTCTAGAAAACATTTATCACATTGAAGTCCAAATGTTTGATTAAATAATACAAGCATCTGGGTCCATGCTTGCTCATTAAATGTGTGATCAACCTTATTTCCTTCATGCGTCTGCTCTAACATAAGATCGATAAAATAGCAATCCATTTGGGGAGTCCAATCTATACTTAAAGGAACAATACTGGCAGGGTACCTATCAATTTTATCCTCACCTACAAAATAAGGAAAAGTGGAAAACGATGAGATTACAAAAAGGAAATTGGATGGACATTAGAAGTGATGTTAACCATTTTAGTTTATTGAGAAAGGAAAAGAAAAAATTCACCACTGATTAGACCAAAGAGCATTCTAATTCAATCAATAAGGAAAACAAATTTACTTTTTATCACACCAATGTAATAACAGAAGATGATAAATCTCACCCACAAACTAACAAAAATCCTCTGGTTATGGAAAAAATGCATACCTGACATCAAAACAGGTAAATCATTCATATGGTCAGCATTGCGTGCCAAACGGCTATATCTTCCGTCAGAACTTTCTTCTCCAAATATAACACATAGTTTGTGATAGCCTGGCACTGTTTTAACTCTATATGATCGAGCATCAGGGTGATCCTGCATGCACTATATCTTCTCAGCAGGAGTGAATGACAACTAAAACAATTTCTTTATTCAATGAGACCGGATTTACCTTGGTATAAGCATCCCAAACATAATCCTCAGCTGATATCATTTCACGTGTTTCGTCCCAAGAAAACCCACTATGCTCAAGAAGAATCTTTATGTCATTATACTGCCTCTTCAAATGTTTGTATCGATTTTTCAGAACATCTTTGTCATGACAAGATCTAAATTGAGCATTGAAAGCTGTAACCATGTCAATCCAAGCCTGACATATGAATGTCTGCCCAAGTTTATTTCCTCTATGCACCTGGTCTAACAACAAATCAATAAGATAGCGGTCCATTGGTGGTGTCCAGTATGTCCTTGTACGATCCCCAACAGTGGAGGTTTGAGCTCCCTTTCTTTCATCTACAGATATAGAGATGTATTAATTCATTGAAGATCTCAGGGTCTAAAAAAGCAAGCATATAAGTATATCATGAAATTCATGTAATGAATAGAGATGAGAATGATCATAATTTAGCTTGTTCATAACTAAAATAAATTGGAGGGAACAGATATAAAGAAACACTTTCACTAACTCATAGTTGATGAAATTGAGAAATGTCAATGTATCAAATTTGTATACAATTAAGTTTTCTGATGAATAAACTAATTGGTATTAGCTTATAAAATAAGGTTTTACATCTTAGCAAAGATAGATAACTAATAATGAGGTTTGTCTATTTCTGCACCAACAAGATCAATTTTTCCCCCACTGCTTCTCATAAGAGTTGAAGAATAGTTTCCATAAGACTTACATGCAAGAACTAAAGTCTCAAACTTATGAATGTCAAGCAAGTTATGAATACATACCAGATGCAACATGGCGATGGAAAGTTTATACTCACATGGTTTTATTAGTGATATGTCATCTTCAAGGTTTTTCTCTTGATGCGTTTGACTACTGATCCCATTGTCAATGTCATTGCCAAATATTAGCGTCAAATCACAATAGTTTGGCAAGGCTTTGGTTTTATATGTTCGAGCATGCGGGTGTGCCTACACCAGGTAATTTAGAGAAAAGGAGGTAAAAAAGCAAATAGAGATTATGTGAGTGACAAAAACCCTTCATGTTAATGTACCTTTGTATAAGCATCCCAAACATTGTCATCAGCTACAATCATTCTTTGTGTTTCATCCCAAGAAAAACCATCTTGTTTTAGAAGAAATGTTACATCACTATAGTACTTCCGCAATTTTTTGTATCGATGTCTCAAAACTCTTTTGCCATGTTGAGGACCAAATTTTGCATTGAACAAGGTAAGCATCTCCGTCCATGCTTGTTTGTTGAAAGTGCTAAGAGTCTTATTGCCTTTCCCTACTTGGTCCAACATAAGCTCAATAAAATATTGGTCCATGGCTGTTGTCCAATCTGTTCTTAAACGCTCATTACTCTGTGAAGCAAGGCTGCCCATTCCATCCCCTACAAATTGAGAGACATAAAAAGTGATCATCTCATATTAATCGATAGGATTCATGTCATGTAAAAAGTTATGTCACTTTGTGAAATTAAGCCATCATTAGATGGATAAACATGTTTTCAACAAAGGTTAACATATTACCCCTAAGGTAAAGATGCAGTCATTAATTGATTGGCTTAGCTTACGACAAATGGCATACAGTTCGCCAATTTAAGTTTGAGTGCTGTAAGGAATTCTTGCCCCAAAACAGAAAGATGAGTTCTATATGTTTTTTTCAGCATTTTATAAATCATTATAAGAATAAGGAAGATGCATGCTTTTATTTTTTTCCTTATTTTTAGATCTAATGAAACCCGGCCTTTGTGAAAATGACCATTTACCTGCTAAAAGCCTCTTAAATTGATTATGATCAAGTTAATATTATCTAACAAACCCAACTTTAGCCTTAGCTTCATGACAGGGAAAGGACACACACCAATATTAATTCCATGCACTTCATCATCAATGTCTATATCATGACTTGAAAGGCTGTATCTTCCATCAGCAGTTGTATATCCATATATCAAGCATAAATCACTAAAATTCAGCACTGCCTTGGTTTTGTAGAATCGTGCATCGGGATAAGCCTACATGTATAAATTAAAACTGTAAGTTATTTCAGGGTCATGGTGTAGATGGTTTTAAAATAATGAACGAACAGAGAAAAAATGCACCTTGATGTAAGCATCCCAAACATAATCATCCGCTACCACCATTTGACGGGCTTCATCCCAGGAAAACCCACTCTGGCCAAGAAGATTCTTTACATCATTGAATTGCTTCCACAAATTTGTATAACGACTTTTTAAAACATCTTTGTCATATTGAGAGCCAAACTTCGCATTGAACACGGTTAGCATATCTGTCCAGGCCTGCTTGTTGAAAGTGTGGCCAATCCTTGTACCTCTATGCATCTGCTCCAACATAAGATCGATGAAATATCGTTCCATTGTTGGTGTCCAATATGTCCTCGAGCGATCATTAGTTGTAGTGGTTTGGCTACCCATTTCTTCCCCTCAAAATTTTGATATTATTAAATCACTCACTTTCATAAGAAACGGGTAATAATATTTTCAATGCTTATACATTAATAATTTGCTTGGTTCAAACTGTAGATTTAAAAAACAAAAATTTCTAACAGATTTCATATTAAATACGAATGAATGTCTTCAATTAAACCATAATGCAATGAGAATACACAGATATCAGTGCAAAATGCAACGAAAAGGTTCACATGGATTTCTTTTTCATGCAATATAACTAATAGCAATAAATGTTTTAGAAGTAGAGAAAATTTTAGAGATCATCATTTTGACCAAAAGTGGTTTTTTTTTTTTTTTTTTTTTTTTTTTTTTGTGGCATTTAAGAATTAAATTTTTTTTCTTTAAAATGTTATATCAGTAGTGAGGCTCAGAAAGAACTTTCGAAAGCAATTATATTATTAAACTTGATGATCTGTTCAAAGCCCAGAACTTCACAAACATCAACCATATTTAAACAAAACCAGCCAGACAAAACTAAATAAACACCACCAAGATTAGCAGGCAAGAAGAGCAGGGGGGGGGTTGAATAAATAAATAAATAAGGAAAAAATAATTTGAGCCCAAAAACTGACAACTCTGGTTTCACAATCAAAGTAAGAAACGCATCCAAATTTTTAAGTTTGTCAATCAGTATAAGTAATGCTAATGCTTGACAATGCAAAGCGTTACTTCTCTTAGTAATAACACACTACCCAGAGAGAAAAGCAAGCAAATTTTCCTTAAAAGAAAACAATTTTTTAACATCTTTTCCGGAAATTGGTTCCAATATTTTTTCTTTTTCTGTTCAAATGAAGCACATAAATCATCAAGGAATACTCAAACTTGTCCAATTCTTTAAACCAAATTCGTAACATCCAGTAAACCCACAAAAAAAAAAAAAAAATCCTCAAATATGAAGCAGAAGCGGTACATCAGCTCAAAAGAAATTGCTTTCATTGTTTTCAAATTCAACATTTTAGCAGTTGAACGTGAAAAAGCCAGAAACATCCAAAGTTGTCCCAAAAATGAGAGTTTTTCCACCATAAATTCAGACTAGTCGGAGAGAATTTATATTTGATATGCAAAGCAATAGACAGGAACACAAAATTCAAACTCAGTAATGTTTTACCAGACGGTCAAAATAATGCCTTTGTGCTTTTCTTCTATAATTTTTTTGTTTTTTTTTTAATATAATTTTTACCTGCTTGTCCCCCGAGACTGATTTGCAAGCTTGGTTGGCGCCTAGGAAAACTCTGTGAATTGTGATTGCCAAAGAGTTAACCCTAATCCGGAATAAGAGCAAAAAGCAGCCCGATGTGTTTGGTCACAGAGGCAAAGCCAACATTTTTTTGTTCTTTTTATTCTTTTCTTCTAGCAACTTGTCGGGCTCAAAGTGATTTGGGTCTTTTACCCGATCCATAATATACGGTCAGGAAAAAGCGGCCCAGTCCAGTGTCACACTTTCTATCTCTTTATTATTCAGCAAAAAAAAGTAAAAAAAATTTCTATCATTTCATCCAAAAATAAAAAAAATAAAAAATAAAAAAAAATAATAAAAATAATAATAATTTAAAAAAAAAAAACCTTCCTATATCTTTATGAAGGATGACGTTGGGTTTATATTCTCAATTTGATCTGGCTAGCCATTTGCCTTATCATAGAGATTGCCTAAAATCAAGAAATTCTAGGTGTAGGCCTTTATATATTTCATTTTTTAAAATATATATAATATTTTAAAAAATTATTGTGAAATAACTTTTTTTTTTCTTTTTTTTTATTCAGTTAGAAGTAAAACCTACGAAATAAATGAATTGGTTAACTTTTTACTAGCATTGGAGAAGGAGCTAACAATAACATACAACCAAAATATTCATCAAGAAGACTCAACTAATAAAACTATTGCTATTGCAACAATGCGCTATTATATTAATGCACATAAAAGTTCAATTATCTTCATAAATTTAAATGGGGTAAATCAATATATTAGTTACCATAAAAATCCAAAAGATTATCGTTTATTTTCAAAAATTTGTAGTATTTCTTCTGTCTATTACTCTTTTATCCCCATACAAATACAATTTTTTTGTTCTACTATCTTTTTGTTCATTAGCTTTTTATTTTTTCATTCTTTATTTTTTTATTTTAAATAATGTATATTAGCTTTAATGTATAGTAATGGAAATTAATGAAATAACCTTATTAATTGACAGCAAACCAAAACTATTGCTAATTTAATTAATAATTAATACATCTTTTTTTTTTTTTTTTGGAATGGAGATCTTCTATCTTTATTTATTTATTTATTTTTTATCCCTATTCTAAAACTTTTTTTTCACTTAAATTTATTTATTTCTTTATTAATATTTTTAAATAGGACGACATAATATAGCTGGTAGACAAGTAAATAAACAGGAAAAATGGGACAAATGGAGATGGGGTTTATTATGAATTAATCCACGGTTTAAGCTAAAAACACTGTTATGGCTATTAAAGTTTTTATGAGTGATTTGATGGGTTGAACAGTTGATTTTAATTAGCTACCACCCACAGCTTATCACTAATTAGCTGCTAATCATAGTTTACAGTTTATCACTAATTAGCAGCTAAAAAATTGAGTTAAGAACCTCTAATCTAGTCCACAGTGGTCAGATTTTGTAGCAACTTCCTGGTTTTTTCCCTTGGCAGTGCTATTTGTCAATCTACATGACAAATTTTTGCACTATATTAGTTTTGAAGGTTGTCAACCATTTATTCACCATACTGTCAACTTCCTGGTCTTTTCTCAAGGACTTCACTACTCGTTTCTCTTTCTCCATTTACATGAAACACGTTAATCACACAGGTGATGGACTTGCCTTCTCCTTGCTCCTCTGGACTACCCAATTCCTCCAAACACGTTTGGTCCATTCCTAGGACTTGTCAATGACACCACTAAGTTTTCCAACCAAATTGTTATGGTGGAGTTTGATTCTTATCCAAATACCTATATAGTATATACCAAATTGTGATCCGCCGGAGCAGCATGTTTGGGATCCATATTAACTGTTGTCCGTAGCAGATGGAATGCTAACTTGCATAGTGGTCAGGTTGCTGATGTTTATATATCTTACGGTGCCAACATGAAGAACCACTCTCGTGTCCTGGACATACAAGGGAGAGAAACGCCCTGTTTCCTTGTGCAATACTTCTTCTCTTTTTCTCATTTATTGTCTAAAAAAAGTTCTTCCTGAGTTGGTTACCGTTGGATTATCCGCTAGTACAGGCCTGCTTTTCGTGGGCCATGCCATCAATTCCTGGGAATTCAAGTTACAATTTTGGAAACAGAGGAAGAAGGTCGAAAGAAAGAGGTCACTCATTGTTGTAGTTTTGTTCTTCATATTGTTGGCTGGCGTAGGAATCTCTTGGTACTTGATGTGGAAGAGTGAAAACAAGAGAAACGCCAATGGACAACATGAACCCATCTCTGTTAATGCAGATCTAGAGAGAATAGCTTTGCCAATAAGGTTTTCCTACCAAGAACTTGTTGCAACAACAGGTAGCTTTGAAATAGTAGAAAGCTCGGTCAAGGAAGGTCTGGACAAGTTTATAAAGAAGCCTTGGGTGGTCTTGGCCTACTAGTTGCTGTCAAGAGAATCGTTGCTGGATTTGATCAATCTGAAAAAATCTTTATCAATGAAGTGAATATAATGAGCCATTTGAAACATCGAAACCTTGTGGAGTTTATAGGATGGTGTCACGAGCAAAATGAGTTCTTAATGGTTTATGAATAAATGTCCAATGGCAGCCTTGACACTCATCTTTTAGGCAGCAGAAGAACTCTTTCATGGAATATCAGATACAAGATAGCTTTAGAATTGGCCTCAGCAATTCACTACCTTCATGAAGAGGCATAGCGATGTGCACTTCACAGAGACATAAAATCAGCCAATATACTATTGGACACAGATTTTAGCACCAAGCTTGGTGATTTTGGGGTTGCTTAGCTTGTTGATCCCAGACTGAGGACTCAGACAACAAGGTAGTAGGGACTTACGGCTATCTAGCCCCCTGAATATTCAAATGGAGGGAGGGCAAGTAAAGAATAAGACATGTATAGTTTTGGAGTTGTGGCTTTGGAAACTGCATGTGGAAGGAGGACTTACCAGGGAGGAGGATATCATGTGACACTAATGAGATTGGTTTGGGAGCTCCATCTTGCTGGAACTTTAATGGATGCAGCAGATCAAAGATTGAATATGGATTTTGATGCAAATGAGATGCATAGGTTGATGATGGTGGGGTTATGGTGCACTCATCCAAATAACAAGGAAAGGCCAAAAGCAGGACAAGTGATTCAAGTTCTTCAGCTTGACATGCCAGTGCCAGAGCTTCCACATGATATGCATGACTCAATCCTTCAATCCCTAAATAGAATTGAATCCAACAATGTGGGTCGTTAAAAAAGCTGTGCATCTGTAAATCTTTATAGTTTGGTGTGTGCAATTTTTATCATTAATTGACGAGAAGCTTGAATTTGCAAAACCTTTCTTTACTTTGAGGCTGAGTTTCTGGTCGCACTTGCATGTAGGGGCATTTTCTAGGTGAAGCCCTTTACCGCTTAACTATCATTAGGCATGCATATGGTTCATTTATTCTCCATTACCATTATATTTTGTTAAATGATCTTTAAATATTTCTTTTTCAGGTTTTAGATAAAATAAGCAATGACAGGATATAGGCTACTTCTAGTGCATAAGCAATGACAGGATATAGGATATAGTTTATCATTTCCTAGGGCATCATGGCAATGTATATTAAGAAAGGATATATTTCTCTTTAACATTATTTTAGGTGCTTATCGTATATTACTACATATAGGTTATTTTTTAGGGGTTAGTTGTATTTTATTACCTATTGTTTTGGAGTTTTACAGTTTAGGTTTCACATTGGGCTCTATATTTCTAATTTGGTGCACATCCAATTGGATCTAATCCACTTAGTTATTACCTTAAATGCTATCATATAAATAACAACGAATATAATTTATAGGTGTCAAATTACACAATTTACTATCTCATATTAAACTATTAATATCATGCCAATGTTATTCTTGATATCATATCAATTGATTATTTTGCATCAAATCAAAAAATAAAGGGTTCAATATATTGGATTTTAAAACTAAAGGTCTATATTGTAAAATTTTTAAATTAAAAGGTATTCAAATGCAATTAATCTTTTTTTAGTTAGAATGACATCATTTTAGCATGAAGCCTTTTTTAATTTATGTATAATCTTAAATTAAAAATTACAAAACTACATTGGATAATTTTCAACAATGTCGGTCGTTGAAACTTGAAAGCAATGCATTTGTCAATTTTAAAGTTTTTTATTTAGATAATTTTAAAAATGAAGAGCTTGAAATTCCATACCTCATAATTTATTGAGGGCCATGTGTCTGGTAAAATGGAGGGGCATCTGGTTTATAGATGATGACAAGTACAGGTGCCCAATAAACAAGTTGTATAAGCTATATGCGCTGATAATTTCAAACAAAATTTTTGAAAAATAAGCTATATGCATTGGAAAGACCTATACGTTTACCCTTAAAACTTGATTAATTACATAAACATAATAATTTTTTTTTTTCCATTTGAATTATCATTATTTTATATATAGAGGTTCGATAAAATAGATGGCATAAGCATAATACAAATATAACGCACTATGAAAGGGATGAAATAAAATATGCAATGCTTCCATTTCTTTGGCAGAGACTGGAAAAGGAGGAATATGTTTTAGTTTTGACTTTTGAGTAAACCATAGAAATTTCGTGGAATGTTCTACTTCACGAATGGAGGATTGAATTACTCAATGTTTATGAATTATGATAGTAATACAAACATTAATCAAATAGTTTGTTTAATAATAGAAGTCTCAGTCTCTCGGGTTACGTACAAGTGTGGATATATGGTGTAAGTATGGGTTGACCCATAATTTACTCTAAAGAATGGCCAACCCAACTGGGTTTGTTGTCCGAAACAACGAAATTTGTTACAAATGGTAAAATATACACCAATGCTGTACATATATGACACTGCTCCTCGGTCATACCTTGGCTTTAACCACATGGCCATGTCTTCAAACAGACTATAAACTTGCTGTCTTGGACGTTTGATGATTTTCCTTCCCTGCTCTCTTTAAATAGTTTTCTCTCAAAATTCCTTTTTCCCTATTGCTCATTCGTTGACTTTCAGTATAACATCATTCAAACCAGAGGAAACAACAAACATAGTATATGAAGGTGATGCCTAACCTTCTTCGGGAGAGGTTCAACTTAACAGGATAGATTACTTCTACATTGGAAGAGCAACATACTCAGAGCCATTGCATCACTGGGACTCGGCTTCTGGGACACTGACAGACTTCACTACTCGTTTCTCTATGAGAGTTGTCACCTATGGTAACACCGGTGACGGCCTAGCCTTCTTTCTTGCTCCTGTGGGTTATCCAATTCCTCCAAACTCGCCTGGCGCATATCTAGGACTTCTCAACGCCACCACTAGATTTGACATCTCCCAAAACCAAATCCTCATGGTTGAGTTTGATACTTATCCAATTATAGCACCTGACTATAATTGGGATCCGCAAGAGCAGCATGTTGGGATCAATATCAACTCCATCGCTTCGGTTGTCAACACCAGTTGGGATGCTAATTCGCATAGTGGACAGGTGGCCGATGTTTATATATCTTACAATGCTACTACAAACAACCTCAGTGTTTCCTGGATATACAGAGAAGAGGAAAACCACCCGGTTTCTTCTTCTCTGTTTCACATCATTGATCTGAAGGAAGTTCTTCCCGAGGGGGTTACCTTCGGATTTTCTGCTTCTACAGGCTTGTATCTTGAAGGGCATACCATCGTTTCCTGGGAATTCATTTCAAGTTTGGATGCAGATAAAGTGGTGAGCAAGAAAGGAGGAGTACCTAAGCGTGTCATCACACTCATTGTTGTAGCTATCTTCTTAGCATTGTTGTTTGGAGTAGGCATCTGTTTGATCGTGACAAGGAAGTTAAGAAAGAAGAGAAACAAAAGAGGACATGAATCCATCTCGGTTAATACTAATCTCGAGAGAGGAGCGTTGCCCAAAAGATTTTCCCACCAAGAACTTGTTGCAGCAACCGGTGGCTTTGCTAATGGTAGAAAGCTTGGTCAAGGAGGGTCTGGCCAAATTTACAAAGGAACCTTGACTGATATTGATCGCCTAGTTGCTGTCAAGAGAATCTTCGCAGGATCTGATCATTCTGAAAGAATTTTTATCAATGAAGTGAAGATAATAAGCCATTTGATTCACCGAAACCTGGTGCAGTTCATTGGATGGTGTCATGAGCAAGATGAATTCTTGCTTGTCTATGAGTATATGTCAAATGGCAGCCTTGATAGTCATCTTTTTGGCAATAAAAAAAATTTGCCATGGAATGTCAGATACAAGATTTCTTTAGAATTGGCCTCAGCAGTTCACTACCTTAATGAAGATGCAGAGCAATGTGTCCTTCACAGAGACATAAAATCAGCCAACATACTATTAGGCACAGATTTCAGCACCAAGCTTGGTGATTTTGGTGTTGCTAAGCTGGTGGACCGCAGACTGAGGACTCAGATGACAGGTGTGATAGGGACTTATGGCTACCTGGCCCCGGAATATGCGAACGGAGGAAGAGCTAGTAAAGAATCAGACATGTATAGTTTTGGAGTTGTGGCTTT
The DNA here is from genome assembly GCF_031755915.1 of Ziziphus jujuba. NCBI lineage: Eukaryota > Viridiplantae > Streptophyta > Magnoliopsida > Rosales > Rhamnaceae > Ziziphus > Ziziphus jujuba. The sequence goes on along the minus strand of NC_083383.1, from coordinate 7,175,998 downwards.
GGAAATTGCATGTGGGAGGAGGACCTACCAGCAAGGTGAATACCATGTACCGCTAATGAGATGGGTGTGGGAGCTCTACCTCACTGGAAATATCATGGATGCTGTTGATGAAAGATTAAAAATGGATTTTGATTCAAATCAGATGGAAAGGTTGATAATAGTGGGATTATGGTGCACTCATTCCTGTGACAAGGAGAGGCCAAAGGCTGGACAAGTGATTAAAGTTCTTCAGCTTGACATGCCAATGCCTGAGGTTCCACATGATATGCATGATCAGGCATTCTACTCCTTCCTTCCATCCCAACAATCATCTGATTCCTTTCAGTCTCCAGCCACTTCTAGTATCAAAAATGCTGGTCGTTAAAAATCAATTCAGCTTGTATTTTGTTGTTTGGCTTTGTGTAGTTTTTGTTATAAAGAGCCTGAATTTTGAGCAATTTTTTATTATTCGGTTTTGCCTGTTTGGTAATTCACATGTATGGAGTATAGCCTAAATAAACAAACAGAATTGGCCAGCTGACTATGATTTTTGAATTTTGATGATATTACTTAAGCTGGCATGTATCACTTTAACAAAATTAAAAGTAGTCTCATATTCTCTTAACTCCAATAAAATAAAATAAACACTAAACTATTTTATAGCTTACTCAACGATACCTTTTTAACACTCGTATTACGCAACTTTTGTCCCCCTCGAATTATTTTAATTGAAACATCCATATCATATATAATTTCCAAAAATAAAAGGCAGAATGGAAATATTGACACTTTATGTGTTGGTGGAAATGAATTATTCCATAATTTTAATTTATGTCACAGAAATTGAAGAGAAAAGACAAGGAGTAGGAGAAGAAAAAAACCTGACCGTTTTCCAAACGCTTACTAAGACGAGGTCTGTATGTCATAGGGAATAAATTTGTGCAACAAAATCATTGAGAAATTTCTTCGAATGATCGACTTCACAATGGGAAAATTCAATCAATGTTTATGATACCAATTAGTAACTACACAAAAGTTTTAACTATATCAAATTATTTGATTAAATAATAAAAATTGTCAGATTACATCAATTATGCCTAGACCCATGGTTTATGGTAAACTCCTTAATGGGTCTTCAGAACTGCTAGTAGTCAGCCTCTGTGGTGTACTCTTGGGGTTTTTCCTCAGCAATGCAATTTGTCAAAAACTTATATATATTCATGGCCCTGATAAGAACACAATACTTCGCAAGCAGATACCTTGGCTTTCACGCTTTCACCACCTTGCCAAGTCTCTAAACAAACCAAAAACTTGCTGTCTTGGATGTTTGATTATTGTCCTTCCCTGCACTATTCTATTAGTTTTCTCTCATTCATTCTTTCCCATTGCTCATTCATTGTATTTCAATATAACTAATTTCGAACCAAAGGCAAAAAACATAGTTTATGAAGGTGATGCCACATCTTCTTCTGGAGTGATTCAACTTCATAGGATCGATTTATTCTTCCTTGGCCGAGCAACATACTCGGAGCCATTGCATCTTTGGGTCACAGCTTCTGGAAAGCTGACGGACTTACTACTTCTTTCTCTTTAACCATTGACAAAGTATGGGATCCACCAGAGCGACATGTTGGGATCAGTGTTATCTTATGGTTCTACCATGAAGAACCTGACTGTGTCATGGACGTACAAGAAACAATCTGTTTCCATGGGCACTTCTTCTCTTTCTCACATTCTTGATTTGAAGGAAGTTCTTCCCAAGTGGGTTACCATTGGATTCTCTACTACTACAGGTTTGTATGTTGAGGGGCATACCATCAATTCCTGGGAATTTAGTTCAAGTTTGGATGCAGACAAAGTAGTGAGCAAGAAAGGATTAAGCAAACATTTTATCGCCCTCATTACTAGTGGAGTTTTCTTCTTCATATTGTTGCTTGGAATATGTATCTGGATTTGGAAGATGAAATGTAAGAGAACTAAAGGACGGTCTACTGATAACGAATGCATCTCAGTTGATACTGATCTCGAAAAGGAGCTCTTACCAAAAGATTTTCCTACCAAGAAGGGGTTGCAGCCACAGATGGCTTTGTAGATTGTAGAAATTGTGGGGTCCAGCCTATTATCTCCTAAAGCCCAAGCCCATTAAGGTTTCATCCTTAGAAACCTTAGAGAGAGCATTATAAATAGATGTTTAATTTCTCATTCTTGTATCACACAACATACAGCATAAACAATACAGGTTTTTTGAGAAAGGCTGAGAGAAGTTTTTTTGTGTATAAATTTTATAGTTATAATATATCTTTTTCTTCTCAATTTTTGTGCTTTTGTCTCTCTTTATTTTTCTATATTAGTTTTGTGTGTTTTTGGTGATCAAAGAATCACAACAACTGGTATCAGAGATTGGTTTCAGATATAGGGTTCTCCGTCAAAGCATTCAAACAAAATATTTGAGCATACCAGGAGGTAGATCTCGCCGAGATGAAGAGAATGAACCCAACCAGACCTCCACCCACCTTCGCACGTGCTTCCATGCACTGGTCAGCTCACACGCGCCACACACGTGCCAATCCAAACTAGCCGAGTTGCGAGCCGCGCCTTCGAGCCGAGCCAAACCGAGCTGAGAGACAAACCGCTAAGTCGAGTTTGGAGCCGAGCTGTGACACATCACCTGGCAAGTCATTAGCCAGCTTTCTACCATGTCATCTGACATGTTAGCACCGGTCCAAGACTTTTTTAAAATTACAAAAATACCCCCATATTTTTGGTATTTGCAGGTTTTTCCAGAAATTTTGATATTTGCAGATTGGTCCAGAATTTTTGAAAATTGCACTTTGATCCTAAAAATTTAAAGATTCAGATTTTGGCCTGAGAAGATCAAACCTAACATTTTTACCCTTCCAGACGCATTTGTGGACTCCATTTTGCCAAATTCAGCTCCATTTTTTTGCAAGACTAGATGTCAATGGACAATTCACATTCAGGAGTTATGATCAAGCTTACTACCACCAATTATGCACTTTAGAGACCTCGGATGGAAGATCTTCAAAATTGCAAGGATTTGTTTGACCCTTTAGATACCGAAGGAGAGAATCCCGATCCCACCAAAGAAGTAGAATGGAAGAAGATGAAAAAGAAAATGATTGGTCAAATCCGACAATGGATTGACCACAGTGTCTTCCATCATGTTGCGTAGGAGACGGATGCATACGCCCTCTAGAAGAAGCTGGAGGACATGTACCAAGCCAAGATTACTCGAAATAAAGCTTATTGATAAGGCATTTGGTGAATTTGAAGTTGAAGAATGGAACTTATGTAGCCGAGCATACTAGCATGTTTCAGAACCTGGTAAACCAATTGTCGGCGGTGGAGTTACAACTAGGGGATGAAGAACATACACTTTTACTTCTTGGCTCTCTTCCAGATAGCTGGGAGACACTAGTTGTCTCTTTCAGCAATCCGGCCTCGAATGGAAAATTTAGCATGACTATGGTAACGGGTGCCCTATTTAATGAGGAGGCCAGGAGAAAGGGCATTGGCAATGATCAAACACATGCCCTTGTCACAGAGAAATGGGGGAGACAGCAAGAAGGTACTCATGACAGGGGGAGAGGTAGGAGCCAGAACAGAGGCAGATCCATAGATGGAAGGAGACCAACATACAAGTGTCATTATTATGGTCGAGAAGGACACTTGAAGAAGTATTGCAGGAAGATGTTGCGAAAGCAGGGGCAGAAAAATAATCAGCCGAAGAAGAATGGTGAAACTTTAGTCACTGTCATAGGAGAAGTGGCATATTATTCCACACACAAAAAATCATGCCTTCACACTTTAAGCTAAGAAGTCGAGTGGATAGTTGATACTGCAGCATCCTACCACGTTACTCCGCACGTAGAGTTTTTAAAAACATATAAAGTTGGAGACTTTGGCACAGTGAAGATGGAAAATAGTATCTTCGCTAAGATCGTCAAAACTGGCGATATTTAGATAAAGACCAATGTTAGACATATAATTACTTTGAAGGATGTCCGACATGTTCCAGACCTTCGGCTCAATCTATTCTCAGGAATAGCCTTTGACAAGGAAGATTTTGGCAACCATTTTTACAATAGCACATGGAAAATTACAAAAGGTGCTATGGTTGTCTCTCGAGAACATATTTGCAGAACATTTATAAGACTCATGTGAAGATTTGTGCAGATAGCCTCAATATTACAGAAGGAGAGGTATCTTAAAATCTGTGGTATGAGATACTTGGACACATGAGTGAGAAAGGATTGTCTACCTTGACAAATAATAAGCTTATCACTATTTCCAAGGATGCCGTACTAGCTCCTTGCAATTATTGTTTATATGGTAAGCAACATAGAGTCTCATTTAAGGCCTCTTCAATGAGAAGATCGGAATTTCTTAGTCTGGTGCATTCTGATGTTTGTGGACCTTTGGAAGAGAAATCTTTAGGTGGCAATAAATATTTCCTGACCTTTATAGATGATGCTTATCGAAAGGTGTGGGTTTATTTTTTGAAGATAAAGGATCAAGTTTTAGATCACTTCAAAGAGTTTCATGTCATGGTAGAGCATGAGACATGAAGAAGTTGAAGTGTCTTCGCTCAAACAATGGAGGTGAGTATACCTCCTAAGAGTTTGATGCTTATTGTAGAAGACATGACATTCGATATGAAAAGACGGTCCCTCGCACCCCACAATACAATGGTGTAGCTGAGAGAATGAATCGGACGATTATGGAGAATGTTAGAAGTATGATCAGTATGGCTAAGCTAATAAAGTCATTTTGGGGAGAAGTTTGTCGTGCCACTTGCTATTTGATTAACAGATTGCCATTAGTACCACTAAATTTTAAAATTTCGAAAAAAATGTGGTTTGGTAAGAATCCCTCATACTCTTATTTAAGAGTATTTGCATGTTTAGCCTTTGTACATGTATCCAAGGAGCTTAGACAGAAGCTCGACGTAAGGACTACTCCATGCATCTTTATTGGATATGGATATGAAGAATTCGGATATAAATTATGGGATCCAAAAGCAAAGAAGGTTATCAAAAGTAGGGATGTAGTATTCCATGAGAACCAAACTATAGAAGACATTGAGAAGCCAATGAAGTCTTCTAGTACCAGTGCCCATGATTTTGTTTCTGATCCAGCATCAACACAACTCACCACAGATGACGAGGTGCATAGATAATTACCAGAAGCAGAACAGGAGAGAGAAGAGGATATTGAGCAGGGAAATGCTCAAACACTAGAAGTTGTAGGACCATCACAACAGTCAAATGATGGTACACCTCTCCGAAGATATGAACGAGGCCGTGTTCCATCAAAGAGATATCCAGAATCTTAATATATTCTGCTTACTAAAGAATAGGAGCCAAAAAGTTTCCAGGAACCTAATTCCCATCAAGATAGAGAAAAATGGCTGCATGCAATGTAAGATGAGATGAAATCTTTATAGAAAAACCATACTTATGAGTTGGTTAAGCTTCCAAAAGGAAAGAAAGCATTGAAGAACAAATGGGTATTCAAGCTCAAGAAAGATGGCAACGGATGGGTGGTGAAGCACAAAGCCCGATTGATCGTCAAAGGTTTTCTTTAGAAGAAAGGAATTGATTTTGATGAGATTTTCTCACCAGTGGTAAAGATGAATTCGATTCGAGTTATTCTTGGTTTAGTAGCCTATTTAGACCTAGAGTTTGAGTAGATGGATGTAAAAACAGTGTTCCGTCATGGTGATTGAAATGAGAGATTTATATGGAGCAGCAAGAAGGTTTTGAGGTTTCAGGAAAAGAGAACCTCGTTTGTAAGTTAACGAAGAGCTTGTATGGCCTCAAGCAAGCATCTATACAATGGTACAAGATGTTTGAATCTTTTATGGTGTGTCGAGGATACAAGAAGATCGATGCGGATAAGTGTGTTTATATTCAGAGATTTCCAGATGGAAAATTCATTGCACTCTTGCTGTATGTCGACGACGTTTTGATCGTTGGACAAGATGCAATGAAAATTACTCAGCTGAAGGAGGAACTTTCCAAGTCATTTGATATGAAGGACTTGAGACCAGCTCAACAGATTTTAGCAATGTAAATAGCTCGAGATAGGAGGAATCACAAGTTATGGCTATCTCAAGAGAAATATGTCGAACGAGTGATAAAGAGATTTGGCACGGAGAAGGCCAAATCAGTCAGCATTCCATTACAAATCATTTCAAGTTGAGCAAGAGATCGTGCCTTTTATCCAAAGTAGAGATAAAGAAGATGGCTTCAGAGCCCTATTCTTCAGCAGTGGGAAGTTTGATGTATGCAATGGTGTGTACTAAACCAGACATTGCTCATGCAGTTGGTACTATAAGCAGATTTCTTTCAAATCCTGGAAAGGAACACTGGGAAGTAGTCAAGTGGATTCTCAGGTATCTTAAGGGTACATCAAAAGTATGCTTCTGTTACGGGGAAGGTGATCCAGTTCTACATGGCTATATAGATGTAGATATGGTCGGAGATCTTGATAGTAGGAAATCTACTTCAAGTTATATTTACACTTTTACTAGAGGAGCTGTGTCATGGCAGTCAAGATAGCAAAAGTGTGTAGCTTTATCTACTATAGAAGCAGAGTATATTGCCGCAGCAGAAGCCGGTAATGAGATGTTGTGGTTAAAACATTTGCTCCATGAACTAGGCATAACGCAGAACGACTACAAGATAGATTGTGACAACTAGAGTGTTATAGATTTGAGCAAGAATTCAATGTATCACTCCTGGACAAAGCATGTTGATATCCGCTATCATTGGATACGTGATGTGACTGAGCATAAATTGTTCAGGTTGGTGAAGATTCACACAAAGAAGAATCTGGTAGATATGTTTATAAAGGTTGTTATACCAAAGAAGTTGAAGCTATGTAGAGACATAGCTGGTTTAGATGGTGGGTGACCATCAAGTGTTTAAAATGTGGCTGGAGGGGGAGAATTATGGGGTCCAGCCTATTATCTCCTAAAGCCTAAGCCCATTAAGGTTTCAACCCTAGAAACCCTAGAGAGAGCATTATAAATAGATACTTAATTTCTCATTCTTGTATCACACAACATACAGCATAGACAATACAGGTTTTTTGAGAGAGGCTAAGAGAAGTTTTTTTTGTGTATAAATTTTATAGTTATAATACATCTTTTTCTTCTCAATTTTCATGCTTTTGTCTCTCTTTATTTTTCTGTATTAGTTTTGTGTGTTTTTGGTGATCAAAGGATCACAACAGAAAGCTCGGTCAAGGAGGGTCTGGACAAGTTTACAAAGGATCCTTGAGTGATCTTGGCTGCCTAGTTGCTTTCAAGAGAATCGTAGCAGGATCTAATAATTCTGAAAGGATCTTTATTAATGAAGTGAAGAAAATAAGTCGTTTGATACATAAAAATCTGGTGCAATTCATTGGTTGGTGTCATGAGCAAGATGAATTCTTACTGGTTTATGAATATATGTCCACTGGCAGCCTTGATGCTCATCTTTTTGGGAATAGAAGAACTCTGCCATGGAATGTAAGATAAAAGATAGCTTTAGGATTAGCCTCAACAATTCAGTACCTTCATAGATATGCAAAGCATTGTGTCCTCCTTAGAGATATAAAATAAGCCAATACATTGTTGGATACAGATTTTAGCACCAAGCTGGAAGATTTGGGGGTTGCTAAGCTGGTAGATCCTAGACTAAGGACTCAGATGACAAGCATCGTAGGAACTTACGGCTATTTAGCACTGGAATATGCAAATGGTGGGAAGGCCAATAAAGAATCAGATATGTATAGTTTTGGAGTTGTGGCTTTGGAAATTGCATGTGGAGAGGAGGACTTTTCAAGAAGGTGAATATCACGTACCACTAATGAGTGGATGTGTGAGCTCTACCTTAGCTGGAAATATCATGGATGCAGTCGATGAAAGATTAAAGATGGAATTTGATCCTAATGAGATGCAAATATTGATGATGGTGGGATTATGGTGCACTTGTCCAAATGATAAGGACAGGCCAAAGGCATGACAAGTGATTCAAGTTCTTCAGCTTGACGTGTCTTTGCCTGAGCTTCCACATGATATGCATGACTCTCTCCTTCTACTCCAACAAAGAATTTGATTCCTTCCATCCACCAATCACTTCTAGAATCAATAATGCAGGGCGGTAAATGAAATTCATGTGGTATTTTGTAGTTTGGTTTGTAGAGTTTTGTTACAATAGTGCCTAAGTTGCTGCATATGGAGTTGCCGTCAGCTGACCAAGTCACTAGAATATTTGTTATGCTGTTAGCTGACCAAGTCTTTAGGATATTTGTTATGATTTATGCTGTTATGCTGTTTTATTTATTATGTTGGTTTCTTTGTGACTAGAAATTAGGAAGCTATTAGTCATGCCTTGTGTTTAGGAAATATTTAGGATTTTCTATTAAATATTAGCTCTATATAAAGAGCAATGCAATGAATAAAATTAAAAATATATTCTGGTCTTCAATTTTCTGGTATCTTATAACAACAAATTGGTATCAAAGCTTTTTCTTGAGGGATCTGTGAGCTGAGTGAATCTAAAACACAAACCCAGAAACACAAAAACCCAAAGTCAAAACTTAAAAAACCAGAAACACAAAAACCTTTAAAAATGGAAGCTGAAACAACATTCTCTCATGTTGTTCCACCAGTTTTTTACAGTGATAACTATCAAGCTTGGGCTATTAAAATGATAGTTCATCTTGAGGCGTTATATCTTTGGAAGGCTGTAGAGGTGGATTATGATGTTCCACCATTGCCAGCAAATCTAATAATGACACAACTGAAGGCTCACAAAGAGAGGAAGACAAAGAAGTCGAGAGCTAAAGCATGTTTATTCTTTGCTGTTTCAAGCATCATATTTACAAGAATTATGAATCTACAGTTAGCAAAGGCTATTTGGGATTATTTCAAGAATGAATGCCAAGGTAATGAAAGAACAAAAAATATGCATGTGCTTAACTTGATCAGGGAGTTTGAAAAGCTAAAAATGAAGGAGACAGAAACTGTCAAAGACTATTCTGACAAGTTGCTGGGCATAGTAAACAAGGTGAGGTTGCTGGGTAAGGATTTTTTTGATGAGCGAATTGTAAAAAAAATTCCTGTGACTATGCCTGAAAAGAATGATTCTAAAATTTCTTCATTAGAAGAATCTAAGGATTTGTCAAGTATATCCTTGGCAGAATTAGTAAATGCTTTTCAGGCCAAAGAGCAAAAGAGAATGATGAGAAAAGAAGAATCTGTAAAGGATGCTTTTCAAGCAAATGCACAAAATTCAAGAGGGGGTAAAGACAAGAAGAACAACAAGAAAACTAAAAACAATGACAAAAAGGATGAGGTAACATATCCACCTTGCCTATACTGTAAAAAGACTAACCATCCACAAAGGAAGTGTTGGTGGAGACCATATGTCAAGTGCAGGAAATGTGGTCAGATTAGGCATATGGAGAGAATCCGTAAGTCACAACAACATAAAGGAAAAGCAAATATTGTTGTTGAGCAACATCAAGAGAAGCAACTATTTGTTGCAACTGGTTTTGCAGCAAGCAATAGTTGTAGTGATTCTTGGCTGATTGATAGTGGTTGCACACATCACATGACTAATGATCTAGAGCTTTTCAAGGAACTCTACAAAACTGAAATTTCCATAGTAAAAATTGGAAATCAGGAATATATCTCAGTCAAAGGCAAAGGAACTGTGGCTCTAGAAAGCTTATTAGGTTTGAAGTATATTACTGATGTTTTTTATGTGCTTGACATTGACCAAAACCTGCTTAGTGTTGGACAGCTGATTGAGAAGGGCCTCAAAGTTATATTTGAAGGCAAATGGTGCAGGATTAAAGATGTAAAAGGAAGAGATGCTTTTAAGGTGAAAATGAGAGCAAAAAGCTTTGCTCTAAATCTGATGGAGGGTGAGCAGATAACCTTTTCAAGCAGTGCAAACAATGCGGAAGTGTGGCACAGAAGGCTCAGGCATTTCCACCATGCTGGACTTTTATACATGCAGAATCACAATATGGTAAAAGGAGTATCACTACTGGAAGACAAACTTTCTGATTGTGTGGCTTGTCAATATGGAAAGCAAGTTAGAAGGTCCTTTCCTCAAACTACATGGAGAGCAACACACAAACTTCAACTGGTACATACAAATGTTGGAGGACCTCTAAAAACATATTCCTTAAATGGCAATAAATATTATATTATATTTATTGATGATTATCCCAGATTCTGTTGGATTTATTTTCTTAAATTTAAATTTGAAGTTGCTAATGTTTTTTGGAAATATAAAACTTGGGTGGAGAATCAAAGTGGTTACAGGTTGCAAACAATCAGATCAGACAATGGAAAGGAATACACTTGTGATAGTTTCAAAAATTTCTGTGATAAAGCTGGTATTGAGCACCAGTTTACAGCACCATATTCTCCGCAGTAGAACGGTATAAGTGAAAGAAAAAATAGAAGTATTATGGAAATGATAAGGTGTTTGCTACATGAAAAGGAACTACCAAAGAACTTGTGGGTGGAGGCTGCAAATACTGCAATTTATCTGCTAAATCGATTGCCAACTATAGTTCTACAAAAAAGAACTCCATTTGAAGCTTGGTTTGGTTACAAACCAGACTTACAATATTTAAGAACTTTTGGTTGTCTTTGTTTTGCTCATGTGCCATAGGTGAAAAGAGATAAATTCGATAAAAAGGTGGAACTGAGAGTTTTTATTGGATATAGTAAAGCATTCAAGGCTTACAAAATTTTCCAACCACAAAATGGAAAAATTCTTGTAAGTAAAGATGTCACATTCATGGAAGACAGACAATGGAACTGGAAGGAGTCAATAAAGGAGCAACAGTCTGAAATTCAACAATATATGGATGATAACATAGATGATGAACCAATTAAAGGTACAAGGTTATTATCTGATATTTATGAAAGATGTAATATATTGCTGTTTTTGAGCCTACAGAGTTTAAAGAAGCAGAGAAGGATGACAAGTGGGTTGAAGCAATGAAAGAAGAGCTTAAGATGATTGAGAAGAATGGCACATGGGAGTTGGTGGATAGACCTCAACATAGAAAGGTCACTAGAGTCAAATGGGTTTACAAAACCAAATTTAATGCAGATGGTTCTGTAAATAAACATAAAGCCAGATTAGTTGTGAAATGGTACAGTCAAGTGTTTGGGGTAGATTTTTTAGAAACCTTTGCTCCAGTAGCATGCTTGGATACAATCAGAATGTTACTTGCTTTGGCTGCACAAAAGGGATGGAAGATTTACCAGTTGGATGTAAAATCTGCTTTTTTAAATGGTTATCTTCAAGACGAAATTTATGTAGAGCAGCCTGAAGGATTTCAAGTCAAGGGACAGGAGGAGAAGGTCTACTAATTGAAGAAGGCATTATACGGTCTTAAACAGGCTCCTAGGGCCTGGTACAGCAGGATCGATGAATATCTTCAAAGCCTTGGTTTTGTTAAAAGTCCAAGTGAAGCTATGCTATATATATATAAAAAAAAACAGATGTTAACTTAATTATAGTTTCTGTTTATGTTGATGATCTTCTTATAACAGGAAGCAATGAGATGCTGGTGACAGAATTTAAAGCCAAAATGCTAGAAGCATTTGAGATGACAGAGCTTGGCTTAATGTCCTATTTTCTAGGAATGGAGTTGAAGTAAGACCATCGTGGAGTCTTCATAAGCCAAAAAAAGTATGCAAAGGAAATACTCCAGAAATTTCACATGGAAGATTGCAAAAGCACTAGCACACCCATGAATCAAAAGGAGAAATTTAGCAAAGATGATGGAGCTGAAAAAGTTGATGAAAACTTATATATGAGTCTAATTGGTTGCTTGATGTATCTTACAGCTACCAGACCAGACATAATGTTTGCAGTAAGTTTGCTCTCAAGATTTATGCATTGTGCTAGCGAAATGCATTTTCAGGTTGCCAAACGAATTATAAGATATATCAAAGGCACAACAAATTACGACATTCAATATTCTAGCTGTCAATCTTTTTAGCTTCATGGTTATTCTGATAGTGACTGGGCAGGTTCCCTAGATGGCATGAGAAGCACAACAGGTTTTTGTTTCAGTTTTGGATCAGGAATTTTTTCATGGAGCTCAAAAAAGCAAGATGTGATAGCTCAAAGTACAGCAGAGGTAGAGTATGTTGTAGCAAATGTTACAGTGAATCAAGCAATTTGGATCAGGAAAATACTTGCAGATTTACACATTAAGCAAATTGATCCAACAGAAATTTATGTAGATAACCAAGATGCCATTGCAATTTCAAATGATCCTATTTTTCATGGAAGGACAAAGCATTTCAAGATCAAGCTATATCATTTGAGAGAAGAACAGAAGGCTGGTGAAATTAAACTAGTTTATTGTAAGATTGAGAACCAAATTGCAGATGTGTTTACTAAGGCTCTTCCAAAAGCAAGATTTGAAGTTCTAAGAAACAAACTACGTGTATGCAGCTATTAGGCAAGGAGGAGAAATTGTTACAATAGTGCCTAAGTTGTTGCATATGGAGTTGCTGCCAGCTGACCAAGTCACTAGAATATTTGTTATGCTGTTAGTTGACCAAGTCTTTAGGATATTTGTTATGATTTATGCTGTTATGTTGTTTTATTTGTTATGCTGGTTTCTTTGTGGCTAGAAATTAGGAAGTTGTTAGTCATGCCTTGTGTTTAGGAAATATTTGTGATTTTCTGTTAAATATTAGCTCTATATAAAGAGCAATGCAGTGAATAAAATTAAAAATATATTCTGGTCTTCAATTTTCTGGTGTCTTATAACAAGTTTTAGCATGAAATTAGAGTGGATTGTAGTGATGTCTGTTTGATTCGCATGCATGGAGTATAACCTAAGTAACAAACTGAATTAGCTATGTATATGAACCAAATTTCATCAAACTGAATTAGCCATCGTGCATCAGGATGAACCTACATGTATATTATGATTCTAAGGTTATTTCAGAGTCATGGAATAGATGATTTTTATACTAACGAATGAACAGAGAAGAAATGCAACTTGATAATAAGCATCCCAAACATAATAATCAGCTACCACCATTTGACGAGTTTCGAACTTTGCATTGAACACAGTGAGAAATATCTGTCCAGACTTGCTTGTTGAAATTGTAACCAATCCTTGTATCTCTATCCATCTGTTCCAACATAAGATCAAATAAAATACCATTCCATCGTTGGTGTCCAATATGTCCTCGCTCTATCGTTACTTGTATTGGTTTGGCCACTCATTCCTTCCCCTCAAAGTTATGATACCATCAAATCACTGACTTTCATCAGAAATAGATCATATATTTTCAATGCTTATATACTAATAATTTGGTTCATTTCGCTTTTAAAAAGAAAAATTTGCAATAGATTTCATATTAAATATGAATGACTGACTGTCTTCTACAATGCAAATTTGCAATAGATTTCATATTAAATATGAATGACTGTCTTCTACAATGCAATGTGAATGCGCAAATATGTAGTGCAAAAGGCAACTTGCCTCTCTATATAGATCATCTGTTAATTCTCTCAATGATTTTAAATATGAAAGATAAAAAACTGAGTAACAGTGAGAGCAATAAACATAAACAAAAAATAAATAAAATAAAATTCCATATACATGTATAAAACCAGCCAATAGGCCTATTGCTATCAAATGAGGTATACTAAATTACAACTCAGCTTCGGCTCCACACCTATTGACAGTATCTAAGTCAGCTTCAGTTCCGTCACAAATTCAGAGTAGTATGAGAGAATTGAAAAGCAAGTAATAGATAGAAACACAGAATTCAATCTCAGAGAGGTCTTACCTCATTTTTCTTTTTTGTTTTCTTTTCTTTTTCTTTCTTTCTTTCTTTTTCTTTTTCTTTTAAACCTGCTTATCCTAGAGACTGAAGTGCAAGTTTGGTTGACGAGCTTGAAGTAGTAAGAATATACAAAGTGAATTAATCAAACAATGTATGAAAGAAGAAGTTTGATCCAAGTACTTCGTTAACACTTAATTACCAAATCTTGCGCTCTAGTATTTAGAGGCAGCAAATCTTCACACACACACACACACACACATACATATATATATATATATATATATACTAGTTTGCATCTCTGGTATAATGTATATCGAACTGCTAAATAAAACATGCAATACTTCTTGTAAAGAGCTAGCTTTTGTTGATTTCGCATTTTGTTGAATGTTTTTGTTTGCTTTTTACATTTTATTGAAGCAAGCTTTATAAGAAAAGAATAAAGCTAGTTTGTTCTGTAACTTATTGTATAGAACTAGTATGTAACTTCTTGTACAATGTGTAACGAAGGGTTTATGATACAAAAAGAACCATTTAAAGAAAATGGAGAAGTTGGGTCTCTTATTTAAAATTAGATAATGGATGGCACAAAATGCAAAAGTGTCTATTTTAGGGTACTATACTGAGCCCGTTCAGCTAGGAAAATTTTTATGTGTTTCACTTCAGTTGAGGCTGCATGATAACGTTATAAACATTTTGAGTTCTTTGTTGAAAGCGAAATTGAAAACCAAGTAAAATTTGAACTAAAATGAAAAACAAAACTATTTTATTGTCAAAATTATATTAAAAATATTACATGATAACTACTACACTCGTGGAGAAGAAAAAAAGAAAAAACAGAAGAATCCCCTCCCCCTAAACTCGATCTCTTATTCCCCCATTTTTCTTCTCTCTTCTTGACCTACTTCCCCCTCCCCAAGATTCTTCCATCATATTCTCTCCCCCTCCCTATTTCTTTCTATTTTCTTCTACTTCCTTCTATCGCCCAACCTCTCTACATTCACTCTTACTTTCTATCCTTAACTTCTCTTTCTCTACTTCCTTTGCTTAGTTTCTCTTCCTTCACTTTTTTTTTTTTTTGCTCTCCTCTCTTTCACTTTCTCTACTACATTCTCTCGCTAATTTCTCTCTTTAATCTCCAATTGCAAATTCTAGTTACCCTCCCGTTGACACCATTGTTATAGGATAAAATAGTTTGTTGCCCAAACTATCAAATCAAATTTTGTGAAATTCCAATTTATGTCCTTGTATCCTTAGTTTATAAAAGTTTAAAAGCTTTACCCAGTTAATTTATGTCTAAAACTATCATAATTTACTTGTTTAAAAGAGTTTACAATTTTTCATCCAATAATTTAAAATTTGATATTTACTTCTTATAAACTTTTTGAGAAAAAGGCTTCTAAAACTTTATGAGAGAATTTTTTGTAAAACTAAAACTTTTCTTCTTTAATAAAAATAAAATAAAATAAAATAATGTAATTACTTGAGTTAAATAAAAACATACTACCTTCTTGTTCAAATATAATATATATATATATATATATATATATACACCATCAACATTCTTGTTTTCAACTTAAAGAAAAATATTTTACATGTGAAAACATTAGGTTTTCTTAGAACAAGTACATTTTTACTTGTAAAAACTAAATATAGTTTAGGTCTATTTTGTATGTTATTTTAGAAAAAATCTATTTTTAGGAAAAGGTCTTTTCCACGTAAAAATGTCAATTGCATTTATTTGTTTGGTAAAGAAGTATTTTATTCCCAAGAAACAAAATAAATAAAAATAAAATAATATTAAAAAATTATCAGAAAGTAGTATTTATTCCTATAAAAAGGGTTTTTTTTTCCCCCCCAAAATATTATAAGTATAGTTAATTTTTTTCTTATTTTTGAAACAAAAAGTATAGTTTTAGATCATTTTCTGTTTTTCCTTTTCCATAGAAGAATCAGTTGCATTTTTATTTGTTTTTGCTTTTTGTTACTTATTCCAATAAAAAATATTTTTTAAGAAAAAAAAAAAGAACTAAAAAATATAGTGGATTAAGAATTGCAACAAAAACATGCAAATAGAAATTAATTTGAGAAAGTAGAAAAGAAGTGCAATAAGAAGAAAAATGAAAAGATAAAAATGCATTAGGAAGCAAAGAAGATAACTACACACAAAGACAGTACAAATAAATAGCAGAGAAAAGCAGAAAAATAGAAAAGCTGAAGAGAGAAAGTAAAGAGATAAATGAAAGAGAAAGAGAGGGAAAAGAAAGAAAGAAAACAGAGAAAAAAGTCAAGAGGAGAAAGTGATAGAGAAAGAGAAAAGAGAAGAAAGCATGGAAAGAAAGTAAAGAGAAATTGGAGAGGAAGTGAGAGAGAGAAAGAGAGGGGACGCACACCACACCACACACCCACAGCATAGGGAGAAGTGAGCTGGCAATCCCAGCAGTCCACTTCCTCCCAAACCCAAGAAGATCGTCATTTTTTATGATTTACAATTGAATATTCTATAATTGTTTCTACCAAAATAAGTCTAAAAATAAATTTTTTTCTACAATTGTACACAATACAATCAAAATTAACACTTTATAAGGCTCTCTCTGCAGTTTTTCAATTCTTCATTTGCATTTTGTAGCAGATTGCACTGCAGGAAGGAAAGAGCAAGTGCAAAGTGACATTAAAAAATTGAAAAAAAAGCAGAATTATAATTTTAAGAAAATGGACCAAAACCATATTTTTATTCCCAGAAAACAAGAAAAAAAATAAAACTTTGCCTTGCTTGGCAGAAAACATGCATTACTCTTCCATCCACAAACAAAGACTACTTTCAGATTCTTGTTGATGAAACTATTCTGACTTCTCATTTTACAAGGTCTAGTTTTCTGCTATACATAAATATATATATATATATATACATCATAAAGCCATCGGAGAATTAAATACACACATATACAAAAGAAAGCATTGAATTAATGGAACTTGAAATCATGAACATCACCAATCGTAATCCTAAAAACGGTAGCATCTATTGCTATTGATTAAATAAAGAATTCAGAGAGACTATACTAATTGAAGACTATATAAGCAATTTGAGCGAAGAAGTTAATGGAATTGTTTCTAGATTAACAGGTTTTTGTTCAGGGTTACCATGAAAGAGTGAAAAAGGAAGATCAAGAGGGAAATGGAATGCTAAACGCACACACCTTTCATCTGGGTTCATCGGATTTGGAACCAGAATTTAGACCTGCCGTGGTTTGTGAGATCCAGTTTCTTCAGCCTTGGCTTTTTGTCATCTGGGTGTGGACGAATTCCTTGAACAATAGAACAGAGAAGAAATCATGTTTAGTGGGTATATTATATCAGAAAGAAACCAATCAGTTTCTGTGTATATGAGAAAAACAGAGAAAACACATACAGAGGGAGAGAGAGAAGAAGAAGAAGATCGGGTTAAATACGAAAAAAGAAGAAAAATAGATATTCTTATTTGTAAATATGACCGTCGCATCAAACTAGCCGTTGGGATGGAATTTTAAGTTTTTTTTTTTTTTTTTTTTTTTTTTTTTTTTTTTTTGGTTTGAAAATAATGGAATTTTAAGTTAATCAATAAATTCTTTTTATCCTACATACGACCGTTTCATCAAACTAGCCGTTGGGATTGAAGTTTAAATAAAACTAACCGTTGGTTTGGTTATAAAATCTGTTTTTTTTTTTTTTTTTTTTGGGTATATATTATAAAAAAGCATAAATAATCTATATAACATGTTTTTAATTTGGAAAACAAATCAGATTATAATTGATGGAGTATTGTTTTATTAGAGACAAATTTCAAATTAGAAAAGTATACCAATTGGAGAATCAGATCAAACAAGAATTTAAACTTACTGAACCATTTATAAAACAATTGTTTCACAGCAAACGACTAATTAAAAAAATGGTTCAATCTTCTTTCCTTCAAGAAAGATTTTCAAAATCACGAATCTATATATACACATTCTTCAAGGTAAAAAAGAATGGAATTTCACATAAAACTAACCGTTTTATTAGAGACATTTCTCAAACTAGAAAAAGTAAACTAATTGGGAAGTCAGATCAAATAGTAAATTCCAACTTGCCGAACCATTTAGAAAACAATTATTCCATAACAAATGAATAATTAAAAAACGAATTATTGCAATATATATATATATATATATATTGAAACTTAATTCAATACAGAATTCATCACAGCAAGCATATAGAAAGAAACAAACAAGAAGAATCACACAAAGAACATACAAATTTTACGAGGTTGGGTCTAGAAATGACCTACATCCTTGGTGAACTCCATCCAAGAAGTTCTTGCACTATGAACAAAAACAAATACACCATTGCAATAGTTTCTCTCTTGATTTTACAGATTCTCTACACCCATAAACCACACTAGAAACCCCTTTACAACCTCTCTCTTTCTCACAAATCACTCACCCAGAATGATCCTAAACAATACCAAGAGAAAGAGAAATACAATGAGAAAGAGGCTACAAGAAGAAAAGAGAAAACCAGAAGAAAAAAAAGGCTTTGATCGAGAACTAACTACTTCTGTCATATATTTTCTGTTTCTGCAGTTAAACCATTATTTATAAACCTCCAAAACAGAAAACTAACCGTTGACTTATCCTAACCACTTCCTTAAGTGCAACGGCACCGTTTCACAACTGATGCTTATAAGAAACGTTGACTTTGACCATTTCTCAATTGAATCACAACCAGCATACTCCACCTTGATTCAAGTGAGAGGATAAATTGTGTGCAAGACTCCTTGGACTTCTTAGTTCACTGACTTAAGCTATCAACCAGGTTCAACTCTTAGCAAACTTTTGCAAGTTTCAAGTTTGCTAACTGGAAGCACTTTAGTTCCCATATCTGCTGGATTATGTGCTGTTGCAATTTTCTCCAAGCCAATAACTCCTTCATTCACAACATCTCTTGTGAAATGGTACTTCACCTCAACATGTTTTGTTTGATCATGATAAACCGGATTTTTACACAAATGAATTGAGCTTTGACTGTCTGAAAATACAGTAACTTCACCCTCTAAAAGCTTCAATTCTTGTAGCAAACCCTTTAACCATAAAGCCTCTTTCATAGCTTCTGTAGTAGCTATATACTTAGCTTCGGTTGATGATAATGCCACCCTTGGTTGTAGCCTAGACTTCCAGCTGACACAATTATTGCAAAGTGTAAATACATAAGAACTAGTTGACCTTCTTCTATCTCTGTCACCTGCATAATCAGAGTCTACATATCCTTTTAGAACCACACCTTCTTTGCAGTGACTAAACATCAAGCCAACATCACAAGTCCCCTTAAGATATTTTAGAAGCCATTGAAGAGCCTCCCAATGTTTTCTTCCAAGATTTTCCATATATCTACTAAGAACACTGATTCCATGAGCTAGATTAGGCCTTGTACAGACCATAACATACATGACAGACCCTATTGCACTTGCATAAGGCACATTACTCATGTCTTTTTCTTCTTCTTCGGTTTGAGGACACAAACTGGCAGATAGCTTCAAATGATTCCCAAGTGGTACATTTATTGAATTTGCAGCACTCATCGAAAACTTAGACAATATTTTCTGAATATAACTTTTCTGATTCAAGAAAAGCTGATTCTTCAATCTGTCCCTTTCAATACTCATGTCTAAAATTTTCTTTACTGGTCCAAGCTCCTTCATGTCAAATTAACCCTTCAACTTATCCTTAATATCCTTGATATTCTTCATATTTTGACCAGTTAATAGCATATCATCTACTTATAAGAGTAAATAGACTGATTCATGATAGTTTTCACCTTTGTAGTATAGACAACTATCATAGCTGCTCCTCTTAAAACCAACTTTTAACACATAAGTGTCAAATCTCCTATACCACTGCCGAGGAGACTGCTTCAAACCATATAATGATCTCTTCAGCAAGCAAACCATCTCCTTATTTGAGTTTGAGACCTCAAAACCTTCAGGTTGCTTCATATATATAATCTCATCAAGCTCACCATGCAAAAACGCTGTTTTCACATCAAGTTGTTCCAGCTCCAAGTTGAAATGAGCAACTAATGATAAAATCATCCTAATAGTTGTGTATTTCACCACAGATGAGAAAATTTCAGTATAATCTATCCCTTGTACCTGTGTGAATCCCTTGACAACTAATCTTGCCTTAAATCTGACTGGATCAGCACTTGATATCCCTTCTTTCACTCTAAAAATCCATTTGCAGTCAACTACCTTTTGAGTTGCAGGTTTAGGAACTAACACCCATGTCTTATTCTTGTGTAAAGACTCCAATTCTTCCAACATAGATTTATACCACAATCTGGAATGCTTACTCTTCATAGCTTCAGAATAGGACTTAGGTTCCTCATCAGCAAGTTCCTGAAAACATACTAGAGCAAACATAATGGAGTTAGAAGAAATAAATTTGACAGGGGTTTTACCACTCTCATTTGCCTATCTCTGGTCAGCTGGTAATGTTGTAGAGGATTTGTGCTTTCAGCAATTGATTCTTCTTCAGTTTCTTGATCTGGTTGCTCATTTTCAGATTTTGGAAGTTGTGTTTCAGCTTCAGCTTCCACTTGGGTTGTTTGGTCCTCCTTTGCCTTCATATATGGCTCCACCTCAAACTGAACTGACTTATCTTTGGTGGAAATTTCAATCCCTGCATCTTTATTACTCAAGCAAGGCATAATATTTTCATTAAAAATAACATCCCTACTTATTATGGTTTTAAAACCTCTCAAGTCTCTTGCCCACAGCCTATAGCCTTTAACTCCCTCGGGATAACCTAGAAAAACACACTTCAATGATCTAGGTTCAAGTTTCCCTTCACTTTGATGAGCATATGCTACACATCCAAAGATTTTTAGCCTAGTATAATCTGCTGGTTTGCCCGTCCATATTTCCTCAGGAGTTTTGAATTCTATAGCTGTTGATGGACATCTATTTACCAAATAAGTTGCTGTCATAATAGCTTCACCCCAAAATGATTTTGGTAGACTAGAACTTAGCAACATGTACCTAACCTTGTCTAGTAAGGTCCTGTTCATCCTCTCAGCAACTCCATTTTGCTGAGGGGTATAACTAACTGTTCTATGTATAAGAATTCCAATTTTTTTTACAGAAATTGTCAAATTCTAGATTACAAAATTCTAGCCCATTATCAGTTCTTAACATTTTCAATTTTTTCCCTGTATGGTTTTGAACTAAAGAGTGCCAATGTTTAAATTTAACAAAAGCATCACTTTTATTTTTTAACAGAAAAACCCAAACTTTTCTGGAAAAGTCATCAACAATTGAAAGAAAGTACCTGTTACCTCCATGTGTAGGTGTGCTGGCTGGTCCCCATAAATCTGCATGTGCATAGTCCAGTATTGAGGTAGCTTTATGTGTTCCTAGCTTGAAACTAAACCGATGTTGCTTCCCCAATATGTAGTGTTCACAAAATTCCATCTTGCTGATTTTGTTCTTGCCAAACAGCCCTTGCTTGTTGAGAATCTGGAGGCCTTTCTCACTGATATGTCCCAATCTTTTATGCCAAAGTTGGGTTTCATCTGGACTTGAAGTTATAGCTGCTGCATTAGTTCCAGTTACTGTTTTTCCTTGCAGAACATACAATCCATTTCTCTTGAGTCCTCTCATGACAGTAAGAGCACCTTTGCTGATCTTCATGGACCCATTTTCAGACTTACAACTATAACTAGATTCATCCAAGACTCCAAGTGAAATGAGATTTCTTTGCAGCTCAGGAACAAATCTTACATTGCTCAAGGTCCTTACCACTCCATCACTCATTCTAATAGGAATATCTCCTATTCCAGTCACATTACAAGATTGATTATTACCTAAAAGCACTTGACCACCATTTAAGTTTCGAAAATTAACAAACCACTCTTGTCTTGGACACATATGAAAGGTACATCCAGAATCCAAAATCCATTCTTGACTGGTTTGATCCATTGAGACAGCCAAGACATCTCCAATGTCATCCTCATTGCTTACTACAGCAGCATCTCCATTTTCAGAATGTTTCTCTCTATTTGCTTTATTTATCCTCTTGTAGCAATCTTTAATGAGATGACCTTCTTTCTGGCAATAATAACACTTCCTTCCTCTGTTTCTTGACTTGGATCTAGACTTGTCTCTAGATTTGCCCCTGAAATGGTTATTATAGCCTTTTGAAGTTCTAACAGGATTTCTTCCTCTAGTAATCAGACCTTCCCCACTAGTGTCTGGCCTCTCAATCTTCATTTCCAACTCTTTTGCTCTCAAGGAATTTATGACAACATCAGTGGTTAAAATCTCTCTTCCATATTTAATTGCATTTTTAATATCCTTATAACTATCTGGAAGAGAATTTAATAAAATCACTGCATGATGTTCATCAGTGAACTTTTCATTACAGTTGGCCAGATCTAAACCCAATTTGTTAAATTCATCAAGATTCTCCTCTAAATCCTTTGATGGATTCATCTTGAAACCAAAAATTTTTTTCTAGCAAGTATATTTTATTTGGCAGTGATTTAACCAAATATAATTGCTCTAATCTACTCCAGATTTGAGAAGTGGCCTTAGAATCATTTACCTTCCTCAAGATGCTGTCAGACAGATGTAAAATGATGGTGCTGTAGGCAATTTCATCCATGTCTTTTCTCTGCTCTTCCGAGAGACTTTCTGGAAAAGACCCATCTATGGCTTTGGCCACTTTTTGTTGCACCAGAAATGCTTTCATCTTCTGCCTCCATAACAGAAAGTCTCCTTTCCCATTAAAACCCATTTAGCTTGCTGGTTCGTCACTCAGGAATTTTCTCAAACAAATGGCAGGCACATGTTTCTTTCTTGTGAATGAGTATACAAGAATGCTCTGATACCACTATTGAAACTTAATTCAATACAGAACTCATCACAGCAAGCATATAGAAAGAAACAAACAAGAAGAATCACACAAAGAACACACAAATTTTACGAGATTCGGTCTAGAAATGACCTACATCCTTGGTGAACTCCATCCAAGAAGTTCTTGCACTATGAACAAAAACAAATACACCATTGCAGCAGTTTGTCAGGACTCGTCCAAAATTCCTCACTGGAACCCTAGACAAGCCCTGATCCCAGGGAAATCCTACCGGACCCTCCAATGGAAAATCCGACAAAACCTCCCCTAAGGGTTGGATTTACCACAAATTCCTTGCACTGAAAACACACTCCTATACACATCCCCTTATTCCTCCCACGTTACTACAATAAAATTCCATAAATTTATAGCACTCCAAATGAATAACATTAAATCAGTGCATAATTAACAACTAAATGTCCAATACAGTATACAGAGCATTATATAAATAATTGTGGAATTAATACAATGACATATAAAGAAGTAATACAAGATGGAGAGGAAAAAGGGAATGAAATGCTCCTTGGACTTTCGGCAATGAACTGAGACGTCGAGCTCGCCCCGGACAATCAACGTCTCCCAACCTGGACCTAGGGGAACGGAATTTAAAAAGTATGAGATGCTAATCATCTCAGTGAGTGACCCTATCTACTACACAATTATAATACCACGATAATTAAGTAGATAAATAATACTTAATTGGAAATAATATTTTCTCTCAAAACCCTTACGATTCTCTCGGTTGGAAAAGTTCCCCTTTTAAAACATTTTCACAAAACCCTTTATTCATACTTTCCGAAAACCAAGGAATCAATTATTCAACTACATATCAAATAAAATATAATAATTCAAGCATTCAGAATTTATAATGAAAATAAATCAATTTATTGAATAATTAAGTAAAAGAAAAATTAAGTCAATTTAAAACCTCCATTGAGATAAACAATAAAACCAACATTAAATATGTTCTTAATTTGAATACAATTTCAAAGTATTTATTTTTGAAATCCAAGTTCTGAAAATCACTTGATGTACCCACTATATACCAGTGGCGCCAACAGTACCTAGCGTTCCGAGGTACCGCCAGACAGGAGGTTATAGAGAGAAACCGGCATACGGTCGTGTGGCGTCCTACCGCGCCGCTGTAAACAGGTGTCCCGGCCATGGAGGGGCGGCCTACCCTCATCTGATGGCAAACACAGGACAACCCCATAAATCACCTGCGCGCTACTCATACCCACCTGCGCGCTAATCACATCCATGTGCGTACTAATCACATCCATATACACAGAACACCAGTACGTGTATGGTGCATCTAAAAATCATAAAACCCACATATTTATTTTATATCTCAAAATCTCAAATTTTCCATAAACATACTGGGTTTATTCCATCCAATTAAATCCGTAAATTTTCCACAATTCCTTTATAATCATCGCCATACATTCATCGCATAAATACCATAATTTTCAAATCCACCAGCTCTCAATTTCCGCCAATTTAAATATTCAAATTTTTCCAATGGCATAAATATTTTTGAAATATAATAAATTAATTCACATAATATTCCATGGCCATAATTATAAAAATCGAAACCACCAGCTTAAACAAATATTTTCCTTGAAATATTTGAAAATCAAATCATGCCCAAAAATAATATTAAAATCCAAATATAATTAATTAATTGAAACCACCTTACTCATGCGTGATAAATACAATTAAATCATAATAATAATCAGAAATTCATTAATAACCCAAATTTTCGTTTAGCAGCAATAAACATATGTGTACATATAAAATAATATTTTTCTCACAATTATATTTAAATTCCACACATGAGCAAAATTCCAGATATCAAATTAACACCAAATAAATATAATTAATCACCCCAAAATTGTTTTAAAGGTGGGTCACTCACCTAGAGCACGCAATTAACCTGAGATCCTCCATGGGATCAATTCCACGACGCAAACGTACTCCTAGAACAACAATTCACACACAGTCAAATAAAATAATATTTTATTCGGATAAATAATACCCGGTACCCGGGGGGTTAAACACAAATGTTAACCAAAATTGACGAGTAATATACCGAATCGAAGCTTGAGTGACGAGGATTACGAATTCGGTTTTACTTCCCGGAGATCGGACCCAACATGGCCGGAATTTCGCCGGAAAGCTTTCGGGATTCAACTCTTTGATTCTCTCAAACCATCACGAATTGGAGGAAAAGGACACCGGATTTGGGTTCGGGGGGTCAAAATTAGGAGGGAGGGACCGGCGGTGCAACTGGGTACTCGTCAGAACTGGATTTTCTGGCGAGCCGCCGTGGTCACCGGCAACCATCACCGGCGGTGGCGCATGCGGTGGTTGGTGACCGAGATTTTTTGGTGGTTTTGTAGATCGAGGGGAGAGGGTTCCAACGGGACCGGCGGTGAGGCAAACGGAGGCCGGACGGCGAAAAGATTTGGGTTTGAAGATTTTCGGCCCCTCGCCGGAAAATACTCCTATCCTGGCGTGTCGGAGGTCCGGTAGCTATAAACTTTGGTGGGCTGGCCGGAAATGAGGAGGTGGTGAGGGGTGGCTGGCGCATGTGGCATGAAAATGGCCGGAAATGGGTCAAACAGCGGTGGCCGGTGGTGGAGGGGAAAAATCGCCGTCGCCGGAAAACGCTCCAATCCACGCGCGTCGCCGGTCGGTTGGCCATGAAATTTTGGGGGTTGGCCGGGAATGGAGAGCCGCTCCTGCCTGGCCAGCGCGTGTGGCAAGATACAGCTGGAAAATTTTGAAACTCCGGTGGCCGTTTGTTTTCTCTCTCCCTCTCTCTCTTCTCTCTCTCTTTCTCTCTCCTCCCCCGCCGTTTTGCCAAAATAAAAGCCAACGTGGGTGACACTGTTCACCCATGTGGACCTCTCAGATGTCGACACGTGGCATCACAGTTCACTTAAGCCATATATATTAAAATATTACGGTATTCGGAAAACTTCACATGTCCATAACTTTTTAATCGGATGTCCAATTTAAGCGTGCCGCTAGTCTATGAACTCATATCGACGAGTACTTTACAACCATATGAAAGTAAAAACAAAATTCTACAATGATAAAAAGTCAACTCCCAGTACCTTTTGGACAGTTTGCACCTCGACTTGTTTTGCCTATAACTTTCAAACTGTAGCTTCGTTTTCGACGTGCTACTAGTCTACGAACTCCTGCCAACGTGTACTTCGTAACGGTACCTCATTCAACCTAGAATTCCATCCGAGTCAAAAAGTCAACTTTTGACCCATTCGGTCAACGGTCAAAGTCAACGGTCAACCTCGGTCAAAGTTGGAAAACTTCTATTGTACTTTGGGACGGGCTATTGCAAGTTTCTCTTTTGATTTTACAGATTCTCTACACCCATAAACCACACCAGAAACCCCTTTACAACCTCTTTCTTTCTCACAAATCACTCATCCAGAATGATCATAAACAATACCAAGAGAAAGAGAAATACAGTGAGAAAGAGGCTACAAGAAGAAAAGAGAAAACTAGAAGAAAAAAAAGGCTTTGATCGAGAACTAACTGCTTCTGTCATATATTTTCTGTTTCTGCAGTTAAACCATTATTTATAAACCTCCAAAACAGAAAACTAACCGCTGACTCATCCTAACCACTTCCTTAAGTGCAACGGCACCATTTCACAACTGATGCTTATAAGAAACATTGACTTTGACCATCTCTCAATTGAATCACAACCAGCAATATATATATTTACACACATTCTTCAAGGCAAAAAGAAAATAGGACCAAAACCCGGATTCTATTTTTCCCAGAAACCAGACTCAAAATTATAAGGTTCTTACCTGCTTGGTAGAAAGAGAATTATATTCCACTTCCATCCAGAAAACAATAGTCGGCAGAAGCAATAAAAATGATTGTTGATAAAAGGGGTTCCTTTCCATTGAAACTGAATCAAGAGAGGAATTGCAGGAACATAAACTGGGTCTCTTCAGAAAACATACCTTAAAAAAACAATCTCGTTTGGAGAAGATAGGACGATTCCCCTTTAAAATTGAAAAAAAGAATGTCAGGACCCGTCGAAAATTCCTCACCGGAACCCTGGACAAGCCCTAATCCCAGAGAAACCCTACCGGACCCTCCAATGGAAAATCCGGCAGAACCTCCCCTAAGGGTTGGACTTACCACAAATTTCCTGCACTGAAAGCACACTTCTATATACATCCCTTATTCCTCCCACGTTACTACAATATAATTCCACAATTTGCAGCACTCCAAAAGAATAACAGTAAATCAGTGCATAATTAATAACTAAATATCCAATACAGTATACAGAGCATTATGCATATAAATGCGGAATTAATACAATGACAGATAAAGAAGCAATACAAGATGAAGAGGAAAAAGGGAAGAAATGCTCCTTGGACTTTCGGCAATGAACTGAGACGTCCGGCTCGCCCCGGACGATCAACGTCTCCCAAGCTGGACTTAGGAGAACGGAATTTAAAAACAATATAAGATGCTAATCATCTCAGTGAGTGACCCTATCTACTGTATACTTTTAATATTAGCAATATAACAATAAAAGGAATTTAATTACTCAATACCAAACAAATAAATAAATAAATAAATAATAATCATTTGAAAGTAATATTTTCTCTCAAAACCCTCACTATTCACTCCGTTGGAAATGTTGCCCTTTTAAAACATTTTCGCAAAACCCGTTATTCGTATTCCCCGAAAACCAACGAATCAATTAATTTAATAAATAATAATTAAATGATCCGAATATAAATAGAATGTAATAAAATATAATAAATAAATTTAGAACACTTTAGGGTTTGAAATTTCTATCTGAAAATTTATATTTGACGCACCACATCATATACCAGTGATGCCCTCCGATACCCAGCGTCCCGAGCACCGACTGGCGGGGAGGTTAAAGAGAGAAACTTGCATACGGTCGCTTCGGCGTCCCAACAGTGTCGCTGCTGAAACCGTCATCCCGGCCACTGGGGGGGGGGGGGGGGGCGGCTATGGCCAATATCAAACTTGCCTGCCCTCGGTCCAATGGCAACTCATGGGAGACATAATAACTTGCTCTCTAACCACATATATAGGACAGAACACCAGTACTGTATGAGTGCGTCTAAAACTAATTATTAAATTTATTATTAAGGTATCAATTTTCCAAAATTCACCATACAAATTATATCATTTTTCAAACTCACCATCCCACATTTTTCCTTAACATTTCCTATACGAAACCACCGATAACAATATACAAATAATTTTTCTCGTAACACAAAGTCCATCAATTCATACTCCACGGGCATAATTATAAAATTTGAATCCACCAATATAAACCAATATTTTCCTTGAAATATTTAAAATTCAAATCATACCTAAAAATAATCTTAAAATCCAGATACAATTAATTAATTAAAATACATTGCTCATGCGTAATAAATACAATTAAATCACAATAATAATAATCGGGAATTTCTTAATAACCCAAAATTCCGTTTAGCATCAATGGGTATATATATATAAAATAATATTTTTTTTCCACAATTCTATTTAAATTCCACCACATGAGCATAATTCGAGATATCAAATTAGCACCAAATAAATATAATTAATCACTCTAAAATAGTTTTAAAGGTGGGTTACTCACCTGGAGCACGCAATTAACCTAAGATCCTCCATAGGATCAATTCCACGACACACACGTGCTCCTAGAACAACAATTCACACACAGTCAAATAAAATAATATTTTATTCAGGTAAATAATACCTAGTACCTGGGGGGTTAAACACAAACTTTAACCAAAATTGACAAGTAATATACCGAAACGAAGCTTGAGTGATGAGGATTACGAATCCGGTCTTACTTCCCGGAGATCGGACCCGAGGTGACCGGAATCTCGTCGGAAAGCTTTCGGCCTTTAGAGCCTCTATTCTCCCAAACTATCACGAAGTGGAGGAAAAAGACACCGGATCTGGGTTCAGGGGGTCGGAATTAGTGGGGAGGGACCGGCGGTGCAATTGGGTACTCGCCGGAATAGTGATTTCTTCGGCTAGCCGTCGTGGTCACTGGCAACCGTCGCCGCCGGCGGCGCGTGCGGTGGCTGGTGGCTGAGATTTTTGGGGATTTTGTAGATTGAAGGGAGAGGGTCTCAACGGGATCAGCGGTGACAAGAATGGAGGCCGGAATGAGGAGATCTCGGCGGTTGAAGAAATCAGCGCCGCCGTCAGAAAAAGCCTCGATCCAGGCACGTCGCCGGTCGGTTGGCCATGAAATTTTGGGGGTTGGCAGGAAATGGAGAGGCGCTCCTACTTGGCGGCTGGTGGTTTTCTCTCTCTCTCACTCTCTCCTCTCTCTCTTTCTCTCTCCTTCCCCCCGTTTTGCCAAAATAAAAGCCATCGTGGGTGACACTGTTCACCCACATGGACCTCTCAGATGTCGACACGTGGCATCACTGTTCACTTAAGCCAGATATATTAAAATATTACGGTAGTCGGAAAACTTCACACGTCCATAACTTTTTAACCAGATGTCCAATTTAAGCGTGCCGCTAGTCTATGAACTCATATCGGCAAGCACTTTACAACCATACAAAAGTCAAAGCAAAATTCTACAACCATAAAAAGTCAACTTCCGGCACCTTTTGAACAATTCGAATCTCGTCTTGTTTTG
Source organism: Ziziphus jujuba (assembly GCF_031755915.1). Taxonomy (NCBI): domain Eukaryota; kingdom Viridiplantae; phylum Streptophyta; class Magnoliopsida; order Rosales; family Rhamnaceae; genus Ziziphus; species Ziziphus jujuba. Next base: position 7,146,537 of record NC_083383.1, on the reverse strand, counting down.
CCCATAACTTTCAAACCGTAGCTCCATTTTCGACGTGCTACTAGTCTACGAACTCGTGCCAATGTGTACTTCATAACGGTATCTCAATCAACCTAGAATTCCATCCGAGTCAGAAAGTCAACTTTTGACCCCTTCGATCAACGGTCAGCGGTCAAAGTCAACAGTCAACGGTCAACCTCGGTCAAAGTTGAAAAATTTCCGTTGTACTTTGGGACGGGATGTTACAAAGAAAGAAAGAAAAAAAGGAAAAAAAAAAAAAGGTATAAGTATTCAGAGAAGAGCTAGTGATCTACTTATACTAAAGTTAGAAAAAACAAAAGGTTTAAATTTTGAAATATGACCGTTGATCATCGAATAAAGCTTATGGGATAGATGGAATTTCAAAAAAATTTGGACAGCTAATTGAGCCTTGGGAAGATTGGGCTGGAGTATGGGCTGGCAACATTAAAGTTAATTCGGACCCGGGGGGGGGTGGTGTGTGGGTGGTGTTTGGGGGTTGGGTGGGTGTATGTATATATCTCCTCTGAAATTATTCTTATTATTTTTCTTTTGGTAAATGAAATTATTCTCATGAATTAGAAAGAAGGATTGGAGCAAAAAAACTTTCCTTTTTCATCATATATAAATATACTAGTTTTAACCATTGCACGTAGATTAGACTAAAAGCACATCCAATTGGAACTTATTCATTATTATGTTGTATTAATTTTACAAATTTAAGCTTAAATAATTACGAGAAAATAATATATAATCTAATTATAGTATGTTGATTTATGTTGATTATGTACTTTTTTTTTTTTAATTTTTGGGCATAATTTTTAATTTATTTATTGTATATTTTCATTGACTATTTATCCATAGAAAAAAAATTAATTTGCAAATATAGTTCAATTAAAAGTTAAATTTTTAAAGGAATGTATTAACAAAAATTAAAATTTATCATGATTATCTCACTTGCCTATAAGCTAGGCAGTCTTTTGAGATGTCCTCACAACAAGGTGTCTATACCATGTATAAACAAAAGAACATTAATTACTTAAATATGAAGTAAGAAATTTATCATTTCTTCCGTGCATCGTTACCATTAGAAATTATATATATTTTTTAAGGTTTGAAAACTTCTTTAAAATAGAAAAATACATAGAGTTGCAAATATCCAACTCTTTTACGGTGCATGTCAGTTTTGCACCATAAAAAATGCATTATGAATTATAAAAAACGCTTTAAAATATTGATAATTTATTTTTTATAGTACGGGATTGGCATGTGTTTTTAACAAAATTATATATATGCTACAATATGCGCCAATTCTGCACCATAAAGAGTGCATTATCAGTCTTTTATTGATGGTAGACTAAATTTTTGAATTTATTGTTCTTCAAAAGATTATGGGAGCGTTTTCTAACAAAATTTTTCAGTATCATGATTTCAGTGAAGGTTTTGCAGCGCTGATGGTGTTTTATTTATTTATTTATTTTTTTCATACCAATAATGTTAGTTTTAACCTTATCTCTTCCAAAAGTAAGAGATTTAATTGTATTCATGAAAACTCCATTGGTAAAATATCCATTTATGTTACACCATTGGTAACGTAAATGACACGGGAGGAGAAGGTAAATAAATTGACGGGTTTTCTAAAAATTTATGGACTTTGAAAAATGGTTCGAGATGAGATATCATATATGTAAAAAAGTTATAAAAAATAAATAAATAAATAATCTTCTTGTAATATGATGAAGAGTTTAATCTTGACTTTTCGAGAAATTAAAGAATAGTCAAAGAAATATCTTGGCATGCTCTGACTTTACAACGGGAGAAATATTGAAAATAGCAACACAAATACTAATTCAAATAGTTTGTTTAATAAATGGAAAGACTCGGTCTCTATAATGATGGGTATGAGTTGATCAATGGTTCACGCGGTACAACTCCTTTATAAGAATAAGAATGGTCGATATCCAATAGCAGTGATCAGATTTTGCAGCAAATTCTAACTGGGATTTTTCCTAAGGAATTCAATCTGTTACACCAAAATTTCAAAAAAGAAAAATATTTTGGCTTTAACGGCCATGTCTCTGATTCTGTACACGCCAAGAAGCAATTGTTTAGTTGGTGATGGGCGTTTAGTAAATATTGTTATAGTACTAGTCGCGAGCTTCCATTCATTATTCCAGCTTCCCATTGCTAATTCATTGAATTTCAATATAGCCCATTTTGAGCCAGAGGCAACCAACATAGCGTATGAAGGCGATGCCGAACCTTCTTCTGGAGCGATTCGACTAAACCGCATGGATTACTTCATGGTTGGGAGGGCCACATACTCGAAGCCATTGCACCTTTGGGATTCAGCTTCAGGGACCCTGACCGACTTCACTACTCGTTTCTCTTTCACCATTGACATCAGTAGTAATGCCACCGCTGATGGATTTGCGTTCTTCCTTGCACCTATGGGCTACACAATTCCTCCAAACTCGGGTGGCAAATATTTAGCACTTTTCAACCACACCACTGGGTTGGCCACCTCTTCAAACCAAATTGTCATGGTTGAGTTTGATACTCTTCCAAATGTCCAAGACTGGGATCCGCCACAGCAGCATGTTGGGATTAATATCAACTCCATCTCTTCGGTTAAATATACCAAATGGGATTCTAACTCCCATAGTGGACAGATGGCCGATGTTGTTATATCTTACAGTGCCACCACTAGGAACCTCAGTGTCTCCTGGGAATACAGAGCAGAAAAACAGCCTGTTCCTTCCTCCGTTTCTCACATCATTGATCTAATGGAAGTACTTCCCGAGTGGGTTACCATTGGATTCTCTGCTGCAACAGGCCTGGATTACGAGAGGCACACCATCAGTTCCTGGGAATTCACTTCAAGTTTGGATGCGAAGAAATTAGGGAGAAAGAAAGGAGTCATGAGGCCACATGTTATTGCACTCATTGTTGTTGGAGCTTTCTTCTTCATGTTGTTGTTTGGAATATGTATCGGTCGGTCCGTGATTTGGAAGATGATGAGCAAGAGAAGATGGTTTGCTGATAAACCCATCTCAGTTGACTGGGATCTCGAAAGAGGAGCGCTTCCCAAAAGATTTTCCCACCAAGAACTGGTAGCGGCCACAGATGGCTTTGCGGACAGTAAAAAGCTCGGCCAAGGAGGATCTGGACAAGTTTACAAAGGAACATTGAATGATCTTGGCCGCCTTGTTGCCGTCAAGAGAATATCTACCGGATCTGATAATTCTGAAAGAATCTTTATCAATGAAGTGAAGATAATAAGCCGTCTGATACATAAAAACCTGGTGCAATTCATCGGCTGGTGTCACGAGAAAGATGAATTCTTACTGGTTTATGACTACATGCATAATGGCAGCCTTGACACTCATCTCTTCGGCAACAAAATAACTCTGCCATGGAATGCCAGATATAAAATAGCTTTAGGATTGGCCTCAGCAACTCACTACCTTCATGAAGATGCAGAGCAATGTGTTCTTCATAGAGACATCAAATCAGCCAATGTCCTATTAGACACAGATTTCAGCACCAAGCTTGGTGATTTTGGTGTTGCTAAGCTGGTGGATCCCAGATTGAGGACTCAGTTGACAGGGGTGGTAGGGACTTACGGCTACCTAGCGCCGGAATATGTCAACGGAGGGAAGGCTAGTAAAGAATCAGACATGTATAGTTTTGGCGTTGTGGCTTTGGAAATTGCATGTGGGAGGAGGACTTACCAGAATGGTGAATATCATGTACCGCTGATGAGATGGGTTTGGGAGCTCTACCTCGCTGGAAATATAATGGATGCAGCTGATGAAAGATTGAACATGGATTTTGATTCTAATGAGATGCAAAGGCTGATGATGGTGGGATTATGGTGCTCTCATCCTAGTTACAGGGAAAGGCCAAAAGCAGGACAAGTGATTAAAGTTCTTGAGCTTGACATGCCTTTGCCTGAGCTTCCATGCGATATGCATGACTCACTTCCTCCTCTACCCCAACAAAAAGCAAATTCCATTCAATCTCCAATCACTTCTACTATCTACTGTGATGGTCGTTAAAAATATTAAGCAAATTAATCCATTTGGTGTTTTGTACTTTTAGCACTCAAGAGTCTGAATTTGCAGCCTGTTTTTTTTAATTTGCACGACTCAGCCAAAAAAAAAATAAAATGATTCCTTTTCGTTAGAGAGAATTTTTTTTTTTTTTTTTTTTTTTTTTTTTTTTTTGGTCTCTTCCTTTTACGCTTTATCAGCTCTCTCCGTTTTTATTATTTATTTATTTATTTATTTTTTCTTGTGAGGCCAGTGAAGCGGATGTTGTTATTCGACACTTCAAAAACAATGCCATTACAAGGATGAGGATTTACGAACCACACAAACCAACTTTTCATGATCAGGCCCTCAAAGGATCAAACATAGAACTCACCATTGGCATCCTCAACTCAAACCTTCAAGCCCTAAAATTACCCTGCAGCTGCAACACATTGATGACAATACTAACCTTGATTACCAGAATCCGTTTGATGCATTGGTTGATTCTGTGTATGCATCTTTAGAGAAAGCAGGTGGACCAAACTTGCAGGCTGTGGTATCGGAGGGTGGTAGGCCATCAGAAGGTGGTACTGAAGCAAGTGTTGGGATTGCAGAGACTTATTATAGGATTTTGATCAACCATGTGAAGAATGGAATTCCAAAGAGAAGTGGAGCTATTGAAGCTTATCTATTTGCCATGTTTGATGAGAATGGCATGGATGGTAATGAGGTGGAGAGACATTTTTGTCAATTTAGTGCTGATAAACAGCCCAAATACCAACGTAGTTTCAATTAAATGACAAACCTTTTATATCATAAAATTCGGTTTCAATAAGAGTGCATTGTTGTGCTACAAATTTTATATATGTGATTTTATATGCATTATGTTAACTTGTATTCTAAGAGACCATATGCTCGTTTTTGAATTGCAATATTTGATGCCATGAGCAACAAAAAGAGATACTTGCTATAAATAAAAATAAGAAATTCAATGTTTACATTCATTCTGTCGCAAAATACAATTTACATTATTAAAAAACAACAAAAACTCTCTCTCCCCATTTGTCTCTTCTACTGCTTTGTTATCTCTCCACTTTCTCTAACTTCTCTTTTAGCTTTCTCTATACAAGTTCCAACTTCATTTAAAACGTATATTTATCATATAATAACCATCTTCTTTGTTGAAGGAAATAATAGTTTTTATATGCAATAATGTAATGGCAAAGCTTCCTAAATTGCAAGATTGCAAGATTTGATGTCATCCATCAAAATAAAAAATAATTCCTTCATCAAACTAATCACACTAAAAAAAAAAAAAAAAAAAAATCCCCCTCTTACTTTATCTATTATCTACGTTTACTTTCTCTCTCCATTTCAAACCTTTTTACTTCCTTTCCTTCCTTCTCTCTTTCTTTACCTTCTCTCTCTTCCATAACCTTCTCTACGTTTCTCCTTGCACAAAACTCTCCCCTTCTTTTTCTCTCGCTGTAAAAAAACTTCTCTCTTAAATTTCTCTATGTACATTTTTCTCTCCACCTCATCTCCTGCATTCTCGCTGCACTTTTTGTCTCTCTAGTTCCTCTTTAGCTCTTCTTTCTATATGCTTCTTCCTACACTTTTTCACTATTTTCTGTCTATACTTCCACCACATTCTTTTCCACCCTCCCCACTTTCTCTCCACTTTCTTAGTTTATCAAAGGACTTTTTCCCTACTTCTCTCTACCAACTTCCTTTACTCTTTATCCACTCTCTCTAATTTCTCTAGCATATCTCCCTAGTTTATGTTTCAATGGTTACTGCCACTGGTAAATTCATTCGTTTCACAAGCTAGAAATACCAAATTTTATAAAATTCCATTTATGTCCTTTTACTACATCAATTACAATTAGTTTACAAGTGTTTTTGTCTTAGTATTTTGTTACTTAGATAAAATTTGTTACTTACATCTATTGTAGTTGCTTAGACAAAATTTTGTATTCTTAGTTTCTTAGTTATATATTTTACTTGTTCAAATTTTTTTAGCTTTTTTTCCACTAAAAAAAATAAATATTATAAAATATTATTATTTTAATTTTAGTTTTTTCTAAAATTTTGTAGTTACACACATTTAGATTTTTACACTTTTTAAGTTTTTTTCATTGTTAAATTTTATATTCATGTTTACTCTATGAGATAATTTTTTGTATATATAATTATTAAGATTTTGTTTATACTAGTTTGTTGATAAAAATCTACATGAAAATACAATTTTTTAGGTTTATTGAAATTATTACATGTAATGGAAGAATGCATAAAAATGTAATTTACATTTAATTAAAAAAATATATTATCTATTTATTTTTTTATTTTTTTTAGGTTGCTACACATTTTTTTCCTCATCTTTAATTACTAGTTTTTTTTTTTTTTTAATCTTAAATTTATATATAAGTATTTCGTCATTTTGTATTTGTTCTAATAAAAATAGTTTTTTTTTTTTTTGGGGGGGGAATTTTAAAATAATAGTTTTTTTGCGGCATATTTTTTACCAAAAAAAAAATGATTTTAATAAAAGTGTACTTTAGAAAGTTATCTTCATCTTTCTTTCTTTTTTTTTTTTTTTCTTTTTTTAATATATTCATAGTGTCCTTTTATTTCTTTTAATTACCATTTGTTCTAGTATCAATTTTATACGTTTAAAAGTCACCTTCATTTTTTTTTTTTCCCTCCCTATCTTGTTTTTGTCTTTTATTTTAATAAAATTACTGGGTTCTAAAAGTATTTGTTTTATTTATAATTTTGTTTATTATCAAGGACATAAATGGAATTTAATAAAATTAGGCAGTTTAACAGGTGAAACAAACAATTTACTCATAAGCAATAATAAGAAAGAAACTAGAGAGTGAAGAGAAATCAAATAGAAATTATAGAGAATATTAAAGAGAAAAAAGTGGAGGAGGAAAGTAAAAAGAGAAGATCTAAAAATAAACTGAAAAAATAGAGCATCAAATTTGAGAGAAAATGAAAGAGACTGGAGAGAAAAAGTGAAGAGAAAAAAGCGAGAAAGTAAGGAAAGAAAATAAAGAGTATAACAAAAAGAAAGTAAAGATTTACAAAGAGAGAAATTAGAAAGCCAAAGAAGATAGACAAATGAAATAGAGAAAACAGAGAAAGAAAATAAAGAGAAAAAAATGGAGAAAGTAAAGCAGAAAGGAAAAATAGATAGGAAATGTGGAGATGGGAAAGTAAGAGGAAGATTGAAGAGGGGAAGTGAGAGGGAAAAAAATGAGAGAGAAAGCACCCACCACCCACACCCACACACAGAACGAAGAGCCCTGGGGCAATCCCCCAGTGATTTCTTCTCGCAAACAAAAATAGTATCCATTTTTATATTAACTCCATCCTTATACAAGCTATACAACCAAATCCCAAAACATTACAGTCAAATTTACATTAATTTACACTGCAAACCACAAACCCCTCCTCTCCTTTTTACAAGTAACTGAAGAAGCTTTTTCTATTGACATTGATAACCAAACCAAGGGACCGACTCTGCACTGCAAAATCAGGGAGATATAAGAGTAAATGATTAATTTCCATACTCATGGACTTCTTATTTAATAATTTCCATCTAATATCTATTGAAAATGCATATGAATTTCACAAGGTTAAAAAGCTAATATCATCCGCTGAATTTACTTATACTGATTTTTGCCATACTTATTATTATAATATTTTTTCTAATTTTAGTTCATACTATATGTACTCTTTCAAGAAGTCACCAACAGTCATCAACTGAGGAATAAAGATCATATGGGTGTTGGGGCTTGGCAATATCATGTGTCTATTAATGTAGATGCACTGTTGATAGCATGCTTTAAGTGTTTACGTACGTGTGCATGCATATCAGTTGTTTATCAGCCATCACTCCATCCTATACACACACACACACACACACACACACAAAATAAAGCAATACTCATTTAAATTTCTTCACTAAATGTTTTTGGGCATTCATGAGAGGAAACTAAGCTGCCAGAGAAAAGAGTGTATTACATATATGTATGTATGTATAAAATACACCAGAACTTCATAGTTGACACGAACACAGAGCAGATCATAAAAATAAAAATCAACATTCAGTATCATATTATATTTAGAGCATACGACATTCAATTCTAGATGCAAACGGTCAAAACTCGATATTTAAGATCAATATAATTCAACTAACATATTTTCACTTAAAAGTAACACTTTGGGTGAGAGACATATCATTGAAAGAGAAGATAAAATAGACAATAAGGAACCAGGGGAAGAACCCCATCCTTTTGGTGGGTAAATTGAAAATGAAAGAGCAACCCATTCGTAGAATCTAGAAAGGAAGTAGGTATTGTGCCTCATTATCTTTTTATATAGAACTTGAAAATGGAAACGTATAGCATTGCAAAAACACCATATACAATCCCTTAGTATAATGCAATACCTTTCCTTCAGACAAACCACACACACACACACAAAGACTGTTAACTAAAGATGATGTCAAAAATTTGTGAAGAAGATTCTTAGCATGCTCAGAAGCTACTCTGGAAATAAATGGTTAAAGTTATACTTAAATTCCTACAACCCTACACTAATCCATGTGCACCAATTAAGACATATAATAGAAGCATAACAAGAACAAAAGCAGAACAAGAATAAAATGCTGTTAACCCAGTTCCAGTTATTTATTCACAATTCTCGTTGTGCCTCTATCAAATATAATGCAAAAAAATTTTAAAAACTAAAATAAAAGAAAGAGGTAAAAAATAATAAGAAAGCAATACCAACAATACTACTATATTTGTCCATCTCCAGCAGACGCAAACTTCAACTCCATCAATCATATCTTTCCTCTTTTTTCCAACACGAACTGTTAATAATAAAAGGAAAAAGTTAAAAAAAAAAAATGTAAAAAGGTTCAGAAGAAAACTTTAGAAGATTAAAATTTCAAATTTCAAAACAAGTATTTTCACGGTAAGACTTCCCTTTTTACATTTCCGACCGATTTGATTTTATCCATTAAAAAAAAAAAAAAAAAAAACCCTAAAAACCCCAATTTGATGTCTTCTGAAAAAAAAAAAAAAAAAATTTGATTTCATCCATAAAAAAAAAAACTTACAAACAGGTCTCAGGAGGTGTTTTGACATCACAGCGGATCTCATGGTTCTAGGAAAATCATTGAAAAGAAGACGATAATTTTGATTTGAGGGGTTGAAGACGAAGAGGAAGAGAAAGTGGAAGAGAAGAAGAGTGGGATTTGGGAGAGAAAGAGAGTATTTTAGCTTTATGATTCGCAGCGGCCACTTTTCAAAAATAAGAACGACGTCGTCGTACAGGAGTATAATTCCCAACGGCTACTTTTGGAAATAAGAACGACGTCGTCGTACGGTAGCCCCAAGAGTCTAAGAAGAACGGCTTCTTTTCAAATATTTAGCTTTTACAATTAGTTTTTTAATAAAAAATGTATTTTGTTCTAGAAGTCTTGTTGGATAACGAAATTCACATTTACTTGTTCAAAACTTTGCAATTTATTAAAAAAAAAAAAAAAACAATTGACCTAATAAAATAAATTGTGTTACAGTTTAGATAATTATTCTATTTTCTATTACATTTAAGATAAATATTTTTCTTTTACGTTTTATACTTGTTTTCAATTTATAAATTCTTATACATATATAACTACTATAGCCTTTAATATTTTTTCTGATAATAGTCTATTCACAATTTAACATATATAATAAAAATGTAAATTTTATTAATAATTTATATTAATAAAAGCAATGTCTTATTTCTTCCCTCCCACACACCCCCCCCCAACCCCCCCCAAAAAAATAAATAAATAAATAAATAAGAAGCAATGTGTTAATTTAGAAATTTAGTCCCAATAAATTGTTTATTGTTTATTTCTATCAAGTCCACTAACTTGATTAACAATAGCCAATCATCCTCCAGGATGACAAGGTTATAGTATTTTTCATAGGTATTCAAGCTCTGTGACTTTGACATTAACCCAACGTTTTTTATACGAACAGAAATGAAGACAATTTTAACATGAGTGATACAAATCTCAGCCCTTTTTTTTTTTTTTTTTTTTTCTTATGAAATGACTTGGTATTATTTTACTAGTTTTAGTTTCATGACTTCAAGATATCATATTTATCATATCTAATTAAAATTTAATAAACATATGTAGTATCCAACAGAACTATTATTTTTAAAAGCAAACAATTAAGTTATAATCAGAACCATTTTTTTCATGTAAATATTCTACTGAAGTTAAAAAATCCATTCCATGAAAAAAAAAAAAAAAAAAAACAAAGTCAAAAAGGATATTTACATGTGACACGTAAAAGAAGAGAAAAGAAAATAATTAAATTATTTGAGATTAAAGAAATTATTTAAAGAGGAAGATATCTAAATAGTTCACGATCCAGGGTTTAGGGACAAACCAAAGTCGCGCCGAATAGCCACACAATCCTCTGTAGCTCAAGTCTTGTTAATTATGCTTCTTTTTTATGTTGTAGATTTCTTTCAAATAGTGTAATCCATGGTCAAATCCCGCGGTTCAGTACGTGAATTTTCTATCACTTTTGGTAAATACTTTTAATAATCTGAGTAATGATAAACTTATCAGGTTACTTCTTCCACGGGGTGATGACCCATGCTTTACGCCTTTACAGTAGACTCTATTTCTGTTAGAAATGAATGCAAACGGGCAATCCGATAGCTGTCAGATTTTGTAACCACTCCTTGGGTTTTTCCTTCACAATGTCGTCTGTCAAAAGAGCCTGACAGCTTTATATTGGTTTTGACTTTTGAATCTTGACTGTGGAAATTGAAATGCAATGCTTTTTGTCACCTTCATGAGAAATTTTACATCTCACGTTACATGGTTGAATTATTAGGATTTTGAAGAACGTGGAATTACTATTGATTTCAAAAATTTAAACTTATAAGATGTGGGTTTATTATATATATCAAATGTCTAACAACGATAAATGATAAGATATTTCACCACTCTATTCAATAGGATTGACATTGTTTGTAAACCCATTTTACGGTCTTCAGATTGTTGGGGAAATTCATAAATGTTATTCAATAACTCAAACAAAATTGATAAAATACAATGAAACAAAAAGATGAAAGAAGATAGAAAAGTAACTTACAGAAGATAGAAAAGTAACTTACAGAATAAGTAATTACAAAAACTAACTTAAAATTGACGATATAGATAGAGTTTCGTTCTACCCACAGTGCATTTGAGTTTCACATTACGTGTGATAGCATTTACTATACCATGAATATCAATGAAACTGGCTATTGAAATTGCTCAGGATATCATTTTTTAACTTCTAGAATTTATTTCTTAGTTCAAAATCTCTTTTACCAACTGCAGTCAAAGAATTAGTAGATCTATTCTTCCTAAAATGAGAATGGGCTAGGGTTATGAACTTATAATCATGGAATCGAGTTGGTTCTATGATTATAAGTTCATTCCATATCGGATCAGACCGTAATAGGGTTATATACATTTTAATTATGAGAATGGATCATTGGAACGTATCTAAATAGATATTATGTTTACATATAGATCCCTACGTAATGATAATCCATTTAAGATTAAAAATAGGCGTAATCGGACTTATTTTTTATAATGTCTATTTTTATGTTTTTATATTTATCATTCGCGCAATGAGTATTTAAACGTCAAATTATTGTTCAAAAACAACGACTATTGTGTTAGATACAAATTTGATATACATAATAAACTTACATCTTAACAATTTAAGCTTTAGGGATTGATGAAAATTAAATATATTGCTCTTAATCTTTTTATCATGGATAACTTTTACCATACGCAAACGATATGTAATTACAAAATCCTATGTATATGTGTACACTGGCATGAATAACCCCAAGACAGATACTCCACGGCAAGCATGTATCTAAACACACCTAAAAATCTATGTTTTGGTCTTCTTCTTGGGCGTTTAGTAATTGTTGTTTTATTTTTCTTTTCGTTGCTTCCCATTGTTCATTCATTGAATTTCAGTATAACTTATTTTGAACCAAAGCCAACCAACATAGTATACGAAGGTGATGCCAAGTCTTCTTCTGGAGTGATTCAACTTAACACCGTGGAAAATTGCTTCTTAGCTGGGAGGGCAACATACTCGGAGCCATTGCATCTTTGGGACTCAGCTTCAGGAACACTCACCAATTTCGCTATTCGTTTCTCTTTCAGCATTGTCATTCACAATTCTAACCATACCGATGATGGCTTTGCCTTCTTCCTTGCTCCTGTTGGTTATCCAATTCCTCCAAACTCTGCTGGTCCATATCTGGGACTCCTCAATGACACAACCAGGTTCGCCACTTCTCAAAACCAAATCATCATGGTTGAGTTTGATACTTGTCCCAATGTAAGATTTCCTAGAGTTTGGGATCCGCCGGAGCAGCATGTTGGGATCAATATCAACTCCATCTCTTCAGTAGTCAAAACCAGTTGGGATGCCAATTCGCATAGTGGACAGGTGGCTGATGTTTATATATCTTACAATGCTACCACAAAGAACCTGTCCGCGTCCTGGACATACAGAGAAGAGGAACACCCTGTTTCTTCTTCTCTTTCTCACATCATTGATCTAAAGGAAGTTCTTCCCGAGTGGGTTACCTTTGGATTCTCCGCTTCTACAGCCTTGTATCCAGAAAATCATATCATCACTTCCTGGGAATTCAGTTCTAATTCGGATGCAAGGAAATTAGGGAGAAAGAAAGGAATAAAGTCGTATGTTATCTCACTCATTGTTGTTGCAGCTTTCTTCATGATATTGATGTTTGGAATGTGCATATCTCGGTCCATGATGGGGAAGATTAAAACTAACAGAATTGCCAATATACCCCTCTCGGTTAATACAGATCTGGAAAGAGGGGCGCTTCCAAAAAGATTTTCTCACCGAGAACTTGTTGCGGCTACTGATGGGTTTGCAAATGGTAGAAAGCTCGGTCAGGGAGGGTCTGGACAAGTTTACAAAGGAACGTTGAGTGATATTGACCGTCTAGTTGCTGTCAAGAGAATTGTTGCTGGATCTGACCATTCTGAAAGAATCTTCATCAATGAAGTGAAGATAATAAGCCGTCTGATTCATAAAAACCTGGTGCATTTCATTGGATGGTGTCATGAGAAAGATGAATTCTTATTAGTTTATGAATACATGTCTAATGGCAGCCTTGATGCTCATCTCTTCGGCAATAGAAGAACTCTGCCATGGAGTATCAGGTACAAAATAGCTTTAGGATTGGCCTCAGCAATTCACTACCTTCATGAAGATGCAGAGCAATGTGTCCTTCACAGAGACATAAAATCAGCCAATGTACTATTAGATGCAGATTTCAGCACCAAGCTTGGCGATTTTGGGGTTGCTAAGCTGGTGGATCCTAGACTGAGGACTCAGATGACAGGGGTGGTAGGGACTTACGGCTACCTAGCGCCAGAATATGTCAACGGAGGGAGGGCTAGTAAAGAATCAGACATGTATAGTTTTGGTGTTGTGGCTTTGGAAATTGCATGTGGGAGGAAGACTTACCAGAATGGTGACTATCATGCTCCGCTAATGAGATGGATGTGGGAGCTCTACCTTGCTGGAAATATCATGGAAGCAGCTGATGAAAGATTACAAATGGATTTTGATTCTAATGAGATGGAAAGGTTGATGATGGTGGGATTATGGTGCACTTGTCCCAATGAAAAAGATAGACCAAAAGCAGGACAAGTTATTAAAGTTCTTCAGCTTGACATGCCAATGCCCGAGCTTCCACATGATATGCATGACTCGATCATTCTACCTCAACAAAGAATTGATTCATTTCAGTCTCCAGTCACTACTAGCATCAACAGTGTTGGCCGTTAAAAGCAATTCGTCTGCTACTTTGTACTTTGGTCCGTCTAGCTTTAGCATTGTAAGAGCCTAAATCTGCAACCTTTTTTTTTTAGTTGGGGTGTGTGCGTCTGGTGTTGTCTGTTTGGTTCCCATGTATTAAGTACAGCACACGAAACAAACTGAATAAAACAATTAAATTTCATCCGACTCGCACGCCTATCTGACTTTCACTTTCCAAGTTATTACTTCCGATTGAACAAAATAAATAAAATTAAAGGCGGTCTCATTCTCTTGAACAAACCATAGAATAGAATGAATGCAAATGTTCCCGGTAGAAATATGTATAGCTAGCAGAGAAGCTGATGTATTTGGTATACATTAACAAAAGGGTAACAAGTACAAAAGTGATACATTATATTTTAAATAATGACAAAAAATCATCTGAGCATTCTTCCTAACGTGTTCATTATAATCTTGTTGCACTACAATGAAATATTTCACATGATAGAAAATATGCGAGAAAGCACGAGTGCAAGAATCATACATAAGGGCCACCGCCATAAAGTTTCTTGATTTAGGCCATCTTTCTTGTCTCCAACTCAACCAAGTTAAGCTTGGTTTTTAAAATCTGTTTGCCATTAAAATGTAAAATCGTACAGAAATTAATGTATTTGTTTCAGTTATCTACCATTATCAACGCTGTTTATGAGGGATATCAACTCAATATTCTTTGTTTCTGGAGTTTCAATTTCAACTTCTGTACTCAAGATTTCAGCTGGTAGAATTGAAGAGTTGGGATCAGCTCTGGGTACCAAAAATAGCATACAGAGAGGAGCAACTCTTAATATGTTTCGGATCAAAATGACCAGCCAGAGATTGTCAAATTGTATCCGAGTAACCTTCAATACATGGAGTAAGATTCCTCCTCCCCATGTTGACGACAGAAGTCCAACGTTATCAATTGACATGAGCAGAGCAAAGAAAGTGCCTTCAATGCCTGAAGGGCAAAGCTTCGAGCTAAGCACAAGAAGAGGCATCCATTTGAGCCTTGCTATCATTTGAGATACACTTTCACCAATCACAACAAAGAAATAATCAGGAAGACTGAATTTCAAATTTAATCGCAAGACCAGAATCAAATCTAGCATTCCTGATAAACCAAAAAGCAACTGTGTCCAAAAAAGCAAGTCGCGGAAAGGATGATCCTTTAGACTGTATTGGTAGAGTATTGCTCCAAGTAGGGAGCCAACCGAACCGATTGAGAATATAAAACCCACATTCTCCTGCCAAAAAACAAATGAATAACTAACTTTTACTAGCATTGGAGAAGGAGCTCAGAATTAAGACTAACATAAAATCAAAATATTCATCAAGAAAACTATTCCATGGTAATACTATGCTATTAATGTGCATAATGTTCAATTCGAACACAAACAGTAATGAAATTTGAGATATTTTTGACTTCTCAATTAATAATATACTATAACAAATTCTTTTTCTTAACTTACCTCTTCAGGTTTTCCCAACACCAAATACTTCTTTCCTATTTGTTATTTTGATACACTATAATTTATCTTAAATAACAGAAAATTCTCCCAAGTACGGAGTGAAATACCTGAGAGAAACCTGGACCGTTCGTCGTGTCTGTATACCAATAAAACATTCCTTCAGCAATGTTCAAGCTTAATGCAAGGGATAAGTACATATATAGACATGGCCTCCATACATTAGGGCATTTCAATGTTGTCCACATAGCATTGCCTGCATCTATGAACTTCTGATTTACCTGAGTACAGTGTGAATATTAGAATATGATCGTTTGGAAACAAGAATCAGAAGGAGCAGAATAATACCTCTCCGTAGGAAAAATTGGGCATATGAGGCTCATCAAGCAAAATTCCAACTGTAAATACAAGTCCAAAAGGTATTGCCAACAAGCCATACACCCCCTACCAGAAACAAGAGGAAAAATACTCTTTAGAATAAAGCATATATATGGTTGATGGAATTAAAAACAAAGAGAAGCTAATTTAAAGCTTTGGAAAAGTATCTCTCAGTAGCACCTAACCTTAGGGCCTATAAGATGGACAAAGATACCACTTATAGAGAAACCCACTAGTGCTCCAATGGAAGAACTCAATGCGCACAGGCTTTGCATATCAGCTGCCAATGAAGGATGACTAATACTGTTCTGTGCCACGCAGGCATCTATGGTCACATCTGCTATTGCTGCACCAGCACTTCCAGCTGTTAAAAACAAAAGGGCTAGTGCAAGATGCAGCTTTTCATGCAATGACAAAATCAACATGGAGATAACACCAAGAGATCCTGTAAAAAAAAGGCCACGTACTATTCGGTTAGACAATTATGTTATTGCTATGTTCATGCTTCTCCATAACAAGCATTCTGAGCTATAAGAATTTAACAGGTAGAAATACCACCCTTTCTGAGCTACAATAAGAGATGCAAATGCCACACTACATAAAGATTAAACAATAACTTACTTCTCCAGCCACATCACCTTGGTTTTTGTAGAAAGTAGGGCAAAGTTACAAGATTTTTCATTTATTAATGTTGCATTTCAAGGATATTTTGTGAGAAAACTAAGACATTACATATAACATGTGTTGGTTTACCCAACAACATAAACAGCGTAAAATACTTCCTTTAGATTTGACATGATAGTATTCTCAGGTTCCTCCACTCTGTTCCACATAAAACTCATTCACCACTTAAAACAACTTTTCCTAGCTATTCTCTTCTTGTAACTCTTATCTACAATTCCCCCTTAATCTTACAAATCATCACTTTTAGCATAGGCAAATCAAAGATATCACAACTTACTAGCAACAAAGAGATAATTGAAACCATAACCCAGAGTTTTAGCACTGACTATTAGGCCACTCCTAGCAAGCAAAAAACAATAACTACAAACAGCAATTGAGAGAGAGTCTATCCATGTTATAACTTGGCACAACCTCTCTTTATTAAACCATTAGGATAATCGAAATGAAATTTGTAATCTTCGAGGCAACATTTGAAAATGAAAGATTACACTGTGCTAATAATAAATCCTGCCAGGGCTGAACTGCATATTTGAGATTTGATAAACAAACAAAAAAACTTGAGAAGAAAATTGAGGTACATAAAGCTAGAAATTTATCATTGTACCAGCTAGAATGAAATAAGGTCGCCTTCGATACCCAGAAATTGGGAGAACGTCCGTGAGAAGACCCCAAAGAGGCTTGACAATCCATGGAATAGAAGTAATTCCCGAATAAATCTGTGCTTCAGAAGGCTGTACCTTTTGGACATCTTTCATGTAATACTCTGTCCCCACACGATAAAGCGATCCACCCAATCCTTGACTTATTCCATACACAGCAACGACCCCAAATACAAAGCTCCAGTGCATTTCCGAGGCAAGCATTTTGAACCAGTGGATTGGAGCGAAGAAACAACCACAGCAGCTTTTTCTGGAATCATGTTCCTCTACTGAACCAGAGGACTGTAGATCCTCCTCCTCCACCATATCTCACTTCTTGGCAACAAATTGCAGAAAACAACAACAACCCAGTTTAAAAAATCAGTGCTTTCAAATTGGAGATCTGCTCTCTGAACTGGAAATCACAAAAACGTAGAACCCAATTCATGGGCCACTTCCCTTTGAACTGGGCTCCTCGACCTGATGATATAGGTTTCAGAGGAAAGCTTGAAATCCTGAAGCTTGGTTTTGGTTTTGGTGTCTGCTTAAATCACCATGAACTCAGTTGATGAATTCTCCTTAAAAATAAAGATCTTTCTAATAAAAATGTTGTATTTTTTCGCACTCCATTTCATCAAATCCGAACCACCGATATTCGAGAACAAAGATCTTTCTAATAAAAATGTTGTATTTTTTCGCACTCTAATTCATCAAATCCGAACCACTGATCTTCGAGAACAGAACAATCTCCTCAAGGTGAATCAAAAGCTGGTAGTTCCAAGGTAGCAGAAGGGTCTCCATAGCATGTTTGACTTTGACAAAACAAACGGTAAATGTATTTTTACATTGTGTAAAGCGAAAACACTATAATAGAAACTGGTTTGCCCACCCACTTGTAAATATTTTTCTCTATATTGGAAAACATTGGACTTGGCTGCCATCATTGAAGCAAAAAGAAGCAATATTTTCCTGAAAATATTGGTTGTTTTCATTGTGACAAATTTTTTTTTTTTTTAATAACAAAACGATCTATTTTTTTCCTTTTTTTTTTTTTACTGTGATCATACCAAAACGATTTTTTCTTGATTATTTTAGAATAATTATTATTTAACTTGATTAAACGTGAACATTTTCAACTACAGGTCCGATCAAAAGTAATTGATAATATAAAAATGTTAAAAATGTGAAACTTCAGTGTGTTGTATTTGTTTCCTTTCCATGTACTAAAAGTCCAAAATACAGACCTCTATGTTGTAAATAGCTCTTCATCACCAACAAATCACAATTTCTTTTTCCACCAATTTAATCTTCTAAACAGTACATTGAACACAAAATATTTCATGAAAATTCTCTCCCTCTCTCTCACTCTCTCTCTCTCTCTCTCTCTCTCTCTCTCTCTCTGCGCAGTGGCCATGGCTTAATTTCATTCACTTCAAAATTTTTCAGACCCCTCGCTTCCTCAGGAGATAACAAATATATATATATATATATATATATATATATGTATCTTGGGTGTTACTTTGAGAAAATATTTCCACGGCAATGGGTTTATCCGTGTATCTTTTTTTTTTCTTTTTTTTTATCTGTTTCTGAATTACTGGAAAAGGGTTCTATCCGTGTGAATTAACGGCAAGTGGAAAAATCTTATTGGTTCCAGGCAAGTGGGGACAAGTGCGCTATGAGATTCTGGTTGATAATGTCAATGTGTGGACGCGTGGGAAAAGCTGTATCTGTGTCCAATGCACAGTACCCACTGTCCGAATCAGACAATATTACTATTTCAAAAAACAAACAAAAGAATTTTAGCAAATAAATAAAAGAAAATAAAGTAGTTGGTATAAAGATTCGGTGTTTTGTATTATCGAACGCCGCCTAAAAGCGATTCTAATTCCAAATTGGTCATTTTCATTTGACAAAAAGTTATCTTTTAATGATATTTCTACTAATCTTGTCAAATCTTTATGTGTGATTTTCATGGTATAAATAATCAATAATTATCCCAATAACAGAAAAACGCTTCATTTCATTTTGTTTTCTTTTCAAGATGCCTTTTTTATTTTTTTTCACTATAAAACATAAATATGTTTTTGACATAAAAGCTTCTTAATAAACATTACTTTTTACCGATTGAAGTTGTAGAAGTTGTTACCTAATCAATATACCATAAGTTCATTTCTGGGAGTAGAGTTAAGCTTTATTATTAAACTTCAATTTTTATAAATAAATAAAAGTTAGAAAACGTGAGAGGGGAATATGGCTTTTAGGTAGTAGAGGTTAAGTATTATAATAAGCCACGGATCTGAGCGGACCCATTATAATTGGGGAAAAAGATGCCAGTTTTAGGTGCAGTAGGTAGATGGATGAGGCTTTGTTTTAGTCAACTACTGTTCCTTATTTGAATAGATTCAATAAATTATTGTTTCAAAAAAAAATATATATCTAATATATAATATTTTTATTGGTTAAAACAAAAAATATATATATATATATATATTAAAATATCACATTGTGTTTGAAATAAAGATTAGACGAGGACAAAGAGTCAGATTAGCAAATCAAGGGTTAAAAACATCTCTAATAGTTCTTTGTTTATTTAAAAATTATTTATCACTAGATAAAATTTTAAAAAAAATTTTTCAATGATTATGTGTATTAGTTCTGTCAAATTAATATGACAACAAAAGAAATAAAAACTGTAAAAGTTCTGTTTAATCATGCTGAATCAGTATTTTATTTATTTTTATTGATTTTTGTTAAAAGAAAAAAATTTCTATGTGAGTTTTTTATTTTTTTAATTAGATATAATTTTAAAATAAAAAATTACACATTATCATTTAACGATATTTTAAACAAAATCTATTGGAGAGAAATTGCATAAAACATTATCTATTAAATAGAAAGAATTCCATATAAACATGAACATTTTCCAAAATCAATACTACATAGATTCCAATAAAAATAACTATTGAAGATGCTTTAAGAACCAAAGAATCAAACCTAGAAAATAAGAAAACAAAAAAGTTGATAAATTTGTTGATCTAAATATTTATTTATATGTATATTTATATAATAAGATACAAGCATTCTTACCCTTTCCATATTCTTACTAAAATTTCTCTCTTTATCTGTCTCTCATACTAAACAAAATAAAACAGGATAAGCATTCCTTTTCCTTTGGTCTGATCTCTACATCATTTTGATTCTTTTCTTTCGATCCTTTTTGTTCTTTACTCCTACAAAACACAGTGCACAAATTTATTTATTTTTTAAAAAAAGTACAAATAAAACAGTTAAAATGAATAAGATTCATGCATAAAATGCATGCTTAGCAGTAGATTTGTCATAAATCTTATTGATGCTAGATGTGGTTGAATAAGGACCGTTTCTATCCATACAGAATTAAAAGGTAGTTTGCAGCACAATGCAGGGAAGTTTGAAGAATTATACAAAGAATATTGGAGGAATACACATCAAAACTAAAAACATAATGAACAATGGTAACCTTCTGAGTAACAGTCAGTGAAATCTGAAATAAACTAATCCATTAGTTAGTAAAAGATTAATGCTGTACATGACCGATTTCAGTCAAAGAATTCTGCAAAGGAATAGTGGAAATAGAACACCACTATTTGGCTAAAAATCCTGCAAACATTGATAATACTCTACCCATAAGCAAATCATTAAGAAAGATTATATTTGTGCATTTCTGCTTCAAATTGTGATCTCCTGTGAACCTGCAATTCGATTTTGGCCTTCATGGTCATGGCCAGTATAGCATATGGAGGTGATTTAGACTCCTATGCAAGGCATTTAGATCCAAACAAATCCAAGAATGCAGAAATCTTCCCTTGCACTCTCCCACCCGGTTTATATCCAGCTCTCCATGCACATGAAAAGCCATTTGGATCAAGCAATTTTCAGCAGATAGTCATTTTACACATTCCCTTTGGCAGGAACCAGCAACCGGATGGGAAGGCTACTTCTGCAAGGAAGCTGGCAAGCAACTCAATTTCCAATCTCTTTAGGGTAAAGCTTTTTCTGCACATAAAACATCATATAACATTGGGAAGCTCTCACAGTCCCCTCATCAACCTCAGTAATCCAAGCATCATCACATTTGTACCATTGGTCTACCAAGCGTAGATATGTCACATAATGACCAGATTCAAGTGTCCCAGAATGAGTAACCATTGCAAAAATCTCAAATTCTGTTGACACATCAGATTCATCACCCTCAAAAGCAAAGATCCCATTCCCAAATCTGTTTCTGACAATTGATGATGACAGATATGGAGTCATGTCTAGGGAGAAAGGAAAATGCAAATAGCCATTGATCTTTCTCGACATTCTTCTTATCAGAGAGTGCTCAAAGCGTTTGATATGCAAAGACAATACCAATGGGAGCCTTCTGATGGACAACTGCTTTGATGAGTCTCGCATACCTTGACAGTTTTGACAATACAACTTTTGATCCGACCCCAACTTCTCTGGCTTTGTAAACAAGTCCAAACAACCTAAAAGACTAAATGTACTGCCGCTTGTATTTGGTTTAGAAAGCTTGTTAACACCATCTGTCAAGGAATGATTGTTTGTATCCAGATCAAGTGAAATATCTACACAAGGATCATATGTTGTCGAAGTGAACCCACATGTCATACATGTAACATCTGATCTCAACTGTCCGGAGAATGCCCTATGAGCAATACATTGACAATCTCCATTATCTGTGGAAAATAGGAGCTGTTTTTGTAAGGAAAGCATAACCTTTGTCTTGTCAATCAACAAGACACTACGTCATGAATCAACTAAAATATAGAACGTGTAATTTGATTGTCTAGTTACCTTTTCTTTTGTTCAATCTTCTGCACTCTTTTTCATGGATACCATCTAACATTGCAATGAAGAACTCATGAGCATCCTGTTGTTCATAACTCGCCAGATTTGCAGAATGCTGCCACCAACTTGAAGTAAAAACAAAAGCTTTTGTTACTTCAGAATTAAGTTTACTCCATAGATTACCAATTAAAGTAAAAGTACAATTACAAGAGCTAAACAGAGATCTAGCAAAAAATTACAATTACGAAACTGAGATCCCACAACACAGAAAAGGTGAACCAACATGCAAATTCTGAATGATAACATTGATAGACAAATGTTCATATCCAGTCTTCGTGAAGCATCTAGATAACCAGAACATTCAATATCCACCAAATCCAGCTTGTGGACTACAAAAATCCATCTCATTTTGGTTGAATCTCATGGAAAGCCTCAAAACTTAATCAACTAATAATGCTAATGGTACTTTTAAATTGTCAAAACAATTAAGAAGTTATAACTTGCGGATAAATCCACTCAAAATGAAATTTCCTATGACAGAAGTTTATTTCATTAAAATCTATCTCGGCATCCTAATATCTAGCATTACTCACTAGAAAAATATGATGTAATCAGAGAATGAACCTAGAGAGCAATTGCAGACCTGTAAAGAAATTGAACAGGACTATAAGGACTCCGGTTACCCGAAAAAACAGCCTCGAAAATCTCCCCAATGTCACAAGGCAGACATAGCCGGTCCCCTGATTTTCTGCGGCATGTTTCAAGATTATGCTGATTGCTCAAGAAGTAACTCCTCAGAGGGGGTGCGTGTAGTAATGCTTGCAACACAGAATTCATGAAACAAGTATTACCCAAATTATTCAAACCCCTCAAACCAATTGGATAGCACGATTTAGCCCTCCGATCTCTCATCAAAGCCAAGTGCTTGGACTTCTTCAAATCTACCAATTCGGCCCCTGAACCCAACCTCTTTCTCTTACATAGTCTCTCACCGATGCTCTCTACATCTGGCATATCAATGTTATGTTTTGACATCACAGCCCTATCAAAATCAGGATCATAAACCTGATCACAGCACACGCAGCAGTAAAGCTCGGCCCTTTCAATGTCCACCGCTATATCATGGCCGCTTCTAGATTGGGTATGCATAAAGCTATGGTCTGAACATGAGATTGAAGAGCAAATTATGCAGAAATACAATCTACCTTGATACCCATTACAGATACTGCAAATGGGTATCTTTGTATTGAGCTTCTCAACCCTGGTCCTCCCATCAGGGGTGGTTTTGAGGCACTTTTGGAGGCATTTATAGCCATTCAACCCATGTTTGAGCTTGTAATCCGAAAGGTGCTTGCAGGGTTTGGGGATCGTGTAAAGTGGATTTCTTGTGTTCATCTCGAAAAAGATTGAAGAATAAGTTCTGATTTGTTGCCAATCACCAAAAATAATTTTAAAAAAAATAAATAAATAATATTTGGAACTTGAAATATCAATGATAGTAATAACAGTATATTTATGTATAAAACAAGATTTAATCTTTCAAAGGAAATATTGAAAAAAGGACCGAAAAGAGGATCAGAGATTGAATTTGGAAGACTTAAGGGACAGAGAGATTTGGGTTTGGATATATTTTTCGTGGGTATTAAGGTCTGATCTCCGATGAAGTAACGAGAACAAGAGAGACAGGAAGAGAACGAAAGTAGAGTCTAGGCTTTGTTTGGGGATGACTTAATGAAGAAGGGAAGGAGAAAGAAGAGGCTGCTTTATTGTCTTGTGATTACTGAACACTATGATTTGTGGACCGACTCAAGGAGACTTTATTCCATATGCCGAAAAAGAATTAAAAATTAAAAAAGTTTTTACTCATTTTACATAAATGTTTTCGTATTAATCTTAATCATTCAATCAGTTGATTGAATTCTCCCCCCCAAAAAAAAAAAAAAAAAAAAAAAAAAAAGCACAAAAATTAAATAAACAAGAAGAAGAAGAGAAGGAAAGAGGATAGTAGTTGATTAAATTGTTTAAAGATTAGCCAGGTTAAAAACATAAAAAAAAATTAGCTAGGTTCTGATAGATATTTTTAGTTTCGATGCAGGTGCTCAGACGATAATCCTTCCCAGAATTGAAAAGAGATAAAAATGGGATATTTAAGACTTGGGAAAAAAACATAAACTATTAGAAGAAATTGTTTTATTTATAGGTCGATTTCCCGGGAAAAGAAAAGAATCAACATTTTCTCTTTGATTTGCTAGCCGAGCAAAATGATAAATAAGTATCGGGCAAATTCACTTTGGTTTTATCATTATCATTATAATTATTATTATTTTCGCCTAATATACGTGTAATCTCAAATTGTAAATGCATGAACAAATAAACCGCTTTGGCGTTGAGCGAGTGGAATTTGAAGGTCATTGTGTTATGTAGAGATATTAATATAATATTCAACAAAGCTGGACAAATTCTCATTATTCTTCTTTTACATATATGGTCATCCAAAATGACACCTATCTCTCCCCATTATTGCAATGAACCATGCCAGCTATGCTCATCCAATAAACCATTCCACCTACATCAGCCCCCAGGCATGAATGATTAAGGGGAACCAAAAACGCCATCCAGCATTGTCTCTCTTGTGCTTTGAAATTTTTTTTTTTTTTTTAATGAATATCTTGTATTCCAAATATTGAAAATGAAAATTTTTACCATTTCTTCTGATGAGTATTTTTTCTTGTTGATTCGCAGGCGAGCATGGTGATTAATTCCTGCGTATTTATTAGCCTTGCGGCCCATTTCCCTATATATAAATGAAGAGAGAGGAGAGAGAGAGAGAACCTTTGCTTCTAATGGCAAGGCAAAAACGTAAAGACTTCGATGCTTGATTATGAAACAAGGGGAAAAGAAATGAAATGTAGTAAAGCCTTTTTGTATTATTTCCCACTTTCTTTTCACGAAATCAAATGTAGCTGGCTGGTTTGGTATAAAAGATTCGATCATCCAATAGGTAATAGACATTAGACAAGCCATGAGCCGGTTTCCATGTGAATTGGAAATCACATGCCAATTTTTAACATAAAAAAATAGATATCTTTTCAAACAGCAAGTGCATAGATGAATTTTCATAGCAAACGGTATTTTAAATAAAACTTGCTAGGAGATCCTTTTAACCAGCAACGTTGAATCCCCATTCTACAATGGCAACATGCTCCAAGAAAGACATGTACAGGAACTGTTTATCCAAAATAACTTTTCGAATTAACTTCATTAATAGAAACAAAAGACCATAGGGGAACTGAAGTTTCCAAGTTTTTTTGCCTGGTAAGAATAATCATGCAGGTGATATTAATTAATAACTAAACCTGCTTCATATAGATATAACCTGATTGACAAACTCCATTCATATTGCTTCAACATAGACATTCAATAAAAACTGAGTCAACTACAAAATCTAACTTGAACGCTACAACCAATGAAGGAATGAATTCAAGTAACATAACTAGTTCAAACACCACAGCTGCATTTTGTTCACATACCAATATTATCAGCTCTTTTAGTTAGCAGAAGCCTGATATTATAATATCATCTAGAAATTATAATTTGCAGCAGGATATTCTAGAGAAGAATTCTAGTTGCCTTATAAATAAGACCTTTCAGAGATCAGTAAAGAAAGAAAGAAAAACAATAAACTAGCTGCCTAAAATGCGCCGCTTTCGTTGCAAAATTGACAGGTTCAGAAGATGCCATCTATGCGTGACACTCAAATAAACTGGCCATTAACAAATGAATAGTCGTTCAACATATCAATCTATACATACCAAATCGTAAATGATAAACAGTCACTAGCTCAAACATTACAGGAAATATAATGGCCAAAATCCAAGTCCTAAGTCATTATCCAGACAAACCTAAGGAAGAATACAAAAGTGATCTTTTTTTTGGACAATTACCTAAGGGAGTAAAGCACCATTGTTATCCCCTCAACCAATAGAGCTCTTCTGGAGATAGAGTTTCAGGGACAAGCAACCAACAAATAAAAGTTATATGCTAAGCAGAAGTGCTACCTCCACGCAATTATACGTTAAAGGAGGTGAACTTCTTTTTCTTCATATGACTTGGTCATTGTGAAGCTTATTGCCTTCCAGGCAATACTTTTATAATCATACACAGCATTAAAACGGTTAACATGGCAAAATCTATCCTTTAAAATGAACACAATGCAACTGTATATTCAAGTAGTCCATATGAATTTGTAATGCTGAGTCTTCCTATATACATTTTCTGTTGAAAACACCATATTCATGCAACAAGCTAACCAAACGCAAGTCTTTCATGTACCCATTCCTGATTACCTTTGCATCACAATATCATACAAAGGTAATCAACATAGAATTAGCAGAAAAAAGCTATGAATTGCCACTTTCCACGAATTCCCATAAGCTGAAGTTTACCAAAACTGCACGTATTATGCACTTCAGTAGACGAAGCATAGACGTATATACATCATCATCTCATCCATCCAGAAGTACGTACATTAGCCGCAAAAAACCACACACAGTCAAATTCAGGAAATGAAAGCACAAAGAAAATTCATATCAGGGCCAATATTACACAATTCAGCAAATGAAAGCACAATGAAAATTCAAATCAGGGCCAATATTACACAAAACCCATCATTAATTTATTCAAGAATTCATGGACAAGACATCCAACATCACATATATATCCCAAAACAGTTGCCAAATTTAAACAAGATACAGTCTTGCAGAAAACCCATAAGGCAGCAATTGCACCAAATTTTTACAATACAAAAGGTGCACGAAAACATAGCATGAAAAACATAAAAAAAAAAGTCGGTAGAGAATTTTTTAAGAAGCAACACGACCAATAATAGGGTACTTAGCTTCGAACTTCTTTTCCCAGTCATTGAGGACGCCGATCTCTTTGTCAGAGAGGCCATCGAGGGAGGGAGTGATATCTTCGTCGTTCTTGCTCATCTTGGCCAGAGCTCTGCTGGCATCCTTGCCGGCGAACATGGCGTAGGGACCACCGGGTCCGTAGAAGGAATTTCCGGTGGTGACATCGAAGATGCGGCCTTTCACAGCTATGTAAATGGGCTTTGATGGGTCGCTGCCGTTGTATTGGCTAAGCTCCTGGGCTGTCAGCTCCATTGTTGGTTGTTGCTTTGGGTTCGATGTGAGAATCCGATACGCTGTAAAAATGAGTTTTTGCAGCAGATTGGGGAATTTTTTATTTCGGTGTGTTACTGAAATTGGGTGGTTGATGATTAGTGGTAAGAATTCCTCGTTTACCTACCACCAACAAATGGTCGGTGGCACGTGCTCCACAAGTTGGTTTATTCATTTAGTTTTTCTTTTTTTTAATTCATTTGCTTATTATTATTATTGTTTTCTTCGCCGAATTTACTTGATTCTTCTTCCTTGTGCCTTAAAAAAAAAAAAAAAAAAATACTAGCATGATAAATAAATATAAATATATTTTTTTTTTTGGGTGCTAAATGAACATCACTTTCACCCGTACCTAAAAAGCAAAATTATCAATAATTTTAAGCATCAGTTTTCAATTTCAAATTATTAACATTTTGGACATATTTGATAATCATTTCTAATAAAATAAAATTAACTATTTATAGAAATAAAAAAAATGAAAAATGAATAATTATTTTTATTTATATATTTGATAAAATTAATTTTTTTTATAGAAATTTTAAAATTTGAAAATTAAATTTTTTATTGTTATTTTATATATTTTTGAAATATGATATCCATCTAAATTCAGATTTAATCTTCTATACCCCCCCCCCCCCCCAAAAAAAAAAAAAAAAAAAACAAAATTTATCAAACTGAGGTTATGAACAGGACATTTGATTTATGTTTGGGAGTTTAGTTGGCAACACTGCTCTCTTCTATGGAAATTTAAGGTTGAAGCACTAGAGATCTGTCTTAGGTTCCTGCACCATCTTATCATAAACTCAAGGCAGTATGATCCTATCAATAGTGGATAGGATCATATTAAAAGGAAAAAAAAAAAAAAAAATTGTTGGTGGAAGGGTAGAAAAGAAAAATAAATAAATAAATAAATAAAAGGTAAGTTTTTGCTATGGTAGAATAATTTTATTCACTGGATAGAGGTAAAATAATTGTATCCTGCTACTATAGAATAAATATTTATTTTCTTGGTCAGAATTTTTTGATCCCATCAGCTATCCCAGCAAGCATGGGAATATGAATAAAGTATACTGCAGCAAACACGGGATGAATCCTTGCCCTGCTTACCTAACGGGCACTAAACTTCACCATTTCAAGTTCCCTCGAAACGCAGACGCCGGCGGAAATCGCTGTGGCACATACCTGATAGAACTGCTTGCATGGGGGAAAGTTACTCTGCAGAATGAAGTGTCGTGTCGTGGATCAAGTGTTTTAAGGAAGAAGGTTTTTCTGTCTCTACTGGTACCATAAACTGAGTTTGATTGTATTAAATCCTGGACACTGCTATATAATTTTGTTTTGTTGTTTTGATCTCAAATTTCTTATCTATCTTTATTGAACATAAAACTTTTGTTGCATTGAATTTGGCAACTTTGATGAGTTTTTCATATTAGGCATTAGCATGACATTTGCTAATATTCATATTTTTATATTTGGCAACTTTGCTATATTCATTTCATATTTAATTTTTGCAAGGTTTGAATGGAAGCGATTGTTTTATCTATTTCAGGATGGTCCTTTTTAAGGATTGAATCCTCTTCAAATGGGATCAACTCAACTATATCCAAGATTGTCCGCATGTTCGGTTAACTGCTTTAATTTATCACAAAGGTGGTATTGTTGTAAGATGTGAATATAATAATGGGAGGGTTGTAGACAGTTTTCCTGATTACTATTTGGTTTCCTTCTCCTGTTGCAACCTCACATTTTCTTGAAACATTTGAGTTGTTGAGGTTGTCAATTTATTTTAATTCTTTTCTGTAAATCTGAACATTCATGTGAACAGTAGGAACTCAATAGATAGATTCTAAGAAACTTGCTATGCTTTGACATTCAAGTACAGGAGAACTTTGTGCAGATGTAGTCGGTGCAAATAACTTACACTATGTAAAGAAATTTGTTTTATATTGTAACTTTCAGTTTGAAGATGCTCAAGGCCATGAAGCACCTTATCCAAACATCCTCTATTTAAAGTATTTAACCAAAAGTAAAAAAATAAAAAAATAAAAATCTTCTATTTAAAGTTAAAAATAAATGATATTTATCTTCCCATACATATAATCAATCTCTAATCATAGTTTTCTCTCCTTCCGTTTCAATTTTCTTTTCAATGCACATTTCAATTTTTTTTTTTTAAATCAACCGTGTTTGTTTTTATTTTTATTTTTCTTTTTATGACACTCTTAAGCAAGTTATTGAATAAAAAAATATTAAGAAAAAAAATTATAAATCGTTGATGATGTTATTAAAAATAAAAAATAAAAAATTCAGGTCCCTCGCCTCTCCATCAATCAGTAACCACGTCTGTCTCTCAAGTTTCATCAATATTTTTTTTGGTTAATACACAATAATTTTGCATTCTTAATCTTATAGTCTTTATCAAAAACTGATTGTTCTAATCTTAAAGGTTTCTTTCAAAAAATTAAACCAAAAATTGAAACTGATTCCTTAAAAAAAAAAATATAAAAGTACCAAATTATATAATTACTATCCTTCTTTTTTTTTCTTTTTTTTTTCCGTTCACCTAAGAAAAGAAAAATTAATGTTCATCACATTCCAAAACCAGTTTGATGAACTTGTTAAAGGTTAGAATTTTTTTTTTTCTACAGCTAGCTTGAGATTATTTGGGAAAAAAATGTTTGTTTAAAAGGAATTAATATCATTTGGAAAGAGAAACTTATATGATGTGTTTTCTGACTTTTTTTATTTTTTAAAATAGCTAGTTTTTGGATTTGACTATAAAAGTTAGAAGCTATTTGAAAAGATAAAATTTAAATTTCCCAAAATTGTTTATCAAAGGTCGCCAAACATCAGGCGCAGTGATGCTAAAATTCAAAAAAAAAAAAAAAAAAAAAAAGGAATTAATATCATTAGGAAAGAGAAACTTATATGATGTATTTTCTGACTTTTTATATTTTTTAAAATAGCTAGTTTTTGGATTTGACTATAAAAGTTTGAAGCTATTTGAAAAGATAAAATTTAAATTTCCCAAAATTGTTTATCAAAAACCTTTATATATATTAAGAAATATTTGGTGGCCTAGAGCAAACATAACTAATTGAACCCACAAATTATATTCTATAGAAATACAGGGTATACCTAGCTATAAGCAAAACTATATATAAAACTCATTTACCACAAAAAACCAATATATAAAACACAAACCATTTGTGGAAAAGAAAATGTAATTCACTATTTAGCTATGGGGAATTCCATGCAAGATCTATCCATGATAACCAAACACAAGAAGAAGATAGCCCATTTTTATTAAAAGTAAAAAACTTCGGTTTTTCAAATCAATTAATATTAGTGCCAAATAATCGATCATTTAGCTATATAACCTGTGTCATAAACAAAATAAATTATCTAGAACCCTTAGCGTAACAGCCATCGAGGGCCTTTTAGAAACCAAACATTCTCACTAATATTCAGAAGCAAAAAATAAGTACTAATACTAATAATAATAATAATAAATTGTTAACCTAAATCCATTGATAATTTGATTTAAAAATATATGTATCCAAAGGCCCCTTTTTTCTCTCTGGCCATAAATAAAGTTGACTTACACAATGCTTCACTACTCGAATAAACAAAAACTTGTGCCACAAATTCCACGCCACCCATATTACATGAAGGACCCATCAGCACTCACCCAGAACACAGAATTCAAATCTCCTCTGCTTCACCAAGTTCCAACCGCCTTGTTTAGAGATCGACAGTCCTATGGACCAAACACTAACATTGACATCAACGAAGAGGAATTCCTCCACCAGAATATTCCACTTCCTGAACATTACACATGAAAATATTGAAAAGTTACAATGGGACCTCCAAAGCACCTATATATAATATGAAGCAGTTTTAAGAGTAACAGATAAAGAGTCTCTCATGTTGCTGAAATAGCCGAGGAAAAGGCATTAAAATGGTATTGACAATCTCCTAATGTCTATGGGTCATAAGACTCAGTTTTGCTGATGAACCCAAGCATTACCAGAACTAGAAGAACTTACACAGTTATGTAATGTCTAGTATGCATTCATACACAGTACAATACTTTTAAGTTGAAAAATGCTGTATTTGTATACTCTTAAAAGTATATCACCATCCGGACAACAAAATAAACTTGTTCATGTTAGTAATTAACGTACTCTTAAGTCCACAACTGACTTTAAAACAATCTAAAAATGTATCATCATTTTGATTGCTCAATCCTAAACAACTCCTTAAAGAGTTACAGCATTGCTCTATTAGGTGTTCAAGCTCTACTTTCCATAAGTACATTGTGCTGCTTAAACAATCCTCTTAATGTTTATAGGTGCTCCTTCTCATCAACCACACACATTATTATTTCTATATAAAACTATTCCAAAACTCAGTATAACTGTATAAGAAGCTGACTTAGATACTCCATGAAATCAACAACATTTCCGTGACTTTGTCCATTCAGAGGAGACTAGGAAATTAGAGACCTAAAAACACCTAGACTTCCCAACAGCCTTCTCAAGTCTCTGGAGGGCTAAGGCGCTTCAGCATAAATCAAACCAACAGGCCTTATTCATCTTAGGAAGAAGAATTGTACCTGAGCAGGAGGTAAAGATGAAACCCAGTCTGATGCATGTGTAGGAAGCAAACCCAAAGTGTTTAGCTGCAAATATTTAGTTTAAAAAAAAAAAAGAAAAAAAAAAGGGAAGACCATGAATTAATAGAGAATATTGGTAAGTAACAACACAAGGTATATGCACTCACATTTTGAGAACAACTGTAGGGATAAAACAATTAGAGAGGAAAAAAAAAAAAAAACAAAAACCTCACCTTCCAAACACCTAGTGCTAGACCCCCCAAATTAAGGGCTATGAACAACAACTTGGGGCCAAGAAGATCTACCTTACTGTCTTTATAAGGTTCAAAAACTGCAGAGTCAAAAATAAAAGCGAGCAAGAATCAATTTGACAAATAAATAAAATATCTCCTAAACAGAACTTGAAATTCAAGTTTATCACATTATTTTCGTAACCAAAAAACATCTGCCCAATGGTCAAGCAATAACTCAACAAATGAGATTTGCTTATGTTAGACAATAATAAAGCGAAGTGAAAAGCTGAGATAGAAGAGGAGAGGATCTCTCCATCTGAACTCTGACCTACCAAAACAACATATGACCTGAATTTTCTAAACTCCAAGATTAAAATACAACATTTATAATGACCAAAAAAGGAAGGTTATTATCAGAATAGTGAAGCTTGAACACCAAAGCAAACATAAATAATTTCATGGCCTTTGATGCTAAAATTTTCACCTGGAGATTCGAAAACATATTGAGCAACTTAGTGCATGACAAACATCAAGGGGAAAGAAGAATTACCAAACCCAATGCCATACTTAAAAAAAAAAAAAAAAAAAAGGAAACATTTATGCGTTCATAACAGATAAGTATGAATAAATACGTAATTAACGGAGTCCAGATTAGAGATTAGACAATATCAATATGAGTTACTTTCCAACTTCTTTCTTCTACCATCACCATCACACCATGCGTTGAAACATGGGGAGATGAAAGAGAGTACCAACAAATGTTTGAATAAAAGATTGCCAATGTGTCTTACCCTTTCCTACACCCTGTAAGGCGCTAATGGGCTGCCAAAGAGCAGAAATAGTAATTCCAATGCTAAATAAATGGACTGTAGAGCCAGCCATCCACATCATGAACCCCATCATTAGCAAATTCTTGAAAGGGGCCTGTGCCACCTCCCAAGCTTTCTGTTTAAACAATAAACCACAATACTGTTAGATTACTATGCTCCTGATCCACCCGCAATATAGCAATCACTGAAAAGCCTCCAAAAATCATATTATTTAAAAAAATAAAAAATAAATAAATAAATAAACAACTGCGCCATCCAATTCAGCTCAAACCCAGCCCAGAGCTATAACAAAAGAATTGAAGAATTCATATGGAAAGCAGCCAACATTCGAACTGCCAAAATAGTCAATTATGAATTGAACCTCCAAGAATAAGAGCTCTAAGATCCAAATAAATTCATATATATATATATATATATATATACCCTAATAAAAGAGAGAGAGAGAGAGACAGAGAGAGAGAGACCTGGGACTTCCAATTAGCTTCAGCATCCTTCTTTTGGCGAGTAAGAGTGGAATCGTCCTGATCGACGGAGGCACGAGCGAAACCAGGAGGATCAGGGACGTCCCTTGACGACGGTGATGTCGAGTGGTCCGCCAACTCAACCGCCCATCTTCGTCCTCCTCCCATCACCCCCTTTCCTTTATCCATCTCTCTCTCTCTCTCTCTCTCTCTCTCTCTATTCCCTCCTCCTTTTAACTCTGCTTTTTTACTTTTTTCCGCTTCAAAATCCTAAATCGTTCTTCTTTCACAGTTCAGATGCTCCAACAACAATGTTGCAATTTGCATATACTCTCCCAATCGGATCTCCCCTCCCTAATGGGTCATCGGGTCAGGGTCAGTCCACTTGTTGTTTTTTTATTTGTCCTTCGTTATAATCAATTCTTACTCGTTTGCATTGTAACCCCTTCGACAAAAATTAAAACTAAACTCAATATATATATATATATATATATATATTTTTAAGCAAATTACCATTTAATATTACAAGGTTGCCGATAAAAATTTTTAAAAAAAAATTATATGGATTATGTTATATCACATGATGATGTAATTATTATTTATTAATCCACTTTAGCAAAAATAAATAAATAATGTAATTATTAATCCCCGTGTCATACATAATATTGGATTTCTAAATTACCAAGGACAAAACTTGAGCGATAGAACACGAAAAGCAACAACTTAAATCATGTTTATGATATCCAAAATTTCCAAAATCTTTTATGATTTCCTCAAAATTTTTAATCCTAAACCACTTTTATCAAAATTTTGAAATTTAGAGCTTTAAAACCACATGTTTAATATCTATGGCTTAACTTCTTTCAACATATATATACATATAGCCTAACTTGGCGTGCAAGATCCTTTTATATATAACGAGGTTGATTAACGGGGGGCATTTGGGCAAACCATTCACATAATTTTCCAAATATATGAAAATCAAATTATTAAATTCCATTGATTATTTGGGATTGAAAGAGGGATCATAATTTCGTAAAACCAACAAGGAGAGTTCAGGAGACAGTAACGAATCAGCAACGAATTTAGTTTCCATTATCATCATTATATAGATCTCCATACAGAAGAATATATAAAATACAAACGTAAGGTCGCGTGAAATGATCCCAATCTCCTGTGTATGTACGAACTTTGCCGTTTATAAATTGATTCTTTTTTGTTACTTGTTATTACAATTCTGACTTGCAAGAAAACCTGTCTGAAAGATTTGCCATCACAAATCCAGCAAAAACCTGAAACAAAATTATAACCAGTTAAGTTACAAGTGACACAAGGTTGGACATCATTATTTCAAGCTCCCACAAAGATTAGTGGAATTTAGTTGTGTTATGGTTGTAAGATGATAAGATAATAAAACTTTTAACGTCAAGCATAGCATACCTGTATGCAACCAAAAATGTAAACCGCGGAAAAATGCCGACCATGTATTACCATGTCAGCTAACATTGCAAGAGGAATTGTCAAGGACATACCCAATGTTGCAACTAGTGGAGAAGTCCAGACCACAGAGACAGCCCTGTTAAATTTTGAAAAGTTAGAAGTTGATAGCAGCAGCTTTCAGTGCAATTTCATATCTAAGGAAAAGTTCGTAATATTTTTTGTGGGACATCGTCAAAAACTACATTCTTCAGCCAGCATATAAAATTCTGCTTTTAATTTATGAATCATCAACAAAACCGACATTTCATTATTTGCCTTTTTGCCAGGCAGATGAGAGGTTGATTTATATAAATACTTGAAAAATCATTAAGTAAAGGTTTCATGTCCTCATGGTGATCGATATATGGAGGCAGTATTACATACCACAAATAATCAGCAAAAACACCACCCACAAGACCATTTAATAGCACAACTTCCCCAACAGATCCTGAATGTGGAAAACTAAAAGGAGGTTCAATTCCGAGAGCATTCAGTGGCCAAACTGCAGTGAATGACACTGTTATGAGATATGCTACTCCATTGAAAGGAAGAATCATCACCAAGAATATGTAACAGAATTTAAAGTCAAAGGAATCATAACTCGTGAGCTGCTCACACAAAGAAAAACAAAAGAAAACTAGACAGATAAAGAAAAGAAGGTCAGCAAGTTAAATTTTAAGCCAACCACCCTCGGTATTCAATTTCCAATGATTTTGGCATTTGACAAACATATTTCCAACAAAGAACATTTTCTGATTGAAAGCTTACCAAGTCATAATGATAACACATATTCAAGTCTCAGATTATGCTCTTATAATCACAATTTATCTTACCAGCCTTCCAATCAATGGTCCAATGATCAAATGTTTTACCTCGAAATCCATGTCTAGTAATATATATTAACATGATAAAATTTGCAATCAAGGGAAATATAAAGGAAAATTATCAATCCACTCACCAAGCCACCAGAGACCAACCAAAGAGAAGAGACCAATGTATCCAAAGAACTTTTGCACATCACCCTTGTGTCCTTCTGATCCAGCAAATTTCTTGAGCAGTACTGCTTGAAACAGATCACCAATTAATAATCATGAATGTGGATTTGCATAGCATTTCCTAATGTACATGCCTTACCTGTAAATAAGCCATATGATACTGCAGAGAGAAGACCATATATGTCTCCTGTTATAGAGTGCTTTCTGGTCCTTTTGCAATGAGAACATTATTCAATTTCAGAATATCATAGACAGAGTAATGCTTAGCAAATATTTAAATAAAGATATCCATATGACTATAATAAAAAACAGTGAATGTTACTGTCAACAGAACAAATAGGTAACTGTAAAAAATGACCTAGCATGCAGCATCTAGGTAGAAAGCTGTATAAATTTCAATATTTCAACTTTAAATATTCATTTCAGGTTAATTCTCAAGTAACATTCATTAACTATGATAGTTATTGAAAATTATTCATGCAGGCTGTGGTAGGGAAAATCAAGACTATATTAGAGTAGCTTTGATATATATTATTGCAAAGTAAAAATGAAGAATGTTGACAAGAACAGGTACTAGAAGTTGATATGGTTTGCTTAAGAAACATTCAAACTTACTCGGACATGGTCAACAGCTCTTCTGATGTCCAAGTTTTTCCAATAGTAGTCATTGCAACACCAGCCATGCTGATAAGAACAGCTATCACCTTTGGTAGATTTACAGAGTCCTGACCAAGAAAAGCTCCAAAGAGAAGTGTAAAGAGGCCCGAAGTAGAGGTTAGGACAGTGGTACTTGCAACACTAGTATTTGCCAGTGCGGAGTTTGCAAAATACTGCACAACATAAATGCAACTGAACCAAGTCAAATATATATTTTAAAAGAAATTTGATGACAGACTATCATATCAAAATCTGTGAAGCCAAAATAAGAGAATGGAGCATGTAAGAATGAAAAAGGAAAATTCATTACATATAATGTCAGCCTGAATGCATTTTGCTTCTTTTTTCTATCATACCTTTCAGCATTAATTAGCACCCATCCTAAAAATCATAGTTCACAATTTTATTGTTCACGCAATTTTAAAGAAATTGATTTTGATTAAAAGCCCTATATGATTCTTAGTCATTCATGCAATTTTATAGTGAATAATAAATTTAAAATGTCAATAGATATCCAAATAGTTGAAAGCATATAAAGATAACAATAGATATAAGAGACTTATTTTACCTCTGTAACAAACCATATTGGAGTAAGATATAGCCCGCACTTCACAACTTTCCAAGAACTAAGCTCAAAACTTTGTTTAAGAAAGTGTGATTCATCTTCTTCATTCTCAAAATCTAGGGGTCGGCCTTCTTCCCTATCGGTAAGATCTTTGTCGGTAATTAGGCAGCTTCTCAGTTCTCTTTCTGCATCATAGTCATTTTCATTGAATCTAAGAGGGACATCAAGCCCCATCAAAGTATCCATTTCATTGCTGTCATCTTGTAAGTTCTTAAGCAAAGTTGGGCAAAGTAAGCTGCAGAGCCAATCTCTAAGCGCTGCTATAGGTAGAAAGATGACCATAAGAGACACTCCCAGATAAGTGAGTGCAAATGGTTGCTTATACTCTGAAAAAATTCTCTGCAACAAATAAGAAATGTGAGTACAAGTTTCCATCGTTAACCACTCAGAACAAAAAGGAAAAAGTACAAAAAGAAATTGACCCTGTTTCTTCTTCCTCATTTCTTTCACCAACAAATCAAGGGTAAGGGTAAATTAGAAAACCGACAGCCAACATGAACATCCAATCTAATAGAATATTTCATATACAAAGTCCAACCTTATCAAATAGACTCGGAAAATGGGCAGAGATAACTCCAATCAATAATATCAAAATTCAATAATATTAAACCCAAAATTACCCAAAGAAAAATTATTACATGAACATAAACTAACATCTACAAAAACTAGTTTTTGAATAGGAAAGAAGAAACCAAACAAACCTGAGTCACCTCTGCAGCTGCAACCCATATGAGGACGAAAGTTCCAATGAACCCAAGTCCAGCCTTGTACCTCCAACCCATAACCAAGAACCCCACTAAAGCTCGGACATTTGAGACAGTATACGAACTGGTATTATTCCTCAATCTTACTATAAAAATTCGGGGAAAAAAAAAAAAAAAAGGGGCAACACAGAAAAGCTCAACCTCGTCGGAAAGCAAGAGAATCCCGTATGGGAAACTCTGCTTTAGGTGGCGGTTTCATGTGAATTTTTTTTTTTTTTTTTTTTTTTTTTTGGGGGGAAAAACCGAAGCGTCAAGAAGTTGACTGGTATTC
Organism: Ziziphus jujuba; assembly: GCF_031755915.1. Lineage (NCBI taxonomy): Eukaryota > Viridiplantae > Streptophyta > Magnoliopsida > Rosales > Rhamnaceae > Ziziphus > Ziziphus jujuba. Next base: position 7,108,453 of record NC_083383.1, on the reverse strand, counting down.
TGGCGTCAATTTTTGTTGTGACTTGTGCAAAAGGCGTTGGATTGAAGTTTCCGTTTTCTTTTTGGCCGTTAGTGCCGGAAGCGGGTCAATGACAGTGACATGTGGCACTCCACATCCATTACAGTACACGTTTCGTTAAAGTTGCAATCAAGAAAGAATAGTGTCAGCCTGCCGTTATTTGTCCGTTAATTCATAGTTAAGAATGAAGGGAAATTCTTTCGTCGTCCACTAAAGATTCACGCGGAGTTTGGACCATTGCTGCAATGGTTTGTTGACACAAAGGCGGCGGACATTTCCATCATTTATTGATTTGTTTATAAAAATAATGCATGAAGACAAATATATTTTTAAATAATCCAATAAATTTAACAAGCAAAAATGTAAGAACCTTCACATTTTGTTAGAAAATATATATACGAATGAAACAAACTATTTGTGGGAGTAGCCATAAAATTTGGGCAGCATAGCGTAATACTTGTGTGTGTGTGTGTGTGTGTGTTTATATATATAGTATTAATTTTTGGGCAGCATGGCAATAGCATTGTCAAGGAGCGGATTTCGAAAGGCCCAAAAGCAGCGTAAAGGGAATGGCATCGAACAGCACAAAGCTGTCTGCGCTCAGTAAAATTGCAGCACCAAAGGCCTTGAATAACAGAGGAATATGAACAAGAATGTTTCCTGGGGTATACGCGGAAATTCACTTGATGTTGGGAGTTGGTGTCCAAATCCTGGACGTCCATTTTAATGTCATTGTGGGTAGCCCTTTTGATCATCATGTTAGGCCAATGTTTGAGGATGTTTTCCACAGCTTCCCTGTTGTCCAAGTGCTTGTAAAACCTTCCTTTCTCCACATCGTATTCTGTCAGCACCATCTTTATCTTCCATGGATCATCATCTTCTACTTCCTTGGTCTTTATTGGAGCCAAATTGCTAAGGCTTTCGCTCCTCTTCTCCATCCCAGTCTCTACAAAAATACCTCAAAGCAATCGACTTTCTTGGACACCCCACCAAGTGCAATCCTTGAATAAATATATATAAAGTACAACCCGTGATACACAATCAATTTTTAATCACCTTTTAATTGTATACCCCCACGTTTTGTTTTGTTCCTGTTGGGTTTTTAATTTTTTTCCCTTTTTTTTTCTTTTTTTTCTTTGTCGATGGAAAATGCCGAAATGGATTTGCATTTAAACGGAAAATCTACAAGCTTTGCATGCTCAGCTCTTAAAATGCTGCTCTCCTAATTCCAAAGTTTCAATTTTTTATTTTTTTATTTTATTTTAGAAATATCGTAGTGTGGGGGAACAAATGAAAATTGTTTATGATTATGACGGATAATTCCTCCAAAAGTGGAATAGACATTCATATTTTAAATGTGCTAGAGCTGGAATTCATGGAGGGAAAACGATGAACCATTTTGTTATTTTCAGAGACAGTAGAAACAAGTAATGGAGCGAGAAGGGGGTTGAATTTTGATATCTACTTTGCTCAATGATACACATCTATGGAAACTCACAGCAAAACTGATCCAGAGGGTAACAAAATTATGTCGTACATGAATACTGGGGAACAAAGCTTCTTTGTCTAACAAGCTCGTGAAGATCATGAACAATCTTAAATACAGAATCAGGCCTAGCCAGCTTCGATGCATTTTGTGACATGGCTTTGAGTTCATAGGCTTTCGGTCCAAACCACTGAGCCACAATACTTGCAATTTCTTTTGGAGATTTAGAGAATTTCCCACACCCGTTTTCAACCACATAAGGCACATTACCAACTTCCTGCAACAGAAAAAAATGAAGTTTTTCCATTGGCATTGCTAATTTTGTAGGGAAAGAAATGACTCAATGTCTAAGACCGAGATTACCTGTCCAGCAATATAACCATTCAAAATAATGGGAAGGCCTCGTATCATAGCTTCTGCAATAGTTCCTGGGCCAGCCTACGGCAGAATCAATATGATTAGAAATTAGAATATGCAACAATGCAACGGTGAAGAGGAAATAATTATCATCCCTTCCATCAGAAACTTACCTTTGTAATGATGCAATCACAGGCTCCCATGCATTCCTCCATTTTAGTGACAAAACCCTTCACCTATAATGTTAGACAATTTCAGCAATGTCTTTTCTTTCTCTCTCTACGAGTAAGTGTCTAATGCAAATGCATGTGAATGCGAAGCTATGTCATTAATTCTGAAGTGGTAACTAACTGAATCATGTATAAACATTGCAACATATTTTAGTAGACTTAGCAGAATTGTAACTACAAATGCTTGATGTCAAAAAATCATCATAATTAGAGGGAATTTTGTAAGATGATTTATTAGACAAAAATGCCTGCTGATTGTGAGCATGATAACATGGGAAGGGCTGCCAAGTGGCCAGTAATTAGCAAGATGGTAAAAGCTTCAACGAAAATAGTTTGTCATATATCCTGAAATAGTGAATGTTGACAAAGGCTGATAGAATTAAGGGTAAAATAATACCTGGACGGGAACTTTCCAATCAATTGAAAGCAATTTGTTCATGAGCTTTTTGTTGCGGCCACATATCACAAGAATCTGACCTATTGGCTCCCCAACATTCTCATCATACAATGACTCCCCAAGTGCACGAGCAGTAGCCTCGATAGGGCCCATCCCTTCACCTCCACCCATCAGCAATACAGCAGGAAGATCCTCATCCATGCTCAGTTCTCTCCTTAGTTCCACCTACAGTTAGTTGAATCTTAGCATTGACCAACTCCAATAACAATATTCACTTCTTAAGACTCTGAAGTATAGAAATTTGAGCACTGTCAAACAGTATCCTTTGAACTACAGGATCTCTAAAAAACAGCAGATCCAGTACAAGGCATGTGAACAGGAACCACGATTCCATAAAAAATAATAAAGCATCAAATTTAAGCAGTTGACCAGTTAGATAGACTGCAAACCTTTGGTCGAACTGGCTTAACAAATGAAGGTCGCACAGGGAGGCCATAAACCTTGATTTGAGAAGGCTGAAGTCCAGCTTTCAGTGCTCTCTTTGCTACTTCTGTTGTTGGGCAATAGCACCTTGTAACCAGTTTATGAAACCTGTATACAAAGAGACACACTATTAAAACAAAGAAAAGACCAGGGTGTTGAAAGAAACTCTGCTTAACCAACCATGTAGGATGACATGTGCTTAGATCTGTGACTACTGTGGTAAACACAATCTTCTGTAATAGGCCCTTCGACCTCAAGATCCGAAGTGGTACATGCTGCATCAGTGGATGTACACTGATAATAATATCTGGCTGGTATTTCATCAGTCCTTTGGCAACCTCTCTAAATAAAGCAGAACCAGAAGAGAATAACATTTTAGATGGTCAGAAAAGCTATAGCTATACTCAAGCAGCTATTAAAAATAAATTCTTATGTAGTAAAGCCAAAAGAATAATAAACTGTATGTTGATCCTGAAACAAAGCTTTACATACATATGACATATAAGGAAAGCCTAGTAAGCAATTGGCACGTTTCATCTTTTACTAAGCTATTTTTTGTTAGTTTTCTTTTGTTAGCACATATCAAGTTGCTTTTTTTTTCATAATGTTCGGTGAGGACTCAGGAGATGGACAATGTAAATTTAGTAACCAAATGAAAGTGACGATGCTATCTAAAATTGGCCTTTTCAGAAGTTCAACTTCAAAATTATTTGAAAGGGTATCTAAATACATCAGAGGACAGAATTGAAGAAAGAATTCTAACAGTCCTCTCTAGTCCTAAATTTCATTCCTAATAGAAGAATTCTAACAGTCCTCTCTAGTCTTAAATTTCATTCCTACTACAAGCATGCATAACTGGTTTGACCAGTGCTTCTGTTTTTTATTCCCACTAATGCTTCAGCTTACGATTTTAGAAGGTAATTCATACAGGAAAAACAACCCAGAAAGGAGATGAGAAACTAGTGGCACCAAAAATAAGGCATAACAAACAACACAGAAAGTAGGTAAACGAATGAATACAGGGTATCAGAATTGACCATGCCAAGTCAATTAACCACCATTCGGTCAACTATCAAGATTTTTCAATATGCAGAAAACTCACCGTAAAAATTAATCTACAGAGGCAAGTAACACATACCGAGCTATAAAAGTCGAAGTTGCAGCAAAGTTCGACTGATGCACAACACGGGGTGCAGTTCCATAGTATGTCATCTTCCATAAAGGCCCATGTTTGACCAAGAAATTATAGCTCCTGGGAAGTTGATTAAATGGCCATGGGGTATGATCTGACCATAAATCCGTGACAAACACCTGTGACACGCACTCTTAACAAACAGAACATGATCAACAAACATATATTACACACCCACTGACTTCCTTCTCCCCTATTTTCTATTTTTTGGTTTGCTATAAAAATTGTCCCCGGGAGGGGGGGAAGAAAAAAGAGCATGAAAATGAATCACTGAATCTTATCTCACCCCAATTAAGCCCAACAGCTGCATTACTCATTCAACCATACATTCTCATTTTATAATGCCCCTGATAACAAAGGGTTCAATAATCAAAAACTTCATCCTACTCTCATCCCACGTTGTTTAACAATCAAAAGACAGGTTTTGAAATCACATTTACAACTATAATGCATTATAACTGACCTGATATTCATCCCCAAATTCTTCATTAAACGCTGCTTTTATAGCTTCGGCTGAAGCTCGGTGACCACCACCAGTATCACTCATCAAAATAAGAACTTTTTTCGGGTTTTCTGTTTCCACACCATTCAATGGCAAGCCATTATCCTCCAAAACACCACACCCATCTTCTCTTAAGCCATTATTATTGTTCCCAGCGCCATTATTATCCCTCGAACCGTCATCATCACCGTTACCAATTCGAACCGAAGCAAACCCAATTGGGATTTTCTCACAGTGGAACCTAATGGCTCTATTAAACTCACTCACAATTCTCCGAAAGGTCGAACCGCCTCTACAACTCAACTTCAACGAAGCACCGACCTTGGACTTTGTCTTAGTAAACGATCCCCCAAACCCATCAAAGAACAAGAAATTGGACGTGGAAGAAGCATACCCATCTGAGCCAAAGCTTCGGAGACTCGAAATGAATGGAAAGCTACCCAATTGGGATACAAAATCATAGACGGTACTGGAATCATAGGTTACAGTCGAAGGGTTATGCATAGCTGCGTTCCTGTGTTGCAGAGTTGCTAAATATGAAAAAATAAAATAAAATAAAATAAAATAAAAAAAGCAAAACTTAATAATCAGTTCATTGGTAATCTTATCACGAAATAACAAATGGGTTTCTTCGGAAACGCAGAAAGACAATATTTTGAGAAGAGAACAAGATAAAGAAAGTACAATAGTAAGACAGGGAAAGAAACAGAAGAGTTGGGTTTTGGAAGTTCTGGCTGTAAAAGAGAGAGAGAAAGTGGGTTTGGAGAGAGAGAGAGAGAGAGAGAGCGTCTCCTGCGGAGGAGTTTTGAGGCCACAGAGAGAGGATTTTAGTATGTGCGTGAGAGCGCGTGTATGTGCCTGAAAGAGAGGGATGGATATTAATATGGAAACTAAGAAAGACACAGAAAGAAAGCGAGAAGGTAGATTCTCGGAATTTGGAAGAAAATGCGCTTTGCGCTTTGTGTTTGTACTAGATGAACAGCACCTAAATTTTGATTTCTATTATAATCTGTATGGTTTGGATTTGGTTTTGGGTTCGGTTGGGTTCGACTCCGTCATACACAATTCACAACCTCACCAACATTTGTATGAGTTTTATCGTCCGACATCCAGTGAGGCCCACCACAGTTTCCCATTATCTCTATGAACAAATGGGTGTTTGCCACGTCATTACTAGTCAAACTGCATGTCCTCCGTCCATTTCATGAGCGGTCGATTGTTTTCACAGTGTGAGAAAGAATAACAGACGGATAAAAATGTGAAATGCCAAAAAAAAAGTCCACAAGATGGGATTAGCATTTTCCAGTGAAAACAAAATTTAATCAAGTATCAGAAAAGAAACACTTGTCATCCATACGAAGATTGACCTTTAATATATATATATATATATATATACTCATCTATTTTTCCACAAATTATCCTACAATTTCCAATGTTCTTCAAGGGACGGCTAATCACAAAAATCACAATTTTTCTAAATAATGATTTTAAGCTGGAATTCTAAATAAATAAAATCTACAATTTTAACCAACATTCATGTTTTTTTTTTTGTTTTTTTCTTTCTTTGTTTTGTTTTTGGTTTTTCCAATGCATTAAAATGGGTTGTGTTATGCTTAGAAACTTTGGACACCTCCATATGCAATGGTGAGAACCAATTGGTTGTGAAGAAGAAAGAAAGACCGACCATGACTTGGAAATTGGAATGAAGCGTTGGCAGGGAATTTCAAATGAGTAAGTGCACGCCGCGGTCGCTCCACTCAAGTCCACGTGATATTCATTTTACTTATTGAATTGCAGCTTAAAATTCGGCACAAGTCGTTGCTGACTCGCAGCCCACGTGGCACATGCAATTTCAAAAGCCTCGTGTGTTGCTCACTTGTTCTGTTCGTTCACCGTCCACTGCAACTCTAGGCCCTATTCCTATTTGATTACTTTTTTTTTGTTTTTTTTTCTCTTTACATTTTTAAATGGCATTTTACTATTTTTTTTAGTTTTGAAATTTTACAATTTATATTTTCAGATATGACCCATCTTCAATTTTTCATACTAGTAACAATGAACGTAATTTATAGATTCTAAATATGCAATATAATAAAACATAATTTAATGTTATATTAAACCATTAACATCATTTCAATCTCATTTCTGGCATTGTATTTGTTAGATGAATATGCATAAAATCAAAAATTGAAGGTTTAATATGATAGGTTTTAAAATCAAAGGTATAAATTATAAAATTTTGAAATTAAAAATACCAAAATGTAATTATCTCCATCTTTTAATAATGAAGGAGAGAAGTACACAAGGCTTCAAAGAGTATTAGGATTTTGGACGGTTACAATTATTCTTTTTTTCCAACCAAAAAAAGTGAAGGAAAGAGGCATTTATGAACAAAAATATGTTAAAGTTTTCAGGATTGGCCCACGAATAACTCAGTCCAAAAGAAAACAAAAGAACACGGCCCAAATTGGGCTACTTTCTCCTTTTTCATTATCCATCTTTGGAAAATTAAAAAACCATATACCTACTTCTAATGTAAAATTTTCAAATGTATGTGCCAACAATATTCCAGATAGTTTTTACCATTTTTACTTTTTATTTCTTAATTAGCATGAATATCTTTTTGAAATTTGTAAACCATGCAACCTTAATCCAAAACTTTTACAATGCGACTTTCCAATGGTTAAAGTGCAAGTGTATTGCACTTGAAGAGATTCTATTTTATAAAGTAGAGGCATAATCATATGAAAATTATGTTATGGTTAAAATAGTTTAGCAAATAAAAAGTCACAGTATTAAAATTTTGAACTAATGTTCCACAATTTGCAAATTTAGAGTCTAGTTTGGAAAGTTTCTAGTTTGGAAAGTTTCTAGTTTGAAAAGTATCAACATTTTGAAAAAAAATTGATTTTTAGGAATCAATTTTTTAAGTAATTTTTTTTAAGTGTTTAGTTAGTAATAGAAAATTTAGCTTATTAGAAATTTGTCTTCACTAAAATATAAAGTAAGTTTTTTAGAAAATTTCAAAATGACACATTTTTTTATAAGAATAAATTTCCACTTTTTTTAAAAATTTGATTTTTATGGACCCATAGTTTTTCATTTTTATAAACTTTCCAAATACTATAAAGATTTATTTTATTAGATAATTTTAGATTTCCATTGATTTTGATACAGTTCAATTGGGACCTTAAAAAAAAAAAAAATTGTACTAATTCGATATTAGATAGTTTAGAAGTGATAAAGCACACAAATATTGAAAGTTAAAACTACATAAAGTATTTGCGTCAAAAATCCATTTTGACAACAACAAAACTAATTTGCATAAAAAAAGAGTGTGCATAAAGTTTATTTGGCAGTGGAAAAAGTAAGGAGTTTTATTTCCTTCATTGTTGTTGGTGGCTTTTTAGGCTTTCATTAGTTAGTTTTTTTCCTTTTTTTTTTTGGGGCTTAAATTAGTTTGATAGTCAGAATTCTTATGATCCTATGGACTAAAAGGGGCAAATCAACCTAATGATTCACAAACTTGTAAATCGGAAAATTTTTTAATTATATATATATATATATATTTATATATCGTAACAAGAAAAGTTAAACCAAAAATAAATGCCGGTTTTAAACACACACAAAACATTTCACGTGTATATTTTGCACTTTCTTTTTTCTTTTTTTTTTTTTTCCTTTGGTAATAGGTATAACATGGGTGCTCAGCTTCTTAGAGACTCGTATAAAGTAACATCAAAAGAGCAAAAAACGAGAAACATAAAAAGCACAACCAATATCACAATTACCATTTTTTTCAATTTTTTTTTTTTAAATGTTATGAATTAAGAACAAAAGTATTTTGAAAATTAAGTTCTTTGTAAGGTTGCATCAATGTCTTTCAATGCATAAAACTTGTTCACCTTATAGAAGGCAAAGAAATCTAGAATTCCCAATTTACTAATAAGATCCAATATCCATTTTGATTCGTCAAGCAGCAAACTGAGCAGGAATGGAGCATAAATGAACCTTTCAGGTGGTCCAATTATTTTGTAATTTTGCAATGATTCATGGGTAGACGGTATTACCTTTCGTGTGGGCATTTAAGAATTAGAATTATTTTTTTTTATTTTCTTTCAAATAAAAGCGAAGCACAAATAGTACTTGTGTAGCTTTTGAATTATATGCTTGATCTCATCCTATACAACCAATCCATATGCTCTAATCCACTATCTTCAGTAAGTTTCAAAACCTTATAATAACAAAGGGAATGTCCTATCCTTTTAATTTATTATTATTTTTTTCTCAGTGTCCATTTTAAAGAATATATGCAGCCCCGACCCTTGAAAATGAGTTCACAATCATGGCCGTTTCTCCTTGTGTGGCAATTTTCGAGAACTACTTGACCGATTGTACACTAAGAAAATATCTTTTTACCCATAATTAAAAAAAAAAAAAAAAGTTGATCATTTTGGGAGACATCCCATTATCTCAAAGGATATTTCTTGTCTACCTCAATTATGGAGCAATCATCAGATAGATGTAATTCTGTGTAAGCTTATACCTCATTGGGCAGGTCAAAAACTGTTCGGTTTCTAAGAAAACACCTTCATTTTTGTGGAATTTTCTTTTTATAGATGGGTTAAGAACTAAGTATATAAGCGACTAACAAGGAATAGTTTATCTCCAAATATGAACTTTCAACTTTAAAAATATGTTTTAAGATGTACATATGCCTGTGTTTATACACACACACACACACACACACACATATATGTATATATATATATATATATATGTGCGTGTGTGTGTGTGTGTAACTCAAATAATAGGACGGTTTTGAGAGCAAATCCTGTGTCTAGCTCTCTATAGTTAATACTAAAAGTTAGGCTTGTTTTCGTCCATGCCCACAAATAGTTGTTTGCCACAAAAGCTTTTCTAGACATGAATTTGATATAATATATGTTAATGATAATACCATACACCTAATATATAGCCAAGATCACCTTTCAACAAACGCCTTCTCAAAGTACCTTGTCTGTTGGAGATTTGTCTCTAACATTGCTAAAATTTGATCACTGAAGGATCAACTTATTTTTGTTAGCCATTCAAAAAAAAAAAAAAAAAAAAAAGAAGGAAAACTCATTTTTGTTAGCCTATCAAGTTGCAGTGCCAGAAAGCTGGAAGCCTAGGATTTTTTTTTTTCTTTTTTGGGTAATAAAAGCTAGCTCTAGTTGCTGCTTAAAAATCATCGGCAAGTATAAAATGCATGTTGAGATAAGGAAGCAAATTGACTAGGTAAATTCTAAATCACAAAAGATATATATATTTATATATATATATATATATATATATATATATATATATATATATATGTTTTAGATTTGATGAGTTTATTAAAAAATAATTTAATATAGATTTAATAATATATTAAATTTATCTTAAAAAAAATAAATTTTATAAGAAGTAGTAAATAATAAATAATACATTTTTAAATTTTCAATTTTTTAAATATTTTAATAAATATTAAAAAAAGTTTTAATAATTTTATCATTAAATTGTGCCTATATAAGCTTAATAAAATATATATAATAATATATTTTTATTGAACAATGCTGATCATCTTGTGTTATGATTGATATCCAATTACATACAATTCATTCATTAAGTATTCTAAACCAAATTATATGTAATCAAACATTAATAAAATAAAGCTTTATATCTCAATTAATTTCAAAAATATTAATGTATTCAAATTCTAAAACTAATAATGGATTAGTGAAAGAAATTGTTGTTCGAAACATACAATAATAATAAATATATGTAGAATAGATATAGAAAAACAAGTAGCTAAATGGGTAACATCTCCTTATCAAAAACTTGAGGCGGAAATTTGCCCTGTCCCAGGCGCCCAACTTGATCAAACCATACATGCATATAAGAGCCGGATAGAGTAGAGTGACAAGAGAGCACCAGAAGGCATAAAGTTACCCGTCACCTAACAAATGCATGCACTTGGGATCCCAAAAATCTCCAACTTTTCCAACTTTTCCCAGCAGTCACAAATCAAAGTTCATCCATGAAAACTGAGCTTTCACGCTCCCCAAAGGGGATTTGGTTTGGAGGCAAAACCCCAAATCCCCTTATTAGCGCCTACTTTATTTAGGATTCCTTGCATATAACTTACAAAGATCACTGGTTAAATTCCAAGTAACTGGAATATACTGACAGTGATCCAAGCCCATCAATGTCTAATTGAGTAGGTTGCAAAGTAGGTAAATTGTTTATAAAGGTTCAAAATGTAAGTGGGTCGTCGACAGTCTATTAAATTATACAGCATAATTAATAAGATTATGTAGTATATATATTACAATGTTTCTTCAAAAGAAATGTGACAAGAAAGAAAGTATTATAAAACATACCATTACTGTGTTTAAGCACAGGGGGAAAGCGAAAAGGGTAGGGTTACTATTTTGCTTCAGTCGGCATTGCAAGACGCCAAGTTTAAGCATAAATATATGAAAGTTAAGAATGCCGACTCAAATTATTATTAATATCATAGCTAGTGATTTACCAAAAATATCACAGCTAGTGAACAGCGATGAATATTGATAAAAATCCCATTTTTTTCATTGACTCAAATAGCTTTCTAAGCTTTTAAAAATGGGGAATATTATAGAGGGTGACAATGACAAATTGAAAATTTAATTCCACGTAGCTAATTTCTCACTATGCCACCAAGGATGGATGTCCTAATTTTCTAGTCAACATAATTTCAGACTTATTGAGACCCACATTCAATTTATGGATCTTTAAACTTTTATTCCTTTTTCCTTCATTGCTTATGACTTTGGTTAAGTTGAAATCCATCGGCTTCATCATATTTGTCTAACTATTTTGGGAGCTGAGAGACATACTTGTCTCCATCAAAGGAATTAATGGTCCATTGGTCATCACCCTTTTAGTACTCTTTGACATTTTTGTAATGGATTCATTGACCATCTGTTATAAATTAATTAGAAAAAAGCTATGCAAAGAAAGATCGACCTAGTTTCCTGGGGAATAAGGATCATGATTCATTGACCACTAAAAACAAAGGAGAGGAAGATAGAGATCAAAGGCCTAATCTTGTAGGAAAAATTGAAAGGAAAGAAAAATCGAAGTATGTGTATGTGATGAATTCCAATGGGATTGATATAACAAAAAGAATGCGGTAATTATTCAACTATATCTTGTAAAGTTTGAAAATTATAATTTGAATATTGACAAACAACATTATTATTTTAGAATATTTTCTATTGTCATACCACATGATATTATTAGTAGATATCATTTTTCTGTTACCAAAAATATATATGTATATATGTCATAAGACTTCTGATGCATATAATACTGTCAGGAAATTTTATTTTATTTTTTCTTATTACCAATATATATATATATGAAATTTTTTAAAAAAAAACAAATAAATAATAATTGGGATAGGGAATGTGAAAGAACCGATTATTCTTACACCTTGGATTCCCGTCTTGGTGAGCACAGGGTCTTTTAAAACTCAGCATCTTTGACATCAACCAATGTGCACAAGAAATTCAAATATGAGTGTCTCCATTTGTTCTTTTTCAAGTTTTCAACTACATCTTTTATATATCTACAATTATATATATCTTTATGTCTATCAATATGGAAATTAATGTAAATATCAATCATTATCTATAATAAATCATATTATTCTCTATGATTGTGATTACAATTAATAGGGCTCATTTGTTGTAATTCTCTGCAGACTTATATACACAAAATGTTTAAAGTAAAATCTTAAAACTATTAAAAGCTTATAGCACCTATATATATATATATTTATTTATTTTTAGATTCAATTATAATCACGTAGGTTTTCAATTCAAAACTTCATAATAAAATCTCATTCCCTACTTTATTAAAAAAATTATAGCACCAATAAATTATTGCCGCACGATAAAAACTGAAAAAAAATCGAAATACATGGGAAATGAAACAGTGGGTGTATGAAAATCAATGAGCTTAGTCATCCAGGCAAGTAAGATTGGTTCATACCGTGTGAACCCCCATCATTTGTTTTATTAGCTTTTTCTTCCGAAAATTGACCATGCATAATCGAAATTTTTCTTTGAATTCCTTGAGATTGAAAGTTCAATATACACCATGACTTTTTCTTTTGGGACAGTAATGTGAATGGTTTCGATTAGAAAAGTAAAGTGTACAATCAAAAATGATGAAACAGGTGCTAAGCATGACACAAGTTTTACAATATACATAGGTTTCTTTCATAAATCAAATTGATTTCTCTTATATATTACTATTTACTATAGACTTGAATGGGTTATCAAATTTATTTTGTTATTGGCTATTTAGGATATGGCAACATTAATTTATAGCATTTTATTTTATTTTCATATTTTAATACTAAAAATATAATAACAGAAAATAAACATTTTAATGGTAATCTATTAAATTATGATATAATATATAAATAATATTATATTTAAAAAAAACATTATTTTTTTTATGTTTTTTTAGCCCATTTAATATTAGCCCATAATAATATCATCAACAAACTAAAATTATTTATCAAATAATACATATTAAAATATTATTTATTAATATATTTATATGGAAAAAGTGCACAATTTAATGAATAAGTAATTTAAAAAAATAATTAAATATTATCACATTATTTGTAATATTATTTGATAATTTTATTATTTTTATAATATTATAATTATAAAATAAATTAGATAATCTACTTAATTAAAATTGTTAGTATAGAAATAAATTATATTGAAATTTTACATTTTTAATTCTCAAAATTTTTTTATATTTTCTTTTCATAATTGCTTAAAAAAAAAAAAAAGAGAATTCCAAACCTTTAAGCAAAAATAAAGTAACTTTAACAGCTTGTTTTTATTTTCTTGTTTTGTTTTTATTTTCCTTGGAAAAACTTTCTTAAAATTTTTAAACCCACAATTGGTTAAAAGGAAAAAATAAATAAATAAATAAATAAAATAAAAATCCAAAGGATGATTGGGTGGTGAAGCACTGGGTCACCGTAGGATAGACAATACTGTTATGCCGCAATAAGAAAGTACTTGCCATGGACAGATAACCAGCATTTCCATATATCGCCACGTCGGTTTGTGATGAGACCTGGGGACCACCCTCAAGGCCCTCCCTTTCCTTCACGATTCGAAGAAAAACACGCAAACGCAGTCTTCGTGCCGTGTCCTGACAGACCAGCCCACAAAGATGAAAAAGATCACGACCGTTCATCTTCAGTATTGGACAGTCCATGATTGATTGCCAAGACCACACAGGGCTCTCCTCTCCGCGGTCAGACAGTGACCTGCGGATCATTTTCCATGGAGTGGGCCCACACTCTGCCCGCAGTGGCTGACAGTATACGCTGGTCATTACGCTTATTATAACTCCCTTACCATTTTACTAAAAGCCAAAATATATCACATATATATAATGTATTATTCTTGTTTATTAATTTTTTTTTTTAATTACTTATATTTGGTTTATATTAATATCATTAATATTTGTTTGTTTTGTTTTGTTAGGAAGCATAACGCATCTTATTTTGGAAGGAAAATAAAATTAAATTTTTTTTCGAATTATATATAATGTCATAGGATAACAATAAGTGTCAACAAAGTTTATATTAAGGATAAAAATATAAATTTGTTGATATTTATGTCATTCTTATTTTAAATAAACTGTCTCGTTCATGAATATATATATATATATATATAGTTAGGTTTTTTTTCTGCTTTATGTTTCCGTCCGTCCTAGATACACTGCAAACTTGACGCCCATTATGAAATATATTTATTTAAAAGGTTTTAAAGCGAAATTTTATGTATGCTGTTTCAGTTTTAGGCATTTTTCCTATATGAGATGATTGCTTAATTAAATTTCATTTGATATTTTGTATATAAATTGGGCTTCAGATATGACATTAATTTTCTTTTGATATTAAAGAACAATTTAAATATATCATAGTAAAAAAATTGAAGTCAGTTAAGCAATTAATAAATTTATATAAAAAAAAATGAAATAGTCCAATTTGACTAGATTTTTATGTCGCTCTAATTCTAGAAGTTTGGCACTCGGGAAGTATATATGTCAAATTATAAATACAGTCACCACCGAATATTTACGTACTGAACTATCTATGTAATTGATAAGATTCACCACTACTATCTTTATTCCTTTCTTTTTTTTTTTTAACCCAAAAAAAAAAAAAAAAGGGGAAAAAAAGAAAAATCTGTTAAACACTGTATCAAGTGCACCTTATTTCGAATCAATAAGGTAGGATCTGCCAAATTAATTAGCTTGTAAGCTCTTGTTTGCAAACTTGTCAATGGAGAAATAGAAATTGATCAAATTAAGCAACACATTGTACGTCTAGATCACATAAATCAGAACCATAATTAACCATGCACAAAGAAGAAGATATATACATAACTGATATATCAGATATTGATTAAACACCGAATAAATAAAATAAATTATATATAAAATAAGAGAGAAGTTCATGCAACAATCAACATTCCAGTCGGAGATAAAAACCATTTTCAACAAACCCAAAAAAAAAAAAAAAAAAAATTAACTTTTTTTTTTTTTTTTTTTTCATGAATCCCGAGTTTTGGGGGAAGTAAGCGGGAACAGGGTCAAGAGCTCCGGTCGCTCGGACCCTCTTGGCGTACTCAGCGGCGACGGGTGCAAATAAAACCCCTTCTCAGCTATTGCCCTCTCCTCCTCCGAAACCGCCGGCGACGATGGCGACTCGGAGCCAGAACTCGGGAAGAAGAGTGAGTCAGACCCAAGTGGGGTGACCGGACTCTGAATCGGCGAGTCAAAGAGATGATGAGGTTGGCGAGGAGAGTGATGAGTGGGTGAGCTTCGGAGAGTAGCCAGGCTGAGCTTGATCTCCAGCTTTCTCATGGTCTGTCTCCGGTCTTGGAGCTTGAAAGGTGACCGGCGAGGGCCGGTTGGGTCAACGGGTATATTTGTGGGTTTGGGGGAGACTCTGGTTGGGAGGGTGAGAGGGAGTTTCTCGGAGTCACCGGATAAACCGGTCAGCTTCTGGACTAAGTCCCTGAAGGTATTAGGGTCTGCTTGAACAAAGGTTGTTGGTGTTGGAGATGTTGGTGATGGTGAAGAAGAAGAAGAAGTAGTCATGTTGTTATGAGGAAGCTTTTCCATCTTTTGAAAAAAATTAAAAAAATAAAATTAAAAAAATAAAAAGGTAGAAGAGAGGTTTTTAATTTTATCAAGGTAATAGAGATGTAATAGTTTCTGAGTTTTCAAGTAGGAAAAAGGAGATTTTCATGGTTATTTTTGCTTTGCTATTTTCAGAGATGATAAAGGAAAGTGTGAGAGAAAGAGAGATATAGATTTTAGTCAGAGAGACTGAGAGAGTTTAGAAATTGGAAACGAATGTATAATAAAGGGCAATAGGTGCTATGAGGTTTTTATAATGGCGACTTTGAAGTTTAAAGGGTTTTTAGACAACTTTTGGTTGGATTTGATATGTTGTATATTATATTGTCTATATGTATGAAATATGGGTTAAGTACATGGTTTTTATAAATTAATTTAAATGAAAGTTACAGAGGAAACCTCTTAAACTGTAGCAAAATACTTCAGACTCATTAATTGCCCAGATAGAGAAATTGGGTGCCTTTTTTTGGGAAAGGAAAATGGTTTTCAAGAATCAAAAACTATATTAATTAGTTTAAGAAGATTTGAATACTATTGCATGACTTGGCTATAAGATATTATTAATGTAATTTTGAAGAAAGAGAAAATGTACAAGTCTAACAGTAAGATGGCAAATTGTTCCATTAAAGAATAATAATAATAAAATAAGAAAAAAGAAAAGCGAAAAAAGTAAAACAGTTGGTTAAGACTTGAACATTCAATTGTTAGAACATCAGTGATTTCAAAACCTCGAAAATAATTTACCACCATTTGTTTATTTAATTTTAAATACCAAATATATATTATCCTTTTGTTTCTATATATTTATTTATTTAATTTGGTGTTTAGATATTAATTGGTTAGGTGAGAACAAAAGTTTGCATTTCCATGACTTTTTCCCCATCATTTGATTAGGCTCTTCTAGATAAACAATAATTGAATTTTCATATTTGCTATCAAAATCGATATCTAATTTTAATCATTGCATTCAATCTTCCATTGTGTAAACCAAATAGTTTCTTCCAAAACTAAAAGTGCTAACCATCAAGTATAGTACTGAAGAGCTATATATTATATAATATTCTTAATATGCCTTTTATTTTTTTTATTTTAATTGTGTTTGATAAAGATCATCGATAAAATTGAAAATTGATATTTATGAGATCATGCATGGAAATTGTTAGAGCCTACAGATTAACTGTTTATCGATTTCAAATTCTCAATAGGAAAACTCTTAACTATGATATACGGGAAATTAAGAGAACTAAAAAAAAAAAAAAAAAAAATGCTGATGTAGAAGTCATGATCTTATATTCACATATAACTCCGACAAGTTTGATTTTTATTTAGTAACTGAGCATAAAAGTCTTGTTTCGATAAGGTTCAAAGTTCATCTATTTACGTTTGTATTATATAAATTGTAGCGCAGAGAATATCTATGTGTGAATGATATATACAGACACACATATGTGCACGAAGCTTCCCACCTATCTCCCTTCCTCTCCTTCTTACCCAAGGTAATAATAGTTAATAAAATCTCCTTCCTCTGCTTTTCCTATACATCCCTTATATGTATAACTTTTCTCCCCTTTTATGATGTTGTCTCTCATTCATAATCAATATTGGTATTACGTTGAATAAATATAAAATTCTAATAGAATATTATATGGGTGGTCTGTAATCAACAACATATGCTGTGTACCTTGAAAATATTGGACAGAATGACACAAACGTGAGATCCTAATAATTAAAATTAAGTTACTAAACAAATAAATTAGATATGAAGAGATTAGCGTTTACATCCACAAATCTTCCTGAATAAATTAGGAGAGATCAATTTTATATATATATATATATATATATATATAAACATATCTCCGGAAATAAGTTTCTTCCTGGATGTGCGAATCCAGCCTTTCCAAACAGGCCGGCATTGTAATATTGACAAAATTTTATGTATGGCTTTGATAAAGTGGATGATGGAAGCAGAGCAGGGTCGCAATTATTGTCCTACATGATTAAGAAGATGATGAACTTCAGGCCTGCCATGGCGGGTCCTTTCAAGGGTGCTATTGATCAGACTGTATATATGTCAGCAAGTTAAAAAAAGCTAAATAGCTGATAGGCATAATACATATATGTGGAATTCTTTTCCCACTGAAGACATAACGAGAACACTAACCCTTTTCAGTTTGAGAGAGAGAGAGAATGCACAAACATATACAAATATATATATATATATATACATAAATGTCTGTGTGTGCGTGTAGGGTTTGTCCATGGAATTCATGATTGTGCCAAAAGGAGATCCACGAATAACAGGATACTGTGCATACATACTCTTCTTGTCAATGCTTGGCCTTGTCCTGGTCACGAAGCTTGCCTTATTTTTAAGAAAAGAGATCCATAAAAGGGCTAGTTTGCTTTCGGGAGAAAAGAAACTAAGTACCTAATTAAACTAGAGATAATATATTATTACACATCTTTTTCAAGTTATATATATATATATATATATTTACTTGCTGACACATAAGCAAATCTTTTATTGACTGTGAGGGGAAAGTAGATCAATAATGAAGCACAAAAAGGTAAGAAATTGAAAGTATGTCAGGCATATTACCATATTAGAGAACCAAGAAGGAAACATGAAAGGAACAACTAGCTCAAAATGTTTCCCATTTACACCACTAATTAGACCTTTTAAGAGTGCAATTTAAACTTCTAATAAAGAAAACAAGTTTATTACGTGTTTAAAAAGGTTTTATAAAAGAAAGAAGGAGAGATAGATTATCCATACACATTGCAATTGTAACATCCATCTCATTTATGCAACACAGGAAACAATTTCTAGTTATGGATTGGAAAGTTGGGAGTAAATTGGGCTTCCTCACTGGACCAAACTTATAATTGGGCTTATCTTATTTAGAAGCCCACGATGAAAGGGCATAAACCCTAACCAAATAGGCAGGCCTAGTCTCTTCTTTGGTCTTTACTGCTTTCCTAGTTTTTTTGTTTTTTCTTTAAAAAATAAAAGGAAAAGTTACAAATTTTGAAATAGAAAAATTTTTCTTTTGCAACTCTCACCTAATTTCTTTTTATATTTTTTATCAGTAATTCCATGTTTATCCCCTTGAACCAGCATAGTTGAAATATTGTTCATTAGGTTTTTTGCTAAAATTTCTCCTCCTTAATTTATTAAAAAAAGAAAAAATAAAAAATAATGCCTCCTTGCAAAAAAAAAAATAAAAAAAATTGGAATTTAAAATAAAATTTTCATGTCTTTTTCAGCAATGTCGTGCCTTACAGAATTATACTGTATTTAAGAATGATTTTCTCACCGATTATTTTGCTTCGTATTTTGCATTCAATTTCAATATTCTGTATTTTTGTTTTCGATGTTCAGTTGAGATTATCTTATTGCGATTTTTATCTTATGGTAATCTTACCAATCAAAAATATATATTTATATATATATTTCGCACAAGGTTGGATCGGTGGTGGCTGGGTTTGGGCTACCTGATTTGTGCAATGACTCCCGGTTACGGGTCAGACTTCCCTTGGTCCGCCCGCTTTATGTACAAAACGTTGTACCCGACGTCAATCCAATTTGCTGATTCCGACCTGTTCTCTTTTTTTTTTTTTTTTTAAATCCATTTTTTCTTTTTTTGGGACTCAAATTGAAAATTATATTTTATTTATTTCAGAAAGAGAAAACGTAACAAGAAAAATATATTCCTAATTAAAAATATAATTTCCATGCCAAACAAAAGTTAAAAATATAATTTTTTTTGGTTAGGAATTTCTTTGGATTTTTATTTTATAATATTTTTTCTATAAGATTAACTTATTATTTTATTTTATCTTATTCGTTATTACCCAAGATTCCAAATAAGAGTACAGTTTGATTGTTATCTTATTTTATTTTAAATAAAAATTCTATCTCAATGAAAATAAATAATTAAATAAAGACATATAAACTAAAATTCGTGTTTTATAAAAAGTCAATTTGGAGGTTTACCCCCCAAAAAAAAAAAAAATCAATAAAGAAAGTTGATATTTCCAATAGGTCCTAAACATTTTCTTTGCTTTTGCTACATTGTTTTTCCGGTCCAATTTATATTTTTCTTCTTTGAAAACAAGGGAACTCACCGTAGCTTTGTGGCACTAGAAAGTCCACAATCCGCCTCCTTCGAAAAAATAAAAAAAAAAAACACAAACGAAATACCGTAAACTCTCTCAAGAACTATAACTTGAAGAAGAAGAAGAAGAAGAAGAAGAAAAAGAAGAGGAAAAATGACGAGTTGTATGTTATGTAGGCCAGTGGTTGTGGCCAAACCGATCCACAACAAAAGCCTCATATCGTCGACGAGGGCCGTAAATGGTGCTGGGTTTGTCGTACCTTGTGGTACAAATAGGAGTTATCCGTGTTCTAGGGTTTGTGGCGTGCGTGCGTCAATGGTAGACTCATTCGAAAGCTCCTCTAATTTCGTCAAGCGAATGGAACGAGTCTGGTTAATCTCTCAGGTATCTATCATATTTCTTTATCTGTATCCTTATATTTAATTCTTTTTTTTTTTTATGTATTAATTTCTAATTTATGTCTGGCAAAAAAGCATTTTGTTTAGTCACTTTAAATTTTTCTTGATGCTAGCAATCTGTTAACTTTGTCGATTGCGTGGGAGGAGAATTTTGGGAATATAGGGGCTTCAGCTTGTATATTCATTGACTGGGTTTGGTGTGTTTTGGCTTATACAGTCACTCTACTATCGAATTCTGTGAAATTAAGTCTACTAGTATAATGAGTTTTGGAGTAAAAATTACATTCGAGTTTCTGCTTAACTTTTTTTTTTTTTGTGCGGATTGGGTATCCAGATTTTAGTTGAGCAATGCTTCAAATTAATTGACATGTCAAAATTTTGTATTTGTATTTGCTTTTGTTATGACCATGGGAATGGGATGGGACACATAAAGGAGGTATGTGTTTCCCTGCAGAGTCTACACAAGAATCCTGTAAGCTTGGAAGGGCGTCCTGGAAATAATTCCAAAACCTTCCACTCTATCTCATTATAGCCATTTTTTGCAGGTAGCAAAAATACTGTTCCTTGAGTAACAATACAGTAAGACTAGAATGCATATGTTTCATTCTGGAAACTGAGCTTAGAAGAATTAGATTATGATATCGGTTTTGGGATAAGTTTCAAAGGAAGTTTACAATAATCAAATAGGAGAACCTGAAGGTCGTCAGTTCAGCTATAACTCTTTGGATATTCCTAAGGTTGTATTTATGATATGGTATCTAGTTGTTTCCTAACTCTGTGTTTTCTATGGATATATACAGCAACCAAGTCCAGTTGCTTGTTCATCTTGCAACTCAAATGGGAATATTGAATGCAAATGGTGTGCTGGTACGGGCTTCTTTATCCTTGGTGATAACATGCTCTGTCAAGTCCCTTCCAAAAATACTACTTGTGTAATATGCGCCGGAAAGGTAAATAAAATTGTCTAGAGCAATCGCATCATGCTATCATAATCTGTTCCTACAACATAATGAATGTCTAATGTGTAATTTTATAGGGATCAATGTGCTGCTCCGATTGCAAGGGGACTGGTTTTCGTGCCAGGTGGTTAGGGGAGCCTCCTATATCCAAATAGCAGCGTTCTTCATCAGGCTGTTGAAAGCTCTAATTCTCGAGGCTGTAAAGGCATCATAGCGACTTCTTATTCATTGTCTAATATCTTATACGATGACAGCTGCTTTGACGCTATACTACGGGTTAAACCTTCAACTGTTTTAACTTCGTAGTTAACAATTCATCCCCCAAGACACAAGACATGATACTGTATTCTATTCATTAAATTCTTGGAATATAAAATAATGTTTTTACAGATTTATAATTTAAGTTGTTTAGCATCGTTAGTACCTAAAAAAAAAAAAAAAAAAAAAAAAAAAAAAAAAAAAAAGAACAAGAAATTTCTATTCAATTCTGTTTCATTAATTTTTTTTTTAAATAACGTGTCAGCATATACATTAGGGGAAAGCATATTATATAAGAGGGTGACTTCAGTCATAACTGTGTCATGTACCAACCGGAAACGTCACTTAAAATCGACAAGAATTGCATTCCACAGAGTAATCTTAAAATGTAAATCATCTATTCTTCTCAAGAACTGGGGAAATGGTAGGACGTTTAATCTATGCTGTTGTCCCCTTTCATAATACTGAGGTGCTTCAACTAAATCATGAAAGTCTATCAGTTGCTTTGGATTATAGCCGAGAAGAGTAATTCGTTAACATCTTCAGAGCCTGAAGCATGCGTATCATCCCCTGCATCAAATAAACGCCTGCTTTAACATTGCGCACAAGTACAGCTATTTGGCTACAAAACAATAACACATTTAAAAAGGAGCTTCCTTTTTTTGTATTTCTCTCCTAAAACATTCAGTCGTCATTGCAATAGTGAGTCTCAAAACCATAGCAAGGCAAAAGTCAAAGTCACTAGACTATGCATAGCCAAAATGCCCTCATAAAAGAGAGAGGGGGGGGGGGGGGGGGGGGGGGGGGGGGGGGCAAAAGTCAAAGTCACTAGACTATGCATAGCCAAAATGCCCTCATAAAAGAGGGGGCGGGGGGGAGGGGGGGGGGGGGGGGGGGGGGGGGGGGGGGGGAGAAGAACCAGATTCTATTAGAGATCAACAGACAAACTTTAGAAAATATCAATTTCCATCCTTTGCCTATGTACATGCATACTAAAAACACCATTTCCTCCACGGATGGTGCATGTATTTTTGAAAACAGAAAATTTGTGAGTGAAACCCGTTACCTGTGCCTGATCTGACTTGAGCTGTCCACTCATCAATTATCTGCATGATTAAGTTGAGCAAAATTAGTGAACATATTAGACTGCCTTCTCCACCTGTTGTGTGTACAGGCAAATACAGAATGAAGTGACTCAAAATATAGCAAGGCCAAATTAACTGGAGAGCTACAGCTATATAGCCAAGAGCAAGTCTCCAGTAATTATAAACAAAGCCTTGCCATAGGTTCAATCTCGGTTGCTTGCTGGCAAATGATGCATATACTTTAGACACCACTTGGAAATTACACAACCTTCAGAATCAGTGTGTGAACGGCAACAAAATGATCCTCCAATTTGATGCCAACTAGTATTAGGAGACATGTGCAGATAAAATACAAGCTTGCCACCATTGATATTAGATTAAGCTCATTCTAGTTTAACATCACGAATACACTATCAATGTAAAACAAAATAATAATAATAAATGGAAAACCTGGTTGAAATTGGCAAAAGCAGAATCGCTAGAATCACCGTCGTCTAGGGGAATGCCCATGGATGCTTGCATCCGCTGCAGTGCATTTCTGTTCCCAACAAGAACTGTCCGAGCCTTATCAATCAAATCCTGCTCCCCCCAGAAAATACAAATCAAAATCAAAGGAAAACCCAACATAAGAAAATGGTAGAGCAAGAAGCCAAAGAAATTGACATGGGTGAAAATTGAGTACTCAAACAGAGTAAAAACTGAAAGGTACCTGTTTGGCAGAAAGAAGTTCGCGGCACTGCTCTTTCAAAGCCGATACATCTTCATGAATCTTCTTTACTCTATAAACCAGCTTCATTGGGTTTGCCTGAAAACAGCCATTCAAAATCACTGCATTTAGTCATCTAGAGGTATAACCAAAAAAAATAAAAAATAAAAAAAATTGAGATTCGGAAAGAAAAGAAACTGAGAAAATAAAAAGATTGGGAGGTTGAGAATTTTGGTACTGACATTGTCAGGGTAAATTTGTTGGAATTCCCTCTCGAGCCTGTTCTGAACCAGTGTGAGATCGTGGTTGGCTTTCGTCAATAGCTTCACCAAACCATCCGTCGCTTCATGGTGTTCACTGGAACGCCCCATTTTTCCCTCTCCCCTCCCCTCCCCTACCTAGGGTTTTCAATTTCTCTCTGTTTCAAACTTTATCAATTTCCCCCGCCTCCTATCCTGATTCTCCACTTTGCTTCTTGTATCTACTTTTTTCAAATCTTCACGGGCTCGGAGCTCTTCAAAACTCGCCGGATCGATAAGTAAGTTTCATTTTTATTTTTTTAATAAAAAAGGTGGCACTCCATAATTTTCTAAAACAAAGTAAAATATAATTCTTACATAAATATTTAGCGGCTCAGATGAGTCTTAGTAATTGTACGGTTCAGATTAGGCGTGGTTATAACGTGCCAACTCCATGCTGCCACGTGTTTGTACGGTGGGGACCGACTCGGTTACCCGGATTTACAATTGGATAGTCCCCGTTTTTATAGTAGCCGGGTCGGTGACTAAGAGAAGCCTCTGGCAGGAGCCATGGGAAGCGAGGAAGAGAGGCTTCTGGAGACCCAACTGGAGGACCAACTACATGAGCAAAAAGACTCTCTCACCGCCCTCAAAGATGCCATCGCCTCTGACCCTAACAATCCCGAGCTCCTCGAGGTATCAGTATCATGCCCGTTTCACATTTAATCTACCGAGAAATTGTTGAAAGTTGTGAGATCATAGGTTTTCCAAATTCTGAAATAAAATAAAATAAAATAGAATAAATTACGGGACAACCATTACTTGGTTTATCTATCGGGATTTGTTGTTAGAATAAAGTGCTTGCAACGTTCAAAACTCTATTGCACAACTTCTTTGATTCCGATTTCTATATTTTCAACATTTTAACAGTAATTACATAAATTTCTATTTTCGTTTCACTAATTGGTCAGAAGCAATCACACTGCTATTTCGAATTCTTCTTTGGCCCAGTGGCAAAAAGGGGCCTGAGGATTTTTGTATATAAAATGTAGAAAACGAACCATCTTCAAGTTAAATTGAGATTAAATTGGAAGAAATGGCATCGCACCTGCGATTTTGATCTGTTTTACTACAAGAGCTTTGAATGATATTAACAATGTCAGCATGTTTCCATTATAGTTGTTGCAAAACTTCAAATTTTCAAATGTCTGGATTCGTAGTAGGATTTTGAGTTGTATGTGCATGACGTAATAGTGGAACTGAACTTAATAATAATGTTCGTATTTTTCCTGTTGCTCTCTAAAGGTTCCTATTACTTAGTTGCTACAAGTAATTTTATGTCTTTTCAGATTTATGAGGAGCTTGTTCAGGGAATTAAAGATGCTGAGGAGGGGCTTTTCCTCTTAAAACGTGCAAGGTTACTTCGTGAAGTTGATGCAACACTAGATGGTTCTGGTCATACCGATGAGGATGTCAAGCCTGAACCTTTGCAACCTGAACCTTTAGAGCCTGAGCCTTTGCAGCCTGAACCTTTGGAGCCCGAACCTTTGGAGGACCCCAATTACTCTATTGGTTCTAAATGCAGATTCCTCCACACTGATGGACGTTGGTATAATGGTCAAATTGTTGGGTTGGACAATTCAAATGTTGCAAAGATTTCTTTTCTCACTCCAACATCAGAAAACATGATGGTAAGTATGGTATCTGATCCTTTATCCACCTACCTTTTGTATTTTTATTAAGAAGAAGTTATCTTTTTTAGCTGTGTGAGATACTACAATTTCTTTCATGCAGATTTCTGTGAAAGTGACTTATGCTGATCTTAGCATTTTATGTCGTTTTCCTTAAAACATTTAGGAGAGATGTCTTACTCATGGCATGGCATGATGTTTGATTTTGTTAAATAATCAATGCAACAAGGTCATGTAGTAAAATGGCTCAACTCTTTTCATCTTTTCTTTTTTGTTCTTATAAAAATTATGATTTAGCATGACACTGTTCACTAAGACGATGTACAGAAATCCCATGAAATTTGGTTGGCCTTAAGCTTTAGCTTTCTTTATGATCTACATTTTGGAGTTAAACAAATGGTGCTTGCCCTCCACTGAACTAACGCCGGAAACTCAAACTGCAGATTTGCAAGTTCTTTCTGCAGCAACGATGTCGATTTGGTAATAAGTGCCGTTTATCACATGGTAGGTTGGAACCATATATATTTATAGACCAATCAGTGTGGCTAGTTGTGCTATTAAATCCCATTATCCTTGTGCTTGCATTGTTATTACCATTGAGAGCAATGCATGTATGAGATGATTGGTGGGTATAGTCTGGCGATATTTAAATACGACATTAGATCACAATAGGAAAACTTGTTGCATTTACTTCCAGAATAAAAATAAAAGCTATCAATGTGTAGCCTCAATTTAAAAAGCAAAGCAAATAAGCAATTCTGGTCCGCCAAAAGAGCTATGAACAACTTTGTTGACTTACTACTTTTCATTCAATGCAGCTGTTGCCTAATAAATCTTGGCAACTTTATTTTTAATTTGCTCATTGTAGTTATACAATGTGCTTTTCATTCTCAAAACTGTTATGATAGATGTCTTAAGCTACATATAGCATTTTCCCCTTATGTTTTCAATACTTATAGCTGCATGCATATTGCTGTTTTTAGTCTGCTTATTGCTCAGCTGTTTTCTTGTCATATCTTGAATTCTCTGTTATACATCCAGAGATAGTATGTTAGAGTTGATGTAGGTTTAATTCTACAGGGGTTGATGTCCCATTGCACTTCCTGAGAAAATACATTCCAACAGTATGGAATCAGTCACTGGTAGGATCCAGTATTTGGGCACTCACTGACAAAGGTAGGCCATGGAGGGAAGCTGAGCTTGAGTCATGGGATGACATACTTGGGGAAGGGAAAGTGGTTTTTCGAGATGATGGAACCTCTGCAAAACTTGGTGAGGAAGCTATAACATTATCTGAGTATGCTGAAGTGAGTGATGAGGAAGAAAGCGATTCTAGCTCAGAACAATCTGATTACAGTGACGATGAGGAAGGGGATTTACAAGGTTTGGGATTTCTAGAAAGCAGCAACCTGCAGAGGGGCATCCAGAAAGATACCGTTGTATTTGCCAAGTGGGAGAACCATACCAGAGGTATAGCTTCCAAGATGATGGCCAATATGGGTTATCATGAAGGGATGGGTTTAGGTGTTTCTGGACAGGGAATGTTGGATCCTATAAATGTGAAGGTTCTTCCTCCTAAGCAATCTCTTGACCTTGCTCTTGAGTCTCAAGGAGCAGAAGAGAGTAAAGGTAATCAAGAGAATCGGGGGAAGAAGCGGAGCAGAGGTGGTAGGAAGAAACGTGATAAAAAGTATGCAGCATTGGCTCGGGCAGCAAAAGAAGAAGAAGAATCGACTCCAGATATCTTCAGTCTTATTAATAATCAACTTGCAATGCATGGTGAAGCTTTAAATGGCGGGTCACCAAAGAAGCAGCATCGAAAAGGTACAGAGGAGAAAAAAGTGGACCGGCGAGCTTTGGTTGCATATGATGACGAGATGAAGGATTTGAGGATGCGTGTAGAGAAGCTTGAAGAGATGGTTAACAGAAACAAAAAGGAGAAGGTGGTTTATGAGGCAGCTATGAGGAAATTAACGGAGACTCGGAAAGCATTAGCAGAGGCTGAGGCAGCTCATGCATCTGCATCCAATGCTGTTGTCAGCAAAGAAAAAGAGAAGAGATGGCTTAAATTTTAGAACAGGTTTATATTTATAATTTCTTTATGTAATAGTACATTGCTCCAAGAAAATATTAGGTCAGGATTTTCTGCGTAAAATTAATTATCTTTTAGAGTTTGTTTTTCGTTCACTTTTTAATTAACAAAATCACTTATAATTTAGATGGTAATTTCAAAACAACTATAAAGTGTTTTATACCATTTATTATTCAAAATGTGAAAATAAGTATATGATGGTGTGAGAAAAGAATGGTTGAATTTAGTACGTTACGTGAAATCTTTATTATATATCCAGTGTATAAATAAAATATTTTACCTAAAAGTAAGTAACTAGATCAGGCAAATATTCGTTGATTTACCCGCCCTGCCCCGCCACGTGATGCTGCATATTCTTACCTTGTTAAATTGACTTTAGTCTAGAAAACGAGTCTATTTCTTTTTATATATTACTTCTTAGAAGATGCGAAAAGGGTAACAGGTTATGATTATCTATCTACGTGGACTTTTTTGTTTTTTATTTGTTGCAAATTATGAGCATTGGCTAGCTTCTTCTGGTGATCACGTTGAGAAACCTATTTGAAGAACTCTTGTAGGAATGGCATGGTCAATAAAATGTTGCATAACCAACAACCGTTCCATGTTTAACAAAATACCAATCATCAGGCAGTCAAAATGTTGTGGATTTTAAACTCTACCTTTTATCTTCTCGAGATTAGATTAATTATATAGACTAAGCAATGAACGTTTCCTGGAAATATTTCAAGCATCTGCACGTAAAAGAATACGGGCAATTTCTGCATTGAAGTCCTATTTCATTCACTTTAGAATCTACCAGAGAAAAAACCATTTGATGGCTCACACTCTCCTATGAATCCTTATGAAGTTGGTCGTATTCAAGGCAATAGCAGCTGAGCATGCATAAGCCCCACCCGAGCACGCTGCTGCCGCTACCAACAGAAGCGCCTTCCACTGCCTTCCAGACACAAGAATTGCCACTGCGACCATCGCTATAGCAATTGCAGACAGGGCAATTTTCCATGTCTGGAAAGCTTTGACTGCATTTCTACAACCTTTGCAATGGATTACATGCCGGAAATATCTGTTGTTCAAATTCGGAACATGCATCGATCCAATTCCTCCCTTGGCGGGTGCAGAGGCTGAAACACCAGCAACTAGTCCTGCTGGAGCATGTTCTACTACAGCAGGCTCTTTAGGCAATAATATGGTGCTGTGTCCAAAATGGTAAGGCATACCGTGACCAACTTTGTCCATCCACTTCCTGTATTCAGCTACCCATGTATCCGAGGACCTCAAATTAAGGTAAAGCTCTTTTGTGGGAACTTTTTCTTTGATGAGAACCTCGTTTTGGGACGAAAGGAATCCCATATCCTGCTCAAAGACCTTACATGCATTCTGATGGAAGTACCATTGCGGAAACAATTTTATCAATGGGGATCTTTTTGTACCTCCAAACCTCACAATAAGCATAGATTTTCCCTGTCCACTTGGTCTACAGAGGAACAGACCAGTAAAGTAGTCCTTTTGTCCGTTCTTGTCAACAATTTCCCTGTTATTCTGAAGCACGCATGGTGCTTCGAACCGTAAGAAGTTTGGCAATGGTTGATCCGTTGCCTTTCCCCACCACCCTGCAAATCCCCGATTAGAACGTTCGGTCACCTCGAAACCCAGTGCTTGAGCATCTTCCCTCTTTGCAGTCCAATCTGTTCTGTCATGTGAGATTGGAATGTGGGCAGGATCCATAAGATTCTCCAGAAGTATGGAATGGTCATATGGGAGTTCATGGATTGTTGAAATATCTTGAAACCCTGGCCTCGCGAAGTTCTCAAACCATGGTAGTTTACTTGGGTTTGGTGGTGTTTTCTGAGACATCCAAACCCACACAACCCCTTGGGAGTCCCTAACTTCATAAGTTTTAAGGCAGGCTGATCGAGGAATTTTGGCATCAGCAGGAAGCTGTAGTTTCAGCCATCGGACATCATTCACCATGTGGGATTATAAGGAAAAGCAAAAGCAAATTCATTTTTAAACAAAATGTATAGAACGAGGTATCATTTAAAACCAACCTGAGGTATCTTTACGCATTTTCCATCCCCTTGAAATTGCCAACCGTGGTACAAGCATTCCAGTTTTCCATCTATCAACTGCCCTTCTGAGAGTTTTGCCAGCCTAAAAACACACACAGCCCAAAACTTGTGTTATTCATGGACTTCCATAGAAGTTTGTGAATCGAATAGATCATGAGTTGGAAACTAATGTCGAACTACAAGAACCTTAACCCAAATTAGATTTATGGAAACCAACAAGTTCTAATTTGGATTTTGCGACAATGAAGCAAGGCGATCTATGGTTTTGACAAGGAGGGAACAGAGCAATCTATCTTAAAACTATGCTGCTTTTTGTTTCTTTTCATCACTATCCAAACTGCTATGGTACTTGATACAACAACTTCAGACTTAATAAGTTTTAGTTTTTCATGAAGTTTTCTTCAGCAACAATCAACAGGTCAAGGTAAAGTTTACCTGTGAGGACAGCGATCTTGGTAACAGCGAAGCTCCCCAGCCCCATCACGATACAATACAAGCTGCTTATCGAAAACAGTGAGACCCAAAGGTGCGTCTTCAGGGACATCCCTTGTGAGATACAGAGGGTACCATTCTTCCGTCCAATCATAGTCCGCCACGTCTCTTTCCCCTCTGTGCTCTTCCTCGATTGTAGCATCCAAGAGCACGTCTTTGTGATCATCAAATGGAGGTGAGGCTTTGATGTCTGCGATTGCACCGCACTGCGTTTGGTTCTTTCTTGACGGCAATGGCTTGAGTGGGTTTGAAGAGATAGAGAAGAGAAATTTGGTGGTGGGTGATGGTGGTTTGGAAGTTGGGGAGAGAAGAGAGGAGGAAAGTAAGATCCGAGAGAGAAATGGGTGAGACAGAGCCGCCATACGTGGTGGTGTGGGAGAAGAATATATACGAAAGATATTAAATTTATATGTAATTCATTTAACGAAGAATTGTTGGCTCAAAATCAAAATTTTTGGTTTTCAAAAACAAGTATTGGAAGGAAAGGAAGCCATTACCTAAAGTGAGGGGAAAAAAAAAGCCTTAGATTTTGTTTTGTGGAAAATGCTTGGAAAGTCATGGTTGTTGCTTGTTGGTTGCTGCATCGATGTTGGCCACACAAATCTCTGAAGCTTTGCTCGTTGCTCACTGCTCACACTCATACCAATAGGAGAGACGTGTCTCTTTACTTAAAGTAAACTCAATAAGACAACACGTGACATGTCCGAATTTATCAAAATCCCCACGTAAGTCCAACGGTTTTATAAGCGACACATCATTAACGTATGCTACGTGGCACAGATGTTTTGGACTCTGGAGGTCTGTTCTTAAGACAAATTGACGACTTTGACTTTACCTCTGCCACGCGTCACCTACAAAACGGCAGTGTTCTAATTGTATTTTAGAATTTTATTGTAAATAATAATAATTTTTTTTAAAAAAATCTCAATTTGTAAATAATAATAATTAGAAGAATTTTTGAAAAAAAATTTCCTTAAACCCTATTGATTGGTCCCTTCACAGTTCACTAACAACAAAACGATCTGAAAAACCAGAGCGATGAAGATAGCAGTGGAAGGGTGTATGCATGGAGACCTCGACGCCGTTTACAAAACC
Source organism: Ziziphus jujuba (assembly GCF_031755915.1). Classification (NCBI taxonomy): domain Eukaryota; kingdom Viridiplantae; phylum Streptophyta; class Magnoliopsida; order Rosales; family Rhamnaceae; genus Ziziphus; species Ziziphus jujuba. The sequence continues at coordinate 7,077,335 of NC_083383.1, read as the reverse complement.
CTCCAATACTATGAAAGAGTTCACAATACCAAAATCGACCTCCTTCTCTGCTGCGGCGACTTTCAGGTTTTATTTTCTTCTTCTTCTTCTGCTTGTTCTTCAAAGTATTGGGCAAAGTTGTTTAAAAATGTTTTGTGGAATTAATTAGGCGGTGAGGAATGAGAAGGATTTGGAGAGTTTGAGTGTGCCGCCGAAATATAGGTCCATGCAAACGTTTTGGAAGTACTATTCGGGTGAGGAAGTCGCTCCCTATCCCACCATATTCATCGGCGGAAACCATGAAGCTTCCAATTACTTGTGGGAACTGTGAGTAACTTTTCTTTTTTTTTTTTTTTTTTGACTCTACATTTTTCCTATTTCTCTAAATTCATTGAAAATTTATTGTAAAGCGAAAATCGAGTAATGGGTATTGGTAAACATGTTTTTTTTAGGTACTATGGGGGTTGGGCAGCACCTAATATATACTTCATGGGTTTTGCTGGGGTTGTCAAATTCGGAAACCTTCGAATTGGTGGACTCTCTGGAATTTACAATGCCCGCCATTATCGTTTAGGTTGGTTATTCAATCTGTCATTGGCTCGTACTTTGGAACTTAACTGATAAATGTGTTAATTAAATTTGGCAACTAAAATGTAATGTGACTCTTGGATGGGCATGTTGTCCTGTTTGACCTCAACGTCTAGCGGTGATAATTTAGTTTTTAAAGACCCTTTGTTAGAATGAATTCGTAGGAATTGAAAGCTGGAGTTGTGTGTTTCCAGAAGATCTCGTATTTTCCTTGGCCTTATAATGAATTAGCTATTGCAATTTGATGTGCCTATTTTCCCAAAGTGGAGTTGGAATAGCCTGCAATTATTTTTCGTTGTCACAACAAATGAATTTTTCCTGAGCAGGACATTTTGAGAGGCCTCCATATAATGACAGCACTATCAGGTCTGTGTATCATGTTCGTGAATATGATGTCCACAAACTCATGCAAGTTGAGGAACCCATTGACATTTTTCTTTCGCACGATTGGCCTCTTGGCATCACTGATTGTGGAGACTGGGAGACACTTGTCCAGGACAAACCATTTTTTAAGAAGGAGGTAATTGTTACATGAGTTAATAAAGTTCAAATAATATGCTTGATATGTTCCAGAAAAAAGGGTTCAGACTTGTGAATTTCCTAGATTTTATGCTTTTTGTGTTTTTCTCAAGAAGCTGAGGTTGACAAATCAAATATAGTTGGTTTCTTAAAACAAGAAGAATAGATATCGTAAGAACAATATATCTAAGATTGAAAAATATAAGAAGAAAACTTAAAAATATACCAATCTTTTGAGCATGTAGCGAGAAAAGTTGTCTCCTTCAGAAAGTGAGATGATTTTAGTGTGAAATAAAGCATTGATTTAAAATTGGAGTTTTTAAAACTGCAAGGTCAATTAATAAACATTTCCTATGAGTGAAGCAGCAGCTCATTCTTATTGTGTTGGGATGTTTCCAGGTTCAGGAAAGAACTCTTGGAAGTAAACCTGCTGCTCAACTGCTGGAAAAATTGAAGCCACCATATTGGTTTTCAGCCCATCTACACTGCAAATTCTCTGCTCTTGTTCAACATGGAGAGGGTGGTCCAGTGACAAAATTTCTTGCTCTGGATAAGTGCCTTCCACGGCGTAAATTTTTACAGGTGTTTGATGTGATTTTTATGGTAGCATAGGGGGCGTTCTTTCAGTAACTGCCAGTTTCTAAAGTTTTTTATTTGTGGCATGATCTGGTTATTTAGATCATTGAAATTGAATCAGAGTTAGGACCTTTTGAGATTCAGTATGATGAGGAATGGCTAGCAATAACAAGGAGGTTCAACTCTATCTTCCCTTTGACCGCCAAAAGTGCAAATTTTTGGTGCGTTTACATTTTTAAAGAACTTTATTCCAAGAAACGTGATTTGACCAATGAAAACTCCCCTTCCCCCCACCCCCTTCTCCTTTAGTTTCTTTTTGGGTCTTTCCTAGGGTAAGACATTATCATTAACTCAGTTTTTGATATAACAGTAATGTAAATCTTGACATGCAAGATGACCTTCAATGGATTGGGAGCAAACTTCAAGCTAGAGGCTCCAAGCCTTTCGAATTTGTTCAGACGGCCCAAGGTTACAATCCCTCCAAATCTGTCTCTAGGGGTCCCTCTGATGGTATTACTCCAGTAATCATAATTATGCTTGATTCATTTTGCATGTCCTTTTTTTTTTTTTTTTTTTTTTTAATAAAAAAAATTTAATATGCATGTCTGAATAAGTTAGAAATAATTTAAAAGTTTTGCTCTTAATATACCAAATTCACTTTGAATAATACTGATGGTGCGAATTATGTTCTTGTCTTTACGGCTTTACCATTTCTACTACTAATTTCATTTTATCTGGTGTTATAATGTTCAATGAGATAAAATTATAGACAAATATTTTGAGAATAATACTGTCATTCTTTTGCAGAATACATTAGAAATCCTCAAACAGAATCATTATTGAAGTTTCTAGAACTTCCATATCTTCTTGATGACATGTCAGCATCCTCAGAAGTATTAACTAGTCCTAATTCACAAATCACTACAGGTAGAGTTTGTTATTCTCTGCTGGTGGAAATGAGTAACTCCATATAATCAGCTCAAACCTTAGAACTTCTTTCACCTTCGCCAAAGTTTTCCTTCATTCCATTTTGCATTTTGTCGAATACACTTCCCAAAACTAATTATTCAAGATGTGTATAGGTTCTTTAAGTGATGTTAACGAAGACATTCCCATTGATGATGTGGATGAATTTGAAGAAGTTGCAGAAGGTGACGTGGAAACTGAAGATGCAAAATTTTGAAGCATGCATGGTAGTATCTTCCTCATCCTTCAATCATTTGTCAGCCTCTGGCAGTTTTTATTAGTTTTCGCATGGTCAATGTGGTTGATATTGTCCAGTACAGGTTTATTCGGTTGAATTACTAGTTACTAGAACAAACTCCACCGTGGCCTGACCTCTTCTTATACAATGCAGTTTTCCTAACCTCCTTGTTTTGAAAAGTATTTTTCATATCTATTGGCTCTAGTTACTGTTAAATAATGTCCATCAGTCTTCAATTTTGCATATCGCTATGAGAAATATGGTGATTTTTGTTTGGTTCTGTCTCCTTAAATTGCTTGCTTGCTTCTTTTTTTTTTTTTTTTTTTTTTTTTTGGTCCTTTTAAAAAACTGAGCAGAGCGTAACTAGTGAGGAATGCTTGACCATTTATACAATATTTGAAACTCATGGGCAGGGCTTGCTCAAATATGCATCATGGATGGAAAGGGCTAGCTCCACACTGAAGCATGATGATCACTGGTATAAAAGTCCGATTAGAGATGAATCTCAAAGTCAAATTGGAGGTGAAGCATCAACCAGGAAGCATCTTAGCTCCATAGCTCTAAAAAAAAAATGTATATTGAGCTCTGAAGAAAATTACAATTGATTCAAAAGTTCTAACCAAAATCATTTCTCAGCAAAACCTTTTGTAGAGAATCCAATGAGCCAAACAGATTGTGTTGTAACAGCAAGAAAAAATAAATATTTCTCTGTAACGGCAAGAAAAATTAACAGCAAGAAATCCTTAATGCGAGCCATGTTCACCCAATGTCTCTGAAACGACGCACCGACCTTATTAACTTATCCCTTATCATTTAAGAGTGGTATTTTATTACACAACTGTCAAACTGAACCAATATTTAACAGAATTTAATGACTGGGAAGTTGGAGTTAATGAGTAAATGGATCAGCAATAAAATTTGTCCTTGAATCCTTCATTTACAGCTGTAATATCCTCATATTCTTCACCAAGTTGGATTTAATCTCAACATTGAAGAAATAATAAATAAGAATGTTCATGGAAGTATAAAATTGTTACTCTGTCTTGTTCATATTCCTGCTTTCGGATTCCTTCAGCATGTGCTTTCTTCTTTTTCATTTGATCATTTTTATGAGAGTTATTACATGCCCAATTTATGAATTCCTTTCTACCTGCTCCGATATTGTAAGGACTAAGGAGGTTGGAGTAGAATTATGGCAATTGGAAAAGCAAGCAAGGATAACTTTTATCATCCTGCTTGGCATTGAGAATATAGCCACTTTGAGTTCAGTTTCGCACTGGAACTTAACAATACCACATGATAGTGAGGATGTTGACTTCTTACCTGAAACATAAAAATAGCAGTAAAAAATGCTGTTTTCCTGTACTAAATTAATTGTCTAATCTTTTCCATTTCAGGTTGTTTCAATTTTTCGTTAATAGAACTTTTTCATTATCTCTCATGAGTTCTATTAAGGAAAACACATACCATCTCTCAACTCAATGGTCTTTCAATATTGGGATACTTGTCATGGCCATGTCTAACGGAAGTTACAAGGAAGTCGAAAATGACATTATGACACAGTGCTGCAATAATAGAGTCAGCTCTCTATGTGTGCACTCTGGAGAAAATCTGGTGCAATTCAGCTCGTCATCTTTTACACTTATTTCTCGTAACCCATCTACTTTCTGACAGTACCAACTTCATTAATGCAGCTTTTAATAGACCTATACCAGAATACATACCTAATGGCTAATGCACGCTCCTACTTTCATTCTCTTTTAAGTCGTTACACCATGTAAGAGATCAAACTGTTTCCCGTTATTCTCCTGTGATTAAGCTCTTCAAACGCTAATGGGGAAAACATCATCCTCTTTCTCTTCCTCAAATTTTCTTTACTGCTTCCCCATTTTTGTAGCAGTTTCCTTTTATATTGCAGCTTCTCCTTCTTGTGCAGATCTCTCATGGGACTTCTATTCGACTTCATGCCCTTCTGCCGAGTTGATTGTCAGAAACACGGTCAGATCAGCTTCCTCCATGGACCCCACAATCCCTGGGAAGCTCCTTCGCTTGCTGTTCCATGACTGCTTTGTGGAGGTAAACAAAATCCTGCAATGAGTAACATGCACCAACAGATATACACATTGATAATTAATGCTTTTTAGTTCTAAACATTTTCTTTGAATTTCTGTTTCCCTTGAATTTGTGACTTGTTTTACTGTGCACTTGATGTTAATTAGCATAATTTGCAGGGTTGTGATGCATCTTTGCTGCTACAAGGAAATGGGACAGAGCGAAGTGATCCTGCAAACGCATCTCTGGGAGGATTTCAGGTCATTGATTCTGCTAAAAGAGTGCTTGAAATTTTTTGTCCAGGAACCGTTTCTTGTGCTGACATTGTTGCTTTGGCTGCTAGAGATGCCGTTGAATTTGTGAGATCCATATTTCTCTTTGTTAATTTTTAGTCTTGTTTGTGCATCATATGCCATTCTTTTTTTCTTCTATCTTCTGGTTTTGTGTTTTACAGTGAATGAATGTATACAGACCGGGGGGCCTGCAATTCAGATTCCAACGGGCAGGAGAGATGGGAAAGTTTCTTCAGCTTCAAATGTCAGACCCAACATTGTAGACACAAGCTTTACCATGGAAGAGATGATTAAGCTTTTCTCTTCTAAAGGATTGTCTTTGGATGACCTTGTCACACTATCAGGTACTCATACGATAAACCACAATCTTTATTGCAATTCTCACATGCTAGTAGCCTCTTGGCCTGGCTATTTAGGGGGAAAACTGATAATTAGGTACATGCAAGAAAACCTGTTCTTTACCCTCTTCAAGATCTCAAAATTTGGTGATAGACTTTATAAAGAATTTGAAGTATTCAATCTGTTGGTGAGATTCCTCTAGTAGGGAATGTTAATAGTTTCCCACTATGAAGAATCATGATTCTCCATTGCAGATTCTCATCCTATTGCTAATTGGGAACTCCAATTGCTTTTAGAATTAAGGCTGCAAAATCTCAGAAATGGGTTTTGGCTATTGCAGGAGCTCACACAATAGGATCAGCTCACTGCAGTGCATTTAATGACCGCTTTCAACAAGACTCTCATGGGAAACTCACTCTCATTGACCCGTCCCTTGACAGTGCTTATGCAAACGAGCTTATGAAACAGTGCCCTGCAGGTGCAAGCCCATCTAAAACTGTTGATAATGATCCTGAAACATCCTTCATGTTCGACAATCGATATTACCAAAATCTTTTAGCTCGCAAAGGGCTATTCCAATCGGATTCTGTACTGTTTACTGATGACAGAACAAGGGGAAAAGTGGAGAGTTTTGCAGATGACCAATCTAGTTTCTTTGATAGTTGGAATCGATCATTCTTGAAGCTTACTAGTATTGGAGCAAAGACTGGTGAAGAAGGGGAAATTCGAACGTCTTGTTCATCAACCAATGCCTAAAGAAACCGATAGAAAACAAGAGCTAAAGTTTATCCTACAAAAGGAAAATAAGTAGAAAGTGGAGGCTCTAAACAATTTCAACATGCATACACAGTTCATATTGTTAATTATGAGGTTTTCTTGTTTGTGTTCATTGTTTTTTTTTTTTTTTTGGGGGTGGGGAAGGTGCCGGGTTTGGTTTGTGAATGTTTGTGTTCATTGTTATGTGGGACGAAGATTGTATAAAACAAATATAAGCCAAGGTGTGAGTAAATTTTCTTTCTTTCTTTGTCAGTAAATTTTTTAATTTTTTAATTTTTAATTTTTTTGATTTTTAATTTTTTTGTAATTATTCTATGGAAGTAATATTAGCTTCTGCTATCCAGATATGGAATAAATTAATGAGTGAAAAAATTAAAAATAGTTTGACATCCAACATCGGAAAAATTTATAAACAAATACAAGCGTAAGTACGACATGGTTGTCAATTCTGAATCCTGAAACCTAAGACCTACTGGAATTGTGTTAAAACATTCTTTGTTGGTGGATTTTCTTCTGTGAAAAGTCAATGCTTTTTATGGAATAGAAAACAAAGCTAACTTAAGAATTTTACCTCTTACTTATACTCTATAGATTCCTCAAAAATAAATAAATAAATAAATAAATAATTTTCTATATTTAATTATTATAATAATAATTTTTAAGATTTAAAACTCTTTAACAATCGGCTTTTCATCTTGCGGTGATATGGTATAACCAACCCAGCTATTTACACTCTACAAGCCAGTGTAATTTTTATCTGTTTCTTTCTTTTCTCTTCTGCAAATGTTAAAAAAAAAATTAATAATAATAATAAAAAAAATAAAAATTCAAACTTTGATTCCACCAGTCACTGTTGCCGCCATTAAACTCTGGTAGCTCCAAGCCGGTTATGGAACCCAAAATGACACGGTTCTCTGTGCTGTCTTCTTTGTATCTCTACTAAAATATAACAGTTTGATTCAATCTAACGGAAATGAGTGAGAGAGGAAAGGTAACAAATTTTTATGGTTTCTGATTTCATTCAAACACCGAAGCGTTAGTTGTGATCACTCTTGAATGAGGTCATTGCACTCGGCGATTGAGAGTTCTACAAATGCTTTGTTGAAGGTTCTGATAACCCATTCTCACGCAGTCAAGTCAGGAACCATTGCGGACATATACATAGCCAACAATATCCTCAATGGGTATTCCAGAAATCAACAATTTGGTCTTGCTCACAAGCTTTTCGACAAAATGCTTAACAGAGACACTGTTTCTTGGAATACAATGATCGCTGGGTATGTAAACTGTGGGAACTTCGGGATTGCATGGGAGTTTCTAAGAAACATGAGAAGATCTGGGTTTGAACTTGATGGGTACACATTTGGAAGCATACTAAAAGGGATAGCTGGTTCTCATCAATGGGATATTGGGGAAGAGGTACATTCCATGATTATCAAGATGGGTTATGCTGGAAATGTTTACTCTGGAAGTGCTCTTTTGGACATGTATGCGAAGTGTGAGAGAGTTGAGGAGGCATATGTTGTGTTCGAACATATGCCAGAGCGTAACACTGTATCATGGAATGCTCTGATTGCTGGTTTTGTGCAAGTGGGTGATCGGAGGACTGCATTTTGGTTATTTGGCTGTATGGAGAAGGATGCTGTGAAGCCTGATGATGGCACAATTGCTCCACTTTTGACGTTGCTTGATGATTCTGAGTTTTACTGGACAACCATGCAGATTCATGGAAAAATTACGAAACTTGGATTGGAATTTAGTAATACAGTGTGCAATGCCATAATCACTTCATACTCAGAATGTGGGTCCATTGAAAATGCTAAAAAGGTATTTGATAGATCATTTGATACCAGAGATGTGGTGACATGGAATTCCATGCTTGCAGCATACCTAATACATGGTAAAGAAGGACTTGCATTTAACATCTTTATGGATATGCAGTGGCTTGGGTTTGAACCGGACATCTATAGTTATACTAGCATTGTCAGTGCTTGTTTTGAAGAAGCACATAAAAACCTTGGACAATCCCTCCATGGGTTGATAATAAAAAGGGGACTAGAACAATCAGTTCCCATCGCAAATGCTTTGATAGCCATGTATCTCAAATCAATCAATAAATCCATGGAAGAAGCTCTGCATATATTCGAATGCTTGGAAATGAAGGATAAGGTTTCCTGGAACTCTATTTTGACTGGGTTATCACAGTTTGGGTTGAGTGAAGATGCCTTGAAATTCTTTGTGCATATGAGATACGTGGCAGTAGAGATAGATCACTACACCTTATCAGCTGTCATTAGATCTTGCTCCGATTTAGCAACCCTGCAATTAGGTCAACAAGTTCATGTCTTGGCCCTTAAATCAGGCCTCGAGTCCAATGAATTCGTTGCCAGCTCTTTGATCTTCATGTATGCCAAGTGTGGGATCATTGAAGATGCTAGAAAATCATTTGAAGAGAATCCCAATGACAGTCCAATCACTTGGAATTCACTTATTTTTGGATATGCACAACATGGCCTGGGATATATTGCACTGGATATCTTCTTTGAAATGGAAAAGAGAAAGGTAAAACTGGATCACATAACTTTCGTTGCAGTTTTAACCGCTTGTAGCCACATTGGATTGGTTGAACAAGGATGTGAACTTCTAAAGTCGATGGAGTCAAATTATGGAATAACCCCACGGATGGAGCATTATGCTTGTGCAGTAGATCTCTATGGGAGAGCTGGGCGTCTCAATGAGGCAAAAGCCTTGATTGAAACAATGCCATTTGAACCTGATGCAATAGTATGGAAAACATTTTTAGGTGCCTGCAGGGCTTGTGGCAATATCGAATTAGCTAGTCAGGTGGCAAGTCGTCTGCTAGACTTAGAGCCTGAAGAGCACTGCACTTACGTTCTCCTCTCTGATATGTATGGGTATCTTAGGAGGTGGGATGAAAAAGCTAGTGTAAAGAGGCTTATGAAAGAGCGGGGTGTCAAAAAAGTCCCCGGTTGGAGTTGGATAGAGATTAAGAACCAGGTTCATGCTTTTAAAGCTGAAGACCGTTTGCACCCTAATTGTGGAGAGATATATTTTGTATTGGGAGGTTTGATGGATGAAATCAGTAGAGATTTTGTTGCCAATTCACATGTTCTAATGTGTGATTTGGATCATAATCTGGATGCGTATTGTGACTTCTATGCTGATGCTTTCCCAAGCCTCTAATTTGGTGGTTTTTTTTTTTTTTCTTTTTTTTTTCCCGCAATTGTATGAAGAAAATTTATTGATTATTCAAAAACAAATTAACAAACGGTTAATAAAGTCATGATTTCAAATGCACTTAAGAAATAAATTATGTTTCTTTAAAGAAATAAATATATTTTTTTTAAAAATTGAAATAGATATCATATGATCATTAGTAAGATCCATATTGAGATGACAAATATTAATTGGATACATTAAATTATATATTAATTTTTATACTAAAAACTTGGTTATGGAAAATCAACTCCTTTTGGTGGTCAATTAGATTGCCTAATAAGATCCCATTGATAATCAATAATGAATGTGTTAAATAGAATTAAGCTTTTAGTAGGTGGTTTTTTGCAATATTCAAATTTAATTTTTTTGCAAAATAATAATAATAATAATAACAACAACAATTCAGGGATATAAATGGAGAAGTCGGTTGTAGATGGGTCGAAATGTGGTTAGTGTTTGGGCTTCTGACAAAATCGTAAAAAACTTATACGGCCCAAACCCGAAAAATGGTGTTACCATATTTACGTCCTCTCCCACAGAAACCCTAACCCCCATCTATTCTCTCTTGAGTCTGTGTAGCTGTGCTCTCGATCGCCAGTCAGCATAGCTTATCTTCTTCAGAAAGCTGGCGGAATTCTTTACCAAACCGTTTGTCCTCGCTGGAAGCTCAATTGGTCTGAACTGAGAGCAACGCATAAAAGCTAAAAGCTATAAAAATCATGGCGGACGTGATGGTGATGAAGGATATAGAAGAGACGGCGGAACGGCTTGGTATCGATCTCTCGCAGATCGATCTCAACTCCATCCACCTTCCTCCGGGTGAAGACTTTGGCATTATAAGGTAAAGCCTATAACCTATCGCTATAGTTTTTTTTTTTTTTTTTCAATTTTTCTGTTTGGTTCTCCAGAAAGCTTCGGAAATTACAGAAATATTTGATTATTGATTTACAAGCCAAATAATTTTTGTTCTTCGGGTACTTTTGGCTCCGTAAGCTGTCCAATGTGTGTTTCTACTGTGAGTTCTGTTTTTACATTTTCGTCAAACGTGCGTTCCCCTATTTTGTTATACATTAGCAGGCTGTTTATTTTGTTTATAATTTCTCAGCAATGATGAAGATATATACGAAGAGGATAATTTAGAGTTTGATTCTGGGTTTGGGAACATCATAGTTGTCGATAATCTCCCGGTTGTTGCTCGCGAGAAGTTTGAGAAATTAGAAGGTGTAATCCGGAAAATCTACAGCCAGATTGGTGTAATCAAGGAGGATGGCCTTTGGATGCCTATAGATCCTGAGACCCAGAAAACCTTAGGTTACTGCTTTATTGAGTATAATACTCCTCAGGTATACGCCCCTTTTTTACTAACCCATTTTCTCTACCATATCATTATATCCTAATTTATCATCTAGTTCTCTTTTTGCATTTGTTAAGCATTTTTTTTTTTTGGAGCAGTGCTAACTTGTCCTGCAAAGTGAAGTAACTCTCTGCTTTCTTAAGATGAAATTACAAATTTATCCAAAAAGAAAATTCCAATTTTATTTCTATGATGACTGCACCACAATGCAATATTCTTCTGCATGACATTCTGTGTATTGTATATTACTCAACAAGGTCTCTAGACGACCCTGGGCAACTGGATTTATATTTGAGTGTTGTAAGTGAGTTGCCCTTTTATTGATATGTTTGTAGCAATAAAATCATCTATCTGCTTAAGAGTTTGAAATAGACAGGATATTATTGGTTTGGTGGAAATTAAACTGCTACATAATTCAGGGTCCTGATCCCTTTATGTGTAGTTTGAGAAGAACTCTTTCAGAATCATTTAGTCATTGACCTCATGAAGAAGTGATCATTATGGTAATTATGTTATAACGTTCACAATGGAATTTCATGTTTGATCATACTTATAGGAAGCTGAGCTGGCTAAGGAAAAGACCCATGGATATAAACTCGACAGGTCTCATATTTTTGCTGTTAACATGTTCGATGACTTTGATCGATTCATGAAAGTTCCAGATGAGTGGGCCCCTCCTGAATTTACTCCATATACTCCTGGGGTAATGTCCTTATACATTCTCCTCAATATGATTTCATTTCTCTTTCTTGATTCTGCTGCTATTGTGTTGTTGATTTTACTAGTAAATGTGGTACAACTTGTGACAGAAGTTTTAGTATGATTTTAAACTGTTTAGACTATTGTGATAAACCTTCATTGCAGACTGTTTAGATTTTTTTTTTTTTTTTTTTTTTGAATTTTAAGGAACACAGAATGTTGGTAGGTCATAATAAAGTATCTATGTGTAAACTTTAGTCTTTTTTTTTTCTTCATTAAATTGCCATATTATCTGGTATTGGTAACTTATTTTTTGCCTTTGCTTTGGGGATAATAGACATTTTGGTATTTAGAGACTTGTTAATAGTCATGTCCTCAATAATTTAATATTTTGGTCTTTGAATCAGATTTATTGTGTCACCAACTTGATACTTTAAAATTTTAGTAAGACAAGTAATTGTTGATGTTACTATTAATTTCTATGTTATCCTGAGGCTATGATGGATTCATGTCTGATATAGCCACTGAGGGTCATGTTCTGTGTGTGCATTTGCCACCTTTCGCCCTCCTGTAATCTTCTAAATGATTTTCTTCCCTCCTTGCTGTCCTTTCTCTCGCTTTAAGCTATTTATTTATTAATTTATTGTGCCTTGTATTTACTTGGACTTTATTTCAGGAAAATCTTCAACACTGGCTTACAGATGAAAAGGCTCGGGATCAGTTTGTGATTCGTGCAGGTTCAGATACTGAAGTTTTCTGGAATGATGCAAGACACTTGAAGCCTGCACCTGTTTACAACCGTCCTGTGAGTGGGCATCATATAGAACATTTACATTTTTCTCACTTAAGGCTTTTGGTAGCAGGATCTTCTCTGTGTGTGTGTGTGTGTGTGTTGGGGGAGGGAGGGAGGGAGGGAGGGTTTTAGCTTATTTATGTACTTGGTCATTTTCTATAAATCATTCAAGCTTGAGAATGAGGACTGATAGGATCAGTAAATTTTAATTGTTTTCTTGTAAATTTGATCACCTATAAATACTGCAAGTATGAATGATCTTGTCTATTTTTTGTTACAGTTCTGGACTGAAAGCTTTGTGCAGTGGTCCCCACTTGGGACTTATTTGGCAACTGTGCACAGACAGGGTGCTGCTGTCTGGGGTGGTGCCTCTTCCTTTAATCGGCTGATGCGTTATGCCCATCCCCAGGTTTGTTTTTTGTTTCAATTTTAGCCATTATTTATTTTGTTTCTTGGCACTCGGATTTAATCATATCCTCTGCAGGTTAGACTTATTGATTTTTCTCCTGGGGAGAAGTATTTGGTGACCTACAGCAGCCATGAACCAAGCAATCCTCGTGATGCAACTGTGAGTTCTAATGAGCCATTCATTACTTTGTGGTAAATATGGTTCCATTTTTGCTGTTACTAATTTGAACTTATTATACAGAGGGTTGTAATAAACATTTTTGATGTGAGAACTGGAAAAGTGATGAGAGATTTTAAGGGAACTCCTGATGATTTTGCAATTGGAGGAACTGGAGGTGTAGCAGGGTTGTCATGGCCTGTTTTTAAGTAATATTCATTTTCTTTTAATTTGCATAACTTGTTAAAACTACTATCCCATCTACTCTAGCGTTGGTATTACCATTTTAAGCATCACTAACACCTCTAATGAATTGCATGATTATTTTAACAGATGGGGTGGTGGAAGAGAAGACAAATATTTTGCCAGAATTGGCAAGAATGTTGTCTCTGTTTATGAAACAGAAACATTTTCTCTTATTGACAAGAAGTCTATAAAGGTTGAAAATGTTATGGATTTCAGTTGGTCACCTACGGATCCAATTCTTGCAATCTTTGTTCCTGAATTGGGGGGTGGAAACCAGCCTGCTAGGGTGAGTTGTGATGTTTCATTTGTAACTAGTCAATAGTCATATTGTGTTTCAGTGCTTTTTTTTTTTTTTTTTTTTTCCCCCCAGTTAATTTGACTTGGTTGTGGGTTTGTTTAATTATTTGTTTTTATTCTCTCTGATTGTAGGTGAGTCTCATTCAAATCCCAAGCAAAGAGGAGTTGAGGCAAAAGAATCTCTTTAGTGTTAGTGACTGCAAAATGTATTGGCAAAGCAATGGGGATTATCTTGCTGTCAAGGTTGATCGCTATACAAAAACTAAAAAAAGCACCTACACAGGCTTTGAGCTTTTCCGAATCAAGGAGCGTGACATCCCTATTGAAGTTTTGGAGCTAGAGAATAAGAATGATAAGATTATTGCCTTCGCTTGGGAGCCTAAGGGCCATAGATTTGCAGTTATCCATGGTGATAACCCGAGGCCTGACATTAGCTTTTATTCAATGCGGACAGCGCAGAATACTGGCCGCGTTTCGAAACTGACCACTCTCAAAGGCAAGCAAGCGAATGCTCTTTTTTGGTCTCCTTCTGGCCGATTCATAATCCTTGCAGGATTGAAGGGTTTCAACGGACAGTTGGAATTTTACAATGTTGATGAGCTAGAGACTATGGCCACAGCAGAGCATTTCATGGCAACGGATATCGAATGGGATCCTACCGGAAGGTAATTCTGAGAAGTTTTTAGTAAACATCGTAATTGAGATGATAACTTTCTGAAATTATAGACTTAACCAGAAAATTTTATGTTATTTTGAGTCGAATTAAAGAGCTCTTTGTTTTTGTTTGGTTTATTTGTTGGAGATGAATTCTTCTCATTGTATTGTATATATATGTTAGTTCTTAAGTTATCTTCTTGTGGTTATTATAGATATGTTGCAACTGCTGTGACTTCTGTCCATGAGATGGAAAATGGTTTCAATATATGGTCCTTCAATGGGAAGCTATTATACCGGATACTAAAGGATCATTTCTTCCAGGTAATTTCATTTTTCATTGGTTATAACAGATATTTTATGCATGTAATTTCTGTTGACAAAATCGCCTCTCAGTGATTCTTGTACATATTATCATTTAATAATTTATTTTGATATGTTAACAGTTTTTGTGGCGCCCAAGGCCTCCATCGTTCTTGAGCCCTGAGAAGGAGGAAGAAATTGCGAAGAACCTGAAGAAGTACAGCAAGAAGTATGAGGCAGAGGACCAAGATGTGTCCATGTTATTGAGCGAGCAAGAGCGAGAAAAACGAAGAATGTTAAAGGAGGAATGGGACAAGTGGATTAGTGAGTGGAAGAGGTTGCATGATGAAGAGAGATTGGAGAGGCAGAAACTTAGGGATGGAGAGGCCAGCGATGAAGAAGAGGAGTATGAGGCCAAGGAAGTTGAGGTTGAGGAGTTGTTAGATGTCTCAGAGGAAGTTCTTCCTCTTGAATACGGGCAGGAATGAATGTTGCTAAGTGTTATTTTTCAAGCTACTCCCTTTAGATGACAAATTTAATTGGAGGTGTATTACTCTTTCATAATGTGACTAGGAATTTTGGCGTCAGCTTTTTTGATTTTTTTGTCTTGTTTAAAATTCTTTTTGAGGATCCTAATGTGCCTGGCTATATTTGTTGTTGCTTTTTCGCTGTTACAGTGTTATACACTAGAAGTCCGCCGTGTTATATGTATATTATATGCGTACCTTTTATATACCGTAGCAAAATTGCAAAATGAAATCCTTAATAGTTTAAATAACTACCTACCTAAGCGGCTGATTCCACCAAAAAACCACCTAAGCGGCTGAGCCTACAACGTGTTCTGGGTTTTAAAAAGAAAATATGTAATTAAAAAAAAATCAATATTACAAATCAAAATTAGGGAAAAATTATTTTCAAAATGAATTAAAGTAAGATAAAGCAAACTGAGTCTTAAATTGGAAATTAACTTGACATCTTTGCATTGCCTTTTTTTTAAATCTTTGCATTGCTTTGTGACCTTTCAATGGTTTTCTCAAATTTTCATCTAATGAAGAAACTAAATGAAAAGAAAATGTTCATGATTAATATTTTCCATCGCAGATGCTGTCATATTCGAAAAGAACAAAAATGATTAATATTTTTGTCTCTACTGAAATCATTTATCTAGTAAGGCGTGCGGAAGTAGAGCTTCGTACATATATAATTTTTTAATTTTACTTTGTATTTTTGCCTCAGCATCACCATTTACTAAATATATATATATATATATATATATTCCTATGGATCTATATGTGAACCTATGTGATGTGATAAAATTTGTATGTAGGCGATCTATAGTTCGGGTCCATGCAATTTTTGCTCACCATTTTCGAGTTTCTACGTCACAAATCCACATTAATAGATCATCTCTCTCATCATTTTGAACATGACATCAATCTAAATGCTAATTGGAAATCAAATAATGTTCTTGTTTTAAAAGGACATAAATATTTATTTTATTCCAAACCTGTATGACAGTTATAATCTCATAAAAGAGTGTTTCTGGCTCATTGATATTGCAGCATTCTTCAACCAACCACATCCAAACCAGATGAACAAAAAAAGAAAATAATATCATGAAGTAAAGAAGTAGACCACTTTTATATATAATTTCCCATCAAAATCCGTGTCTGACTCTCTGGAGTTGATATATTACAGTGTTCTTCAGCCAACCAAATCGAAACCAGATCAATGATATTTACTAAATCATTAATTATTAAAACAAACTCATCGGGGCCCACCGAGCATTCATGATACAAGGTAAGTTTGTCAAAGTCAAGTGTGAAATTTCATGGAAAAAATGTGAAAACCGAAAATGTCTGAACACGAGAGAAATCCCAAGATTCGTTTTGAGGCTACTCTGTGTGTGTGTGTGTGTTCCCTTTACAGCAACAATCACGCAACGATACAAGTGATTGATTGGAGTATTAATTAAAAAGTCTTTTTCGATTAATTTTCACCTGCTGCTTCAAGTCTTTGTTAAATCCCTGTACAATCATGTTTCTCCTTGCCCAATTTTTAGGCTTCAAAAATCTTCAAAAACTGTACTATTACAATTATGTCTTTTTTCTTTTTCTTTTTCTTTTTTCTTTTTTCAGAGAAAAAAATTTTAGAAAAAAAGCAAAAAAAATTCAACACTGCGTATGCAGTCTGATGACGCGGCTTATAGTATAGT
The DNA here is from genome assembly GCF_031755915.1 of Ziziphus jujuba. Classification (NCBI taxonomy): domain Eukaryota; kingdom Viridiplantae; phylum Streptophyta; class Magnoliopsida; order Rosales; family Rhamnaceae; genus Ziziphus; species Ziziphus jujuba. The sequence goes on along the minus strand of NC_083383.1, from coordinate 7,060,642 downwards.
GATCTCTCTCATTATATATATACGGAGAAAGAGCGAGAGCAACATGTATGCAAGTCCAAGCGCAGCATAATTAGTTGAAGAGATAAAAATTATCAATAATTCATGGCCTACTTCTCCTTCCTTAGCTATATCCTATTTGCTTCCTTGTTATCTCTCAGCTGTCTAAACAATGTTTTGTGTTTGGAGAAGAGCTTTGGTTTTGAAGGGAAGGTCATATCCACTCTGAGGCCCCATCAAACCTATCATACTCTTCAGCTCTCTTCTCTACTGCCGGCGGCTATCTGCAGCCCCTCCACCAAAGGTTAATATTTAAACACTTTATTACTTTTTAGCTATATGCAATATTCTGCTTGTTTATTTAGTGAAAATTATTTAATTATGTAACTATCAATAAAAGGTGATAATGTTTGGAGCTGGAGCTAATAATTAGTCACTTGGTCATGCTTATATACTTGCGCTTAAAACGAGTATATATATTTTTTCTCTACAGATTCATTTTGTGTTTTACAGGAGTATGTTTCTTTTATTGTCTGGAAGATGTCTAAAATAAATAAATAAAATAAAATCCTTGCTTTCTTCTCTTTCTTTTTCTTTTTCTTCCTTTTCTAATCAATGTTTGGTCAAAACTTTCTGGAAAAGTTTATTAACAAGACATATAGTCATGGAGTTGTCAATCTCCATTGCCTTTCTTCTTTGGGTTAATTATAACTAGCTATTTAATAAATATGTATTTTCCATGAAATTTATAACTAGCTTTGGGTTAATTATAAATGTTTTTGCAAATTCAGACTATAGATAGTCCAAATTTATATTCACTAGCAGAATAAAAAAAACGCTAGTTTAAGAAATCAATACAACTAAAATGTTTTTTTTCCCTCCAGAGTAAATAAATATGACAAAGTAAACATTTATAAGCTAACTTTTTGTTTTACATATTTTTTAATTCCTGCGTGTCAAAATATAGTTCAAAATAGTAGCTACATTTTTAATTAAAAATTAAATGAATGCTTTTTATGTTTTGTTTTTGTTTTTGTTCTTTTGTTTTTTTTTATTACGATTTAATTATCAATCTTAATGCAGTGAATAAGAATAAAAGAACAATGAAAGTAGTAGACAAGCATGGTCCATGCTCTCAAATCAACCAAGACAAAAACATTAAGCGACCAACTGATGCCGAAATCCTCCAGCAAGATCAAGCCCGAGTTAATTCAATCCAATCCCGTCTTTCCAAGAATTCCATAGAAACTGACACCACCACCGTTCCAGCCAAGTCCGGTGCCACCATTGGCTCTGCCAACTACATCGTCACGGTGGGACTTGGCACACCCAAAACAGATTTATCTCTCATATTTGACACTGGCAGCGATATTACTTGGACCCAGTGTGTGCCTTGCAGTGCAAGCAATTGCTATTCACAACAACAACCACTCTTTGACCCTTCCAAGTCAACCTCTTACTCCAACTTTTCTTGTAGCTCCCAACAATGCTCGATGCTAACCTCTGACACAGGTAATACCAAATGAAAATTAACAATATATAATTATTAATATTATTAACAAAATTATTTAATTAATATTAATGATTTTATGATCAGATGAAACGCAAAGTTGTTCTTCCCCTACATCTCCATGCATATATGGTGTAACATACGGTGATGGGTCGTACACCACCGGATACTTTAGTAAAGAAAGGATCTCAATACCGCCATCGGACGTGTTCGACGATTTCCTATTCGGCTGTGGCCATAACAATCAAGGTCTTTTCCGTGGTGCTGCCGGGTTGTTGGGCTTGGGCCGCGGTAAACTCTCCTTCGTCGAGCAGACAGCCCAGAAATACGACCGCATGTTCTCCTACTGCCTACCATCAACTTCCAGCTCCACCGGATTCTTATCCTTCGGCAAAGACAACGAGGCTTCCGGTGACGTAATCTACGTACCTCTATCCACAGTTACTAGGAGCAATTCCTTTTATGGCCTACAATTGGAAGGAATAAGTATCAATGGACGTCGAGTATCGATTTCGGCATCGTTGTTTTCATCCTCCGGCACGATTATTGATTCTGGAACTGTCATAACTCGTTTGCCGGCAACAGCGTACAGTGCCTTCCGATCAGAGTTTCGGCAACAGATGAAAGATTATACGTTTGTAACAGTACCTGCAGACTCGTTATTGGATACTTGCTATGACTTCAGCGGTAACGAAGAAGTGAATATTCCGAAAATAAGCTTCTTGTTTGGCGATGGGACCACGGTGGACTTGGATTCCACCGGTGTATTTTATGGATCGGATAAGTCCAAGATTTGTTTGGCATTCGCTGGTAACAACGACGATACTGGCATTACCATCTTGGGGAATGTGCAGCAGAGAAGGTTGGAGGTGGTGTATGATATTGGTGGAGGCAGAATTGGGTTTCGCCCTTCCGCTTGTGCCTAATTTATTAAAGAATAATATAACATAGTTTCTGTCAGCTTATTAAGGTTTATAAATCAGGCAAATAATTTATAAATATGGACGGAAAAGAGTAATGATATGATAATGATTTATATAAATATCTAGCACTAATTAAGTTACCCCCCATTTTCATTTTTCTCTTTTGCAATCTGTTTTCATTTTTAATCTCCAACAATATATATATACACACATAAATGTGTTTTTTCCCTTCAAATTAGTTATATTACAAAATTAAAGTAGTTATCCAGTTAAAATCTCTCTGGTTGTGAATATTTCTGGAGTTTATATATAGCAGCATTCTCCAACCAACCAAATCAAAAACCAGATCAGCGTGATAGTAGTGTATATGATTTAAAGGAAATAGCAATATTATTCTATGCATTCCCAGTTTCCATTTTCCAGGCAGGCCTTTTTTTCTGGTTGAAAGATGTATTAAAAAATTAAGGTAGTTATGTCTCTCATGTTTCTCGCGTTCATATTGCAGCCAACCAAATCATGGCCAAATCAATGAGATAAAAAAAGGAAAGAACCCAATCGGGCCCACCGAGCATCGCTTGCCGTTTGTTAGAGGGCAGGCTAGCTAGATGATTATGATTCATACCCCATTTTGGGATTCAACTAAGGGTTAGGATAGCGTATCAACAACGGTGTCCATGTCTCCAATAAGTCTTTCATTACATCTCTTTATTCAGTTGTAGCTTGTGCAGTTTTCGTTGTTAGCTTGTTGTTAATGGGTGCTCCACCTTTTTTTAATTATTTTTATCATTATTAAATACATCTATTTATCTCTGATTTACATACTATACGGAAAATTATGTGGAAAAAACAAAGCTATAAAAAATAAAATATAGAATTGCAATTGATACAGTGTGAGTTAGTAATTGGTAAGTATTATAGTTTCAAACTTATCCCTAAAAAAAACTAAAAGTTTATAATTTTCATCATAACAAAACATTCATTTATTCCAATTGAAAATATATATATATATATATATTCCATTAGAAACAAAAAAAAAAAAAAACATATATCTTAAATAGAGCTTAAAAAATCCTTAGTGCTTCAAAACTCGCTTAATCACATAGGGAAATCTGTACCCAAAAAAAAAAAAAAAAAAAAAAAAAAAAAACCAACTATTGAATTTTCAGTTAAAATTTTGAAAAAAATAATAATTTAAAGTAAAATAATAAAATAACTTCTTATCATATAACCCAACATGCGTACTCAGATCAAATATTATTTTTAATTATAATTTTTTCTTTTGTTTATAATTTTCGATAGATAGATTATAGACGTATGTAAAAGAAGCTACTCCAAGGCAGTGAATAGTCATAATATTAAAGTGTGAATTGATTCCATAGTGAAAAAAAAGAAAAAAAAAAAAAAAAAAAAAAAAGGTCACGTCTGAACGAAGAGAAATCCAAAGATTCGTTTGACGCCGCTATTTATTCCCTTTACAATAAGAGTCTCCCAATTATTTCAAGAACTAATAATGAAAAGATAAGAGTCACGCAACGCAATGATACATACAAACGAGTAAAGTGATAAAGAGAGCTAGATGGGAAAGCTGTTCGCATAAATTTCCCAAACCGCTGCAAGCTTCGTCAAAATTCATACACAATTTTTTTTTTTTTAAATATTAGGATTTGATATTTTGTATTTTAAAATTTATTTTTCTTATGCATCCCTGAATTTTACTTTGCTTTCTAAATAATTAAGTATTTATAAAAATCTAAAACAAAACTTTGAAAGATTATTTTTATAAAATATGTTAGTTTATTTATCACATGTATTTTTGTATTTATATTTATTATTTTTAAAAAATTACTTTTAAGATTTTCTAATTTGTATTTTTTTATAAATTTTACTTTTTTAAAAAAAATAATTTTTTAATGCTTGGTTCAAAATTTTATTGATCTTTATGTTTTCTTGGATATATATATTATTTTTATAAAATTTAAATAATAATTTATACATATTACAAAGATTTTAAATAATTAAAAAAATGAAGATCCTTGAAAAAAGTATAACGTATTTATCAAATTTAAAAAAAGAAAAAGAAAAATTATTATCATAAAATATATTATTTTATTTATTACATGTATTTTTTACATTTATATTCATTATTTTGGAAAAAGATACTTATAAGATTTTCTAATGTGTATTTTTTTAATAAAATTTTTACTTTTCCCAAAAAAATATTTTTTAATGCATGTACAATTTTTTTTTATCTGTCTTTATTTATTAATTTTTTTTTGGATATAAATTATATGTCAAGGTTTTTATTTTGATTTTTGAAAAATTACATTTTTAGATTTTTCTTAGTTCTTTTACAAACTTCTATAAAATGTAATAGTATTATTTAATGATTTTTATATTTTAATTAATTTATTTGAAAATATATGTATTTTGCAAACTATATAAAATTGCACTTTACACTTTTATTTTTATCCCATGCCTCAAATATGTTACACATTTGTTAAAAAATTAACAAAAAAGAATAATGTTGCAAGATGCCAAAAAAAAAAAAAAGAGATTTAAAGTGCACAATACCAAAAAAAATAAAATAATTTAGCATACAAAATATCAAGCCATGTGTCAATGTTCCTTTCTCCTTTTCATATTGCATGATATTGACATCAAAACTTTTAAATCAATAAAAATAATTATAAACTATAAAATTGTGTTTCATATTACTTTTTTAAAAATAAAATAATTTTATTGGATCATTGCATAGAGTGATGACGTCAGTTGGAGACAAATAGTATGGTGATCTCTCATTATATAAGAGCAACAGGATTGGAAGTGGGAGAGCAACAAAAGTAACTAGGTGGAGATTAACAGAGAGGATATCATCAAAATAATTAATGGACCTTTCTTTCCTTATTAGCTTTCTCCTATTTGCTTCCCTGTTATCTCTCAGCTGCCTTAATAATAATGTTTTGTGTTTGGAGAAGAGCTTTTGGTTTGAAGGGACGGCCAACTTCGTGAGCGGCCATCATACTCTTCAGCTTTCTTCTCTACTGCCGGCCACAATCTGCACCCACTCCAACATTGGTAACGTATTTAAACGCCTTACTTCGCTCTTAACTAGTAATGTAGTTATCAATTAATTCAAGTGGTGCATATTTTGCTATTGCTTCTGAAAGAACCTATCTTCCATTGCAAACTTGCAAAGATAAAAACATCGCATTCCGTGATAATTAACGATTTTGGCTTAATTGGTTTTCTAAAACAATATCTCTAACAATAAATGTCATTTCATCATTTGCATTTTAAAATTTAATATTAACATGAGCTTAAACGCCAATATTAGAATCAAATTTTAATATTAACTTTGTATATGCTTAAAAAATAGCATTGTCAAATTGTAAATATTATTGAATAATTATGGAACCCATTTTAAGAATTAAAAAATATGAAATTATAATAATTTAAGTATTGAATGATGATAAATTCCACTAATTTTTGTTTTTATCAATTAATAAAATAGTTAAAAATTAATTTAATTCACTATCAAATTTATCAATTACAAAATTGGTCTAAAATTCCAAAAATGACTTTTACAAAATTTTCCACTTGCCATTGAAGAAGGGGGAAAAAAAAAAGTCCCAATGCTCTTATAACTTGCTATATAGTGATGAATACCTCTTTTCTACCAAACAATATATGAATAATTAGTTAGGCATATTTCAATCATAATAGCCCAAAATTATTTTTATTGGCAGCATGAAGAAAACATGATATAAATTAATATATAAACCAGTCATTTTCATTGTTTTATTCAAGCTTGGAATAAAAGCTAATTAAAAACCTTATTTTTTTATTAAATCTTTGGAATAGATAAAATAGGATACTGCTTTCCGCGTAGTCTCCCCTGTTCTGTCCCAAGTCCTACTGTGCCAAAAATAAATTGGTAGATCACTCAAATGATTGTGCACTTTAAAAAAAAGAAAAGAAAAGAAAAGAAAAAAATCATAATCATAATTAACGTTTCAAGAAACAGTGGCTCCATCACCTCTTTTTCAATATTAGAACTATTTGGAATAAAAAAGTGCTGTTTGATTAACTCGTTTTTTCTTTTTCCCTTTTTTAATAGGGATTATTAACTCATTTTTGGAAAAAAAAAAAAAAAAAAAACACTAAGAATATGTTTGTTAAACGGGAGAATGATTAAATTGGACTATACATTATATTTATATTCACCAAAATAGTAAGTTATAAAATATATTTTTAATTGAATATTAAATGATTTAATTTATATTCCTTTCCATTTAATTACCAATTTTTTAAATTCAGTGGAAAACAAGAAGAGACTGAAAGTGGTAGACAAGCACGGTCCGTGCTTTCAACTCCACAAAAACAAAACCAGTAAAGCACCAACTCCGGCTGAAATCCTCCAGCAAGATGAATACCGTGCTAATTCTATTCAGTCCCATCTTTCCAAGAACTCCATAGAAACCGACGCCACAACCATTCCAGCTGAGTCCGGTGAGACTATTTGTCAGGACCCGTCCAGAATTCCTTCCCCGGAACCCTAGACAGCCCTGATCCCAGGGAAACCCTACCGGACCTTGCAACGGAAAATCCGACAGAGCCTCCCCTAAGGGATTTACTTACCACAAACTACCTGCACTGAAAACACACTTTTAAAAACATCCCCTTATTCCTCCCACATTACTACAGATTGATTCCACAAATTGCAGCACTTCAAAATAAAACAACAGCAGCAACCCAGTGCATAAAAAACAACTACACGTCCAATACAATATACAGAGCATTATACAAATACATGCGGAATTTATAAAATGACAGATAAGAAAACAATACAAGACAGAGAGGAAAAAAAAAGGGAAGAAAAACTTCTTGAACCTTCGGCAACGAACTGAGACGTTGGGCTCGCCCCGGACAATCAACGTCTCCAACCTGAACCTAGGGGAATGGAATTTAAGAGTGTGAGATGCTAATCATCTCAGTGAGTGACCCTATCTACTATACAATATAATATCACGGTAATACAGTAGATAGATAATAATTAATTGGAAAATAATAATTCCTCTCAAAACCCTTACAATTCTCTTAGTTGGAAAGGTTCCCCTTTTAAAACATTTTCACAAAACCCTTGTACGTACTTCCCAAAAACCAAGGAACCAAACAAATTAATAAACAACAAATAAACAAATAAACAAATAAATACCCCAAATATAAATAAACGGTAATAAATTATAATAAATAATTTTTTTTTTGAACACCTTTGGGGTTTTAAACTTTAATTGCAATTTACACAGACGCACCACACCATATACTGGTGATGCCCTCCGATACCCAGCGTCCTGAGCACCGAATGGCGGGGGGTTAAAGAGAGAAACCTGCAACGGTCACTTCGGCGTCCCGACAGTACCACTGCTAAAACCATCAACCCGGCCAAGGAGGGGGGCGGCTGTGCACAACAATAACCTTGCCTGCCCACGGTCCAATGGCAACTCACGGGTGAAGTAATAACCGTGCGCTAAACCAGATAATAACCGCGCACTACCACGTGTCCATACACCATACACCAGAACACCAATACTGTATGAGTGCGTCTAAAAATAAACATTAATAAACAACCGTACCATTTTTCCAAAAACCACCGTGGGACGTATACCAAATTTTCACAAAACACCATCCCACACATTTTTATTTAACCAGACCGGTACGAAACAGCGATAATAACAAACCACAATTTTCTCGAAATACGAGATGCAACCATAAAAATACCGCGGGCATAATTTATAAAATTTAACCAAATATTTTCATAAAATATTAACCCAATTATGCCCGGAAAATTAATACTGAAACCACGTACAATTAATACCGGAACATACTTTGCTCATGCATAATAAATAAATTAAACCACAGTAAAATAATAATCGGGAATTTCTTAATGACCCCAAAATTTCATTTAGCACCATTGGGTAAATATATATATAAAATAATATTTTTTCCCGATTGTATTTAAAATACACCACATAAGCACAAATTACAGATATCAATTTAATACCACATAAATACAATTAATTACCCCAAAAATATTTTTAAAGGTGGGTCACTCACCTGGAGCACGCAATTAACCCACGATCCACTACGGGATCAATTCTACGACTCACCGGTGCTCCTAGAACAAAATTCACAGACAGTCAAATAAAATAATATTTTATTCGGGTAATTAATACCCGGTACCCGGGGGGTCAAACACAAACTTTAACCAAAATAGGCGAATGATATACCGAATCGAAGCTCGTGGGACGAGGATCACAAATCCAGTCTCCATCGACCCCAATTCCGCCGGAGGTGGCCAAAATTTGGCCGGAAAGGTTCGGCCAGTTTTTACTTCCTCGTATCTCGCAAACCGCTTCGAATTTTTGGGATTGGAGGCCATTTTTGGATTCAGAGGACCCAAAATAGGGGGATAGAAGGCTCAATTGGGAGTGGGCTGGCCGGAAAACACAAGAAAAGAGGAGAGAGAAAATCCGGCGGCTTCTCCGGCCCGATCGACGCGCGTCCGGCGGCGGCTGGCCGTGAAAATTGGCGGCCAAGCTCGCCTCCTCCTTCCGCACGTCACTGGCTGGCGCGTGTACTGTGTAGGTGGCCGGAATTTGAAAACACGGGAGAGAGAGAGGGCCGGTGGGAGAGAAAAAGAAAGGTACTGTGCGTGTGTGTTTCGGGGAAGAAGAAGGGAAAAAAGAAAAGAAAAGGAAAAGAAAAAAAAAGAAAAAAAGAAAAACAGGTGTTTTCCCACGTGGGGAAAAGAAAAAGAAAAAGAAAAGGAAAAAGAAAAAGAAAAGAAATAAAATAAAATATATAAAAATAATTAAATAATAATATTATTATTTAAAATAATAATAAAAATAATTTGATTTTAAACATGTTTGACATGTGACATTTCACCATGGTGACACATGGCCACCTTCATTGAGTCACACGTGGCACATCGTTATGCGTGTAAAAAAATAATATTAAAATAATACAGTATTTGAAAAACTTTACAGGTCCATAACTTTCAAACCACATGTCCAAATCGGACGTGCCACTAGTCTACGGATTCGTATCGACGAGCACTTCACAACCATGCATGAGTCAACACTCAACCTTACATGAATAAAAAGTCAACCCCGGCACCCCTTGGACAGTTTGGACCTCAACTTGTTTTGCTCAAAACTTTCAAACCGTAGCTCCGTTTTGAACGTGCTACCAGTCTACGAACTCGTGCCAACGTGTACTCCGTAACGGTACCTCAGTCAACCTAGAATTCCAACCGGGTCAAAAAGTCAACTTTTGACCCCTTGGGTCAACGGTCAACCTCGGTCAACGTGCAAAAATTTCGACATGGTTCGGGACGGAATGTTACACTATTGGCTCCGGGAACTATATAGTGACGGTGGGACTAGGCACACCCAAAAGAGACTTCTCTCATATTTGACACCGGCAGTGATGTCACTTGGACTCAATGTCAGCCCTGCAATGCGTGCTATAAACAAAACGAACCACTCTTTGACCCTTCCAAGTCAACCTCTTACGCCAGCTTTTCTTGTACCTCCCAACAATGCTCTCTCCTAACTTCATCCACAGGTACGTACTCCAAAACAACATAATTATAAAAAATAAATAGATAAATAATGCTATCGGTCGGCACTGATTCATTAGTAGACCTACATGCTAATGTGGCAGAATTTATAGACTCCATTTACTTTCCTATATAATTTTGTCCAATTGTAAAAGTCACTGTTTTGTGATAAAGGGGCTTAATTAGTCTTATCAAAGTAATATGATTTGCTCATGTCTCGTATAGTTAATTAAATATTTATTGATTCCATGATCAGGTAAAACGCAAAGTTGTTCTTCCCCTGCATCCCCATGCCAATACGGCGTACGATACGGTGACAGGTCGTACACCATTGGAGACTTTGGTAAAGAACGGATCACAATAAATCAATCCGATGTGTTTGATAATTTTCTCTTCGGATGTGGGCATAACAACCAAGGTCTCTTCAGCGGTGCTGCGGGGTTGCTGGCCTTGGGCGGGGGCGAACTCTCATTTGTGGAGCAGACGGCTCAGAAATACAACCGCATCTTCTCCTACTGCCTACCACCCACTTCCAGCTCCTCTGGATTCTTATCCTTCGGCAAAGCCGACAAGGTTTCCGGCGTTGTAAACTACGTACAGCTATCCAGCGCATCCTTGAGCAATTCTTTTTACGGCCTACAATTGGAAGGAATAAGTATTAATGAACGACGAGTATCTGTTATTTCGTCCTCAGGCACGATTATCGATTCTGGAACCGTCATAACTCGTTTGCCGGCGAGCACGTACAGGGCTTTGCGGTACGAGTTTCAGCAACAGATGAAACAATATATATTGATAAAATCCCCAGTATCGTTATTGGATACTTGCTACGACTTCAGTGGAAATGACAACGTGGAGATTCCTAAATTAAGCTTGTTGTTCAGCGGCGGGACTACAGTGGAGTTGGATTCCACCGGCGTATTTTATGCATTGAGTGAGTCTCAGTTTTGTTTGGCGTTTGCTGGGAACAGCGACAATACTGAAATTGCGATCTTGGGGAATGTCCAGCAGAGAAGGTTGGAGGTGGTGTATGATATTGGAGGACAAAGAGTTGGATTTCGCTCTGCTGCTTGTTAATTATTAATTAATATCAATTGAAAACACTAAGAATAAATGGTTTATATAAATATTTATACATTGCAACGAAAAGAGAAGGTTGGATATGCTTGTGGCTATATGATTATTTACATAAATTTATGTGTGTTAAAGAGAACGTCGTCGTTATATTATCATATACCAATTAATTGGGCAAATTGTTTATGAATAAGGATATGGGTGGCTTATATAAATCATATAATTAAATAATGTTATCTGTTTATTTATTTATTTATTTTATTTATTTACCACTACAATGCCGAGCCTGTAATAGACATGAAAAAAGTGGAAGTTTTTAAGTTTAAATTGAAGGTCTTCTTTAGAAAATAACATGTAATGAGGTTGGAGGTGTATACAAATTTTTTTTAGTGTATACAAAGATGATCCAACGAGGCCCATTAGTCAAATCAACCTGACTACGCGCCTTATACCGATTCCAGCGTCGGTATTTTCCTTGTCATGTACATAATTTGCTGGCTACGGCCATAGTTTAAAATATCAATAAAAAAAAAATTGATATTTTTTTTAAAATTTTTATTTTTATAAAAAATTAAAATAAAATAAATTTTTATCCTTCTTTATAATTTTTTATTAATATTTGATATTTTTGATATTTTTATGAAAATTTTTAATATTTCTGTCTATATCGATTTTTTGAATTTTGGTTATGATTTATAGCGCCCTTCTAGTTTGAGTTTTGGCGAGAGCTGAAAGATTATACGTTGACAACAGTACCGGACTCGTTAATATGATATTGGAAGGGTCAGAATTGGGTTTCACTCTGCCGGTTGTACATGGCCAATTTATAAAAGAATAGCATAGTTTCAGTCATCCAAAGGCCTACGGTTTATTTATTTATAGTCAGTCATAAATCAAACGGGCCAAAATAATTTATAGTATACATGGAAAAAGAGTAAACCTGTTTGGTATGGTTTTTTTTTTTTTTTTGTTTTTTAGCAAAAAATATTTATGATTGTCGTAAGCTTTTTAAATAAAAAGAAAGAGTGATTGGCTATATGGGACAATAAATGTTGTCAATAAAAAGAAAGAGTGTTTGGCTATGGGACAATAAATGTTGTCGACCAAAAAAAACCTTTTTAAATTAAAATGGAAAAGTTAAAATTTTAGACTTCTCCCCCCCCCCCACAAAAAAAAAAAAAATTTTAAGATTGTATGGAAAATTAAAAAAAATATATATTAAATGAATAGTAAAGCATGTTCTGAACTAACAATCAAATATCTATTAGTTTTTTAATAAAAATAAAAACTATTGTCATATAAGCTTTACAATCAATAAACCCTTTTTATGTAAACTATACAAATTGATCTTAAAGCTATCATTTATACAAATAGATAGTACTAAGTAAAATAAAGTCTCTTTTGCAATTCAAAATGATAGTTGTTGGTATTTATATTTCAAATTATAATTTATTTAGTGTTTAAGCTTTTTTTCATTTTAAATTTATAATTAATTGAGATGTCTAATTATCATTATTTAACATAACAATTAAAGTAAACAAACTATATATTAAAAAAAAAAAAACCCAAATATTATAACAAACTGCACTTAAATTAATAATGGAAAATTTTGTATTTCTCATTCTCTTCTTTTCCATCTTTTTATTCTAAAAACTCCTTCACTGACTATGTCTTTTTGTTTGTGCTCTTTTGCTGTTGCGTAGGATGTTATACACTAGAGTTCTGCTGTGTCATGCATATAGTATGTGGGCCTTTTAATTATCTACCGTAGCAAAATTGTAAAATGAAATCCTTTTAGTTACTGCCTAAGCGTACAATGTCGTTGGGATTTAAAAAAATAAAAAGTTAGAAGTCAGAAAAAAGCAATTTTTTTTATTAAAAAAAAATATATATATTTTTGAAAGGAAAAATAAATTAACGTCCTTGACTCCTCGTATTGCTTTATGACTTTTGAATGATTTTCTAAAATTTTCCTCCAAAAAAAAAAATGAAAGAAAATAAAAAAGACTAATAAATATTGTTTTCCATCATTAATTTCAAATTCCATAAGAACGAAAAATGCAAGCTGTCATGAGAGGAACATTTTTTTTTTTTTTTTTCCCCTCGCGTGGATTGAAAATCTTTTGCAGAAATTCGTACTTATCCTTTTGGTCCCTACCATCTACGAATTTTAGTAGAGTTTTGGAGTTTGTTTGTTATTGGTTTAATCCCCTCCAAAAATCTTGATTAGTAGATCATTTCTCATCATTTGAACATGGCATTAATCTCAACGTTGTAATTGGCCATTAAATTAATTAAGGCAGATACTAGAAGATTATATGAATTTCGCACCCTACTCTTTCTCTTTATATTATATATATTCTCGAACCTTTTTCATTTATTTTTTTCTTGAAGTCAACAGTTTGTATTACAAAAATTAAGTTAGTTATCCAATCAAAGTTTGTCTCTGGATCTCATGTTTTTCAAGTTAATATTGCAGCATTCTACAACCAACCACATCCAATAACATCAGTGAGAATAGTATTATAACACTGGCACGTTATTTCGTTCTTTCCCTTTTTGAAACTAAGTATTTCTCTGGCTCAAGTTTGTGGAGTTAACTCTTCAGCCGATCAAATCCAAACCAGATCAACGAGATCATGTATTTACGATGAAACAACTCATCGGGGTCCTACCAAACACCGAGCCTTTCCTTCGCGTTTTGTTTGGGCCTTTGGGGTGACCATGGTAGCTGACATATTAGCCATACCCAACCAATGGGATTCAACTTTAGTATGATAAGGTTACGATAATGATGTCAAGTCTTTGTTTTAACCACACATTTTCTTTATTTTAAAATATTTATATGCTGAATTTTTTAATGTTAGGTATTGTTTAATAACATGATTGGTTTTTTATTTTTTATTTTTTTATTGTTCTCTAATTAATTAGTAATATTTATGTTAAATGTTAAATGAGTAGTAGTTATAATTTATTAAACATGTACGTTAGTAATAAAGTTAAGGAAAAAAAAAACATAAATACAAAATTAAATTAAATTAATTATAACTATTATTAGTGAATAGAAAGTTCCTATTCAAAAATTCTATATTTTAATAAGATTCAATATTTTAATATTGACTATTAGATCTTACTTTTCCTTTCTAACTCCACCTGTTAAACTTTTTGTTGTCAGGTTTCAAATTATTTTCTAATTCATATCAATTTGTTATTATTATTTTCCAGTCCAGTGAATACTCAACAAAGACTAGCATTAATTATATAGCCCTTTCTCAGATTTTACACAACTATTGAAAACCTAAGACTTAAAATTAAATTGATAACACCGCCAGAATTATTGGTGAAACATCATAATTTGACCTATTGCAACATATGTAGGAAAAGGTCTATCTTCACTCTAAGCTAATGGAGAATCCATGGAGAAAGGTTTCGTATCTTTTCCAATGGAATGCTTAGAACCTAAGGCAATGGAATTCAATTGAGGCATTGAATTTGTTCAAGGAAAAATAAAAAGGAGAAGACGAAGAAGGGTATAAAATGATGGTGGCATGGGGAGGAAGACAACTTCTTGTCACGCCGATGAAGAGCCACTGGCGGCGTTGGAAAAAATTAAGTTAGAGTGAGAAAGAAAAAAAAATATATATAAAGGCATGTGGGGTTTTTAAATAAATTTAATCTTCACGATTGATTAGATCCAATAGTCAATAATAGAATCTTGAATTTTATTAAAATATAAGATTTTTTAATAAAAATTTCTCTGTATTAACTAATTCTTGATATAAATAAATTATATATAATTAAATAAAATATATAAAAATTAAAAGTTAATCATGTTATTAAATTACACCTAAGTGTTTTTTGTGAATATTTTTTTAGTTTCTAAATAAAATAATAAATTAAGTACTTTTCAAAATATTTATGATGAAGAAGCTTTTGATTGAAATATTCGGCCTGTTTGGTGTGTCTAACAAGTTGGGACAGGACATTTACGCCTCATAAGATAACTTGTTACATGGAAAATAAATGGTTTGAAAAAGGGAATTCCAGCTTTTGTTATTGGGTGGAATCATTGGTTTCATTTTATCTTTTTCTAAAGGCCAATGCCGCATACACCAAATTTACTATCTAATAAATCTTTGATGTCAAGTGATATGGCAGTTTATTAATAATTGATAAACTAACAACGCTAGAAAGATAAGTCAAATGAAGTAATAGTAAGAGTATTTCGAATGGTCAATGGAAATTGTTTTCTATGTTTATTAAGTGATATAAATAAGTAGGTAATTTTTAAATTGTTCTTTTATAGTAATTTATACAAAAGTTATTTATAATTATTAATTGATTAAATATTTTATTATTTTTTTCCACTTTTTTGGAAAAGGATTTAACTTTTAATAAAAAGTTTATTTTTAAAAAAATCTTATAATGTTTAACATAGCATTTAGAAGCAAACATTATCCTAATGATTTATAGAACATATTAGTTTTACATTTATTATAGGCATTAGAAAGCAATTTTTTAAAAAATAGTGTTTAATTATTCATATTACTTATACGGTATATTTTCACATCATTTGATAAATAAATTTTAGTAAATATTTTGATAATTTTAACATTATTATTTGACAGTTTAAATCATTGGATATCAAATATTTAATTTTTTTTTCTCATCTTCCGTTAATATTATTTTTTTCTTTGTTTTATTTTATTTTATTTTATTTTTTCACTTGCCTTCAGTTTTTTTTTTTTTAATCTCTCAGTTTCTTCTTTCTGTTTCTTTTATCCCCCATTATCTTTTTGCTTTTGTCTTCCAGTTTTGTTGGTTTTTTTTTATTTTTTATTTTTTTTATTCCTCATTTTCCCGTTTCCGTTACCCCCCCCCCCCTCTTTTCAATTTCGGTTGCTTTTTTTTTTTTCTCCCTTTTTTGTTTTCTATATTCAACTTTTTTCTTTTAATCTTTGTTTCCTCCTCCATAATTATTTTTTTTCTCCTTTATCTTTCTTTGCATTTATTTTTTTTCCTTGTTTATTTATATTTGTTATTATTTATTTATATTTTTTCGTCTTAGCAATATAACAATAATCTGTGGAAATTTTTGGGATGTGTAAATTAACAATTGTGGGAACTAATATTAATATACTATAATAAGGATAAAATAAACAATTTTTGGAAAAAAATTATAGATAAAAAACTTATCAAATTGAAATCATTTTGCTTAATTTAATATTAGTAAACAATATCTTAAACTTAATTTAAATTATTTATTTTATTTATTTAATATAAAAATCAGTCCAATCCATTGATACCAAATATTGAACAGGATTAATTTTTATCATGTCCCATTCAATTCTAATCTAATATTAGTTAAAAATACAGTGCAGTCCTGCTCTACATGCCAAATGGACCCTTCATGTACTCTACACTGTGAAATAGAGCAGGAACATATGGGTTGTTTGTTCAAGTCAACTAACTAGTCAAGTTCCATGGAATAAGAAGAAAATTCAAACGAGCAAAATTTTAAAAGTCGAATAAACGGAGAAATCCAAAAAGTCGTTTTGAGGGTGCGGTGGGTTCGTCCCCACTTACAAGTGACAGTCACGCAGCGACACGCGTGATTGGTTGTTGTCTTATGAAAGTCCCGTTCGAAAGTAACCCGTAGGTTTGTCCGCATCAACAGCTTGCGACTCTTTAATTATTAAAACCCCTTAATATATATTACTCTTAGTACTATTTTAAAAAAAATGAAATAGAAAATTTTCATCACTAGCTAGTAGATTTAATGACATCACCCATAACAATAGCATTGGAAACAACGTTTGCAAGCTAGTACAGTATTGTGTCATTATATAAGGATATATAGAAAATGTATGCAATATTGTTCAAAAGCAACACAAGTTGAGAGAATTTATCTTAGAGTAATAAATTCATGGCCTCCTCCCCCTTCCTCAGCTATCTCCTCTTTGGTTCCTTGTTATATCTGAGCTGCCTTAATAATGTTTTCTGCTTGGAGAAGAGCTTTGGGTTTGAAGAGAAGGTCACCTCTCAAACTCTTCATACTGTTCAGCTCCTCTCTCTACTTCCGTCAACTATCTGCAGCCACTCTACCAAAGGTGTAATATTAATTAACCATCTTTCTTTTACTCTAGCTCTTCTTTTTTTTTTTTCTTTATATATATATATATATATATATATATATATACATAGTCCATTTATGGTGCGGACGGTCCTCATGCGGACTATAATATTGGTGACGATTTTTTAAGAAACCGTCGTTAATACTATGAAAAACCGTCACTAATACTACGATCCTCATACGGACCATCTTCACGATAGAATTTCCATATATATATATATATATATATATTTAACTATATATATATATATATATGTGTATAATACATTTGCTTGGTAATAATTACAAAAAAAAAAAAAATTGTTCTTTGTTATTCATTGTGATGATTAACAACATGACAATTGTTTGTTGAAAACATTTAATTATATGTATCATTTTTTATTCTAATTGTTATTTCTAATATTTTTATAATTTTTATTTATTTATTTATTTTGAAAGATTCTATTTTTAATCCTTGCGAGTCAAGTTCTCAAAGAACTTATTATTATTGTTATTATTTGCTTAACTTCTTTCATTACGATTTAATTGCCAATTATTAATTCATCAGTGGAGAACAACAAGAGATCAGTAGTGAAAGTTGTAGAGAAGCACGGTCCATGCTCTCAACTCTACAAAGACGAAACAACTAGAGCACCAACTCCGGCTGAAATTCTGGAGCAAGATCAAGACCGCGTTAATTCAATTCAGTCCCGTCTTTCCAAGAAACCCATAGAAACTGACGCCACAACCATTCCGGCCAAGTCCGGCGAGCCTATTGGCTCCGGCAACTATATAGTGACGGTGGGGCTTGGCACACCCAAAAGAGACCTATCTCTCGCATTTGACACCGGCAGTGATATAACTTGGACCCAGTGCCTGCCCTGCAATGCCACGTCTTGCTATCCACAAAAGGAACCACTCTTTGACCCTACCAAGTCAACCTCATACTCCAACATTTCCTGTACCGCCTCCGAACAATGCTCCCAGCTAACTTCCAGTACGTTTCCCAGACTCTCCAAACAAATATATATATATATATATATATATTTAATTTGTCTATGTTCACACTATAGAAATGTGGAGATCATATACAGAAGACTATTTCCATCAAATTATAGTGAATGCTTAAATAGTTCGGATAATTTTTAAATATATATATATAATATAATATAATAATAGCACTTGGATGTTCAACAATTTGTATATTTACATGACATTTAATATTTTATATCACCTTGACAAATTATATTATTTGCAGGTACTCCAACTAGATGTTCTTCCATTACATCCACATGCATATATGGAATTCAGTACGGAGACAAGTCCTTTTCCATAGGATACTTGAGCAAAGAAAGGATTACACTGTCCCCGTCCGACGTGTTTAACGATTTCCTCTTCGGCTGTGGCCGTAACAATCAAGGTCTGTTCAGGGGTATTGCAGGTTTGCTGGGCTTGGGCCGAGACAAAATCTCCCTCGTCGAACAGACGGCCCAGAAATACAACCGAATATTCTCCTACTGCCTACCACCCACCTCCAGTTCCACCGGATACTTAACCTTCGGCAAAGAAGACAAGCCTGCCAGCGACATCAAGTACACCCCGCTAACCACACTTTCTCAGGGCGATTCGTTTTATGGCCTCCAATTGCAAGGGATAAGTGTTGGTGGAAGTCAAGTACCAATTCCGGCATCCGTTTTTTCCTCCGGCACCGTTATTGATTCCGGAACTGTCATAACTCGTTTACCGGCAACTGCATATAGCGCCTTCAGGTCCGAGTTTCGGCAACAGATGAAAGATTATAAGTTGATAACAGTAACCCCAAACTTCTTATTGGATACTTGCTATGACTTCAGCGGTCATGCAGAGGTAAAGATTCCAAAAATAAGCTTCTTGTTCGGCGGAGGGACTATGGTGGACTTGGATGTAACCGGGATATTGGTTGTATTGAGTAAGTCCCAAATTTGTTTGGCATTTGCTGGGAACAAGGACGATTCTGACATTGCCATCTTCGGGAATGTCCAGCAGAAAAGGTTCGAGGTGGTGTATGATATTGTAGGAGTGAGAATTGGGTTTCGCTCTGCTGCTTGTTAGTTATTTAATATCAGGCAAGCAATACGAGGATGTGGTTTATATATGCATGTAGCAACAGAAGAAGGTTGGTGGTGTTTGTCGTTAACTGATTCATACTTATGTTATAGCGGAATATTACATGAATCAGTTGAGCAAATGATTTATGAATAAGGATGGGGTTTATAAATATGTAAGTGATTTTTTTTTTTTTTTTTGGGTAAGCTAAATTATAAATAATAGTAGGCTTTTAAGTTTATGGGAATGGAATAATAACTTTATAAAGCGGTAGTGTTTTTATTATTATTTTGAATTGTTGCTTGAACATGACTTCATTGAAAATAAAGTCTTTTTTGATTATATCTGTCCATGAGAAAATTAAATAATAAGCTAACTTGTTATAGTGCAATTACTACTTAAGGCAATGCATATAGATTATCCGAGGTTTACTTATATGCTAATTTGGTAAAAGCCAAAATTAATTTCCTGATGAATGATCCAATATCCAAAAAACCCAAAAAACAAAAAAAAAAAAATGGACATACAATCTTTTAAGATAGGGTTCGAAAGGTAAAAGATTGATATAGGTTCTCGAAGTGAAAGTGGAGAATCAAAATTAAATTTTCCAAGAGAAAAAAAATGTAAGTTGACTTATTGACAATTTTGCTTTTTTTCTTGGCAATTTATAATTAATATCTTCCACATGCAAAAAGGATAATTGTACGTGAATGAAGGATAATTACTTACTCACTTAAAAGTCTATCGGATCTCATTTTGCGGTGGGAATAGGGATTTAAACCAAAAGGTTAAGCCTTTGCCATTTTTGTTTGGCCATAAACTACACTTGTTTCCTTTTCAAATCAAACACCAATAAATTGCATATGTAATTAAAATTGCTAACCATAATATAAATAAAAATGTTATTTGTTATTATTGATGGGTGATTACTAATGAGATTTTCATGTTATATGGTAAATTAAATAGTATTAAAAAATTTAATTTTAAAATTTTAATATAAAAAATAAAATAATTAAATATTTTAATTAAAATTTATTAGATAAATTGATCATCGTTATCAATAATAACAAATAATAAAATTTTAATATAAGATGGTTAAACAAATGGAAAGGAGAGTTATTTCAACATTGCCTTAAATAATAAGGACATTGACCCTTACAATGTCCTGCCTTTAATAAACATGAAAAAAATGGAAATTTAAAGTATAAGTGAAGATATTATACTGTCTAGAAAACATGTTACTACTAGCCCAATATCGATCCTGTATCGGTTTTTTCATCCTCGCGCACCATTATCGATTCCTGAACCGTCAAAACTGCTGGGGAAGGTGTACACAAAGCTTTGCAAGATTATACATTAACAACACCGGACTTGTTTTTGGGTACTTGCTGCGGCTTCAGCGGTAATGAAAATTAGGTGAAGTTTCCATAGATAAATAAGCTTCTTGATAAATTACGTTGGAGGTGGCCATTTTTTTTTTTTATATTAATTTGATAAACATGGCTAATTTATTAAAGAATAATATAGTTTCAGTCAGCTTAAGGTTTGTTTATTTATTTACAGTCAATCATAAATCAATTGGGCAAATAATTTACAATATATAGACGGAAAAGAATAAGGATATCATGTAGATAAAATATGTAGCACAAAAATAAAATAAAGGCTCTTTTGCAATTGGAAGGGATAAGTATTGATCTTTATCTTTTATATTTTTTTTAATGCTTCAAAGTTGTATTACAAAATTAAAGTAATTATCCCATCAAAATCTGTCCCCGGCTCTTATTTTTCTGGAGTTCATATTGCAGTTTCCAACCAAATCCAAAACCATGTCGGCGAAATAAAGTATTATTATTGATTAAAAAGAACTGGTAGGGCCCACCGAGCTATCCTAGCCTTTTATTAGGGGTAAGCTTGGTACGTAGCCCATCATACTTCCATTTGGGATTCAACTTTAATAGAATATAAGACAGAGACCGACAACGATGCTCATGTCTCCAAGCCTTTGATAGTTTGATTAGCTCTCTATCTTCACATGTATGGTTTCCCCATGTTACCTGCTACTACTGCTACTATTGATGTTAAAGCTGTGTTTAATTCATTTTTTTTGCTTTTAATTAATTTATTATATTCATGCATCTGTTTATCTGGCATTATAATCTATATGGAAAATTATATATAAAAAAGAAAACAGTTATAAAAAGAATATAGAGCGTATTTGATGCAGATAACACCATCTTTCCAAAATTATATTTACAAAAAAAAAAATAGAATAATAATAATAAATTTATAATATAATTTTTTGTTATATATAACAACATATATTCTACAAAAATAGTACAGCTGGACGAATGTAAAAGAACTTGCATGATTGGATTGTACTACACTGACATTGAATTGTCATATTAAGTTTGAATACCATTGAGAAACAAAAAGAAACTAAAAAAGTAGTCTGAATGGAGAAATCCGAAGATTCATTTGGGGCCGCTGTTTATTCCCTTTACAACAAGAATCGCACAATTATGTCTGAAAAAATAAATAATAAATAAATAAGATTCACGCAACCATGTGTATCTTTTGAGAAGTCACAAGCACAGAATGTTTGGTTAACTTGCTGAAGGTGCTTAGGTATTTAAAAGAGCTTTCAATCAAAATTAATAAAGAATAATGCCTTTTAGAAAATATTTTTGAAAAAATATAAGTTAATTGGTGAAAATAAACTTTTGCTTGTAGAGTTTTTTTATAATAAATTTTTTTAAATAACATAATTTATTGATAAGTTAATGGATGTTTGATTGTTAATAAACAATACGGCATTAAATGGATTTAAATTTTTTTTTTTTTGGGGTACAAAACTAGAAGAGAAGCTTTTTTATTTTTATTTTAACAAGCTTAATTTTTTTCTTCTTTAGGACAACTTAAAAAACCTCTTTTTTTTTCTTGGTTTTTTGTCAATTGGTGTTTTTTAATTGTTGTCACACACTTTCACTCTTTAAAAAAGAGCATCTGGATCAAAAAGAAAAAATATATATATACCGAACGGACACCAAGCAAACCATAACAGTGACTGAAGTGATAGCTAGATGGGAAACCTTCTCGCAAACGGCTTGCAAGTTTTGATAAAATCCATACGCCATTTTTCTTTCCGTTCACATTGCATGATATACAGACATCAAATTTGTTCACTTTTTTACAAATTATATCTTCTCAAATAAAAGGCCAAGTAAATATATGATGACAAGCTAAAAACTAATAACTATAGAAATGCTTTTGTCTCAATATGATTTTAAATAATAATAATAATAATAAAAATTCTTGGTAGAGTGATGACGTCAATTTGAGACAAATAGTATGGTGACATCGCCTTATATAAGACGAGCATGATTGGGAGTGGAAAAGCTGCATAAATTATCGAGAGAAATATTGTCAATAATTCATGGCCTCCTCTTTCCCCAGCTACCTCCTATTCGCTTTCTTGTTATCTCTCTTCCTAATTAATAATGTTTTCTGTTTGGAGAAGAATTTTGGGTTTGATGGGAAGGCGACCTCCGGGAGCCACCATCAAACACGTCATGGTCTTAACCTCTCCTCTCTACTGCCCGTAACTATCTGCAGTCCCTCCACTAAAGGTTAATGTTAACCACCTTACTTAATTTCTAGCCCTTCTTATATGTGTCTCTGTAAATATATATGTATTATATGGTGCTTGTTTATCTTCGCACAGTATATAGTAGCAGGACGCTGGGGTGGTTATTCTTTATACCTGAATCTTTTTGCTGAATGTTTACTTTGTGGTATAAAAATGATCTCTCTCAACTTCTGAAGAAGTATTTAATTCGTTGTTGAAAAACTGTTTCATTGAATTTTATAATTTGGGTCGTATCTTTAATTTATTTGATAGCCATAATTTTGTTTTTATTTTTTTGAAGTAAACATAATTTTCTTAAGTAACTTTAAACTGTTTTTGTCGAATTTACAAATGTGAATATATATCAAAGAATACTAATAAACTTTGAAGCTGATTATTATAATCACCCCGTAAAGCTCAATTAGTTGAACTGCTGTTAGTAAGTCATCGCCAAGCAAGCATGGTTTCGTTATATGGAAAACTAGAATTTATAGACTGGCACCATTCGAGACCCATTGTTTACTCTGGAATGCATATATATATATATATATACTAGATTAATAGTTTAGAAATTCTAGTCTTACTCATGTAGTAATAAATAAGGATTTCATAAACTAATTGCTTTAATAAATATATCTATGTTATATTAGTAATGAATTTATCAATACAAATGGTGGTATTGTGATACCACTTCTTCCTTCTAAAACAACATCTCCCGTCGCAACTTGCAAGACAAAAACATTACATCCGGTGACAAGCAACGGTTTTGGCTTTTATTGATTGGTCCTCCAAAGGGAAGTACGTAAAAGACAAATTCTTTTCTTTTAGCTTTCTTCTCTTTACTGTTTTATTTATGAGGTCGATCTAACATATATATTTTATTGTTATTGTGGTTAACGTTTATTGTTTTATTTATGAGGTCGATATAAGATATATATTTTAATGTGGTTAACGTTTTCTTTTCTTCTTTTGATTTTTTTTTTTTTCTTTTCTATTACCTGGTTAAAACTTTCCGGAAGAAAAAAAATTTCTAAGAAGATAGTCACGAAGTCACGGCAGTATCAAAATACATTTTTAAAAAATAATAATAATAAACAAAACAAGGGTGTTAACCATTCGAAAGAAAGGTTAGACCTTGTAATTTAGTATAACTTGCTAACCATGATCAATACGAATTTTCCACCAAGCTATATATATATATATATATATATATATGAATTGGTTAGGAATATTTGGACCATAATCGCCTAAAATTACTTCTATTGGCTGCAAAACATGAAGAAAACACGATATAAAATTAAAACCACTCATTGTCATTAATTTAGTGAAGCTTGGAATAAAAAGCTAATTAAACACCCTTTTCTTCTTCTTCTTCTTTTTTTTTTTTTTCCTATTCTATGGTATCAATAATATTGACTACTACCCTCCGCTTAGTCTCCCCTGTTTTTTTCCCCTGTTTCTTCCTTCCCCTGGTTGCTGGACTTTGGGAGAACACATCCTTCGAATAAGGCTAACCTTTCCCAAGCAATCTGGACTTCTAAGATTGTCTTGTTGATCTTTCGTGAAAGAAGTCCCTTAGCTTAACTTCTGCTTTCTGTTTTAATTTTGTTAATTTAGACTCCTTGTTTGATGACTTAAATATCAGCTTATATGGTTGGCGTTGTTGTTTCTGCTCTGTAATCCTCCTGTGGGAAGCTTTTTGCGCTTCATCGCAATCACCTCTTACCCAAAAAAAGTCATACTCTGCCAAAAATAAATTTTGGTAGGACACTAAAATAATTGAGAACCTTATTTAAAAATAAGCCAACAAGGCTTTTACACTCTTTTTTTTTTTTTTTTTGGTCAAGAGAATCGATTACATGAGTATCCACCAAAATAGTAAGTTATAAATTACACTTTTAATTGAATATTAAATCCTATTATTTTTTAAATTTTCTGTCAATTTAATAACCAATTATTGATTCATCAGTGAAGAACAACAAGAGATCAGTACTGAAAGTAGTGGAGAAGCACGGTCCATGCTCTCAACTCTACAAAGACGAAACCACTAGAGCACCAACTCCGGCTGAAATTCTGGAGCAAGATCAAGACCGCGTTAATTCAATTCAGTCCCGTCTTTCCAAGAAACCCATAGAAACTGACGCCACAACCATTCCGGCCAAGTCCGGCGAGACTATTGGCTCCGGCAACTATATAGTGACGGTGGGGCTTGGCACACCCAAAAGAGACTTATCTCTCATATTTGACACTGGCAGTGATATCACTTGGACTCAATGTCAACCCTGCAATGCAAGCAAGTGCTATAAACAACACGAACCACTGTTTGACCCTTCCAAGTCAACCTCTTACACCAGCTTTTCATGTCGCTCCCAACAATGCTTGCAGTTAGCTTTATCCAAAGGTACCTACGCCAAAATAACATTATTATCCAAAAAAAAAAAAAGAAAAAAAAAAAGGTATTTATCATCATTGATCATCATCACTAGTAAACCAACATGCTGACATGGTAGTTTAATAAACTACCATTAAGATTCATTTTGGCATATAATTACTGCTACGTCAGGATAGATTCCATTCCGCTGATGACCATTATGTTTAGCATAATTAATTATATATTAATGATTCCATGATCAGGTAGAACTCAAGGTTGTTCTACTCCTACATCTCCGTGCATCTATGGCGTACGATATGGTGATGGTTCGTACACCGTCGGATACTTTAGCAAAGAAAGGATCACAATACAGCAATCCGATGTGTTCGACAATTTTCTCTTCGGATGTGGCCATAACAACCAAGGTCTTTTCGTGGGTGCTGCCGGGTTGTTGGGCTTGGGCAGAAGCACACTCTCATTCGTGGAGCAGACCGCTCAGAAATACAACCGCATCTTCTCCTACTGTCTACCTCCCACTTCCAGCTCCACCGGATTCTTATCTTTTGGCAAAGACAACGAGGTTTCCGGCGATGTGAACTACATACCGCTATCCACAGTTTCCCGGAGCTATTCCTTTTACGGCCTGCCATTGGAAGGAATAAGCATCAATGGACGTAGAGTATCCATTCCAGCATCGGTGTTCTCATCCTCCGGCGCGATCATTGATTCTGGAACCGTCATAACTCGTTTACCGGCGACGGCATACAGTGCCTTCCGGTCCGAGTTTCGGCAACAGATGGAAGATTATACGTTGACAACACCCGCGGAATCTTTATTGGATACTTGCTATGACTTCAGTGGAAATGACAACGTGAAGATTCCGCAAATAAGCTTGTTGTTCGGTGGTGGAAATGCGGTGGAATTGGATTCCAACGGTGTATTTTATGCCCTGAGTGATTCTCAGGTTTGTTTGGCGTTTGCTGGGAACAGCGACGATAGTGACATCACGATCTTGGGGAATGTCCAGCAGAGAAGGTTGGAGGTGGTGTATGATGTTGGTGGAGGGAGACTTGGATTTCGCTCTGCTGCTTGCTAACTAATTAATAATATGGTGAAAAAAGAATACGGATATGGTTTATATAAATATGTGTGGCAATAAAAAGACAAGGTTGGAGGTGCTAGCTTGTGGCTGATTGATTATTTACGTTTATGTTAAAATGGAATGGCTTTGTTATATATAATTTATGAATCAATTGGATATATAATGTGCATCAGTGGGGCTTGTAAGTTTGTTATTATTGTTGTTGGCTTGTAAATGAAATAAATGAGTGGTTTTTTTTTTTCTTCCTTCTTTTTTAATGCCTGAATAATTGTTGTTTTTTGTTTTCAATATTTCTTGTCACACATGAGGAAATTAAATAATATATGCCAATTTGTTATAGAGTGTAATTACTAATTAATACTATTCATATTATCTATCCAAGATCTAATATGACTAGGATAAACAATGTTAAGCTATGTGTTGGATTCAAATGTAAAAGATTGACATTGGTGCTCGAAGGAATTGGATGCCCAAACTTAAAATTTGCCGAGAAAAATCGAGAATAATTGTAATGGAGAGAAAAATAAAAAAAAAATTGTAGTGGAGGTTTTAGTAAAGTTTTATTATTATTATTATTTTTTAACAAACTATCTATTTTACAAACTACGAATAAATTTTTTTATTCACATAACTTGAATACATATTTTCATAAATACAAATAAAAATACTCAACTATTAGTCTATTTATTATTTTTGCTGTGGGACACTAGGATAGGACTTCAAATCAAAGTTAAAAGCTTTGGTCGTTATTGGCCATAAAGTACTATATTTGTTTCTTTGAAAATCATACATTAAAATTTTATATGTAAAAATGTCTAACCATAGCATAAAAAGGTAGCAAATGAAAAATGAGAGTTATTTTACCATTTCCCTAAATAAAGTAAATTAACCATTAACAGGTCGTGTAATAGACATGATAAAGTGGAAGTTTTATATTCAAGTGAAGATTTTGTCTAGAAAATAAGCCAGAAGTTAGAAGTGTATACAGTTTTATTAGTCTATACGAAGATCATCCATTATCTAGACACCAGGCCCACTAGTCAAATTATTTGACCCCTAGCCCTAGTGGACGAATCTTTTTATTGATTTTTTTATTTTTATTTTTTGTAAATATCTTTTTATTGAGGTCTGATATGACCCAAATAATATTGATCGATGCTAAATAGATAAATAAAGTTGGAATACTTTTAGTTATTTGCACCTTGTTCGTAGTAGTCGCTACCAAATAAAATTTTAAGGGTAAATTACATAAAGGTGACGTGTGATTAAAATTTTTTTTTTGCACATATAGCATTGGTTTTTTAGTTTTTTCAGATGCCTCTTGAATTTTGATTTGGTTACAGTATATACCCTTCGGGCAATGAAATCGTGCAAAACATTTGCCAAACAAAGTCCCAAATGAGAAATTTACCCTTCTTTAAACCAAGTTCTCAGTTTTTGTAACAAAATTGAAATTTAGAAATAAGAAAAAGTTTTTTTATTTTTTTTATTTTTTTTTTTTTAGGAGCACCGAAATAAGCAAAAGTTGGATGATATATATATATGTGCAAACTTTAAACTTGTGTTATCAAAGAATACTTTAAACTTTGTGTTATTTATCCAAAGTTTAAAGGATCCTAAATTACGTGGTTACTTTACAAGTCCCTATGGGCCAGAACCTATCACTCCCATTCTATATACAGCCTTTAACAATGAAAGAATCTTTTTTTTTTTTTTTTTTCAAATCAAACAACGAAAAGAAACCTAATTTAGTTTTTTTTTTTGTTTTTGTTTTTTTTTTTCAATAAGAAACTTTTCTATAGTATTGTTGCACCTGTCAAATATATATATGAATAATTTAATTTTTTAAAAAATATTTATTTATGGCCCGAGACGAAATATCAATTTGACATCTAATAAAATAAAAAAGTTTTAATAGAAATATAATAATTAATTATCTCTCAAGATATTTAATATGGCAAGCGCACTAAGAAAACCAACAAGTGCAGGCTGCCATGACAGGAATATTTTTGTCATCTTTATGATATTTTATTTTTTTATTATTATTATTATTATTATTTTTGGGTGGGTTGGGGGGGTGGCCGTTAAGGAAGAGCATGAATTTTTTTTTTATTTTTTAATTTCTGTTTTTGGTTTAAAATAAGGTTTGTGGTTATAAATTTTGATCCATTTTGAGTTCCAAACCATATTAGTTGTGCGTCAGAAAGAAAGGTTTCATCAAATGAAGTTCGAGTACGTTAGGTACATGGAAAAATCGCGCGACCGTTTCAATAGCTAGCCAACTCAAATCGCCCACTAATTATTGATCATTCCTCGATCATTTGGGACATGACATTAATTAATATTAATCATAGTTTTTTGCTATTACCAATTAATGCCATTTAAAGCATATTGAGATGATCGGTTGTCATTGAGTATACGCTTAGAGACAGCTACAGATGATTTGAACTTGCACCCACCTCGACCTTTTGGTTTTTCTTCTTAGTAATATTAATTCCCACCCAATCTCAGTGGGAAAAGTAAAAAGGCATAATATATGATATATATATATATATATATATATGAAAACCTTCTATCAAAATCTCTTTCTTTTCTCCTTTCCCAATTTCAATTATTTGGTGAGGTATATGTAGATTCCAGCTTTCTTCCACCACCCACTCTACATCAAGAAGTTAGTCTAGCCTACACCCAAACAAGATTCCAATCGTATCATCTCTCTCGGCTATCACACCCAAGAGATGGTAAAGAAATCCAGCTATTTCATACTAACCAGAAATTCAGGATACCCCACATTTAAACAAGATTCCAATTGATTTTTTATTTTTTTTCTCTTTTTTATAACTACAAGATTCCAGTTGATAATATGAAAGAAAATATATATTATAAACAACATTCAGCTTATAAGGCCCACCAAGCCCACCACTTAGCTCCTGTTGGGTTTTAGCTTGCTGGCCGTCCATCTGTTTGCATTTACATTTGCTTTTATTTATTTGTTCAGACAGCCAGGAAAATGATGTTTTTCAACTTCAGTTTCATGAAATTAACTCCCACGCTAATATTAATCAAATTTACCACTACTAGTAGTAGGATTTATGGGCTCTGCTTGGATTCACTATTTACAATTTGTTTATTTGTCTTTTGTTTGAAAAATTTATTTAGGTGGTGTTGGGATTCTCATTAAGTTGTATGGTTTGGTAAGATATGTTTATTGTGGTGCCTAATTAATCCTACATTACCTTTCCAATAATTAAGAGAGTGGGGTGATGTTAATGTACTCTATTATTTTGTAGGATGCAAATGGTGATTGGCGGCCACATCACTTCTAGGGGGATTCATTAATTTTTTGTAATGGTTACATGAAGTCTTTCATGAAAGCGATAATCTCTACATACTTATCTATCAGTTTTTTTTTTTTCCCCCCCTTATCAACTTGTTCTAATTATTGTAGATTTATAATAATTTATCAGTCAATAAAAAGAATCATATTGATGGCCTAGTGGGACCAGCTATATGCACTAAGGAATGGGAAGAGAGATACAAAGTCGATCAAATCGGTTAAAAAAGCGCTCTCATGCACTTTTTTGCAAACTGGATACAAGTGTGAATTACAAAAAGAAAATTACAAATTATACCTTTTTTTTTTTTCACAATTTAGTTTGTATTTATAGAAATTATAATTAGTTTCAATTACCATTTAAATATTGTATATATACTTTGCGACAAAAAAGCACATATATATAAAAATTCAAAACACTAAGGTTTCAAAAAAATAAAAAATAATAATAAGATTTCCCCATTTTATCGATTATGTTTTGGTTGAATATTGTGGTTGACGAATATTATTTCCCATTTCTGTCTTATTTTTGAAGGTTTGAACTTCTTTTTTTTCCATTTAATGGCGGCCGTGTACATTTGTAGTGGTGGCTACAAATGAAGAAATTATAGTAAAAAGTAGTGATGAACAATTACGTGTGAGTACGGATATAGTAGGAATGGTGGGGATAAAAACCAGTGGGAGACCACTGATCAGATAAAAAAAATATATATCTCCTGTGTCCCAGCATGCCTCCACTGAAAATAAAGTGATAGGCATCGAGTTATTGGGAGGTCAAATGCGGATGTGAACTTATAATTAGATGTTTTCCATCGTTTTTGTTCAATTTTCAGAGATCACTCAATCAGATGGATTCTTACACAAGCAAAGCACGAAGTGTGTGTGTGTGTGTGCGCGCTTTTTTTTTTTTTTTTGTTTTTTGGGTGAATAAGAAAACATAAAGTTAACAGCTACCTTACCATGTTTTTTTGGGACACATGGGCATGATTTCGACTTGACAATTATGTTTTAACTTATTCCCCTTATCATATACAAATGCATCTATCCTGAAAATGATTAGTGTTCGTTTTTTTTTTTTTTAATAGTAAAGTTCTTATTATATATTTGATTTTTTTTTTTTTGAATGACGTCTAAATCACTTAGATAAGAATACACACACACACACACACACACACACACACACACACATATATATATATATATATATATATATATTTCCCAAATTCATGATTAAAAAAAAAAAAAAAAAAAGATCAGGATTTTATAAATAATCCCATGCATATAACTTAAGTTTTAAACTTAAAAATTAACAATCAAAAGTACTGAAACTTTCGAAAGTTAAAAGAAAAATATAGTAATAAAGTTACCCTTATTGGTAGGGAATTTAAGTGGGGGATGAGGAAAGTAATTATGTGTCTTGTGTAAATTGGTAGGGGAAGTGTGGCTCTGAGGCTACTTACCGTAAGCTTAGTGGCCACGTGTCTGACATGGATTGGCCAATTCCAACGAGATGATTATATATATTTTTATACATCGAAAGAATAATATTGAAGCGGAAGGCAAATGGGAGGAGAAAAAGGTGGTTGTCATTGATAGTGGAGGTGACGTATAAGAATTGGAAGTCTATCTCTAATTATAGCTTATATAAACTAACACTATACATGGTTTGCAGACCCACAAGAGTAACATAATATTTGAGATAGAGAGAGAGAGGCTAATTAATCATACATGGCCGCTCTCATTTCCTCTTCCTTCTTCCTTACCTATTTCCTCTTATCTCTATGTCTTGCTTGGTCTTTGGATGGAAAAGCCACCACTGCGGCGAAGAGCCACAAAACTCATCAAACTCATCATACTCTTCAACTCAGCTCTCTACTTCCAGCAACCATCTGCACTCCCGCCACCAAAGGTTATATAACCCCTCTCTCGCTCTTCGATTCAATCTCCATTTATGACCATATCTATTTATATACATCTATGTATTTATGATTGCTTGTGTATATATAAACAGATATATAATTGTACCTGATTGATATTGCTTATGGTGTTAGAACTATTAATTTTGAGCTATTAATGAATCTTGCAATTTCTGAATTGTTAAGTTCTTTTTAAAAGACATATATATAGTTTGCTACGAGAGACAGTTTTGTGAAAATTACAAATGAAAATTAATCATTTTTTAATCGCTAATAATCAATCAAATATCTCATGCTTGATTATCATGTGTAGCCATGGCCACACAATTAATAGAGGAAGGCTGCCGCCTTTAGCGGACGGCCTCCCGCCACCACTGAAAGTAATAATTTTAAAAGAGTACGCAAAAGGACTCCACATATAGTATCTAACACAGAAATGATGTATTGAATTTAATGAAGTATGGTAATAATTATATAAGAGAATTGGATTAAAGAAGTTTCCAATGGGTGGGTCCTACAAAAAGACATGAATTTTCAAGCATACGCAATAAACTAATATGTTTTACGACTTTATTATTTATTTAAGCATATTGGTTCCCATGTGTACATCCTACATGTGTTTGTTTATTTTGTAGGTAGCAAGAAATCTATCTCCCGTATAAAAACTACCAAATCTAGATATGATATATATATATATATATATATAAACTTCTCACAAGCACTTTTAAAAATATAATTATTGCCTTTTTATTTTAGTAGTTCATATATATATATATATATATATATTTTCAAAAGCAAATATAGAAATTCGAAAAAAATTTATGTTTCTTTTTGTTAATTTTCTATTTCATTTTGTTTTATTAAGTTTAAGTATAGACTAAAAATGTTTAAATTTGTGATGAAAATTTGGAATTTGGGTAATAATTCAAGCACCCAATTATTGTAATAGTCAGTGGAGTGTTTTTCAATATTGTCGGAAAGTTTGTGAGAAAGAAACTTTGCTTCTGCAACAAATTATTATGATTTTCTTAATTATTAATTCTAGCCCTCCTTTGTTTCCTACTGGACATTAATTAGTAGTTTTTAGAGTGCTTCAACTATATATATATATATATACATATATATAATATATTTATAGAAATTCTTAACTTGTAGTCATTATATATATACTTGTTTTCTGTTGAGGCGAGTAATGTCCAAAAAGAAAACTATGAATTTTTTTTTTTTTCTGACTCATATATATTGCAACTTGCAAGAAATTAACAGCATTAGCTACTTCCCGTGACAAATCATAATTTGTTTTGGCTTTATATAAGACTATTAACAGAAGCGTTATATTTATATATTCTTTTTTAAAAAAATTTCCAAACGTTGCTTTCTTCTCTCTGTTAATTTATTTTTCTAGGTAAATTTTTTAGTCAATGTCTCTTGTGACTGAAAAAATCTGTGAAAGATAGTCACATACTCACGGGTGAAGTTTCAGTCATATAAAATCAAAAATATCAAAGTGTTGGTTTCTATTTTAATTTTTTTTTTTTTAAACAAAAAAAGCATCTAATGAAGTTCAAGATTACATATTTTCCACTCTCTTTTATTTTATTTTATTTTTTAATAAAAAAATTGATAGTGGATATAAAACCAAAAACATCAAAATTGTCATGACTTCTAAGACAATGAATCATTAAAGGAGGGTCCACCACTCTCTGTGAACCAATTGCACAGAAAGATACGCAAATCTAAAAAAAAGTCAGCATTCAAAACGAAGATTGAGATACATGCACGCAATGAAAAATGGCCAAATTAATTAATTTCCTTATTTTGCAACATCTTTTTGATTTCCATTAAGATAATTAAATGTAGTAATTGTGGTACTGATTTTGATCATATTAATTCAGAGGATAATTACAACGAAGGATTATTGAAAGTGGTCCATAAAAACGGTCCGTGCGCTCGACTCCACCAACAAGACCAAGCCACTGGGTCACCAACTGACGACCAATTACTCGAACAAGACCAATCCCGAGTCGACTCGATCCACTACCGTCTTTCCAACAAACTAAGCCCCCACAATGTACAACAGACGGACGGCACCACTCTCCCGGCGAAGTCAGGCTCCGTCGTCGGCTCCGGCAACTACATTGTGACCGTGGGTCTGGGCACACCAAAACGGGACTTATCTCTCATATTTGACACCGGCAGCGATCTCACTTGGACCCAATGCCAGCCGTGTGCCCGCTCTTGCTATTCCCAAAAAGAAACAATCTTTGACCCTTCCAAATCTTCCTCATACGCCAACGTTTCATGTACCTCCTCCAGCTGCTCTGACCTCACTTCTGCCACAGGTAATATTATCATCAAAACCCTAATTAATTAAACTTTTATAAATTTTTTATTAATTGGTTTGTTCAGGAAACACACCGGGATGTGCTTCGGGTTCGTCCACGTGTTTATACGGAATACAGTACGGTGACCAGTCTTTCTCCGTGGGATACTTTAGCAAAGAAAGGATCACGTTAACGCGGTCCGATGTGTTCGACGGTTTCCTCTTCGGATGCGGACAGAACAACCGAGGCCTTTTCGGCGGAGCCGCTGGATTGCTGGGCTTGGGCCGGAACAAGATTTCATTCGTCCAACAAACGGCCCAGAAATACAATCGCGTGTTCTCCTACTGCCTACCCTCCGTCTCCAGCGCTACAGGATACTTGTCCTTCGGTTCTGGCGGCAAAGTATCCTCATCTTTAAAATACACACCTCTGTCCACGATTTCGCTCGGCGATTCGTTTTACGCCCTCAATTTGGTCGGAATCAGTGTTGCCGGAACTAAACTCTCGATCCCTCCTTCGGTTTTCACATCCTCCGGCACAATTATCGATTCCGGAACCGTCATATCGCGTCTGCCGGCTACGGCGTACAGCGCCTTGAGATCGGCGTTCCGGCAACAAATGACCGGATATCCATCTGCGGCGGCGGTGTCGATACTGGACACGTGCTATGATCTTAGCAGTTATTCGTCGGCTAGGATTCCGAAAATAAGCTTCTTCTTCGGGGGTGGCACTGTGGTGGAGCTGGACCCACAAGGTATACTGTACGTGGTCCGTAGTACACAAGTTTGTTTGGCATTTGCAGGGAACAGCGACGATAGTAGCGTGACGATCTTTGGGAATACCCAGCAGAAAAGGTTGCAGGTGGTGTATGATATTGGGGGAGGCAGAATTGGGTTTGGCCCTGCCAGTTGCAGCTAAAGCCAATCCCTTTAAACATAAAAATCTTCCAATTATAACAAAATGTTGTTGTACCATTGGAAATTAATCAATTGGGAAAATTATTAATTTTACAATATAAATTGAAAGGGCAAAAAAAAAAAAAAAAAAATGAAGATCATCAATAATTATATACGTTTTGCAGCCAAAGAAAGCATGCAAAATGTATATAAATAATATTATTAGTTGTACTTTAAGTAAGTTTGCTGTTGTTTTCATGGAAAACGAAAATGGAATTGCCTTGTGGGAGAAGATTTTCATTTGATGCTTTAATTTGCCTCCATGTAAGTGTAAACATGTAAGCTTTCAATTTCTACCAAAAAGAATATTAGCTTTTCAATTTCTGTTCATTCGTATGTATGTGTGACCATAAAAGAGCAAAACCTTTTATATAAAGTACACGTGCTGCCTATTTGTCAATACTTAGATATATGTCAATCCTTCCAGCACGTGATAGATGAAAATAGCAGCCAACCGTTCAACAAATCTCAAATACTTTCTGATGTGAACAAGAAGCCGTATGGCCTAAACGGTAAGAGAAATAGGAATAATGAAAGCCCACCATGACCTGGCCAGTTTTTTTGTTTTTGTTTTTTTGTTTTTGTTTTTGTTTTTTGTTTTTTGTTGTTTTCACTTTCATGTACACAAGTAAACGAACTATTATTTATACACGCTCAGTATCAAAATTCCCAAATCCATCTTCTTTCTTCGGTAATCTCAAGTTTTTTTTTTTTTTTTTTTTTTTTTTTTTTTTTTTAATATTATTTGATGCATACCTGTAATATATATGAGGTCGATGTATTAAGTTGATTAGCAGTGAATATGGGTAGCAATTTTAGGGATGGAGTGAACTAATAAATCCATCATCTGATCTATCGACACTTAATTGGTTTTGGTGCAGAATTAATTACTGTTCCAGAATATAGTTTTATGCAATTGGAAATTGATAGCAAAAGAAAGTATATGCTTTTCTCCCCTTACGTTTTGGCTTAACGTTAAATGTTTGCATATCTGCAAAACTAAATGAAGAAACAATTACTGCCAACCGAACTTTGATGAATTAGAAAAATTAATACACTCTCGACTTTCTGTATTAATGATTTTTCATGTATATATATATATATATTGGTACTGATGGAGGGCAAAAGCCACGAGTAACAACAACGACACGAGTTGAACGTTTCACATACTTGATAGAAAGTAGAAACATTCATTCTTTTTTCTAAAATTTTAAATTAAACAATTTTAAGTCCAACTAATCTTAAACCATCTCCCAAAAAAATGTAAATTATAAAATTAAACATTCTCCATGAAATTTTCAACAATAAGATCAAGTACATACCATGAAAATCTAAATGCTTATCTTTTCAGTTTTTGTGATAAACGTTTTTTAATTATTAAGATGATTTATTAGGCCAATTACATCGAGTATATGAAGTAGGCCGATATACACCAAAGGGGACATTTGTTAAAGGCGCACACCAACTTTGTCTCTAGATATGATCAAATAATAATAAAAAACAGAAACAAACAACTTTGACTTGATTATTTCCCCCTTAAAAAGAAAATGTTGCTCGTGTAGATGAATTAATGGATATATCGTAATCAAAATTATACATTAAAATCTCATTTGGGCTATGCCTTGTAATTTTATGGAATTCAATGACTATAACGGATTTTATCTAAAAATAAAATACAATTTATTTTTTCTTTATGAATAAAAAAATACCTTTCATTATAATGAGTTTATTAAAACTCGAATTATAATTCTATAATTTTTACACTGATAATTGAGTCGATTTCTTTTTACCAAACTATCATATGTTACAATGCATCCTACTAGAACTTAGTTATATTATAGTATTATTTATATATTCATTAAAAAAAAAATAGTATTGATCATATTAGACTTTATATGAATCAATCAAAATTTTGATATCCTATTGTAATAATTATTGCATATGTCTAGACAGGCAAACTCAAATAAATCATGATATTGTGATGTAATATTTATTGCACATACATATATATATACATATCACATCAAATTTGTCTGATGGCTTTCTTAACTATTATATTGCTTTAGGATTGACCAAGTCTCTAGAAAGTTCACTTCTCAAATATCTTATACCTTATAGGGGTTCAAAAATTAATAAAAAGAAGACCTAATGCTAGAATTATGAACTATCAAAATATCTCCAATAATTTTATTTATTGATGGATTTTTTTACTATATTAAAAAAATAATTGGCAATTAAAAAATAATTCCCTCTAATTGGTCTATTTAAAAGCGCTGCTAAGATGACATTTTACATTTAAAAATTTTGTTAGACATTCTCATATTTCATAAATAAAAAAAAATTCTTTCAAAAAAAAAATAAACTAATAAAATATTCAATTAAATTAATAGTTAATAAATAATTTTTATATACATTATCATTGAAAATCAATATTACAATTAACTGTATATTTATACCCCATAGATTTATATAGTGTTAATTGTTATACTACATATAAAACAATATGCATTTACTATAGAAAATGTTCTTAGATCAACCAGCTATGAACTTAATTATCTGTTTATGTACTTTTTTAGAACCCTCATTTTTGTTTTTATTTTTTATTTTTATTTTTTATGGAAACTCTCATTTGTTCTATATATATTTTTTATTATATTTTATGAATTTCAGTTACATTTACCTATGTACCTTTTTTTTTTTTTTGGGATATGTCTATATATATATATATATATTTTGAAACATGATATGTCTATGTCTAATAAAAAGTTAAAAACAAAAGTTTACCATTATATATTAGAAATCCACTTAGAAAGCTTCCCATTAGTAGATAAATATTCAAACATTACACGGACCAATTATTTTGAAAGTTTTGATTTTCCATTTTGCTGACGTTATATTTATAATGGTAAATTACATATTGATGCATGCCTAAGCAAGAATTTAAACAAACCTAGCACTTAATAGGAGTGAAGTTAATTAATTCTTTCTTCTCCCGACAGAGTTAGTGTGGTGGTGGGATACTAACTTCGCCGGTGAGCACTCAAATAACAAAGTGCGGCATTATCAACAAGATTGGTAAATTGTGCATAAACTCATTACAAACCAACATTATGTTTATCATGCTAATAATTACGTAAATTGAAATTTTGTAGGGCAAGGAGTAGATTGGACCCACCTCCATGATCCATCCTACAAAAATGAAGCAATGAGATGGATTCTAATATACAATTGCAAAAAATTATTCGTGTAGCAACTGATTAATTTAAAATGCCATATGATGCTAACAGATAATTTTCTATGTATATATATATACATATCTAGATATATTTGAAATGGTTGATAAACATGGCATGATTTTGGAACTTTGACAATTATTTATCTTTTTATACATAATTAATAGTATATTCAATTGCAAGGCTGAAAATTAAAACTATTGTATATATTTGATTCCAGCTATGTAATTTTACAATTAGATACGAAATGTTTTTATGTTAAAATAATGTGGACTAAATTAATGTAACATCCCGTCCCAAAGTACAACGGAAATTTTCCAACTTGACCAAGATTGACCGTTAACTTTAATCGTTGACCTAAGGGGTCAAAAGTTGATTTTTTGACTTGGATAGAATTCTTGGTTGATTGAGGTACCGTTACGAACTAAATATTGGCACGAGTTCGTAGACTAGTAGCACGTTGAAAACGGAGCTACGGTTTGAAAGATATGAGCAAAACAAGTCGAGATGCAAACTGTCCAAAAGGTGTCCGAGTTGACTTTTTATGGTTGTAGAATTTTGCGCTGACTTTTGTATGGTTGCAAAGTGCTCGTCGATACGAGTTCATAGACTAGCGACACACTTAAATTGGACATCTGGTTAAGAAGTTATGGACGTGTAAAGTTTTCCGACTACTGTAATATTTTATTATATCTGGCTTAAGTGCACAGTGATACCATGTGTCGACACCTAAGTGGTCCACGTGGGTGAACAGTGTCACCCACGGTGGCTTTTATTTGGCAAAAATGATGGGGGAGGAGAGAGAAAGAGAGAGAGGGAGAGAGAGAATCGCCGGCCACCGAAGTTGTCAAATTTTCCAGTCGATTCTTGCCACATGCGTCAGCCAGACGGGAGCACCTCCCCATTCCTGGAAAATCCCCAAAATTTCACGGCCAACCGACTGGCGACTCGCCCAAATCGGAGCGTTTTCCGTCGACGGTGATTTTTCCCCTCCACCACCGGCCACCGCCGATTTGCCCAGTTTCCAGCCACCCCAAGCCACACGCGCCTGACCGGTCTCTCACATATGGGAATTCCAGCATACCCACCAAATTTCACGGCCACCGGACCTCCGACGTGCCGGGATCGGAGTATTTTTCGGCGAGGGCCGAAAATCTTCAAACCCAGATCTCTTCGCCGTCCGGCCTCCATTTACCTCATCGCCGGTCCTGTTGGAAACCTCTCCCCTCGATCTACAAAACCGCCAAAAATCTCAGCCATTGGCCACCGGACGCGCCGCCGCCAGCGACGGTTGCTGGTGACCACAGCGGCTCGCTGGAGAAATCACTATTCCAGCGAGTACCCAGTTGCACCGTCAGTCCCTCTCCACTAATTCCGACCCCCTGAATCCAAATCCGGTGTCATTTTCCTCCAATTCACGATGGTTTGAGAGAATCGAGGCTCTAAAGGCCGAGAGCTTTTCGGCGAGATTTCGGCCACCACCGGTCCGATCTCCGGGAACTAAGACCGGATTTGTGATCCTCGTCACTCAAGCTTCGATTCAGTATATTAGTCTTCAATTTTGGTTAACGTTTGTGTTTAACCCCCCGGGTACCGGGTATTATTTACCCGAATAAAATATTAATTTATTTGAAATGTGTAATGTTGTTGTTCTAGGAGCACGAGTGAGTTGTGGAATTGATCCCATGGAGGATCTTGGATTAATTGCGTGCTCCAGGTGAGTGACACACCTTTAAAAATATTTTGGGGTAATTAATTATATTTATTTGGTGTTAAATTGATATCTGGAAGTATACTCATGTGGTGGAAATTTAGTTATAATTGTGGAAAAATATTATTTTATAAGTACGTATATGTTTATTGGTGCTAAACGGAATTTTTGAGTTATTAAGAAATCCCCGATTTTTATTATTGTGATTTAATTGTATTTATTACACATGAGCAAAGTATTTTCATTAATTACTTGTGTTTGGATTTTTATATTATTTTTTGGGCATAATTGGTTTAAATATTTTAAGGAAAATATTTGTTGAAATTGGTGGGTTTAAATTTGATAATTATGCTCGTGGAATATTATTTGATGGATTTTGTGCTACGAGAAAAATTATTTGTACATTGTTATCGATGGTTTCGTACCGGAAATGTTAAAGGAAAATGTGGGATGGTGAATTTGAAAACTGGTATAATTCCCACGGTGATTTTTGGAAAATCGATACGGTAATAAGAAATTTAATAATTATTTCAGACGCACTCATACAATATTGGTGTTCTGGTTGTATATGTGGATTAGAGCGCAAGTTATTATATCTCCCGTGAGTTGCCATTGGACCGAGGGCAGACAAGTCTTATATATTGCGCATCAGCCGCCCCCCTCCGTAGTCGGGATGATGGTTTCAATAGCGGTGCTGTTGGGACCCCGAAATACCGTATGCAAGTTTCTCTCTTTAATCTCCCCACCAGTCGGTGCTCGGGACGCTGGGTATCGGAGGGCATCACTGGTATATGGTGTGGTGCGTCAAGTATAAATTTTCGGATAGAAATTTCAAACCCCAAAGTGTTCAAAAATTATTTATTATATTTTATTACATTTTATTTATATTTGAGTTATTTAATTATTATTTATTAAATTAATTGATTCCTTGGTTTTTGGGAAATATGAATAACGGGTTTTGTGAAAATGTTTTAAAAGGGGAACATTTCCAACAGAGTGAATAGTGAGGGTTTTGAGAGAAAATATTATTTTCAATTGTTTATTATTTATTTATTTATTTAATTGTTGGTATTAATTAAATTCTTTTATTTGTTATATTATTAATATTAAAGGTGTACAGTAGATAGGGTCACTCACTGAGATGATTAGCATCTCATGATTTTTTAAATTCCGTTCCCCTAGATCCAGGTTGGGAGACGTTGATCGTCCGGGGCGAGCCCGACGTATTGGTTCATTGCCGAAAGTCCACGGAGCATTTCTTCCCTTTTTCCTCTCCATCTTATATTGCTTCTTTATTTGTCATCGTATTAATTTCATATTTAATTGTATAATGCTCTGTATACTGTATTAGACATGTAGTTATTAATTATGCACTGATTTACCGTTATTCAATTGGAGTGCT
Organism: Ziziphus jujuba; assembly: GCF_031755915.1. Classification (NCBI taxonomy): domain Eukaryota; kingdom Viridiplantae; phylum Streptophyta; class Magnoliopsida; order Rosales; family Rhamnaceae; genus Ziziphus; species Ziziphus jujuba. The sequence goes on along the minus strand of NC_083383.1, from coordinate 7,019,343 downwards.
GCAAATTTGTGGAATCAACTTGTAGTAATGTGGGAGGAATAAGGAGATGAATATAAAAGTGTGTTTTCAGTTCAGGAAATTTGTGGTAAGTTCATTCCTTAGGGGAGGTTCTGTCGGATTTTCCATTGGAGTATCCGGTAGTGTTTCCCTGAGATTAAGGATTGTTTAGGATTCCGATAAGGAATTTTGGATGGATTCTGACAATTAATATTTAAATGTTAGCGTGGTAGATTGGAAATTGGTAACGAGGAAGGGAGGAGATGGAAATTCCAAAATAAAAAATAAAAAAATTACAACTTGTGGGAGATGATTGAGATTTAAGAACTTTTGTCTATGGAAAGAATTTTGTAGGGCTAGGCCAATGAAAGTAGAGAAGGGGTGTAGATAGTGCGGACACGTAAATTCAGAATTGGAAAATTTCATCTCCAAATTGCTATATAAGTAGTAATATAATGGTTGCAAAGAGTATCATCCATAATTTTGATATCAGAGAAAGACTAATAATTATTCATGGATACTCCCATTTCCTCCTCCTCCTTACCCATCGCCTATTTTCTCTTATCTCTATGCCTCGTTTGCTCTTTGGAAGGAAAAAACCCCCCGGAGACCCACTACGATACTCATCATACTGTTCAACTCACCTCTTTGCTGCCCCCGACTGTCTGCACCAGCAGCCCATCCACCAAAGGTTATATTAATTCTCATTTTCTTTGCCGTACATTTATAGTATCATATATTACATATAATTCTCTTCTACATATAGAACACATATTTCCGACCCTTTTTTTATGAAGAAAATTGTTCTATTATATATATGAAATCAAAATTAACCAAAATGTTGTAACATGATATTTGCTAGAGAAAAGGTATTAAAGAAATGAAAGTTCATTTTCGATGAGATAATTTAATTTGGTATTAGAATAAAAAATTTAAAAATTTTGTCTTTAATTAAAACTTTTACAGTTCAAACGGATCAAATTAATGCACAAAAACATACCGAAATAGAAGATATTCTTGCATTATGCTTTAAAAATTGCAAAAATTATTAATTTATATCTGTGGAAATTATTATTATTATTATTATTATTAATTTACGATTTTAATCAAGTAGATAATTATAAGGAAGGGTCACTAAAAGTGGTACACAAGTATGGTCCATGCAATCAACACCACGAAGACAAAGCCACGGTTCCACCTTCTCACTCTGAAATCCTCCTCCAGGATCAATCCAGAGTAAATTCGATCCGCTCCCGTGTTTTGAAGAATAGAAAACAAACCAACGCCGCCGTGGATGTCGAGGCTAAGTCCGGTGACAGCTTAGGCTCCGGAAACTACATTGTGACGGTAGGCTTAGTGTCACGGTTAAAGCATTTCATCAAACACTTGGTGAGCATTCTCTCCATTATGGGCCTTATAATCCACTTTGGGCCTATTTTGGGCCTTACAATGGGCCAAGCCATGTACATATCCATTCTAGATGTTTCTTTAGATATTTTATGTAAAGTAGGTGGGAGTAGGTGGGAACCATTCTCCACCGTAGGATTAAAGCAATTATAGCCGTAGGATTAAGCTTTGTATGCCTATAAATAGGTGGAGGCCTCATTTGGCCAAACCATCCAAGAAATCTCATCTATACTTGTAAAGCTCTCTTTCAAGTAATATACTTTCATTCTCTCTTTGTGCTCTAGCTTTCTTTGCTTAGCTTTCTCTTTTAGTGGGCAAAAGGCTTACTTAGTTGCAACAAAGGGTCGGAATAGCAACTAAGGCCGCACGGCTTGAAGGGTAAACAAACAAGTCCGTGACAAGTGGTATCAGAGCCAGGTTAAAGCTAGCATCTAGAGCAAAATGTCTTCATCAGAGGTTGTGATTGAAGAAGCAAGGGGAAGGGAGGTCATCCCCGAAGCTGCAAGGAAGGGACGTGGGCGTTCAAAGTCGAAGGACGTTCTCACCGCCATGGAGACCAAGGTGGTCAAGATGGAGTTGGCCGTTGCCGACATGTTGGAGCGGCTTGATTGTGTGGAGCAAGGCATGGGGGAGCTCGATGGCCGAGTGGAAGGCCAAGTGGGGGAGCTTAGAGGTACCATGCAAGACACCAACGAGGCCAACACCGAGGCATGGCGTCATGAAAGCCAAGCTTTCCAAACAAAGGTAATTGAAACCTTGTCCCTTATGCAAGCTCAATTAGATGAGTTTAAGAAGAGTTTAGAGGAGACTCGTGAGGATTGGGCATTATGCAAGAGAGCTGCAACTAGTGGCACGGCCACCACCCAACAAATAGTCTCTACTCCAAGGGTAGATGTTCCCAAGCCCAAGGAGTTTAGTGGGAGAAGGGATGCAAAGGAGTTGGACAACTACATGTGGCACATGGAGCGATACTTCGAGGTCTTGGATTTCCAAGACGAGAAGCAAAAGGTAAACACCGCTACCCTATATCTTACTAATCTTGCTGCGGTGTGGTGGCGTAGAAAGCATGAAGAAATGAAGAGAGGCATATGCGCTATCAATTCTTGGGAAGATTTAAAGAGTGAATTGAAGAAACAATTCTATCCCGAGAATGTGGCGAATGAAGCTAGGAAACGCATGAAGGAGTTGAAGCACCAACGTTCCATCCGTGAATATGTGGAGCAATTCTCCGGGTTAATGCTCCAAATTCCCAACATGAGTGAGGAGGATCTCCTTTTCAACTTCATGGATGGGTTGCAACCGTGGGCATGCCAAGAGCTTCAACGAAGGGGAGTACAAGATATTTCCACTGCCCTCACTACGGCTGAAACGCTTGTCGAATTTAGGCAAGGTGAGTCTTCCAACTCTAAGCCTAAGATTAATTATATTAAAGGTGGGGGAGCCAAATTCCATAAAACTCCCCAAAGTAACGAGTTTCCAAGAAGGCCACCACTACCAACCAAAGATTGGAAGAAAGGAGGTAAGCCCGAATTCAAGCCGAAAGAAAATTGCTTCTTATGTGATGGTCCCCATTGGGCTAGAGATTGTCCAAAGAGGAAGTCCTTAAGTGCCATGCTCGAGGAGAGGGAAACTCACGAGCACACGCAAATGGGTTGTATACAACTCCTCAACTCACTGAAGGCTAGTCCAATCCCAACCAACAATACGAAGAACTCCCTAATGTACGTGGCGGCACGTATCAACGGGAAAGATGCCCAAGTCATGGTAGACACCGGCGCATCTCACAACTTCGTAAGGAAGGAGGAGGCCATGAGGCTTGGCCTCAAACTCGACAAAGGTCAAGGGTGGTTGAAAACTGTGAATGCAGAGGCTAAACCGCTGGATGGCGTGGCTCGTAACGTGGAGTTACACCTCGGCACTTGGCAAGGTAACGTAAACTTCTCCATTGCTCCTATGGATGACTTTGATATTGTACTTGGCATGGAATTTCTTAGGCAATTCAATGTGGTACCACTCCCTCGCTACAACACGGTGTGTATAATGGAGGGAGGCCCTTGCATGATTCCAACAATGCACAAGCCAAGTACTTCCAACCGCCTCTCCGCCATGCAACTCAAGAAAGGAGTAAAGAAAGGAGAGCCTACATTTCTTGCTACTCTACGCGAGGAAGAAGAAGCTACTTCCAAGGAGCCACCGAAGGAGGTTAGCCAAGTCCTTGAGGAGTTCAAGGATGTCATGCCACCACAACTACCCAAGAAACTTCCACCAAGGAGGGAGGTGGATCATTGCATCGAGTTGGAGCCCGGTGCAAAACCGCCCGCAAAAGCACCATATCGCATGTCTCCACCGGAGCTAGAAGAGCTAAGGAGACAACTTAAGGAGCTTCTGGATGCCGGTTATATTCAACCGTCGAAAGCACCTTATGGAGCACCCGTCTTGTTCCAAAAGAAGCACGATGGTTCATTAAGGCTATGCATCGATTATAGGGCGCTCAACAAGGTTACCATCAAGAACAAGTACCCTATACCGTTGATAGCCGATTTGTTTGATCAACTTGGAGGAGCAAGGTACTTTACTAAACTTGACTTGAGGTCGGGGTACTACCAAGTTAGAATTACGGAGGGTGATGAGCCAAAGACTACATGTGTTACTCGATATGGAGCATATGAATTCCTCGTCATGCCCTTTGGTCTCACCAACGCACCCGCCACTTTCTGCACTCTCATGAACAAGATCTTCCATCCTTACTTGGACAAATTCGTGGTGGTCTATTTGGATGACATTGTCATCTATAGCAAGACGCTAGAGGAACACATCCACCACCTACGAATTGTGTTCAAGGTTCTAAAGGATAATGAGCTTTACGTGAAGAGAGAGAAGTGCTCGTTTGCAACCAATGAGGTGTACTTCCTCGGCCATAAGATCAAGGATGGCAAGCTGCACATGGATGAAGCCAAAGTGAAAGCCATCCAAGAGTGGGATCCTCCAACCAAGGTGAGTGAGCTGCGATCTTTTCTTGGTCTTGTTAACTATTACAGGAGGTTTATCAAAGGGTATTCTGCCCTAGCCGCACCACTCACCGATCTGCTAAAGAAGAACAAGACATGGAGTTGGTCCACCCAATGCCAACAAGCCTTTGAGAATTTGAAGGAGGCTATTATGAAGGAACCCGTGTTGGCATTGCCCGATTGCTCCAAACCATTCGAGGTGCACACTGATGCTTCCGACTTTGCCATAGGGGGCGTGTTGATGCAAGAAAGGCATCCAATCGCATTTGAAAGCCGCAAGCTCAACGACACGGAGAGGAGGTATACGGTCCAAGAGAAGGAGATGACCGCCATCATCCACTGCTTGCGCACTTGGAGACATTACTTGCTGGGGTCCAAATTCGTGGTAAAGACTGACAACGTGGCCACAAGCTATTTCCAAACTCAAAAGAAGTTAAGCCCCAAACAAGCTCGTTGGCAAGACTTTCTTGCCGAGTTCGACTACAAGCTCGAATACAAGCCCGGTACAGCCAATGTAGTTGCCGATGCATTAAGTAGGAAAGCCGAACTAGCATCGATAACCAAGTTCCAAGGGGAACTACCCAACCTACTAAAGGAGGGCATGGACCATGATGTTGTGGCCAAGCAACTCCTACAACTTGCCATGGAGGGCAAGACTAAGAGGTTTTGGGTTGAGGACGGCCTTCTCTACACTAAGGGGCATCGCATCTACGTACCAAGGTGGGGCAACCTAAGGAAGAATTTGATCAAGGAATGCCATGACACCAAATGGGCCGGCCACCCAGGGCAAAAGCGTACGAGAGCTTTGTTAGAGACCAACTATTATTGGCCACAAATGCGGGACGATGTCGAAATGTATGTAAAGACCTGCCTTGTTTGTCAACAAGACAAGGTGGAACAGCGACAACCCGCAGGTTTATTGGAGCCACTACCAACTCCGGAGAGACCATGGGAGAGCATCTCCATGGACTTCATCATTAGCTTACCCAAGTCCGAGGGATGTAGCACGATAATCGTCGTAGTTGATCGATTCTCCAAGTATGCTACATTCATTGCCGCGACAAAGGAGTGTCCAGCTGAGGAGACGGCACGGCTATTCTTCAAGCACGTGGTGAAGTATTGGGGACTCCCAAGATCAATTATAAGTGATCGAGACTCAAGGTTCACCGGAAGGTTTTGGACGGAGTTATTCAAGCTCATGGGCTCGGAGTTGCATTTCTCTACAAGCTTCCATCCACAAACAGATGGGCAAACCGAGCGAGCTAATGCGCTATTAGAGCTATATCTACGGCACTTTGTGAGTGCCAATCAACATGATTGGGCAAAACTGCTAGATGTTGCCCAATTCTCCTACAACTTGCAAAGGAGCGAGTCCACCAATCGAAGTCCATTCGAGTTAGCCACGGGGCAACAACCACTCACTCCACAAACACTTGTTACCAAGTATGGAGGAAGGAGTCCTGCCGCATTCAAGATTGCCAAAGGTTGGCATGAACAAGTGGACTTAGCAAGGTCGTACCTTCATAAGGCCACCAAGAAGATGAAGAAGTGGGCGGATGCCAAAAGAAGGCACGTGGAGTATCAAGTGGGAGACTTGGTGTTCATCAAAATCCTTTCATCCCAACACAAGTCTACCCGAGGACTACACAAAGGCCTTGTTCGTCGATACGAGGGACCATTTCCAATCGTCAAGAAGGTGGGCAAGGTATCTTATAAGGTGGAGTTACCTCCTACACTCAAACTTCACCCGGTCTTCCATGTGAGTTGTCTAAAACCATACTACAAGGATGAGGAAGACCAAACAAGAGGGGAGTCCAAGCGAGCACCAATAGGGGTCTACAACACTTATGACAAGGATGTGGAGAGCATCTTAGCTGATCGAGTAGTTCGTGGAAGGGACAACCATCCGAGTCATGAGTACTTGGTGAAATGGAAGGGACTTCCTGATAGCGACGCAAGTTGGGAACCTGCTATCGCACTTTGGCAATTTGAAGATCATATCAAGAGGTTCCATGAAGCAAGCTCGACGAGGACGTCGACGGCATAGGTGGGGGAGAATGTCACGGTTAAAGCATTTCATCAAACACTTGGTGAGCATTCTCTCCATTATGGGCCTTATAATCCACTTTGGGCCTATTTTGGGCCTTACAATGGGCCAAGCCATGTACATATCCATTCTAGATGTTTCTTTAGATATTTTATGTAAAGTAGGTGGGAGTAGGTGGGAACCATTCTCCACCGTAGGATTAAAGCAATTATAGCCGTAGGATTAAGCTTTGTATGCCTATAAATAGGTGGAGGCCTCATTTGGCCAAACCATCCAAGAAATCTCATCTATACTTGTAAAGCTCTCTTTCAAGTAATATACTTTCATTCTCTCTTTGTGCTCTAGCTTTCTTTGCTTAGCTTTCTCTTTTAGTGGGCAAAAGGCTTACTTAGTTGCAACAAAGGGTCGGAATAGCAACTAAGGCCGCACGGCTTGAAGGGTAAACAAACAAGTCCGTGACAAGTGGTATCAGAGCCAGGTTAAAGCTAGCATCTAGAGCAAAATGTCTTCATCAGAGGTTGTGATTGAAGAAGCAAGGGGAAGGGAGGTCATCCCCGAAGCTGCAAGGAAGGGACGTGGGCGTTCAAAGTCGAAGGACGTTCTCACCGCCATGGAGACCAAGGTGGTCAAGATGGAGTTGGCCGTTGCCGACATGTTGGAGCGGCTTGATTGTGTGGAGCAAGGCATGGGGGAGCTCGATGGCCGAGTGGAAGGCCAAGTGGGGGAGCTTAGAGGTACCATGCAAGACACCAACGAGGCCAACACCGAGGCATGGCGTCATGAAAGCCAAGCTTTCCAAACAAAGGTAATTGAAACCTTGTCCCTTATGCAAGCTCAATTAGATGAGTTTAAGAAGAGTTTAGAGGAGACTCGTGAGGATTGGGCATTATGCAAGAGAGCTGCAACTAGTGGCACGGCCACCACCCAACAAATAGTCTCTACTCCAAGGGTAGATGTTCCCAAGCCCAAGGAGTTTAGTGGGAGAAGGGATGCAAAGGAGTTGGACAACTACATGTGGCACATGGAGCGATACTTCGAGGTCTTGGATTTCCAAGACGAGAAGCAAAAGGTAAACACCGCTACCCTATATCTTACTAATCTTGCTGCGGTGTGGTGGCGTAGAAAGCATGAAGAAATGAAGAGAGGCATATTGTGACGGTAGGCTTAGGCTCCGGTGACAGCTTAGGCTCCGGAAACTACATTGTGACGGTAGGCTTAGGCACACCCAAAAAGGACTTATCTCTAATATTTGATACGGGCAGCCCTCTCACTTGGACCCAGTGCCTGCCTTGTTCGAGCTCTTGTTATTACCAAAAGGATCCAATGTTTGACCCTTCGAAGTCTTCCACATACATCAACGTTTCATGTAAATCAACTGTGTGCTCATTACTCGCTTCATCCACAGGTAAATTCATTAATTAATAATTTATAAGTGAGATATTTGCAATAATAATTTAACTGGCCATTATGTTCCAATAGGTTACACACCGGAATGTGCTTCCGAGACATCCACGTGTATATACGGCATACAGTACGGTGATCGATCGTACTCCGTCGGATACTTTGGCAAAGAAACGATTACGTTATCCAAGTACGACGTGTTCGATGGTTTCCTCTTCGGATGCGGCCATAAAAACCGCGGACTCTTCGGCCGAACTGCTGGGCTGTTGGGCCTGGGCCGAGACACGTTCTCTATCGTCCAACAGACCTCCAACATTTACAAACGCATCTTCTCCTATTGCCTTCCAACCCACTTCGGCGGCTCTACAGGACACTTAACCTTCGGCCGAACTCCCGTGAGTTATAAAGACATAAAGTACACGCCTCTATCCACATCCACTGATATCAAAGATTCATTTTACGCCCTTGATCTAGAAGGCATAACCGTTGCCGGTACTAAACTATACATTCCGTCATCGATTTTTTCATCCCCGGGTACAATTATTGATTCAGGAACCGTCATAACGCGTTTGCCGGCCACTGCTTATAAGGCCTTGAAGTCAGCATTTCGGCAATTCATGAGCAGTTATCCGAGGGCACCGGCGCTATCGATTCTGGACACGTGCTACGACTTCAGCAGTTATTCATCGTTTAAGATTCCGAAGATAAGCTTTTTGTTCGGCGGTGGGGTTGTGGTGGAATTGAAACCCCAAGGTATACTGTACGTGGGCAGTGTTACACAGATTTGTTTGGCTTTTGCTGGGTACAGCGACGATGATGAGGTCACGATCTTCGGGAATGCCCAACAGCAAACTTTGGAGGTGGTGTACGATGCTGGTGAAGGAAGGATTGGATTTGGCCCTGTTGTTTGTCACTGACTTAAAAGAAGTCACCTGAAGTTTACGACAAAATATGATGTTATACCATGTTATTAATCAAATAATATACAGCATAGACTAAAAAGAGTGTGTTTGTACAGCCAGTCTAATAAAATGTTATATTATGTTATTAATCAAATAATTTATAGCATAGACTAAAAAGAGTGTGTTTGTAATGCCAACCTAATAGGATGTTATATTATGTTATTAATGTTTGTAATGCCAGTCTAGTAGGACATTTACTATGTTATTAATCAAATAATTTACAGCATAGACTGAAAAGAGTGTGTTTTTAATGCCAGCCCAATAGGATGTTGTACTATGTTATTAATCAAATAATTTACAGCATAGATGGAAAAGAGTGTGTTTGTAATGGCATCCTTAATGTTGTTCTTCTTGGCTTGGAAATGGAATATATATGGTTTTGTGAATCAGTAATTTGATTTTCTTCTTATGCTTCCCAGATTCTGTTTACTACTACTATAGACCATATTGTTTCTTCTTGATAAAGGGTAAGACCTTTGGAAGAGCAAAATTAATGTGTCGTTTTTGTGTCATTTCCTTTATTACTGGTTCTGGTGGAATTTCCAGGGCGTGATAGTTTATGAGGGCAAAAAATCCATTTGATTAAATGAGTGGAAAGACAAACTCAAACTTATTAACAAATTCTTAAACTTTAAACACTTGCTGATGTAAGCAAGTTAGCAACAAGTTTTTGGAGTCGAATGGAAAGAATAATGTGTTGCGGAGATTTAGACCATCCTTGTATGACAACCAGGATAGACCATAAACGGCTTTGAATACTTTAGTAAAGAAATGATAACATTGTCCCCGTTCGACATGTTCGACGATTTCCTCTTTGGTTGTGGCCATAACAATCAAGGTCTCTTCAGATCTCTTTAGGGGTATTGCTGGTTTGATGGGTTTGGGCCAAAATGAAATCTCCCTCGTCGAACAGACGCCCAGAAATACAACCGCATCTTCTCCTACTGCCTACCACACACCTCCGGCTCCACCGGATACTTGACCTTTGGCATAGATGAAAAGGCTTCCAGCAACATCAAGTACACCTCGCTAACCACACTTTCGGTGCATGATTCGTTTCACGGCCTACGATTGCAAGGGATAATTGTTGGTAGATGTCAATTATCCATTTCAGCATTGCTGTTTTCATTCCCTGGCATAGTCATCGATTCCGGAACTGTCATAACTCGTTTGCCGGCGACGGGTGTACAGCGCCTTACGATCCGAGTTCCAGAAACAGATGAAAAATTACACGTTGATAACAGCTGCGAACTCATTGTTGGATACTTGCTATGACATCAGCGGGGTTGAAAAGTTGAAGATTCCGAAAATAAGCTTCTTGTTCGGCGAAGGGACTACGGTGGACTTGAATGCCACTGGCATATTTTATGCCTTTAGTAAGTCCAATATTTCTTTGGCATGTGCTGGGAACCAGGACGATACTGCCATTACCATCTTCGGGAACATATGTCCAGCAGAAAAGTTTGGAGGCAGTGTATGGTATCGGAGGAGGGAGAGTCGGGTTTCACTCTGCTGCTTGTTAATTGTCAATTATATCAGGTGGAAAACAATGATGAGGATATGGTTTCTATATGCATGTATCAACGGATCAAGAGAAGGTTGCTGGTGCTTGTAGCTAATTGATTCATATTTATGTTAAAAAAGATTATCGTTATACATATCATACATATACTATATTATATGGATCATTTGAGCAAATGTTATGATAAGAAAATGCTTTATAATAATGTAAGTGATGTTTTTTTCTTTTTTTGATAAGCTAAAATATAAATAATAGTAGGCTTGTGAGTTTATGGGAATAGAATAATAACTTTATAAAGCGGTAGTGTTTTGTTTTTTTCCTTCCTTTTCTTTTGATGCTTTTGCTTGAATAAGAGTAGTTATCATTATTTTGAATTGTTGCCTGAATATGACCTTCTTGACAAATCAAGCCTTTTCAGTATATCTGTCGATGAGAAAATTAAATAATATGCTAATTTGTTGTAGCGAAATTACTAATTACTAATTAATGCAATGCGTATATATTATCCGAGGCTTACTTGTATGTTAATTAGGCAAAAGTGATAATTAATTTCCCAAACAATGATCCAATTCAAATCCTCCATTTTCAATATTCCAAAAACTTGGATAAGCAATTATTTGAAGCTAGGATTCGAAAGGTAAAAGATTGATACATGTGCTCGAAGTGATGGTGGAGAACCAAAATCAAATTTGCCAGAAAAAAAATTGTATTCGACTTGTTGGCAAGTTTGCTTTTTTTTTTTTTTTTCTTGGCAAGCTATAGTTAAAAGAAAAAAAAAATGAAGATCATAAATAATTATATATGTTTTGCAGCTAAAGAAAGCATGCAAAATGTATATAAATAATATTATTTTTAGCTGTAATTTAAGTAAGTGTATAAATAATATTTTTAGCTGTACTTTAAGTAAGTTTGTTGTCGTTCTTTTCACGGAAAACGAAAATGGAATTGCCTTGTGAAGATTTTCATTTGATGCTTTAGTTTGCCTCCATGTAAGTGTAAACATGTAAGCTTTCAATTTCTACCAAAAAAGAATGTTAGCTTTTCAATTTCTGTTCATTTGTATTTATGTATGACCAGGACTGTTCTGTTTGGCATGGGATTAATTTCTCTAAGAAACTACCTAGGGCGTAAATTCATGGGATACTTCCTTAATTTATAAATACTTAAAAAATATGTAATATGAAAAGTTATATATGCTCGAAAATTTATAAATACTTACAAAATATGTAATATGAAAAATTATATATCCTTGTATACTAAGCTACTGTTTCTTAACACGTTACCAATGGCACTTAAATTTCTTAGTTACCAATGGCACTTAAATTTCTTAGTATTTTTAACAACAAATGATTTCTATTTAATAAAGTAAGAGCATTCATAAGTTATTCTTTAAGATAAAAGAGTATATTCTGTATAATAAAGAGTATTTTTTAAAATAACTAGTAAAATTTATAAATACTTTCTAATAAACTTTCTATTAAGTTTTTTATTTTTATTTTTTCAATAAATATTTATTGTTTTATTTGTAGTTTTTTTTTTATATGAGTTACTTATATTTTAAATATTATAACAGTAACATAGAAGAATGTATTACATTCAATTATATAAATATAATATTAAAATAAAAAATAATTTTAATCCTGTAGATTTTAGAAAGCTAAACCAATTTTTTACATTAAAAAATTAAAATAAAAAATTTATTAAAATTTTCTTTTATATATTATTTAAAAAAAAAAACCACTTTTAAAAATTCCCTTAAAATGCTCTGAGACCTGAGGAAAGCCTTTTATGTCAAGTGCACACAGCGCTGCCTATTTGTCGAACTTGAGATTCGTGAATCCTTCCAGCACGTGATAGATAAAAAAAGCGGCCAACCGTTAACAAATCTCCAACCGTTTTATTCAAAAAACAAAAAAAAAAAAATCTCCAACGTTAACAAATCTCATGTAAACAACAAGCCCTTCGGCCCAAACGGTAACAGAAATGGGAATAATAAAAGCCCACCGTGACAAGGCTAGTGGTTTTTCTTTTTTTGTTTTTTTTTTGTTTTTTTTGTTTTTGGCACTTTCTTGTACACAAGTAAACGGACTACCATTTATAGACGCTAAATATCAAAATTCCAATATCCATCTTCTTTCTTCGGTAATTTCAAGTTTTTATTTTTATTTGATACATACTTATAATATATATGAGGTCGATGTATTAAGTTGATTAGCCGTGAATATGGGTAACAATTTTAGGTTTGGAGTCAAACTAACAAATGCATCATCTGATCTATCGACTCTTAAATGGTTTTGGTGCAGAACTAATTATTATTCCAGAATATAGTTTTTGCACTTGGAAATTGATAGCAAAAGAAAGTATATGCTTCTCTATTCTTACATTTTAGCTCGATGTTGAATGTTTGCATATCTGCAAAACCAAATGTAGAAACACTGATACTGCCAACCTAACAATGTTGAATTAGGAAAATATAAGGGGCTACCTGTTTGAGAAGAAGCTAGTCCTTTCGTCAGCTTTGTGTCATTCCTTTACGAGAAAAGACAAAAAGCTAAGAAAACTGGTACAAGATGCTATGGCATCTGGTTATAAGATTTTAATGAACTCGCTGTACTGTACGGTAGATTTGATATAAATCCTGGCTGTACAATAACAGAGATATGCAATGAAAATAGATATGAAAATCTATAGAGAATGCATCTAATTTTATCACGGGGGATAACACGCTCAACTTTCTGAATTAATGATTATATATATGTGTATATATATATATATATATATATAGTGCGTTTACAATGTGAGAAGACTGCAGTCTATCCATCCTGACCAAAAACATAATTTTACTCTTGATCGTTCAATTAAAACCAACGGTGCAGATCAAAATTACAAATTTCCTCTCAAAAATTCATTCCCACGTGCTGAGAACATCTTCTACAGCCTTCCCTTCCCTTCCTTTTCTGCTACCACCATTCCACCTTCTTTATTTCCTCTTCTCCTCTATCTCCTCTATCTTTTTATTTTTATTTTTTTTTTCTTTTTTCTTAAATAAAATCTTGGCGACTTCCTAGATCTTTCGAAACCCACCGCCCAAGATTCCAAAACCCACCGTCCAGGATCCCAAAACCGGGCCACTACCCTGGTACAATCCCAAATCCAATCCACTGCCAGATTTTATTTGTAAAAAAGACAAAGAAGACAGAGGAGAAAAGGTAATGAAGAAAGGTGGAATGGTGGAAGCAGAGGAAAAGAGAAAGGGAAGGGAAGGAAAGGATGTGGGAGGGAAAAATTTCAAGTATTCCTGGAGTGTGGAGTGTGGAGTATTCAGAACTCAGCATTCTTTAAATAACATGTGTATTATCTTTTTCCAAGTAATAAAAGCCTTGTTATTCCATTTTTGGGTTGTAAAGCAAAATCAACGTTGCTGAGTAGACAGAGAACCAAATCCAAAGATTGTACTGCAGATAATTTTTTTCCCTCTTAAATAAAAAATTAGAAATCTAAAACCACCCAACATCTTATGGAAGTTGGTTTCTTCTTGCAAGGGCGAATTAAGTATGATTTTATATTTTTTTTTTTTAAAAAAAAGAAAACTTAAATCTCATGATCAGTAAAGGTTCAAGACCAAATATTTATTTATTTTTCTTTTTTTGGTAAAATACATGACCAAATATTTCATTACTTTTCCATTGAAGATCGAGTTATTTGGTCCATTTTCCTATTATTGAAGGATTGAAAAACTGAGTGAGATTCGGTTGTTGATTTTTACTTTATTTTTATTTTTAAATCGGTATTCTGAAATTTGGTAACTGGAAAATGACGAGGTGAGATGAGGGACTGCAAAGCGATTTGATAATAGTATGGGGATCCTAGTTTCTGTGTGGAGTGATTTGAGGCTGATAGCAAGAAAGGCCTGGGCGATGGGTTTTGGAATGTCTGGGATGTCGCCCAAATTTTATTTAAGGAAAAAAAAAAAAAAAAAAGAAAGAAAGAGATAGAGGAGACAGAGGAGAAGAGGAAATAAAGAAAGGTGGAATGGTGGTAGCAGACGGGGAAGGGAAAGGAAGGCTGTAGAAAATGTTCTCAAAATGTGAGAATGAATCTTTAGGAGGAAATTTGTGATTTTGATCTGCAAACCATTGATTTTAATCGAATGGTCAAGAGTAAAATCACATTTTTGATCCCGATGGATAAAGTGCGGTCTTCCCACATTATAGACGCACTATACAATAACAGAGATTTGCAATGAAAATAGATATGAAAATCTATAAAGAATACATCTAATTTTATCATGAGGGACAACACGCTCAACTTTCTGAATTAATGATTATATATATATATATATATATATATATATCTATTTATATATATATTGTTATTAATGGAGGGCAAAAGCCCCGAGTAACAACAACTACACGAGTTGAACGTTTCACATACTTGATAGAAAGTAGAAACATTCAATCTTTTTTTTTTTTTTCTAAAAATTTAAATTAAACAATTTTAAGTGCAATTAATTTTAATCCATCTCTAATAACAATGTAAATTATAAAATTAGACATACTCCATGAAACTTTCAACAATAGGATCAAAGTAAAAACCATGAAAATCTAAATGCTTATCTTTCAGTTTTTGTGATTAAGGTATTTTAATTATTAAGATGATTTATTGGGCCAATTATATCAAGTATATGAAGTAGGCGGAGATACACCATAGTGGAAATCTTTTAAAGGCGTACATCAATTTTGCCTCTACATACGTAAAATAATAATAATAATAATAATAATAATAATAATAATAAACAGAAATAAACAACTTTGCCTCGATTATTTCCCCCTAAAAAGAAAATACTTCTCATCTAGGTAAATTAATGGATAAATCGTAATCAAAATTATACATCATAATCTCATTTGGGCTATGTTTTATAATTTTATAGAATTTAATATCAATGATTGAATCGGTTTTCTTTCATTAAATTGTTATTTTTTATTGTAAAATGCATCTTACACTAGGGCTTATATATTCAATAAAAAAATAAGTTAATAAAAGAAAAATCGAATGCTGAAACTATGAATTATCAAAGTATCTCCACTAATTGTATTTATTGATAGATTTTTTTTTATCATATTAGAAAAATAAATTGTTATTTAAAAATTTCTCTTTAATGGGTTTGTCTAAACATCTTTTTCAAGTTAATATGACAAAAAAAAAAAAAGAAAATACTATCAAGATAACCTTTAAGATTTGGAAAGTCTATTCAGTATTATAAAGTTTACTAAAATATAATTTTTTTTAAAATTCCATCAAAAGAGAAAATAATGTAATAAAATATTTTATTAAATTAATAGTTAATAAAAAATTTTTATGCACATTATTATTAAAAAATAATGTTATAATTGACTATATATTCGTACAACATATATTTATCCAGTGTTAATTTTGATAGTATATATAAAATAATCCGCATTTACTATTACTCACTGTTGAACATGTTCTCAGGTCAATTTGGTATAAGCTTGATTCTCTATCTATATACTTTTTTAGATCTCTCATTATTATTATTATTTTATGGGAACTCTCATTTGTTATATATATATATACATATATTAATTTTCATGGATTTCAGTTACATTTTAAATACATTTGTACCCTTTTTTTTCTTTTGGGGGGGGGGGGGAGGAGATAGATATTTTGAAACATGATATGTCTATATCAAATAAAAAGTTAAAAACAAAAATTAAACACATATTATTTATTAGAAATCCGCTTGTAAAAACTTCCCGTTAGTAGAGAAATATTCTACCTTACACGGACCAATTATTTTGAAAGTTTTGATTTATAAATTACAAATTGATGCATACCTAAGCAAGAAATTAAACGAACCTAGCACTTATAAGAATGAAGTTAGTTAATTCTTTATTCTACAGACAGAGTTAGTTTTGTGGTGGGATAATAACTTCGCCGGTGAGCACTCAAATAACAAAGTGCGGCTTTATCAACTAGATTGGTAAAATGTGTGTAAACTCATGACAAATGAACCTCTTGTTTATCATGCTAATAATTACATAAATTGAAATTTTGTAGGGCAAGGAGTAGATTGGACCCACTTCCATGATCTATTCACTATGCAAAAATTGATATTTAGCGACACTCACTTAGCAACGCTACGAAACAAATGTATCTGAAAAAACAAAAATGCGACCCTGAGATTAATGTGTCAGTAAAAATTCAATAAATATACAACGCATCCAAAAACTGTCGACCTCAAAAGGTCGCTAAAAACAAAAAATACGCGATATATCCATTAAAGGTGGCTGAATGTGGGGCTGGCCAGAGTCGCTATTAATAGTGTGTGTATATTTTATCTGAATTGTACTATACGTTTAAATACTACTAATGAAAAATGAATACCAACCGTTAATCTATATTTACATAATAATAAAATTTAATTATACAAGGTTGTTGTTCAATTATATAATTTTTCTTGTATAGCTTATTTTTGCAAATATCTTAAATAGTATTCTTTTATTTCAACTAAAAATAACCAGTAAAAATATTAGAGCAACATAACTGAGCTTTTTTTTTTTAATAGAGATAACAGGCGACACACAATCTAAATTGTGCATCGCCTGTTACCTTCTCTTTACTTTTTAATTTTTTTTAAGTTCTTTTAAACAATCTAATTTTATTTCAACAATAAATAACCAGTAAAAATATTAGAGTAATAAAACTGAGATTTTTTTTTAATATATAGTTAATAGGCGACGCACTATGTTAGATTGTTCGTCGTCTATTCATTCCTACTTTTTTGTTTTTTAGTTCTTTTAATCAATCTAATTTTATTTCAACAATAAATAAGCAGTAAAAATATTAGAGTAACATAACCGAGATATTTTTTTATTTATTTTTTATTATATATGTTACAGGCGACACACTAATTAGATTGTGCGTCACCTGTTCTCTTTCCTTTACTTTCTAATTTTTTTTTAGTTTTTTTAAACAATCTAATTTTATTTCAACAACAAATAATCAGTAAAAGTATTAGACAAAAAAAAAACAAGCTTTTTTTTTTATATATATATAGTTAATAGGCAACGCACTATATAGATTGTGCGTCATATGTTCTCTCCTCCCTTTTTTTTTTAGTTCTTTTAATTAATCTAATTTTAATTCAACAACAAATAATCCATAAAAATATTAGAGCAATATAACTGAGTTATTTTTTTTATTTATTTGTTATATGTGTAACAGGCGACGCACCAATAAGATTGTGCATCGCCTGTTCTCTCTTCATTTTTTTTTTTAAATCTTTTGATCAATATAATTTTATTTCAATAATAAATAACCAATAAAAATATTAGTGTACCAAAATCTAGTTTTTATATATATATATATATAGTTAACAAACAACGCACCAATAATATTGTGCGTCGCTTGTTCTCTCTTCACTTTTTTTTTTTTAAGATCTTTTAATCAATCTAATTTTATTTCAATAATAAATAACCAATAAAAATATTAGTGCGCCAAAACTAAGCTATTTTTTTTTTATATAGTTAACAGGTAACGTACTATTTAGATTGTGCGTCGCCTGTTCTCTCCTCATCTTTTTTTTTTTTAGTTCTTTTAACAAATATAATTTTATTTCAATAATAAATAACCAGTAAAAATATTAGAACGCCAAAACTGAACTTTTTTTTTTAAATATAGATAACAGGCGACGCATCATTCTTCAACCAATGCTCGCCTTTTCTTTTTTTCTTTTTTCTTTTTTTTTCCATTTTTTTCTTTAAATATTTAGAAACTCATAAAAAAAATAAAATCAAAATAGGACCATGACAAGAATTGAACCCAGGACCTCCTACACTCTCAAAAAATCACCATACCACCAAACCAAATGACTTGTATGTACTAATAGAACAAAAACTAGGTAATAGTGTTACGCAATGCATTATTTAAAGAATAGACGATGCATTCTTCAACAAATGTGCTGTCGTTTCTTTTTTTTTTTCTCAATTTTTTTGTTTAAACATTTAGAAATTCATAAAAAAAATAAAATCAAAATAGAGTCATAATAAAAATTGAACCCAAAACCTCCTATACTCTCAAGAAATCATTACACCACCAAGCTAAATGACTTGTCTATACTAATATAACAAAAACTAGCTAATATAGTGTTAGGCGACGCATTATTTAAAGAATGCGTAGCCAAATAGATGAATAGGCGACGCATTCCTCAACAAATGCGTTGCCTTTTTTTTCTTTTTTTTTCAATTTTTTCCAAGACCTCCTACACTTTCAAGAAATCACCACACTACCAGGCCAAACGACTTGTATGTACTAATACAATAAAAACTAGCTAATATAGTATTAGGCGACGCATTATTTAAAGAATGCATCGCCAAATATATGAACAGGCACTCATTCTTCACCAAATGCATCGCCTTTTATTTTATTTTTTTCAATTTTTTTGTGTAAACATTTAGAAACCCATAAAAAAAATAAAATCAAAATAAGGCCATAACAAGAATTGAACCTATGACCTCCTACACTCTCAAGAAATCACCCCACCACCAAGCCAAATCACTTGGATGTAATAATACAACAAGAACTAGCTAATATAGTTTTAGACGCCGTAGTATTTTAAGAAAGAGTCGCTAAATAGACGAAAAGGCGATTCATTTGTCAGCAACTGCGTCGCCGTTTCACCCAACTAATTTTTAACTTTTTTTTCAATTTGAAAATTATTTTAGTAATTTTTTAATTTTGCAAATATGTTTTTTTTTTTTTTTTTTTTATAAATGAGCAATCAACAAAACTAATTAAAGATAAAAAAAAAAAATGGAATAGGTGACACATTTTAATTGAATTGCGTCGCCTGTTCCTTCAATTATTTTTTATTTTTTTTAAAAGAAAAGCAATTTAATAGACTTTCAATTTTTAAAAACAAGTAAACTATCATTGACCACAAACACATGAAAGTTAAACTCATTTAACATACTTATGTAGATAAGTTGGTAAATAAATGCTTGTTGAATAAGAATTCTATATTCGGTACCCTATCTCAAATTTGGTCTTGAGTTATTTTGTGTCTCGTCTATACACATATATGTGAATAACTGAGAAAAGCACTGACAAAACTATTTTCTATTTTTAGATCAATGGAATTTATGTCCATTGGATTGTTACATGAACATATTTGTAGATGAACAATTAAAAAATTATTTAAAGATTATAAAGAAAATATAAAAAATGAAATAGGCGATGCTTTTGGACCATATTGCATTGCTTGATCCCAAAATTCAAGAATAGGCGACCCTTCTTGAAGAGAATGAGTCGCCTGTTCTCTTAATTAAAAAAAACAAAAATTTTGAAAGACATGCAAATTTTATAAAGAATAAAAATGTACTTGAAAAACAGAAAAATAAATAGCAATTTTCGATATTGTACTTCGCATTTTTAAGAAATATTTTCAGTTTTTATTTGTAGATGAAAAATAAAAAATTAATCAAAGAAAAAAAATGCAATTGGGAGAAAAAGGCGCATTTTTGCCATTTTTTGAAAATTTTTGGCGTGTTTTAAAATTTTTAAGCGTTCCTTTGAATCCTTTTTTCTTTTTTAAAACTACATTAAGTACACTAGCTAATAGATATTAGATTTAGAAACAATCTAAGAGAGACTTGAAGAGTGAGATATTTCGGATTTCATTTTTCATTTGCCTACGTTGTCGTCGGTCGGGAAGCTGGATTTCTCTATGTCGCTCTTGTGATTTTCTGGGTTTCATCTTTCTTTGTCTCCATCGTTTAGGTGAGTTTCTTTTTTCTTTGTGGTTGGCAAAGACATGAGGTGGGTTTTTTTTTTTTTTTTTTTGTTCATTTTAACTGCAGGTTAGGTTCGTTGGGTTTTATTAATCTTACTTTTGTAGAAATTTTGTTTGCGATATTGCTTGACATTGTTTTGCTAAGTTCAACAAGTATTTTATGTTAAAGATCAACTTGATTTAAGATGGTTTATTGTTTTAACTTCACCACAACATCGTACTTTTGTTGAAGAAGATGTTCATGGAGATACTACGATGGTTCACAATCTATTTGACATATAGTTGCCAAGTATCGATGAAAATGGTAATGAGGATGGATGTGAGAGTGACTATGTTTGTAATAACTGTGAGGGGAGAAATATGTCTCGTCAAATTTTAAGAACAATGGTAATATTCTTTAAATTTTCATTTACTAAATTACAAATTTAATAATGATTAATATTTTATTTATTTTGCATAAGTATTAATAACTTTTTTAATTTTTCCATATGCAGTATGAGGGTGTAATATTGTCAACAAAAGGACGTCAACTTCCATCTTAATGAGTATGCATTCATGGAAGTTTAATTAATATTAAATTTTTTTATGAAACATATAATAGCTTACAAATTATGTAAAAATATGTCAATAAGATGATATTTAATTTATTTGATAATTAATTTGTTATAACAAAATATTTATTTTAAATTTTTGTATTCTAATTATTTTGGATGAAGCTAGTTTTCGTTTTTTTGTATTTTAATTATTTTTATATTTTTCCTATTTTAATTACTTTTCACAAATTTAAAAAAATTAAAAACAAAAAAGGGGCGACGTATTAATAAATAATGCGTCACTAAAAGTGTCGATGCATCGCTAAATAGGCGACTCTAATAATGCGTCGCTAAATAGTTAACTCTATTAATGCGTCGCTAAATAGATGACTCATTAGCGACTAATATATTTAGCAACTCTATATAAAACAGTCACTAATATATTTTTAGTGACATTATTGCAGAGCGTCGCTAAATAAGAGTCGCTATAAATGGATTGATGGAATGCGTCGCTAAAAGTTAAAAGATAGGCAACTCTCATACTGCATCACTTATTATCTTATGGATTTAGCGACAGGAAGTTAGACGATTTTGTTCGATATGTCATTGTTTATTTTGTGCGATGCATTTATTGCGTCATTTATCAATGCAATTCTAGTAGTGATCCTACTAAAATAAAGCAATGAGATGGATTCTAATATACAATTACAAAAAAATTATTCATGTAACAAACAATTACTTTAAGATGCCCTATGATGCCAACAGATAAAAAATCTATGTATATATGTATATAGATATATAGTATAAGATATATTTGTAATGGCTGTTAAACATGGCATGATTTTGGAACTTTGACAATTATTTATCTTTTAATCATATATACATAATTAATAGTCTATTCAATTGCAAGGCTGAAAATTAAAACTATTGTATATATTTGATTCCTGCAATATAATTTGCAGTTAGATACGAAATGTTTTTATGTTAAAATAATGCGGAATAAATTCATATTTAAATGTCAGTGTGATAGATTGGAAATTGGTGATGAGGAAGGGAGGGGATGGAAATTCCAAACAAACAAACAAAAAAAGGGAAACTTGTGGGAAATGATTGAGATTTGAGACTTTTGTCTGTGGAAAGAATTTTGTAGGGCTAGGCCAATGAAAGTAGAAAAGGGGGGGTGTAGATAGTGGGGGCATGTAAATTCAGAAGTGAAAACTCCAAAATGCTATATATGTAGTAATAAAATGGATGCAAAGAGTATCACCCATAATTTAGATATCAGAGAAAGACTAATCATTATTCATGGATCCTTCCATTTCCTCCTCCTCCTCATTCATCGCCTATTTTCTCTCATCTCTATGCCTCGTTTGCTCTTTGGAAGGAAAACACACTACGGAGACCCACCACAATACTCATCATGCTGTTCAACTCACCTCTTTGCTGCGACCGACTGTCTGCACCAGCAGCACATCCACCAAAGGTTATATTTATTCTCATTTTCCTTGCTGTAGATTTATAGTATCATATATTATATATAATTCTCTTTTACATATAAAACACATATTTCTGACCCTTTTTTGGTCAAGAAAATTAGTTTGGTATATATATGAAGCCAAAATTGACCAAAATTTTGTGACATGAAATCTTGTAGAGAAAATTATTAAAGAAATAAAAGACCACTTTTTGTTAGTTTAAATTTTTCAAAAAGTAGAAATTTAATTTAATTTAAAAGCTAGAGATTTAAAAGTTTTGAATTCAAAATTTTATTTTTTTATCAGTTTATCAATTTCAACTTTTGAAATAAATAATAATTTAACCAAATTAATCGTTAAAACCGTTGTGGACAAAATTAATGTGAAAAAAATATATTGAAATATGAGATATTCCCGAAATATGTTCCAAAAAATTGCAAAAATTATTAATTTATACTTATTTACGATGGAAATTATTATCATCATCATCATCATCATCAATAATTTACGATTTTAATCAAGTAGATAATTACATGGAAGGGTCACTAAAAGTGGTACACAGGCATGGTCCATGCAGTCAACACCATGTGAAGACAAAGCCACGGCTCCACCTTCTCACTCTGAAATCCTCCTCCAGGACCAATCCAGAGTGAATTCAATCCGCTCCAGCATTTTTAAAAGTAGAAAGCCAACCAACGCCGTCGTGGACCTCCCCGCCAAGCCCGGTAACAGCTTAGGCTCTGAAAAATACATTGTGACGGTAGGCCTGGGCACACCCAAAAAGGACTTATCGCTAATATTAGATACTAGCAGCTCTCTCACTTGGACCCAGTGCATGCCCTGTTCCCACTCTAGTTATTCCCAGAAGGAACCAACGTTTGACCCTTCCAAGTCTTTCACATATGTCAACGTTTCATGTAAATCGGCAGCGTGCTCATTACTCACTTCATCCACAGGTAAATTTTATTGATTAATAATTAATTAATGGGATATTTGCAATAATAATTTAATTGGTCGTTTTGTTCCAATATTTCACAAACGGAATGTGCTTCCGGGACCTCCACGTGTATATACGACGTACAGTACAATGAACAATCGTACTCTGTGGGATACTTTGCCAAAGAAAGAATTACGTTATCCAAATACAACATGTTCAATGGTTTCCTCTTTGGATGCGGTCATGAAAATCGTGGCCTCTTCGGCCAAACTGCTGGGCTGCTAGGCCTGGGCCGAGACAAGATGTCTATCGTCCAACAGACCTCCAAGATTTACAGACGCATCTTCTCCTACTGCCTTCCGACCCCCTTCAGCGGCTCTACAGGAAGCTTAACCTTCGATCGAACTCCCGTAAGCTCTAAAGACATAAAGTATACACCTCTATCCACATCCACTGGTATAAACGATTCATTTTACGCCCTCGATTTGGAAGGCATAATCGTTGCCGGTGCTAAACTATCCATTCCATCATCGATTTTTTCGTCCCCGGGTACAATTATCGATTCAGGAACCGTCATAACACGTTTGCCGGCCACTGCTTATAGCGCCTCCTGGTCAGCGTTTCGGGAAGGGATGAGTGGTTATCAGACGGCCCCGGCACTGTCAATTTTGGAGACGTGCTACGACTTGAGCATGTATCCATCGTTCTGCTTTCCGAAGATAAGCTTTTTGTTCGGCGGTGGAGTTGAAGTGGAATTGAAATTCGAAGATATAATTTACGTGGGCGGCAATGCTAGGCAATTTTGTTTGGCGCTTGCTGGGTACACAGACGATGATGAGGTCACGATATTCGGGAATGTCCAACAGCAAAGTTTGGAAGTGGTGTATGATGTTGGTGGAGGAAGGATTGGATTTTGGCCCTGCTGTTTGTTAAGTTACCTGACGTTTACGGCAAAATAGGATGTTATACTATTTTACCAATCATAAATTATAGCATAGACTGAAAAGTGTTTTTAATGCCAGCCTAATGGATGTTATACTATATTATTAATCAAATAATTTACAACATAGATTGAAAAGAGTGTGTTTGTAATGCCAACCTTAATGCTGTTCTTCTTGTCCTGGAAATGGAATATATATGGTTTCACGAATCAACAATTTCATTTCCTTCTTATGCTTCCTAGGTTCTGTTTACTACTGCTATAGGCCATATTGTTTACTGTTGCAAATTAATGAGTCGTTTTAGTGTCACTTCCTTTATTACTAGTTCTGGTGGAATTTCTAACCCATGATAGTTTATGAGCGCAAAAATTCCATTTCATTAAATGAGTGGAAAGATAAAATCATACTTATCAACTAATTCCTGAGCTTTAAACAGTTGCTGATGTAATCAAGTTAGCAACAAGTTTTTGGGCTCGAATGGAAAGAATATTGTGTTGCGGAGGTTTGGACCACACTTAAAATGACAACCAGGATAGACACATACACGGCTTTGTATTCGAATGGTATGGTTTATATAGGCTTGAAGGTTTACATTTATGCTCAAATCCTCAAACTTTTCTTGCACCATAATCATAAATAGTTGGCTTTTGACAATTCCGTTGGATTCTCAAAAGCGTAGTTGTCTAAGAATAAGCATAGAATATCAACTTTTTGAATTCGAATTCATCATTTGGGCCACAAGTTTCAGTGACTTCCTTCGTTCCTTCCCTTGATCAGGGTCTAGAGCAATCTATTAGGCCGGTCTGTACTCTTCACAAGGTCTAGTAAAATGTCAAGGTCGAATTTCTAATCACAAAGAAAGATGAAGGTTCAGGCCTTTTTAAGAATTAAAAAAAAAAAAAAAAAAGTCAAAATTGATTATTACAGTCTTACTGTTCCGTAGAGTGGATGGGCAACTTCTTTTCTTCTTCTTCTTCTTCTTCTCCTTTTTTTTTTTTTAGGTTAAAGGATGAGCAGAATCCTTAATTGGTTTCCACGTCAACGTGAAAGGTTGAGCATATATAAATTATCAATATTTAAACCAAAAAAAAAAAAGAACCGAAATTTGATGAACAGTAAAATTTTGTTGTCAAAGGTACACTAGATTTTTACTTAGGCAAACATGTATAAGTTTTTCACCAACCATCTGCATCAAAAGTAAGTTATAATTTATTCACCAAAAAAGAAAAAGAAAAAGTAAGTTATAATTTGTAAAAAGTCAATTATCATTATTCAACCAAAAAAACAAAAAAAGGAAACAAATAAAAAGTCAATGAGCATTAACACCCGAATAAACCGTTATGGCAATAAAATAAAAGAAAACAAATAAAAAAAGAAAAAATGGTCGATCAATTCGAGAACTGAAAAAAAAAAAAAATCCAGAATGATTTATTTTTACATGATTCTTTTATAAACTTTTAATATATAATAAAATTGAATTAGTACAATTATAAAATAACTAATATAATATAATATTTTAAATTTTATTATTAGATTTATCACATGTCAAAATATTTATAAAAGGATTATATAGAACAGATGATTTAGAGTGCATCTGATTTTGTCTCGGGAAGTGGGGTCGGAGAGTTTTGACCACCGGACATTGAATTCAATGAATTGATGAGGTTGGCTTTCCAAGGCTGATGAGAAAGTGAACAAAACGAATTCCATCAGAGTCATGGGCCACACAGTTCCCATCATCATCATATTCAAACCCGTTAAAATATTTGTTTTTTACTCAAAGAGGTTTTTTAGCTGTGACAACGAAATTGATGTTAATGAGGACAGAGACAAAATACATAATCATATTCATGTATAGAGTATTGTTGGCCATTTACGAGGCTATAATATATAATATGTATCCGAACTTCGAACCAGCCTAATTATTATCTTTTTAAAAATAAACAAAACCTAACTATTATCTTTGTACTTACCACCAAAAAAAAAAAAACTACCCGTATATTCATAAAAAATCCTAATCATCTTTATAGAAGCAGCATGAACTGTAATTATTGCTTCTACGTGCCCTTTTCACATAAATCATTTTCCGGCCAAATTCAAAAAATTATTGGCAATTATATATTATATATACTGACCGAAGAAAAATTATATATTGTATGATATTTTAAAAAACTGTTATTAATTCCACGTGAAAATGGAAATTGAGTATGCCATGCCTTAATACCAGGTATTACTTTACACACGATTGCAGGGTATTGGATCTCAATTAATATCGGTATCCGTTGCACCATCACGTGGTCAGAGTTTAAACAATATTATTGTCAACTCTAACAGAGTCAGATATCAAACTCACGCGGTAAATTCTATATAAAGTTCGTTTTTATGTTTGTCCGTAATAAATAATTATACGTGATATTTTTACTTTTTTGATAGATACGTGTATGTAATAAATTATAAAATTGCATTAAAGCTATTTGCAAAAGAACAAAAGGAAAAAGATTACATTACAGCTCAAAAAATTAATTAAATTATTATATAATTATGCTTGTTAAGTTTTGGATTAAAATGGAAATACGCCTTTCCCGGGGAGTCGGGGGAAGTTTTAATAAAGAGTCAACAACCATGGGCTTAGTGAATTACCAAAAGACGCCTTGCTATTAGCCAAGGACCTTTTTTAATGGACGGCAGAAAAAGTATACTCAAAGCCCGATATTTTTCGATATTTGCATGGTTCGATCGTACCCGGTGTCGCAATAACCTTTAAAAATAAATAAATAAAGGCCGCGAATTTACTGAAAACCCAGCTCCATCGCGATCACAGTGGCCTGATTAAAGTTGGATTCTTTTCCCATTAACGTACAATTATATCACTGTAGTGTCCAAACAAAAGCAAACGCAATGAAAGTAATACTTTAATATTAAACAAATAAACAAATAAAAAAAATTAAATTCGTATTAGCATTAACAGCTGGATGGTGATTATAAAAACTGATGGTTTTCACAGAGAGAGAGAGAGAGAGAGAGAGAGAGAAAGATGCTAAACAGAGCAAAATTATGTTGGATTCCTTGAATTAAGGATTGAATAGGCAAACGCGTGAGTCATTTTGGAATGGACATTTGCCCAAAAATATCACTCATTTCTTCTGTTTATGTGAATTTAGTAAGTGTGTGGTTAGGATAGGATCATAAAAGGAGTATTAAGTAGGTTTGCTTAGGTACACTTCCGGGCCACATCCATTTTTACTAGTATGCTATTTGACTTACCCACGCAAAAGCGTCCTCACCGCTACTAAAATTTTTAGATCGGAAATAAAAAATTAAAACGGGTTTTGTCGTACAAGGAATGTTTTAGCCTGTGTTAAAGCAATTTCGATGGCTTACCTTCAACCACATCCCATTTTAGGTTTCACTGCCAGAACCCATCCCCACCACCAAAATCTTTCATTCTAGTTCTGTCCCCTTCGACACCCATAACCAAACGAAAAAAAAAAATATATATATATATATATATATCACATCCCCATAAAATTACGTCAGCATAATAAATCGTAAACTTCACTTTCAGAATCTCTCAAAAAGAGATAAATGTGCTTTTTTAATTTTTATATAATTTTTCATAATAAAAATTCCAAGAAAGTTAAGTTAAATCCAAAATAAAAAATCGGGGAGAGATCTGAGAAACCCAGAAGGTGGAAATTCGCTGCAGTGTTATTTTTGTTTGGTTTATATAAGCATTTTTATTATCTACATCCCCACCGTCCACGCCAACAGAACTACCCCCACCAGTCCCCCCTATAAAAAAAGGGCCAATAATTACAAATCACAACACTGCGTATCAATTAAAAAAAATTGGATTTTAATCTGACACCTGATAACAATTTTTTTTTAATTTTATGCGTCATCCTCATCGTCATCACCGGACTTATGGTGATTTACTTTCGCCATTCCGCGTGCCATATTAGGCGCGTGAGCCGCGTCCACCACCACGGTGGTCGCCGACGACATTTCCATTTGACAAACCCTAACCGCACCGACTAACCTCTCGGGTAACTCATCCTCTGTCTGCGCTTCCACCATAAAACCCATGTCGATCGTCACGCTCGTCACGTATCCCAATGCAAGGTGCAAAATGGCGCTCGCGATCGTCGAGCTTCCGATATCGACGTCTATCTCAAAATAGTTCGGTCCTCTATGGTAATTGCACGTCAAGGCCTTCCCCAACAAACACGCTCCGTAATTCCCAACCGTCTTCTTCACGATCCACGGCCCTTTCACGATCCGATTCACGATCTTAAAACGTTGGTTCCTGAACGCATCGTCGCCGTTGATGAACCGGTAAAGGAGCGAACCCGGTTGAACGGCGTCGTCGGTGGCAAAATAGAAAACCGCGCTATAATGGTCCTTACCAGGGACTTGAAGATTCACAGCGAAAACGAAGCTCTTAAGGGATTTCCCTTGAGACTGAGCTTTTCGAAGCGAAGCAGCGACGCGGTTATCGGGGCGAGCGAGTACGTTATCGAGTTTAGCACTGGATTTGAGCCAGTCCATGCCGGCAGGTGAGAGTAGGTAATCGCCGGAGGGGGATTTCGTTCTCTTTGTGAAGTAGTTCTTGGCTCGGAGAGAGAAAAGGTCACCGGGCGGTGAGGCCCAGCCATTGATGCCAGTGTGGAGGTCCACGTGGCGTAGAGATCCGCCGTTGATGGATTCGGCCATCCAATCGAAGGCGGTAGTGGTGGAGCCACCAGATCTGGAGCATTTCCCAGCGTGTTCTTTTCCAGAACTCCGGTGCTTCTGCTTAGTTGGACACATGGTTCTTCTTCTCAGCCTTTTTTTTTTTTTTTTTTTTTTTTCTTTGTTGTTTTTTTTGTTTTTCGGCTATGTTTCTCTCAGAGACTGGTTGAGAGTAAATGGGCCTCAGAGTGGATGCTTAATATGGTCAAGAGAGGAAAAAAGGAGAAAGATAGTGGTGCCCCTCAGTTTCCAAGAAACTACGAGAGAGTCCTTTATTCCGCTACAGCTATTATTACCAATAAAACAAAATTGTGTGGGGATTTGGATTCTCCTGCTTACGTAGGATTTCAATCTCATTCCGATCATTTTATATGTCCATGTATAAGAATTTAATTATTGACCAAAAATACATATATATATATATATATATATATATATATATAATGAATTTAATTAAATGGTTACGATGTCTATGGCTTTGAAAACTAAATCATAAATTAATATAAAAATTTTATATTTAATATTAAATCGTAAATCATTTTAAAAACTTTTCATAAATTAAAAATTACAAAAATTTATTTATAATATTTTCCAATTTAAATATTATTATTTGAAAATTTCAAGAGATATAAAAAGCGAATTAGTACAATATTAATAATATCTATCATAAATATTTCTAAATTAAGGATAATAACATGTCACAATATTAATTGTACATTAGCATGGCATAAAATTGTGAAGTCAAATTGAAATCTCTTTTTTTCTTCAAAAATGGAGAAGATCCGCATCCATTTTAGGAAAAAAAAAAAAAAAAAAGGTTAAGTGCATAAAATCCAAGTCTTTGTTTGGTTTTTGATTATTATGTTTTTTCACCACAGGGTGAGTGGTCTCTCTCTCTCTCTCTCTTCCGGCTGTGACACTGGGGTGGGTTTTTGGTGACTTGTTTCAGTTCCATAACTTCCAATGCCCATTATGAAATTCCCTAGTGTATATCTTTAATTTTTTTTCGAAAGACCCGAGTGTAAATCTTAGATGAGATACAGTTATTAATTTGTATTAGATTCAGCATCAATTAATTATTTTAATTTTTAGCCGAGCAGATTTTTTTTTTTATATGCATTTTAAATTTTTTACGGAATTCAAATTTCTTTTTCAATTCAATCAGTGAGGGGTCAATTCATGTACCACAGAAAACGAGAGCAGGAAGAAGACGACTTTTTCGAGGAGTTGTTTTTTTGACTTCATAGACGTCGACGGTAAAATAGAAACACGTGGCAAAAGCAGTAAAGCATCGTTAATGATGTAGACTGAATGTAGAGAGTTGCCTTACGGTAGCTCACGTGTACATGCGCATGCTCCTTCAATTCGCCACTTGCACATCAGGTCCACCATCTTCACAACTTCATTGTTCACTTTTTTTTTTTTTTGGGTGAATCGTAGCTCAAAATTTGGAAGCCGTTCATCATGCATTATGCATAGAAAAGCTCATAACTCCGTCCAAAAAATATAATAATTATAAATACATATTGATGCATGACGACATTCGGACATTGGGCAATTAGGAACATTGGTACAGCCAAATGTTAAAAATAAAAAAGTAAAAAAACAAAAGAACAAAATAACCGCTTAACAAAACAAAGTATTAACAAACTCCAATTTTTACGAATATTTTAAAGGTTCTTTCCATACTGTATATCAAAATTTTGGAAAACAACCTGAACTTTTGTTTTGCCGAATCATGATGTACTAATAGGTGGATATTGTCCTATCTTGGCCTGCAGACACCATAAGCGAGTGGAAAAAAAATCTCTTGTGCTCCCAGGAGCACTAGAAATGAGCTCGATTGAGTGGCTCGCATCGAGTACCGGCTTTCTTAGATGAATTGGTTTTCTAATTTTATCAAGTTAGAAAGAAAAATAAATAAATAACTAAAATCTTCAGTGTGCCATATGATCAGGTTTTGATCTTTTTAGAAAATGTAGAAAATACAGCAATAAAGAGAGATTTGCTGTCCCAAAATTGGCAGAAGAGCATCTGCACTTTTGGACGATGATAATAATATTTGTTGGTGGAATTTGGGGCTATACCCCACAAAGCCAGCTTGGTAGAGGACCCATTAATCTCCTGAGACGATTCTCATTAAAGAAAATAATAGGATTTGGAGTAAAGGTTGGTACCATAGCTTAGCTTGGAATTGAAATTTGTCTGCATTGATGTCGTTGATCATGATTGATGTACAATGGATATGAAGTCTGGTAAAAGGGCAAAAGAGGGTATCTAAGAAGACACCTTGTCTACTTGGGGCTAAGTGCATAATTTTACCAACGTTTCTATGTAACAAAGTAGCATTCTAATTCGTACAATCTTCCGTGTCCAACCAAAAAAAAAAAAAAAAAAAAAAAAAAAAAGGAGCAATGGAATCGTGGCAAGATATAGTCCATCAATATGCCCTAAGCTTTTTACAATTTTTCATGCTACCTTCGATACCATATTCGCAACTACGATTGGAATAAAGTTCTGGCACCTAATTCAGATTTATAATTGCCATAAATTTGCTTGTTGGGATTTTCTTTTTGCGGACATCTTTTGGAACCAAAAGAGATTATAGCTGGAATAGCTGGAATCTCTCCTTGTGTCATTGGTACAACCTTTAATTTTATCACTTACTAAGAAGGTCAATATCATTAAACACCGATCAATGTTAGCAAGCACCATCTTTGGACATGATCAAGCCTTTTTACCTTCAACACCAAAACCATCAGTTATTCTTATACCAACTTTCAAAAGCCTCTGTATACAGTATACTTCCAACTTAATTTGAACAAATCTCTTCATTTTAATCCTTGAAACTACGACATATGCTCAAATGAAGATTGCATTGAATAACAACCATGAAATATTCCAATACCATGCCCAACTACGGTTGCAGTTTAGTGAAGAAGATGTTATTTCCCAGGCAGTCCTGCCTGAGCTCGAGAAATTCCTTATTCACTTCAGATTTGCGCACAGGGAGGAATTATTGTGTATCATATCCTATTTGGTGCACATAGCTAATAGAATAATGCCATGTTTAAAAAAAAAATAACATATCATATTAAAAGCCACATAAGCAAGATTTATACACCATTTCACGTTTTTTTTTTTTTTCTTTGGGAACAATCTATTACTCTGACCTTCAATTATTTCTTCTGTATTTGTTTCCTTGTTCATCTTTATTTTACGATTTCTCTTGCTTTTGTCTTTTTCTTTCGCTACTTCACCATTTTTTTAATTACTTTGTTGTCCTCTTTCTTCTGTGTGAATAAATGGACTTATGGATTTGAAATTAAAATTAAGAATTAAATCACCAAACACCTATATGTTGCGAACAGTATAAACAATTGCCAAGTAACATGGTTTTTGGTTAGTTTCAGTTAAGATCTGAAATGGTGAAGTTGCCGAAAGACAGGCAAAAGTAAAAGATCTGAAATGAAAATGGAAGCAAAGGGTTTTATAGCTCTTTTCCATATAAACAAGGCAGAAAAAGGAAAAAGAATAAACACATATGGAAAGAGTTGATATTTCGTCCAAACAAGAAAGAAAAGAGTTTAGATGAAATAGGAAGTAATAAGATAACAGTGTTGTCTTGCTTATGTGGCATTAAACCTGACCTATTATTTCTGGAAACATGGCATTATCCTACTAGATATGTGCACCAAATTGGATATTGAGTTGGTACACAAATGAGTACCAAAGAATTTTTCATTACAGTGGCACTGCTTCATGTTACGTGGAAACTACCTCAAACTAATTACAACCCCCTAAACACCTTGAAAGAGGTGAAGCAATCATATTCCTGGTATTAATCTCTCAATTTTATGATTGATTTATCCTCCCCCTTTCATGAAATATCATCAAAGTTTTTGCACTCTTTCTTTAAAACTGTAACTCGCATTTGGCTACCTTCTTATTCCACCGCCATTACTCATGTCAAAAACAGTCTTGGGATTAACCTTGCTAACATGACTCAGTCAAGCTATATTTATATACTCATCTGAAGTTGCTCAAATAACACCTCATCGAAAAAGTTTCCAAATTCCTATGTAGGTATAAGACATGTACAAAAAACATACCTAGTGTATCGTCTAATACGATCCTACAGTAATCATTTGTCATTTTGCCTGCTCCAAAAATTTTCAAACTTCAACAATAAGTCTGTCAGAATATACAAAAGTGGATGCAGATTTTTTCTCCATTTGTTTATAAAAATTAAACACATATAGTTGCACACATACTATACCATATATAAAGCCTGCTTACTATAAGCCAAATTACTAAATGCATCTCACACAAGTAGATCCATTCATTCTAATTTATAGCCCTAATAAAATAATGAGAAAAGCAAAACAAATTTTCTACTTCGAAAATCTAACAATTCTATAGTGACCATCCTAAACTCCCAGTGGTAAAGCCATCTTCACTAACAAAAAGCATTGGAGTTTGGGATTAATAATAAGCCATACTGACAAACTTCCTGGTTCCTGCCTGCATATTGGGGGACTTGGCATAGTTAGTCTACCTCTTATTCTTCAATTCTCCTTCATGCATTTACTCCTAAGAGCTTCTAATCAAACCAGAGAACTCTACAAATTTATTCAGCCATGACTTTTGTATCTCATGACCATAGTGATGAAAATCAATTGGAAAGCAAAGAGGAACAATGTTGCAATTATCCAAAAGCACTGACGGGATATGATGGAAGTCTAACAAATCCAAATATGGGGCCTTTTTATTTGTTAAACCAAATCAAATAAGTAAAAACTAATAAGGAGTCTCACAAATCCAAATAAGGGGCCCTTTTATATGTTAAACCAAGTCAAATAAGTAAAAACTAATAGGGTGTATCAAAAATCCAAAAGATAAAAATGTATCAGAAATAATCTATATATTATGCAGAGCTTGTATACATATCGTTTCCAATATCTTTCTTTAGTTCAACTGCAATTATACAAACATTAATGCTTTACAACATTGGAATATGGTGCAGATATGACACAATTCCCTGACTCTAAAAACAACTGAGAAGCCAATACAAGTCTATACCACCACGGGGACAAGGGTAAAGTAAGATCAATCACAACATCAATCCAGCATTCTGGAATATACAGCAAACTGCATAATCAAACATGGGATACAGACATTGAGTTGAACAGATCATGTATTATGACCATGTAAGATCATTTGATGACTCTGTAGGTACCAATATATTTCTTAAATTCGACTACTCAAGTTCAAAGAGCTGCCTATCTTATATAATGTTTTTATATTTCTTAAATTCGACTACTCGAGTTCAAAGAGCTGCCTATCTTATATAATGTTTTTTACTTTCTACTTTGATTCCAATTTTTTCCTCCTATACATGTTATAAGTTAAACAAGCTGTAAATCACCCCTAGAAGAAATCAAAGACTTAGCCCTGTGTTTAACTTTGTTATGGCTTAAACATTCAGCAACTAAACAAGGGAAACGTAAAATTACAGGACGACAATATTCAAGTGCCCAAAATGATAAGGAAGTTTCTTTCTATTTTCATTTCCTTGAGCTTCCGAAGAAACCAAAGGAAGCCAACTACAAAATAAGAGAACCGCATGTTCTTTACTTTCTAACTAAACATAAAAAACGAGGAAAAAATAAAAATTCTAACGGAAGAAAAAAAAAATAATAATAATAACACAACCCATAGTTTAGGAGACAATCAAATGAGTCTACTCCAATTTCCTAAAATCATGTAAATTTCCACATAACCCCAGCAATTAATAGTCTATTAGTATACAGATGACAAAAAACCAATAATCAAAATGACCACAAGAACCCATATAATTCGCTCTACCAAAAAACTAATTACTATTTTCTGATATTAAAAAAAAAAAAAAATCAACAAATTAGGGTTCTTCACCAACCTTACCAATGTTCTACAAATCATATTGTTCATCCTCATCAGTGTGCTTTTCTCCTCTGGGGTTGTTTCTCAGTAGCTAATCTGTATATCCAATAGACCTAAATATGATAATAGAGTAAAGGAGGTAAAAATTAGATACATAAAGCTTCAAATTAGTGTGAAAATATAAATGGTAAAGGGAATGAAATATATAAAAGAGTACCAAAGCGAAAACATGAGCAGCTATAAGGAGAACCACTATGAAGGGAACTAATTCGAGTAGCCATGGACGCGACGACGGCTGCTCATTCGCCATTTTTAGATGTCAATGAGAGTTTTTAGCAAGACTGTCTGTGTCTGTGTCAATGAGCCCAACCGAGTTTTACAAAACGGCACAAGTCCTTCCTTGGTGCGGAACTTTGCTGACTACTTTCAGAAGTTGAAGCACCATATGAGACGGGTGCCGGATCGACTGTCGGGTCAAGGTTTTATCTCTCTCTCTCTCTCTCTCTCTCTCTCTCTATATATATATATATAAATATATTAAATAATATAGTTTTAAATTTTCAAGGTTTTTTTTAATGTATATATTAAATGAAATCAAATAAACATAAATAAAAAAAATGATAACCAAGAAATAAATGGATAGATAAACATAAAAATATTTAAAAATAATCTTGGAGATTTTAATAACTGATATGATATTCATATGACTGACATTAACGCATTTTAAAATGTTTACTTTAGGGTAAGAAATATGAAGGGAATTAAAAAAAAAAAAATCTTTTGATTACCTAATTATGAAATTTATTGAGAAGTATTTTTTTTTAATTTGAAACTAAGAATAAAATATGAGGTATTAAAAAATTTTGTCACTTCAATAAACAAATGAGAAATTCATTTTATCTTTTACTTAAATTATTTTTTTTTTAAATTTAATTTAATTTTTTCTAATAAGGGTGGAAATGAATTTAAATTAATAAAAAAAAAGACGCTATTTAGGCTTCCAGGGAATGTTACGCATAAAAATGGAGCCCAATATCAATCATCCATTTTGAGACTGCCTTTGCCTTTGACCCAAAATCCAATACCCCAACGGCCCAACCTTATTTCGGAAGTCGGAGCCTACAAATTTCTAGCCCTAGGTGGGTTGGTGTCCATGAATGGTGCCATGTAGAGCAAACGTGGCAGTTTTTTTGTATGCCAACACACACTCTTCTGAATTGCGGTTAGATGATTACCGTCTCAAATCTCAGTCAGTCGCGCAATATTTCAAACGGTTGTGGTGCTAAAGTAAATCTCTCTCCCATGGCTCCCTGACTTCAGCTATGCTATGCGCTTACCGCCGATGAGGAATGTCTTTGCGATACTGAAGCGTCGCCGCCACGCCACATTGCTCACTTCAAGTACTTTTTCTTTACCCTTTTTATTTTTCGGAGTGGATTCCATTTTATAGCTTTTGTTTGGCAATGAGAAAATGTAGGAAGAAAAGAAGAAAGTGACCGAGATTTTTGTGTAGATTTCTTTGGGTTCTTCATTCTAAATCAATACGAACTGAAAAATTGAATTGCGAGATCGGAAAATCTAGTTTTGTTACGTTTATCTCTGCTCTTTTTTATTTTTTTTTATTTTTTATTTAATTATTATTATTATTTTTTTTTTTTGGTTGGTTGAATTGTTGCAGTACTTGTTGAAAATTGTTGCGTGACTATTTAGTCGCCACGATGAACTGTCATTGTTAGTATTTTTTTCTTTGCCGCATATAGTATCAAATCTAAGACGTGCTGTTTTTGCTACTTTCACAGAGACTGATGTGTTAACGGTGGACTAGGCTGTATTGTTTAAAACAATTTAATACTTTGAACGTCGGTGCTTTCTAATTTGATTAGTGTTTGAAGTGTTGCAATTCGATTTAAGTTAGCCAACTTGTTATAAAATGTCTGATTATGGATGTTCTATTTTGATTTAATATAGTTTAATGCTGTATGGATTGGTTTTGGATTGTCCCTGTAAACCTAATATTCCTAACCTTTCACTCAACTGTATTGTAGAAGAAATTGTTCAGAAGAGGTAGGTTTAAGTTGTGATTTTATCTATTGCTGGGTTCACCATTACCATATTAAGCATATCTATTGCAGCCTCTATGAGTGTTTTGCTGAACTTATGCTATCCTTTTTCTATCTAAAGTTCACTTAAGAAAAATAAGTATAACGTTATATTGGTTAAAGTATAAGCTTGTTGGTTTCCGCATGATGATTATTACTGTCTTCACATCCATTGCGGATCATAGAACTCTCTATCATTATTTATTGGCTAAAGAAATTGGATTCTTCTTGCAGCTTTATACCATAAGAGTACCACAGGGACCATATTGCTAAAAGGCATATCCCTGAGATTTCAGGAAGATACTGTTTCTAGGAGGAAACCTGAGAATTGGCCTCCGTATTACTTCTTACCGCAGCATTTGTAAGTTGATTATTATCTTTGAGACAATGGAGCAGCATGCTTTGAAATAATTTGTTGTTCCAGGCATTGCTGGCTTTATTCATTAGTCTTCTTTTCCAGTGTTTTCTGTTCCACACTATTTTGTGCTCATTTTATTCCTTATCACAGGTATTCCACAGGTTTCACCAGTGTACATGGTGAAAGGCCATCTGCAGAGTATGCAAAGCTGAGGAAGGAGTCACTAGAAAGTGAATTTGGGCATGCTCTAGGAACTTATGGCTCTAAAAGTTTTTCTGTTGTCTACCGTTTCAGTCCTTTTTTAGCTTTGTATAGAGCAGCAATCATTTCATTCCATGTTTTGAAATTAACCATCTGGCAGATTTTTGTTCAAGATGTTAAAAAACGTGCCATCAAGGTATTGGCAATATTTTAACTTTTACATGTTTTTCTGTTCCTTTTTTTCTTCCTCATGAAAGATTTATTGTTTTCAAATTTTATGAAGATTAACTTTCTAACATTTACAGAAATTTTAATACAATCTATTGCAGTTTCGGGAAACTCTTATCCGCTTGGGACCTTTCTATATCAAGGCAAGTGTCTTCCACCATTACTATTGAATATTTTAGTGTCCATGCTTTCATATGTTTTGAAACATGAGACTTTTATATCTAATGGAGGTGCACACAAATTTAATGACTAATAATATCTAAGTCATCCAAATTAAAAAATAAAAACAAATCATTTAAAATGGAAAAATTTACATAACCAACCAATTTTATTTGAGTTGCAGCTTGGGCAGGCTCTCAGTACTAGGCCAGATGTCTTACCAACTGTATATTGCCAAGAGCTTGCAAAGTTACAGGTTACTATAGTTCTTTCTTCCCTTAGCCTGATTGTTAGTGAGCCTTATTTAAATTTGATTCCTTTTGCTTCAAATGGATCTTTAGTATGTTTTTGCATGTTACATAATGA
Source organism: Ziziphus jujuba (assembly GCF_031755915.1). NCBI lineage: Eukaryota > Viridiplantae > Streptophyta > Magnoliopsida > Rosales > Rhamnaceae > Ziziphus > Ziziphus jujuba. The sequence goes on along the minus strand of NC_083383.1, from coordinate 6,981,238 downwards.
AGCTATTCTTCTTTGCCAGGATCAAATACCTCCATTTTCAACTCATGTTGCAATTAAATCAATTGAAACCCAGTTAGGTCTTCCCATTTCACAGATTTTTGCGGACATTAGTCCTGCGCCCATTGCAGCAGCATCCTTAGGGCAGGTCTATAAAGGTTAGATACCTTCTCTAAATAGAAAGATCTGTGCATTTTTTTGGGATGTACTTCTGTTCTCCTCTGACTTCAATGTAGATGCTCAGGAAGGATCTGTATCTTGAGTGAAAGCTCAAATTAAATGATTGTTTTGTTGTTTCAAGTTTTGCAGCTCATCTGCACACTGGAGAGCTGGTAGCTGTTAAAGTACAAAGGCCTGGTATGTCGCTTTCACTGACCCTTGATGCCTTGTTATTCCATATGATTGGGGGTCAATTGAAGCGATTTGCCAAGGCCCGTAAAGATCTTTTAGTAGCAGTGAATGAGATGGTGAGTCTTCTATATCATTAGATTTTATAGAAATTTTAATTCCATTTGTTCCATCTCGCTTTCCTTTATGTTGCTACTTGATTCCTTGTTCTCATTTTTGTGAGTTCATGTTCATTCTAGTAGATTTTAACATATGTGCTCACGGGTGTTTTCTGTTGCTTGAATTAACAGGTAAGACACATGTTTGATGAAATTGACTACATCCTAGAGGCAAAAAATGCTGAGCGTTTTGCTTCTTTATATGGTTTTCACGAATGTAAGTTCATACATATTTCAGGGCACTCTATTTGTTAGATTATTCTAGATTGTATCTTTCTTGTTGAATCTTAGCCTTTTATGAAGTAATAACATATGACGCTCTCACCAACATAAATGGAATTGTCAAATAGCCATTGCATTTCTCTTAGTAGGACTATTCTAATAAAAAATATCTGTCTAAAATGTGGCTGAACATTTATATCTATATGTTTTCTGACAGTCGCTTTTTGTTTCAACTTGTTATACCAGATATGTCATTTATGGTTAATCTCGCCCATTTTCCCATGGATTTGTGTAGTTTAGCATATGGGACATGGTGGATTTGTGCTGGGGATTTGTTGACCTTATTTCAAGCAGCAACTACTTTATGCTTTCTATTGTATCGTTATCTTTTTGCTGGCTGGGCCAAATAACTTTAGTTTGACATCCTCTTCTTGTGGGTGTTTTAATGTCAATGTTTTAATGTCAACTAGCAGTTGATTATCTTGTGATATATTATTTTAAGGTTATTCCTTTGTAATTATAGATAAAATTTGCAGGTGGTAGTCAAAAAAGTTATCAAAAAGGTACAGCGGGGAAAACTGTTAAATATAAAAAAGGGCATCATATCAAAGTTCCAAAAATATACTGGGATTTTACTCGAAGGGCTGTGCTTACAATGGAATGGGTAGATGGAATTAAGCTCACAGATGAAATTCGTTTAAGGGAGGCCTGTTTGAACAGAAGGGAACTAATTGACCAGGTAGTGGGCAGAAGTCACTCCATGTATATGGGCACTGGAATGTTTAATTATTTGTTCTTTTGGCTGTGTGGAACTCATGTGTGTCATTTCTCAGGTAGTTATACCGGATATATGATTTTTCATCTTTAAAATTTTCATTTTCTTTTATTTCACTTTGTAGGGATTGTATTGTTCTTTGAGACAGTTGCTTGAGGTGGGATTTTTTCATGCGGACCCACATCCAGGAAACCTTGTTGCCACTGACAGTGGCTTTCTTGCCTATTTTGATTTTGGAATGATGGGAGACATTCCTCGACATTTCCGTGTTGGACTTATTCAAGTGGTAAAAACTCTAGAAACAAGTCTAAACAATAGTTATTTGTGGATGTTGCTTAATTTTATTATTCTTTCTATTTTTCATTTGTCACATAGTTAATTGCTGAAAGCATTCTTCATTAAAATATAGGCGTTTATATAGTTTTTATTTCACTATTGAATTTGTAGCTTCCATGGAGTCTTATGACACTAAAGTTTGACCTGTGGCTGTGCGTTGTTGATAAGTTTCTTTTCTTTCAGCTTGTTCACTTTGTTAATCGTGACGCACTGGGTTTGGCAAATGATTTTCTTTCTTTGGGATTTCTACCTGAAGGGGTTGATTTACAATCAGTATCATTTGCATTGCAAGCATCCTTTGGTCACGGAACTAGACATTCTCAAGATTTTCAGGTTTGTGCTTGTGGTATCAAGGTTTTCATCTAAAATGATGCTGCTGGTTATGGAGTTGCAGCAAATGAATCAATATAACATTTTATACTTAAGTAACCTTGTCAAAGTCTGACAAGTAATTTTCTTTCATTCTTCCATTATATGTCTTCATTCAATACTTGGCACCTACTGCTTGAAACTTATCCTGGGAATTTACCAACTGGAAGTTTCTGATGACTGAAATGTGGATATTAAAGCCCAACGGGTTTTGTAACTTTTTTTTCTTCCTTTTTTTTCCCTCTCTACTCCCCTCCCTCTTTTCCATCCTTGGGGTTTGTTTTTTTAATACCATTGTTGCTTTGGATTTCAGGCAATAATGAACCAGTTGTATGATGTTATGTATGAATTTAACTTTTCACTTCCTCCGGACTATGCCCTTGTAATAAGAGCATTAGGATCACTGGAAGGCACAGCAAAAGTTCTGGATCCTGATTTCAAAGTTGTTGAGAGTGCATACCCTTTTGTCATTGGAAGACTCTTGTCAGACCCAAATCCTGATATGAGGAAAATTTTGAGGGAGCTTCTCATCTGTAACAATGGATCGATAAGGTGGAATCGGCTAGAGCGCCTGGTTTGCATCTCCACTCTATGTCCTATATCATGTAATATCATGTACATGCATAAATTATATGTGCCTTTTTGTTCACATAAAATACTTAAATATATAAATGTTTGTACCTGCTATTCTAAAAGGTTCATTAATGTTTGCCTTATATGCTTGATGATTGTTCCAGTATTTCCAGTTTGAACTCTTCTTTCCACCATTCCCAATTTTTTTGGTGGCAGCAATGAAATTTTGGTTGTCATTATTTACTTTGAACTTGTAAGTCGAGATTCTGTGCAAGGGTTAAGGAAGAGTAGAATCCCTTATCCTTCCGTGAAATCTAGGAGTGTGACCTTGTTGGTAAGCACCCTGTGACATATGGTATGGTGTCCAACTCTAAAGAACCTCTAAATGCATATTGAAACCCACAAGAATTCCATGTAGATTGCATGTCAGCAAAGGTTAGGTTTTTTTTCCTCAAAATTTAACAAATATTTTAAGCATTCTTCGTAAGTGTCAGTTTATTCTGTATGATAACACTAGACTGAATATTTTTCTGATATAATTATATAATATAATTTCTTTTAAGATATAATTTGTATCTACTTCCAGTATTCATCAGGGACTTGTCTTGTTCCAGGTAGCAGCAATTTCAGAACAGGCTTCTGAGTCTGCTGGGGAGACCTCTAATGTGGAGGACAACACAGCCAATCCTCAGGAATGGAAATCTTTTGACATGCGAGCTGTTGTTTCTGCCACTGAAGATCTATTGCTATTCATTCTGTCAGATAAGGGTCAGAGAGTCCGTGTTTTCCTTCTCCGGGATATAATTAGCGCATCTAATGCTTTTATTGAAAATGAAGTTGTTAGTTGCATGTTTAATGAGAAGCTTGAAGAAAGAGAACAAGAGGTTTGTTCCAATTCAATGAATTAATTGGCCATTGATGTAGAAATTCACTTTACAATATCTAGAATCTAGTGGAGAAGAAAAATACTTTCTTGTGTTTTTCCATATGCCCTTGTGCTTCTTCAACGTAAGAGGATGGGAAATTTTGCAACACTGATTATTATCGTGAATGATAAGTTTACTGAAGAATTTATGTGTGTGCTTTTTTCAGGGACATGACATGGTCCAGAGGGTTTTCAACGGTTTTCGGTCTCTCCTTCAAGCTGTAAAATTGGCCCCAGAGGTGTGGACGGCAATGCTTCTACGCATGTCATTGAGACCTGAGGTTCATAGATTTACTTTAGACATCATTTCAACCCTAGCCATTCATTTTAGGAGCAAAATTCCTGAATCTTTTTGGGTTTGTATTTCAAAATTTTTGCACAAGTTGATGAAGTAAATACACCCTTGTCAAATAGTGACATAACCGATATCAAAAAGTAACATTTTGTCGGTGCCTATTTTTGTTTTTCCCCTCAAGATTTCAACGGTCTTATTGTATATACTATACTCAAAATTAAGAGAGAATTTCCTAGCAATGTTGCGTTGGAATGTGATGGAATTTTCTATGTATCCATTCTCTGTGAATTTAAACTTTTTTTTGTCGTAGAAAAGTAGAGAAATTTCACTGTCAAGAAATTCTATAAGGGGCAAAATCAATTGGAAAAGTTTAGCGTCTTTGCATAGGAAATATCCTTGCACAAGGCAAAAGTCGAGAATAGAGTAAGAAAGCGATCTACATTTTTTGCTTCCCGTCTCTTCTCTTAATTAGTTGATAGCAATGTAACGGGAGAGGGAGACATTTCGTCACTATTTTCTTGAGAGAGAGAGAGGCTTTTAAGTGGTAGTCTAACACAAATAGTTCCCCTGCTAACGGGGACCAAGGGGAACCACAAAAGGAAGCAGAAAGACTGGAATGTCTAACAAAACCTTTCGTTTTCATTCGTAGTCATAAGGACATGCCTTTGCTCATGCACTACAATTTTCATGAGACCAGGAAAATAAATTTGTATTTAATGAAAAATTGAAAATCGTTTGCTAACCTTATAGTAGTGTATCAACCTCAATTATTAACATGGATACATACAGTAGATCAACAAAAATAATAATAATTTTTTTGGTATTATATTATATATATATATATATACATATATAATGTGATTTCGTTCTCAACTCTCAGTGGATGGAGGATTCAATAATTTAGCCCACTGGGGTCGGTGTCTACATACGATATAGATGGGTGACATTGAAATGGATAATATATGCATATACACTAACCGATTACTGTTTTTCGTTTTCTTTAAATGGCACAGTGAATGATCCTTGGCCATCTTGGAACGTTACTAGAGCTAGAAGAAGGGCTTCCCAGACCTTGAAAATAAGCCATACGTAATTGAAAGCTGCCACATGTCTGTTTTTACAAACAATAATGTTTATCTTATACATGTATTTTAATCAGACTGATTGTTTTCTTTGAAAAAGAAATATATTACATGTTTCAGTGTCTCAAGTTTTGTAACTACCATTTGGTCAAAATAAAATGGGGTTTTGATTCCCAAGAAAGAAGAACAAGTTTTGAATAAATTCTCTTGGATGTGAAACGAAGCTCAAGTGTCTATCCGTCCTCTGTCTTTTTACTTTAATTTGGTTGGATGAAATTTGTGCTGGAATGGAGACAGATAGGTACCCATATAAGTCTGAATTTGGACCAATATTGTGGCCATAATTTTCCTTCTAATCGTTATGAGTTGGGCTGCCCTATTGACCGAAACTATTGCACGAATAAAGGTTTTCTGATTTTCGAAAATTTAGAAAATTTAAGTGCTTAGAGAATATTGTTTTTTCATGTTTCCAATATACAATAGAAAATAATCAAAGCCATTTACTTAATGGAATATGAATCATTTTCAATTATGTTACTTCTGTTATACTTAATTGTGGCTTCTAAGCATTTTTTTTTTTTTTTGTCTTTTTTTTGGGGTAAACTGTGGCTTCTAAGCATCTAAAAGATTGAAAACATCTATTTTTCTTTTACTATATGGGGTCTTAAAATGTAGAATTTACTTTGAGCATTTATAAATTTTTTTTTTCTGAATAAGAAATTCATAAAATTTACAGTGTCTTGGATTCTCAAATTTCAAAGAACATAAGAAAAGAAAAGAAAAGAAAGAAAATGGCACTGAAAAAATTTCGATAAAAAATAAAAAAATAAAATAATGGGGATTTGACGAAGTCAATAAACAAGGTGTGCACACAACACAAAGCAAAACTTAACCCACACAAAAACAACGAAAAGTCAAATAATCGGATCCCAGTCATCATCATCATCAAAAAGCTCTGCAATTCCGCAGCTAAAAGAAACATTAATGTGTAATACAGCATAACATTGAGAAAGGTCCTTTCACTCTGCATGTGCGCCACGTGTGTGGCACAACCACCGGAGAAGCCGATCCAATCGCGGCTTTTAATCGCTCCGTTTTGGGGGCATTGACTCGGTCCTAAATCTTATGATCGCCTCAGGCTTCGGCGACGCGTATGAAAACCCCACCCACTTTTAGCATGAATCCAACTAACCAAGCTTTAACACCGTTATTATTATTAATTATTATTATTGTCTTTAATTTATTTATATAGATTTATTTTAAAAAAAAAAAAATTAAAATTAATAGGATTTTTTTTTTGGGTATTCCTGAACTTGGCGATTGCTCAACAAACAAAAACCAAAACTGAAACCAAAAAAGAAAGAGAGAATCTTCATTGGTTTGCCATCGCTCTTCTTCTTCTTCTTTCTTCTTCGCTCTAAAAGCTTTCTTTATCTGTCTTTTCTCACTACCCTCTCGTCGTTTTCCTGTGTTTGAACTTCTCTCTCTTTCAGTTCCCTTGTCTATGGCATTTCATTTCTCTTCTTTTCTTCAGGTATTCTCTCTCTCTCTCTCTCTCTCTCTACAACTTTATCCATTCCATCCTATCTCTCTCTAAATTCTGGATTAACTGTAAAAATGTTGATTGGGCCATTCTTTTTTATTTTTTATTTTATATTTTTGTTAAGATTTAATTCAGTAGATTATAGGTCCAGTGTCTTTTTTTTTTTTTTTTTTGGGGGGGGGGGGTATTGAATATGTTGTGCATGTGGCTAGAAACAAGAAGATCCATGAATTTGTTTGTACAAACTTCGAATCTAATTTGCGTTTTCAATTCAAATCGCTTTGTTCTAGATGCAGGTTCAGCTCGATAATTCGTGATTTCGAAATGATCCTGAGGTCGCCGAGCTTCATTGTCATTCGAAAATAGGCTATTCCTTGCTTATTGTCAACTTTGTAATCATTCCAATTGTTATAGCTGTAGTATTCCATTTTTTCGTTTCAATCGAAGAAATAAGAGGTGGGCAGTTTGTTGATTCAAGCAATAATATGGGCTATCTCAATTCAGTTTTGTCATCTTCTAGCCAGGTTCATGCTGACGATGCACCCGTCAGCGGTGGTGGACTCAGGTTAGCTCTTGTTTTCACTGATATCTTGGCTGGATCTGAAAGTGTTATAATTGGTACCTTTTGGGGTTTTCTTGCGATTTCATTTAATGCATTCTGTTCTGTCCAATTTGTCTTTTGGTAAGTATGATTTATGAATTATGATGTCTGGCTATTTTGTTATGTACCTTCTCTTTTGGGACGGATGCTGATCAACTCCCTGCTCATTAAGATTTGTTTATGTTTTTATTACCTGTATCTTATATCCTCCTGAGTGTAGGCTGATTTTGGTATAGGTTTTGTTTCTATATCCTGCATCATAATTCACAGCTAGGAAATTAGGTGTATGACTCAGGGTATGTTCTTCTTTAGGCTTGCTTGACCATTGTCATTATTGACCTTCTATGAAGATGATAATCTTACGTTGTAAGCTCTGAAGAGGCCTCTGATGATAATCTTACGTTGTAAGCTCTGAAGAGGCCTCTGTTATTTTAATTCTGATGATGCTATTAAGATTGTGGATTCTCGTATGTTTTTTCATTGTCTAAGGCTATGCATTTTTCGGAATTCTTACGACAGTGGATGGAATCTCGGTAACAAGGGTCATAACTAAACATCTATAATTATAATATTTGGGAAATGATAATGAACTCAAACGTGAATATTCTACAATTTTGCAAGGTTTGACGATCTTTTCAAAAATATTTAGTCATCCTTTTCCCTTTTTTGGTTTCCAAGCCATTATTTGTGCTATATGGCTGGCTCACTTTTTCTGCATCTTAATTCAAATGCTGTTGCCTATTAGTAACAATGTCCATACATGATGATAGAAATCCACATACAAGTCACAATTTGGGGGATTTTCCTACTGGAGCCTTGTTTGTTTTTCTCACTCCACTTTTGGCGGATATGACTTATTGTTGGATCTTTTAAGGAACCTGACAAACAACATTGTGGGGACCTTTGTGGTTGAGGATATTTAGAGACTTTCTGCTATTAAGTACCATGCATTACTGACTTAAAAAGAAATTGACATTTGTTCATTTCTCTGAAGTTTATTGTTGTGTACGATTTTGCTGTTGATACTGATTATGTATTAAATTTGGTATTCTTTTAGACAACTTTTTTGCTAGTTTTATACTGCAAATGATACGGTTGAGATAGTTGGATAGGAATCGCTCTCTCAATAAATTTTGGTTTTTGATTCTGCTTTTTAATTGGGTACTGATGTGCAACTCTGTACTCTATGGTCTGAACATTATGTATTATGTTCTGATTTGGTACTAATTTGAATGCATTTGACACTAAGTTTGATGTTGTTAACAGTCAGAATGGGAAGTTCAGCTATGGATATGCGAGCTCTCCAGGGAAAAGGTCTTCAATGGAAGATTTTTATGAGACAAGAATTGATGGCGTGGAAGGGGAGATAGTTGGTCTCTTTGGAGTTTTTGATGGTAACTCTCTCACTCACACACACAAACAAACACCCACACAGCACACCAAAGTAAGCATAAGATAAGATTAGTTTTTAAATGCATGAGAGTGCTTGACAGGTTAACCATACGATATCTTTTTACTTTCACACCTTAGTGTCTAATTATTTTGACTCTTTTGTGGTTTTATGCATGATGTCATAATCTCGTTATTTGGGTATCTATAGGATAGCTTATATTTTATATATTTATAGACAAGAATTGTGCTGCATGCCAGTTCCATTATGGACTTGTGTAATTCCTTCTGGAAACTGGTATTATGTTCTTGCAAGATTGTAAGGTGACCTTCCTATGGTAACCTATTGTTCCCTCTTCTCTCCATAGAGGTTTAACCTACTTTAGATAAGCTAACATAACTTAGATGGTTTCAAGGGAAGCCAGCTTTTTAGTATCTTGTATCTCGTCTAACTGTAATTATTTTTTCCATAATTATTAAATTTAATTAAATAAATAATAACCTCCTGATTATGCGCTATTATCTGGTTGTGCATGGAACACCCCCCCACCCACCTTACATGTATGTTAGCTTTCATTTGTAGACACACTATATGTTGCCTTGTGGTTGCTTCAGGTCATGGCGGTGCTCGTGCAGCTGAATATGTCAAGCAAAATCTTTTTAGTAATTTGATCAATCATCCAAAGTTCATTTCTGACACCAAATCTGCTATAGGTTTGTGATTACATACCCAGAACTAGTAACCTTGCATTTTATTATTTCAACGAATAAAGCGTTGGTACAAAGTTGTTCCCTGTTTTTGCAGCTGATGCATACAGCCACACAGACTCTGAATTCCTGAAATCAGAAAACAATCAGAACAGAGATGCGGGATCAACTGCTTCTACTGCAATCCTAGTTGGTGATCGTTTACTTGTTGCAAATGTTGGGGACTCCAGAGCTGTAATATGCAGGGGTGGTAATGGTAAGACAATTAATGATTTATTTTACTTTGTTTTGAGATTCTCCCGTGCGGCGCCCCCCCTCCCTCTCTCTCCTCTCTTCTCTTAAGATACAAATTTATATCTTTCTTCCGTTGTAACTCCTTTGAAAGGAAATACTTGCTTGAATGATGTTTGCTTGTTTCATATTTTTGCCTATAATCCCAACTCGAGATTTCTGCAGCAATTGCTGTTTCAAGAGATCACAAGCCAGATCAAACAGATGAGCGCCAACGGATTGAGGATGCTGGAGGGTTTGTAATGTGGGCTGGTAGGTTATGCGTGGCAGATTGTAAATGCCTATGGATTCTGGAAGATTGCTTGCATTTTTTTTGATTCAAAATGTATTGACAGGAACTTGGAGAGTTGGAGGTGTTCTTGCTGTTTCTCGTGCATTTGGTGATAGGCTTTTGAAGCAGTATGTTGTAGCTGATCCAGAAATTCAGGTCTGGTTCTAAATGCCGACATTTTTATTGCTGACATGTATAATTAATTGTTTTCTTAGGCGGCTTTTGATCAAACTGGATATTGGAAGATAAGTATGTGTAAATTAGCTGTGCCTGGTTAACCTTGTATTTTAGATTTCTTCAAGAAAGATGTCATTTGCTAAAACACTTTTAATATTGGTATTTATTTATTTTTCTTATGAAAACAATTGGTTTGCTCAATGCCTTTAGACATTTTTCCTGTTTCCCTTTTTCTAATTTGCTTAGCCATTGGTTTAATTTTGTCTTTGCAGGAGGAGAAGATAGATAGCTCTCTTGAGTTCCTTATCCTTGCCAGTGATGGCTTGTGGGATGTTGTCTCCAATGAGGTTTGCCATGATTTTCTGTCCATTGTGTGTCTTTTTTGATGCCTTGAGTACGGTGGAGTTGGTTTGCCATCAGAAAACAAGACCTATATATTTTGCCCCATTTTTCACTTGTTATTTTGTCTTCAAAACTTTTTTGATCCCTCCTAAGCTGACTGATTGTACAATTTTCTCAGGAGGCCGTCGCAATGATTAAGCCAATTCAGGAGCCAAAGCAGGCAGCAGAGAGGCTGATGCAAGAAGCATATCAGAGAGGAAGTGCTGATAATATTACCTGTGTTGTTGTTCGTTTCTTGGCAAATCAAGGGGGCTCATCTCGCAACAGTACTGGTTAGGCACCCTTTCATTATTGCAAGTGTTTGGTCTCCTTGGGGTGCAATAAAAATTCATTATTCTGACAGTTTTAGGAAATCTATGATAGCATAGTATTGTACAAGGATAGAGGCTTAATCAGAACCATCACGGTGCTAACGTGTATTTACATGTCTTCCAGCCTCTAGTATAGAATTGTATCCTAGTTTTTTAGCTTCTGTACTTGGGCCTTTCTTTTCTTTTCTTTTTTTAAGTATAGTAGAAAATGTTAATGTGTTCGTCTATTAAAAAGTGTCATAAGACCACATTCCTATATTTGTGTGCTCTGTAAATGTGGTTTCAAACTTTGCCGCCTTGGTCGCTTTATGAGAATTTTGTTTTTTGGTTGTTAATTGTTGATGGATTTAGCATCGTCAACTTCCAACGATTGAAGCCTGAAGTTGAGGTCATTCGCTGGGATAATTTGCCTTGGGATATGAATCCTGGAGGGCAAAATGGTCTCTTTAAAACACACTGAAGCCCAAATGAAACTTTTATAATATCCGGAAAAGACAATCATGCTCTTGCTGTCTCAGTCTGCTTCCTCCATCCCTCAAAATTTAAAATAAATAAATAAGTAAAGACAAAAGACTTTTATATAAATGCCTTTATTTATTAAGAATTTAACAGATTTATTTATCGGAGTTCTTACGTTTTGTATCTCTCTTTTTCCTTTGAAGGAAAAGACAAATGGCATGCGAATACAACATTTAGAACGACGTAGCGTAAAAAGAAGGATAGGTTTCTAAACTAAACAAGTTCAATTTTATTGTATTTTTTTACTCTTTCGCGGTGTGGCTTTTTCCCTATTTTAATTTTACTTCCAGGAAGATTATTTTTCATTTTTCATTTTCTTGTTGTCATTGATAAAGTTTGGAAAGCTAGAAATGGAGAAGCTATTTGAAGGCAAATGTCATGCTTTTCTAACCTATAAATTAATTCAGATTTTGTGGGCTACAAGCCTACAAACAAGAAGGAAGGAATTAATTTTTTACCAAAAAAAGGAAGGAATTAATTTGCAAAAACTGAAAATGTAAAAAATCAATATTCATGCCAGGTGTATGAAATATCCTCCCGCTAATATGTATCCACAGGTGATACATGTGCCAGTTAATTTTGCTCATTAATCTATTGTTTTTTTTTTTTTTTTTTTTTTGTTGTTTTGTGGGTACGTAACGGTGCATTAAAGTCACAAAAACAAACCCCCATACTGGGGTTACAAAAGATTTGAGGCCTCAGCCTCTTCAACTCAACATATGATTGACTTAATTAGAGAAAACTCATAAAAAAATAAAATAAAACAGATCTTGGCCTAACTGGAAAGCTTTCTTTGCTGCCAAACCTGCTAATTGATTTGCTTCTCTGGCAGTCCATTCTAAAGTCCACATCTCCATTTTCGAATCTCCTTCTCAGTTACGACTCAGTACTTAGATGCAGAGGGGTCGGGGTCGGGGTCCCCTGTTGGAGGTTTTAATTGGTAAGTGGTTCACCAATAATCCTTTAGCATCACACTCCTCCATATTAGTCTTTCCCAGGCATGGTTTTCAGCTATTTTGGAATCCCACTCCAGAGCCATGAACTCCGCCATCCCCGCAGTAAGGTCTGGGCAGTTCCTTACCTCTAGGAAAGATCACTACATTACTTAATATTTAATATTTACATATTTAATTCAGTGGGTAGTGGCATTAATAATGATATTTCTACTATAAACCAAATTAAAAGGGTCTTTCTATGATGAATGAATATACTTCTGCCCCCCCACCCGCCCACCCCTTTTTTTTTTTTTTTTTCCTGTCTCAATTCCGTCCAATTACAGTTAGTGGTAGAATTTGACATGATTTTAAAAAGCAGCTATTCCTGTTCCCATTTATTACGTTTGATCAAGGACAAAAGATCCACATCTTTTCATAATGAGTTATGAGGTAGACTTGAGACAACCTGAGAGGAGAGTCGACTGAATTTATTTCAGAAACTGTTAAAAAAGAAAAAAAAAAAAAATTTGATATCCACCAGCAGGGAAATTTTTCCATTACGAGATTTATTCACACAACAAAAGACATAATATAGATACAATATATATAGAGTAAAATCGACATATATATATATATATATATTTTTAAAATATTAATTTTGACACAGATTTACATATAGATGGACTATCATAATCTTTTCTTTTATATATATATATATATATATAATATGTAGGCTTCAGATATTATCCATGTGGAGCTCTCATATGGAGATCAGATGATAATAAGTTCATTTATCCCCATTTTTCTCCGTAAGTTCATTTATTTCTATATATAGAAATATATAAAAGAAGACAAAATGGAAATAATTATCAGTTTGAGTTCTTACCATCTTTCTATTTTCTTTGAAATACATATTTTTTGAAAAAAAAAAAAAGATATATATATATATATATATGAAAACTTTCAGATATTCATTATTAGTCATCTTATTATTCTTCTATCGTTTTAAAGCCACTTTACAGCATACCCATTTGCTATAATATATCAGTGCGCGAGTGACATTGTCTACAATAATAGAATTCCTCCTTCTTCTTCTTTTCCGATTTCTTTGGACGTACCTGATTGTCATCAAGTCAACAACCGGAATAATCATTTATAGTATTTTCTCACATTAATGATGATTGGTGACATTTGGCTTGAAACAGATAAATATCTTATTCTACCATCATTTCACCACAAAAATCAAAAAATAAAATATTTTTTAAAAAAATAAATAAATAATAAATACCCAATCAACGACAGCCACCCAAAAGGGGCAAAAAAAAAAAAAAACAACAACGACAACGGCAGTGTTGGAGGACTCAGATGATGTCGGTTCAGTTAAATGATGCGTCAAGGCAAGGGTTATTTGCCATTACGCTGTAAGGAGGAGATCCTCAATGTTTTCATCATCACCGTCCTCCCTAATTTAACAACATGCATTTTGAACTTAAATATAAAATTAAGCAAAAAAAAAAAAAAAAAAAAAAAAAGAAAGAAATATAGAAATACTTATCCTCTTTCTGACTCTCTCTTTCTCTGAACTAACGTATTCATATTACTAGAATTGTTGAGAAAGAAAAAAGAGAAACGCAGCTAGCTCCTCCATGTTAGACAAACCAGATATAACACTAACTCATGAGGTCGATCATCATCATTTTCAGAGTCTTTTATATAATATGCAAATGAGAGGAGGCAAAAATGCATACGATTTGTCTGTATTATATATAGGTTTATTTATGTTCTTGAATTTTTTTATTATTTTTTTAATTGTCCTTGAAACTAACGTGTATAAATATATAATAAAATTTTCGACCTTGCTGACCAAGCTTTATGACTTTTAGTGGATGAAGATGTTCAAATAATCCATGAAACGGGAAGTGTATGGTTTAGCCAATTTGTGTGGCGGCCAAGCATCAACGAGGACATTGGTCTTCCTTTGCATCTCATCAAGGACTTGGGCCGGACCGGACAGACGACTAGTCAGCAAGCGTTGGATTGGATGTATAGAGCCGCCGGTAATAGGAAACTAAAACATGTTCTCTCTACATCATGGACAATGGTGGACCCACGTTGGGTCCAGCGGGCACGTGTCCCTCTCATATTTTTCTCCTTATTTAACGTTTTATTGTCTTATATTATCTCTTCGTATCGCCACCTTGCCTTTTAATCTCCCTTAGCTGAGCCCACTTGTTACCTCAACAAAAAAATAAAAAATAAAAAAGCTAAGCCCACGTCAACTCTCCATTTTTTTTTTTCCTTTTTTTTTTCTTTAATCTTTTTCTCTTACTTTATCTCTTTATAGTTTATACTTACATTCGTCTCTTATGTGATCATAATTTTCTAATATAATTTAAATTTTTAACATTATTACAATACATATTTAATTAATATTTTTAATATAAATTTTTAATTTCATTTTTGTTTTAATTATAAAGAAGTTAAGTTGCCATTTTTTTAATTATATATCTTTTGTTAATTTTTATTTTTTATGGTTTTCAATTACTTTACTTGTTTAAATTTGTAATAAAACAAAAATTTATTTATTTATTTCTGTCTTAAGATGTGTCTTTATTTTATAGATTTGCAATCAATTTTTTGTGTATTACCAAAGCATTGAAGATTAAATTTTTCTTCAAAAAATAATTTTCAGGAAAAAACAAAAAAAAGGTTTAACCCATAATTTTGTAAGCACTCTAGCTAGTTAGATTACAACATAGCGAAACAGAAGTGTTGCATTTTTTAATATGTTTGTATTTTTACACACTATATATAAGTTTAAAAATAATCTAAGTGTTATTACATAATATGATCCCCTCAATAAATAAATAAATAAATAAATAAATAAAACCAACATTAACAGTGCCCCTTTGGAAAAATTTCTGCCACAAAATGGAGTAGATAATTAGTATTCTCACTGGGACGCGGCAGACGTTGATTAACCATAAATTTATAATCTTATCCAATAAATTTCGTTCGTTTACCGTTAAGTATTTGTAAATTACGATCAACTTCTAGATACATGGAATGGGGGTAACAGAATTAGACTTAATAATACATGGAATAGGGGTAACAGAATTAGACTTATTATCATCATCATCATCATCATCATCATCATCATCATTATATATAATCAATTCGACTCCTATGAAGTGAAAGTTGACTATATGATATTATCCATCTACATAGGTGCCAAGCTTGTGCAGACTCAAATACAAGTTCTGTCGGGTTTAGTGATTAATTAGCATAAAACATAAAACGACAACCTTTTTAAGCATGAATTTATGAACTCATACATTCATATTTGAGTGACATATATAGCGTTTACTAGAAAATAGTAGAGGCATCAACCACTTAGAAGTTAAGGACCTTCCTCAATCCAAAATGAGGATTCAATCAGAGGAGGGAAAAAAAAAAAAAATATATATATATATATATATATATATTCATATTAATGGTGAACCATTTGTGTCTTTGACGTTACAGTTTCTCTCGTCAGTAAAATTTCTTCACCAAAATTTTTGGTAAGTTTTCTTTTGATTAATATTCTTGTATAAGATTGCCAATTTCTGATTCACATTCTTCTTTTTATCATTTGTCACCCAACGAGGCAAATGTATTCAAATTTTTTGAAAGCTATATATTCATTTTGCTCCAGCTTTAATTAAATTCTGTTACACATATACCACTGTATTCTGTGCCAAAGAAGAATTCATAGGTATGATCAGTTCTTCTTTTTTTATTTTTTAAAATGATGTCATCTAGCCAAGGACGCAAATATCTATGATATTGTGGACATTTCCATCGATATTTACATATTTTTCATGTTCAATACCGACAACAGGGGTAAAATATATTCGTCGATATGTTTGACATTGATAAAGTGTAAATTTATCCATTGTCAATATAGATGAGAATATTAAATTTATCGGTAGTTGTTGATGATGTCAATAATTATCTATAAAAATTGAAAGAAAAAGTGGATTTTTAAGGAAATATTAGACAAATAACGTACTTATCAATAATCATCGCTAGATGTGTTATTGGTATCTATATCTATGGTTTTATTACCAATTATTAATAATTTTTCTGTATTTTTTATAAAAATAAAAACTAACCGCTATAATTTGGAATTTATGTATTTTAGATAATGTTGATTTGTAAATTTTTCACAATTACATGGAAAATTTTTCTAATATAATAAGTTAAAATGTTTATTATTATACTAGCGAAATATTTAAATACGATTATCAATTTAAAATACCAAAAAAATTTTTTTAGTATTGTTAATGTATTATGAATTATATTTAAAAATTTTATATATTTTAATATTATTTATTAAATATAAATATGCTAACAAATATTGTATTTTTTTTTATAATAATTTTTAATAGTTATAAACTATTTTATTATTATTATATTATAATTATTATATTTTTATATTATTTTAATTTTATTGATATTTTCATATATATCGATATAAATATTGATATTTTTATAAAATTATACTTTTGATATTTTCGACCATGTCAGTATTTCCATCCCTGTATGTAGCTTTCTACTTCGGCCATTCAACGTTTGGAAACGGCTTGTTCACTCGATTCGATGATTAACCTTCAATAACCATCATTCATACTTTATTTTCACTTCCAAAAATATTACTACGCTTTGAATACTCTGTTTCTTGGTGACCCAGAGAAAAAAAATGATAAATAATAACTCTGTTTCTCCCTCCGATAATTATACTCTGTTTCTTCTTCATCTGTTTATGTATTTATTTTTTGAACAGAGCCTCGGAACCTATTTCCTCTTTATTGTTTGATTGTATTCCTTTATGTTAGAGTTTGTGACCCGAATTTTTGTTGACCCGACCCGAAAAGCTCGCGGTGCGACCCATTTGGTAAAACTAAATTTTGGAGAAAAATTTGGGGCTCTGTGGTGGAAGCGGAGGTCTCGGGGCCCGAGACCGTATATATATTTCTTATTCTTTTGGGGTTTGGTGGCTGTAATTGGGGTTTTAGGGTATAGCGCAGTTTTTTTCTCACCTTTGTACCAATTTTTCGATATTGGATTTGCTTCTCCCTACCCGTGGTTTTTCCCGTCAAGGGTTTCCACGTAAATCCTGTGTTTGTTCTTCGTTTTCTTTGTTTTCGTTGCTATTTGTTTTTTCTCCCAATTCCGTAACACTTTACCAAAGAAATATTCTCTTGAAATATTAATTATTGCTGGTTATTAGAGTTCTTGTTATCGATGGAGTTCGGAAAACTAGGAATGGAGTACTATTTGAAGGTATTCATGCTGATCCACCGCAAAGGAAGGAATATTTGTGAACAATTAGTGATCATTTAGAAGAAGAATCAATGTCCAGATGTGAAATAGTGGAATAAGAATTAATCCCAGTTATAAATCACCATTATCATCATCATCATATATATATATATATATATATTCTGTAAAAAAATGTATTCATAAACTTGCCAACAAAAAACAGAGAGGACTCAGAGAGGTTAAATGATACTGGTAAGACAATTTTGCCATTAAGCACGACGAGCGAACCAGAACATCATTTTCATGGTCTTCCCCAACTGAAATGACAATAGAAGTACATGAAACTGAAAATGAAAGGAAACATGGCAAAACTCATTTCAATGTCACAAACTCCAATAAAGAGATGATAATCGAGGTTTATATGCAAAAGAAACCTGATTTGTTTTCTTTTTTTATTGTAAGTTTATACATAAGAAATTACAATAACTGAAGAAAATATAGATGTCGATGGAAATATCAAAAATATAAATTTACAGAAATATTGATAAAAATATCGATATCTATGGAAATATCGATAAAGTTATGCAAATTATAAATTTTTAATTTAAAATAAAAATTTTGACATATGAAATAATTAATATAGTAAAATAATATAAAAATACAATAATTAAAATATAATAATAATAAAATACACTAAAATACTCATCCAATTAGGCATATATACTAAAATTATATATATTATATAACAAAAAAACTAACAGTGTTATTTATTTATTTTTAAATAGATGAAATCAAATTAAATACTAAAATAAAAAAATAAAAAAAAAATAAAAGAATGTGTATTGACATGCTACAATATAAAAAGCCATGTATCATCCGTTATACAATATAATATTATCATATTATTATTTTGTTTTATTTTATTTATTTTTCTTTCTTTTTCCTTTTTCCCCCACGTGGGAAGAAAGATTTCTTTCTTACCCTTTCTCCTTCTCTATCTCTTCTTTCATCTTCTTCCTCCCTCTCTTTCTCTCTTTCCCTTCAGTTCCGACCCGCCATTTAACCCTTTTTTCTCTTCTCGACCGGCCCTCTCTTTCCCCTCTTCTCTCTTCTTAGTAGCCCTTTCTTCAGCCTTCTCTCTTCTCGGTCTAAACACACAAACACATAGAACAGATCACATTCACAAACACACAACACACAGATCATTTCTAGATCAGATCTCAAACACACACACATGCTGCTCGAGATCTCCCCAAAATTTCCACCGACAAACGACAATAAACCATTGATTTCTCCACCTTTTTTCCACCATTTCCATCCAAAAAATGAAACTCCCACCGACACCTGGCGACTCAGGCAATATTCGTCGACTCCGGGGACATTCCTCTAACAACCATGACAGAAACTTTCCCCCCTCTTTCGATATCGATGGTAGATGACAACGGATAGTATCGGCGACTTCTCAGCCGTCTCAGCGACATTTGTTTCCCTAATCACAGCATTCATTCATATATATATTACAAGGGGAAAAAAACAAAAGAAAAAAAGAAAACAAAACAAACTATTGCAAGATTAACAGGTTGAGTTAACAAGATGAGAGAGGGACTCAGAAATGTTAAATGATGTCGGCAAGGCAATTTTGCCATTACGCACGACGAGCGAACTAATACATCTCCATCATCGTCCATATTATATATATGACACCTCGTCTCTGCTAAAATCACTTACATCTATATATAATGCTAAAACTAACAAAGAAACTAAGGAAAAAGAGAGAAACATATATATTAGCATGCATATTAGAAAAAAAACCAACAAATACAGACGCTCAGAAAGAGGGAAAGATGCTCATTTACACAAATATGCAAAGAGAAGAAGCAAATGCAGTCTTTCATAGTTCTTTATTTGGCTTTGTTAGGTCGTTATGATTAATGAAAGAGGTTATTATATTAAGTACATGGTCATCTCTGCCTTGCTCAGCTTGGATTATTTTATTGGAAGAAAAATCCCTTTTTTATGGTATAAGCAATTGGGTGGTGACCACGCAAAAAGTAAAAAAATGTGGTTGGCAGGATTACTCGTTAGGCGAGCAACTAAACTAATGGCAATAATGCACATTTTATTTTAATTAGAATTTTGGACATCATTTTATAATTCCGTCTTTCTCTGACTCTGCTTAACAAGTTGCGAATATATATATATATATATATATATATATATATGTATGTATATATTTCTTTTTTCTTTTTTATTTTTCAGAGGAATAATAGTTCATCAAAATATTGTTTTTTTTTTTTTTTATAATTACGTTCATCAAATATTGTTGACCACGCAAGGAACAAAAACTTAAGACACCGACAATGGCAGGAGAAAAACTTAGGTAAGGCCGTGGTACCAGATGAGTGAATCAGCCAATCAAAAATTGCCACGTATTTGTTTGGTTAAGATTATGGTTCATTTATTTGTTTTGCCTTTTTTTTTTTTTTTTTTCTCTCTCTTATTGTCTTCTCTCCGTGATTCTAGGAAAAAATAAGTAAATAAATAATACCCTTCTGATTCTAGGTCCGCCTCTTTGATCTTTTTCTCCATCTTTCCTTTCCTTTCAAATATTTCATTAACATCTAAATTTTTTCTTCCATTTAAATTTGAATTTGATACAAGCATATTAAACTTTTTATTTATTCTTTTCGTAGTTTAATTTTTTTGGCTTTCGAAACGGCAACCCACAAATGTTTTTTCTTCTTCTTTTATTTTTTACTTTTTATTTTGCTTTTTGAAGAACCTATCAGTATAGTTTCTTCTGTTGCATACTTTTGATTAAGCCTATAGACCTGGGTTTTGGGCTACAAAAAAGTAAAAAAAATAAAAAATACTTTAGGTTTTTGGGATACATTAGGTCCGAAGAGAATCTTGTTGGAGTTGAGAGTTGAGGGAAAGCTTTTAATCAAGACGTTATGAAACTTATGAACTGTTGGCTAACTGAGAAGATTAGAAGAAAAGCAAAATAGAGACTTCCATCAGCTTGGACGGTTTTGTTTAAGTTCACAGAGATGATTATAGAACATCATCTTCATCGTCCTCCTTTACGGTTTATTATAATTTGTTGACAAATAAATTTATGTATAGAATATCATCTTCATCGTCCTTCCCAACTGAGATGACAATCAAAGTATATGAAACTGAAAACGAAAAAGGAAACATGGAAAGCTCATTTTCATGTTACAACTCCAAAGAGACGATAATTGAAGCCTATATGCAACGACACCTGACTCATTTTCTTTCTTATTGTACATTTATACTTAAGAAATCACAACATAAGTATAATAAGAAAAAAAAAATGATAAAAAAAATATTGTAAGATTAGGAGGTGAAGTTAATATGATTAGAAAAGAGGAGTCAGAAATGTTGAATAACGACAGCACGGCAATTTTGTCATTACGCACGACGAGCGAACTAAACATCTTCATTGTCTATATTATCTGACACTCATCTCTATTAAAATCAGTAACATCTATAAATAGTATTAAAACAAAGAAAGAAAAATTATAGAAAAAGAGAAAACACATATGCCTGCATATTAGAACAGGAAAAAGAAAAATTAACATTCACAGAAGTTCAAAATGGATAAGAGATGATCATTTACAGTTTACACCGATATGCAAAGAGAGGAGACAAATGCATATGGTTTATTTGTATAAAGGTTTGTGCTTCACATATATATATATTTATTATATATAGATATATATTAAAGATTGCAAAAGTCTTTCGATTGCAAAGACCATGTAAAAGGATTTTTCTTCCATATATATTAAAGATTGTGTGGTGACCACGCCAAAAGGAAAAAAGTGGTTGCCACTATTACTCCTTTTTATTTTTCGGTCATCATTTTATAGTTCCGTCTTCTCTGACTCTGCTTACAAATTTGCAGACCATTTTTTTTTTTTTTTTAAAAGAATAATATTTGATAAAATGTTGACGACGCCTAAAACAAACAGCCATATGACATGTTCTCTGGGCGACAGACAAAGTCATTTGTCGTCATTTATATATATATTAACAAAGGTTTGTTTGACCAGCAAAATCGTAATCAACAAAATGAAGTAAACATCATGTGTTGTTTGTATAAATTAACGATTAATTAATTATAATACAGTTATTGAGATAGAGAAAGTAGCTTCTTTGTTGTTTCTTTTTCTTTCTTTCTCTGTTTTGGTCAGAGAGCATAGAAGTAATTTTATTATCTCCATATTAATTACATATTCCTAATAGAGTACCTAGCCCAAAATCTATAATTTGTCTTTCAGATCTTCCTTAACAAAGACACTCCATTCTTAATCTTCCCAGAACATTTAGCCTCCCTGCAGCCAAGTAAGATCCGAACAGCAGTCTACACACTGATACATCCCTTTTTAATCACCAACGATTCAAGAAAGAAAAGAACATAGAAAAGAAGGAACATAGAGAAAAGCTAAGAGGAAAGTGGAAGAACTAGGGGGATAATTTACTCATTCATGAAAATAACTCATACAATCAATGAGATATTCAACAACCTAAAAGATAATAACCGTAATCTCATAATGGAGACATGGAATAGTAGTCCTTTGCCCTTAAAATATCCTGGTCCTCAAGCATGGGGTCGGGTAATGTCCTTGGAGAAGAGTAACTCGATCTTCTAGACAGCATCATCCTTTAGAATTTCAGCCAAGGCTTCTGAGGCTGCCCAGAGCATATGATTGTACACTCGGATTGCTCCAATGATGACCAAACTCACACCAATCCAGGAAAAATGTGAGTACTGTTTGTTTGTCCTGGGACGTAGACTTTTTCCTTCATTACTTTTGGAATTTTTCCCTTCTCATTTAAACTTATATATAGATTGGAATTTTTCCCTTCTCATTTAAATTTATATAAAGACCTTGAGATCACTTGAAGATGCTCCTATATTTCTATCAAGCCTTGCCAACAGTAGGAGTATAGACAACAGGAAGCAACTCCTCGAAACTGCCATCAACGTGGATTTGGGTCCACAATGAAGGCACCATCCTATGTCCTTCATAGTGCTCTACATCAGAGTGTTTGTGTGTGACTGTGGTTGATGAACACTCAGTGCTTGCAAGTCCACTGGTATCGTTTAACGTATCATATTGATCCATTGGAAGTTGGTCTCATGCCTAGCTAGAATTTCTCGAACTTCCTTATAAAATTCGGCTTCTGTTTTCTCACATATATCCATGATTTATCAGCTTTAATACCAAATGATACGTCCCTCTTTAATCATCAACGATCTGAGAAAGAAAAGAACAGAGAAAAAAAGGGAGACAATGAAAAGCTAAGAGGAAAGTGAGAGAACTGGGGAATAATTTACTCATCTATGAAAATAAACCATAAAATCAGTGAAATATTTAACAACCTAAAAGATAATAACTATAGTCACTTAATGGAGACATGGAATAGTGGTAACCAAATAACAATTAAATTAGAAATAACTACTGACCCATACAATCCCCTTACAACCACTAACTCTACGAACAGGCTTAATATTAGGTGCACATCACATACATGCCAAGTATATATGCTGCTAAGATTCGCCAATGTTGGTAACTAAAAATAATAATGATAATAACAATAACAAAGACCATTAACAATTGTTGCAGCTAAAATTATTTTTGGCCAAAACAATTAGTTTTAGCTACAAAAAGAACAATGGCAAAATGCATTTAGGTATAAATAAATGTTAAAAACTTTTAACTACGGAGTTATTAACCACAACATAGTAATAACGGCATTTATTATAGCCAAAAACATTTAATTATAAATTGTAGACTTTTTGTCACAACTTTTATCTTGGTATATATCCTGTTTTTCCATAGTGTAAACATTGATTGTGAGGTGCATGGTGAACGCATGGGGGTGGTGTTATGTTGTATTCTGTGCAAGAAGTAATTAAAAGTTACCAATTAAAAAGATCAAACCAACAGAGACACGTATATTTTAAGCTTCAATTTGGGGTTTGACATCCAAAACAGAAAATATTATTGCAATTTCTTAATTTCTAACGAATACTGTAAACTTGTATTAATTGATGAAAATCTTCTTCAAGTACGAATCAATATGCATATGTAATTATTATAAATAATAATAATAATAATAATAATAATAATAATAGTACACAAGTGTAGTAATTCAGTTGGTACAAACATCACCTCCAAGACTATTGATCAAAATTTGAATCTACGGAAAAACAAAAGGTACCTGAGGGCATAGCAAAAAAACAAATAATAATAATAATAATTGTTAGGAGAGGAGGAAGACACTTGGAAACATGAGAACCGAGAGAGGACTCAGAAACACTGAAATGATATCGGCAAGGCAATTGTGCCATTACACACGAGAGCGAACCAAAATTACACGTCATCATCGTCCTCTCTCTTAAAACTCTCTCAAACCACATTAACCAACTAATCACAATATTAAAATTTACGAAATGAAGAAAGAAAAGAAGAAGAAAAAAAAAATCATGTTAGAACTCCATCACATCCAACTATATTGTACATTTTTGAAAATTTTTTTTTATTACAACCGAATATATTTATATTTATATTTTTATAATTTTTTGAAAATATTTTATTGTAATTAACAGAAAATTTAAAAATATACAATATAATGTACCCTAATAAAAACCCTAAATGCAATGGTGAAAGAGCTGAACTTAGAAAGAAGTCATGACATTAATGCATGCATCTCTAAAATTCAAGGCACACCATAAAATCTAATTAAGTCCTACCAAACTAATTGCCCGTACAATAAAATAACTGAGAAAAGAAACGACATGAACAAACTGACAAACATACAAACAGTAACACTTAAATGATGATGACTATGTGAATATATATGAAATTGAGAGTGCCAAATAAATGCTCATATATATAATTAATTTCTACATGTATGACTTTTCTTTGGTTTAAATAGATATAATTCGATAATTTTTTTTTTATTTGGTTTTATCATAACTTCATTTTTTATCAATTATGATAAATTAATATTGATAAAAAGAGGCCATGCATGTTCTGTTGTGCCTTGCTTACCAAGAACTATTTAATTTATCAGAAAGAAAATCCGTCAATTGGAATGGTAACGGGTAGCCAAGCAAATGTGTAGCGACCACGCCAAAAAAATAAAATAATAAAATAATTCTCTGACTTTGCTTAGTCCATAGATGCCAATTATTCCTGTTAGAATTTAGAATAGTGCAAATAATTCCATTAATGGTCATCATCATCACTAAGCCTACAAGGAACAACAACCATACTGCGACATTGGGAATTAGTACTTCAATATACATGTCGTCCAAGAAAACAATTGGCTTTTCAAAACTTTTATAGGACCTGTATCATTTTATTTGATTTTTTCAATGTTTAATTAATGAAATACTATTCCTGTTCCTCTTTAATAAAGTTATTTTTTTTTTCTCAAAGAAAAAGTCTTGAGTCAGATTAATATCTGTATTGCTAGACTAAACAAGGGCATAATTACCTAATAAAAGTATTTATCAAATTTAAGATTCTAACTCAATATAAATTAATAATAGAAGTATTTAAAAATTTAAGAACTGCAAATAGAAATTAAGTTTAGAATCAACTTGATAGGACTATTAATGATGACATCTGTCCCAAAATACAAAAGGTTAATTTTAATTAAACCTTTCCAAAACTTTGACCAAATAAACTTTTGATGATTTACCTTAATTAACTTGTACGTATATTATTATTTAAATTCAAGGGTTAACAAACCGAGCCAAAAGAGGCCATGCGCTGAGGAAGATCGTTCTTCCAACTGTGAATTCACACATTCTCCAATGAGTAAAGCATACATATGTCTTGCTTGAAAATCTGTTGCCACTGCCATGTGTTTTACACAAGGTTGTACAACCAACATTCATCCACCTGAAGCTAGCTGTCCACCTTTTTTGTTTTCACAATCAAATTACAGTATTATATGACTAAACTATAATGCTAACCAAAACTTTCATTTCCAAAAAAGAAAAGGAAAAAGAAATTCTCAATCCTTATTACCCACTTTTTGAATTGGCGTCTAAGTATACCATGGATTTACATGATGTCCACCATTCAACAACCATGCATGATGCACCCTCCCCACCCAACCTCTCCATTATCAAGAGTAAGTAATCAACATACATTCAAATTATAATCACTTCCACATTTTTAGTTTATGTACGCCAATGACCTATTAGATTTTGAGTGGGCTTACCATTTGAAAATTCTACTTTTATTTAGGGATTATTTTTATTTTTATTTTTTTAGAAATATACATATACGGCATCATTATGCAATGGACTTTTAGGAAATAATTCCTTTTCATTCATTTCGTTTTCAGCTTTTCGTCCATGACTTTTTTGCAAGGGAGTGGAATGTCCTTGAACATCACGAAAATTATAAACCCACCCAGGCAGAAATGTCCAATTTTTGAGGATCGAGATTAAGGAAATCCATTAATGTCTATCCTTTCAACCTTTTTTTTCTTCCTTCCGACTCAATCCCATCCAATAAATTTTTTATCCGTTGATAAATAAATAAATATTATTGTACATAAATCAACATCGAAATTCAAAAATTCTGATATAATTCCAAACCTTATAGCATTACCATTCAACACATAACAACAAACACTTATTTTGGAAAAAGAGAAAAAAATAAATTAGAAACAAAGAAAATTTTTTAAAAAAAAAAAGAAGCACCAAAATTGGAATTTAAGAAAAAGCTTGAAATCTAAAATGCTGCTGATTAGTACAAAGCAAAATTAAAAACTACATAGACTTTTTCTACGAAATCGACGGTCAGTATTCCATCGATCAAACACCGTCTGCCTTGCCTACTATATACAAAGCATTAGCGTTAAGATTAATTTAATTAATTAAAACGTAGGAACGACACCGTATCCATAGTTACGGTCAGCTTCGAGATCGACGTCCGTACGCTTAGCAAACCTTCCTTTGATTCGCGGTCTGGTCTCGGCATACGCTTTCCGCGATGCGTAGCGAATGGTCTTCTCGAATTTCCTGTTCTTCCTCTTCTCTCTGTACCTCAAAACCCTCGCTTCCCTGTCGGCCGACGACATGGGCACTGCATGGGCCGAATCCATTACCGAGCTGATTGGTTTCGTGTACGGATTCGAAACGTCGGTCATGGCGTTCCCATCGGGAACAACTCCGACGTCAAGGGACGACGACGATACCTGAAAAGCCCCAAAAAAAAAGAAGAAAAAAGGAGAAAAAACAAAAGCCCGTTAACAAATTTTTCCTTACCATCCGTTTGGGCCACGCCAAGCCGATAAAAAAGAGAAAGGAAGTTAAAACTTACGCTCTGGCTCAGACAGTGAGCGGCGCTGTAGCCGTAGACGAAAGGCTGTTTCGAAACCGGAAATTCCATTTCGAAGCATTGCTCGTTCACCACCGGTAGATGAGCGTTCTTGGTCTGCACCGGCACAACTCCGTCGGTGCCGGAACTGTTCTGCTCCTGAACTTCCAATTTCCGATCCACAGCACCGTAATCCACATCCAAATACGGATCCACGTCGGTGAACACGTACTGACCCGAATTCAGATCCGGGCTTTCCATGGCCTTAGGGTTGGGTAGCAGCCAGGAAGCGGCTTCCGCCTCTTCGGTGCTAACCTCAGTTTCTGCCTCGACGTCGTCAGAGTAGTAACGGTCTTCAAGGAGGTTGATGGGGGCGCCGGGTTTGACGGCGGTGGAATTGGTGGAACTCACCGAATCGTAGAACGGGGTAACAGGGACTCGTTCGTGCCTGCGAGCTAGTGGGTTGGCCGAGTGGATGTCGCGGTCGCAGGTGACGCAGAGAGACGCGGCGTCGGCTTTGCAGGTAACATGGGCCGGGGCTTGCTCGCAGACCTCGCAGACCCAGACACGCGCGTGGCGGGAAGCGAGCTTGTTGGCAGCGTGGACCTTGGTATCGCAGTTTACGCAGAGGAACGCCGAGTCGGCACGGCAGAAGAGAGTCGCCGTGGCCGATTTGCAAGAGTCACAGAGCTTAGAAGCCATTACGCGAGTCACCACATCAACTGTAAAAGAGTCAAGACTCTCTGGTTTCTTTCTCTCTGTGTCTGTTTTTGATCGTGTATTTGTGTGTATGGGTCTATCTGGTGGGCCTAGGGAGATCTGGAGAGGATCAAATGAACGATGGGCACGTGGGAGAGGCTTAGCCAGAAGAAGGGATTTTTCTTACTCATCAATAAACCATATCAATAATTTTTTTTTTGCTTTTGTTTTTTTTCGTTCTGTCCAATACATGTATCTATGAGTTTGTGGGGTCCATGTCAAATGGTCCATATGAGGATGGGGATTGGGGAATTCAATCGGGCCAAGCTCCTCCTCCTTTATGTCTAAAATATAAAAATAAAAATAAAAATAAAAAAAACTCCTCTGTTGTATCTGAAAAAAATGCTCCTTCTCCGTTCTGAAGTTTGATAATTAGATCGGAGATGACAAAAATCCCTTTTGACTCGATTCAACGGCAATACTCCTCTAATGTGGCAAGAATTCCCCGTTTAAACGGAAATTTGGATAAGCTTACTTGCCCTGCCTGTATCGATCCTGTATGTATATTTATTTAATTATATGCGTTTATTAAAATTTGATTTAATATTTATTGAAAATTGATTTTTCTTTTTTCTTTGGTAGGCAAACGAAATCATTCTCTGCCCCATTTCCCCGCTACGGAATCAGCGTCTTGTCTCCCTTAAAAATAAATTATGAATGCAATGAAGACTTAGCATGAAAATGTAAATGAGCAAGAATGGGGAATGCTGCTCTAGCCCTCTCTCATTAAAAAAAATATATATATATATATATTATATGTTACATCATATCATTTTGTAAATTTCAATTATTAATATAAATTTGATAATTTATAATTATGTATAACTTTATATAAGGATAAAATAAAATATTATTACACATTAAAATTCTCTATCCCAAATTGTTTATCTATCTTCTTTGTTTTTCAAATAAAAATAGCCATGTCACTAATATATATATATATATATATATTAAAAATTAAAAATTTAAACTTAAATAATAAATGGTTTATTACACCATCTAAAAGTTTTACTTTAGTGATAATGGCAAGTGGGCCTATGTGATTCCCCCCACTTGGTGGTTCGAGATGTTGTGTGTAGGGGACCATGAACCTTAGCTGGCCAGATTTGAGCAATTTGAGTAATGCTTTCCTGTGTTGTAGGCCCTGGAAGAGATATTGCAGGTCTAGTTTATCTATTAACGCGTGTGAAATTGGGGACATCAAACTTTGATTGCTTTAAAAGATGAAATAGAAAGTGACTTGGATTATAACTTTTAATTGGCCAGACATTTTACTTCTTTTCGCACTAGAAAAAAACTTTTCTCGATTACAAGTTTAGAATTTGGGTAGGAAAATTTTCACCCAGATTTAAATTTAAACCCATGTTACTGTTCCTCATTAAAGATATTAATTTACATTCTATCAAAATTGAAGTGAATATGAAAAGAAACAAGTAATTTTTTTTTTTTAAACCATTTGTTTTTATAATAAAAGACAAATTAATTTCCACTTAAAGAAACAGAGCATATTCTTAGGAAGCATCTTGCTGGGTACAATACGTGTCGAACTGTTGCCAATGACCATCACACAGCACGATGTGGATTTCACGGTGCAGTAGGATGCCCGTGTTGGCAAATAAAATCGATCCAAACATGATCGTACTGAGGGAATAGTCTAATCTAAATATTTTTAAGTGAAGATTGAAAAAACAGTGCAATCTAATAATCAACAAACAACATCGTGGGTCACGTGGGTTAACGTTGTGACCCATTTCACTCAACGACTCGATTCGTGCTTCACAACTACATGTCCCTCGAACCAATACACACTATGCAAATTGGTCCATTTTTCAGACTGGGCTAAAAATGTTTCCTCCATATTGGATTCCGCTTGAAAAAATAAACGTTTTCCTTGTTTTGTTTTGTAGAGACGGGAAAACAAAAGAAATTTAGGAGTCGATAATAAGCTTCAATTAATTTAAAGGTGGGGGTTAATTTCCATATGAAAAAGGAGAAAATCAAGCGACTCTCAGAATTTATGTTTCCTTCCCACTATGAAGAAAACACAGAGAGTGTGCATTTTGCTGCTTTGTTAATCATTGTAAGAGTGAAAGCTGAAAAGAGAGAGTGATAAATGAAATGATATTAAAGTTGACCCAAAGGGTACGTTTAAATCGATTGCTTTTGGCAACAATATCATAAAAGTAATTAAAAAAAAAAAAAAAAAAAGGTAGGGGAAACATGGCCGATGCCACAAAAGGCTCAAACCATGTGTTACGCATGTAACACGTTTCACGCACCGTCCATTTCACCCTCTGCCTCCGACTCCGACTCCAATCGTGGTTTCATGTATATATATATATATATATATTATATTTTTAATATATAAAATTGTGCATATCCATATAACATTTGTTTATATTTATAATTATAAGCCTTATAATTAATCCTATTAATCTCTATTTCTTTTAATAATTCACTTACAGAAACAAATTTCATGTTAGTAAATAAAGTTTTTATACCTCTATTATATGGTAGTTTTCAACCACTTTTTATATGTTGAGCATCAATTCTAATGAGTCATATTGTCACGTACAGATGAGTAAGAAAAAGACCGTAAAGAGCACCAAAAGGAGGACTGAACCCCACGTACCATCAATGCCCATTTACGAAGAGAATTCGTGTGTATATATGCACACAAATATATATATATATATATATATATGGCGTCATTGATGTTCAAATTTATATTTAATTGGTGAACCCCACACTGTCGACATACTATTAATGCTATTTTATTATATATACGCAACTGCTTGTACACTGTTTTATCCCAAAAAACAAAAACAAAAAAAAAATGGTTGTATACTTTAAAATATAGTATACCCTGTGTACTATATTTGGAGTACACTAATTTTTGATTAAAGGAAGTAAATAAAAAAAATAAAAAGAAGGAAATGTTTAATGACAAAAGAAAATGAAAAGAAATGAAAATATTTATTTATAATTTTTGTTTGGATGATTAATAAAAGATAAAGAAAAATAAAAGGCAATAAATATATTGATAGAGTAATAATAAGGATAATTTTCAAATATGGTTTTTCTTTCCTTTTCCTTCTTTTTTTCCCATTTTAATTATTTAAAAATCATTTCCTTCCTATTCGCTTCTATTTCATCAATTCAAATATAGTGCTAAACTCTTGCTATATAAAATAATTCACATATCAATAGTTTTCAAGGTGATTTTCAATTGATTGAGCATGACTTTTTCTGTTCTGGTAATTTTTTGTTACCACTTAACTGACTGACCTTATTATGCCGGACTTCAGACATAACTGGTTGTTAAGAGAGAGAGAGAGAGAGGAAAAAAAAAAAAATCCATATTCCGAATTTATGCAGTTCGTTATGCAGAGGGAAATAGTGCGAACTGGGAATGGACTAGGGATGGAGATGGTATTCGCTGCAACATACGTCAACCCCTTTTTCCTTCCTCGATTTATTGACTCTTTGTACCAACAAATTGAACTGAGAACCACCCCATGTAAAAAGTATGAAATCTTCTCAATTGGTTAATATGTCAATTTTTGCATTTACTTCTCGGTATAATGTCAACTTTTGCATTTAATAGAACGAAAGTTGCAGCTGATAACGAGAGACTTGTCCATATTTTAATTAGTTTTATTGCTGTAATGCCAAATTTTTCAAAAATGCTAGGAAATGAATTATTGATACATCTTCTTCTTCTTTTTTTTTTTTTTTAATATACATATATATTTATATATAAATAAATATATATATTCTCTATTTAAAAGGATGACAGTAGACGATCCAAACCTAGGATCTCAAAACATAGGTGTTAGGGTTTATTGCTAAACTAACCTAATTTATCATATAATAGTTGAATCTATGAAGCCAAGCAAGTAAGTAGTACCTATTAATGTCCTCTTATAGTCTATTGCATATGAGCCTTGTGCATATGTTCTTTTTCAATTAAGAAAATTATTTATTTATTTTTAGAGTTAAATGCAGTTTGATACTTTTGACTCATAGAATCTTATAATTTAGATTTTTAACTTTTAAAATTAATGATATAAGCTTTAAATAATTTTTAATTTTATTATAGTTTGGTCTAGATCCAATTTTGATTAAACAAATTGATAATAATTCGGAAAAAGATTAGTTAGGGCGTTGATTAAATAGAGAAAAATAGAATTATTATCAATTTGTTTAGCCAAAAGTGGAAATTGAACCAATTTGTAATAAATTAAAAAATTGAAAGCCTAAATCATAAAACTTTTACAAATCCATTTTATAAAAATGCAATTAACCCATATTTTTATATCAATAATGTTAAAATTATTAAAATATTTATCAAATATATTTACAAATAATGTATAGTGATATTTAATTAATTTATTTTTTTATTCACATATTCATTTAAAAAAATATTTATTCATATATATATATATACCAAAAATTAATATATCAATAGGTAGAAAATATTTAGGTTTATGTAGAACAACTATTTTTATGTATATTTTAATTTTTAGTTTAGTTTATTTATGGAAACTAGTTTTTTGTTAATTTAATAGTTAAAGCTTGAACTTCTACAATAAAAGAATTGATAGTCACACACACACACAGTTTATATATGGGTCAGACGCGGATATGTATTTTGCAGATGAAAAATGGTAATAAAGCTTTATTATACCATGTAATATGAAAATGGTACTTTTCATAACACACTCTGTGCCTCCATCTACAAGAAAATATTCCAAATACTCTTAAGAGTTGGTACACCCCTTCTAACACAGGAATGCAGCCACACGTGTAGGTCCCACGCTTGTACTTAAGGGGGAGCACGCATTCTGATTGTGGCCTAGTCTTTTTTTTCACTATCATCAATTGGAAAAAGTGATAAATGCAAGAAATGGACAAGTGCTTTCAGGCCAGCCAGAACCGGATCTAAAGTTTGAAAGCACAAACATACGCTTCGGGCCTAAACATGTTGTTGGATTGGGACATTGCAAGCCAGTTTTTGTACTCCGGCCTTCACTGACCCAAACCCATGCCTCATTGGAGCTTCGCATAACGGATCAAAAAGGTCTATTTATTTACAAACAAACTTTGCAAAAAGAGGGGAAGATTTTCTTTTTATTTTTTATGAACTCATAAAAGATCCTTTTTTTTTTTAAGCCATAAATTTTGTAAATATAGAAACAAAACGAGTTTTTTTTTTTTTTTTTTTTTTGCCTTTAATAGACTCAAAAATATAAATAATGTAAATTATGTCAAAATAATTGGAAAAAGACTTAATGGTTGCGTAATCGAATTTCATGAGTTTCCCTTTGTCTATAAATAAAATATGTTTTAAGAGGATAAGGGTCACGTACCTTTAAAACCACAAACTCAAAACTATCATGACAAATGCTTGTTTAGGCAATCACATGAGATTATTGTTATTGTTTGTTTTCATTTCCTAACAAAGGAACCAACCAATAAATACTCTCAACGACTTATGAAAACCCATATGACATCTTTCATGGAAAACGGTTGAATTTCTAGCTGATCCACGGGGCTAATATTTAACCGAATAATAGAGGATCATTGTCATTTTGTCCCTCTTAACTATTTTTTACGCATATTATAAAAGAAAAAAATAAAAAAAAATCCAGCTAATTAAAGCCTGCTTTGCTTGCAGGTATTGCCTTTAAATAAAGAAAAACGCGGCTTCGCGTCGCCGCACAGCACGGAAAGCCCAGCCGCTTGAGTTTACACGTAGACATTAACCAACGTAAACCGCACACGCGTCCTTTGAGTGCTGCCCAAGGAATTTAGCAAAGGCTGACCTCATCTTTCTCGTGCCCCCCCACCTTCAATGTAACCCACCACACCCACCCTCTCACACTTTTTTACCGGTAACCGGCGCTTATTACCGGTCACCGGGGAAATTTTTTTCCCAGCCGGCGTAGCAGGGATATGTGTCCCCTTTGAGAATATGCCGTCATTTCCTTTGCTTTATTCCCTTCTCTAATTCGCTTCAATCAATGCCTCCGTTAGAAGAAGTGACTAATAAATGTCTTCAAGAAAAAACAAGATATAATATTCTTCTGGAAAACTCATATTTATATTATAACTTCTTTTTTTAATTTTTTTTAAAAAAACTTTGTTTTCTTTATGCGTTAATTTTTTGACATTTTAAAAAAGATAAATGGTAAAAGGGAATAAAAATATTGTAAAGAACCTCACAGGTACTAGGCACCCATTTCGTGATTATTTTTCTAAATAAAAATAATTTTTAATCCTATCCTTTTTTGTTTTTGGGTAAAAGATGTTGCATTCTGTGTACTTGATTAGTTTTTTCTGGAGATTGGAGCTAGCATGAAGCTATTTTTAACATTTTGAAAAACACCCAGAAGCATGCTTTCAATGAATAATGCATCCCAAAGTTGCTGAGTTTGTGATATTCTGCGGCAGTTTTGCATAATTACACAGACAAAACATGGTGTAGCCAGCTGTAAATAAATACTGCATGGAAAAACATTAACAATAAGCAGCAAAACCAAACGAAATGGCAGTCGTTTCATTTCTTGTTTAATTTTGCTGTAATTACCACTGCAAAGTTGAGATACTTATCTCATCGTCTATTTAATCTCTGCGAAATTTACATTTCCCGAATAAAAAAGCCAAAAAAAAAAGAAGAAAAAAAAAAAAAAAAAAAGAAGACTCAAAATCCCAAAACTGACAAAGTTCTTAATAAGTCGAAATATAGAAAACTCCCTCTAGATCTCTCTCTCTCTCTCTCTCTCTCAACTGTGCCAAAATATGAACAAAGAAAATCAGCTAGCTCACTGGTTTTGATCTTGGGCTGCTAACTGGTTCTCTTGGGTGTGATGATCACCGTTTTGCTTCTTGTTCAGTGTTCTGATCATTGTCGATGTTCACTTTCTCGGAATTCTCTGTCTTATCAAATCCATTCTCTCCCTCATTGTTCTCGTCCTTCCCCTTCCCTTCATCATCGAAAGAAGAAATTTTGGCGCAAACAGGGGTGGCTAAGAACGTGGGTTTCTCGTCCCCTGCCATTATGACCATAAATTTCTCCTCGTAAACCTTCGCAGCTTTACTAGATTCCCCATCGTTCTCTTCCCCGCTCTCTATGTCTCTCTGTCCCCCTTCTCTGTCATCCAATTGCCCTGAAATTCTCCAATAAGAGCAAGCCAAGATCAAAAGCGCAAAGGCTATGAGACCAAGCATCGCTGCTAGGCCTCCGAAGAGGTACGGTATCGGAGAATGCCACGGCGACCGCTGAGCCGCCGATGGTATGGGTGGTGGAATAGATGTTGTTGGTGTGGTGGAGACGTCAGGAATGGTTCTCATCCTCTGTTTTTCAGGTGAAAGAAAGGTTTGGAGTAGAGGAAGAAGAAGAAGATTGTAAGAAGCTTGAGAAAAGAGAGGGTAAGAGATGGTATTTATAGCATGGGAAAGTAAGTGTGCACGATGTAGAGTGTGAATAAAAATAACAAAAAGTCTTCGAATTTTATTGCATTCACGGATTTGGCCCTGTTAAATTGTGACAAACGCAAAGACTAAAACAGGGTATACTTTTGGCGAAAACAAAAAAGGGAAGGCTTTAAGCTAAGGGCTTAAAGTTTCGAACCAATAGTTGTAATACTAATCACTATTTTTAATACCATAAATTTTAATTCAAATATTTTAATTTTATTATTTTTATGTTAAAATTTTAAAAATAAATTTTTTAATAATGATTATTTAAATTATTATATAATATATAAATGCTATCGATGATTATTCATCAATAATAATAAATAATAAATAAAAATTAGCTCTAAAAAGTTTTATGAGTTGATTTTGACCTTATATACAAAATTACTAATCAGACATAACACCCATTATAGATGGTAATAACATTGCGTCTTGGTTTTGAGATCTGGGCTATAGACTATCATAACGTATAAGATTGGATTGTACAGCTACATATTCCCATATTTGGTATCTCTGTGTGGATTTCTTGATTAGGGACTCGAATTTCATAAATCCAGCACAAATTTATATTATGCCAATCAGGAAGAATCATGGTTAGATGGTCCGTATGTGCATCTGAATTTGATGGAATGGTATATAGCTCATTATCCATACATTGGTCAAGAAAGTAAAATTGTCCTTTTACGACCACCGTCTTCTTGAAAATGGGCGGATGTTTATTTAAGTAATCTCTTTTCCCAAAATAATAATAATAATAACAGTAATAATAATTATATGGAACAGTAATTTATAATCTTTGCTTTTTGAGATATAGATCGAAGCCCTCGTATATTCTAAACATCACTAAAGTTTGTCTATCATCTAGAAGGGAATGTTTCGTGGGGGCATAATATAATTGCTTAAAATTACTTTAAAAAAAAAAAAAAAAAAGAGGGCAAAAACTTAACCAAATACGAAGAGTCATTTGGTCGTGTTGCTTGGGTGTCAATATCTAAAGCCACAGTAAAAACGCACTGACAGTTTTTATGTTTAAGAAGATATATACTGAAGGAAACCCACAATGATTGAGCCATTTGTGGGTAAAGTGGGAACAAAACCAATTGAAGCTTTCCCTTCATTCATCAGTTGCTTTGCTTAATTAGATTTAATCTTATTCTAATGAGTTCCCATTGTCTTAATCTTTGAATTGTTTCATCTTCATGTAAATAATTTACTAATTGTCAAAAATAAAAATAATTAATTTACTTGTGTATTTTGGATGGTTCCGTATATGAATTGGGATAGGGATATTTTGACAATTATCACATACAGCTAGGCTTATTAGTTGGTATAGAGACATGGTCTAATTAATTAGGTCCCGTTAATGTTAAGGGAAAAATTGTAGAGACGTACGACAAAAATCCATAATAGATGGAGATAAGGATTGGAGAATGGGATGTGCAAGACAAAAGGTTATATATATATATAAATATAGGTAGAGTAAATTTCCAAAAGCTGTAAATCAATTTGAATTTGAAAAAGCTGCAA
Source organism: Ziziphus jujuba (assembly GCF_031755915.1). Taxonomy (NCBI): domain Eukaryota; kingdom Viridiplantae; phylum Streptophyta; class Magnoliopsida; order Rosales; family Rhamnaceae; genus Ziziphus; species Ziziphus jujuba. The sequence goes on along the minus strand of NC_083383.1, from coordinate 6,944,562 downwards.
AAAACTGTATCTGGGCAGTTGAAATGAAGGTGGAGTATCACAATCTTGGTAGGGAAAGCAGGGAAGCTAGCTTCGCTGGAGTATTGCGATAAAGCTTTTGAATTTGATGTTTTCCCGTTTTTAAGAATCAATGTTTCACATATATATTAATTATTAGGCTGCTTGGTCCTCACGTACTTTGAAAAATTCAATACTGTACACGTCAGGTGTCCCTTGTGTTGCTATCTAATCTTCGACGAATTTTCTTTAGGAGAAAGCCACCACCCGCCGCTATAGACCAAACATTACCATGTAAATTGATTTATTTTTGGTAAATAAAACATTAACATGTAAATTCATTAAAAAAAATTAAATTAAATTAATGTGTATCATTAATGGTAACACATATTATGATATATATATATATATATATATATATATATATTATATATAATAAATTTGGTTAAAATTTTTAGGATCAATGATACTTATTATATTAAAGTTTAAAATTTTTTAAAAATTATATTCCAGTCATATGAACCTTCAATGAGGAAAATATTACACTTAGTCTTAGTTTATACCTTAACGAGTTAAGCTAGATCAACTTTACCATAACACTAATAACTAAATTATTGAAAAAAAAAAAAAGCTAAAAAATTTCTAATATATCCAAATCAACAAAACATCGTTAGTTTATGCCTGGGATAACTTTGATCATAATGTTTATTTTTCAATAAACTATATTTAATTGGCTTTGGTTTTAAGCTCCTTTTCAAAGTTTGAAGCTCATAGCTTATTGTTTTAGTTGAAACTACATGTTTAGATTATATTTGGGATAACTTTAATTATAATGTTTATTTCCCCAGAAATGATTGGTTAGGTTTTAAGATGTTTTCAAAGTTTTAACTCTAAGAGCTTACTGTTTTGGTTAAAACCATTAGATGAATGGTAAAGAAAAGTTGAGACATTGGAGTCAAATGATGGAGACCCAAATGGGTCCCGGGAACATAGGAATTAAACGGGTGGGACATGAGGATTTTTGGTGGAATTCCACCATCATTATCCACACACGTACACACACACACACACACACACACACATATATATATATATATATATATATATATATATGTATATATCACTTTATGCAATCTAATCTCAATCAACAATCCAACTGCATAATAACAAAACAGAGGGGTGCATTGTAAATGAAAAACAGCGATCCACTGTGACTGTTGTGTGTATGGATCCCTCAAAACCCCTCAATCATATTATTCATTTCCCCAATATTTTATTTGCTCTGTCCCACACTTTTTTTCCCCCTCATCTTTCACAAATTAATTTATACCTCCCCTGCCAAACTGCGTTATAATTTTAAAACTTCTGTAGCTGCTTTACTTAGCTAGCTAATAACTTTATTAATTCTGTTTCAAATAGAGGGTAATTAATTGAGATTTAGGATATATTTTAGTTTACGTCAACTGTGCTTTTGTTTTCTTTAATCCCTTTTATCTTAATAAGTTCCTTTGCTTGCCTTTAGAAAATATAATTCTAATTCAAAAGAAAATTTTATAGAAAATATAATTCTAATCTATATAGTTTATATGTGTCGTGGCAATTAAATTCATATGGCTAACATGCAACTGCAACTGAAAAGACAGAAGAGAGTACTGAATTATGGAGATTTTTCTCTTACTTTTTCATTACGCAAATCATTCATTAATTATCATTTGGTTGCTTAGAGACTAGAGAGTGATCCGGAATGTTCATAATTCATATCAATGAAAACTAACCTTTATTAATCTATATACATACATATATAACTACCTTAATTTGTTTCAGAGTTCTAGTAATTACTAGAACTTTATTCATTGATTGCAATAACTTTTATTGTTTTTTTCATCATATATTTGTCACCGGCCTGGCCAGGAACATATTTGCTCAATCTTCAAGTTTATCAAGTTAAGCACGGCACTTCCAACATGTTTCACAATTTCTTGTTGCTTTACCAATTACCTTAGCTTTATTTGTATTCATTCATTTATTTATTTATTTGCTTAAGTATAATTAACAATATTCTTTCTATTTGCTTTATGGTATGTATTCGATATTCTACTTGGGATTGATTAAAATTAGTTTCACGCATAAAGTCATTGGTGCTAAAACGATATATCAAAGCGATGCTCTCTCTCTCTCTCTCTAAATATAATATTTTTATTTTTTTTATTTTTATAAAAGTCCACTTTGATGCTTCAGTTTTTGCTTTACCACGTCAACAGAGATTCTTTCCGTTAATTTAAAGTCGCTTCTGAGTTGAAATTCTGTCCTAAACTTTAATCCTTAAAATGCAAACTTTTACTTTCACAAACTGATCATCAGTTAGATAATTATTACTAATTATTACATCTCCTCAGTCTAATCCTTCCTTTCCCAATTGTTTCCACACAAACTCAAGTTTCTATTGTTAGATATGCATCCACTTTTGTACTTAACCTTCTTTTCGAAATAAAAAAATTATATATATATATTTTTCCCTGAAAATTGTTTATTATATATTTGCTTATTGAGCGGTAGGTATTTATCATTAATAATCACCGGAAGGAACACAAAGTGGGTGATATGATAGCCAAGGGTAATTAATTCATGTGACAACATTTTTTTTTTTTTTGTGAATAATTATATTTACAGTCTTTTATCTCATGCTGTCCAGCATTCCTATTTGTTTTCTATGCTAACGTTGAATTTATAATTTAAGAAAAAAATTGTTAAGATAAAAACAAATAAAATACAACAAAATTGTCAAAACTCTTTTGATGTTGTTAACCTATATATGTCTTATCTTACCCAACAAAAAAAAAAAAAAAAAATCCCTATTTCTGTTTTGGAGGCTTGTCCTTTTGGCACCAACGTGGTTATTCATTAAGTAAGAAATTTTTTATTGTTTACTACATATAAAGAAAATTTTTATTGTTTACTACATATAACTTTTTTTTTATTTTATGAATTGCTACAAATTCCTCCTGTTGGAATAAAAAGAAAAGAATAATATCGTATCAATCTATCATTTCAAGGATTTATTATAATGATATGAAATAAAAATCTCATCATATAATAATAGACCGCTAGGACTAATAGTGGACAGGGCACTAGAAAAATGGGAGGGGTTTGGGACCAAATTTTGTTTCATTTTAATGAAAGGTTCGCGTCTAATCTAATCTAATCCACACCAAAAAACATAACAAAATAAAGATTTTATTTAGTGTTAGAATCTTTAGCCTCAAAATAGAACATATGTGAAAAAAAAAAAGAAAAAGGGGCACTTGTTCTCTCCACTTGAAGTGGATATATGACGCACGTAGAGAACCATTTTAATTATTATGCTTCTTCTGCAGATAAGAAAGCAAGCACTCAAAATGTCAGCACCACCGTTCGACATCTACTTCCCAGACACATGAATATTATATCTTTTCTCTTAGTACGTTCTTTTCTTATAAATAGTTAATTATTATATACACCAAAACCTACCGTACTACCTCCAATCCCATCCTTTCCTCTCATATCCTTTTGTGTATTTTGAAGGATTATTATTATTTTTATATTAATGAAGACAGTGAATTTGAATTCTAAACTTCTATAGTTGTATTGGAGAAAATATTGATTTTGTCAATGTGGAAGGCCATTATAAGAAATCGCATTGTTTCAACATGACTAAAATATATATTAATTTTGGGCACTAATGAGATCATTTAATAAGATTCTTTGTTTTTTTTGTGTAATATCTTTTCTCGCAAGCTTCCATGCCAAATGGATCAATCCAACGTAATTGTAATTCTTTTTTTTTTTTTTTTTTTTTCCTCTTTTTGGATTTTCAGCTTGTAGCCCACTTTTAAGCTGGCCTTCGAGATTGCTGATGACCAGTTGTTTTACATATCGTCTCCATTTTACAAGAGTCAGCATTCAATATCGAAGCACTGGTACCTCATATATATTCTTTTAGAAGCCATTCCAATGTCTAATCATATATATATATATATATATATGCGCAAGTTATATACAAAATGCAATCTTTATGATCAGTATCAACCATCCACTTTTTGGATTCAGATTTCTGATTCTGAAAGAAATTTGGATTACCCAACTTGGTTCATTTCACATTCAATTTGTTCCATATAGCTGATCCGATAATTAAGGAACTTCTCTTATTTATTTATTTTTGGTTTTAAAAATACTTGCATTAAATGACGTAATAATTAGTGGACTAGCTTTGCATCTCCACTAGATTTTGTATATGGACATTGTAAGTTGTTTTGTCCCTTTCAAGAGGTATGAGCATATTCATCTGGGATTTGGTTCCTATAAACGTATTATTTGTTTGGTATACTTCACCATTTGCGTTTTCACCGAACTTCAATCCGACGGCTTCATATGAAGAAGTACCTTTCCATCCTTAAAAGATGCAGAATTGGGAACCTAATAAGCAACAAATCTGAATCCAAGCACCTTTCGGTTTATTCCAATATGAAAATCAAGATAACAAAAGAATATTTAAAAAATAAATCAACCACAAAAGCATGAAATCCCTTAATAACAAGCAAGGTTACAGCTTTTCTAAAATGTCAGCAGTTTGAAAACAATCTGTGAGGCACCTGATGCATATTAGCTTCTTCTTGATATATATATACATATATTCATCAATTTTCAGAGGTTTGATTTTAATTTCTGATTTCTTAGAGCTTCATCGACAACTCTAGCTATTTGCCAATTTGTGCTTTTTGTCACCTCGGAATGGACAAACATGACTAAACATGAATATACCGTAAAAGAGTACCATACTATAGATTGGAGAAATTTTATATGCAATTCCAAGAGTGAGTTATACTGGGACGGTTCAAACTAAATGTCCAAAACCAATGGACTCATTTGGGATGGAGATTTAGACCCATATTTAATTCAGGCGGGCCGGTCTTTTATGTTGCAGCCCAAGGAAATAATTGGACTTCTGATTGAAGTTAGCCCAGCTTAAATTCCTTACCATACGAACAAGGAAATAATAATGGGAGACGTGTTTTTAGGATGTTATGGGACCCAGCAGGTGGGGTCTCCAAGTCCGGAATCAAAATGGAAGATTGTGAATCATATATTTTGAGCCACATGAGTCAATAAAACACGAAACACCATTCTTATGGTGTGAGTAACTCACATGCTAGCAATTCTTTTCCACAGTTTCGCTAGGCTCCCATTGAGCCACATGTACTCCAAACCTGTCAGCAGTAGGACGCGCCATGTGTCCTCTCTCTCTCTCTCTCTCTCTCTCTCTGTGAGACTGCGAGACAAAGCGAGACAGAGCTAGACTTTCCGACTCACTTGTTGTGCCCCAAGCCATTCTTCTATCGACTCACACAGCCAATTTAAACGCAAAAATTTAAACCCAGCTATAGAACAAACAGAGTGTGGAATCGCAAAATTACAAATGAGGACACTTGTTTCGCGCTTGATCCATTCTAGATCATCAATTCCCAGACTCTAGTATTCTCTTCTATCCTTTTTCTTTTTCAATCTTTCTGAATTCATTTTTTATTTGCATATTTATTTATTCTTGTTACTGCTTGTAATTTGATCCTGTTTCCAGTTTTTATTTTGTTCCTTTCGTGATGTTATGTTTCGCTACTATGTAATGTTGGCGGAAGAATGAAAATTTTGGGACGCTATGACCCTAGGACCGCTATTTTCTAATTAGTTTCCAAGTTATTTGGCGACAATTTTTCGTCAGTGTTTTATGCTTAATTTTTATTTTTATTTCTTTGATGGGTTGTTCTACATTGATGAATCTATGGGTGGAATGGAACAGATAGGTGAAGAAATTTGTGGAATTTGTAAAATGTTCTTGTGAGACCTAATTTTGAAGTATTAAAATCGTTATTTTGTAGAATTACCTTGTCTTATGCATGATTTGCATTTTTCATGTTGATCTTAAGCGATCAATCGGGGGATTTGTTTGTTTTTCATTGCCTCATTTTGACTGTTAATATGTTTGCGTTGAGAATGTAAGACAAACAGGAGAAATAGAATCTATAAATTTGTTGTTAGATGGTAAATTGATTTCTAGAACCTAGTAGAGCCTACGGTTCTGACATTTTGATTTCTGAACTAGACGAGAAAAATTATGGACCCCTTTTGTGGTGCATAGTATTGTTGATTATGACATGAACAAATATATTTATCTTTGTACAAACTTTTAACGATGTTTTGACTTCTGGCAGAGTCAAACATTTATTCCAGAGACCAGATAGCAGTAATAGGAGTAGCTGTTCTTGTTGTTGTCTTTTTTTTTCTTTTTTTTTTTTTCCCTTTTTTCCTAATGTTTATTTAAATTTTCTTGTCTTTATCTATCAAGTACAATGTCTGCATCCAACAATGGGAGATATCTGTCAACAGACTCTAAGGTTGATGAACCTTTTAAAGTTGAGGAAGCAGAAACAGTTCATGTTCCACCTCCTCCAACAGAGAAGGTATTTGGTTCTGAGGGTTATTGATACCTATATTGGAAATTCATCATATAGTATGTTTGTTGTATGCATTCCTAGGTGATCTTACGATTTCAATTGTCATACTGATTCAGTTACTTGTGTTGGGTGGAAATGGATTTGTTGGCTCACATATTTGTAGAGAAGCTTTAGATCGTGGTTTATCTGTTGCAAGTATAAGCAGGTATAATTCTGCTTATATATATATATATATATATACATATATATCTTTGTTGAAGTTTTGTTATTTAAAATCTTAAATTGTATTGATTCTAGACAAGATAATTTAGTCTCAAAATAGACTTACACCATTCAGTGTCCTATGGTATCTTAAGAGTATGGTGGATGATATCAAAATACAAAATAACAGGATATGTATTCACCAAAAAAAAAAAAATAATAATAATAATAGTAATAATAATAATAATAACAGGATATGTTTTCTTGGTACAAATTGTCAATTTCTAACAATATGAAGCTATTCTAGAGATAGATCCTCTAATTACTTTCTCGTAAGTCATAACAAACCTCAGTTGTGAATTAAATCAGAGAAAAGAGGATCCTATGGTTATAATCTCAATTTAAGTGGATTTTTGGATTACTCTGCTGTGTCATAGTGCTGGGTCCTTCTGGCATCTCTATTGTATTTGGACAGCTCCTCTGCCCCTTTGTCTGACCATGATATTACTTAACATATATAATTAACTTCATGTTGCATTCCTTTTTCTTTTTCAGATCTGGTAGGTCATCTAAACATGATCCTTGGGCTAATAATGTGACTTGGCATCAAGGTTTGTTTTCTTGCTTAGTATACTTATTCCACAACCTAAATTTTTCTTGCTTAGTATGTGCTAATCCTTCTTTTATTGGCAGGAAATCTCCTATCACCTGGTTCATGGGAGGATGCTCTGACTGGTGTCACTGCTGTTGTATGTATTCCCTTGAACCCATTATCATTGTAGTTGAATGGTCAAGGATTAGAGATTTGCACATGGTTGCAAGCTTATACGTGTAGCACATTATGGTTTTGTGATTGATTATCTTTTGTACTTTGTTTTTCAAAATATGCTTCTGTTATGAGTGATAAAACTTGGAGAAGAGTGCACATGATGGTTTGGCTTGATTCAATTTCCATGTCACAATTTTGGTTTTGTTGGTCGTTGCATGGATAAGAGATCTTTTTGTTCGATGGCATTGTTATTGTTTGTGTTATGATTTCTATTCAGATGCAATGCATATATATATATATATATATATTTTTTTTTTAAAAGTAGCACTCGAGGCTTTAGTTTTCTGCTGATAAGATATTAAATAATAAAGTACCACGTTTTTCTTTTTGAAAGTGAAACTGCCTTTACACTAACCTGCCTGCCTAGCCTTTCTTATATGAAAGAGAAATATTAAACTGCTTAGCTCCCTCATTCTCTATTCTGATACTGAAGTAATTTGATTTCAGAAGTTCATAGAGTTGCTTTTCTGGGAGAGATGTTGATTTGCTCTGCTAATTAAGGTTTCTTTTCGTAGATATCCTGTGTTGGTGGTTTTGGCTCCAATTCTTACATGTATAAGATCAATGGTACGGCAAACATCAACGCTATTAGGGCGGCTTCAGACAAAGGTAGGAATCCATCTAATGTTCTTACTTCTTATAATATTTGGTTCTGCCATCTTTCAATTAATTGATGAATTGCCAATTGCTGCAATAATTGATAGCTCTAAAAGATGAAAACATAATTAATCAACATATCACCATGGATATTAGCCCAATCTAAATTCTGTACAATCTACAATTTGATCACTTCTTTGTCTGGGACACGTTTTTGTTTGATTGGTCCTTGATCCTGCAGGTGTAAAAATATTTGTCTATATCTCTGCTGCTGATTTTGGGGTGTTGCCAATTGCTGCAATAATTGATAGCTCTAAAAGATAAAAACATAATTAATCAACATATCACCATGGATATTAGTCCAATCTAAATGCTGTACAATCTACAATTTGATCACTTATTTGTCTGGTGCACGTTTTTGTTTGTCCTTGATCCTGCAGGTGTAAAAAGGTTTGTCTATATCTCTGCTGCTGATTTTGGGGTGGCAAATTATATTCTACAAGGATATTATGATGGAAAGGTACTATCTTGGTCACTGGTTACTTTTAAGCTTACTGGTTACTTTTGCCCTAAAAATGCTTATCAGCATAAGACTTGGGATTTGAGAGCATTTTCTCTATGTTTTTATTTTTTTAATGGGTTAGTCTTCACAAAACATGATAGCAGTACTAAGTAAAATTTGTTTAGTGATAGTGAAGAGTCAGAAAGTATTGGTGCTTTTTATATTGTTTTCAATTCTTCTCTCAATTATGGTTATACAATTACATGATCTAGAAAATTAAGCTCTATAGTTGTGCTTGTGATGCTAATTGTTTTTGTACCTTTCAATATTATCTAAAAAATTTATGTTTCCTATCTTTTTTAATGTAGAGAGCTGCTGAAGCAGAGTTGCTAATTAAATACCCTTATGGAGGTGAGCTTTCCGATTTTAACGTAATATTCATAACTAGCAGTAAACTCTGAGTTGGTTGATTGTATAACTGTGTGAAATGGGCCTTCCTCTAAACAAAAGTAAAAGAATATTTCATCATAATAACGATTAATAAACTTTATTTTCTTTGGGACTTGGGGGTCCATTATCTTGCACATGTTCTTTATCCTGATTTTGGAAATATTATTATAGCTGAGCAATGGAGCCTGCATTGTAGTTATTTATTCTTTGGACATTATTTGACTTTTCAGGAGTAATTCTGAGGCCTGGATTCATTTATGGGACACGTAATGTTGGAAGCGTGAAATTACCTCTTGGTGTGATTGGTTCTCCACTAGAGATGGTATTATTTTGTCTTCCTTCCTATGATATGTCTTTTTGGTATGCATATTGGCCATCTATGCTATGCTTGCTGAAGAGTGATGATCCATATGACCAGATTTTCAATAGAATTAGCCAAACAAAGTGCATGAACTGGCAATCCTCTGGTTCAAAGTAATAGTAAACTGCATGCATTCTTATTAGTAAAGAAATGATTAATAGCATACATGCATGTGAGTTTTGAGCATGCAGCGTTCTTCTCTGTTAGTGTATTTCTATGTAGTTTTCTAAGTTGTATTGCTTATGTACTCCTAAAAAAATTTTCAGTTTTCAGGTTTTCTGTAGTATTAGCTTAGATGGTGAAAGTAGAAAGATTCTTTAAGCAGCTTTTTAGTGAAACAATGTCCCACTCCCCCTTTCCAATTATCTGGTAAACACTATAATCCAATTCATTTTCACAAAATTGCAGGTTCTTCAACACACAAGACCTTTGAACCAACTGCCATTCGTTGGGCCGCTGTTTACTCCTCCAGTCAATGTTACTGCGGTGGCGAAGGTTGCTGTTAGAGCTGCAACTGATCCTGTGTTTCCTCCCGGCGTCATAGATATCTATGGGATTCAACGATATAGCCAGCAAAAGTCTAAGTAGATACCTTAAGTCTTCTCTTTTCTTTTTGTTTTGGTCAGCTTTGAGCTGTCAGAAATTTTTTTTTTAACCATTATTGAAATGGAGGTCCTTCTTGTCTGATATTGGTAACTGGTATCATAAAAATTTAAACTTTGTTAGGGCACTTTAGTGTAATAATGTTTGCCAAATTTTTATATGATATGCTGGTTTGATCATTCTTTCTGATAAATGATCAACTTGTTAAATTTAGGTGACATCATATGAATCTACTATCATCTTTTACTACCCCATCTCTCATGTATATGTATCTACATAATATATGCCACCTTCCAGGCTGCTAACAGGGTTGGCTCATGTTGTAACTGATCCTAGTTCCAGTCTATTCTCTTTTTCTTCTTTTATTTATTTATTTTTCGGACGACTGTACTGCTTTAGCCACTGCTGTTGGTCTTTTTATTTATTTATTTATTTATTTATTAATCTTATTTTTGCCATGAATAGCTGAAAAGCCTAAGTGAAAAAAAAAAAAAAAAACAAAAAAACCAAAAACAAAACAAATTTTGGCCTTTTTTTATATTTTATTTTTAGTTTTTTTTGTGTGTGCATGGATGTGAGTGTGTTTTTGGGGATGTATTTCAAATTCATCCAATTTGATTTGACTGATTAGGGGTTAAAATGCAAAATGGAACGGTTTCTGGCTTTTCATGATTATTTTTTTTACTCTGTACTTACCCTCTTTTTTGGGTTCCTTACTTATGTTTAATTCAAAATAAATCAAAACTAACCATGACAAAACTTACCAAACAAGTATTTTTTTAAAATTTTTTTTTAATTGATTTTTATTAAAATTGGAGCTATTTATTTTCGGACGGGATTCGAACTCTGGGTTGTTGAGAATTGATTTTTATGTTTAATTTTTAAAAACGAAATATCGTACTAAAATATATTATTTTGATTAAGAGATTTTTATTTATTTTTATTTATTTTTTGTAGTCTAAAACAACTCGTTGTAAGAAAGATATATTAAAATTTATTGTAAAACTGAATCCAAAAAAGAAAAGAAAAAATTATTTCTTATTTCCTTAATTTTTTAAATCTGCAATAATAGTGTGTATATATATAAAAGACCGGCGCAAACCATAGAGCAGAGGAAGATTCTATAATTTGAGTGAGAGTTGAGAGAATCGAAGGTAAAGAGAAACAGGGAGAGAGAATGAACCATAACCAGCAATCCACCGAAGCCAGGCACGACGATGACCCAGCGCTATCCGAGTTTCTCGCTTCTCTAATGGACTACACCCCTACTGTAAACCCTATTTTCCTTTCTCTTCTTTTCCCAGCACCATTCAATTAGACTTTTTGCTTTCTTAGAAAAAATAGGATCAAAAATTGATCTTTTCGGATGCCATTTAATTCAATTGCATATAAGTTGTTGGTGTTATTTTTGTATTTCAGATACCTGACGAGCTCGTGGAGCATTACTTGGCCAAGAGCGGGTTTCAGTGTCCCGACGTTCGATTGTAGGTACTCTTTTTCTTTTTTTGTTTTTTTTTGAATATATACATGCGCTTGTTTTCTTTGATTTCGTTATGTTTCTTTTAAACTTTTGGTGTAATTTGATGAATTAATTATGTGCTAAACTACGCTAACTCGCTAAGCAGTTAAATACGATAAGTGCAAACAAGGAGAACCTTTCTAGTCTGAGTGCTGCTTTAAGTGGAACAAATTACTTTATTAAATAAGTTTCCTGTAGTTTTGAAGTGTAGAATGTATGTTTATTAATTCAATTTATCATTTACTTGTTTTTATTTCATTGAGTATATGTTTGGTGAAATTATGCATGGTTCTTTTCTATACTGAGGAAGGATTGCTGGGGATGAGCTAGATTATTGGTTAAAGAGAATATCCTTATCTATTAAGGTTGCTTGCCAGGAACCGCTATTTTCTTTACTGTTTCATAGCTGATGAAGTTTTGTATGCCTCAGAGGAAAGATTATACAACGTTATGCTGCAGTTTCTAGATTACCATCTGTATGGATTGTTAAGTCTTATTCTGACAGCTTGCAGTTTACAGCAGAATTATGATTGATTGTTCCCTTTTATTTGTTGAGAGTTATGTAAGCTGTATTCGTTGCACAAAACCAGTCACATCTACGTTAAAAAGTGCAGTTGTCGTGATTCACTGATTTCCATGGTCAAAAGCAATGCTTCTACAATTAAATAAAGGGCTACTGCTGTAAGTGAAAAGAAAAAAAAAAAAAAGAATAAAAAAGAAAAAAGGAAGTCAGAACTTTATATTGCAAAAATACCTTTTTCTGAAGAATACTTTATCTGTTTCCTGGATTATTTTTTTTCTTGTTGCAACTATTGTAGATCACCCTTCAGCTTTAACATTATGTTTGTGCTACTGCAATGACGTACCAAGTTAGTTGTGTGGCAGAGAAAAAGAGTAAGATTAGGCTTCCTTGTCTTTTGGGTGAACAAGAGAACTCATTCACTATGTGATAGGATAAGCGCTTTCTCCCAGTGTATTTTTCCTTCTCATTTATTCTTTTGGGAGATATAATTCATTTATACCTTTCATGTCATTCTAAGCTATTATTTGAAGTTCATTGTGGAAGAACTCTTGAAAGAACATTCGTATGAGGCAGTAGCGTAGAATGTCAATAACCCTTTTGTGCTTCCAATTGAATTGTATCAATTATTTATAAATTTTTATTGTGATATATTATCTATGGATTGACTTCTCTTTTTATGTTTTTCAGGATTAGGCTGGTGGCTGTTGCCACACAGAAGTTTGTTGCAGAGGTTGCTGGTGATGCTCTTCAGTAAGCCATTTACTTCTCCTCTTGACTTATGTCATAAGCTTGTTCATGCTCACAAACACACGCAACCGCATGTATCCAATTTTTCCCCCTCTCTTTTCTATGACATAGCCATATACTCTGGGGAAGACTAAGGGGATTTTTGATGGGGCACCCCTGGGTTGGGGGGATGGCTGGAATGTTGTAGTTGGTGATAAGTTGTAGTTGTGATATGTAAATAAATGATTATCCAATGTAAAAATGTTTGTAATATCTAATTTGTAATGGAAAGGCTAAGCATTAGGTTGGGAGATTATTGAGACGTGATCCCAACTATTTTTCTGACTAAGTTGTGCTAACTTCTCGTGATTGGTAGAATTGTGCACTGCATTCTGTCATACGTAAAAACCTGGATTCGAAATGAATCTGGATTTCCTTATTTATTGTTTGTGGAGAGAAAAAGAATGTAGGGGAGAGGAAGAGGTTAATAAATTTGTGTCAAACCTTATTACATAGAAATTAATGTTTATTGATTTCTTACATGCATCAAAAGATGATTTATCCTATGGATTATGGTATCAAAATTAGACTCCATGGTAGGTCACAGTTACTTTTTGTTTCTGTTTAAGTTTGGTTGTTGCAAGATGGTTTACTTCTTTCTCCTCCCGTAGGCAATGCAAGGCAAGACAGGCATCAATTGTCAAGGACAAAAGGGATAAGCAGCAAAAGGTACTCAATTTACTCTAGGAAGTTATATCCTTATATCCTTAGTATTTTTGGCTACTCTGTAACTGTTTTGTGGACACAGGATAAGCGGCTAATTTTGACAATGGAGGACTTGTCAAAGGCTTTGCGTGAGGTAAGCACTGAAACTTTTAGTATAGTATTGGCTTGATGAATTTACTTTTATGGATCCAGCTTTCTAGTCCAGAGACTTCATTACAGACAAAAAGAGTAATTAAAATGCTTGATCCAACTAATGAAGAGATGCAATGATAGATTTTTCCTTGTTTATACTCTAAAAGCAAGATATTGGCGAGGGTTAGTATTTTCTTGGATGATGTACTGGTATAAAGCAATGTGCCAACATTGAACATTCCTTCCAAGTCACAACACTGAAGATACTAGTTGATACCTTTTACTGCTTGAGCATTTAAATTTAAAAAATAAAAAAATAACATAGTAACTTGTCAGTTGAAGTTATTTTCAGCCACTTGTGCTTATACAGTCAACTTTCATCATGATGTAATGATGCATGCAAAAGTGGCTGTCTGTGCATGAGAATTGTGATTTGAGCTCAATAGAATCTTAAATGTCACTGAGATTTCTTGATAGCATTAGACTGGGTTAATATTGGTTTGAACATTCTGATCTATCCACGAATGCATCCCTCTGGTTACATCTCACTGGTTATTTAGTTTTTAAGTCACCTAACATTTTGTTTTTTTGTTTTTTTTTTTTTTTTTAACACTAATTAGACTTCGTTGTTTATTATTATTCAATGAACAGCATGGTGTGAATGTGAAGCACCAAGAATATTTTGCCGACAGCCCTTCAACTGGGATGGATCCTGCTTCAAGAGAGGAATGAAGTGCAGCCGGACCTATAAATCCATTTTCGTTTTGTAAGGCTAACTAGATAAAAGTGAAGCGTAATCACTTAGTTCTTCTGCATTTTGTACTAGAGAGTTTACTGGTAATGTAAAGTAGTTATTTTTAATTGAAATATCTTTATATTGTGAAAATATTCAATATCTTTGTACATTTCGTGGTAATATCCAGCCGTCTTTCTGGGTTTGCATTGTAGCACCTTGACCATTCGACTCTGCCGAATTTGAATTTTTGTTAGCGAGACCTTTTGCTCGCTGTTCTACCTAATTCTATGGCTGTCCTTTCGGAGACGTAGATGGTTCTACATCGTATATGTTTAGGCCGAACTGGTGAAGTGATTATTGGGGAAGAAGGGGAAAATAATGTGTATTCTAATCGAATTTTTATCAAGTAAATTCTGATATAATCTCTGTTACAGTCTAGGTTTTTCTATGACCAAGTCAGTTTGGACACCAATGCGTCATTGTTTAATTAGCTAGATGGCACTGGCTGCGATAATGATTATTATTGTCTAAATGAAAATGGTAACTTAAATCCATGGTTGGGTGTTCATCCAGGGTAGCTACATTGAACAATAATAATTATATTGATTTCAGATACCGAATCATTTTTACCAAGCAAAGCAAATTCAGCACCCAACCATGGAAAAAGTCTATTGACTATGAAATTGTCTACGGTCAAGTAACAGGCATAGAAAATTAAACCCACGCAATGCAATGTTTTCTTAAAGGCCGTTAAACGTGGAGAGCAAAGAACATTTTTCCTGCCAGTTAACGGTCCACGATGTCTTTTCGTAGAATGCTGTTAACGAGTATGTGACGGGGAATGAGTCCCAGAATCGAATACTATATAGAAAGTAAAAAGTAATAAATTCCACATTAGACTTTACATATTCCTTATTCAAACAGCTGGATTTTTGGACTTTTATAGAAATTCAGAAACACAAACATCCTAAGCTTCCTTGATCATAAAAATCAAATAATTGAAGTAACGTTTATTCAAGATTTGATTTCCATTTTTTTATTTGGACTTGATTTCTTTTCGAACATATAATATAAATAAATTAATATATCTTAAAAGATATATATAAATTTATAATTTCGTTTTAAACATTTAGTCAAATTAATAAAGATTTAAAATTATAATGATAAAGTGGTATTCATAA
Organism: Ziziphus jujuba; assembly: GCF_031755915.1. Taxonomy (NCBI): domain Eukaryota; kingdom Viridiplantae; phylum Streptophyta; class Magnoliopsida; order Rosales; family Rhamnaceae; genus Ziziphus; species Ziziphus jujuba. Next base: position 6,928,994 of record NC_083383.1, on the reverse strand, counting down.
CTTTTAATCATCTTCTTATGTAGTAGCAACTATTTATCTTTTATCAAATTATAGAAACTACATAATGAATAATTATCTATTAAGTGTTTGCTTTATTTAATAGAAAAAAAACAAGTATTTATCTTGTATCAGATTATATATTTTAGATAATGAATAATTAACCATATATGCTTATATATATACATTATATACTATCTATCTCATACATTTATATACGGTTAGGCGCGCCTTTCTGCGCTTTTTTATTCTCAAGGCATATATATCCAAGGCGTACGCCTTTCAGATGTGATGCTTAAAAATGTATTGACTATTTGAGACACTTTTGAACCGCCTCGCGTCGGGGTGTAGACGTGTAGTTCAAGGCGAGCCTCACGGCTAGCTGTTAAAACAGTGGTCAGGAATATACTGCTTTAATTCAGAGCTGATTCGTTGATGTTTTCCAAAGTAATATTAAAATAATCAATTAGAAGTCGTCTTCCGTGAGGGTACATTCTTATAACTTACACAATTTCAATAATTTAAATATTTATTAACACAAAATATATCTACTAATTATATTTTTATGAAGATATACTTTCATTAAATATATATATATATATAAAATTGCGATTTTAATCTCTATCATGAGACTTCAAGCCAAATTCTAAATGCGAGACAGATTTGAGACTTGTTCATCTTTCTTGCAGACCAAGTCCTTCAAGTTTACGTCCTAGTTTTTAGAAAGATCTGGAATAAATAATTAACTATCTTGAATATATTTTGCTTTCATGTCACCGTTAGAAATATACTGAATATATTTATATATATATACACACACACACTTACTCGCATACATAAGCAAGTGGATTTCTGAACATGGTTGGATTCCTCTTGACCGCAAAACGTGTTAATAATATACACATAAACTTTACAGTCAGGAAGTCATGCCAAGTAATTTTTCAAGTCTAGTAGGCATTTGATGATTTCAGAGTAGAATCGATCATAGTTCTTTTAATAAAATAATAACATAAATTTTCTCCCTATAATTAAATGCCACTTTTTATATGCTATTAGAAAAAAAAAAAAAAGTTTTAAATGTTCTTCTACACATCATTTAGATAACAACATAACTAGGTAGTTTCCCCTTTAATGTTCTGAAGTCAAGATGTAATTTGAAATTAATTGCGTGTTCAATTAGTTTTCTTTTTAACTTTGAAGTCCAATCTTTGGTTTCTGTGGATCATAGTGTGTTTAATGAATTTCCAGGATATAGGAATAGGAAACCGGTAGTGGAAAAGTCAGAAAATATAGTTTTTAATTAGATTAAAAGGAGCGCCAACCAACCAAAAATATCTATCTGCATATCTGACTTGTAGTCTTTTTTTATTACCACTTTTCCAACATTTTTTTTAGACACGATGACTGCATCATATACAGGGCATCATGGAACCAATATATTTATCTGCTTATTTGATTATTTGTGAAGGACTTTTTCTAAAACAATTTTTAAAAAATAAAATAAAAAAATGAATCGAATATTACTATGGACGATTGTCATCAATCATTGTCAAATGAAGTTGAACCGAGCATTTATTTATTAACATAAAATGTTGTTTTCAAGAGTAATATTCAATATTGCAATGGGAAATAAAAAAAAAAAAAAAAGAAGAAGTACTGTTTAGGTTTTAACTGACAAGTAGATACCTATGCAGGTTTCCCTCCCCTTTCCTTTGATGGTTGACTGTATATTTTTAATTTAATTGTTACTGCAATGCCGTACAAGTTTTTAAATATGTTTAGAAAGAGATTAGAGGTTATCCTCCAAGTGAGGGGGAAAAAACACAACACATATGGTTAATGATGACAGAAACTTTTAATATTAATTAGTCATTTATGGTGTTTTCTATATCTGTGAGTGATAATAAAATGGTAATGCATGTCGTCAATAACCAACGCCTTCCAGATATAAATTCAATAGAAAAAATAAAAATCATTATCACAAAACTGACTTTTAGTTATTTTAAACCTTGTTACATATAATTATTTTTGTTCTAGAAGATAGTTATTTTTAATTATATATTAGCTAGTGGTGTTTACATAATTGTTTTGTCTATTCGTCTTAAGCCTTAATTCTTTAATTACCATTCTTCGGAATAAGCCACATGTACACTCCGACAAATCAATAGATTTAATACGTGCTGTCAAAAATAGACAATTAAAGAAAAAAATTCCAAACAGGGAGAGTAGGAGATATAATTTACAAGCCGCCCTTTACACACTTTCTCTTCCAATAAAAGAATTAATCTTTTATATTAGTTTATTAAGGGATTCTTCTTTTTCATTTTTTTTAAAAATTAATTAATAATTTAATTAATTAATTAAAGGATTCTAATTTCAATTGTTAATGATTACGTGTATATATATATATATAGATATTTTCATAAGTTACAAAGACATAGTTACACATGAAAAAAGGACTTAGTAAAACTAATCTATAGGACACTTCAGCAGCTTTCTCATCATATATGTATATATTTTATATATTATTTAAATTATACTTAAAGTCTATATATCCTTCCACGGAGGAAGGTTGGTGTAAATTTCTGAAGAAAGAATATTTTTGTCGTATGCAACCTAATTATATACAATGTGTAAATATATATTTTAAGTATATTATTCACTAAAGCGTTAACTATGAGGATTATTTAATGCAAAATAATAATAATAAAAATAATAATAACAACACTATCACATTCCTATTAGTTTGAGTTGGTCAAAGTAAACTGATATGAAAATAAGAACGCAGTTGGATTGACCGTGAGAGGAGGCAAATTATATATATAGAATAGAATAGAGAACAAACACAAACGAATCTTTTTGAACCACCACGTGTGACCAGAGATTTTTCAGTTCCAATTCTTTATTTTATTTAACTTGTTTCCAATAAATATATATATATATATATATATGTCCCTCAAGTTAACTATTACAAAGAAGAGCTTTAGAAACCAGATCATATTTAGATCTTTTTTGCTTTCTACTTTATCTTATTTTCTTATTTTAATTTGAAAAACTTCTCTTATTTTCTTTTTGTTATATATAAAAAAAAAATAAAAAAAATTGAACATTAAGTTATAGTACTCCTTTTCATTTTCTTTCAACGTAATGAAAGTATAGTTAGAACCAACCGTCCTCAGTAGCATAAATAAACCAAACAAACTAGTTTCCGTAAACCTTATAAAAAAAAAAAAAAAAAAAAAGGTTGATGAAATTAAGCTTTTCAAAAGATTCAAAGACGACGATGATGATAAGGAAGAATCCGAAGAAGCTTGGTTTTGCCTTCATTTTCTGGTTTGTTTGTTCATGGATGTTGATGTTTATGGACATGGGCATGGCACAAAACACGACGGTCCAAGTGAAAGTGGGTGTGCTTCTTAAACTTGACACTGTGATGGGGAAGATATGGTTGAGCTGCACAGAGATGGCCCTCTCGGACTTTTATGCCTCTCATGCTTCCTTCAAAACTAGACTGGTTTTCAAAACTCGGAATTCCAAAGAAGACGAAGTCTCTGCAGCCGCCGCAGGTACTAATTTCTTTCTTACTTTTCCTTCTTCTTTGGGTGTTATGTCATCTATTACATCTTTGAATTTTCTCTTTGTAGTGTTTCTCTCATGCCATAATGAATCGGACATATTAATCAAAAAAAAAAAAATTTCATAAATACACCCACAAACAATTTTTATTTTTATTTTTCTTATTGTTTTGTAGATTGGTGGGTGTTTCTGAGAAAATATTTTAATAGTCTCTCCTAAAGTCAGTTTTTTTTTTTTTTTTTTTTAAATAAATTATTCTAGAATTGATTAATTAGATTCCTGTCCAAAGAGAAATTAAGAGGACATGGGAAGCATTATCTTATTAATGATATATAACTTCTTTCCTGCCTCTGTTTTGGTTATATCTGTATAGGGCTTCGGAAAATAAGAACTCCGTCTTCTTTTTTGGACAGCGGAACAGAGGAGAGTGTTGAAAAAGTTGTCCAGTTGTTTTGATGAAATTTCCACAAACAAATTTTGGTCTTCGGCGCTTTAGAAAATGAACCACATAGTACTCAGCACGCTAACAATGCATTTATTATATTCATATGATTATATATAACCACGAACTTGGTATCTCCTGGATTTATGGAAAAAGAGTGCCATAACATGGTTTTCTATTCTTTTATATATTAAATCATATATAATCAATTTTGTTACCTAATTAAAATTTTTCAAAGCTGGTTCAGTCAACCACAATTTTAGAAACTTACTGTAGTAACGAAATTATACACATTGATACTTGTTCATAATTAAAATTATAGAGTTTTTATGTACAAAAATTTTGTGACATTTTGTGAAGAGTTTTTGTGCATCTTTTAACTTTTTGTTCGTTTCTATGGCTACAATAGTAATTACGTTCCACAAGATTGTTTAATTCCAATTTAAAATCTTATAAAACAAGTTAGTATAAAATTCTCATCTATTTGTGTTAAAAAAAAAAAAAAACCTTTAATAAACTCATATCGATCTTCAATTTTATTTATATATATATATATATATATTTTTTTTTTTCAATTTGGTTGCATGTTAAGCACGTATTGCAATTATTTAAAATCTTATAAAACAAAAATTAGCATAAAATTCTCATCTATCAGTGGTTTTTTTATTTATTTTTATTTTTATTATGGTGATTTCCTTTAATAAACTCGTATCGATCTTCAATATATATATATATATATATATTTTTTTTTCCCAATTTGGTTGTATTTTAAGCACGTATTGCAATTATTTTGTTTGGCTTTTTGCATGAAAAAAAACAGCTCTAGACCTTATAAAAATCGAAGAAGTTCAAGCAATAATAGGGCCACAATCATCAATGCAAGCCAGCTTCATCATCGAGTTAGGAGAAAAAGCTAATGTTCCAATTATCACATTTTCTGCTACAAGCCCTTACCTGACTTCTCTTCGAAGTCCTTACTTTTTCCAAATCGCACAAAACGACTCAACTCAAGTGAAAGCCATTAGTGACCTTGTCCAAGCTTTTGGCTGGAGAGAAGTTGTGCCAATCTACGTTGACAACGACTACGGCCAGGGACTCATTCCATACTTGACTGATGCTTTTCAAGAAATCGGTACTCGTGTCCCTTACCGGAGTGTCATTGCTCCGTTAGCCACCGACCATCAAATCGAGACGGAGCTTCTCCGGTTGATGACCATGCAAACTAGAGTTTTCATTGTGCACATGTGGTACGATCTCGGCCCTCGAGTTTTTGCCCAGGCAAAAAAGATTGGAATGATGGACGAAGGCTACGTTTGGATCATAACGCGTGGCTTTACTGATTTACTAGGCTCGTTGAATTCCTCGGTTATGGATTCAATGCAAGGTGTATTGGGTTTTAATACCTATGTGCCAAACACAGATGGGCTAACAAATTTTAGAGTTCGCTGGAAGAGGCAATTCCAACAAGACAATCCCCGCATTCTAGATCCGCAATTGAATGTTATGGGGCTTTGGGCTTATGATGCTGTCTTTGCCTTAGCCATGGCAGTTGAGAAAGTTGGGACAACACAAACCTTTGGCTTCAATAATACAATTAATGGTTCTTCTGTCAGCTCCACGGACCTTGACACTTTTGGGGTCTCCCAAAATGGTCCTCAACTAAGGGATGCATTGGAAACTACAAGATTCAAAGGCATGGCAGGAGATTTTGTCCTTGTGAATCGCCAACTAAAGTCATCCACTTTTCAGATTGTCAACGTAATTGGTGAATCGGGAAGAACAATTGGATTTTGGACACCCGGAAACGGACTTACAAGAACATTGTTATTGGATCAGAATAACAACAGCGGAGAATCAAGTCCTTCAAATCATAATAAATCCAATCTAGGATCAATCATATGGCCAGGTGATCCAGGCGCTATTCCCAAGGGATGGGATATTCCTACAAATGGGAAAAAGTTGAGAATTGGTGTTCCAAAGAAGGACGGCTTTACTGAGTTTGTTAAGGTGACGCGTGATGTTACCACTAACACAACCAACGTGGAAGGCTACTGTATTGACGTTTTCAAAGCTGCAGTTGAAAAATTACCATATGCTCTTCCTTACGAACTAATTCCCTTTGTCAAACCTGACGGCAACAGTTCTGGAGATTTCAATGATTTGGTCTATCAAGTATATCTCGGGGTACGTATGTATAATTCAATTAAACTTTTGACCAATCAATTATTATTGTCATTTTTTTTTTTTTGGGTCATATTAGTAATCTTAATTAATTATTTTATGATCATATTTGTAATTTGATTTTGAACAGAATTATGATGCTGTGGTAGGAGACACAACGATCAGAGGAAACAGATCCCAGTACGTTGACTTCACATTGCCGTACACAGAATCGGGAGTGGTAATGGTGGTGCCAATGAAAGACCAGGGGGGCAAAAAGGCTTGGGTTTTCTTGAAGCCGTTGACGTGGGACCTTTGGGTTACCAGTACTTGTTTCTTCATCTTCATCGGTTTTGTTGTCTGGGTTCTTGAACACAGAATTAATGAAGACTTTCGTGGACCTCCCTCGCATCAAGTCGGCACCAGCTTCTGGTTCTCCTTCTCAACCTTGGTTTTCGCACAGAGTAAGTATAAATTCTGCATCTTTTCCTCATCTAAGCTTTGGGATCCATTGACATGTGGCCACTAATCTGCGAAGCTAGAATGTTTCTTGTTTGGTTAATTCATGATGGAAATTAATTAATAATTAAAATACATGCAGGGGAGAGAGTGGTGAGCAACTTGGCGAGGTTTGTGGTGATAATATGGGTGTTTGTGGTGCTAATACTGACACAAAGTTATACGGCCAGTCTAACTTCACTTTTGACAGTCCAGAAACTCCAGCCAACTGTTACTGATGTAAACACCCTCCGAAAGAATGACGTTCCAGTTGGCTACCTCAACGTTTCTTTTGTGTATGGACTCCTGAAATCCAATGGTTTCAATGAGTCCAATGGTTTCAATGAGTCCAAACTAAAAGCTTTTAATACTGCCGAAGAATTGGACCAACTTTTGTCCATTGGGGCTGAAAATGGTGGGATTGCCGCGGCTATTGATGAAACCCCCAATATGAAGCTTTTCCTTGCAAAATACTGCTCCAAATATACCATGATTGGCCCAATTTTCAGAACTGATGGCTTTGGTTTTGTAAGCTCTTATCTCATCCCACCAAACCTCTCTATAGATTTTATGATTTCTTTTCTTTTTTCTCTCTTAATTTTCTCACTCTCATAATAACTAATTTTTCTTCATTGATTTTACATGCAGGCATTCCCCAGAGGTTCCCCTCTTGTAAGTGATATATCAAGGGCCATTCTTAACGTGACCGAAGGAGACGAAATGAAGAGGATTGAAAGCAAATGGTTCAATAGTGACAATAATAAGGATAGCAATAATTGTCCAGCAGATTCCAACCCCAGTGTTACTTCCAGCAGTCTCAGTCTTGATAGCTTTTGGGGCCTTTTTCTAATCGCTGGTGTTGCTTCCTTATCAGCTCTCATCATATTTGCAATCTTGTTCTTTTACGAGCACAAACACATGGTTTTTCACTCTGATTCAGAGACGTCCATATGGACAAGAATTTGGGCCATGTTCAGAGCCTTCGATCAAAAGGATCTGAGCTCTCATACTTTCAAAAAGAGTGAAGGAAGCGATGATACTACTAGTAATGTTCATGATACTGTCCCAGTTATGGGCTCGCCAACTGGCAATTACTTCCCTCCAAGCCCATCCATTTATTCAAACTGCTCTGAGTCTGGTTCAAGATCACCATTCTCCAAACATGACCGAGCAGGAACACCTTCTGCGACTCCTCGAGCTTCTCCAGAATTAGTGGAACCAGTTGTACCAACTATTCAGCTTTCAATACCAAATCAACAGAATAACCCTTGAAAGAACAGTGGCAGAAACTAAATATGTATAGGCTAATTAATTACGATCATAGGTAGCTGAAAGTTGAATTTGTGTAGTAAAATCTTTACAGAGGAAAATAACAAACACTGTACATATAAAACTTTCCAGTGAGTATTCAACCCCTGTTAAGAAAAGAAAAGGAAAAAAAAAAAAAAAAAAAAAAGAAAAAAGAAAACTAATCTGTTAGACAAATTTATTTGCCTTGTCCCCCTATCATATAATATGAAATACACACGATTGACATATGAATATTTTTGTGGAGTTAAATGATTGTACCCCACAGCTTTGCCTGTCATCTCTGTTTTCTCATTTTTGGGCTAATTTGTTCATCTCTGTTTTGACTATTAACAATGTATCATTTGAAGCAGGGGGGGAAAAAAAAAAAACAAGTAAATAAATAATAATAATAATAAAATTATCGGTCCCCACTTTGTTGGTCAATGTCCCATTATCATGCAGGAAGTTGGGCATATCTACGGACCTAAAATATTTGTTCAGATAAAATTTAAGGAAAAAGAAAAAAGAAAAAAAGAAAAGAAAGGTCATTCATTAAATTAAGTTGTAACAAGTCATATAATAAAGAAATTGATTACATAGTTCGTGAGGTTGGAAATTACCTTTACTTTGAACAATTAATGAGTTCATGAGGTGGGAAATTGCATTTACTTTTAACAATTAATGACAGTGATTTAGATGCTTACTAGAGACTTGGGACATTTTTATTGGCTCCTGAGTTTTTGCTCAGCATTTGATTTTCAAACACCAAAAAACCTAACATTTTTTTCAGTCAAATTTTTAACAGATGGCAGTGGTTGTAAAGAAATCAAATCAAAACGACGAAAGGACTCCAGCGTCTTGGAAAATGGCAGAGGTTGGAAAATGGAAAAGAAAGTAACGCAGTTAGCTTGTCTTTCCTTTATAATTTTCTAAATAACATAGGTGTCATACTTTCAATCATTTTACTGGTGGAATAGAAATGGAGAATCTGTCGTGGAAAGAGACAGAGATCTGAATCCAGACAACCTTGTTGGTTAAGTTATAAGAATTTATTAATCCAGGCAAAGAAGCTGATGGCATAGAATGTTAATAATGAATAATCCCTTTGTGCTTCCAATTGAATTTTATTAATTATTTATAAATTTACTTGATGAAGAGAAAAGAAAAATAGTAATAATAAGAGGAGAAAGATAAAGGAGCAATCATCATTTAGATAGCTAGATATAGCAGCCGGTGTGACGATAATTATTATTGTCTGATAAAAATGGTAATACAAAATGGAAGTATAATTTATCTTTTATAGGGTGTTCATCCAAGGTAGTTGTTGATTTTCGCGACCATATAATTAAAGCTAAGCAAAGCAAATTTTGCACCCAAGCATGACTAAAGCCAAATTTGACTATGAAAATTGTCTACGGTCAAGTGAGAGACAGAGAAAATAATACCTACCGGAAAGCATTGCAATGTTTTCTTGAAAAGACTTTAAATGTGGATAGCAAACAACAAATTAAATTCCTACCGGAAAGTCCAGTCCACGGTGGCGTTTCATAGGTGGTAGATTGCTTGACTATTGACGGGTATGTGACGGGAAATGAGTCCCTTAAGAAATTATGAATTTCTTTATTATTAATTAGACTTTATATGTTCCATCTCCGACCAGCTGGATTTTTGACGCTAAGTTTAGGTCCTACGCCTAATGTTAGAAATTCAGAAATTCAAACATCCTGTTGATCATAAAAATCAAATAATGGAGATGAGTTCTACTCAAGGTTTGATCTGATTTTTCAAACATATAAACTTTTTTTTTTAATAAATTAAATAATTAACAATATATATATATATATAAATATTTAAGGTGGAAGGGTATTCATTTAAGAAAAATACTGAAGAAAACAAAATTAGCCCTCATCTGGTTGTTATTACTTTAATTTCCGCTTTATATTATTTTAATTGTTGCAAATTAATAGCATCGTGTTTTTTGCTAATATTTTAATAATATTATTTTAGTTTTGTTATTTGATATGGAAATGTCTTTTTCTGTTTATATTTGATCCATTAGTCTTCGAGGAATTTTAATTAATTCCATTGACTATACTGAGCTGAGGGAATACACTGCTTGAAGCTCTAATTAGTTAATGGCTGTTTCTCAAAGAAATAATAAATAATTCGGTCCCAAAAAATAAATGTAATATTAAATACACAACCACGCGCAGGTCATCATCTGTTTGAGGGTACAGTCTGTCTCTCTGTATGAAGACTTTGTTAATAAATGTAAATTTACTTAGAAGTAACCTATTCATGTCCACATCATAAACTTATAAAATTATGGATCTAATACACGTAAAAGTAAAAATTTTTAATTGCAATCCACCTAAAAAAGTACAAAAGAAGACTTCATTAATAAATATAACTATGATCTTAATATGTAATTGACTCCAAGCCATTTCACCCAAGGTTTAAAAAATCAAAAAGTCAAAATTTCTGTGGAAATTTGATTGGAATTATTATATTTTCAAAGGGTAGGAGGAAAATCTTGATATGAAGTAAAAAGGGATAAAATTTAAAAATTTATGATATTTTCACAAAATTTCAATTGAATTTTTTCTTTAATAGACATACTAACAATTATTTACAAAACTATTAAAAAAATATAATTTTTAATAATTATTTTTTATTATTTTATATTTCAAAATAAAAATAAAAAAATATAAATAATTTTCAGCCATTTAAAAATTCTGTAGTACTAAGATCACATTTTATGACATATAATATAATTACAATAATTATTTTATATATTTTAATTAATAAATATTTTTATTAAATATGTATTTTTTATATTTTTTATTTATAATAATATAATTAAAACTATCAGCGTTTACTATTTGCTAAAGAAATATCAAATTTATTTAATATTTTTATAATTTTTATAGTCAATTTGATAATTAATTAATTAAATAAACTAAATCAAAATCTTAACAAAAATTGTCATTGTTTTTTTAAATCAATTTTTATCAATATCCATTATTTTTATAAATTTTTATTAATATTTAATAATTTTTAATATTTTCATATTTTGAACGATTTTTTAAACCTTAATTCTATTAAAAAAAAAAAACTATGTTCTACTGTTGGAACTCAGATCATCTTCTTTTCTTTTCTTTTTTTTTTTTATTTTGTATTTTTTAACCAAGGTATTCAAGTCTATGTTCTACTGTTGTTTTATTTTTATATTTTAAGATTTGACATTGATTCTTTTTCTTTTCTTTTTAATAAATTTTATTGAGATTATTTTAATTTTATTATAATTACATTTAGATTTATATTTTTGGAATATTATCATTAACATTTCTTTAATATACTATATCTATTATAACAATTTTATTTATTAATTTTTACCATTTAATTTTAATACTTAAAGTTCAAATAAAGGTTTAAAATGAATATTTAATGATTGAATAATAATATAAAAATTCAAATTTAGCTTTTAGCTGTTAAAATTAATTAGTAAAAACTGAAAAAAAAAGTTAATAATAATTTTTTTTCAAAAATATAGATTAAACTATAATACTTAAGAAAAAATGAAAAGATCTAAATAAAATATTTTCATTTCCTTTATATAAATCTTGAATTAATAATTGATTATTTTCAATATATTTTTGCTTTCATGTCACCAATGGAAATATATATGTACATAGACCCACTATAATTGCACATATAATAAGCAAGTATATATTTATTCACGTGAAGGATGGTTGGATTTCTATGTATTACTACACACACACATATATCTATATATATATATATATATATATATGAAAGATAATATAATCGTTAAATTATAAACATTATATACATTGGCGACTATATGTGTTATCCTTTACAGTTGTTTTCTATATCATATTATTATTATTATATATAAATATATAAATATATATATATATATATATATAGTTTGCAGTTGGAATTGTTGCTTAAAAACAATGAAGGTTTCCAAGTAATTTTACAAGTCTAGCATTTGATGATGCAGAACAGAATCGATCGTAATCCTTAAAATCAAGGTTTAACTGAAAGAAAATTGCGTTTCCATTTTCCTTTCCATAATAAGTGCCACAGTCATGGGCTGGCTGACCACTACCAGCGACTTCTTCTCCCCAGCCAAGCCCATTCGTTTGTTCAAACTACTCCGAGTCTGCTTCAAAACATAACCATTATTTTCCATCATATACATCACCATTCACCAAGCTGGAACACCTTCAGATACTCTTCGAGCTTCTAGAAGTAGTACCAACTATTCAGCTTAAAATCCCAAATCAACAGAATAATTCCAGAAGCAACAGCTCCGCTTGTCTGCTGCCATGTGGCAGCTGAGGTCCCACACACTGCCACAGTGTATAGGTAGCTGAAATGGTGTTTGTGTAATAAAAACTTTACAGCTTGATGGAGGGGAATACGGAATACTCTACGTACAAAAAGGAAAATAATATTATTGGCATGGTTATATTGTAACCCCCGCCCAAAAAACGAAAAAAAGATCTATGCTTATTAGCTAAGCTAGTTTGTGGATGGATTTGCTGATGGATTTGCTGGTTGTCTCTGATTCTCTGTTTTGGGCCAGTTTGGTTCTTCTCTTTTATTTTTTATTTTATTGTTTTCTTTTGACTTATTTCAATGTTTTCATTTAAAGCAAGGGGAAAAAACATTAAAAATTAAAAAAATAAATAAATAACAGTCCTCACGTTGTTGTTCATTGTACCATTATTAAATCCTGCATGACACTAGGCAAATTAAAGGTCCTAAAAGAATTTGTTCGGCGAAGATGAAGAGAAAAGGACATATAGACATATATATATATATATATATATAATTTTTTTGGGGATAAAGAAAGAGATCGAAAGGACATCGTCACATCGATTAAGTTGTAATTGTAATTACTTTTTAATAGAGAAATTGATTGACTTGATTGGGGTTGGAATCATTCATTTATTTTCAACAAACATTATCAATAATATTGATTTAGACGCTGGCTGGAGACTCAGGACACTTCTATTGGCTCCAAATATTTTTGGTCAGCACTTTTCCACCACCAAAACCGAACATTTTTTTGAGCCAAATTTTCCTTTGGATCCGGATCCTCTTTGCTCCACAAATAAAATCAAACCGATGAAACAAGAAAGGATTAATTCAACTTTTTAGCAGCAAATGGCAGTGGCTGGAATGTAATTAAACAGCAAGACGGAATAGAGACAGTAACGCGGTTAGCTTCTCTGTCATAACATTTTCTAAATGAGGTAGGTGTCAATCATTTTATTAGTGGAATAGACATTGAGAATCTGAAAGTCTATAGAGACTGAGGATCTGAACCCAGACAACCTTGAGAGTGTGACTCAAAGAAGAATCTGTTTTTCTTGTTTTAATATGCATAAAATTTGAAATTTATTTGTATAAATAAATATTTGTTTCTTTGGGTTTAGTTTTTGGTTACGTTTCACAAAGATGTCCTACCACGTGGCAATCTGACTAATTGACCGCGCGGACTGTGGCGTAAATCAAATTAAATATTATATGGTTTACGGGGAATGTTGACTCGGACCAGGACTGGGTCTGTTTGGAGATAGGAGATGGGACCGTTGGATCATCAATTAATGTACATTTATATCAACTAATGGAATAATTTCTTTGTTCATCGAAAAAATAAAAATAAAAACATAGAATAATATCTTCCATTACCTGCTACAAATCTGCCAATTAAATAGAAGAATTGATATATATATTAAACTTTACATTTATATTTGTTAAAAAAAAATTCATAAATGATACGACAATTAGTTCTCAATCTTCAGATCGATTTTATTATTATTATTATTATTATTATTCTTTTTGCCCAGTCAGTTGTGAATGAAATATGTCTTGTGACAAGCAACAAGTAAGCGGACACATTTTATTTATATATGAGAATCAAATATAAATAAAAAGTCACTTATATACATATATATATCCAATATAATTGAATTATCAGTTTACTTGTCTATAATTCTACCAAAAAAAAAAAAAAAAAACAAAAAAAAAAAAACAAAAACAAAAAGTTTACTTGTCTACAAAGCAATCTTCTGTAAATGTAGACCCCACTCTGACGTTTTTTACTTTGTTTGTGCCAATAGCGTCCCAATGTATGCTTTGATTTGATCATGGTAAACGCATTTATATAAGACAAAACCATATATATTTTATATTTATATAAATTTTTATTTTTATTTTTATTATTATTTTTATTTTTTGTAGAGACGCAACCATCTTTTAATTTTTTTTAATTTTTAATTTTATTTAATTTTATTTTTTTGTAGTGACAAAATCATATATAGATGCAGTTTAACTAATATCCTTGTTCTATAACTCCTTTTATTAAACGCACTACCTTTATATTTTCAAAAATTATAGATCCATCATAATTGAAAATATCACAAATATCAACGTAATTTTAATTTATAATATTTTTAAATGAAATATTTATTATTGCATGCGCATATATAAGATTGTGAGTAGTAAAAAATTATTTGTTACAAGCCAGAAGTTACTATATATCATTGACAAAAAAGGTGTCAGCCATGTTATCCCAAAAGATCCTAATCTACTAAGATAACTCGGTAATTTTTAAATATATATATATATATATATATATAGATATCGAAAAAGAAAAAGAAAAAGAAAATACAAGATAGGAAAAAAAAGTTACTGTGATTTCCTCTTTTGAAATGACACATACACTTGTCCTCCACGGTAGACAAAACAACAAGATTATATTCATTGCAAATCAAGTTATTCGAACCTGAAGATATATAAGAATGCACAATAGGTCTGTAAGTTCCTCCACCACTTCACGCCACAAATAATTTCTAATAACAAATACCACCACACTGTTGACTTTTGACATTGTAAATTGTATTTCTAGTTAGGAATTAAAAAATTGGTTCCAAAATATATGGACATATATATATAATTAGTTATAACGTGTCTCACCTCTTCTTGCAGAGACCGAAACACTGAAAGATCAATCCTCTATGTACATTCACAAATACCTTCATATATTTTGAAGGAAGCTAGTACGTCCATGGCCTGAGGCTAATAAAAACATATGTATATAATATAGCAGAAGCAATACATTATGTTTAAGCAATTATGTCACTTTTTTTTTTTTTTTTAACTTTAAACAATTACTTGACTTATGTTAATTTTTTTTTTTTTAAAAAAAAGTCATGAATTAATAGAGATTGATTTTTATTTATTTATTTATTTTTTTTACTTGAATTAAATGTAATAGCAAGGAAGGTTCCCTAAAACCTCATTGTTAGAAAGGCGCACTTTTTTATTAACTATAAATGTGTGAAAGTCCTTAGATGCGTCGCTTTCACCAAGTGGTCTGTGTCCCCAATTTCTGCTTTTATGTAATCCAAAAACCGCTACCAATCGGCGTATATAATAAGTTTAAGTTCCATCTAACTTAACGCCTATTTGCCAAAGTCGACTTGGGAAATTAAGCATAATATTATATCAAACATGAGCAAGGTCGATCCCCCAAACCTTGTATTTTCTCTATCATTTCTGTTGTTTGCTTGCCCTGTGGGGATTTTGGTGGTCATGGCACAAAGCAGTAGAGGAACAGTTCCAGTAAAAGTGGGCGTGGTTCTCAACTTGACCTCAGCGATTTGGAAGATGAGATTGAGCAGCTTCAATATGGGGGTGTCTGATTTCTATGCGTCCCATGCTAACCACACCACTCGCCTTGTCATCCACGCCAGGGACTCTAATGGTGATGTTGTTGGTGCTGCAGCCGCAGGTTCTCTTCTCCCTTTCTCTCCTATTTTTCAGTCTTCTCTTTTGGTTTCTGAATTTATTTATTTATTTATTTTTTAATTTTTCGTTTTCAATCATATACAAGTTTTTAAACATATCTTTTATTTTGATTGCTTCGTAATCGACTAATTTGTAAGTTGAGCGCTCTCTCGATCTAATATATATATGTGTTTGCAGTTGACTCGACTCATACGGCCTAACCGCCAACTTGATTCATTACCAGATTTAAAATGGATCTCCATTTGGAGTTTTCACCTAAATTTCTATTTTCCATTTTCGGTTCTTATTTATTTATTTATTTTTTTCACTTTCCTTGACTAAAAGTCTTCTTGAATAAACTGAGAACACACGAAAAAAAGAAAAAGAAAAAAAGTCTACATAATTTAGTGCATGTGGTATTGTTGTCTTTTACCATTTTACCTTTTTTGACGAGACAAAAAAATAGAAAATGAAAAAAATGAAACAAAAGGATTCACATTCATCACTATCACTGGGACAACAATATTTTTATCATTTTATGTTTTTTCTCCGCGACATTATTCCGATCCTATCATTGTTGAGTAACAGGTCTGGCTTTCATGTACGGTTGAAGAATCTTTCTTACTTACTAAGCCGACATTTCTTTATTTTATTTTTTTTTAAAATCCCGAAGCCGACATTATACACAAATCAAAATGCACTAATTTTGACTTTCTTTACGTATGCTAACTAAACATTGATTTTTCGCCCAATGCATTTCCTTCACAAAGACGTCATGAACTCCTCTGTTTTGAATATATATATATATATATTTTTTTTTGGGTGAATTCCTCTGTTTTTTTATTTTTATTGAGTTTGGAAATACAATCGGAGTTGATATATAATTTTTTCTATGATAATATAACAGCTTTAGACCTAATAAAAAACGAAGTACAAGCAATCGTAGGGCCAGAAACTTCGAAGCAAGCCAACTTCATGATTGGTCTTGGGGACAGAGCTCGAGTCCCTATCATATCATTTTCTGCAAAAAGCCCATCTCTGACGTCGCTTAGGAGTCCATACTTTTTTCGAACAGCTAAGAACGACTCCGCTCAAGTGAAAGCCATAAGTGCTATAGTCCAAGCCTTCGGTTGGAGAGAAGCAGTGCCAATCTACGTCGCCAACGAGTTTGGCGAGGGAATAATACCCTACTTGACGGATGCTTTGCAAGAAGTCGACACCCGAATCCCTTACAGGAGTCCCATTCCTCAACTTGCCACAGATGACCAAATTGTTGCAGAGCTCAACAAGTTGATGAAAATGCGGACGAGAGTGTTCATTGTCCATATGTCGGCCTCTCTTGGTTGTCAGCTATTTGCCAAAGCAAAAGAGGTTGGAATGATGGACAAAGGCTATGTTTGGATCATGACCGATGGGATTACTAATTCTATTGATTCCCTGGATTCTTCTGCCTTTGATTCCATGCAAGGTGTATTGGGCGTGAGGACTTATGTACCCAATACGAAAGAGCTCGAAAATTTTACTATGAGATGGAAAACACAATTCCAAAAAGAAAATGCAACCATTCTCAATCCTGAATTGGATGTTATAGGATTATGGGCTTATGACTCTGCTTTTGCATTGGCCATGGCAGTTGAGCAGATTGGAGGTAATGGAAACTTCAGCTTTAAGTATGTGAACGTCTCTGGTAGTTCTAGTACTGACTTGGAGACAATTGGGATCAATCAGAACGGTCCTCAACTTGCCCGAGCATTATCGAATCAGAAATTCAAGGGCCTTGCAGGGGATTTCAGGCTTGTTGATGGGCAATTGCAAACATCGATCCTTGAGATACTCAACGCGAATGGAAGTGGGAGGAAACGGATAGGATTTTGGACACAGAAAAATGGACTGGGAAAAATGTTGGATCCGACAAATAGAACAAGTTATTCTACTTCGAATACCAGTCTAGAGCCTATTATATGGCCTGGAGATTCTGTCGATCCTCCAAAGGGATGGGAAATCCCGATAAAAGGGAAGAAGTTGCAAATAGGAATTCCCATGAAGAACGATGACTTTGTTAATGTCACATATGATCCTATTACTAAACAAACCAAAAATGTCACTGGATACAGCATAGATGTATTTAAGGCTGCATTGGTTGAACTACCTTACCCTGTTCCCTGCGATTTCATTTCCTTCGGATTGCCCAATGGCACAAGTACTGGCACATACAATGATTTTGTCTATCAAGTGTCTATCGGGGTAATTAAAACTTGAACTCTTTGTTTTCCATTTCACATTGTCATAGACTGTATAATTAGTTAATGACCATAAGCTAGTCATATAGAAAAATAGTTGGTGAGTTGATGAGGAATTTCTTTGACAGAAATTTGATGCAGCGGTGGGGGACATAACGATTCGAGCAAACAGGTCATTATATGTGGATTTCACATTGCCTTACACAGAATCAGGGGTGTCAATGGTGGTGCCAATCAAAGACGGCAGAAGAAAAGATGCATGGGTGTTCTTGAAGCCTCTTACTTGGGACCTCTGGTTAACAACCGGTTGTTTCTTTATTTTTATTGGTTTTGCGGTTTGGGTTCTTGAACATCGAATCAATGAAGACTTTAGAGGGCCTCCACATCATCAAATTGGTACCAGTTTTTGGTTTTCCTTCTCAACCATGGTTTTTGCTCGTAGTAAGTCACATACCTTTTTAGTACTTTTTGACTACTTTTGTATACGCAAGTGACCATGGAGTAATTAATTTGACTCCAATTTGTTTTCATTGAAATGTTATGTTAAAAGAGGAGAGAGTTGTGAGCAACTTGGCTAGGTTCGTGGTGATAGTGTGGTGCTTTGTGGTGCTTATACTCACTCAAAGTTATACAGGCAGCTTGGCTTCACTCTTAACCGTACAACAGCTCCAACCAGCCGTGAACGACGTGAACCAGATCCTGAAGAATAAGCAGAATGTTGCCTACCTAGAAAGTTCTTTTGTTTATGGAATTTTGAAACAACTGGGTTTTGATGATCGCAATCTTAAGACCTACAAATCCCCTGAAGAATTACATGAACTTTTTACGAATAAGAGTGGAAATGGCGGTATAGCTGCTGCTTTCGATGAAACCCCTTACTTGAAACCTTTTCTTGCAAAATATTGCGACAAATACACCATGGTCGAGCCAACATTCAAAACTAATGGATTTGCTTTTGTAAGCTAACTGGCTCTTTTCTCTCTTGCATAACTAATACAACTTCATTTTGTTTAATTAATTCCAAATTTTTTTGATGACCATGATATATATATCTACATAAAAGTTATTTATCTATGGCAGGCTTTCCCAAAGGATTCCCCTATTGTTGGTGATTTTTCAAGGGCAATACTAAAAGTGACCGAGGGAAAAAAGATTAAAGATATTGAGGATAAATGGTTCAAGGCAAATGAATCAATTTGTCCAGAATCCAAAAAAATGTCTTCTGCAAGTCTTGGGCTCGATAGCTTTTGGGGCCTCTTTCTAATAGCTGGGCTTGCTTCCACCTTAGCTCTCATAATATTCGTAGCAATGTTCCTTCACTCCAATATGCACTTCTTGAAAGGCTCTGATCCCAATGCCTCAAAGTGGAAGAGAATCCAATTACTCTTTGGAATCTTCGACCAAAAGGACCTCAGCTCCCATACTTTCAGAAAGAGCGGTGGATCATCACCCAATACAAACTGCCCACCTACTCCATTCTCATACTATACTAATGGATCAACAACCCAAGATTCTCCTGAGCATTCTCCAGATGCTCAAGTAACTCAACCCACTCAGCATACTGTTCATTATGATCATCAGCTTACTTTCCCAAGTCCACCATCCTCCCCATACAATAGCGACCACCAATCCAACTTTATCTTCCAAGTGCATGATGATCATGATTTTAATCGTGATGGTGCTGAAACAACTAATTAAGGGGCACTACCACTGTCTGATCACCTTACTTTCTTCTGTTCAAGAGAGGCCAATTTGTAGATCCTTCTTTGTCTGGCTAGCCAATCCCAAAATAAAAAAATGATAGTTTTTTTTTTTTTAAAAGGAAAAAAATGACACAATAATTAGATGTCATTTTCTAGTACCTAATTTTAAATGTTACAATCAAAATGATATTGTTTTCTACTGTAATTGTAAACAGGGTGTAGAAATACTTTACAGTTTACTGTATATATATATATATATGATCTTTCTTCATTCTTTTCGTACGTGCATGATAAATAAATAATAGATGAGAGTTAAATCATTTATCATTTTCTAATATGTTCTTATCATTTGATATAAATATAATTTTATTTTCATTGACAAAATGAATTGCGGCCATTAAACTAGTTTGTTGTAGTGTAAATCGCTTAGCAAATGAACACATCTTACATTATATTAATAATATATATAAAATTTTCCAAATAAAAAATTATTTGTATAGATATCCAATAATATTATTGAATTATCAATTTACCTGTTTATAAAATAGCGAATATAATTTCCATATCAGGAGCAATCTTCTGCACGTGCAGAACCTACTTCGACATTTTTGTTGTTGTTGTTTCTTGCTACCTTCTCAAAATTAGGAAATTAATTAAGAATGAAAATTAAGAATTTTTTTATTATTATTTTTAAATAGAGACGCAAATTTAAGCACCAAATTTACTAATGGTCATTAATGAACTAGACTGTGCCAAGCGTTCGAAAAATCAGGGGTTAAATGGATTTGCTGATTTGATAGCGTGATAAAATAGATTGCATCAGCATATGTTTAAATGATTGTTGGTAATTGGCTTGGTTTTTAGAACTCAGCCAAAAAGTAGGCTTGGGTCTAGAATGTGGAAATGAAAAATGATGGGTAACAGGGCAGAAATTAATAAGCCACGTGGCCTTGCCGCCCCACTCAGTCAGTCCTTTCTCCAATTATATTTAGCCACGTGGATCCTGAGTTTCTTCTTGCTCTAGCATACTTTGATCTAGTCGAAGGTAAACGCAATAATAAGAGTATAAGAAGAACACATATTTTCACACTCCAAAGACAGAAAATAAAAAACATAATTTTGAACATATATCAACGGACTCACGTGACCCAAAAAAAGGCATACTTCATAACCACGTGTAAGCTCCACGCCCACCAATTTGGAATATTACGAATTTCTTTTTTTTTTTTCTTCTCTTTTTTTTTTTTGAAAATATTACTAAATTTTTAAATTATATAGTAAAATCTCTTTATAATATCTTATATTGAAATAATCTCTATTATCTAGTTATAAAAAATTTTAATCTCAGCTTCATTCAAATAAAATAAAATAAAATTTTGTATTATAATAAGTTATAAATTTTTAAAATTCTATATTGAAGAATTTTAGCTTTACATACTTATAATTATATGAATATTTAAAAAATATACGTTAAATTATATTAAATATATGATTTATTATTTAGAGTTGTGATAACATTTATGAATTTGGAAAGCTAAAATAATTATAGCTTCTTAAACATGTTAAGAGCTTCATGGCATGAAATAGTTTGTATTTCCATACTATCATCTTTAAAATTGTATTTAAATATTAAATTAAATTATTTACAGATTTTTTTTTCCGATTAAAGAAAATGTATAACTTTGATTGATTGATGATTGTATTGGATGCATTGGGACAATAAAATTTTTAATTACACTTCTCCTAAATTATAACATTTTCATAATTATAAAATTAATTTAGTCGCAAAGATATAACTCCAGAAAAGTTTTACCATAATTTTAAGGATAATAAAGAAACCACTGTACTGAGGCGTATACATACCCATAAATTACTACTTTTTATTTATCAATTTTCTTATCACTACTACCATTCCTCTTATAATCTTATTTTCTAAATTAACCCGATTCTATTTTTAACAATTTCCACCGACTACATTATTCGAGCTTAATTGTGTGATTCGAATTATTGCTTCCATTACTGTCTACTAGATTTTGTTGCAAATCCTAACCAATTGGTACAATCAATTAAAGGGGATTTTAACTGGTGATAATTTATTTATTTGTTTTAATAACTGAGTGAATTGGACCCAGAACCTTATGGGAGGACTGTGGGTATTCTTACTGCGGTTCGTAAAAAAATGATAGTTAAACGACTTAAAAAAGTAAAGGAATTAGCTCATAATTATTTACCAAAAAAGAATTAGCTCATCTTGGCTGGCCTAAGGGTAATAAAAATAAATGATATTATTTTACATATAATATATATGTGTGTGTATATATATATATATATATTTTTTTTTTTTTAATAAATGATATATTATATATTTAAGCAGTGATGTCAATTGTCAAACAATACGGCCAATTGTGCCACAGTATAATATCTTATTTAAATGTATAGTAACATGGAAATTCCCCACAACTCATTGTCAAAAAAAGGTCGTTAATTAATATTCTTTTAGTGTAATGATTTATAGTCGGTGCATGGTAAATCACTTTCAACGTGTTTTGCTTCATAGAGGCTTCTGTCAATACTTAGTTTCTTTCTCACGTTACAAAATCAGGCATATACCCTATTTCTTATAAATACTGATAAGTTTGCTCACCAAAATTTAATGAATGCCAAAGACTTCCAAAAAGCTTCCGAAGAGACTCAAACAAACATGATACTAAAAAATCTTGCATTTTCTCTATTCCTGATCTTGTTAGTTTCACAAAGGATTTTGGTGGTTTTGGCACAAAACAAGACAAATACAATTCCAGTAAAGCTGGGTGCAATTCTCAACTTAGACACATGGATTGGGAAGATGAGATTTAGCTGTTTCAACATTGCCCTCTCCGACTTCTATACCTCTCATGCTTACTACAAAACTCGCCTTCTCGTCCACACAAGGAACTCCAATAGTGATGTTGTTGCTGCTGCTGCTGCTGCAGGTAACACATGGATTGGGAAGATGAGATTTAGCTGTTTCAACATTGCCCTCTCCGACTTCTATACCTCTCATGCTTACTACAAAACTCGCCTTCTCCTCCACACAAGGAACTCCAATAGTGATGTTGTTGCTGCTGCTGCTGCAGATTATTTGCTCTTCCTTTCCACCAATATGATTTCTTTTCTCTTTCTTTAAATTAACCACTGCTTCGTAATTCACGACTCCGCCTCTTATGAGTGACGACCAATTTGTTCATCAATTACCCTCTTTAATTCATTTACATTTTTTCATTTCTCTGATCACTAGTCAATCTCTCTTTCTCCATCTCAACTGTTGTTATTAATTAATTTTCGACACTTGATTAATGGAATTGACAATATGATGACCAATTCCTACATTACAAATCTTGTCTACAATCACCATTATACTAATGGAAAGCCATTGACACAAACATTTTTTTATTTGTCGGTTTTTTGTGTGATCAAAGACTAGGTCAACCATTTTATATATCTACAAGTTAGGATGTCACGGGTTTTAGTTTTTGATTGTATATAGAAAGCTTATCAATTGGTAGGTAGAGTCATGAAGAATTAGAAATATTGGAATCTTAGAATAGTTATGCCTTGGACAGACATTAATAATGAATGACCTTTATGATTGCAAGATTGAAGGTTGTTTGGATTATTAAATTAGTTGACCAAAAGTCTTCATAATTGTCCTGTTATGGACGTCTTTTAATTTCTTATGCTTTGTTATGGACGTAATTGAACATCCAAGAGACTTTAAGGAAAAAAATCGGCTGGTATTTGGCACACCTATTTGTAAATGATCATTTAACATATGCTAAAAATTATTAATATGATTTTAAAATAATCAATGTGATTTAATACTTAAATTTTTTATTTTATTTTTGCCACATATTAAAAAAATTTGTTAAAAACCATATAAAAATAGATGTCCAAAGACCATCATTTTATTTGGATTTTCATGTGCTGTATAAGAATCTTCCTTCGCTATGCGGTTATGCTAATATGTAAACAGAGTATAATTGACTTCGAATTACCATATAACAAATAAAACAAAGGTTAATTACTAATCTTTTCAGCCAAGATATATTTTTACTTTCTCCGTAGTAATAAAAAAGAATTCAACTATCTTAATTCATCTGTTTCACAATAAAGTGTTTGAAATTTAACAGGAACAAAATTAAACCTTTTTTTTTTTTCGCCCCGTCTTTTGACGACAGCTCTAGACCTAATAAACCATTGTAGGACCAGAAAAGTCAATGCAGGCCAACTTCATAATTGAACTAGGAGACAAAGCTCATGTGCCCATCTTATCATTTTCTGCAACAAGTCCATCTCTCACATCCCTTAGGAGTCCATATTTTATCCGAGTAGCTAAAAAAGACTCGTCTCAAGTGAAAGCCATCAGCGCTATAGTTCAAGCCTTTGGATGGAGAGAAGCAGTCCCCATCGACGTGGAAACTTTAGCTTTAAGAATGTGAACATTTCTGGTAGTTCCAGTATTGACTTGGAAACAATTGGGATAAATCAGAACGGTCCTGAACTTGGCCCAGCATTAAAGAATCTGAAGTTCAAGGGCCTTGCAGGTGATTTCAGGCTTGTTGACGGGCAATTACAGTCATCAATTTTCGAGATACTTAACGTGAATGGCAGGGGAGAAAGAAGGATAGGGTTTTGGACACAGAAAAATGGACTCAGCAAAAGAATGTTGGATGAAACAAATAGTACAAAATATTGCACTTTGAATACCTGCCTAGGACCTATTATATGGCCTGGAGATTCTACATATGTTCCAAGAGGATGGGAAATTCCAACAAAAGGGAAAAAGTTGGTAATAGGAGTTCCAGTGAAGGATGGTTTTCGCGAATTTGTGAATGTGACATTTGATCCCACTAATAAAACCAAGGAACTCACTGGATACAGCATGGATATATTTAAGGCTTTGTTGAATGAATTACCTTACCTTGTTCCCTACGAGTTCATTCCCTTTGCAATGCCAAATGGCACAGGCGCTGGCACTTACAATGATTTGATCTATCAAGTATTTCTCCAGGTAGTGATTGAAACTACTCTTTTTTTCCATTTCAGATTGTCACTTTATTATTAGTTAATTATAGTTACAGAGTTGATAAGGATTTACATACACTTGAACAGAACTTGGATGCGGCAGTTGGGGACATAACGATTCGAGCAAACAGGGCATTATATGTGGATTTTACATTGCCCTACACAGAATCAGGGATGTCCATGGTGGTGCCAGTCAAAGACGGTAGAAGAAAAGATGCATGGGTTTTCTTGAAGCCTCTCACTTGGGAACTTTGGACAACAAGCGTTGGTTTCTTTCTTGTCATTGGTTTTGTTGTTTGGCTTCTTAAACATCGAATCAATGAAGACTTCAGAGGGCCTCCTCATCATCAAATTGGTACAAGTTGTTGGTTTTCCTTCTCAACCATGGTTTTTGCTCGCAGTAAGTTATTTACCCTTCTTTTGAAAATTATTTATATACGTAAAACTTGCAATTGATGGTTTTTTTATATATATAAATACACACACACACATATATATATATATACACGTATTAAAATCATATAAAAAATACGCTTTACAAATCTTTTTCTGTGGAAATTGTGAATTTCGTAAATATGTCTTTTTTATTATTATTAAACGGAAGTTAAAAATATATATATACAGTCAAAGTTTGCCGTATTTAGAAGAATTTTGATCTTAAGATTTGATGTATTCCAAGTAATTTTAATTTTTTTGGCTAATAAATTTCATTATTTACTACTATAATTTGTTTTCAATGTCCTCTTATGTAAAAGGGGAGCCAATATTGAGCAACCTGGCTAGGTTCGCGGTCATAGTGTGGTGCTTTGTGGTGCTTATACTCACTCAAATTTACACAGCCAGCTTATCCTCCCTTCTAACCGTACAACAGCTCCAACCAGCCATTAATGACGTCAACCACATCCTGAAGAATAAGCAGAACGTTGGATACCCGAAGGGATCTTTTGTGTATGGAATTTTGAGAGAACTGGGCTTTGACGATCATAATCTAAAACCTTATCACTCTCCTGAACAATTGAATGAACCTTTTGCAAATTGGAGTGGAAATGATGGTATAGTTGCTGCTTTTGATGAAAAACCCTCTTTGAAATCTTTTCTTGCAAAATATGTTAGAATTTGTGGATCTAAACATATATAATAAATTTTATAAATCATAAATTACTAACCTCCAAGTGCAGCCATTAATAAATTAAATCTTTAATTCTGCAAAATAGAAAATAATGTAAAGTAGTACCTATGGATACACTACTCTCAAACCACTCTCAGATCTCTAAAAATCCTAATATCAAAATACCGTATGACATATATCTGTTTGCTTGCCCTAGACCTTTTATAGTCTCTGCAAATCATACTTATCCATTAATTTTAACACATACAAAATACTAATAATTTAATAATATAATAATACTAGAAAAAATATGGGTAAGTCAATGGGCTTATAAAGAGAGTTGGTCTTCCAGTCCAATGAACCAACTGGAATCTTATAGAGAGTGTGTGACCAAAGGCCTTACTACAAAATATTAAAATAAACCAGTCCCATTAATGGCATAAATAGGCCCTGTAAGTGAGTAATTGATTATGCTAAGTCCACGATTATTAATTTATTTAACATTCTTCCACTTGGATTGCATAATCATCATCATATATATAATCCAAATTCATTTACTACAGAATCTCCTGAACCATAATATCATTTCATCTAAATATATAGCATACCAACAGGGCATAATAATATACTAAACTAGGCAGTAGAGATTCTCTCAGTAAATCTCCCAAAACATGATACCATTTCAATTGAGCACTTTTCATGCCATAAACTCAATCTAGGTAGTAGAGATTTACCTCACCACGTGCAATCCCCCAACACACAAATACCATTTCATCCGAGCACATTGTGTATTGACAGGATACATCAATATACCAAAACTAGGTATTAGGGACTCACCATGACACCTGTGGATCAACATACACATATACATAGACTAATAGTCTTAACAGGCCTGTAAATATAAGGAGCAATAATATGTCTAATAAAATATCTCATAAATATATAATGATCCGCATACATCAATGCATCAAAATAATAAATAATACTCAACATGGATATTACTATAGAAAATATAACAAACTCCCACTGATCCACAGCAGTTTCAGTTGTCTAACAATCCTATACGAGACACATGTTCCTCAAATATGACTACGAGTAAGGCCTTGATCAATGGATCTGCCACTATGCTGTAAGTAGGCGTGTGAACTACAGTAATGAGGCCTTTTTCAACTTTTGCCTTAACCACAAAATACTTAACATTAATGTACCTCGTACCAGGGGTACTTTTTAAATTATTGGATAAAGATACTGCTATAGTATTATCATAATACATCATAATAGGCCTCTCAATGGAGTCAACCACTCCCAAATCACAAATAAAATTCCGAAGCCAAACTACATGACGAGTAGTTTTATAACACGCCATACACTCTGCCTCCATAGTCGAGGATGCTGTCATTAACTGTTTGACAATGTGCCAAGATACAGCACCTCTTGCCATAATAAATATATACCCAGTGGTAGATTTCTTATCATCCACACAGCTTTTATAATCTGCATCACTATAACCAACAATATCTAGCGAGTTGGTACATCGATATGTCAACATATGATTTTTAGTACTCTGTAGATACCTAAAGACCTTCTTAACTGCTTGGTAATGAATAGGACCAGGATTGCTCATAAATCTACCAAGCACACCCACAGCAAAAGCTATATCAGGCCGTGTACATACTTGAGCATACATCAAACTGCCCACTGCTGAAGAATAGCTGACATTTCTCATCGTCATCCTCTCTTTATCATTCTTGGGACATTGATCCTTAGAAAATCTTTCACCCTTTGTGACCGGTACACTTTTAGGAGAACAATTATGCATATCAAATCTCTTAAGGATTCTATCAATATAGGCTCTTTGAGACAATTGCAACACATAATTAGTCCTATCTGAAACAATCTTGATGCCCAAAACAAAAAAAGCCTCTCCAAGATCTTTCATATCAAAATGGTTGCATAACATCTGCTTTGTCTCAGCCAACAAGTCAGTGTTATTAGTAGCTAGAAGTATGTCATCAACATACAACACCAGAAATATAAAATTGCTCCCACTGACCTTTATATATTTGTATCTATCAATAACATTCTCCTTAAAGCCATTTTGGATGACAACCTCATCAAACTTAAGATATCATTGCCTTGAAGCCTGCTTAAGACCATAAATTGATTTCTTAAGCTTACAAACCAAATTACCATTCCCTGTTTACTGGAAGCCAACTGGTTGAATCATATACACATCTTCAAATAAATCACCATTCAGAAAAGCAGTTCTGACATCCATCTGATGCAACTCTAGATCATAATGTGCCAAAATTGCCATAATGATTCTAAAAAAATCCTTTATGGATACAGGAGAGAATGTCTCTGCGTAATCAATTCCTTCCTTTTAGCTAAATCCTTTAGCTACAAGTCTAGCCTTATGCCTCTCTACTTGACCATTAAAGTCTCTTTTAGTCTTGAAGACCCATTTGCACCCTATAGGCTTGCTATCCAATGGTAACTCAACCAAATCCCAAACACCATTTGATGCCATAGATTTCATTTCATCTTCCATTGTATCAAATCAAAAATTTGAGTGCAAACTGCTTATGGCTTCTTCATAAGTGACTGGATCTAAATCATCACTTATGTCAAAATCATGCTCCTGCAAGTAAACCTCATAGTCATCAGGAAGAGCTGACCTCCTAGTTTTTTGTGACCTTCTCAAAGGCACATCAACATCTACAATAACTGGGATAGTCTGCTCCTCAATGATGGGTTCATCCTGATCAACTACTGGTTCATCAATTACAAGATTAATAATATCTCTATCAAGAACTATAACACTGGGAATGAATACATTTTCTTCTCTAAATTGAGGTTCCCTTAGACCATTACTATCATCAAACCCAAAATCATCTTCAAAATAAACAGCCCTGTCTAATTCAATAATTCTCATGGTGTGAGATGGACAAAAGAATCTTAAACCCCTAGATCCTATACAATAGCCAACAAAATACCCACTTATAGTTTTAGGATCCAACTTCTTAATTTGGGGATTATAAATCTTACTTCAGCTTTGCAATCCCATACTCGAAAATGATGCAAATTAGGCTTTCTCCCTGACCACAACTCAAAAGGAGTCTTAGAAATGGATTTACTTGGAATTTGATTCAAAATATAAGCAGCCATCCTTAAAGCCTCTCCCCACAAGTAATCTGGCAAGCTAGAATTTGCCAACACAGATTGCACTATGTCCAACAAAGTGCAATTTCTCCTCTCAGCTATGCCATTCTGCTGAGGTATACCAGGTATTGTATATTGCGCATCAATGCCACACTCACGTAAATAAATTGCAAATGGCTCTCGGTTCCGTCCAGTCTCATCATATCTGCCATAAAATTCACCACCTCTATCAGACCTCACAACCTTTATCTTCTTATTCTTTTGAAGCTCCATCTTTATCTTAAACTCCTTAAAAGCAACTAAAGAATCTGACTTCTCACAAATAAGCTCAACATGTCCATAATAAGAAAAATCATGAATAAAGGTAATAAAATATCTATAACCACCCAAAGCAGTTGGAATGAAAGGTCCACATACATCAGTATAGATTAATTCCAAAACATCTCCACACCTTACTATCTTATCCTTTCTAACCTTGGAAGTTAGCTTCCCTTTCACACATTCTGCATAAGTTGACAGATCGGAGAAATCAAGATTAGGAAGTATTCCATCCTTCACTAATCTTTTTATCTTGTGCTTAGAAATATGTCTTAAACGCTTATGCCACAACATTGAAGAATTATCATTAACTCTTGGACATTTAGAAGCAATAATAGGGGCAATAACATAATTAATAGAAGAATTGAGACCATTACTAAATAAATCAAGTCTATATAAATTGCCACATAAAGTTCCAAAACCAACAACTTTATCATCCTTATACATCTCAACTTTATTATTCCCAAACCAAAACTAAAACCTTGACTATCCAAAAGTAAAATAGATAACAAATTCCTCCTAATTGAGGGTACATATGAAACTTCTTATAATTCTAAAACATATCCAATGGCAAGCTTCAACTTGATTGTTCCCATGATATCCACCTTCACTCTTGAGTTATCTCCCATATAAACATGCTGCTCAAGATTGGTTAGCCCCTTTTGCCTTATCATCCCCTACAATAAATTAGTAACATGAATTGTTGCTCTAGTATCAAACCACCAAGAATTCATAGGCACATCAATAATATTGGTCTCAATCATTAAAATATTACCTTTCTTTTCTTGCTTTCCCTTCAAATGCCAACAATCTATCTTCTTGTGTCCAACTTTATTGCTATAGCCACAGTTTCCATTGAAGTAGGCTTTCCTTTCCTCTATGTGATGAGCTCCATCCCTAGGCACTTTTGGCTTCATACTAGAAAACTTCTTCTTGTTGGGCTTAAATCCTTGTCCAGACGTAAATCCTTGTCCAGGCTTAAATCCTTATCCTTTCTTTTGGAAAACCCTCTTGGACTTATCTACCTGATGTGAAACTATAGCAACAGATCTTGACCTACTTAGCTTAATAGCATCTTCCTCTTTTACAAGAATAGCAGTTAATTCCTCCAAACTACATTCTTCTTTCTTAGTATTCAAACTAGATCTTATATTATCAAACTGAGATGGAAGACTCTTTATTATCGAATAGGTCAAGAACTCCTCTCCAATGTCCATCGTAAGGTCCTTTAACTTATTATAATAAGAAGAAACTAACATAATATGGTCCCTTACTCCTTCAATTCCATCATATTTAGTATTATTCAAAAGGTCCAAATAATGATGCTTCTCATTCATATCAAACTTGATAAATTTCTTTCCTATCTCCTCAAGAAGTTCCTTTGCAGTATCAACCTTAGGAATACTAGCATACATTGATTCGTCCATATAATTCTCCATCATCATTATGCCGCACTTATTAGAATGCCTCCAATCCTCATAAAGTTTCCTATCTGCTGCACTACTCTCATCAGTTGGTATCTCTGGTGTATCTATCTCTAAAGCCAAATCCAATTTCATAAATGTCAAATTCATAACTAAAGTCTTCTTCCACTTCTAAGAGTTTGTCCCATCCAATTTCATCATGGCAGTCATAGGTAGAACATTTGGGATGCTACAAACTGTGAAAATAGTAAACACAATATATATATATATATAAGAATAACTATTTTCCAGTCCCTTAACACAAAATATAAAATATCAATATCGCTAGGGTCTTTGTAGCATTAAAGATACCCTTTCGCAGGTCAGGGACAATCAATCAAATAACCACAATCAAATGCATTAAACTGAATTACCGACAGAGCAACTCAGAACTTGCGATACATGGCATTTAATTAACTTCCACTACCATTTCAGGCATCATACAAAGCAACTAAAACCACCGACAGGGTAGTTTAGTTATCCGTATAGACCGTGATTAATTAGTGGGAGAAAATAATATATTGGCAATTTTATGAAATAGGTAAATATAAAACATCCCATCCACTATGCCAACATACATTATATTGGTACACATAATGCAAACAAAATAAGTCTCACGATAGGTGAATACTTAAAATTCCACACTATTATACCAACTAGAGACAAAGCCTCTTTAGGGAAAGCTAACACAATCCAATTCTCCAAACATAGATATTTAATTTAATTCAATAAATTTGGAATAAAATAATTAAGCAAATAAACAAATGAACTAATTACCCATAAACAAATAAATAACAAATTTATATATATATGTATATATATTTATTTATTTTATAATAATAAAATAAAAACAATAGATAAATAAATAATTAATCAATAATAAATTAATAAATGAGAATAAATTAAATAAGAAAAACAGTTTTTTTATTTTTTATTTAATTTGTTTTTAAATTTTTGGCTACTGACATCAGCAAAAGACATGTAGTGATGACGTTAGCATGATGACATCACACAGGCACAGACGACCTGTCATTTCTTTCATCTTCCTCAACCAACCGGGTCACGGTCGACCTGGTTCCAGTCCAAATTGGTCACGCAATCCGAATCTTTGACCCACCTGTAATTGGATTCTCCGGCGGAATTTTTCTTCAATTCTGGTGTCTAAAGAATCCTTTCGGTGTGGGCAACAATATTTAAGTGTCAATTTGGCTTAAAGACCCAGAAAATTTAACACTCAAGCAAGATGTAATTTGGCCTTTAAACAAGAATTTTCAAATCCAATTTTGAAGTTTTCAGTCCAAATTACCTCAAAAAATTAATTCCATTCGACGTAGAGACAAGAATCCACAATACCCAGATCAAAAATTCATGCAAAACACAATTTTCTCAATATTTTGCAAAAGCAGTATCCGACTGAAAATTTTACAATTTTTATTTTATTTTATTTTTTTATTTTAATGAGTATATAACAGTCAGGTTATATTTCACAGACCGTAAACATATAATCTTCGATTAATCAAGGAAGAGCAAACAATAATAAAATAAATATTATGTAATCAATATACACAGATCATCAATGGTCGAATATATATATATATATATATATACATATATATATAAAATAACATATCAACATTCACAACTGGAACACATTGTAAAAGAATTTAGTATGTATATTAACCATGCTCTGATACCAGTTGTTAGAATTTGTGGATCTAAACATACATAATAAATTCTATAAATCATAAATTACTAACCTCCAAATGCAGCCATTGATAAATTAAATCTTTAATCCTACAAAATAGAAAACAATGTAAAGTAGTGTCTATGGACACACTACTCTCAAACCACTTTCAGATCTCTAAAAACCCTAATATCAAAATACCGTATGGCATATATTTATTTGCTTGCCCTAGACATTTTATAGTCTATGCAAGTCACACTTAACCATTAATTTTAACACACACAAAATACTAATCATTTAATAATATAATAATACTAGGAAAATATGGGTAAGTCAATGGACTTATAAAGAGAGTTAGTCCTCCGGTCCAATGGGCCAACTGGAGTCTTATAGAGAGTGTGCGACCAAAGGCCCTACTACAAAATATTAAAATAAGCCAGTCCCATTAATGGCATAAATATGCCCTGTAAGTGAGTAATTGATTAATCTAAGTCCACAATTATTAATTTATTTAACATTCTCCCACTTGAACTGCATAATCATCATCATATATATAATCCAAACTCACTTACTACAGAATCTCCCGAACCATAATGCCATTTCATCTAAATATATTGCATACCGACAGGGCATAACAATATATTAGATTAGGCAGTAGAGATTCTCTCAGTAAATCTCCCAAAATATGATACCATTTCAACTGAGCACTTTGCATGCCATAAACTCAGTCTAAGTAGAGATTTACCTCACCACGTGCAATCCCCCAAAACACAAATACCATTTCATTAGAGCACATTGTGTATCGATAGGATACATCAATATACCAAAACTAGGTAGTAAGGACTCACCATGGTACCTGTGGATCAACATACACATATACATAGACTAATAGTCTCAACATGCCTGTAAATATAAGGAGCAATAATATGTCTAATAAAATATCTCATAAATATATAATGATCCACATACATCAATGCATCAAAATAATAAATAATACTCAACATGGATATTACTATAGAAAATATAACAAACTCCCACTGACCCACAACAGTTTTAGCTGGCTAACAATCCCATATCGGACACATACTCCTCAAATATGCCTACGGGTAAGATCTTAGCTCTCATACTTACAAAAGAAACGAAGCCCAGGAGAAAAGTTTGTTTTGTGGATCCTTGCCCAACATAAATTGCCCACCGAGTCCATCATGGTATTTGTGCCATACTCATCGATCAAACTTTGGTGGGTCACTGTCAGATTCTCCTGAGCCTGGTCATGGTCATAGTTCGATTACTAGTGGTCCAAATGGTGATCAAGTAACCATGGAGATTATTAATTTGTCAAGTGTTGATGATGATCATGAGCTTACTTTTCCAAGTCCATCAACCTATCCGCACAGCACTACCACATAGAATCTATCAATGTTTATCTTCCAAGAGCATGATGATCATGATTTCAATCATAACGGTGTTGCAACAAACTAGGACATAGTATTAGTGTTCGATCAATTAAATTACTTTCCCAATTTATGAGAAACCAATAATACGCGCAGCTTCTTAGATGGATAGCTGGTGGAAAATAAACCCCAAAAAAAAAAAAAATTACAATTATGTTTATTTTAGTTATATGTAATATATATACTTTAATCATACTGACAATGGTTTCGGATTATCCATAATTAATTTCGAAATACATTTTCTTTTCTTTTATTTTTGTTGAAATCTTCAGTAATTTTTTAAAATTTTTGAAAATTATATTTCCAAGTTGCTAAAATTTAATGGACATTTTACCTTAAAATATAATATTTACAAAATTTTCTACTTTTAAGACTTAACATATATTGGTGATCTATAATTCTTAACTACTCAAAAACTAAAAAGATTTTCAATGGTGAATGGTGAATGTAGATTGTTCTTTATATAGTATAAAAATTAAGTTTAAATTTAAATAGTATAAATACATAATTCATTTTAAAATTATTTTTCAATAATAATGTATAGAAGAATATTTATATATATTAATTAATTATATATATTTTATAAAATTTTCTTCTTTTTTTAAATTTAACCTTTTAAAAAATTGACTTTTTGAAAAAAATTAATTTAAGAAAAATTCACAACGTTTGATAAAGCGATAAAAAGTCTATAATTAGACAAATTCATTAAAGATAATTGTTTTTTAAATAATTATCTCTTTTTCTGGTTTAATTATTTATTTTAAAAAAATAAAAATAAAAAAATGAAAAGGAGAAAGTCTATCCATGAGAGATGTTTTAAGATATATATCACGTTTGGTAAAGTTTGTTAATTTAGTTTGGAAACTAAAGATATACATACATTTTTCGCATTCCTATTTATTTAATTTTACCGTATATCAAAATATTTAAGTTGATGAGAATGCAGACGAGAGTTTTTTTCGTTATTCATATGTCGGCCACTCTTGGTTCTCGGATCTTTGACAAAGCAAAAGAGGTTGGGATGATGGATAAAGGCTACGTTTGGAGCATGATGACAGATGGGATTACTAATTCTATAGATTCCTTCAGTTTCTTCAGTCATTGATTCCATGCAAGGCATGTTGGGTGTTGTAAGGACTAATGTTCGAAATTCGACAGAGCTCGAAAATTTACGATTAAAAAAACACAATTCCATCATGAAAATCTAACCATTCCCAATCCTGAATTGAATGTTATGGGATTATTGGCTTATGACTCTGCTTTTGCATGGCCATGGCAGTTGAGCAGATTGGGAGTAAAGGAAACTTTAGCTTTAAGAATGTGAACGTTTGTGGTAGTTATAGCACTGACCTGGAAACGATCAGGATAGATCAGAACAGTCCTCAACTTGCCCAAGCATTATCAATCAGAACTTCAAGGGCCTTGGTGGTGATTTCAGGCTTGTTGATGGGAAATTATAATCATCGATTTTTGAGATACTTAAAATGGGAAAAGACGGATAGGATTTTTTTTGACACAGAAAAATGGACTGGAAAAGAATGTTGGATCCGACAAATAGTACAAAACATTCCACATCGAATACCAGTGTAGGGACCTATAATATGGCCAGGAGGAGATTCTGAATATGCTCCAAAGAGATGAGAAATTCCAACAAAAGTGAAGAAGTTGCAATAGGAGTTCCCATAAAGCATGGGTTTTTTGAATTTGTTTATGTCACATAAGATCAAAGTACTAATTAAGAAAACCAGAGACATCACCGGATACAGCATACTAATGCCCAAAGGCTTGAGTTCTGGCACTTACAATAATTTTGTCAATCAAGTCCTTCCGAAGGTGATCACTGATTATTTATGAATACTCCGTGTTTTCCATTTTTACTTCTAGTTTATATTCGTTCATACCGAAAATATACATACTATATATATACACACACACACATATACATAAATATATATTTATGTAGATACAGATTCATGAGGATTTACATGACAGAAACTTGATGCTGCTGTGGGGGACATAACGATTCGAGCAAACAGGCTAGGTTGTTATACGTGGACTTTACATTGCCTTACACAGAATCAGGGGTGTCAATGTAGTGCCAATCAAAGACGGTTGAAGAAGAGAAGCATGGGTTTTCTTGAAGCCTCTCATTTGGGAATTGGGGCCAACGACCCATCGTTTCTTTGTTTTCATTGGCTTTGCTGTCTGGGTTTCAATGAAGACTTCAGAGGGCCTCCACATCATCAAATTGGTACCAGCTTTTGGTTTTCCTTCTCAACCGTGGTTTTTGCTTATAGTAAGTTTTACACACCTTTTTGTACTTTTTCACTTTTATATATGCAAGTGAAGGAGTAATTTGACTCTTTAATGTGTTTTCATGGAACGTTATGTTAAAAGGGGAGCGAATATGAGCAACCTGGCTAGGTTCATGGTGATTTTGTGGTACTTCGTGGTACTTATACTCGCGCAAAGTTATACAGCCAGCTTGACTTGCCTTTTAACGGTACAGCAGCTCCAACCAACCATTAACGACGTGAACCAAATCCTGAAGAGGAAGCAGAATGTTGGGTACCTAAAAGGAACTTTTGTTTGTGGAATTTTGAAACAAATGGGTTTTGACGATTGCAATCTCAAGAATTACACTTTAAATGAAGAATGACATAGAGTTGTTACGCATACGAGTGGAAATGATGGTATAGCTGCTGCTTTTGATGAAACCCCTTACTTGAAGCCTTTTCTTGCAAAATATTGTGACAAGTAGTCATTGGTCGAGCCAATGTTTAAAGCTGATGGATTTCTTTTGTAAGCTAGCTCTTTTCTCTCTTGCATTTATAATATAATCCCATTTTATTTAACTAATTCCAATTATTTCGATGACCATCATACACACACACATATATATATATATATATAAATTATAATTATGACAGGCTTTTCCCATGGATTCCCCACTTGTTGGTGATATTTCAAGGGCAAGATTAAAGATATTGAGATGAAATGGTTCAAGAGAGATGAAATAACTCAGGTTCAGGGCCTCCTGATCCCAACAAAAGTTCTTCTGAAAGTCTTGGCCTTGAAAGCTTCTGGGGCCTCTTTCTCATTGCTGGGGTTGCTGCCTCTGTGGCTATCATAATATTTTGCAGCAATGTTCCCTCGCTCGAATGGGCATTTCTTAAGGGGCCCTGATTCAAAAGCTTATCTTTAAGTCTTCAATAGAAAGGATCTGAGCTCCCATCTATATTTAGAACTACTGGATCAACTATTCGGGCTTTTAGCCCTTGGAACTCATTATGGGGGAATTTGGTCCAATGCCCTTTTTAGAAGGGCCATGACGATATATACCCTTACATTGGTGAACTTTTTTGTTTTGTTCTTTTATATCCATTACACTTTTAAGAAAATTTTAAAAGACCTGGATGTCCTTTATTTTAGATTTAATACAAGGAAACCTTTTGTTGCTCCTCTGATCTTGCTTCTGGATTCTCAACCAAAACCAATGCTGAGATTAGAAAGAGGACCAAATCCAAGGATAACAAGTTTGAGTTCGATGAAAGCAATGCTCAGATCTTCAGGCTAATGCTCGATGATGCCCATCTTCAATCTCGCCT
The DNA here is from genome assembly GCF_031755915.1 of Ziziphus jujuba. Classification (NCBI taxonomy): domain Eukaryota; kingdom Viridiplantae; phylum Streptophyta; class Magnoliopsida; order Rosales; family Rhamnaceae; genus Ziziphus; species Ziziphus jujuba. Next base: position 6,891,400 of record NC_083383.1, on the reverse strand, counting down.
TTATTTCTTCGAGTATCAGAATGATTTTACCTTCTCGCTTATGGTTATTTCTTCTTTGCTGCTTCAGAAATACTTGAATGGTGGATCGGAAGAATCTGGGTCTTTAGCAAATGGTGGTTTTGTTCTGATTCTACTAGGATTTGTGGGTGTTTTTAAGTTTTTGACGTTGCTCGCCAAGGTTTCTTTGAAGATTTGCATCGAGGAGATCGGAGAAGCGATTGAGTGTTCTCTTTAGGGCTTTGGGAGCCATAGTTGGGAATATGGTTTGCTTCCTAATTTGTCCCTTGGTTCTGGATTTCAATTTTGGTCCACTTAATGGTTTTGGTAGATCTTCAATTGTTGTTTTAATGGGTTGCTTAGTTGGTTTTCTATTTATGCCTCCAACGAAGAGTGCCAAGGCGTTTTGGCTTGGAACTAATCAGTCCAGGTCTAATTTGGCAATGATTTCATGCAGATGGTTTGCTAAACTAATTCTATATGAAAATTATTTGGTGATTCTATTCACAGCAATTCTATGGATTAAACCTTTAACAGAAATGTTGGTCAACAAGAACATTGGTGATGGTAAAGATGTGCATTTGGTCAACAAAGTTGGACATTTAGAGAGATTGTTTGGAAGTGTAGGAATTTTGCCTTCCAATTTTGCTAAATTTAGGATTCGGTGTTTATTGCTTTTGGGTTTCCTGCAACTTGTTGCTTTGCGACCGAACTTGCAAATGTACTGGACCAAAGCTCTTTTGTCTTGGTACCAGAGGTTGCATGCTAGCAAAGTCCCTAATTGGGAATCTAGCAGGGCAAAATTTTTCCTTCACAATCATTTCTTATGTCTCGTAGTTTTGTAGTTTTTTGCACCTCCAATTTTGTTACTTGTCTTTCTAGGATTATCTCAACTTGATGGTAATTTCGTCGAAGATTACCAATTGGGTTGTGGTTTACTGCCTTGCTCTACTTTTCTTAAAGAAGCAGCTTTATTTTTGGCTTGGTGGGTTGTCTTTATTTGGGTTGTTTATACTTCTGTGACTCTTTTGCTGTTTCGTCGTGGCAATTTATATGTTTCTTGATGACTTTGGTCCTATAGCATTTTTTGGCCCCCATAAATCCCCTAATGTGTGTTAAATGCAACAACATGCAAAATATACTTTTTTTCAATGATCCTAAGGAGAAAAAATCCCAAAAGTTCTAAAAAAGTTTTCAAATTCGCACAAAAATTTGATTACCATAGGGCCTTCGGTAATTACTGATGAAACCTACGGTAATCATTTGTAGTGGTTGGAAAAATTACCGTAAGTTTCATTGGTAATTACCGAAACCCCTATAGTTATCACATTTTACCAATTTTTGGCCCCCTACAAGTCCCCTAATGTGTGTTAAATGCAACACCATGCAAAATATACATTCTTAAATGATCCTAAAGAGAAAAAACCTCAAAAGTTCTAAAAAAGTTCTCAAATTGGCACAAAAATTTGATTATCGTAGGGGCTTCGGTAATATTGATGAAACCTACGGTAATCAATTTGTAGTTGCTAGAAAACTTACTGTAGGTTTCATCGGTAATTACCGAAACCCTTATGGTAATCACATTTTACCAATTTTTTGGCCCCCACAAGTCCTCTAATGTGTGTTAAATGCAACAACATACAAAATATACATTCTTAAATGATCCTAGAGAGAAAAAACCACAAAATTTATGAAGAAGTTCTCAAATTGGCACAAAAATTTGATTACCATAGGGCCTTTGGTAATTACCGATGAAATCTACAGTAATCAATTTGTAATTGCTGGAAAAATTATTGTAGGTTTCATCGGTAATTACCGAAACCCTTATAATAATCACATTTTACCAATTTTTTGGCCCCCTACAAGTCCCCTAATGTGTTAAATGCAACAACATGTAAAACATACATTCTTAAATGATCCTAAAGGGGTTTTCTCAAAAAAAAAAAAAAAAAAATCCTAAAAAGAAAAAACCCCAAAAGTTCTCAAATTGTCCTAAAAATTTGATTACCGTAGGACCTTCGATAATTACTGATGAAACCTACGGTAATCAATTTGTAGTCGCTGGAAAAATTACCATAGATTTAATTGGTAATTACCGAAACCCTTATGATAATCACATTTTGCCAATTTTTTGGCCCCCACAAGTCCCCTAATGTGTGTTAAATGTAACAACATGCAAAATATACATTCTTAAATGATCTTATAGAGAAAAAATCCCAAAAGTTCTAAAAAAGTTATCAAATTGGCACAAAAATTTGATTACCGTAGGATCTTCGGTAATTACCGATGAAACATACGGTAATCAATTTGTAGTTGCTAGAAAAATTACCGTAGATTGTATCGGTAATTACCAAACCCCTATGGTAATCACATTTTACCAATTGTTTGGCCCCCACAAGTCCCCTAATGTGTGTTAAATGCAACATCATGCAAACTATACATTCTTAAATTATCCTAAAGAGAAAAAACCCCAAAAGTCCTGAAAAAGTTCTCAAATTGGCACAAAAATTTGATTACCGTAGGGGCTTCGGTAATTACCGATGAAACTTACGGTAATCAATTTGTAGTTGCTGGAAAAATTACCGTAGATTTCATCGGTAGTTATCGAAACCGCTATGGTAATCATATTTTACCAATCTTTTGGCCCCCATAAGACCCCTAATGTGTGTTAAATGCAACAACATGCAAAATATACATTACTAAAGTAATCATATTTTTCCATTTTTTATGGATTCTTTTGTTGAGGATCATTACTAAAGTTATATTTAGCTTCTATATTATTTATAAAAAATAATCGTGCATATATATATATATTTTATATTTTTTTTATGCTTAAATATAATTATATTAATAATTGTGGATGTACCTTATGAAAATATAACATATATTTTTAAAATGTTTATACTTTTTGACAAAAATATTAACAAATATTTTTTATTAAGATGCAGTTCGACTGGCATATGGTCTTGCTCCTCCAACCGACAATGAAGAAACTAAATTTTCCATTAAGAAACATGAAAAAGAAAAAAAAATTGCAAGTATTTGAATGTTACAAGGGCTATAGATGATTCAAGTAGCTCATATTAGAGTACAATTTCAAAAATGACCTAATCCTTTCTACTAAATTGAAAGCTAGAGTTCATAGATCCATGAAAATCATGTTGCACCGGAACCCTCTTAATCAACCTTTAAATAATTCACCTCATAATCAACCCCTTCCACATAGATATAGTCTGAATCGATTGAGGAGAAAGCAAGTCTAGTTATCTGCCATACCAATGAAAAAACATGTTATCTCCATGGTAGCATATAAAAGTCAAACAAACGTAAGAGAAAGAATTTTTGTAGCTTGAACAAAATAGTAGGAATTCAGTAACGTTAGCATGCAACCATTCACATTTTGGTATTTCCCTCAAGAATCACACTAATTTTCATTCCATTATAAAATAATTTAAAATCCATACAGGATACTCAAAGAAGCTTATGTATAATTGCAATTGAGAAGCACAGTAGAAATTAGAGATGGTGATATGTTGTACTCTAAAAATGAAGATTATGTTGCACTTTAACTTGTGTACGTCTATTTGGTCATTTCCATGAAAATAGGTGAAAGCTCCTTTCTCAGAGAGAGAGAGAGAGAGAGGTGAAGCTATTATTCAGTAATAGGCACCAATAAGGTGCAACTATCTGATAAGAGCTTTTCTACTGTTTTAGTTGCATTTATTAATATCAACAGAAATAAATATTAGTTTAACGTAAGTAACAAAGAAATGTTTAAATAAGGATTCTAGTAGACTTAAAGTCAAATTACTTGGTACTCTATTTTTATGTGAATATTTAACATAAATGATACCATTCATAAAGCTATGAGTACATGAGAAAATTCTCAACTCTTCAAACAATTATAAAAAGGATATCCCATAACAACTTTGTGATAATTACCTGATGCTTGATACATCCCCTATCTTTCCAATTTAACTAAAAAGTTCCCAAAAAACTTAACACCTGGCACCAATGGATATGTCCATCGCTGAATTATGTCCTTCCTAACAGTGTCGGAACTGCAGAAATTGTCAAGTCTAGCCGCATAGCTTGAATGAATTTCATGTGTGAATATTTGTAACCCATAATCTGAATGGATATACGGTTAAACTAAAATGAATATAAAGGTTGACATGTCCAAGAGGACAAAATGCATATTCACTTGACAAAAGGTACTAAACTACATATCAACAAAAAATATAAGAAATTTCTACCATGAATAAATCTTTATCCATATGCATTCTTATCCAACATAACTAGACAAGTTTATGGATAGCTAAGCATAGTCATGAAATAATTCTGCTATAGTCTATTCAAAGAGAGTTCCGTTACATTTTAAAACATAAAGTTGCAATAATACATGCACAATTCATGTTGGTAGAGGCACAAGCATCATGTATGTGTATCTATGCCTCCATTTATGTAATATAATATATAAGTATAAGATGGAAATGTAAATCTAGCTAAGAGTTTAATTTTTTTTTAACATAATAGATAGTTAATTTGAAATACATACATCATCAACAAGCAATCCCTTGACAAAATGGCCTCGTAGATGTTGGTGATCAAAATTGTTAGTAAAAAGGCTAAGAACCTGTGGGGAGCAGATGTCAATGTAGCAATCCTACAAATGAGAAACTTTGTAAGCATAGATTCAAGATTCAATCAGAATAAGAAATGACAAGCCCATGGAAAAAATATCAATGTCTATCATGCATACAAAGACCTTAACTCTAAAAGACATTTTGGTACATAAAACCATAGTAAAAGGAAGGAAGTGAACAAAAAAGAAATTGCTATCTTCCAATAATAGCATAGGACCCTCATATGTCCCAAGTCAACATAGCTTCCATTGTTATATTCCAATGAACCTAATAATATACTGTATAGGTCCACCAATCATATAGGCTTTAAAGAATAGATGGTAGTTTGTAGAACTATTGCTTATCACAAGGTACAGAAAATTAAAAGTAAAACAGCGGATATGACAAAATAGGAACCAGTATAAGATAGAGGTGCCAAAAACTAAATAGCTTAGTCATGAGTCATGACTACAAGAAAGAAAGTAGTGAAAAGGAAATTGAATAAACAATTACCTTAATATACAATCCAAATTGGGGAAAAAGAAAAATTCCCCATTATTTGCATCATACTAGAAGGATAAAGAAATATTGTGTTTATCCGCTTAGAATTTCAACCATTACTTATAAATATAACATAAGCAGCTAAACTGAACAATGTACATCACGTACCAGTACCTTTTTCATTCCACTCATATGTACTTATCAAAAATGGAAGGTGAAAATAATAATAATAATAATAATAATGGCAGAAAAAATAACTGAAGACTGAAAATTACCACATTTCCATACCATAGTAATAAGCAACCTAAAAACAACCAAATTGCTTTTGATGGAGAGATTTGAGGAATTAACCTATTTGTCGTTGTGTAGAGATATCAAAGTATTTTCAACAAGCAACAACTTCTCTAGATATAGGTCCTTTTGAATGGTCTGCCTTGTCCTCATAATACACAGATGCTTCGTATTTGGATCTATTGCCATAAACAGTTCACTGGTGCTAAGTCGAGAGTAAAGCACAATGTTAGAAGGCTTTACCATTTAATCACCATTGTCATTATTGCATTACTATCCCTTTTTCTTCACTCCTTATGTTCTAGAAGGGTCTATGTAAGTGACATGTTGCTTACAGTATTCCAAAGGACCTGCATGGTAGCATGGGCTGTTTCCCTAGTATTCTGAAGAGAGAATATGATGAAAACAAAGCATTAACTTGATTAAGTCATATTTCAAAATCATTAGCATACTAGATGTCAAACCAATTTTTTCTGAGATTGAGCTCTATTTACTGATTATTTTTTAAGTCAAATTTCCTGTATTGTCGATCTAACCTAACCCTTGACGTACTATCACTGATTTACTATATTAATAATTACTTTTTCATTGAACTTGAACATTATTAAAGGTATTCACCATCATTAACCATCTTAGACTTTCCAATAAAACACTGAAATCCCAAAGGCAATCAAGTTGAACAAGCATACCTTAAAACGAACTCATAGGTCTAATCCTCTAGCTTTGCAGGCTGATTAAGATCATAAAAAACAACATTAACAATAAATTTTCCAAAACTAAAACCATGCTTAACCAATCTAACTTTTGTCTAGACACTGAAGAAAATCCCTAGTGAAAAGCCTTGTTTTAGACCAAATTCAATATCATTAACTAAGAAAAATTAATATCTTTCGCTCAAAAATGCAACTTTAATATTTCAGAAAATTAACTTCGCTCCTCCCTTTTCCAAGATTTTCTTAGTGGCCAACAAAATTCTATAAATCAACAACAACAATTAAAAAAAAAAAAAGATGGAAAATTACTCACACTTGGTAGGATTAGGCTGTCTCGAATACTTCACCTAAAAATTTATCATAAAAACATACACAATCAAGAATTCATAAAACTTGATAAAACTAAAATGCTAAAGTTTTGCATTTTTAAAAAAAATTTTCGCTTTTTTTTTCCTTCTACCCAAAGTAAGAAAAGCAATAAAATTAAGAGAACAAGATGATAAATATAGTAGAATTGAATCTAAACATGACTGATTCCTCCTGCTGCGACTTCTAAAATAAACTTCCACCTGCCAAGTCCCAATGACAAAAGCTAAGCGAGGGTTCTGACTATAGGATTCTAATTGTATTTTTCTATTTTGAAGATTTCTTGAAAAATCCAACAAAAAGTAAACCATTAAAAGCAGACTCAGAAGAAGAGGAGGAGGAAGGTTGTAGATCTGGTCGTTGACCAGGTAGACGCTAAAGGGGGCGACTCCAAGGCTAAATCCTGGAAAAGTATGGCAGAGCTGATTGCTGAGCCTAGGATACTTCCTCCACTCATCTCTCCTCTCGAAGAACTCTCCAGTAGTTACTTCACCATTCTCTCTTACTTTCTCTTCCTCTTTTCTTTGTGCTTTTCACGTATATTTTTTCCTTTTGATATTTGAAAAGGATGGTTTGAGAATACTAAAAAAACAGAGGGTAAAACAAAAAACCTCAAAAGGAGATGGGTATATTTCATTAAAGGCTTTCAAACTGGAATATCGGGTTAAATTTTCCCTCATTATATGACCATTTTTATGTAACCCCAGGGTCTCTTAAAAGTCCCCATAATAGGTAGTGGAGAGTTCGTTTTAAAAAGGGGAATTTAGCCCAATGTCCTTATTTTAAAGGGCTTAATGAAAAATATCCCTTTTCTTTAAATCTTTTTTATATACCCACATTTTTTTCAATATTCCAACTATATCCTTATCTTATAAATCACGTACAATTTCTTTCTTCCTCTTACCAGTATCCCTTCTACCACATTTCGTATCTAATTTCCCTCCCCTACCCCTCTCTCTCTCTCTCTATATATATATATATATTTCTTATCTATTTTTTTGTTATTTTATTTGATATTTCTTTTGCTCCATTCCATTTCCTTCCTTCTTCTCCACATGATTCTTTTCCCTCTCACTCTCTCTTTCTCTAGGATCCTTTTCCCTCTTACAATAGGAGCTCTTAAATTCTGCCAACAACTTCTTCCCTCTCCCGACGACCTTTCTTTCTCATCTTCGCAGCTTCGGTTATCTACAGAACTTATTAGTAGGGCAAACGGTGATCGGAACCTATGCCATGTCAACACAACCCCTTTTTGTAATCTTCCCTCAAACCTATCCTCACTCACGATACGTGTTCTTAGGGAAGATAACAAACTAACCACAGTAGGTAAGCATTGCCCTTTCTCTCTTCATCCCTTTTCGACCTTTTTCGATTTAGAAATTCTAGTCTAGTTTATACTTTGAATGCATGAATAAGGAGATAGTATTATGTTTTAGAATTCCATCATTATCATTAAGCTATTAACTAGAACATGTTTTTTGCCAATGGTTATATGGAAAGCTCTGGTGCGGCAGAGGTGAGGATTTTTCTTCTAGAAGTTTAGCATGTCATTCTTTACAATGACCCACTAACAAAATTTTTCATTAAATGTTAAAAAGTTAACCAAGTCTTTTTTCATTAGTTTTCGTTAGATTATCACTTTGGACTTGGACTTCCTATTAATTTATGCTGGCACTTCGGACCTAGACTTCATCAGTGGATATGTTTCATAAGAGGGTCCTATAGATTTGGTAGCTAATTTTCTTCTGTTCTAGTGTTTAATTGGCCAAATTTCATATTCATTATGTGCTTTTTTTTTTATATTTTCTTTTTAATGCTCATTCTTGATGTGATTTATTGAACAAGCTATGGGTACTTCAAAGAGGCATAATGAATTAAAGAAATTATTTTCCTTATAAAGTGGATACACTAGTCAAACAGAAGAAGAATTTATGAAAGAACTAAAACCCTAAGCAGCCTTACAAGACAATACATTTTTCATTGTTGTTATTATGATAATAAGTGTTATTTATTAAATCTGATTTCCATGTTCTATGAGGTTTTTGTGTTCCTCAAAAGGTGTCATTTACATATATTCTATACAGGGGAAAGATGGGCGCATCACTTCATAGGTCTTCAAAAGGACAGGCAAAATATTAAAACCTCCATACCTTATGGTAAAATTTGTTTTCAAAATCTTTTTATTTTGCTTTTATCTTGTGAATACACTTATTTATATGGTGAAAACTGACATTAACTTTTGTAGCTTGTGCATGTATGTTTCATTCTAATATAAAGAGAAGTCTCCCTCTTATTTTGTACATGTTCATTCTAATAACTTTTGCAGCCATTTTTTGGCATGTTTGGACATGGAGGACCTATTGCATCTACGCATTTAGGTAGGTATGAGTTGCTTAATTTGTGTCCTCATTTTGATTAAATATTTCTAAATGTTTAGTTTTACCTTTTTCATTTCTTTGCCCTATTCTAGGCATGCTCTTGTTTCTTCGAAGACAAAGAATTCCAAGAAGAATGCTTGATGCAATGTCTTGAAGTAACACATCCGAATACATTTTTCTAGTTGAGTTGTTGAAGAACTTTTTATTTTTCCTTTTTTACTTAATCATGCTTTCCTATTGTCTGATAATATTAATTTTAAAAGTCAAGATGTTCATCCTTTTTGTTGATTGATAATTTAAGTTTCTTCCAATGAGTTATGGATGCATTACACTTTATGTGATTAAAAATAACCTCAATACATTGTCTTCTGAGGTTCCTACATAAGCTACTATAATAGGCTACTGCACAAAATATCATATGCACCATTGTGGTATATATTCGTACATAGGCATAACAACATTATTATTTTTGTGAAATGATACTTTTTTAAGTTCTTTTTCTTTCTGTCCCCCAAATTCATATTTATCTGTATAATCTTGTCTACTTTTAAATAAAAAGATTTGACATTAGCAGGAAGGTTGAGTGAAATCCTTTAATGAGCACATAGAAGAAGGAATTAAGCATATAACCTTGAAGAACTATACAAGAAAATTTATGTTATTGTCTGTGCTGATCCCACAATGAAGAAATCCAATAAGGAACCACCCAAAGGCATTATAAACGTTTATGGTACACTTCCCTGTCACCTTTTTGATTAAAAATTCAAAACCCACCACTTATTGGTGGAACATTTTCTCAAGACTTTACAATTTTTTATTCCTATTTCATTTTTTGGTTACAACCCCATTTTAGGTCAATCTCAAGGAGAGGAGCATCTTCAATATAGATGCGGGAGATGCAAATAGATTAGTCACAACAGCCGATCATGCTCGGCCGCCGTACCTCTTGATAGCACTACCAACCAATAGCATTATTCAATTGAAGGACCATAAATTGCTCTATGCTATATTAAGATAATGCAGCCATGTTATGCGGTATGCATGTGTTATGCAATGTAGTAAGGAATGCAATTAGTAGCTCAATCGCTAACATGCTTTTTGACATAATAGACATTGGTTTTATGTGTTGTTTTGTTGGCAAAGTCATATGTTGTATTGTGTTTTTAAAATTTCATTCTGTATTCAGTTTTACATAGGTTTCTTACTGTTTCATGAATGTTATTCCTACCCAATGGTAATTACCGATGCATCGTTGGTAATTGACATTTGTCCACCGTCGTAAAAGAATCACCACAATTCCATCCGACAACTTCAATCGTGCGTGTTTCCACCAAGAACATGCTAAATCTAGCTTTATTAATGATAACTGTTGACAAAGTAAAAGAAAAAACAACATTAATAAGTGAAAGCATTCAATTTGTAGTTGCTGGAAAAATTACCATAGGTTTCATCTGTAATTACCGAAACCCCTATGGTAATCACATTTTACGAATTTTTTGCCCCCCACAAGTCCCCTAATGTGTGTTAAATGCAAAAACATGCAAACTATACATTCTTCAATGATCCTAAAGAGAAAAAACCCCAAAAGTTTTGAAAAAGTTCTTAAATTGGCATAAAAATTTGATTACCGTAGGGCCTTCGGTAATTACCGATAAAACCTATGGTAATCAATTTGTAGTTGCTGGAAAAATTACCGTAAGTTTCATTGGTAATTACCGAAACTCCTATGGTAATCACATTTTACCAATTTTTTGGCCCCCATAAGTCCCCTAATATATATTAAATGTAAAAACATGCAAAATATACATTTTTCAATGATCCTAAAAAAAAAAAAAAAAAAACTCAAAAAATTCTGAAAAAGTTCTCAAATTGGCACAAAAATTTGAGTACCATAGGCCTTCGAAAATTACAGATGAAACCTACGGTAATCAATTTGTAGTTGCTAGAAAAATTACTATAGGTTTCATCGGTAATTACTAAAACCCCTATGGTTATCACATTTTATGAATGTTTTGGCCCCCATAAGTCCCTCAATATGTGTTAAATGCAACAACATACAAAATATACATTTTTCAATAATTCTCAGGAGAAAAAACCCCAAAAGTTCTAAAAATATTTCTCAAATTGGCACAAAAATTTGATTACCATAGGGCCTTCGGTAATTACCGATGAAACCTACGGTAATCAATTTGTAGTTGTTGGAAAAATTACCGTAGGTTTCATCGGTAGTTACCGAAACCCTTATGGTTATCACATTTTATCAATTTTTTGGTCCCCACAAGTTCCCTAATGTGTGTTAAATGCAACAACATGCAAAATATACATTCTTCAATGATCCTAAGGAGAAAAAACCCCAAAAGTTCTGAAAAAGTTCTCAAATTGGCACAAAAAGTGGCCTAACATTGTTTGATCTAATGAGACAGAAAGAGATATATATCTTGTATAGAGTGTTGAGCCTCTACTCATGCCCACTTGCCCAGGCTCAATATAAAATTAATTGGTTCTGGATGGAAACCTTTCTAGGACCAAGATAAGTGTGCTTGGGCAAAGGCTGTAAACTCTCTACAAATGGTATTGTCTGGTGGATGGATAATGAATTGAACGGTGGTAGGCCATATGGTGATCTGGATGAAGGAAAATTCTATGATTGACTGTCAAAACTTGATGATGGAAATTTGTGCAAATGTGGAGACTCCTTAATAAACCATGTACAACTTCTCTCTCTCTAACCAATGTCCCACCTCCCACACTTCAAATCCAATTTTCCTCTTTCTCTTACTAGTAACCCTTTTGTTTAACAGCTTTGCCCCAATTATTTTCAGCTGTCAACTTTGTAAAAATAGAGGCTCGCATGGTGAAGAACAAGAAGAAGACGAGATATTGGAAGTTTCCAAAACTCTTGGGTTAATAGAGGCAAGTGTGGCACATGCTTCCTTATCCCATGTGACCTTACTCTATACACACTCTTCTTTTGCTCTTCCTTCTACAAGAGTTGTCAAACTTGCTATTGGCTTTGCTTCGGCATTTTCTCTCTGTTTATCTTTGAGATTCTTCAATGGTGTCCACTTTCGTCTCACTTCCAAGAGCTTTAATATGCAAACCCAACTCTCCTTCTTTCTCTAACCAGTGATTATTATTTGGTAATAAGCATTTGAAAATTATTGCCTTTGAATTTTTGGTTTACTTATCATTTATGTTTGACTGGCTTGTTTGCTGTGGATAGGCTCAAAAAGAAACTCACTAAGAATCTCTGCAATTTCTAAGAAATGGAACCTACTAAGATATCTTTCTTTTTTATTTAGTGGAATACAGGATGCACGAGGAATTAAAATTAGGATATGGAAATTATTTATAATTTTTTTAAGGTGAGAATGGGTATTAAAGGGTAAAATAAAAAAGATCCAGAAAGTATGGGTAAATATCCTTAATCATCTTTATAAAAAGGTATTGGACCAAATTTTCCTTTTAGAAAGGGGAATTTGGCCCTTTACCCTCCTTGGTAGGGCGTTAACGAAATATACCCCTCTTCTTTCATTTTTTTTTTTAACCTTTTAATATCAATTATAACTTTAAAATAATTTCAAAAGACATCCATATTCTCTTACATTAATTTCCAATCTATTTCCACGAAAAACCTTTACTTCATCCCATCCTATATGATATCCCACACCACGAAAAACCCTTTTAACTTTTCAACCTAAAAAACAAAAAACCACTTTTTTTTTTTATTTTTTTAATCCACTTATAAGCATCATCAGGTAATTTTTTTTTGTTTATTGCCGTGTGTGATGTATATATATTGTGGATTTCATATTTACATCAAATACTTGGAATTTTAAGAATATATAATATTTCTTGAGTACAATGTGATATGTTTAGGAGTGTGAATCGCTTTATTGATGTTTAAAACCGGTTAAAAATTTAAAATTTATGTTAGATTAAGATTTTTATATGGAAGTTATTAAAATCTAAGTTTTAGGATAGATTGACACTGGGTATCAGTAGGAAATGAAGAGACGAAAAAAAGGGGACCGGTTTGGTCTGAAACGTTGGCTGGAGGTGGGAGAAAATTTTGGGTTGGAATTTGGGTACGAGACCCAGTTCGGGCAGGTTTGGGTCGACCGGTCGGAGGTTGAAGGAGAAGCGAACGACTTGTCATCTGTTACGAACGACATGTCGTTCGGTCGGCAGCCATACAACACATCGTCATATTAAGATGACATGTTGTTAATTAGAAACGTCGTGTCATTTTTGTGCGTGTGTGAGGGACCACTTGCCGTTCGCTGACGTAGCCCTTTTTAAAAAAAAAAAAAAAAGAGTTTTGGGGTTCAAAAGGAGAAAAAAATATGGAGTTGATTAAGGTTTATAGTTTGGCACAATCTTAAAAATTAAAACTGATATAAATTAATTTTGGAAGTGATAAAAAATGTGGAATTGGTTGGATAAAATAAATGTGTTTGATCAAATTTTATGTTATTTTAAGTTGTTTATACGTAGTTATATATATATATATACACACATATATATACACTTTAAATGTAGATGAAAATGAGCAGCATTGGCAATTTAAATTGAAATGGTTATTTTGTATTGTTTAGAATTATATAAATTATGTATTTGTAATTTAGGATTATGGTTATTTATATATGCATACATAGTTGACTATGTGGCTAAAGGTAGTTAAAAAGTTATTAATATTGTCAAGTTACATTTATAGGTTGTATTTTATAATGGCACCAAAAAGGAATTTGCGATCTCAATCGAAGAAGGGAGTTAAGAAGATGCAAACTAAGAGACACGGTGGCAGCATCTTAGCACCTGACTCTAAGCGTCGACGAACTACTAGGCAGCAATCCAAAGCTGAGAAAGAAACCACCAAACTTCCAGGGCACGTTCCACTCTCCTCTTCCCCATCTGAGATGGTAAGTTTTATATTCATTTATGTAGCTTGGTGTGGTAAGTGATGATAGATCTGTCGGTATTTATTCATGAATGTGAATACTTGAGAAAAACTTCACCCGATGGCCATCGGTAATTGCTGATAGGCCATCGGGATTTTTTTTAGTTCATTGTAGGTTGATTACCAATGGTTTCATCAGTAATTACCACTAGTGAAAAAATGTGAACCCATATGTCTTAACATTTGGTTGAAAATTATTATTATCAAGGTAGGGTGGAAAAATAGGGTATGATTAAATGGTTGACTTTTGTTCCATTTATGTAATTCATTTTGCAGGCCAATGACGCTCCAAAGGAACGGATCTTTCAGAATGCTGATATATTTAAAGTTAGGGCACATTCACTCGGGAATCCAATAGAAGCGAATGAAGTAATTACAAGTGTCCTCACAAGTGAGCAGCTGGAAAAGTATAGACAAACATGTTTTGGACACTTACTTAACATGAAGAACCTCAAGTTCTCTGGTCATCTAGTGCATCACTTGTTTTGCAGACGAATTGTGTCCAAAGATCCAGAAGTACTGGAGTTTAACTTCGGCGGATCTGGAGTGCGGTTTACGAAGTGGGAATTTGCACTAATTAGCAACTTAAAGTTTTGTAGGTGCCCTTCCATATATGATATGCTAAATCCAAAAGGAAATGAGCTGCGCACGAGGTTGCTAAAAGACATGACTGACTTGAAACCGCCCGAACTGGCTCGAATATTCAAGGGTACACATTATGTGGATGATTGGGATGCTGTAAGAATTACATTACTATATTTCTTAGTTCATGGTGTACTCAGAATTGATCCGAGGGTTCAAATAAATAGAAAATTCATTGATTTGGTTGCTGATATGGAGGTATTTAATTCCTACCCTTGGGGCTTTTTGAGCTACAAGGAGACGATTGACTCATTGCACAATGCATTCCACCATAGAGGACGAGGAGTAAAGAATAAATCACAGTCGTATGATCTAAAAAGTTTTCCATTGGTGTTTCAGGTACGGTAATATATTTAATACATGTAGTGTTTACTTAAAAATTATATTTACTAACCTATAATTTATATTTTGTAGGTGTGGGGATTTGAAGCAATCTCTGATTTCGGTAACCATTTTTGTGAGTGGCGGGAAACTCGTTGTCCGAGGATCCTTGGATGGCATGCCACAAGTCAACCAAGCCATTTTGCTATCCATTATTGGTTCACCTCAAATAGCAAGGTGAGGCAAATTTATTTAAACTATATGGTACGACTACATTCAAGTTACATTACCAATGTCCAGTTTCCAAATTTACTTTTTTTTTTTCCTTTTTTTCATTTCATGTAGTATGTTGCGCACTGGAGGTTAGACGCTACCTATGAGGAGAAGACTATGGATTACTGGCGAACAATAGTAGTGAACATACATAAAGTTCGCTATACGACACCACCACTTGTAGCACTAATAGCCACCGTTGGTGCTAAAGATGCATCCAAAGCTGAGGAGCATTCTAGTGTCCTTCTAGATGCTAATTTTAGGTATACAATTGTTACTTGCATGCAAATTTGCATTTCATATGTTGTACTAATATATATTGACTTATGTTTTGGATATTGATATTGATTAGCTTGCTTGCTTGGAGGCAAAATTTGATGAATTAAAGAAATTTGTGGATGATTGTCATCACGAAGTGAAGTTAGAGATGGCATCGTTAAGGAAGATGCTTAGTTCTGTTATTAACCAACTAAAGCATCAGGTATCATTTAGACAACATAGTATACTTTAGCATTTCAGCATTATTAAATTATATATTGTAATTCAATAATTACTTGTTGTTAGTTTTTGGGAACTGCAAAATAACCACTGTGTTTTGCAGGCCGAACATCATATGCACACCCATTCACCATCATCTTCGGTGCGACCATTATCCCCTCTGGCACCGTCATTCGGAAAGCAAGCCGAAGAATTTTATGCACCCATAGACAGTTCCAATGGTAGGAAGGAGGATGACGATTGTACAAAACCGTAACACCCCGTCCCAAAGTACAACAGAAGTGTTCCAACTTTGACGGAGGTTGACCGTTGACCGTTGACTTTGACTTTGACCAAGGGATCAAAAGTTGACTTTTTGTTCCGATTGGAATTCTAGGTTGACTGAGGTACCGTTACGAATTACACATTGGCACGAGTTCGTAGACTAGTAGCACGTTGAAAACGGAGCTACAGTTTGAAAGTTATGAACAAAACAAGTTGAGGTCCAAACTGTCCAAGGGGTGCCGCAGTTGACTTTTTATTCATGTAAAGTTGAGCTTTGACTCATGCATGGTTGTGAAGTACTAGTCGATACGAGTCCGTATACTAGCGGCACGTCTGATTTGGACATTTGGTTTGAAAGTTATGGACCTGTAGAGTTTTTCAAATACTGTATTATTTTAATATTATTTTTTAAACGTGTAACGATGTGCCATGTGTGACTTAATAAATCTGACCATGTGTCACCATGGTGAGATGCCACATGTCAACCGTGTTTAATATCATATTATTTTATTGATATTTTATATAATAATATTATTTTTAATATTATTTAATTAAATTATTTTATTTTCTTTTATTTCTTTTTCTTTTCTTTTTCTTTTTTTTTCTTTTCCCCCACGTGGGAAAAAAGGCCAGGGTCCCGTTCTCCTTCTTCTTCTTCTTCTTCTTCTTCCTTCTTCTTCTTTTCTTCTTCCTTTCCCTTCCTTTCTCCCTCTCGGGTCTTGCCGTATTTTTTAATTCCGGCCACCACCTTGCTACACGCGCTAGCCAGTGATGAGCGGAGGGAGAAGGCGAGCTCGGCCGCAAAATTTCACGGTCACCGGCCGCCGGACGCGCCCAGATCGGGCCGGAGAAGCCGCCGGCCGGAAATTTTCTCTCTCCTCTTTTCTTGTGCTTTTCGGCCAGCCCAGTCCAAATTGCCACCCCTTTCCCTTTATTTTGGGTCCTCTGAGTTCAATTATGGCCTCCAATTTCCAAAATTCGAAGTGGTTTGTGAGATGCGAAGGAATCAAGACCAGCCGAAGCTTTCTGGCCAAATTCCGGCCACCACCGGCGGAATTGGGGTCGATGGAGATCGGTAATGCGATCCTCGTTCCACAAGCTTCGATTCGGTATATTTCGACAATTTTGGTTCACGTTTGTGTTTAACCCCCCGGGTACCGGGTATTATTTACCCGAATAAAATATTAATTTATTTGACTGTGTGTGAATTGTGTTCTAGGAGCACGGGTGAATCATGGAATTGATCCCATGGTGGATCATGGTTTAATTGCGTGCTCCAGGTGAGTGACCCACCTTTAAAAATATTTTTGGGGTAATTAATTATATTTATGTCGTGTTAATTTGATATCTGGAATTTATGCTCATGTGGTGTATTTTAAATATAATCGGAAAAAAATATTATTTTATATATATATTTACCCATTGGTGCTAAACGGAAATTTGGGGTCATTAAGAAATTCCCGATTATTATTTTATTGTGATTAAATGGTATTTACTACACATGAGCAAGTCTTTTCAGTAATTAATTGTGTTTGGATTTTATATTATTTTTGGACATAATTGGTTTGAATATTTTAAGAAAATTATTTGTTTAAATTGGTGGTTTTGAATTTTATAATTATGCCCGTGGTATATTGTTTGTTGAACCCCGTATTACGAGAAAAATTATTGTTTTACTGTTATCAATGTTTTCGTTCCGGGTTATTAAACGAAAATATGTGGGATGGTAAATGTGAAAATTGGTATATTTTCCACGGTAATTTTGGAAAAAAAGGTACGGTTATAATTAATTTAATAATTATTTTAGACGCACTCATATAGTATTGGTGTTCTGGTGTATGTATATGGTTAGCGCACAAGTATTATGTCTCCCGTGGGTTGCCATTGGACCGTGGGCAGGCAAGTTTGATATAGTGCACATAGCCGCCCCCCTCCTTGGCCAGGATGACGGTTTCAGCAGTGGTACTGTCGGGACGCCGAAGTGCCGTTTGCAAGTTTCTCTCTTTAATCTCCCCGCCATTCGGTGCTCGGGACGCTGGGTATCGGAGGGCATCACTGGTATATGGTGTGGTGCGTCAAGTACAAATTTTTCAGATAGAAATTTCAAACCCCAAAGAGTACAAGAATTATTTATTATAATTTATTACATTTTATTTATATTTTGGGTATTTATTTATTTGTTGTTCATTAAATTATTTGATCCCTTGGTTTTCGGGAAATACGAATATCGGGTTTTGTGAAAAGGTTTTTAAAAGGGGAACATTTCCAACGGAGTGAATAGTGAGGGTTTTGAGAGAAAGTATTACCTTCAAATGTTTATTTATTTATTTATTTAATTGTTGATATTAATTAAATTTCTTTATTCGTATAGTATTATTATTAAAAGTGTTCAGTAGATAGGGTCACTCACTGAGATGATTAGCATCTCAAGTTTTTAAATTCCATTCCCCTAGGTCCAGGTTGGGAGACGTTGATTGTCCGGGGCGAGCCCAACGTCTCAGTTCGTTGCCGAAAGTCCAAGAAGTATTTCTTCCCTTTTTCCTATCCATCTTGTATTACTTCTTTATCTGTCATTGTATAAATTCCATATTTATCTGTATAATGCTCTGTATACTGTATTGGACATATAGTTATTATTTATGCACTGATTTACTATTTTTCTTTGGAGTGCTGTAAAGTTGTGGAATCAAGTTGTAGTATTGTGGGAGGAATAAGGGGATGAATTTTAGAAGTGTGTTTTCAGTGCAGGAAATTTTTGGTTAGTCCTACCCTTAGGGGAGGTGCTGCCGGTTTTTCCGTTGGAAGGTTCGGTGGTATTTCCCTAGGATCAGGGCTTGTCTAGGGTTCCAGGGAGGAATCTTGGATGGGTCCTGACAAAACCGTTCGAGCCTATCGTACCTGGAGGAGCCTATGTGGAGGATTCCTGGGCTTTGGTGCCATATCGGCCTTTACATTTAGGGTGAGATATCAGTGCTTCAACTAACAGTCCATATCATGACCAATTAGCTGAGAGTGAGGTGGAGGCTTAGATGCATAAAGTTGGTGATAAAAGCCGATTCGGTAGAGTTTACCACCAGTCACATCATGTCATCTCTCCTTACACCGACCCGTGTAAGAAAAAGGTCAAATTTAATCTTAATCGACATATTGATGCATCGAAGGAGAGGGCATTTAATGAGTGGTATAGGGTGGCACCGAATGGAGCGACTATGTGTACATCTTATATGACGATGGGGAAGAAATTTTTTGCTGAGTTACTTACCCCTGCAAGATGGTTAAGTTCTGATGTAAGTTATATACTTTACTTCCATGTAAATTCATTCTGTTCGTACGTTTGGAATGATGTTTTATTTATCACCTCACATTTTTTTTTTTCCTTTAATGTTTTTTGCAGCATATTGACGCTATTTTGTATTTCATAGAAAATGGCAGTTTGAGAATGAGAAGATGTTCACCCACAACTGTGCCATATTAGACATGTTATTTTGGGTAAGAAGATGGGATGTTACTGCGTTGCTTAATGTTATATTGATGACATTTTGTATTGTATCTATTTAATTATTTGGCAGTCATCCATCAAAGGCCGTTATCCCATATGGGAGGCATCTCGAAGCACATATTCATGTGATTCGACACTTCATAGCTATGTGCGTGGGAAGTGACCCAAACTTAGCGTGCCATGGTGGAGATGTGATTATGTAAGTCTATACATATATTTAAAAAAATTCTGACTAAGTTTCCCAATTTGTGGATAATGACGTTACGTTCTGATTTTCAAGTGTACATCCCTGTCAACAATGGAGGTGCCCATTGGTTGGCAGCATGTGTGGATTTGAAGGCTCGACATATTGATTTATACGATCCAAATATGGGAAATAAATATGTCCAGAATAAAGAGTTGGACAATGCGAAATGCCTTAAGTATATGCTGCCTTACCTATTGAGGGATGGGGGATATTACGAGAAGAATCTGGAAGTGCTTCCCACTTTAGAGCCATTCACGATGACCATGATCAAGGTTGCACCCTGCCAAGATAACGGGTATGAATGTGTTGTCATTTCAAACCACTTCTATTGCTGCTGTTTAATTGTGCTTACGTGTGGAAATTCACGTGGTTGGTTTTCATTAATGCTATTCTGCAGGGGTGATTGTGGTGTCTTCGCTTTGAAATCTATCGAATACAAGAGCAGTAAGGAGAACCTTTTATTTGGCCTGGAAGACATTAGCATGTTTAGAAAAAAATATGCTGTTGACTTGTGCTTTAATAAATTTTCAATGTAGATCGCATGTTTAATATTATGACATCCTATATTAATGGTATCTTAATATGCAGAATCTACTTTAATAATGATAACCGTTGACAAAATAAGAGAAAAGAAGACCCTTGGTAGTGATAAAAATTCAAACAAAGATGATTACCGATACATTTTCGGTAACATCAATTCACATATTTGTTTACTCCAAAGAGTCCACTAATGCGTGTTTTCAGCAACAACATGCAAAATATACATTCATCATTGACCCTAAACAAAAAAAACCTCAAAAGGCTAGAAAAAGTTCTCAAATTGGCAAAAAAATTTGATTATCGTAGGTTTCATCTGTAATTACCGAAATCCCAGTGGTAATCGCATTTTATCAATTTTTTGGCCCCCAAAAGTCCCCTAATGAGTGTCAAATGCAACAACATCCAAAACATATGTTCTTCAATTCTAAGGAGAAAAAATCCCAAACATTAGGAAAAAGTTCTCAAATTGGCAAAAAATACTTGATTACCGTAGGGCCTTCGGTAATTACGGATGAAACCTACGGTAATCCGTTTAAACTGGCTAGAAAATTTACCAAAGATTTCATCGGTAATTACCGAAGGCTCTACGGTACATTTGACAACTTTTTTGGCCCCTACAAGTCTCCTAATGTGTGTTAAATGCAAAAACATACAAAATATATATTCTTCAATGATTCTAAGGAGAAAAAACCCCAAACATTAGGAAAAAAATTTCAAATTGGCAACAAAACTTGATTACCGTAGGGATTTCAGTAATTACAGAAGGCCCTACGGTAATCACATTTGACAACTTTTTTGGTCCCCATAAGTCCCTTAATGTGTGTTAAATCCAACAAAATGCAAAATATACTTTTTTCAATGATCCTAAGGAGAAAAAACTCCAAAAGTTCTGAAAAATATCTCAAATTAGCAAAAAAACTTGATTGCCGTAGGGCCTTCGGTAATTACTGATGAAACCTATGGTAATCAATTTAAACTTGCTAGAAAAATTATCGAAAGTTTCATCGGTAATTACTGAGGCCCTACGGTAATCACATTTGACAACCTTTTTGGCCCCCACAAGTCCCTTAATGTCTGTTAAATGGAACACAAGCAAAATATACTTTCTTCAATGATCCTAAGGAGAAAAAACCCCAAAAGTTTTGAAAAAATTCTCATATTGGCACAAAATTTTGATTATCATAGGGCCTTCGATAATTACCGATGAAACCATTGGTAATATTTCCAGAAAGTATAAATCTATTACCGTAGGTTTCATCGGTAATTATCGAAGGCCCTACGATAATCAAGTTTTTTTGCCAATTTGAGGACTTTTTCATAACGTTTGGGGTCTTTTCTCCTTGGTATCATTGAAAAATATATATTTTGCATGTTGTTGCATTTAACACACATTAAAGGACTTGTGGGGGCCAAAAAAGTTGTCAAATGTGATTACTGTAAGGTCTTCGGTAATTACCAATGCAACCTTCGATAATTTTTCCAGCAAGTTTAAACTGATTACCATAGGTTTCATCGGTAATTATCGAAGGCCTATGGTAATCAAGTTTTTTTGCCAATTTGAGAACTTTTTCAGAATTTTTGGGGTTTTTTCTCCTTAGGATCATTGAAGAAAGTATATTTTGCATGTTTTTGCATTTAACACACATTAGGGGACTTATAGGGGCCAAAAAAGTTGTCAAATGTGATTACCATAAGGCATTCGGTAATTACCGATGAAAGCTTCGGTAAATGTTCCAGCAAGTTTAAACTGATTACAGTAGGTTTCATCGGTAATTATCGAAGACCCTATGGTAATCAAATTTTTGTTCCAATTTGAGAACTGTTTTAGAACTTTTTGGAGTTTTTTCTCTTTAGGATCATTGAAAAATGTATATTTTGCATGTTTTTGCATTTAACACACATTAGGGGACTTGCGGGGGCCAAAAAATTGGTAAAATGTGATTACCATAGGGATTTCAGTAATTACTGATGAAACCTACGGTAATTTTTACAGCAACTACAAATTGAATTCTTTCACTTATTAATGTTATTTTTTCTCTTACTTTGTCAAAAATTATCATTAATAAAGCTAGATTTAGCATATTCTCGGTGGAAACACACACGATTGAAGTTGTCGGATGGAATTGTGGTGATTTTTTTACAACGGTGGACAAATGTCAATTACCGACGAGGCATCGGTAATTACCATTGGGTAGTAATAGCATCCATGAAATAGAAAGAAACCTACAAAAAACTGAACACAGAATGATATTTTAAAAACACAATATGACGGATGACTTTGCCAACAAAGCAACACATAAAACCAACATCTATTATGCCAAAACACATGTTAGTGGTTGAGCTACTAATTGCATTCCCTACTACATTGCATAACACACGAATACCGCATAACATGCCCCCATTGGCTTAATATAGTATAAAACAATTTATGGTCCTTCAGTTGAATGGTGCTGTTGGTTGGTAGTGCGATCAAGAGGTACGGCGGCCGAGCATGATTGGCTGCTTTGACCAATCTATTTGCATCTCCTGCATCTATATTGAAGATGCTCCTCTCCTTGAGATTTAATCCTCTTCTTTTTTGGTCTTCCTGACTGTTTGCCAATCTTAGGTGGAAGTACAAGCTGGTTTATGACATCATCTCGAGCATGCCACTGACGTTTATCTCCAAGTGGATATATGGTTTCTGAATATGCGTCACAAAGTGAGTCAATTTAGTAATGCACTGAGCAAAGGATATATGGAGAAATATTTTGATGCTTACATGCTTCAATTGCATGGACATAAGGAAATCCATCAATGTCGAATTCCTTGCATGAACATGTCTTATTTTCTAAGTTGACTACTCCAACGAACATGCCATAGCCAACAATTTGAAACTCGTATGAGTTCAATGGAATAACATGTAAGCCTTTGCCATTATTTGAGCGCTCTTCCATGATATTTTCCAACCAATTAGTAACAAGCGTTTGCATTGCAGCTGCGTTATTTCGATGTGATACCCTTTGTTGATTAATTCTTCAATCATGTCTGCAAACAAAACAGCTCAAAAACATTGCAAACTCTAGTATTGCCTTTCCACCTTATGATAATTATAGCAGACCATGCCTTCTAACGCAAGGGAAAAAAACTGCTAAATTATAACAAATTCAATATAATATCAACCAATATAATATTAAACACAGTAATCACATAATAAAAGCATTAAAAGTTAACTAAAGACTGTAATTGTGGATATTTAGATATCATAAAACATCAACAGCAAGTAGACTTCTCATATAAAACATTTAATATGTCCCCAAGAAGATAATAATCATCAAATGCAGCTCCTACCATGGACCTACCAATAATCCAAACCACAACAGCTGTGGTCCTTAAAATTTTGAATAGAAACCTAAAGTGAAAGAGCTTCATGATATCATAATATGCTGACAACACAAATACAATTGAGTGAATAATCTTCCACCAGTTCCTTTCACCCTAAAGAGAAAAAAGTTCATCCCACATAACAAATAGCAGGGAGGACTGAGCATTTCTTAAAAATTAACAATGTTTCAGAACATGTGACAAATAAATTGCTTAATTTTTAAAATCCTAAAAACTAGTTATTAAGTGCACAGGAGAAAAAAGGTTCTTAGATAAAGGTGGAAATTCTGTGGTTCGGTAAAATAAAGTAGAAAGCTAAAGCATAGATATTAATTTGAACATTGTTATACAGATAATGAGGATCCATTAATAGTTCCAACCAAGTCAGAGATCAAAATGCCAACTCCCTATGTGTAGAATGTACAAATATACAACAATGAAAGGAACTCAATGTTGACCTTAATTTGACGGTCAGCAAATATGAACTGAACAAGAAGAATATAGGTAATAATACTATTGCACTACTTTGACCAATATAGGAACCAAATGGACCTCCAAAATTCAGAACATCTAAATTTTTTAGTCTGGCTAATGATGAAATGAGGAATAGCAACATCTAAATTTTGAAGTGCATGTAAATGTTGATATCTATTTGTGCAATTTCAATTGGTTTACTCGTTTTTTCATATGAACACCTTATTTTACATTCATCGTGATTTTGCCTATTTTCTAATATCTTTTCTTGGCTTTTTTCCCCTTAATGTGTGTGTATTTGTTAATACAATAGATAATATAGTGGTGGCTAACTTCCAAAAAGCATAATTGATTCGCAGCCAAACCGAGGAACTCATATAAAATGTCTTCCTTGCACAGCTCCCATAGTTTTCTATTATTATCATACGTTAACCTATCATTGCATCTTTTAACATGAAGTGCAGAGGGAAATGATTCCACAACATCATAACTAGAGTTTGAGTTAAATCAATAAATGAAAGCCCCAATGGACTGTTTAAATCAATAAATATGTTGAGAAATGACTAAATTAGAAGGGGATAAATACAAAAAATATCAACAAAGAAAATGGAGAACAATATTTGTGAAGTATCTCTTTGACACAAGAATAATTTACTTGAATAAAAGATATTAAATTAATAATAATAATATAAATAAAAATAGAAAGAAAAATGCATGCTGATACAAAAAAATAAAGGAAAAACAAAGAGCATTTACATTGGATATTAAGTGTTATGAGGCGGTATGAATGCAAATACTTTAAATCGAAAAACTCATTCATAGAACTCAAAGAAAGGCACTGAAAACAATATCACTAAACAATTCACTTCGTAAACCACGATTAATGCTGCAGAATAACACTACCCCATGAAAACTTAACTCGTAGAGCCCAAATCCAACTAAAGCTACCAAAGGAACAACTGAAAGTGGACTCAAAAACTTGAAGAATAGATATAGAAAATCTAATTAACAACAGCTTCAGAATTCCAATTGTTTGTAGGAAAAAACTATTTTGGAGAAAACATTAAAAGGCATCAGTGCAAACACTCAACAGCCTTAACAAATTTGACAATAGCTTTTGTAGTCGAGTTCTATTACTTCTCCAGTTCCCAGTTAGAATGAGAAGCCAAATTTCAACTTCTTAGCTTCAACTTTCCTCACTTCCATTTTCTCACTCCACTTCCCAAGTACAGCATATATGTTAGACAAAATTACATATGTAGATATTGGCTTAGGATTTAAACTAAATATTTTCTTTGCTAGACAACATTATATAAGGTTAAGCACATTCAAACATAAGACCAGTTAACATTAAATAATTATCAACATCAAAAGTTTAAGCTTTAAGAAAACATATAGTTTTAACAAGAATGAAATAGTAAGTGGGATGCTTATTGTTTATTTTTATCATTTCTATGTTCACTACCATTATTATGGTTCTTTTAGTCTTTGCTCACAATAAAAAAAACAAAAAAAAAAAAAGGAAATGACCTAAAATGAGGTTTGCAACCAAAAAATGAAATAGGAATAAAAAATTGTAAAGTCTTGAGAAAATGTTCCACCAATAAGTGGTGGGTTTTGAATTTTTAATCAAAAAGGTGATAGGGAAGTGTACCATAAACGTTTATAGTGCCCTTGGGTGGTTCCTTATCAGATTTCTTCACCGTGGGATCAACACAGACAACAATATAAATTTTCTTGTATAGTTTTTCAAGGTTATCTGCTTAATTCCTTCTTCTATGTACTCATTAAAGGATTTCACTCAACCTTCCTGCTAATGTCAAAGAACTTGTATGAATATATACCACAATGATGCATATGATATTTTGTGCAATAGCCAATTATAGTAGCTCGTGTAGGAACCTCGGAAGATAATGTATTGAGGTTATTTTTAATCACATAAAGTGCAATGCACCCATAACTCATTGGAAGAAACCTAAATTATCAATCAAAAAAAAGGATGAACATCTTGACTTTTAAAATTAATATTATCAGACAATAGAAAAGCATGATTAAGTAAAAAAGGAAAAATAAAAAGTTCTTCAACAACTCAACTAGAAAAATGTATTCTGATGTGTTACTTCAAGACATTGCATCAAGCATTCTACTTAGCAGTCTTTGTCGTTGAAGAAACAAGAGCATGCCTTGAATAGGGCAAAGAAATGAAAAAAGGTAAAACTAAATATTTAGAAATATTCAATCAGAATGAGGACACAAAATAAGCAACTCATACCTACCTAAATGCATAGATGCAATAGGTTCTCCATATCCAAACATGTCAAAAAAGGGTTGCAAAATCAAGATATGCTTAAAAGATAAATTTCAACGAGTAAACACTAAGAAGACAATGGACACAGGACATAACTTACAAACAAATTGTACTTCGAATATGGAGGAAGAAATGCACGCTAATAAATAACCAAGAGAAACAGAAAATAAGATAAAGTACATGTACAAAATAAGAGGTAGATTTCTCTTTATATTAGAGTGAAACATACATGCACAAGCTACAAAAGTTAGTGTCAGTTTTCACCATATAAATAAGTGTATTCATAAGATAAAAGCAAAATAAAAAGATTTTGAAAACAAATTTTACCATAAGGTATGGAGGTTTTAACTGTATTGCCTGTCTTTTTGAAGACCTGTGAAGTGATGTGCCCATCTTTCCCCTGTATAGAATATATGTAAATGACACCTTTTGAGGAACACAAAAACCTCACAGAACATGGAAATCAGATTTAATAAATAACACTTATTATCATAATAACAGTAATGAAAAATGTATTTTCTTGTAAGGCTGCTTAGGGTTTTAGTTCTTTCACAAATTCTTCTTCTGTTTGACTAGTGTATCCACTTTATAGGGAAAACAATTTCTTTAATTCATTATGCCTCTTTGAAGTACCAATAGCTTGTTGAAGAAATCACATCAAGAATGAGCATTAAAAAGAAAATATAAAAATGAGCACATAATGAATATGAAATTTGGCCAATTAAACACTAGAACAGAAGAAAATTAGCCACCAAATCTATAGGACCCTCTTATGAAACATATCCACTGACGAAGTCCAGGTCCGAAGGGCCAGCATAAATTAATTGGAAGTCCAGGTCCAAAGTGATAATATAATGAAAACTAATGAAAAAAGACTTGGTTAACTTTTTAACATTTGATGAAAAAATTTGTTAGTGGGTCATTGCAAAGAATGACATGCTAAACTTCCAGAAGAAAAATCTTCACCTCTGCCGCACCAAAGCTTTCCATATAACCATTGGCAAAAAACATGTTCTACTTAACAACTTAATGATAATGATGGAATTCTAAAACATAATACTATCTCCTTATTCATGCATTCAAAGTATAAACCAGACCAGAATTTCTAAATCGAAAAAAGTTGAAAAGGGATGAAAGGAGAAAGGGCAATGCTTACCTACTGTGGTTGGTTTGTTATCTTCCCTAAGAACACGTATCGTGAGTGAGAATAGGTTTGAGGGAAGATTGCAAAAAGGGGTTGTGTTGACATGGCATAGGTTCCGACCACCGTTTGGCCTACTAATAAGTTCTGTAGATAACCGAAGCCGTGAAGATGAGAAAGAAAAGTCGCCGGGAGAGAGAAGAAGTTGCTGGAAGAATTTAAGAGCTCCTATTGTAAGAGGGAAATGGATCCTAGAGAAAGAGAGAGTGAGAGGGAAAATAATCATGTGGAGAAGAAGGAAAAGGAAATGGAATGGAGCAAAAGAAATATCAAATAAAATAACAAAAAAATAGATAAGAAATAGAGAGAGAGAGAGAGAGAGAGAGAGAGAGAGAGAGGGGGAGGGGGGGGGGAAATTAGATACGAAATGTGGTAGGTGGGATACTGGTAAGAGGAATAAAGAAATTGTAAGTGATTTATAGGATAAGGGTAGAGTTGGAATATTGAAAAAAACGTGGGTAGACAAAAAAGGTTTAAAGAAAGAGGGATATTTTTCATTAAGCCCTTTAAAATAAGGACATTGGGCCAAATTTTCCTTTTAAAAAGGAGTACGGATCCACCCCCAATACCCCCAAGCCCATATTCATTCTATTATGATCCATCAAACTTTATAGCCCAAGATTCTCCTGAGCCTTCTCCATATGGTCAGCCCACTCAGGGTACAGTAAAAACTGCTACTGTTCATGATCATCAGCCTACTTTCCCAAATCCATCATCCTCCTCGTACAACAGCTATCACCGATCCTACTTTTTATCTTCCATGAGCATAATGATTGTGATTCTAATCATAATGGTACTTAAAGCAACTATGGGCCATTATCACTGTTTGATCAGCTTATAACTTCCCCTAGTCAAGAGAGGCCAACTTTTATATCCTTCTGGCTTATAACTTTCCCCTAGTCCAGAGAGACCAACTTTTAGATCCTACTAGTATATGGATATCCTTGCGTAATTTTAAATGTTATAATCTAAATGATATTGTTTTCTACTTCTCGGTAATTTTATATAACATGGGCATAAATAGTTTACTATATATATATATATGTTCTTTTTTCTTCTTTTCATATGTGCCTGATAAAAAAATTTTCTTCTTTTCATGCGTGCCAATAAATAACAGATAAGAGAGCAATATATTGATTCCCTGTGCCTGTGTGGCTAAAAGTTAGATTGATCAGTTCATGGGTAATTTGTCTTTATATTTTTATTTTTTATTTGGTTATTTTTTTCCTTGGAGAAATTATTAATTAATGATGGTGCAGAGTCTTCAGGTAAAATTTCACAAGTCAACCTTTAATGTCAACTTTTATTTAAAATAAAATTGTTAATTAATCAATTAATTTTAATTTATTTCCAAAAGATATCGCAAATCTTACAGCGTGTATTGACAATTTGTTAAAAACTCCCATTGTCATAAAGGTCGTTAAATTTCTTAAATTATTATTCTTTCAGTATAATGATATAGTCTACACAAGGGGATCACTTTTCCACACCTGTATATTTATATCACCTTAGCTCTCTTCTCATATTGTCTTTTTTTAGTTTATTTTTTAAATTAGGAATTCAGATATAATCTTTGGCTCAATAACCATTTTTAACAAACGCTTAAGTCACTAGGAGATCATTATATTTAGGGTTAATTCCACTTTGATACTTTCATATTTAAAAGTTTACAATTTAAATCTTAAACTTTTCAATTTAATTAGTAATTTAAACTTTTTTTTATTCAATTTGTTGCAATTTGGATCTTTTTAACTTTTAACTACAGGTTTAATATTCATCTCCTTTGATTGATAAAAAAAACTATATCAAATTTATATTGGAAAATACTAAAGTGCAATATTTTTTAAAAATCTCAATTTGTAATATATTCTGTTTTGAATTTTAATACTATACAATACTAGTCATATGGCAATATTAAAAATAGTTTTAATATTTTGACACTTTAATTTGAAAATTAATATAGGTTAATATATGTCATATGAGATATTGGTTAAACCTTTTAATTAAAGGTCAAACAATGATTAAATTGCAATAATTTAAAATCAAAAATCTAAATTATTAAGTTGAAAAGTTAAAACCTAAATTATAAAACTATGAAAGTTGAAAAATACCAAAATGCAATTAACTTTTATATTCCAAGCCTTAGACATTCCAAAACCGGCCATGTATCAATCCTATTTCTTATAAATACTAATAAGCTTGCTCATAAAATTTAATGCATGCCAAAGACTTCCAAAAAGCTTCCAAGAGACTCGAACAAACATGATCATCAAAAGCCTTGTATTCTGTCTATCTGTGATCTTGTTTGTTTCACCAAGAATCTTGGGTGGTTTTGGCACAAAACAGGACAAATATCATTCCAGTAAAGGTGGGTGTAATTCTTAACTTAAGACACATGGATTGGGAAAATGAGACTGAGCTGCTTCAACATGGCCATCTCCACCTTCTCCACCCACGAAACGACCAAACCCAATCGGGACCTCTGATTTTTCATCTATGGGTTTTCATGGGTTTCAACCTTTTGGTTTTCAAAAATTACAATGACTTTTAATTTTTTTTATTTTACTTATTTATTTACTTTTTCGGATTAAAAAAAGACCTGAACGATAAGGACCTTTTGATTCCTGTGTAGAATTTATGGGTATGAAACATGGTTGGCAATATATAACAATTCTTTAAAATGATTTTTCATGTGTTGTGGCAACTGCTTTGTATAAAACAATATGAATTCTTTTTTCTTACTTTTGCTGGATTTATTGTTCACATTTGATTGGTTTGTTATTAGGTAGTTTTGATCGGTTTGTTATTTGGTATGAAACAATGGCTGGCATTATATAAGAATTCTTTAAATTGATTTTTCATGTGACTATGAATTCTTTGTTCTTACTTTTGCTGATTCATTGTTCATATTTGATTGGTCTGTTATTAGGTACTTTTGATTCCGACAAAAGAAAGCGAGAGAAAAAGAAAATTTTTGTTGGGTTGGGCTTGGTGGAAACAGAGAGAAAAAGAAGAGAGTGAAGAAGATGCAATACATGAAAAACAAAAATAAAGCAAGTGAAATGAGTCCATGACCTGTAACACCCCGTCCCGAACCATGTCGGAATTTTTGCACGTTGACCGAGGTTGACCGTTGACCGTTGACCGAAAGGGTTCAAAAGTTGACTTTTTGACCCGATTGGAATTCTAGGTTGACTGAGGTACCGTTACGAAGTACATGTTGGCACGAGTTCGTAGACTGGTAGCACGTTGAAAACGGAGCTACGGTTTGAAAGTTATGAGCAAAATAAGTTGAGATCCAAACTGTCCAAGGGGTGCCGGAGTTGACTTTTTATTCATGCAAGGTTGAGCGTTGACTCATACATGGTTGTGAAGTGCTCATCGATACGAGTCCGTAGACTAGCGGCACGTCCGATTTGGACATGTGGTTTGAAAGTTATGAATCTGTAAAGTTTTTCAAATACCGTATTATTTTAATATTATTTTTTTAAAACGCATAACGAGGTGCCACGTGTGACTTAATGAAGGTGACCATGTGTCACCATGGTGAAATGCCACATGTCAACCATGTTTAAAAAATCAAATTATTTTACTATTATTTTAAATAATAATATTGTTATATTATTATTTAATTATTTTTATATATTTTATTTTCTTTTCTTTTCTTTTCTTTTTTCTTTTCCTTTTCTTTTTCTTTTTCTTTTCTTTTCCCCACGTGGGAAAACACCTTTTTCTTTCTTTTTTTTCTTTTTTTCTTTTCCCTTCCTTTCCTTCTTCCCCGAGCCCGTCAAAACAAAATGCAGAAATTTTTCTCCCTCTCTCTCTCTCCTTTGACTCTCTCACCCTCCCTCTGTTGACCGGCGTTTTGATCGGATTTCAGTCGTCGGAACGCCACACGCGCCGGCCACCGGTGTAGCCCGCCACCTCGCGACCTCAGCCACCAAATCTCCCGGCCAGCCGCCGCCGGAAGAGCCCAGATCGGGCCGGCGAAGTCACGGCAGCGAGGTGAAATTTTTCCGGCGATTCTCGCCGTTTCCGACCAACCCAGCCCATCCCATACCTCCATCCCACTATTTTCGATCCCTCTGAGTCCATTTCCGGGGTTAGTTTGCCCAAAATCCCCACCGTTTGAAAGATCCCTCAAGATCAAACTCGGCCGAAGCTTCCCGACCAGATTCCAGCCACCTCGGGCGGAATTGGGGTCGATGGAGACTGGATTTGTGATCCTCGTCCCACGAGCTTCGATTCGGTATATCATTCGCCTATTTTGGTTAACGTTTGTGTTTGACCCCTGGGTACCGGGTATTATTTACCCGAATAAAATATTAATTTATTTGACTGTCTGTGAATTTTGTTCTAGGAGCACCGGTGAGTCGTGGAATTGATCCCACGGTGGATCTTAGGTTAATTGCGTGCTCCAAGTGAGTGACCCTGTCAGGACCCGTCCAGAATTCCTTTCCCGGAACCCTAGACAGCCCTGATCCCAGGGAAACCCTACCGAACCCTCCAACGGAAAATCCGGCAGAGCCTCCCCTAAGGGATTTAATTACCACAAACTACCTGCACTGAAAATACACTTCAAAAAAAACATCTCCTTATCCCTCCCACAAACTACAAACTGATTCCACAAATTCCGGCACTTCTCAAAGCAACAACAGTCCAGTGCATAAATAAAACAGAAGTGTTCCAATAGTATACAGAGCTTTAAGAAGTGCTAAACAACAGAAATACAACAAGGCTGAAAAGAAATAATACACTGAAATGAAAGAATACAAAGAAACTTCTCGAAACACAACAGCAGCAGAAAACTTGGTTCGCTCCGGAAGAACGTCTACCACCACTGGCACCTAAGGGAACGGAATTTAAGAGTGTGAGATGCTAATCATCTCCGTGAGTAACCCGAACTACTGAACACCTTTTGATAATAATAATAAAATAATAACAATTAAGGAGTGGAACAGATACCAACAATTAATAATAAATAATAATAACCTTTGGAAAATAATGATTGCCCTCAAAACTCTCACCAATCGCTCCGTTTGAAATGTTCCCTTTTTAAAACCTTTTCGCAAAACCCAATGTGCATACCTCCCAAAAACCAAGGGATTAAATAATTTAACAACAACAATTAAATAAATACATACCCCAAATATATAATAAAAATATAATAAATTATAATAAATAAATTTTGAACACCTTTGGGGTTTAAACCATTATTTGCAATTACACCGACAATTACACCTGACGCACCACACCATATACCGGTGATGCCCTCCGATACCCAGCGTCCCAAGGTACCGACTGGCGGGGGGGTTAAAGAGAGAAACCTGCAGTGGTCACTTCGGCGTCCCGACAGTACCGACTGCTAAAAACCATCACCCGGCCAAGGAGGGGGGCGGCTGTGCGCAACAATAACCTTGCCTGCCCACGGTCCAATGGCAACTCACGGGTGAAGTAATAACCGCACGCTAAACCATATAATAACCGCGTGCTAAACCACGTGTCCATACACCATACACCAGAACACCAATACTGTATGAGTGCGTCTAAAAATAAACATAAACAACCAACCGTACCGTTTTTCCAAAAACCACCGTGGGAAGTATACCAAATTTTTCACAAACACCATCCCACATATTTTTATATAATAACCCGGTACGAAACATTGATAACCAACAAACCACACTTTTCTCGAAGTACGAGATGCAACCATAAAAATACCGCGGGCATAATTTATAAAATATAACCAAATATCTTCGTAAAATATTTAACCCAATTATGCCCGGAAAATCAAATTTAAAACCACGTACAAATACTACCAAAATTCACTTTGCTCATGCATAATAAATTAAACAACAATATAATTCATAATTAAATCACCATAAAATAATAATCGGGAATTTCTTAACGATCCCAAAATTGCCATTTATTACCAATGGTAAATATATATATAAAATAATATTTTTCCCGATTATATTTAAAATACACCACATGAGCACAATTTTACAGATACCAAATTAATACCACATAAATACAATTAATTACCCCGAAAATATTTTTAAAGGTGGGTCACTCACCTGGAGAGCGCAAATCAACTAAGATCCTCCTCGGGATCCACTCCACTACTCGCGCGTGCACCTAAACAACCACAGTGCACAAACCAAAAATATTAATATTTTATTCGGGTAATTCCCAAATGGATACCCGGGGAGCGAACACCAAGCGACATCTAAGGGTTACGAGTTATATACCGAATCGAAGCTCGCGTGATGAGGATCATGGATTCGGTCTTACTTTCCGGTGATCGAACCCGACGGGGTCGGAATCTCGCCGGAAAGCTTTTCGAGTTTCGGCTCCGCAATTCTCCCAAACCGTCGCGAATTGGCGGAAACGGAAGCCGGATTCGGATTCAGGAGGTCGAACACTGCGGACTGGAGCTGGCCGGAATTTTCGGGCACTCGCCGGAACAGTATTTTCCGGCGGGCCGCCACGTCACCGGCAACCGTCACCGGAACAGTATTTTCCGGCGGTGGCCGTTGGCTGTGAAATTTTGCAGATTTGTAGATCGTGAGGAGAGCAATCCAACGGGACCGACGGTGAGCAAAACGGAGGTCGGACGGCGGAGAAATCACCGTTTGAAGATTTTCGACCCCTCGCCGGAAAACGCTCCGATCCCGGCGCGTCGGTGGTCCGATGGCCGTGATTGTTGGTGGGTAGGCCGGACTTGAGGAGAGGATCAAGGCTGTCAGGCGCGTGTGGCCGGAAAATGGCCAGAACAGTGCCGATTCGCGGTGGCCGGCGGTGGAGGGGAAAAATCGCCGCCAAACTTCGGACGTCCGATCCGGGCGCGCCCGGCGGCCGTTCGCCGTGAAATTTGGAGGTTTTGCCGGAAATGAGGTGGGCAAGCTTTCTGTCCGGCGCGTGTAGAGTAACTCGGCCGGAACAGTGGAAAACTCCGGTGGCCGGCGGTGGCTCTCTCTCTCTCTTTCTCTCTCCTCTCTCTCTTTCTCTCTCTTCCCCGGGAATTTTAACAAATAAAAACCCTTGTGTGACACTGTTCATGCCACGTGGACCAATCAGAAGTTGACACGTGGCATTTCACTGTTCACCGACCCAAAAATATTAAAATAATACGGTATCCGGTAAACTTCAAACGTCCATAACTTTTTAACCGGATGTCCGTTTTGAGCGTGCCGCTAGTCTGTGAACTCATATCGACGAGCACTTCACAACCATGCATGAGTCAAAGCTCAATTCCCCATAAACAAAAAGTCAACTCCAGCACCCCTTGGACAGTTTGGACCGCAACTTGTTTCGTCCATAACTTTCAAACCGTAGCTCCGTTTTCGACGTGCTACCAGTCTACGAACTCGTGGCATCGTGCACTTCGCCACGGTACCCTAGTCATCTCGAAATTCCCACCGAGTCAAAACGTCAACTTTTGACCCCTTTGGTCAACGGTCAACAGTCAACCTCGGTCAACGTGCACGGATTCCGGTGCGATTTGGGACGGGATGTTACAGACCCACCTTCAAAAATTATTTTGGGCAATTAATTATGTTTAATTGGTATTTAAATTGATATTTAAATTATTCTCATGTGGTGTGATTTAATTATGATTTTATTGTGGTTTAATTTATTATGCATGAGCAAGGTGTATTTCGGTAGTATTTGTACGTGGTTTTCAGTATTAATTTTTCGGGTATAATTGGGTTAAATATTTTACGAAAATATTTGTTTAAATTTTATAAATTATGCCCGCGGTATTTTTATGGTTGCATCTTGTACTTCGAGAAAATTGTGGTTTGTTGGTTATCAATGCTTCGTACCGGTTTGGTTAAATAAAAATATGTGGGATGGTAAGTGTGATAATTTAATGTATTTGCCACGGTAGTTTTTGGAAAAACGGTACGGTTGGTTAATAATGTTTATTTTTAGACGCACTCATACAGTATTGGTGTTCTGGTGTATGGTGTATAGACACGTGATAGCACGCGGTTATTATGTGGTTTAGCGTGCGGTTATTACTTCTCCCGTGAGTTGCCATTGGACCGTGGGCAGCAAGGTTATTGTTGTGCACAGCCGCCCCCCTCCTTGGCCGGGTTGATGGTTTTAGCGGCGGTACTGTCGGGACGCCGAAGTGACCGTTGTAGGTTTCTCTCTTTAACCCCCCGCTAGTCGGTGCTCAGGACGCTGGGTATCGGAGGGCATCACCGGTATATGGTGTGGTGCGTCAGTGTAAATTGCAAATAATGTTTTAAACCCCAAAGGTGTTCAAGATATTTACTATAATTTATTATATTTTAATTATATATTGGGGTATGCTTTTATTTATTTATTGTTTATCAAATGGTTTAATCCCTTGGTTTTCGGGAGGTATGTACATTGGGTTTTGGGAAAAGGTTTTAAAAAGGGAACATTTCCAACGGAGTGAATAGTGAGGGTTTTGAGAGAAAGCATTACTTCAATTGTTTATTTATTTATTTATTTAATTGTTCGGTACTGGTTAATTAAATTTCTTTACTTTTTATATTATTAATACTAAAGGTGTTCAGTAGTTAGGGTCACTCACTGAGATGATTAACATCTCACACTCTTAAATTCCGTTCCCTTAGGTCCAGGTTGGAGACGTTGATTGTCCGGGGCGAGCCCAACGTCTCAGTTCGTTTGCCGAAGGTTCAAGAAGTTTTTCTTCCCTTTTTTTCCTCTCTGTCATGTATTGCTTCTTTATCTGTCATTGTATAAATTCCACATGTATCTGTATAATGCTCTGTATACTGTATTGGACGTGTAGTTGTTTTTTTTGGTTGCTGCTGTTGTTTCTTTTGAAGTGCTGAAATTTGTGGAACCAATTTGTTGTTTGTGGGAGTAATAAGGGGATGTTTATAGAAGTGTGCTTTCAGTGCGGGTAAATTTTGGTTAGTCCTACCCTTAGGGGAGGTGCTGCCGGATTTTCCGTTGGAAGGTTCGGTGGTATTTCCTTGGGATCAGGGCTTGTCTAGGGTTCCGGGGAAGGAATTCTGGACGGGTCCTGACATGACCCCTGTACAATCATTATGTGATGTGGAGATGGCCAATTTCATTTAGACTTTCAGAAGCTTCCATTTGGGTTTTTAAGAGCGGCAGCAACCCTAAAACACAATGAACATTCAACAAATTTATTTAATAAATGATATATATTTAAGTATTATTAGTTAACATATTCATATAATTTAAATGTAAATAAGTGATTACTACGCGAAAATTAAGCTCTAGCGACACACTATTAGCGACGCTACTAGATAAATGCGTCTAAAAAAATAAAACCGCAACTCTGAGGTTAATGCGTCAGTAAAAATTTGACCAATCGACGACGCATAAGAAAAATGTTGACGTCGAGAAGTCGCGAGAAACAACAATACACGACACATCCTTTAAGAGTCGCTGAATATTCAACCCAACAAAGTCGCCTTTAATAGAGTGCGTATATTTTTTATCAATTGTATTGTTTAAATGCTACACTAAAGATAATTATTAATCAATCTGATTTTCTTTCAACTTTCCAAATAGGTGAAAATATTTAAGAAAACTTACAGAGCTGTATCTTAACTTTTTTTTCGTTCCACCTTATAAATATCCGGCGACGCATAACAAACTCTATGAGTCGACTATTAAATTATTAATTTTTTTTTTTGGATTTTTGAAAATATTAATCAGTTAATTTTCTTTCAACTTTAAATAACAAGTGAAAATATTTAAGCAGCATGAGAAAGATAATTTTTTTTCCCCAAAAACATATACATTCGGCGACACATAGGAGTATTGTGAGTCTCCTGATGCCCTTATATTTATTTATTTTCATTTTTCATAAAATATTAATCAATCTGATTTTCTTTCAACTTTAAAAACCAGTGAAAATATATAAGAAAAATAACAGTGCTGAATTTTTAATTTTATGGAAGACATATTATTGATATCAGGCGACCCAGAAGCATTATTATGGGTCGCCTATTAGTGTATTATTCTTTTTTTTTTTGGTTTTTTGTAAGTATTAAACAGTTAATTTTCTTTCAACTTTAAATAACAAATGAAAATGTTTAAGCAGCATCACAGTGCTTTTTTTTTTTTTTCCAAAACATTTTTTGGAAGACATATTTTTGATATCAGGCGACACAGAAGCAAGCATTATGCGTCGCCTATTAGTGTAATATTTTTTTTTTGGGTTTTTAGTATGTATTAAACTGTTGATTTTCTTTCAACTTTAAATAACAAGTGAAAATGTTTAAGCAGCATCACAGCGTTTTTTTTTTTTTGTTTTTTTCCAAAAAAATTTTTGGAAAAAATATTATTGATATCAGGCGACTCAGAAGCATTATTATGCGTCGCCTATTAGTGTATTGTTTTTTTTTTTTGGGTTTTTAGTATATATTACACAGTTGATTTTCTTTCAACTTTAAATAACAAGTGAAAATGTTTAAGCAGCATCACACTGCTTTTTTTTTTTTTTTTCAAGACATATTATTGATATAGGGCGACGCAGAAGCGCCATTATGCGTCGCCTATGAGTGTATAGTTTTTTTTTTTTTTGGGTTTTTGTAAGTATTAAACAATTGATTTTCTTTCAACTTTAAATAACAAGTGAAAATGTTTAAGCAGCATCACAGTGCTTTTTTTTTTTTGTTTTTTCCAAAACATTTTTTGGAAGACATATTTTTGATATTAGGCGACGCAGAAGCACTATTATGCGTCGCCTATTAGTTATTATTTTTTTTTTTGGTTTTTTTATAATTATTAAGGAGTTGATTTTCTTTCAACTTTAAATAACAAGTGAAAATGTTTAAGCAGCATCACAGTGCTTTTTTTTTTTTGTTTTTTCCAAAAAAATTTTTTGGAAGACATATAATTGATATCAGGCGACACAGAAGCAAGCATTATGCATCGCCTATTAGTGTAATATTTTTTTTTTTGGGTTTTTAGTATGTATTAAACTGTTGATTTTCTTTCAACTTTAAATAACAAGTGAAAATGTTTAAGTAGCATCACAGATTTTTTTTTTTTTGTTTTTTTCCAAAAAAATTTTTGGAAAAAATATTATTGATATCAGGCGACTCAGAAGCATTATTATGCGTCGCCTATTAGTGTATTGTTTTTTTTTTTTTTGGGTTTTTAGTATATATTACACAATTGATTTTCTTTCAACTTTAAATAACAAGTGAAAATGTTTAAGCAGCATCACACTGCTTTTTTTTTTTTTTTTTTCAAGACATATTATTGATATAGGGCGACGCAGAAGCGCCATTATGCGTCACCTATGAGTGTATAGTTTTTTTTTTTTTTGGGTTTTTGTAAGTATTAAACAATTAATTTTCTTTCAACTTTAAATAACAAGTGAAAATGTTTAAGCAGCATCACAGTACTTTTTTTTTTTGTTTTTTCCAAAACATTTTTTGGAAGACATATTTTTTATATCAGGCGACGCAGAAGCACTATTATGCGTCGCCTATTAGTTATTATTATTTTTTTTTTTGGTTTTTTTATAATTATTAAGGAGTTGATTTTCTTTCAACTTTAAATAACAAGTGAAAATGTTTAAGCAGCATCACAGTGCTTTTTTATTTTGTTTTTTCCAAAAAACTTTTTTGGAAGACATATAATTGATATCAGGCGACACAGAAGCAAGCATTATGCGTCGCCTATTAGTGTAATATTTTTTTTTTTTGGATTTTTTGTAAGTATTAAACAGTTGATTTTCTTTCAACTTTAAATAACAAATGAAAATGTTTAAGCTGCTTCACAGTGTTTTTTTTTTTCTAAAAATTTTTTTGGAAAACATTTTATGGATATAAGGCGACGCAGACTCACTATTATGCGTCGCCTATTAGTGTATTAATTTTTTTTTTTGGATTTTTTGTAAGTATTAAAGAGTTGATTTTCTTTAAACTTTAAATAACAAGTGAAAATGTTTAAGTAGCACCACAGTGCTTTCTTTTTTTTTTTTCCAAAAAATTGTTAAAAAAAATATTATTGATATCAGGTGACTCAGAAGCATTATTATGCATCGCCTATTAGTGTATTATTTTTTTTTTTTTTTGGGTTTTTAGTATGTATTAAATAGTTGATTTTCTTTCAACTTTAAATAACAAGTGAAAATATTTAAGCAGTATCACAGTGCTTTTTTTTTTTTCCAAAAAATGTTTTGGAAAAAATATTATTGATATCAGGCGAGTCATAAGCATTATTATGCGTTGCCTATTAGTGTATTTTTTTTTTAGGGTTTTTAGTATGTATTAAACCGTTGATTTTCTTTCAACTTTAAATAACAAGTGAAAATGTTTAAGCAGCATCACATTGCTTTTTTTTTTTTTGTCAAAAAATTTTTGGAAGACATATTATTGATATAGGGCGACGCAAAAGCGCCATTATGTGTCGCCTATGAGTGTATAATTTTTTTTTTTTGGATTTTTTGTAAGTATTAAACAGTTGATTTTCTTTCAACTTTAAATAACAAGTGAAAATGTTTAAGCAGCATCACAGTGCCTTTTTTTTTTAATTTTTTCCAAAAAAATTTTTGGAAGACATATTTTTGATATTAGGCGACGCAGAAGCACTGTTATGTGTCGCCTATTAGTTATTATTTTTTTTTTTGGGTTGTAAGTATTAAACAGTTTATTTTCTTTCAACTTTAAATAATAAGTGAAAATGTTTAAGCAACATCACAGTGCTTTTTTTTTTTTGTTTTTTCCAAAAAATTTTTTGGAAGACATATTATTGATATCATGCAATGCATAAGCAATATGCATCGCCTATTAGTGTAGTATTATTTTTCTTTTTTTGGTTTTTATTAAGTATGAAACAGTTGATTTTTTTTCAACTTTAAATAACAAGTGAAAATGTTTAAGCAGCATCACAGAGCTTTTTTTTTTTTTTCTTATTTGTATCAGGCGACCCTCAACCATTTTGTGCATCGCCTGTTCACCTTTTATTTAAATATTTTTTTTTCTTTTGGTTTTGTAAAAATATTTATCAATCTGTTTTACTTTTCGCATCAAATAATTTGTTAAAATATTGAAGCACATAACTGTGATGGTTTTTGTTTTTTTTGTATTATTTGTATCAGGCGACTCTTAAGTGTATTGTGCGTCACCTGTTCACTGTTTATTTTAATTATTTTAATATTGTTTGAAATTTTGTAAAATTGGTGTGTTTAAAACCAAAGTTCATTCAAAACAAATACTACCTTATGAGCGATTTTCACAAATTTGTCTACGATATTTTATATGTACAAACAAAAGCTATTAACAAAAGCTAGCTATTTCACTACCATGCATAAATATTCATTGGTTTAAGATACTTGTGATCATCGCTGTTGCCCATTCATCTCTAAATTCATTGACATTTTCAGCTTGTAACCAAGTGACACCTTCGTACTGAGCATGAGAAACTTATGTTAATACATATACAAATAATCATAAATATTAATTATTACATAATAGAAATATGATGAAATCATTAAATTAATAATAATTTACCATTCCTCTTAAGTCCCGGGGAGGAACTTTGCGCCTAATGATATCTCGCATTATCATCATCATATAGTAACCGCATTCCATACTCCCGGGCTGCATCGGTGTCTAAATTTGCAAACAGTAAATTATGTGTAATATTAGATACGAATATATACAAGTATTTAAATTAATTAACAACTAATAATGCTAAGTTTATATATAATAATTACCTTAGTATTTTGCCACCGAAGTTTCTTTTCAAATGTCTTTCCTTGGTTCCATGCAACGAAGGAACTATATAGAAATATAAATATTGTATAAGATTATACAGTAGCTTCAAAAGTACAAATCCAATATAAGAACAATTAATTAAAAATATTAGAGTTATTAACTTACTCGTCGATCATAGTTTTTAGATCCTTATCAATTATATTCTTATGAGTCTTCAAAGAATCAAAAATGCTACTGCTTTGTATAAATCAACAACACATAGCATCCAATGATTCCTAAAAACACCAATAAATATTTTAGTTAATATGATATTTTTCGAAATTAATATTTTCACAACATAATTCAATTAAAACTAACACAATATTACCTTGCACAGTAGGGAAAGAACCATAGTTGATTATTTCTTGCATCTTGCCATCTACTCAATATATTTAATATCCGTTCATGAGGGTCTGGATGACCAACTGAGGCAATAATATCCGGATGAACAAAGCAATAATTCCCTTCAAAGGAGCCCGTCAATCCCTCACATAAATGCCTACATAATCCGATTACAAGTAATTATAGTGTTTAATTAATTAAATTAAAGAATTAGTTATAAAGACATCCAAATTTAGTTTACCTTATGTAGAACAAGATGCATTCGGAAGATAATTCTTGCATGTAACAAAAATCATTTATATCGCTACTCGCTATGCCCAACTGTTGTTCTTCCCCAAAGATCTCTTTTTCATATTAAAAAACCATAAATGATCACTATCGACGTCCTTGATCCGACGTAGCAACTCTCGGATCATTGGGGTAACGACTAAGGGATCAACATTATCATCTTGATCATTCTCAATATTTGACCTGTTCGAGCTTCCCTACAAATATCAACAAACAACATTTAAAATAGAACAAAAATGAAATCATTTTAAACTTCATTAATATATATAGCTGCATCGAACAATAACTCCTCAGATGGCAAGATAACAAGATCTCTTGGCCATGCAACAAATGCACCTTCAGCATCACCGACACGTATGATGTCAAATGACGGAATAGGCAAAGGTGCAAATCCATCAATAACGTCATCAACAGTGACCTTATAATTTGCTGCACCTAGCTTCACACCATGGCACATATCCGTTGGCAGCGAAGGTACTAAAGTGCCACGTGCTACTATATGGCTAACATTGCCTTGTGCAAGATTGCATTTTACACCCTGCAAAGTTTAAAAATAAAAATAAAAAGATTAATATATGTTCACATGACAATATTCCTTCAACTTAAAGACTCGATCCCATGACCTCACGGCGGTAGGTAAGACTCTTCAACCATGGGAGCTATATAGATAGTAATAACCCACTTAAACATACATATATATATAAATATATATTTGAAATAATTACCTCAGGATAGATCCGAGGAGCATCAATCCAAGATGTATATTGGGTCCCATGAGCAGCAACATCATTGAATTGGGTGCCCGAAGCATCAACATCATCGGCTGGGGGGGTCCCATGAGCAACAACATCATCGACTTGGGTCCCAGGAGCATTAACATCATCAGCTAAGGGGGTCCCTTGACCAGCAACATCATCGACTTGGGTCCCAGGAGCAGCAACAGTATCGGCTGGATGAGTGAGTGACGGAATGTCAATACCCCATGCCGATATGAGCGCATCAACTTGGGCAGCGCTGCTGCTACTTGAATTTCTGACAATCACCACCAGACCTTTGAGCAGCATCTCATAGATTGAATTGTTTCCACTTCCCTCCGACTTGGTCTTTTTTTGTGAACTCGGCTTAGAAGTATGGAAAAAGTTATCACCGTGTATCCTTTGCCTCGACCCCTAAGCCTACCTCCATACTCCTCTTTTTCCAAAGCTTGTGTTAGGATATCCACCGGAGGTGAAGGCCGAATTTCTCCTTCTATTGCCTTCTTCTTTAAGTCATTCTACAATATATTGTTTAAATGATTGAATATATCAGTTTATATAATAATGAACTAAATAATAATATATGCAACAAATATTCATAAAAAATACAATACTCACAATTTTTTCCGCTACATGTTCAGTTTCTTCATTTGCATATTTTCCATCCTTCCCCATACGTGCCCTTATCCACAAGTCATCTCGGTCTACATAATCTTCGGTGCCTCCTTCAAGTTGCTTCAAAATTACAAATAAATTAATTTTAATAATGCAAGTGATCAAGTAACAATGACAAAAATTAATATGGTTAAATGTAAATAAAAATAAATTGCATACAATGGCTCTTTCTAATCTTGCGTAGCCCATTGCACCCATCCTATGCGGATACTTGTTTAATTGCCATTTTTTCGAATATTTTTTACTTAATGCCTACAAAAGTTATAAACATACATATTAGAAAACCCAAATAACATAAGTCACCATAACAATTTTTAATTTTTATATAAATAATGGCAGCGCAATTTAATACAACATTAACGTGCATTAAATAAAACTATACCTGGAATTTATCCGACAACCTTTGTTGTAAAAAATCATCCCACACCTCTTGGCTTATGAATTCATAAATTAAGGGTCGTGCTTCAACTTTTCGGGTGTGTCAATATATGGTCGAACAAAATATCTATATAAGTAATTCTTGAATTTTCTCCATTTGTCACAATAATCTTTTAAAGTTGCCTTCCTAAAACTATCATCCTTACCCGTATATTGCTGCAAAATTAAAATATATATATATTTAGT
The DNA here is from genome assembly GCF_031755915.1 of Ziziphus jujuba. Taxonomy (NCBI): domain Eukaryota; kingdom Viridiplantae; phylum Streptophyta; class Magnoliopsida; order Rosales; family Rhamnaceae; genus Ziziphus; species Ziziphus jujuba. The sequence goes on along the minus strand of NC_083383.1, from coordinate 6,847,501 downwards.
AACATTGATTGACAAGTAAATGCAGTAAGTTAGAAATGCAAGTAAAATGCATATATACAAGCTGCAAATGCAAAAAAGGAATTATAAAATCTCCATCAATTAAATATTATTCATAATAAACAATATCTAACAATAATACACTCTGTACCTTTATTGATGCCCATAGGTTATCTTTTAACCTATCGGACACATCTCTCCAATTAGGTATATTAATTAGTATTGTGCTCCTAGTTAACGAGCCCTCCAAATTGTCTAGTCGAACGGCCTCAGAGTTAATAGCAACTCCAACCTCATTATATTGAGGTTCCAAGCTTTTGTTTCCCGCCAAATACTTCCTCAGGCCTTTCATTGTTGTGGCCCCTCGTTTTCTACGCCTTGGGGATGACGTATTCGGCCTTTCCATATCACTGGATGGTGATCCAGCACCATCCCCATCCGAGAGGACATGTTCATTCAAAGGATCCATGATTCTACATATAAAAAACATAAACACAAATTAATATTACTAACAATATGAACATAGGGTGTAGTATAATGAATAAACCATTAATAACAATAATAAACGATAAATTCATGTAATTTATTTACCAAGTGATGCAGTAATAGTATCTTCTCTTATATTTACCCTCTTTAATAGTCATTAACATTTTCAAACTTTGCATCCGGCGACTAAATCACTAATGGATTTTGAGTCATACAAATGACGTCGTTTTAAGACCCGCAACAGAGCACCACCTCTTACATTTCCCACGCAATTTATAAATTCTATATCTTGAATTTAACCATATAAACACATAATACACATAATACACATAATACATATCATTTTGCTTTACATACAATCGAACCCCACTCAATAGATATAGCTATTTTTCGAAACAAAATTTAGCTAACCCATTGTCGACAACAAGCCATGATTTTGACAACATAAAACCTCACCAAAATTACAGTAACGAACAAATATTTAAAAAAACAAAAAACCAGCAAACAGAATATTTTTTCCAGCAAACATATACACCACCGAACCCCAAAAGGGATGAAAAATAGCACACAAAAACAGCACACCTTTACAAATCCAGCAATCAAGAGGAACTTCAAGCCACCACAGCAGCTGACGGCGATGGCACGGCAGAAACCCAGCAACCCAATCCCGGCGACGAGACGGCAAAAATCCCAGCCACCCAGCGCGACGGCGACGGCAAAAGGGTGAAGTTCTTCCAACCCAACCACCGGCAAGAAGAAGAAACAGAGGAAGAAGGAACTTTGAAATTTAGGAAAGAAACCCACAAAATCCTTCAAACCCTTGAAAGAAACAAGAATGCATAATGAGAGTGTGATCCTTCAAAATCTTCTCATACCTCCTAGATTACTTCTAACTCTCAAGTTTCCGTACTTGGGGTTAATTGTTGAAAAGAAAGCCCATAGATTAACATGCCATTTTATTTCTAATATTTCCTGAATATTGGGGAATAAAAAATGGTTATTAAAAACATTTTAGGGGCAAATAAAAATATTTAAAGACACTTACAAACGAAAAAATGGAAATACAAAAAAAAAAATGAAATTAGAACGAGCGACGTATAAAGAAGAAACTACGTCGCCTATAAAAATTAAAAAGCATATAAATTTTAAGTGTTTTGAAATGTTAAATAAAAAATAAATATACTTGAAAGAAAATCAGATTGATTAACAAAATAAAATAAAAAAATAAAAAACTCATTCATGTTGTTTAAATATTTTCACTGGTGATTTGATGCTGAGAGAAAATCAGATTGATTAAATAGAAAGATCACACACCAAATATATATATTTGCTAACATTAATTAAACAAAAAATTTGTTAATTTAATAAGTTGCTTAAATATATTAACATGATATTTAATTTTGTAAAGAAAATCAAATTGAGTAAAAAAAAAAGAACCAAAAAAATTTATATTTGATTATAGGTGACGCATAAGAGTGATTATGAGTCACCTAATACACATAATTTAAAAAAAAAAAGAACAAAAAAAAACCTACTTTATCTTGTTTAAATATTTAAACTAGTTATTTGATACTGAAAGAAAATCAAATTGATTAAACAGGAAGATAAAAAAAAAATTAAAATTAAAATTTGATTATAGGCGACGCATAAGCACTTACTTATAATTTAAAAAAAAATATTTCTTTATCTTGTTTAAATATTTTCACTGGTTATTTGATGCTGAAAGAAAATCAAATTGATTAAACAGGAAGATAAAAAAAAAAAAAATTACCATTTGATTATAGGCGACGCATAAGAGTGATTATGCGTCGCCTATTACTTATAATTTAAAAAAAAAAACTTTCTTCATCTTGTTTAAATATTTTCACTGGTTATTTGATGCTGAAAGAAAATCAAATTGATTAAACAGGAAGATAAAAAAAAAAAATTTAAAATTTGATTATAGGCGACGCATAAGAGTGATTATGCATCGCCTATTACTACAATTTAAAAAAAAAAAAACTTTCTTTATTTTGTTTAAATATTTTTACTGGTTATTTGATGCTGAAAGAAAATCAAATTGATTAAACAGGAAGATAAAAAAAAATTAAAATTTGATTATAGGCGACGCATAAGAGTGATTATGCATCGCCTATTACAATAATTTAAAAAAAAAACTTTGTTTATCGTGTTTAAATATTTTCACTGGTTATTTGATGCTGAAAGAAAATCAAATTGATTAAACAGCAAGATAAAAAAAAAAAAACAATTATCATTTGATTATAGGTGACACATAAGAGTGATTATGCGTCGCCTATTACTTATAATTTAAAAAAAAAAAAACCTACTTTATCTTGTTTAAATATTTTAAATGGTTATTTGATGCTGAAAGAAAATCAAATTGATTAAAAAAAACATTTATCATTTGATTATAGGCGACGCATAATAGTGATTATATGTCGCCTATTAATTATAATTTAAAAAAAAAAACTTTCTTTATCTTACTTAAATATTTTTACTGGTTATTTGATGCTGAAAGAAAATCAAATTGATTAAACAGGAAGATAAAAAAAAAAAATTATCATTTGATTATAGGCATCGCATAAGAGTGATTATGTTTCGCCTATTACTTATAATTTAAAAAAAAAACTTTCTTTATCTTATTTAAATATTTTCACTGGTTATTTGATGCTGAAAGAAAATCAAATTGATTAAACAGGAAGATAAAAAAAAATTAAAATTTGATTATAGGCGACGCATAAGAGTGATTATGCGTCGCCTATTACTATAATTTAAAAAAAAAAAAACTTTCTTTATCTTGTTTAAATATTTTCACTGATTATTTGATGCTGAAAGAAAATCAAATTGATTAAATAGGAAGAAAAAAAGAAACAATTATCATTTTATTATAGGCGACACATAAGAGTGATTATGCGTCGCCTATTACTTATAATTTTAAAAAAAAAACCTACTTTATCTTGTTTAAATATTTTAAATGGTTATTTGATGCTGAAAGAAAATCAAATTGATTAAAAAAAAAACATTTATCATTTGATTATAGGCGACACATAATAGTAATTATATGTCGCCTATTAATTATAATTTTAAAAAAAAAACTTTCTTTATCTTGCTTAAATATTTTTACTGGTTATTTGATGCTGAAAGAAAATCAAATTGATTAAACAGGAAGATAAAAAAAAAAAAATTATCATTTGATTATAGGCAACGCATAAGAGTGATTATGTTTCGCCTATTACTTATAATTTAAAAAAAAAAAACTTTCTTTATCTTATTTAAATATTTTCACTGGTTATTTGATGCTGAAAGAAAATCAAATTGATTAAACAGGAAGATAAAAAAAAAATTAAAATTTGATTATAGGCGACGCCTATTACTATAATTTAAAAAAAAAAAACTTTCTTTATCTTGTTTAAATATTTTCACTGGTTATTTGATGCTGAAAGAAAATCAAATTGATTAAACAAGAAGATAAAAAAAAAACATTTATCATTTGATTATAGGCAACGCATAATAGTGATTATGTGTCGCCTATTAATTATAATTTAAAAAAAAACTTTCTTTATCTTGTTTAAATATTTTAACTGGTTATTTGATGCTGAAAGAAAATCAAATTGATTAAACAAGAAGATAAAAAAAAAAAATTATCATTTGATTATAGGCAACGCATAAGAGTGATTATGCGTCGCCTATTACTTATAATTTAAAAAAAAAAAAAAACTTTATTTATCTTGTTTAAATATTATCACTGGTTATTTGATGCTGAAATAAAATCAAATTGATTAAATAGGAAGATAAAAAAAAAATTATCATTTGATTATAGACGACGCATAAAAGTGATTATGCGTCGCCTATTACTTATAATTAAAAAAAAAAAAACTTTCTTTATCTTGTTTAAATATTTTCACTGGTTATTTGATGCTGAAAGAAAATCAAATTTATTAAACGGGAGGATTAAAAAAAATGATCATTTGATTATAGGCAACGCATAATAGTGTTTATGCGTCGCCTATTACTTTTAATTTTAAAAAAAAAAAAAACCTACTTTATCTTTTTTAAATATTTTCATTGGTTATTTGATGCTGAAAGAATATCAGATTGATTAAACAGAAAGATCACAAACCCAAAAAAAACAAATTATTTGCTCATAAGCGACTCATAAATATTTTAATGCGTCGCTTGTTTTTTGAAATATCCTTCCCAAATGTAATCTATTAATTTATTTGGGTTCATATAAACTATCACTGATAGCCAAAAACATGAAAGTGCAACTCGTTGAACATACTTACTTCGAGCAATTGGACTATGGGTCCTTGCTTTAGACCAATTTACAATTGTTATATCCTATCTCAAATTATGTCATGAGATGTATTTTTGTGTTTGTGTATACTCATATATGTGAATAATTGAAAAGAGCATTGATAGAACTGTTTTATATTTTTAGATTAATTGACTTGGTGTTCATTGGAATGCTATGTGGAAATATTTTTGGATATAATTTTCAAAAAAAAGTAACTAAAATTAAAAAATAAATTTTAATTACTATTGGATAAGGCAACCCTTTTATATGTAAATGCGTCGCCTATTTATCTCAATGAGTCGCTAGATCATCTACTTTTTTAAACGAAAAATTACAATTTTAGAGTTATTGCCAAAAGTTTAAGAAGGAAATAAACAGTACTTGGAGAAACTTATTTGTTTTAAAAGAATTAAAAAAAAAGGGCGTCTATGAAACTGTTTATCCTTTAGCAACACAGTTTATCTGAATACGTCGCCTGTTTATCCAGTTTCTTAAAATTTTTGGCGCGTTTTCAAAATTTACATGGGATTTTGAATACCATTTCTTTTCACAAAATATGTGTTAGTACACTTCATAATAGGTGTTAGAATTGGAAGCAACCTAAAAGAGACTTGAAGAGTGGGATATTTCGTGTTTAATTTTCCATTTGCTTGCGTTGCTATCTGGAAGTTGGATTTCTCTGTGTTGCCCTCGTGGTTAGCTTGGATTCTTCTTTCTTCGTCTCCATGGTTTCGGTGAGTTTCTTTTCGCTTTATGATTGGTGGTGACATGTGGTGGATTGGGTTATTTTTTATTTATTTATATTTATTCATTATACCCGAAGGTTAGGTTCGCTGGGTTTTCTTAATCTTGTTTTTGTGGATAATTTGTTTGCGATGGGTTTTCTTAATTTTGCTTTTGTCGATAAGTTGTTTGCAATGGGTTTTCTTAATCTTGCTTTTGTCAATAATTTGTTTGCGATGGGTTTTCTTAATCTTGCTTTTGTCGATAATTTTTTTTTGTGATATTGTTTGATATTGTTCTGCTTAGATTGGTAGGGAAATGGATAAATCGTGGATAACGAAGGATAGAACCTTAAGCGATTGTGCTAAGTGGGTGAGTGAAGTTTTGAAATTTAGCATGGAGAATGCCAATGATTGTAATGTCATACGGTGTCCTTGCATGTAATGCGGGAATATGAAAATCCATACTATTAGGGATACTAAAGGCCATATATATTGGAATGGGTTTGATGTCAACTATCGGCGATGGATATGGCATGGTGAGTCATGTGCTGATGGTATTGGACCATCTTCTCATTTTGGGAATATTAATGTAGAATATAATGAAAATGATAGTAGTAATAAGGAAGACGTGGCTTTCAATAGCTTAGACATGACCCGTGCTGCATTAGAAACTTTTGATAATGATCCTAATGAATTTGCTACCTTATTGGAGAATGCGGAGAAACCTTTGTACCTAGGTTGTACCAAATTTACCAAGTTGTCGGCTTTGGTTAAATTGTACAACTTAAAGGTAAGATATGGATATTCTGATAAGAGCTTTGATGTACTGTTGCAATTGTTATCCGAGATGTTGCCAAATGACAATGTGTTGCCAACCTCCATGTACAATGTTAAAAAGACTTTGAGTGCTTTGGGAATGGAGTACATCAAGATTCATGCATGTCCTAAAAGTTGTATTCTGTTTAGGAAGGAATATGTGGACCTTAATGAATGTCCTAAATGTGGATCTGCTAGATGGAAAATTGATAAGAATGCAATTGCTAGCAATATTCCAAATAAAGTTTTATGGTACTTTCCTATTATTCCACGTCTTAAACGAATGTTTCGTAGTGTTGAAACGGCTAAGAATTTGACATGGCATGCCAATGGGAGAAAGTTAAGACAGGGGAAATGCAACACCCTGCGGATTCTCCATCTTGGAAGTTGGTTGATCTTTTATGGTCAAACTTTGCATCCGAAGATAGGAATTTGAGACTTAGGACCGCGGCCGATGGAGTTAATCCATATCATATGTTGAGTAGTAGGTATAGTTGTTGGCCTGTGATGACAGTTGTGTATAATCTTCCTCCTTGGTTATGTATGAAGCGGAAATTTATGATGTTAAGTCTTCTAATTTCTAGACCGAAGCAACCAGGAAATCAAATTGATGTATACATGGAGCCGTTAGTTGAAGACCTGCAACGGTTGTGGAATGAGGGTGTTACGGTCTTCGATGCTTATCGTCAGGAGAAATTCACTTTGAAGGCAGTGTTGCTATGGACAATAAATGATTTCCCAGCTTATGGTAACTTGTTCGGTCATTCGATGAAGGGATATTATACTTGTCCAATTTGCAGTGAAAATACTTTTGTTACAAGGCTACAGCATGGAAAAAAAAATGAGTTTTACCAGGCATAGAAGATTTCTTCCTCCAAATCATCACTATAGAAGGCAAAAGGCTTTCAATGGATTTCAAGAATTTGGAGTGCCTCCAAAACCGTTGACTGGAGAAGAAATCTTAGATAAACTTAATGCAATGAGATTTGATAACTCACACAAGAGGAAAAGGTCTGTTGATTCTGAAGAATGTTGGAAGAGGAAGTCCCTTTTTTTTGAATTGGAATATTGGAAATTTCTCCATGTGCGACATAATTTAGATGTCATGCATATTGAGAAAAATGTTTGTGAGAGCATATATGGTACATTGCTCAATATTCCTGGTAAGACGAAGGACGGAGTTAATGCTCGGTTAGATTTACAAGAAATGGGTTTGCGGAAAAAGCCTCAAGGAAATCGAACTTTCCTACCACCGGCCTGCTATACATTATCAAAGCATGAGAAGAAATTGTTTTGTAAGTGTTTAGCGCACTTAAAAGTTCCAGATGGTTATTCTTCAAACTTTAGGAATCTTGTTTCAATGGAGGACTTAAAGATGGTAGGATTGAAATCTCATGATTGTCATACACTGATGCAACAACTCTTGCCTGTTACAATTCGTGCAATCCTTCCTAAACATGTGAGACATGCAATTGCAAGACTTTGTTTTTTCTTCAATGCAATTTGCAAGAAGTCTATCATTGTTGCTGAATTGGAACATATTCAAAATGATCTTGTCACAACTTTGTGCCTTTTAGAGAAATTCTTTCCACCATCATTTTTTGATGTAATGGTTCATCTAACTGTACATTTAGTTCGAGAGGTAAGATTGTGTGGACCAATACATTTCAGGTGGATGTACTCGTTTGAGAGGTACATGAAAGTATTGAAAAGTTATGTTCGAAACAAAAATCGACGAGAAGGTTGTATTGCCGAGGGTTACATATGTGAAGAAGTGATTGAGTTTTGTAGTGAATTTCAGAGAGGATTAGATGCAGTTGGAAATCCAATTGGTAGATATCAAAAGTTAAATGATAAGGATGATGTTGGTGCCCCCATTAAAGGTGGAAAAAATCAATAAATTGATCAACAACTTTGGGAGCAAGTCCATAGATGTGTACTTTCGAATACACCAGAAGTGGAACCGTATTTCAGGTGCGTATATACATGTTAATGTATAAATTAGTTGATATTTTTAATATATATATATATATATACATATTAACATGTATAATTTAGTTGATATTTTGAATATATTAATATGCATCAATAAGTTGATATGTTGGATATTTTTATTAATTACAACAACTTTTATTTGTTTTAGTATTCATTTTAAAGTCTTGAAGTCAAGCAAAAAAATCGAGGAAAAAAAGCAAAATGGTTTCAAGACGAACACAAACGTACATTTATGTACTGGTTACGTGATAAGGTATGGGAAAGTTAAATATTCAATATATAATATCATTGTTTTAACTTTAATTTTTCATATTTTTTTCAATTGACTAGATTGCACAAGAGTGAAGTCAACCTAATCACACAGTGTCTGAAACATTACGATGGTTAGCCCATGGTCCGCAATGGGTGGTAACGAAACATGAAGGATATGTCATTAGAGGGGTTAGATTCAACACTATAAATATGGATAATAAGATGGTCACCCAGAATAGTGTCCAAGTTATTGCCAAAAGTGAGCATTTTGCTAGTGCTAAGGATAATAACCCAATTTTAGCTGAGATGGCATACTATGGGATCATAAGAGAGATTTGGGAAGTCGATTACACTATGTTTTGAATTCCAGTGTTCAAGTGTGATTGGGTTGACAGCAGTGGTGTGAAAGTTGATGAGACGGGGTTTACATGTGTTAACTTTAGTAAAATTGGATATAAATCTGACCGATTCATCATGGCTTCACAAGTTCAACAAATATTTTATGTTGAAGATCAACTTGATTCGAGATGGTCTGTTGTTTTAACTCCACCACGACATTGTACTTTTGTTGAAGAAGAATTGGTTGAAAAAGATGTTCTTGGTGATACTACAATGACTCACAATCCATTTGCCATACAATTGCCAAGTGTTGATGAAAATGATCATGAGGATGAATGTGAGAGTGGCTATGTTCGTAATGACTGTGAAGGGATATGGATAAACAATATCTTCTAAATAAATTGGTACGTATATTTATTAACTTATGTTTTAAGTAATATTTATTTATTCATTATGTGTTTTTTTCTTATGTGTTTTCCACTTTAATTAGGAGAAATGTGCCACGGCAAACCTTAAGAAGATAAATATTCATTAAATTTTCATTTGCTAAATTACAAATTAATTTATTAATGATTAAGTTTTTATTAATTTATTTTGCGTCAGTGTTAACAAATGTTTTTATTTTTCCATATGCAGTATGAGGGTGTAATATCATCAACACGAGGACATCAACTTCCATCTCAATGAGTATGCATATGTAAAAATATATCAATGAGATGATATTTAATTATATTGATTATTGTTTTGTTATGAACAAGTATTTATTTTAAATTTTTATATTCTAATTATTTTGGACGAAGCTAGTTTAGGTTTTTTGGTATTATAATTAATTTTATATTTTAATAAATTTTTAAAAATTAAAAAATATAAATCTAAAAAAATATAAAAGAAATGACAGTTCATTAAGATAACTAAAAGTCGCCTAAAATATATAACAACATATAATAAGATCAATTTAGCGACTTATAAATTTCGCGACTCTACACAAAATGTCGCTTAAAGTATTCTTCCAATTTTAGCGACATAAATATATTGCTGCATATGTCGCTAAATAGGTAAATGAGTCGCTAAAAATTCATAAATATGCGACTCTTATAATTTGTCGCTAAAACATGAACGGTCGCTAATTTGGAGATACTAAAAAATGGTCGCTAAAAATATACGGGTCGCTAAAAAAGTGATCCACAAAATTTGTCGCTAAAACATAATGCGTCGCTAAATAGGCGACAAAAAAAGTGTCGCTAAAAATTTATGAGTCGCTAATTTGGAGACACTAAAAAATAGTCGCTAAAAATATATGGTCGCTAAAAAAGAGACTCACATAATTCATCGTTAAAAAGTAATGTGTCGCTAAATAGGCGACAAAAAAATGTGTCGCTAAAAATGAATGAGTCGCTATTCAGCAAGAATTTTTAGCGACACAAACATTTAGCGACGTATTAAGGTAATGTCACTAACCATTTATAGCGACAATATTATAAAGCGTCGCTATTTTATGCGTTGCTATAAGTACATTGGTGTATGCGTCGCTAAAAATTATGAATAGGCGACTGTTATGATATGTCGCCTGTTATCTTATATATTTCGCGACAGGATATTTGGCGACTCCGTCGAATTCGTCGCTGTTTATTTAGTGCGATGCAGTACTTGAGTCGTGTATCAGTTCGATTCTAGTAATTATTTAAATAGATAGTAAAATTTTATTTAAATTCTCTTGGTTTGCATTGATTTTAATTTAGTTTTTCAAGTTTTAAAAATATTATTTATCTTGCTTTAGATTTTAAACAATTTTTATTTTTTTTATTATTTTATTCACACCTTTCAAAATAATCTATATTTCTACAAAAATGTCAGTTGTAATTTTTAAAATTTGACAAATTAAATTGAAATTAATGTAAATCTAAAAAAATTTAAATGGAATTTTTTCTAAATAGATAAGTGAATTAAAAAAAATAGACTAATTAAATATTACTACATCATCTTCTCTTCTGTTATATCATTTAATAAATAAATTTAATAATATTATTTTGAAAACTAAAACAAAATTGCAATAAATGTGTATGTTCAACTGCAAAATACTAAAAATAATAATAATAATAATAATTTAAGATGGAATGTCTCGATCCAATAAAATTTGAGATGTAACAATGTTAATTCCCTTTTATTATTTGGTTACTCCTAGCATACGCATAATCCATACAATCCCGCCAATCTCGGTAATTACGAATTTCAATTTGGAATATTACGAATTTCTTAGACTATAAACTTGAGTATTATCCCAAAAGAAACTACTGTACTTGAGGTGTCTAAATACCCACCAATTACTATTTTGTATATATCAATTTTCCTGTCACCACTACCATTCCTTGTATTTCTTCTATTAACCCGATTTATTATTTAACAAGTTCCAACGACTACAATATATTCGAGCTTAATTGTATAATTCGGATTGAGGTTTCCATCACGGCTAACTAAAATCTTTTGCAAATCCTAACTAAACTTAGAACCTTATGGGAGTAGTGTGGGTATTGCCATTACCGTACCTGAAAAAATGGTAGTTAAAAGAGGGGGAAGAAAAAAAAGAAAGTGTCATTGGCTGCACAGATGGTAGTAAAAACAAAAGTTCAAAAAATCGATGTCGATGGAAATATCGAGAGTTTAAAATATAAAAATTTTCTTGAAAATATAGAAAAATATCAAATATTAATAAAAAATTATAAAAAATGATGGAAATTTGTTTTGAAAAGTGAAAATTTTTATTGAAACTTTAGAATTAGCTTATTTAATTCATTAATTGTAAAATTTGCTAAAATATTGAATGGATGTTATATTCTTCTTAATGAATTGATTTATAATAAGCATTAATGACTGTAGATGAATTATTATTAATAAAAATATATCAAAAAATACATATATAATAAAATTATTTATTAACTAAAATATATAAAACGATTATTATAATTATATTATAGTTCATAAATGTCATCTTAATACCATATAGAACTTCTTGGTAGTTGAAATTCATCGGTTGCTTCCTTATTTTGATTTTCAAATGTGAAATATGAGAAGTAGTTATAAAAAGATGTATCTTTCTGATAATTTTGTATATAATTAATATGCCAACCATATGGATCTTGCATTATTGGTTGACTATGTGCATAACTACTACTCTCTGATGCTTGAGTTTGAGATGGTACCCATGAGTTGCTACTTGATGACATTCCATACATATCCATTGAATAAGGATTATGAAAATGACTTTCAACCCTCATAGATTCAAAATTTGTAGAAATTGAATTTTTTTCTTGTTGTGACATATATAGTCTTTTCCAATAGTATCGGATCCTTGACCTGCATCTCTACTCCCATAATCTTCATCTTGTGTTGCATGTGTGTAATATTGTTCACCAGTAAATGGGCTTAATCCAACTTCTTGACTTGGTGATTCTCTTTGGCCACTACCTCTTCTAACTTCTAATTCAGATAATTTATTGAAGTTATCTTCATCACCACTGGGGCTAGAGTGACTACTAACAGTCTCAAATTGTGAATGTGTACCACCTGATGGAGCTGAAGCACTAGTAGCTCTAGTTAGCTCTCTCATAAACTTTTGAAATGAATCACCACTACTAGAATTTATTTCTTCAGCAATTACTTTTTGAATATTTATTCCCTCTTTTTCAACTTGTTGAGTAATCTTTGGATCAGGCTTTCCTTCATGATCATCTACGTAAACATCTCTAATCCATTAATATATTTGATTGCCCTCTTCATCATCATCTTCCAATGTAGTTTCAAATATTAAAATTTTCAAGGTTCAAAAATATAATACACAATCTTTATATTTTTACTTTATTGATATTCAATAAATAAGTAGAATTTATTAATGTTATTCAATTCAATTTATTATATTTTGCGTATATCAGTAAATGTCTAAAAAGCAATTAAAGGGAAAAAAAATTATCAATGAAGTTAATTTAATAAAAAGTTTATTAAATATCAATAATATTTATGAATTTTTTAAAAAAAATTAAAAAAATATCGGATATTTTCGAAATTTCAATGGAAATTTTATGGAAATTATAGATTTTTTAACCAAATTGTTAAGGATTTGATTTAGATATTTTATGAAAATTTTGTCAAAATTTCAGAAATTTCAATGGATATTATGGAAATTCTATCTATTTCCATGTCGAACTTAAATTTTATTTCGACGCTTTAAAAAAATAGAAATATTGAAAAAATATCAGATATTTTAAACCTTGATCGAAAGGACATCGTCACATCGACTAAGTTGTAATTACTTTTTAATAGGAAAATTGATTGACCTGATTGGGGTTGGAATTATTTATTTATTTTCAACAATTATCAATAATAGTGATTTAGACGCTGACTAGACACTCAGGACACTTCTATTGGCTCCACCACCAAAATCGAACATTTTTTTGAGCCAACATTTCCTTTGGATCCAGATCCTCTTTGCTCCACAAATAAAATCAAATCAATGAAACATGAAAGGATTAATTCAACCTTTTAACAGCAAATGGCAAATGCTGGAATGCAATTAAACAGCAAGATGGAATAGAGACAATAATGCAGTTAGCTTCTTTGTCATAACATTTTCTAAATGACGTAAGTGTCAATCATTTTATTAGTGGAATAGACATTGAGAATATGAAAATCTATAGAGACTGAGGGTCTGTTTGCTTACCTGTTTTAAAAACAGTTTTCTGTTTTATAAAATAAAAAATTGTTTTCAAAATAGAAGATTACCTTTTTAGCCATCAGTTTTCAAAAACAGTTTTAGAAAACAAATGAAAAAAAAAATTTTGAAAACAATAAAATAATGTTTTCACCTGTTTTGAAAATAATAAAATACATATTATTTTAATTTATTTTGTTAATCATTTTATTTAGTCTATATTTTTCTATCTTATAGAGAAAAAATTGTAGAAAAAAATATTATTTTAATTTTTTGGAATATCTTAGAGAGAGAAAATTGTAGAGAGAGAAATTTGTAGAGAGGGAAATTTTCTTATTCTCTTATTTTCTCTCCCTCTTTTTTTTTTTAATTTTTGTAAGAACAATTTAAAAAAATAGCTATTCTTTTTTTTTTAATCCTTTATAAGTTACATAAATTATTTTTTTATTGTTATTTTTTATTTTCCTTTTCTTCGTTATATACTTTCTAGTTTTTTATTTTTTTATTTTTTATTTTTTTTATCTTACTTCTTTTATCAATATTTTTAGGGCAAATATTTCTTATATCAATTATTTATTTTGCTATTTTGTTCTTTGTCCTTATTTTCCGTTTTTTCCTTATCAAATATTTTCTGTCTGTCTGTCTCTCTCTCTCTCTCTTTTATTTTGTTCTTTTTCCTAATTTTTCATTTTTCCTTTATTCCATTATTTTTTTTTTTTATTTTCCATTTCTATCGGATATTGTTTTTTAATTTTTCAATTTTTACTTTTTTTTTCATTGTTTTTTTTTTTTTTGTTTTTCTATAAGTTATTCTCTTTTTTTTCCTTATCGTCATTTTTTATTTTCCTTTATTACCCATTGTATTTATTTTTTTCCTTTTTATTGTTTATTTTTGTTTTTACTTTTCCTGTGCAACAGTATCAAAAAAGTGTAAATATGTGGCTTGACTATGTTAGTAATATATAAAAGTTAGTAGTTTTATTATTATGCTAATATAATATTTTATGGATATTTATAGCTATATATATATATTATGTATTAGATTCCTTGTATGTCAAAAAATAAAAATAAAAAGTAGAAAAAAAGAAAACTTCAAAAAAAAAAAAAAAAGACAGAGATCTGAATCCAGACAACCTTGTTGGTTAAGTTATAAGAATTTATTAATCCTGGCAAAGAAGCTGATGGCATAGAATGTTAATAATGAATAATCCCTTTGTGCTTCCAATTGAATTTTATTAATTAATTATAAATTTACTTGATGAAGAGAAAAGAAAAATAGTAATAATAAGAGGAGAAAGATAAAGGAGCCATCATCATTTAGATAGCTAGATATAGCAGCCGGTGTGACGATAATTATTATTGTCTGATAAAAATGGTAATACAAAATGGAAGTATAATTTATCTTTTATAGGGTGTTCATCCAAGGTAGTTGTTGATTTTCGCGACCATATAATTAAAGCTAAGCAAAGCAAATTTTGCACCCAGGCATGACTAAAGCCAAATTTGACTATGAAAATTGTCTACGGTCAAGTGAGAGACAGAGAAAATAATACCTACCGGAAAGCATTGCAATGTTTTCTTGAAAAGACTTTAAATGTGGATAGCAAACAACAAATTAAATTCCTACCGGAAAGTCCAGTCCACGACGGCGCTTCATAGGTGGTAGATTGCTCGACTATTGACGGGTATGTGACGGGAAATGAGTCCCTTAAGAAGTTATGAATTTCTGTATTATTAATTAGACTTTATATGTTCCATCTCCGACCACTTGATTTTTGACGCTAAGTTAAGGTCCTACGCCTAATGTTAGAAATTCAGAAATTCAAACATCCTGTTGATCATAAAAATCAAATAATGGAGATAAGTTCTACTCAAGGTTTGATCTGATTTTTCAAACATATAAACTTTTTTTTTAATAAATTAAATAAATTAACACTATACATATATATATATATATATATATAAGGTGGAAGGGTATTCATTTAAGAAAAATACTGAAGAAAACAAGATTAGCCCTCATCTGGTTGTTATTACTTTAATTTCCGCTTTATATTATTTTAACTGTTGCAAATTAATAGCATCGCGTTTTTTGCTAATATTTTAATAATATTATTTTAGTTTTGTTATTTGATATGGAAATGTCTTTTTCTGTTTATATTTTATCCATTAGTCTTTGAGGAATTTTAATTAATTCCATTGACTATACTGAGCTGAGGGAATACACTGCCTGAAGCTCTAATTAGTTAATGGCTGTTTCTCAAAGAAATAATAAATAACTCGGTCCCAAAAAATAAATGTAATATTAAATACACAACCACGCGCAGGTCATCATCTGTTTGAGGGTACAGTCTGTCTCTCTGTATGAAGACTTTGTTAATAAATGTAAATTGACTTAGGAGTAACCTATTCGTGTCCACATCATAAACTTATAAAATTATGGATCTAATACACGTAAAAGTAAAATTTTTTAATTGTAATCCAACTAAAAATGTACAAAAGAAGACTTCATTAATAAATATAACTATGATCTTAATATGCAACTGACTCCAAGCCATTTCACCCAAGATTTAAAAAATCAAAATTTATATGGAAATTTCATTGAAATTATTATATTTTCAAAGGGTAAGACGAAAATCTTGATATGAAGTAAAAAGGATAAATTTTAAAAATTTATAATATTTTCACAAAATTTCTATTGAAATTTTCGTCTAATAGACATATTAACAATTATTTACAAAATTATTTAAAAAATATAATTTTTAATAATTATTTTTCATTATTTCGTATTTTAAAATAAAAACCAAAAAAATATAAATAATTTTCAACTATTTAAAAATTTTGTAGTATTAAGATCATATTTTAGACATATAATATAATTATAATAATTATTTTATATATTTTAATTAATAAATATTTTTATTAAATATGTATTTTTTATTTTTTTATTTATAATAATATACTTATAACTATCAAACGTTTACTATACATCATTGCTTAGAGAAATATCAAATTTATTTAATATTTTTATAATTTTTATAGTTAATTTGATAATTAATTAATTAATTAAGTTAAATTTAAAATTTTAACAAAATTTTTTATTATTTTTTTAAATAAATTTTCATAAATATTCATTATTTTTATAAATTTTTATCAATATTCTATAATTTTTAATATTTTTATATTTTGAATATTTGATATTTCTATATATATTGATTTTTTAAATCTTAATTCCATTTAAAAAAAAAAACTATGTTCTACGGTTGTAACTCAGTTCTTCTTTTCTTTTCTTTTCTTTTTTTTTTTTAAACCAAGGCATTCAAGTCTATGTTCTACTATTGTTTTATTTTTATATTTTAAGATTTGACATTGATTTTTTTTCTTTTCTTTTTAATAAATTTTATTGAGACTATTTTAATTTTATTATAATTACATTTAGATTTATATTTTTGGAATATTATCATTAACATTTCTTTAATATACTATATCTATTATAACAATTTTATTTATTAATTTTTACCATTTAATTTTAATACTTAAAGTTCAAATAAAGGTTTAAAATGAATATTTAATGATTGAATAATAATATAAAAATTCAAATTTAGCTTTTAGCTGTTAAAATTAATTAGTAAAAACTGAAAAAAAAAGTTAATAATAATTTTTTTTCAAAAATATAGATTAAACTATAATACTTAAGAAAAAATGAAAAGATCTAAATAAAATATTTTCATTTCCTTTATATAAATCTTGAATTAATAATTGATTATTTTCAATATATTTTTGCTTTCATGTCACCAATGGAAATATATATGTACATAGACCCACTATAATTGCACATATAATAAGCAAGTATATATTTATTCACGTGAAGGATGGTTGGATTTCTATGTATTACTACACACACACATATATCTATATATATATATATATATATGAAAGATAATATAATCGTTAAATTATAAACATTATATACATTGGCGACTATATGTGTTATCCTTTACAGTTGTTTTCTATATCATATTATTATTATTATATATAAATATATAAATATATATATATATATATATAGTTTGCAGTTGGAATTGTTGCTTAAAAACAATGAAGGTTTCCAAGTAATTTTACAAGTCTAGCATTTGATGATGCAGAACAGAATCGATCGTAATCCTTAAAATCAAGGTTTAACTGAAAGAAAATTGCGTTTCCATTTTCCTTTCCATAATAAGTGCCACAGTCATGGGCTGGCTGACCACTACTAGCGACTTCTTCTCTCCAGCCAAGCCCATTCGTTTGTTCAAACTACTCCGAGTCTGCTTCAAAACATAACCATTATTTTCCATCATATACATCACCATTCACCAAGCTGGAACACCTTCAGATACTCTTCGAGCTTCTAGAAGTAGTACCAACTATTCAGCTTAAAATCCCAAATCAACAGAATAATTCCAGAAGCAACAGCTCCGCTTGTCTGCTGCCATGTGGCAGCTGAGGTCCCACACACTGCCACAGTGTATAGGTAGCTGAAATGGTGTTTGTGTAATAAAAACTTTACAGCTTGATGGAGGGGAATACGGAATACTCTACGTACAAAAAGGAAAATAATATTATTGGCATGGTTATATTGTAACCCCCGCCCAAAAAACGAAAAAAAGATCTATGCTTATTAGCTAAGCCAGTTTGTGGATGGATTTGCTGGTTGTCTCTGATTCTCTGTTTTGGGCCAGTTTGGTTCTTCTCTTTTATTTTTTATTTTATTGTTTTCTTTTGACTTATTTCAATGTTTTCATTTAAAGCAAGGGGAAAAAACATTAAAAATTAAAAAAAATAAATAAATAACAGTCCTCACGTTGTTGTTCATTGTACCATTATTAAATCCTGCATGACACTAGGCAAATTAAAGGTCCTAAAAGAATTTGTTTCGGCGAAGATGAAGAGAAAAGGACATATATATATATATATATATTTAATTTTTTTTGGGATAAAGAAAAAGATCGAAAGGATATCGTCACATCGATTAAGTTGTAATTGTAATTACTTTTTAATAGAGAAATTGATTGACTTGATTGGGGTTGGAATTATTCATTTATTTTCAACAAACATTATCAATAATATTGATTTAGACGCTGGCTGGAGACTCAGGACACTTCTATTGGTTCCAAATATTTTTGGTCAGCACTTTTCCACCACCAAAACCGAACATTTTTTTGAGCCAAATTTTCCTTTGGATCCGGATCCTCTTTGCTCCACAAATAAAATCAAACCGATGAAACAAGAAAGGATTAATTCAACTTTTTAGCAGCAAATGGCAGTGGCTGGAATGTAATTAAACAACAAGACGGAATAGAGACAGTAACGCGGTTAGCTTCTCTGTCATAACATCTTCTAAATGAGGTAGGTGTCAATCATTTTATTAGTGGAATAGACATTGAGAATCTGAAAGTCTATAGAGACTGAGGATCTGAACCCAGACAACCTTGTGAGTGTGAGTTAAAGAAGAATCTGTCTTTCTTGTTTTAATATGCATAAAATTTGAAATTTATTAGTATAAATAAATATTTGTTTCTTTGGGTTTAGTTTTTGGTTACGTTTCACAAAGATGTCCTACCACGTGGCAATCTGACTAATTGACCGCGCGGACTGTGGCGTAAATCAAATTAAATATTATATGCTTTACGTGGAATGTTGACTCGGACTCGGACTGGGTCTGTTTGGAGATAGGAGATGGGACCGTTGGACCATCAATTAATGTATATTTATATCAACTAATGGAATAATTTCTTGGCTCGTCGAAAAAAAAGAAAAAGAAAAAAACAGAATAGTATCTTCCATTACCTGCTACAAATCTGCCAATTAAATAGAAGAATTTATATATATATATATATATTAAACTTTACATTTATATTTGTAAAAAATAATAATAATAATAATAATTCATAAATGATACGACAATTAGTTCTCAATCTTCAGATCGATTTTATTATTATTATTATTATTTTTTTTTTTGCCCAGTCAGTTGTGAATGAAATATGTCTTGTGACAAGCAACAAGTAAGTGGACACATTTTATTTATATATGAGAATCAAATATAAATAAAAAGTCAATTAAATATATATCCAATATAATTGAGTTATCAGTTTCCTTGTTTATAATTCTACCCAAAAAAGGAAGTTTACTTGTCTATAAAATGGAAGCTACAGTTTCTACAAAGCAATCTTCTGTAAATGTAGACCCCACTCTGACGTTTTTTACTTTGTTTGTCCCAATAGCGTCCCAATGTATACTTTGATTTGGTCATGGTAAACGCATTTATATAAGACAAAACCATATATATATATATATATATATATTATATTTATATAATTTATTATTATTTTTTTTTGTAGAGACGCAACCATCTTTTAATTTTTTTTTTAAAAATTTTTTATTTTTGTAGTGACAAAATCATATAGAGATGCAGTTTAACTAATATCCTTGTTCTATAACTCCTTTCATTAAACGCACCACCTTTATATTTTCAAAAATTATAGATCCATCATAATTGAAAATATCACAAATATCAACGTAATTTTAATTTATAATATTTTTAAATGAAATATTTATTATTGCATGCGCATATATAAGATTGTGAGTAGTAAAAAATTATTTGTTACAAGCCAGAAGTTACTATATATCATTGACAAATAAGGTGTTAGCCATGTTATCCAAAAGATCCTAATCTACTAAGATATATATATATATATATATATCGAAAAAAAAAAGAAAAAGAAAATACAAGATACGAAAAAAAAGTTACTGTGATTTCCTCTTTTGAAATGACACATACACTTGTCCTCCACGGTAGACAAAACAACAAGATTATATTTCATTGCAAATCAAGTTATTCGAACCTGAAGATATATAAGAATGCACAATAGGTCTGTAAGTTCCTCCACCACTTCACGCCAAAAAATAATTTCTAATAACAAATACCACCACACTGTTGACTTTTGACATTGTAAATTGTATTTCTAGTTAGGAATTAAAAAATTTGATCCAAAATATATGGAAATATATATATAATTAGTTATAACATGTCTCACCTCTTCTTGCAGAGACCGAAACACTGAAAGATCGATCCTCCATGTACATTCACAAATACCTTCATATATTTTGAAGGAAGCTCCTACGTCCATGGCCTGAGACTAATAAAAACATATGTATATAATATAGCAGAAGTAATACATTATGTTTAAGCAATTATGTCACTTTTTTTTTTTTTTTCCCTTTAAACAATTACTCGACTTATGTTAAAAAAAAAAAAGTTTTTTTAAAAAAAAGTCATGAATTAATAGAGATTGATTTTTATTTATTTATTTATTTTACTTGAATTAAATGTAATAGCACGGAAGGTTCCCTAAAACCTCATTGTTAGAAAGGCGCACTTTTTTATTAACTATAAATGTGCGAAAGTCCTTAGATGCGTCGCTTTCAACAAGTGGTCTGTATCCCCAATTTCTGCTCTTATATAATCTAAAACCGATATCAATCGGCGTATATAATAAGTTTAAGTTCCATCCAACTTAACGCCTATGTGCCAAAGTCGACTTGGGAAATTAGGCATAATATTATATCAAACATGAGCAAGGTCGATCCCCCAAACCTTGTATTTTCTCTATCATTTCTGTTGTTTGCTTGCCCTGCGGGGATTTTGGTGGTCATGGCACAAAGCAGTAGAGGAACAGTTCCAGTAAATGTGGGTGTGGTTCTCAACTTGACCACGGCGATTTGGAAGATGAGATTGAGCAGCTTCAATATGGGGGTGTCTGATTTCTATGCGTCCCATGCTAACCACACCACTCGCCTTGTCATCCACGCCAGGGACTCTAATGGTGATGTTGTTGGTGCTGCAGCCGCAGGTTCTCTTCTCCCTTTCTCTACTATTTTTCAGTCTACTCTTTTGGTTTCTGAATTGATTTTTTATTTTTTTAAAAATTTTTGGATTTCAATCATATACAAGTTCTTAAACATATCTTTTATTTTGATTGCTTCGTAATCGACTAATTTGTAAGTTGAGCGCTCCCTCGCTCTAATATATGTGTGTTTGCAGTTGACTCGACTCATACGGCCTAACAGCCAACTTGATTCATTACCAGATTTAAAATGGATCTCCATTTGGAGTTTTCACCTAAATTTCTATTTTCCGTTTTCGGTTCTTATCTATTTATTTATTTTTTTCACTTTCCTTGATCAATCTCTTGCAATAGTCATTTATGTTGCTATCTTTGATCAATAAAATAGCCATTCAAAGTAATGAGTTTCTATTTTTTGATTATAAGATTAATGAGATAATGATCTATCGTTATATATCTATATATACATTTTTTTTTTCTCCAGGCTTTGAAATCATGCTATAATAGGCTCCAACAAGTTTGTTTCTATTTTTATTTTTTTAACCTATATAAAGTTTCTATTTTTATTTTTTTAATCTATATAAAGTTGTGATAAATAATAATAAAAATATAGTTTTAGAAGTAATGATATTAAAAAATTCCAATAAAAATTTTGAAGAATTCACTTGACTTCTTGTGAGAAAAAACTGCTATATATATATATGATCATCATTTGCTGAATTGCTTGGTCTCGCTCACCCGCTTCGACCTTTTTAATAGTCACCACCACCACCACCACCACCACAGTTAGCTTGATAGTCGATTAGTGGAAGACATTAGAAGCCAAAACAATTCATATTATATGGAGACGAACTATATGTCAGTTTTCGATTTGACGTGGTGCGACCGGTCATAATGCAAGTTTTCCTCCACGTGATGGGGCTTGAAACTATCAAATGTTTAAAAGTCTACGTTTTTGTCTCTAGTCTGAGACAGTAATATAAATAATATATTTATATAAATATGTATAAAACTATGTAGGCATCGTGTCCTAACAAATTCAAAGTCTTATTAGAAATGGTAAGTCTTATAAATATTATTTGTCATAGTTTTGACTTAATAGGCTGTTTGGAGGGATAGTCTTCAAAAATATGGAACAGTTGTAATTTTAGAATATTTTAATATTACTAGCGGGGATACTACCATTCAATTAAGGACTTTCATTACATTTTAGACGAATATTTGGCTTAGTAATTAGTAGACTAAAAGTTTTTTCATTTTAGGGCGGTAGCCTTCATTTTGATAAAAATAAATAAACAAACAAATAAATATAATTCGGATAAAAAGCAGGTGACTAAAAGTCCTCTTGAATAAATTGAACACACACACACGAAAAAAAAAAAAAAAAAGTCTACATAAGTTAGTGCATGTGGTTTTGTTGTCTTTTACCATTTTACGTTTTTTGACGAGACAAAAAAATAGAAAATGAAAAAAATGAAACAAAAGATTCACATTCATCACTATCACTGGGACAACAATATTTTTATCATTTTATGTTTTTTCGCCGCGACATTATTCCGATCCTATCATTGTTGAGTAACAGGTCTGGCTTTCATGTACGGTTGAAGAATCTTTCTTACTTACTAAGCCGACATTTTTCTTTTTTTTTTTTTCAATTACTAAGCCGACATTATACACAAATCAAAATGCACTAATTTTGACTTTTCTTTACGTATGCTAACTAAACATTGATTTTTCGCCCTATGCATTTCCTTCACAAAGACGTCATGAACTCCTCTGTTTTGAAATTTTATTTATTTTTTATTTTTTGGGTGAATTCCTCTGTTTTTTTATTTTTTACTTTTATTGAGTTTGGAAATACAATCGGAGTTGATATATAATTTTTTCTATGATAATATAACAGCTTTAGACCTAATAAAAAACGAAGTACAAGCAATCGTTGGGCCAGAAACTTCGATGCAAGCCAACTTCATGATTGGTCTTGGGGACAGAGCTCGAGTCCCTATCATATCATTTTCTGCAAAAAGCCCATCTCTGACGTCGCTTAGGAGTCAATACTTTTTTCGAACAGCTAAGAACGACTCCGCTCAAGTGAAAGCTATAAGTGCTATAGTCCAAGCCTTCGGTTGGAGAGAAGCAGTGCCAATCTACGTCGACAACGAGTTTGGCGAGGGAATAATACCCTACTTGACGGATGCTTTGCAAGAAGTCGACATCCGAATCCCTTACAGGAGCCCCATTCCTCAACTTGCCACAGATGACCAAATTGTTGCAGAGCTCAACAAGTTGATGAAAATGAGGACGAGAGTGTTCATTGTCCATATGTCGGCCTCTCTCGGTTCTCAGCTATTTGCCAAAGCAAAAGAGGTTGGAATGATGGACAAAGGCTATGTTTGGATCATGACCGATGGGATTACTAATTCTATTGATTCCCTCGATTCTTCTGCCTTTGATTCCATGCAAGGTGTATTGGGCGTGAGGACTTATGTACCCAATACGAAAGAGCTCGAAAATTTTACTATTAGATGGAAAACACAATTCCAAAAAGAAAATCCAACCATTCTCAATCCTGAATTGGATGTTATAGGATTATGGGCTTATGACTCTGCTTTTGCATTGGCCATGGCAGTTGAGCAGATTGGAGGTAATGGAAACTTCAGCTTTAAGTATGTGAACGTCTCTGGTAGTTCTAGTACTGACTTGGAGACAATTGGGATCAATCAGAACGGTCCTCAACTTGCCCGAGCATTATCGAATCAGAAATTCAAGGGCCTTGCAGGGGATTTCAGGCTTGTTGATGGGCAATTGCAAACATCTATCCTTGAGATACTCAACTTGAATGGAAATGGGAGGAAACGGATAGGATTTTGGACACAGAAAAATGGACTGGGAAAAATGTTGGATCCGACAAATAGAACAAGTTATTCTACTTCGAATACCAGTCTAGAGCCTATTATATGGCCTGGAGATTCTGTCGATCCTCCAAAGGGATGGGAAATCCCGATAAAAGGGAAGAAGTTGCAAATAGGAATTCCCATGAAGAACGATGACTTTGTTAATGTCACATATGATCCTATTGCTAAACAAACCAAAAACGTCACTGGATACAGCATAGATGTATTTAAGGCTGCATTGGACGAACTACCTTACCCTGTTCCCTGCGATTTCATTCCCTTCGCATTGCCCAATGGCACAAGTACTGGCACCTACAATGATTTTGTCTATCAAGTGTATATCGGGGTAATTAAAACTTGAACTCTTTGTTTTCCATTTCAAATTGTCATAGACTGTATAATTAGTTAATGACCGTAAGCTAGTCATATAGAAAAATAGTTGGTGAGTTGATGAGGATTTTCTTTGACAGAAATTGGATGCAGCGGTGGGGGACATAACGATTCGAGCAAACAGGTCGTTATATGTGGATTTCACATTGCCTTACACAGAATCAGGGGTGTCAATGGTGGTGCCAATCAAAGACAGCAGAAGAAAAGATGCATGGGTGTTCTTGAAGCCTCTTACTTGGGACCTCTGGTTAACAACCGGTTGTTTCTTTATTTTTATTGGTTTTGCGGTTTGGGTTCTTGAACATCGAATCAATGAAGACTTTAGAGGGCCTCCACATCATCAAATTGGTACCAGCTTTTGGTTTTCCTTCTCAACCATGGTTTTTGCTCATAGTAAGTCACATACCTTTTTAGTACTTTTTTGACTTCTTTTGTACACGCAAGGGACCATGGAGTAATTAATTTGATTCCAATTTATTTTCATTGAAATGTTATGTTAAAAGAGGAGAGAGTTGTGAGCAACTTGGCTAGGTTCGTGGTGATAGTGTGGTGCTTTGTGGTGCTTATACTCACTCAAAGTTATACAGCCAGCTTGACTTCACTCTTAACCGTACAACAGCTCCAACCAGCCGTGAACGACGTGAACCAGATCCTGAAGAATAAGCAAAATGTTGCCTACCTAGAAAATTCTTTTGTTTATGGAATTTTGAAACAACTGGGTTTTGATGATCGCAATCTTAAGACCTACAAATCCCCTGAAGAATTACATGAACTTTTTACGAATAAGAGTGGAAATGGCGGTATAGCTGCTGCTTTCGATGAAACCCCTTACTTGAAACCTTTTCTTGCAAAATATTGCGACAAATACACCATGGTCGAGCCAACATTCAAAACTAATGGATTTGCTTTTGTAAGCTAACTAGCTCTTTTCTCTCTTGCATAACTGATACAATTTCATTTTGTTTAATTAATTCCAATTTTTTTGATGACCATGATATATATATCTGCATAAAAGTTATTTATCTATGGCAGGCTTTCCCAAAGGATTCCCCTATTGTTGGTGATTTTTCAAGGGCAATACTAAAAGTGACCGAGGGAAAAAAGATTAAAGACATTGAGGATAAATGGTTCAAGACTGATGAATCAATTTGTCCAGAATCCAAAAAAATGTCTTCTGCAAGTCTTGGGCTCGATAGCTTTTGGGGCCTCTTTCTCATAGCTGGGCTTGCTTCCACCTTAGCTCTCATAATATTCCTAGCAATGTTCCTTCACTCCAATATGCACTTCTTGAAGGGCTCTGATCCCAATGCCTCAAAGTGGGAGAGAATCCAATTACTCTTTGGAATCTTCAACCAAAAGGACCTCAGTTCCCATACTTTCAGAAAGAGCGGTGGATCATCACCCAATACAAATTGCCCACCTACTCCATTCTCATACTATACTAATAGATCAACAACCCAAGATTCTCCTGAGCATTCTCCAGATGCTCAAGTAACTCAACCCACTCAGGATACTGTTCATTATGATCATCAGGTTACTTTCCCAAGTCCACCATCCTCCCCATACGACAGCGATCACCAATCCAACTTTATCTTCCAAGTGCATGATGATCATGATTTTAATTGTGATGGTACTCAAACAACTAATTAAGGGGCACTGCCACTGGCTGATCACCTTACTTCCTCCTGTTCAAGAGAGGCCAATTTGTAGATCCTTCTTTGTATGGCTAGCCAATTCCAAAAAAAAAAATTACGTAGTTTAGTTTTTTTTTTTTTTTTTTTTTTAGAGGAAAAAAATGACACAATAATTAGATATCATTTTCTTGTACCTATTTTTAAATGTTACAATCAAAATGATATTGTTTTCTACTTCTCCGTAGTTGTAAATGGGTGTAGAAATACTTTACAGTTTACTGTAAGTATATGTGTATATGATCTTTCTTCTTTCTTTTCATATGTGCATGATAAATAAATAATAGATGGGAGTGCAAATCATTTATCGTTTACTAATATATTCTCATATATTATTGATATAAATATAATTTTATTTTCACTGACAAAATGAATTGTGGTTTTTAAGCTAGATTGTTATGGTGTAAATCACTTAGCCAGTGAATATATTTTATATTATATTAATAATATATATATAATTTTTATAATAAAAAGTCATTTGCATAGATATCCTATGATATGATTGAGTTATTAATTTACTTATTTATAAAATAGCGAAGAGCAATTTTTTGCAAATGCGGACCCTACTTCGACGTTTTTGCTGTTGTTGTTTTTTGCCACCTTCTCAAAATTAGGAAATTAATTAAGAATAAAAATTAGGATTTATTATTATTATTATTATTATTTATAAATAGAGACGGAAATTTAAACACCAAATTTACCAATGGTCATTAATGAACTAGACTGTGCCAAGCGTTCGAAAAATTAGGTGTTAAATGGATTTGCTGATTTGATAGCGTGATAAAATGGATTGCATCAGCATATGTTTGGATGATTGTTGATAATTGGCTTGGTTTTAAGAACTCAGCCAAAAAGAAGGCTTGGGTCTAGAATATGAAAATGAAAAATGATAACAAGCCACGTGGCCTGGCCGCCCCACTCAGTCAGTCCTTTTTCCAATTAGATTTGGCCAGAGTTTCTTCTTGCTCTGATCTAGTCAAAGGTAAACGCAATAATAAGAGTAAGAAAAACACATATTTTTACACTCCAAAACAGAAAATTAAAAACATAATTTTGAACATATATCAACGGACTCACGTGACCCAAAAACAAAGCATACTTAATAAGCACGTGTAAGCTCCACGCCCACCAATTTGGAATATTACTAATTTCTTTCTTTTTTTTCTTCTTTTTTTTTTAAAAAAAAAATTACTAAATTTTTAAATTATATAGTAAAATCTCTTTATAATATCTTATATTGAAATAATCTCTATTATGTAGTTATAAAAAATTTTAACCTCAACTTCATTAGCTATAAATAAAATCAAATTTTATATTGTAATAAATTATAAATTTTTAAAATTCTATATTAAAGAATTTTAGCTTTACATACTTATAAATATATTAATATTTAAAAAATATACGTTAAATTATATTAAATATATGATTTATTATTTAGAGTTATGATAACATTTATGAATTTGGAAAGCTAAAATAATTATAGCTTCTTAAACATGTTAAGAGCTTCCTGGCATGAAATAGTTTGTATTTCCATACTATCATCTTTAAAATTGTATTTAAATATTAAATTAAATTATTTACAGATTTTTTTTCCTATTAAAGGAAATGTATAACTTTGATTGATTGATGATTGTATTGGATGCATTGGACAATAAAATTTTTAATTACACTTCTCCTAAATTATAACATTTTCATAATTATAAAATTAATTTAGTCTCAAAGATATAACAGCAGAAAAGTTTTACCGTAATTTTAAGGATAATAAAGAAACCACTGTACTGAGGCGTATAAATACCCATAAATTACTACTTTTTATTTATCAATTTTCTTATCACTACTGCCATTCCTCTTATTTTCTAAATTAACCCGATTCTATATTTAACAATTTCCACCGACTACATTATTCGAGCTTAATTGTGTGATTCGAATTATTGCTTCCATTACTGTACTATATATTTTTGCAAATCCTAACCCATTGGTACAATCAATTAAAGGGGATTTTAACTGGTAATAATTTATTTATTTGTTTTAATAACTGAGTGAATTGGACCCAGAACCTTATGGGAGGATTGTGGGTATTCTTACTGCGGTTCGTAAAAAAATGATAGTTAAACGACTTAAAAAAGTAAAGGAATTAGCTCATAATTATTTACCAAAAAAGAATTAGCTCATCCTTGGCTGGCCTGAGGGTAATAAAAATTAATGATTTTATTTTACATATAATATATGTGTGTGTGTGTGTGTGTGTGTATATATATATATATATATTTTTTTTTTAATAAATGATATATTATATATTTAAGCAGTGATGTCAATTGTCAAACAATACGGCTAATTGTGCCACAGTATAATATCTTATTTAAATGTATAGTAACATGGAAATTCCCCACAACTCATTGTCAAACAAAGGTAGTTAATTTTTTATTAATAAATATTCTTTTAGTGTAATGATTTATAGTCGGTGCATGGTAAATCACTTTCAACGTGTTTTGCCTCATAGAGGCTTCTGTCAATACTTAGTTTCTTTCTCACGTTACAAAATCAGCCATATACCCTATTTCTTATAAATGCTGATAAGTTTGCTCACCAAAATTTAATGAATGCCAAAAACTTCCAAAAAGCTTCCGAAGAGACTCAAACAAACATGATACTAAAAAACCTTGCATTTTCTCTATTCCTGATCTTGTTAGTTTCACAAAGGATTTTGGTAGTTTTGGCACAAAACAAGACGGATATAATTCCGGTAAAGGTGGGTGTAATTCTCAACTTAGACACATGGACTGGGAAGATGAGATTTAGCTTTTTCAATATTGCCCTCTCCTACTTCTATACCTCTCATGCTGACTTCAAAACTCGCCTTCTCCTCCACACAAGGAACTCCAATAGTGATGTTGTTGCTGCTGCTGCTGCAGGTTATTTGCTCTTCCTTTCCACCAATATGATTTCTTTTCTCTTTCTTTAAATTAACCACTGCTTCGTAATTCACGACTCCGCCTCTTATGAGTGACGACCAATTTGTTCATCAATTACCCTCTTTAATTCATTTACTTTTTTTCATTTCTCTGATCACTAGTCAATCTCTCTTTCTCCATCTCAACTGTTGTTATTAATTAATTTTCGACACTTGATTAATGTAATTGACAATATGATGACCAATTCCTACATTACAAATCTTGTCTACAATCACCATTATACTAATGGAAAGCCATTGACACAAACATTTTTTTATTTGTCGGTTTTTTGTGTGATCAAAGACTAGGTCAACCATTTTATATATCTACAAGTCAGGATGTCACTGGTTTTAGTTTTTGATTGTATATAGAAAGCTTATTAATTGGTAGGTAGAGTCATGAAGAATTAGAAATATTGGAATCTTAGAATAGTTATGCCTTGGGCAGATATTAATAATGAATGACCTTTATGATTGCAAGATTGAAGGTTGCTTGGATTATTAAATTAGTTGACCAAAAGTCTTCATAATTGTCCTGTTTCTCTTGCAAGTCGTCTTTTAATTTCTTATGCTTTGTTATGGACGTAATTGAACATCCAAGAGACTTTAAGGAAAAAAATCGGCTGGTATTTGGCACACCTATTTGTAAATGATCATTTAACATATGCTAAAAATTATTAATATGATTTTAAAATAATCAATGTGATTTAATACTTAAATTTTTTATTTTATTTTTGCCACATATTAAAAAAATTTGTTAAAAACCATATAAAAATAGATGTCCAAAGACCATCATTTTATTTGGATTTTCATGTGCTGTATAAGAATCTTCCTTCGCTATGCGGTTATGCTAATATGTAAACAGAGTATAATTGACTTCGAATTACCATATAACAAATAAAACAAAGGTTAATTACTAATCTTTTCAGCCAAGATATATTTTTTCTTTCTCCGTAGTAATAAAAAAGAATTCAACTATCTTAACTCATCTGTTTCACAATAAAGTGTTTGAAATTTAACAGGAACAAAATTAAACCTTTTTTTTTTTTTTCGCCCCGTCTTTTGACGACAGCTCTAGACCTAATAAAGAATGTTGAAGTGCAAACCATTGTAGGACCAGAAAATTCAATGCAGGCCAACTTCATAATTGAACTAGGAGACAAAGCTCATGTGCCCATCTTATCATTTTCTGCAACAAGTCCATCTCTCACATCCCTTAGGAGTCCATATTTTATCCGAGTAGCTAAAAAAGACTCGTCTCAAGTGAAAGCCATCAGCGCTATAGTTCAAGCGTTTGGATGGAGAGAAGCAGTCCCCATCGACGTGGACAACGAATTCAGGGAAGGAATAATTCCTTACCTGATCGATGCCCGAGTGCCTTACCGGAGTCTCATTCCTCAGAGAGCAACTGACGACCAAATTGTCGCAGAGCTCTATAAGTTGATGACAATGCAGACAAGAGTGTTCATTGTCCATATGTTGGCGCCTCTTGGCTCTCGGCTCTTTATAAAAGCTAAAGAGATTGGGATGATGGATAAAGGTTATGTTTGGATCATGACAGATGGGATAACTAATCTTGTAGATTCGTTGAATTCTTCAGTCATTGATTCCATGCAAGGGATGCTGGGAGTGAGGACTTATGTTGCCAAGACGAAAGA
Source organism: Ziziphus jujuba (assembly GCF_031755915.1). NCBI lineage: Eukaryota > Viridiplantae > Streptophyta > Magnoliopsida > Rosales > Rhamnaceae > Ziziphus > Ziziphus jujuba. Next base: position 6,816,426 of record NC_083383.1, on the reverse strand, counting down.
GCTCGAAAATTTTACTATTAGATGGAAAACACAATTTTGACATGATAACCCATCCATCCTCAATGTTGAATTGGATGTTTCTGGACTGTGGGCTTATGACTCTGCTTTTGCATTGGCTATGGCAGTTGAGGAGATTGGAAGTGGTGGTGGAAACTTTAGCTTTAAGAATGTGAACATTTCTGGTAGTTCCAGTATTGACTTGGAAACAATTGGGATAAATCAGAATGGTCCTGAACTTGGCCGAGCATTAAAGAATCTGAAGTTCAAGGGCCTTGCAGGTGATTTCAGGCTTGTTGATGGGCAATTACAGTCATCAATTTTCGAGATACTTAACGTGAATGGCAGGGGAGAAAGAAGGATAGGGTTTTGGACACAGAAAAATGGACTCAGCAAAAGAATGTTGGATGAAACAAATAGTACAAAATATTGCACTTTGAATACCTGCCTAGGACCTATTATATGGCCTGGAGATTCTACATATGTTCCAAGAGGATGGGAAATTCCAACAAAAAGGACAAAGTTGGTAATAGGAGTTCCAGTGAAGGATGGTTTTCGCGAATTTGTGAATGTGACATTTGATCCTACTAATAAAACCAAGGAAGTCACTGGATACAGCATGGATATATTTAAGGCTGTGTTGAATGAATTACCTTACCTTGTTCCCTACGAGTTCATTCCCTTTGCAATGCCAAATGGCACAGGCGCTGGCACTTATAATGATTTGATCTATCAAGTATTTCTCCAGGTAGTGATTGAAACTACTCTTTTTTTCCATTTCAGATTGTCACTTTATTATTAGTTAATTATAGTTACAGAGTTGATAAGGATTTACATACACTTGAACAGAACTTGGACGCGGCAGTTGGGGACATAACGATTCGAGCAAACAGGGCATTATATGTGGATTTTACATTGCCCTACACAGAATCAGGGATGTCCATGGTGGTGCCAGTCAAAGACAGTAAATAACTTACTATGAGCAAAAACCATGGTTGAGAAGGAAAACCAACAACTTGTACCAATTTGATGATGAGGAGGCCCTCTGAAGTCTTCATTGATTCGATGTTTAAGAAGCCAAACAACAAAACCAATGAAAAGAAAGAAACCAACGCTTGTTGTCCAAAGGTCCCAAGTAAGAGGCTTAAGCTAAATCCAATTTCATAAATGTCAAATTCATAACTAAAGTCTTCTTCCACTTCTGATAGTTTGTCCCATCCAATTTCATCATGGCAATCATAGGCAGAACAATCGGAGTGCTACTAACTGTGAAAATAGTAAACACAATATATATATATATATATAAAAGAATAACTATTTTCCAGTCCTTCAACACAAAATATAAAATATCAATATTGCTAGGGTCTTTGTAGCACTAAAGATACCCTTTTGTGAGTAAGGAAAAGTCAACCAAATAACCATAACCAAATGCATTGAACTAAATCACCAACAGAGCAACTCAGAACCTGCGATACATGGCATTTAATTAACTTCCACTACCATTCCAAGCGTCATACAAAGCAACTAAAACCACCGACAGGGTAGTTTAGTTACCCGTATAGACCCTCATTAATTAGTGGGAGAAAATAACATTTTAGCAATTTCATGAAATAGGTAAATATAAAACATCCCATCCACTATGCCAATATACATTATACTGGTACACATAATACAAACAAAATAAGTCTCACGACAGGTGAGTACTTAAAATTCCACACTACTATACCAACTAGGCACAAAGCCTCTTTAGGGAAAGCTAACACAATCCAATTCTCCAAATATAGATATTTAATTTAATTCAATAAATTTGGAATAAAATAATTAAACAAATAAACAAATGAACTAATTACCCATAAACAAATAAATAACAAATATATATATATATATATATATATATTTATTTATTTTATAATAATAAAATCAAAACAATAGATATATAAATAATTAATCAAAAATAAATTAATAAATGAGAATAAATTAAATAAGAAAAACATTTTTTTTTTATTTTTTTATTTAATTAATTAATTTATTTAATTTTTTTTTTAAATTTTTGGCTACTGACGTCAGCAAAAGACACGTCGTGCTGACGTTAGCATGATGACATCACACAGGCACAAACGACCTGTCATTTCTTTCATCTCCCCCAACCAACCGGGTCACGGTCGACCCGGTTCCAGTCCAAACTGGTCAGACGATCCGAATCTTTAACCCGCCTGTAATTGGCTTCTCCGGCGGAATTTTTCTTCAATTCTAGTGTCTAAAGAATCCTTTCGGTGTGGACAACAATATTTAGGTGTCAATTTGGCTTAAAGACCCAGAAAATTTAACACCCAAGCAAGATGTAATTTGGCCTTTAAACAAGAATTTCCAGATCCAATTTTGAAGTTTTCAAGCCAAATTACCTTAAAAAATTAATTCCATTCGACGTAGAGACAAGAATCCACAATACCCAGATCAAAAATTCATGCAAAACACAATTTTCTCAATATTTTGCAAAAGCAGTATCCAGCCAAAAATTTTACAATTTTTATTTTATTTTATTTTTTATTTTTAATGAGTATATAATAGTTGGGTTATATTTCACAGACCGTAAACATATAATCTCCGATTAATCAAGGAAGAGCAAACAATAATAAAATAAATATTATGTAATCAATATACACAGATCATCAATGGTCGAATATATATAAACATGTATATAAAATAACAGATCAACATTCACAACGGGAACACATTGTAAAAGAATTTAGTATGTATATTAACCATGCTCTGATACTAGTTGTTAGAATTTGTGGATCTAAACATATATAATAAATTATATAAATCATAAATTACTAACCTCCAAATGCAGCCATTGATAAATTAAATCTTTAATCCTGCAAAATAGAAAACAATATAAAGTAGTGTCTATGGACACACTACTCTCAAACCACTCTTAAATCTCTAAAAACCCTAATATCAAAATGCCGTATAGAATATATTTGTTTGCTTGCCCTAGACTTTTTATAGTCTCTGCATGTCACACTTACCCATTAATTTTAACACACAAAATACTAATAATTTAATAATATAATAATACTAGGAAAAATATGGGTAAGTCAATGAGCTTATAAAGAGAGTTGATCCTCTAGCCCAATGGACCAACTGGAGTCTTATAGAAAGTGTGTGACCAAAAACCCTACTACAAAATATTAAAATAAACCAGTCCTATTAATGGCATAAATAGGCCCTGTAAGTGAGTAATTGATTAAGCTAAGTCCACAATTATTAATTTATTTAACATTCTCCCACTTGGACTGTATAATCATCATCATATATATAATCCAAACTCACTTACTACAGAATTTCCCGAACTATAATGCCATTTCATCTAAATATATAGCATACCTACAGGGCATAACAATATACTAGACTAGGCAGTAGAGATTCTCTTAATAAATCTTCCAAAATATGATACCATTTCAACTGAGCTCTTTGCATGCCATAAACTCAGTCTAGTAGAGATTTACCTCACCACGTGCAATCCCCCAACACACAAATACCATTTCATCCGAGCACATTGTGTATTGACAGGATACATCAATATACCCAAACTAGGTAGTAGAGACTCACCATGGCAACTGTGGATCAACATACACATATACATAGACTAATAGTCCCAACAGGCCTGTAAATATAAGGAGCAATAATATGTCTAATAAAATATCTCATAAATATATAATGATCCATATACATCAATGCATCAAAATAATAAATAATACTCAACATGTATATTATTACAGAAAATATAATAAACTCCTACTGACCCACAGCATTCTTAGTTGTCTAACAATCTCATACAGGACACATGCTCCTCAAATATACCAACGGATTAGACCTTAACTCTCATACTTACAGAAAAAACGAAGCCCAAGAGAAAAGTTTGTTTTATGGATCCTTGCCCAACACAAATTGCCCACCGAGTCCATCATGGTATTCGTGCTATACTCATCGATCAAACTTTGGTGGGTCACTGCCAGATTCTCCTGAGCCTGGTCATGGTCATAGTTCGATTACTAGTGGTCCAAATGTTGATCAAGTAACCATGGAGATTATTAATTTGTCAAGTGTTGATGATGACCATGAGCTTACTTTTCCAATGTCCATCAACCTATCCGCACAGCACTACCACAAAGAATCTATCAATGTTTATCTTCCAAGAGCATGATGATCATGATTTCAATCATAACGGTGTTGCAACAAACTAGGACACAGTATTAGTGTTCGATCAATTAAATTACTTTCCCAATTTATGAGAAACCAATAATACGCGTAGCTTCTTAAATGGATAGCTGGTGGAAAATAAACAAAAAAAAAAAAAATTACAATTATGTTTATTTTAGTTGTATGTAATATATATACTTTAATCATACTAACAATGGTTTTAGATTATCCATAATTAATTTCGAAATACATTTTCTTTTCTTTTATTTTTGTTGAAATCTTCAGTAATTTTTTTAAATTTTTGAAAATTATATTTCCAAGTTGGTAAAATTTAATGGACATTTTACCTTAAAATATAATATTTACAAAATTTTCTACTTTTAAGACTTAACATATATTGGTGATCTATAATTCTTAACCACTCAAAAACTAAAAACATTTTCAATGGTGAATGTAGATTGTTATTTATATAGTATAAAATTTAAGTTTAAATTTAAATAGTATAAATACATAATTCATTTTAAAATTATTTTTTAATAATAATGTATAGAAGAATATTTATATATATATTAATTAATTATATATATTTTATAAAATTTTCTTTTTTTTTTTAAATTTAACCTTTTAAAAAATTGACTTTTTGAAAAAAATTAATTTAAGAAAAATTCACAACGTTTGATAAAGCGATAAAAAGTCTATAATTAGACAAATTCATTAAAGATAATTTTTTTAAAAATAATTATCTCTTTATCTGGTTTAATTATTTATTTTAAAAAAATAAAAATAAAAAAATAAAAAGGAGAAAGTCTATCCATGAAAGATGTTTTAAGATATATATCACGTTTGGTAAAGTTTGCTAATTTAGTTTGGAAACTAAAGATATACATACATTTTTCGCATTCCTATTTATTTAATTTTACCGTATATCAAAATATTTAAGTTGATGAGAATGCAGACAGAGAGTTTTTTTGGTTATTCATATGTCGGCCACTCTTGGTTCTCGGATCTTTGACAAAGCAAAAGAGGTTGGGATGATGGATAAAGGCTACGTTTGGAGCATGATGACAGATGGGATTACTAATTCTATAGATTCCTTCAGTTTCTTCAGTCATTGATTCCATGCAAGGCATGTTGGGTGTTGTAAGGACTAATGTTCGAAATTCGACAGAGCTCGAAAATTTACGATTAAGAAAACACAATTCCATCATGAAAATCTAACCATTCCCAATCCTGAATTGAATGTTATGGGATTATTGGCTTATGACTCTGCTTTTGCATGGCCATGGCAGTTGAGCAGATTGGGAGTAAAGGAAACTTTAGCTTTAAGAATGTGAACGTTTGTGGTAGTTATAGCACTGACCTGGAAACGATCAGGATAGATCAGAACAGTCCTCAACTTGCCCAAGCATTATCAATCAGAACTTCAAGGGCCTTGGTGGTGATATCAGGCTTGTTGATGGGAAATTATAATCATCGATTTTTGAGATACTTAAAATGGGAAAAGACGGATAGGATTTTTTTTTGACACAAAAAAAGGACTGGAAAAGAATGTTGGATCCGACAAATAGTACAAAACATTCCACATCGAATACCAGTGTAGGACCTATAATATGGCCAGGAGGAGATTCGGAATATGCTCCAAAGAGATGAGAAATTCCAACAAAAGTGAAGAAGTTGCAAATAGGAGTTCCCATAAAGCATGGGTTTTTTGAATTTTTTTATGTCACATAAGATCAAAGTACTAATTAAGAAAACCAGAGACATCACCGGATACAGCATACTAATGCCCAAAGGCTTGAGTTCTGGCACTTACAATAATTTTGTCAATCAAGTCTTTCCGAAGGTGATAACTGATTATTTATGAATACTCCGTGTTTTCCATTTTTACTTCTAGTTTATATTCGTTCATACCGAAAAAAATATACATACTATATATATATATACACACACACATATGCATATATATTTATGTAGATACAGATTCATGAGGATTTACATGACAGAAACTTGATGCTGCTGTGGGGGACATAACGATTCGAGCAAACAGGCTAGGTTGTTATACGTGGACTTTACATTGCCTTACACAGAATCAGGGGTGTCAATGTGGTGCCAATCAAAGACGGTTGAAGAAGAGAAGCATGAGTTTTCTTGAAGCCTCTCATTTGGGACTTGGGGGCAACGACCCATCGTTTCTTTGTTTTCATTGGCTTTGCTGTCTGGGTTCTTCAATGAAGACTTCAGAGGGCCTCCACATCATCAAATTGGTACTAGCTTTTGGTTTTCCTTCTCAACCGTGGTTTTTGCTTATAGTAAGTTTTACACACCTTTTTGTACTTTTTCACTTTTATATATGCAAGTGAAGGAGTAATTTGACTCTTTAATGTGTTTTCATGGAACGTTATGTTAAAAGGGGAGCGAATATGAGCAACCTGGCTAGGTTCATGGTGATTTTGTGGTACTTCGTGGTACTTATACTCGCGCAAAGTTATACAGCCAGCTTGACTTGCCTTTTAACGGTACAGCAGCTCCAACCAACCATTAACGACGTGAACCAAATCCTGAAGAGTAAGCAGAATGTTGGGTACCTAAAAGGAACTTTTGTTTGTGGAATTTTGAAACAAATGGGGGTTTTGACGATTGCAATCTCAAGAATTACACTTTAAATGAAGAATGACATAGAGTTGTTACGCATACGAGTGGAAATGATGGTATAGGTGTTGCTTTTGATGAAACCCCTTACTTGAAGCCTTTTCTTGCAAAATATTGTGACAAATAGTCATTGGTCAAGCCAACATTTAAAGATGATGGATTTCTTTTGTAAGCTAGCTCTTTTCTCTCTTGCATTTATAATATAATCCCATTTTATTTAACTAATTCCAATTATTTCGATGACCATCATACACACACACACACATATATATATATATATATATAAATTATAATTATGACAGGCTTTTCCCATGGATTCCCCACTTGTTGGTGATATTTCAAGGGCAAGATTAAAGATATTGAGATGAAATGGTTCAAGAGAGATGAAATAACTCAGGTTCAGAGCCTCCTGATCCCAACAAAAGTTCTTCTGAAAGTCTTGGCCTTGAAAGCTTCTGGGGCCTCTTTCTCATTGCTGGGGTTGCTGCCTCCGTGGCTATCATAATATTTTGCAGCAATGTTCCCTCACTCAAATGGACATTTCTTAAAGGGCCCTGATTCAAAAGCTTATCTTTGAGTCTTCAACAGAAGGGATCTAAGCTCCCATCTATATTTAGAACTACTGGATCAACTATTCGGGCTTTTAGCCTTTGGAACTCATTATGGGGGAATTTGGTCCAATGCCTTTTTTAGAAGGGCCATGACGATATATACCCTTGCATTGGTGAACTTTTATGTTTTGCCCTTTAATATCCATTACACCCTTAAAAAAATTTTAAAAGACCTGGATGTCCTTTATTTTATATTTAATACAAGGAAACCTTTTGTGGCTCCTCTGATTCAACTTCTAGGTTCTCAACCAAAACCAATGCTGAGATTATAAAGAGGACCAAATCCAAGGACAACAAGTTTGAGTTCGATGAAAGCAATGCTCAGATCTTCTGGCTAATGCTCGACGATGCCCATCTTCAATCTCGCCTTTATTTCTTCGAGTATCGGAATGATTTTACCTTCTCGGTTATGGTTATTTCTTCTTTGCTGCTTCAAAAATACTTGAATGGTGGATCGCAAGAATCTGGGTCTTTAGCAAATGGTGGTTTTGATACGATTCTACTAGGATTTATGGGTGTTTTTAAGTATTTGACATTGCTCGCCAAGGTTTGTTTGAAAATTTGCATCGAGGAGATCGGAGAAGCGACTGAGTGTTGTCTTTAGGGCTTCGGCAGCCATAGCTGGGAATATGGTTTGCTTCCTAATTTGTCCTTTGGTTCTGGATTTCAATTTTGGTCCACTTGATGGTTTTGGTAGATCTTCAATTGCTGTTTTAATGGGTTGCTTAGTTGGTTTTCTATTTATGCTTGCAACGAGAGTGCCAAGGCGTTTTGGCTTGGAACTGATCAGTCCAGATCTAATTTGGCAACGATTTCATGCAGATGGTTTGCTAAACTAATTCTATATGCAAATTATTTGGTGATTCTATTCACAACAATTCTATGGATTAAACCTTTAACAGAAATGTTGGTCAACAAGAACATTGGTGATGGTAAAGATGTGCATTTGGTCAACAAAGTTGGACATTTAGAGAGATTCTTTGGAAGTATAGGAATTTTGCCTTCCAATTTTGCTAAATTTAGGATTTGGTGCTTATTGCTTTTGGGTTTCCTGCAACTCGTTGCTTTGCGACGGAACTTGCAAATGTACTGGAACAAAGCTTTTTTGTCTTGGTACCAGAGGTTGCATGCTAGCAAAGTCCCTAATTTGGAATCTAGCAGGGCAAAATTTTTCCTTCCCTAATTTGGAATCTAGCAGGGCAAAATTTTTCCTTCACAATCATTTCTTATGTCTCTTAGTTTTGTAGTTTTTTGCACCTCCAGTTTTGTTACTTATCTTTCTAGGATTATCTCAACTTGATGGTAATTCCGTCAAATTACCAATTGGGTTGTGGTTTACTGCCTTGCTATGCTTTTCTTAAAGAAGTGGCTTTATTTCTGGCTTGGTGGGTTGTCTTTATTTGGGTTGTTTATACTTCAGTGACTCTTTTGTTGCTTGTCTTGGCAATTTATATGTTTCTTGATGACTTTGGTCCTATAGCATTTTTTGGCCCCCACAAATCCCCTAATGTGTGTTAAATGCAACAACATGCAAAATATACGTTTTTCAATGATCCTAAGGAGAAAAAATCCCAAAAGTTCTCAAATTCGCACAAAAATTTGATTACCGTAGGGCCTTCGGTAATTACTGATGAAACCTACGGTAATCAATTTGTAGTTGTTGAAAAAATTAACATAGGTTTCATTGGTAATTATCGAAACCCCTATGGTTATCACATTTTACCAATTTTTGGCCCCCCACAAGTCCCCTAATGTGTGTTAAATGCAACAACATGCAAAATATACATTCTTAAATGATCCTAAAGAGAAAAAACCTCAAAAGTTCTGAAAAAGTTTTCAAATTGGCACAAAAATTTGATTTCCGTAGGGACTTCGGTAATTACCAATGAAATCTATGATAATCAATTTGTAGTTGCTGGAAAAAAAATTACTGTAGGTTTCATTGGTAATTACTAACAACCTTATGGTAATCACATTTTACCAATTTTTTAGCCCCCACAAGTCCTCTAATGTGTGTTAAATGCAACAACATACAAAATATAAATTCTTAAATGATCCTAAAGAGAAAAAAACTACAAAAGTTTTGAAGAAGTTCTCAAATTGGCATAAAAATTTGATTACCATATGGCTTTCGGTAATTACTGATGAAACCTATAGTAATCAATTTGTAATTGCTGGAAAAATTACTGTAGGTTTCATCGATAGTTACCAAAACCCTTATGGTAATCACATTTTACCAATTTTTTGGCCCCCCACAAGTCCCCTAATGTGTGTTAAATGCAACAACATGTAAAATATACATTCTTAAATGATCTTAAAGGGGTTTTCAAAAAAAAAATGATCCTAAAAATAAAAAACCCCAAAAGTTCTCAAATTGGCATAAAAATTTGATTACCGTAGGACCTTCGGTAATTACCGATAAGACCTACGGTAATCAATTTGTAGTCGCTGGAAAAATTACCATAGATTTCATCGGTAATTACCGAAACCCTTATGATAATCAAATTTTACCCATTTTTTGGCCCCCACAAGTCCCCTAATGTGTGTTAAATGCAACAACATGCAAAATATACATTCTTAAATGATCCTAAAGAGAAAAAATCCCAAAAGTTCTAAAAAAGTTCTCAAATTAGCACAAAAATTTAATTACCGTAGGATCTTTGGTAATTACCGATGAAACCTACGGTAATCAATTTGTAGTTGCTGGAAAAATTACCATAAATTTCATCGGTAATTGCCAAACCCCTATGGTAATCACATTTTACCAATTTTTTGGCCCCCACAAGTCCCCTAATGTATGTTAAATGCAACAACATGCAAACTATACATTCTTAAATGATCCTAAAGAGAAAAAACTCCAAAAGTCCTCAAAAAGTTCTCAAATTGGCACAAAAATTTGATTACCGTAGGGGCTTCAGTAATTACCGATGAAACCTATGGTAATCAATTTGTAGTTGCTGGAAAAATTACCTTAGATTTCATCGGTAGTTATCGAAACCGCTATAGCAATCACATTTTACCAATCTTTTGGCCCCCATAAGACCCCGTAATGTGTGTTAAATGCAACAACATGCAAAATATATATTCTTCAATGATCCTAAAAAGAAAAAATCTCAAAATATACCGATGCACCATCTGTAATCAAATTTAGTTGAAATGTTTCCACTTTTTTCCCATTTTTTATGGATTCTTTTGTTGAGGATCATTACTAAAGTTATATTTAGCATCTATATTATTTATAAAAAATAATCATGCATATATATATATATATATATATTTTATATTTTTTTATGCTTAAATATAATTATATTAATAATTGTGGATGTACTTATGAAAATATAACATATATTTTTAAAATGTTTATACTTTTTGACAAAAATATTAACAAATATTTTTTATTAAGATGCAGTTCGACTAACATATGGTCTTGCTCCTCCAACCGACAATGAAGAAACTAAATTTTCCATTAAGAAACATGAAAAAGAAAAAAAAAATTGCAAGTATTTGAATGTTACAAGGGCTATAGATGATTCAAGTAGCTCATATTAGAGTACAATTTCAAAAATGACCTAATCCTTGCTATTGAATTGAAAGCTAGAGTTCATAGATGCATGAAAATCATGTTGCACTGGAACCCTCTTAATCAACCTTTAAATAATTCACCTCATAATTAACCCCTTCTACATAGATATAGTCTGAATCGATTGAGGAGAAAGCAAGTCTAGTTATCTGCCATACCAATGAAAAAACATGTTATCTCCATGGCACCCTATAAAAGTCAAACAGATGTAAGAGAAAGAATTTTTGTAGCTTGAACAAAATAGTAGGAATTCAGTAACGTTAGCATGCAACCATTCACATTTTGGTATTTTCCTCAAGAATCACACTAATTTTCATTCCATTATAAAATAATTTAAAAGCCATACAGGATACTCAAATAAGCTTATGTAACACCCCGTCCCGAAATACATCGGAAATTTCTAAAATTTGACCAAGGTTGACCGGGTTTGACCGTTGTTGACCGAGAAGAGGTCAAATGTTGACTTTTTGTTCGTAATGGAATTTCACATTGACCGAAGTACCGTTAAGAAGCACACATTGTCACGAGTCCACAGACTCGTAGCATGTCAAAAACGGAGCTACAGTTTGAAAGTTATGAGCAAAACAAGTTAAGGTCCAAACTGTCCAAAGGGTGCCGAGTTGACTTTTTTGTTTATGCAAAGTTGAGCTTTGACTCATGCATGGTTGTGAAGTACTCGTAGATACGAGTTCATAGACTAGTGGCACGCTTAAATTGGACATCTGGTTAAAAAGTTATGGACATGTAAAGTTTTCCGAATACCATAATATTTTAATATATTTTGACTTGAGTGAACAGTGTGTGCCACGTGTTGCATTTTCAGCCAATCCCATGAGTGAACAGTATCACCCACCGGTGGCTTTTATTTTGGCTAAAACGCGTGAGCCAAGGGAGGAGAGAGAGAAAGAGAGAGCTAAAGAGAGAAACCAATTGGCCACCGCCGCTTAGCCATTTTCTGGCAACCCTTTCCATACATGCGCGATCCCACCTTGAAGATCACCTGAAAATGGGCCAGCCAACCAAAAATCACGGCCAACCGACCGCCGACGCGCCCGGATCGAGGCTTTTTCTGGCGGCAGTGCCAATTTCTTCAAACCCAGATTTCTCCCTATTCCGACCTCCGTTTGCCTCACGGCCAACCGATTTCTTGATCAACCTTCTGACCAAAAATCACAGCCAGTGGCCACCGGACGTGCCGCCGGCGGTGGTGAATTCCCGTGACCACAGCGGTTCGTCGGGAAATCGACTTTCCGGCGAGTTTCCAGCTGCACCGCCCCTCCTTTCCCACTAATTCCAACCCTTTGAACCCAAATCCGGTGTCCACTTTCCTCAATTATTAACGGATTGTGAGAATCAAAGGCCTAGAATCCGTAAGCTTTCCGGCGAGATTCCGGCCACCTCGGGTCCGATCTTCGGGAAGTAAGATCAGATTCGTAATCCTCATTCTATAAGCTTCATTTCGGTATATACTCATGAATTTTTGTTAATGTTTGTGTTAAACCCCCCGGGTACCGAGTATTATTTATCCGAATAAAATATTAATTTATTTGAGTTGTGCAATATTGTTGTTCTAGGAGCACGGATGCGTCATGGAATTGATCCCATGGAGGATCTTGGGTTAATTGCGTGCTCAAGGTGAGTGACCCACCTTCAAAATTATTTTGGGATGTTAAAATATATATATTTTGTGTTAATTGGTTATTCGAAAAATATGTTTGATATGTTGAATATTTAGTAAATTTATATTTGGAATTTTGATGCCAAAATTGAATGGAATTAAATATTTGTGCATTATAAAATATTTTGGTTTTAAGGAATTTGAGATTTTGGTAATTATTATCAAATTTCATTGTTGGAATATTTCATAATGGAATATTTCAAAAATATGTTTATGTGTTCAATATTATGAGAATTTCTATCTAGAATTGTATTGCCAATTTATAATGTTTTTAATATAAGTTTTGGTGCCAAAAGAATATATTTAGGAATTTACAGAAATTGTGGTTTTGATTTATTTTAATTATTGCTATGGTTATTATTCAATTATTGTGCACAATTATATGAATTAATGATATATGGAATTTATATGGTTTTCATATTACTGATTTAAATTGATTTTTGAGAATTTTTCAAAAATATGGATTTAAATTATTATGTTTAAAAATATTTATGCATTCAAATACTAATGGCTTGACCTTATGCCAATGAAAAATTTGTATATTCAAATTGATGGATTTGAACTTGATGGATTTTAAAGTGGTGGATTTATGATGAGGATTAAAGAAAAATGTGGGAATGTGAGTTTGAAAAATGGTATAATTCCCACGATGAATTTTGGAAAAACTGGTATTTTAATAATAATATGGTTATTTGTTTTAAATACACCATACACGTACTGGCACCATACACGTACTGGTGTTCTGTGTATATGGATGTGATTAGTGCGCATATGGATATGATTAGCATGCAGGTGTGTGTGAGTAGCGCACAGGTGATTTATGGGGTTGTCCTGTAGTTGCCATCGGATGAGGGTAGGCCGCCCTTCCATGGCCGGGACGCCTGTTAGCAGCAGCGCAGTGGGACGCCACGCAACCGTATGCTGGTTTCTCTCTTTAACCTCCTGTCTGATGGTATCTCGGGACAATGGGTACCGTTGGCGCCAGTGGTATATAGTGGGTGCATCAAGTGGTTTTCAAAACTTGATTTTTGAAATTATATTTAAATTAGAATGTATTTAATGTTGTTTTTATTATTTAATTCAATTGGAGATTTTAATACAAATTTTATGGAATTTTATTATGCTTTAATTACCTATTTATATTAATGTTTTAACAATGCATTTTATCTTGATTTTACTATTTACATTGATTTGATGATTTTAAAGAGATCTTACTATGTTCTTACCATTTATTTTAAATGGAGGTTTTAATTTGATTTAATTTTTCCTTTGCTTAATTATTCAATAAATTGATTTATTTTAATTATTTAATTATTTCAAGAATTGTTTTAATGTAAGATGTTTCGGTATTAATTGTTATGACATGCATTAATTATTTAGTAATTGTTATAAGTTATTTTTATTTCAATTTATTTTATTATAAATTTGGATCCTTAAATTCTTGTATTTTATTTGAAATTTATTTGACTAATTATTTCTTGATTTTTGGGGTATAAAATGTTGGGTTTTGTAAAACGTTTTAAAAGGGGAACCTTTCCAACTGCGTGAATGATAAGGGTTTTGAGAAAAAATATTATTTTTAATTAATTATTATTTACTTACTTATTTATTCTTAATTAACCAAATGTACTATAATTATCGTTGCTTTATAATTGTACAGTAGATAGGGTCACTCACTGAGATGATTAGCATCTCATATTTCTAAATTTCGTTCCCCTAGGTACAAGGATTGGGAGATGTTGATCGTCCGGGGCAAGCCCGATGTCTCAGTTTATTGCCGAAAGTCCAAGAAGCGTTTCTTCCCTTTTTCCTCTCCATCTTGTATTGCTTCATCTGTCATTGTATTAATTTCACAATCATTTGTATAATGCTCTGTATACTGATTGGACACATACTTATTGAATCATATATTAATTCCCTGTTATTATTTTGGAGTGCTGTAAATTTGTGGAAACAAATCATAGTAAGATGGGAGGAATAAGGTCATGTTTATAGAAGTGTATTTTCAGTGCAGGAAATTTGTGGTAAGTCCAACCCTTAGGGGAGGTTCTGCCGGATTTTCCATTGAAAGGTCCGGTAGGGTTTCCTTGGTATCAGGACTTGTCTAGGGTTCCGGTGAGAAATTTAGACGGGTGCTGACACTTATGTATAAATGCAATTGATAAGCACAGTAGAAATTAGAGATGGTGATATGTTGTACTCTAAAAATGAAGATTATGTTGCACTTTAAATTGTGTACATCTATTTGGTCATTTCCATGAAAATAGGCGAAAGCTCCTTTCTCTTAGAGAGAGAGAGAGAGAGAGAGAGAGGTGAAGCTATTATTCAGTAATAAGCACCAATAAGGTGCAACTATCTGATAAGAGCTTTTCTACTGTTTTAGTTGCATTTATTAATATCAACAGAAATAAATATTAGTTTAATGTAAATAACAAAGAAATGTTTAAATAAGGATTCTAGCAGACTTAAAGTCAAATTACTTGGTACTCTCTTTTATGTGAATATTTAACGTAAATGATACCATTCATAAAGCTATGAGTACATGAGAAAATTCTCAACTCTTCAAACAATTATAAAAAGGATATCCTATAACAACTTTGTGATAATTACCTGATGCTTGATACATCCCCTATCTTTCCAATTTAACTAAAGAGTTCCCAAAAAACTTAACACCTGGCACCAATGGATATGTCCATTGCTGAATTATGTCCTTCCTAACAGTGTCATAACTGCGGAAATTGTCAAGTCTAGCCGCATAGCTTCAATGAATTTCATGTGTGAATATTTTGTAACCCATAATCTGAATGGATGTACGGTTACCTTAGAACAATTCCAAAACTAAAATGAATATAAAGGTTGACATGTCCAAGAGGACAAAATGCATATTCACTTGACAAAAGGTACTAAACTACATATCAACAAAAAATATAAGAAATATCTACCATGAATAAATCTTTATCCATATGCATTCTTATCCAACATAACTAGACAAGTTTATGGACAGCTAAGCATAGTCATGAAATAATTCTGCTATATTCTAATCAAAGAGAGTTCTGTTACATTTTAAAACATAAAGTTTCAATAATACATGCATAATTCATGTTGGTAGAGGCACAAGCATCATGTATGTGTCTCTATGCCTCCATTTATGTAATATAATATATAAGTATAAGATGGAAATATAAATCTAGCTAAGAGTTTAAATTTTTTTAACATAATAGATAGTTAATTTGAAATACATACACCATCAACAAGCAATCCCTTGACAAAATGGCCTCGTAGATGTTGGTGATCAAAATTGTCAGTAAAAAGGCTAAGAACCTTTAGGGCGCAGATGTCAATGTAGCAATCCTACAAATGAGAAACTTTGTAAGCATAGATTCAAGATTCAATCAAAATAAGAAATGACAAGCCCATGGAAAAAATATCCATGTCTATCATGCATACAAAGACCTTAACTCTAAAAGACATTTTGGTACATAAAACCATAGTAAAAGGAAGGAAATGAACAAAAAAGAAATTTCTATCTTCCAATAATAGCATAGGACCCTCATATGTCCCAACTCAATACAGCTTCCATTGTTATATTCCAATGAACCTAATAATATACCGTATAGGTCCACCAATCAAATGTGCTTTAAAGAATAGATGGTAGTTTGTAGAACTATTGCTTATCACAAGGTACAGAAAATTAAAAGTAAAACAGCGGATATGACAAAATAGGAACACTGATAAGACAGAGGTGCCAAAAACTAAACAGCTTAGTCATGAGTCATGACTACAAGAAAGAAAGTAGTGAAAAGGAAATTGAATAAACAATTAACTTAATATACAATCCAAATTGGTGAAAAAGAAAAATTCCCCATTATTTGCATCATACTAGAAGGATAAAGAAATATTGTGTTTATCTACTTAGAATTTCAACCACAACTTATAAATATAACATAAGCAGCTAAACTGAACAATGTACGTCATGTACCAATACCTTTTTCATTCCACTCATATGTACTTATCAAAAATGGAAGGTGAAAAAATAATAATAATAATAATAATAATGGCAGAAAAAATAACTGAAGACTGAAAATTACCACATTTCCATACCATAGTAATAAGCAACCTAAAAACAACCAAATTGCTTTTGATGGAGAGATTTGAGGAATTAACCTATTTGTCATTGTGTAGAGACATCAAAGTATTTTCAACAAGCAACAACTTCTCTAGATATAGGTCCTTTTGAATGGTCTGCCTTGTCCTCATAATACAACAGATGCTTTGTATTTGGATCTATTGCCATAAACAGTTCACTGGTGCTAAGTCGAGAGTAAAGCACAATCTTAGAAGGCTTTACCGTTTAATCACCATTGTCATTATTGCATTACTATCCCTTTTTCTTCACTCCGTATGTTCTAGAAGGGTCTATGTAAGTGACATGTGCTTGCAGTATTCCAAAGGGCCTGCATGGTAGCTGTTTACCTAGTATTCTGAAGAGAGAATATAATGAAAACAAAGCATTAACTTGATTAAGTCATATTTCAAAATCATTAGCATACTAGATATCAAACCAATTTTTTCTTAGATTGAGCTCTATTTACTGATTATTTTTTAAGTCAAATTTCATGTATTGTCGATCTAACCTAACCCTTGTCATACTATCACTGATTTACTATATTAATAATTACTTTTTCATTGAACTTTAACATTATTAAAGGTATTCACCATCATTAACCATCTCAGACTTTCCAATAAAATACTGAAATCCCAAAGGCAATCAAGTTGAACAAGCATACCTTAAAACGAACTTATAGGTCTGATCCTCTAGCTTTGCAGGCTGATTAAGATCATAAAAAACAAAATAACTATAAATTTTCCAAAACTAAAACCATGCTTAACCAATCTAACTTTTGTCTAGACACTGAAGAAAATCCCTAGTGAAAAGCCTTGTTGTAGACCAAATTCAATATCATTAACTAAGAAAAATTAATATCTTTCGCTCAAAAATGCAACTTTAATATTTCGGAAAATTAACTTCACTACTCCCTTTTCCAAGATTTTCTCAGTGGCCAACAAAATTCAATAAATCAACAAAAAAAAAAAAGATGGAAAAATTACTCACACTTGGTAGGATTAGGCTCTCTCGAATACTTCACCTAAAAATTTATCATAAAAACATACACAATCAAGAATTCATAAAACTTGATAAAACTGAAATGCTAAAGTTTTGCATTTTTAAAACAAATTTTCACTTTTTTTTCCCCCTACCCAAAGTAAGAAAAGCAATAAAATTAAGAGAAAAAGATGAAAAATATGGCAGAATTGAATCTAACCATGACTGATTCCTCCTGCTGCGGCTTCCAAAATAAACTTCCACCTGCCAAGTCCCAATGACAAAAGCCAAGCTAGGGTTCTGACTATAGGATTCTAATTGTATTTTTCTATTTTGAAGATTTCTTGAAAAACCCAACAAAAAGTACAACATTAAAAGCAGACCCAGAAGAAGAGGAGGAGTAACGTTGTAGATCTGGTTGTTGACCAGGTAGACGCTAAAGGGGGCGACTCCAAGGCTAAATCCTGGAAAAGTATGGCGGAGCTGGTTGCTGAGCCTAAGATACTTCCTCCACTCATCTCTCCTCTCGAAGAACTCTCTGGTAGCTACTTCACCATTCTCTTTTACTTTCTCTTCCTCTTTTCTTCGTGCTTTTCACGTATATTTTTTCCTTTTGATATTTGAAAAGGATGGTTTGAGAATATTAAAAAAACAGAGGGTAAAACAAAAAACCTCAAAAGGAGATGGGTATATTTCATTAAAGGCTTTCAAACTGGAATATCGGGCTAAATTTTCCCTCATTATATGACCATTTTTATGTAACCCCAAGGTCTCTTAAAAGTCCCCATAATAGGGAGTGGAGAGTTCGTTTTAAAAAGGGGAATTTGGCCCAATGCCTTTATTTTAAAGGGCTTAATGAAAAATATCCCTCTTTCTTTAAATCTTTTTTATCTACCCACATTTTTTTCAATATTCCAACTCTATCCTTATCCTATAAATCACGTACAATTTCTTTCTTCCTTTTACCAGTATCCCTTCTACCACATTTCGTATCTAATTTCCCTCCCCTACCCCCTCTCTCTCTCTCTTTCTCTCTCTTTCTCTCTCTCTCTCTCTCTCTCTCTCTCTCTCTCTCTCTCTATTTCTTATCTGTTTTTTTGTTATTTTATTTGATATTTCTTTTGCTCCATTCCATTTCCTTTTCCTTCTTCTCCACATGATTCTTTTCCCTCTCACTCTCTCTTTCTCTAGGATCCTTTTCCCTCTTACAATAGGAGCTCTTAAATTCTGCCAGCAACTTCTTCCCTCTCCCTGCGACCTTTCTTTCTCATCTTCACGGCTTCGGTTATCTACAGAACTTATTAGTAGGGCAAATGGTGAGTGGAACCTATGCCATGTCAACACAACCCCTTTTTGCAATCTTCCCTCAAACCTATCCTCACTCACGGTACGTGTTCTTAGGGAAGATAACAAACCAACCACAGCAGGTAAGCATTGCCTTTTCTCCCTTCATCCCTTTTCGACCTTTTTCGATTTAGAAATTCTGGTCTGGTTTATACTTTGAATGCATGAATAAGGAGATAGTATTATGTTTTAGAATTCCATCATTATCATTAAGCTGTTAACTAGAACATGTTTTTTGCCAATGGTTATATGGAAAGCTTTGGTGCGGTAGAGGTGAGGATTTTTCTTCTAGAAGTTTTGCTTGTCATTCTTTACAATGACCCACTAACAAAATTTTTCATCAAATGTTAAAAAGTTAACCAAGTATTTTTTTCATTAGTTTTCGTTAGATTATCACTTTGGACCTCGACTTCCTATTAATTTATGCTGGCACTTTGAACCTGGACTTCATCAGTGGATATGTTTCATAAGAGGGTCTTATAGATTTGGTAGCTAATTTTCTTCTGTTCTAGTGTTTAATTGGCCAAATTTCATATTCATTATGTGCTTTTTTTAATATTTTCTTTTTAATGCTCATTCTTGATGTGATTTCTTGAACAAGCTATTGGTACTTCAAAGAGGCATAATGAATTAAAGAAATTATTTTCCCTATAAAGTGGATACACTAGTCAAACAGAAAAAGAATTTGTGAAAGAACTAAAACCCTAAGCAGCCCTACAAGACAATACATTTTTCATTACTATTATTATGATAATAAGTGTTATTTATTAAATCTGATTTCCATGTTCTATGAGGTTTTTGTGTTCCTCAAAAGGTGTCATTTACATATATTCTATACAAGGGGAAAGATGGGCGCATCACTTCATAGGTCTTCAAAAGGACAGGCAATACAATTAAAACCTCCATACCTTATGGTAAAATTTGTTTTCAAAATCTTTTTATTTTGCTTTTATCTTGTGAATACACTTATTTATATGGTGAAAACTGACACTAACTTTTGTAGCTTGTGCATGTATGTTTCATTCTAATATAAAGAGAAGTCTCCCTCTTATTTTGTACATGTACTTTATCTTATTTTCTGTTTCTCTTGATTATTTATTAGTGTGCATTTCTTCCTCCATATTCGAAGTACAATTTCTTTGTCAGTTATGTCCTGTGTCCACTGTCTTCTTAGTGTTTACTCGTTGAAATTTATCTTTAAAGCATATCTTGATTTTGTAGCCATTTTTTGGCATGTTTGGACATAGAGGACCTATTGCATCTATGCATTTAGGTAGGTATGAGTTGCTTAATTTGTGTCCGCATTTTGATTAAATATTTCTAAATGTTTAGTTTTACCTTTTTCATTTCTTTGCCCTATTCTAGGCATGCTCTTGTTTCTTCGAAGACAAAGAATTCCAAGAAGAATGCTTGATGCAATGTCTTGAAGTAACACATCTGAATACATTTTTCTAGTTGAATTGTTGAAGAACTTTTTATTTTTCCTTTTTTACTTAATCATGCTTTCCTATTGTCTGATAATATTAATTTTAAAAGTCAAGATGTTCATCCTTTTTGTTGATTGATAATTTAAATTTCTTCCAATGAGTTATGGGTGCATTGCACTTTATGTGATTAAAAATAACCTCAATAAGTTGTCTTCTGAGGTTCCTACACGAGCTACTATAATTGGCTACTGCACAAAATATCATATGCATCATTGTGGTATATATTCATACATAGGCATAACAACATTATTATTTTGTTGAAATGATACTCTTTTAAGTTCTTTTTCTTTCTGTCCCCCAAATTCATATTTATCTGTATAATCTTGTCTACTTTTAAATAAAAAGATTTGACATTAGCAGGAAGGTTGAGTGAAATCCTTTAATGAGTGCATAGAAGAAGGAATTAAGCATATAACCTTGAAGAACTATACAAGAAAATTTATGTTGTTGCCTGTGCTGATCCCACAATGAAGAAATCTGATAAGGAACCACCCAAGGGCACTATAAACGTTTATGGTACACTTCTTTGTCACCTTTTTGATTAAAAATTCAAAACCCACCACTTATTGGTGGAACATTTTCTCAAGACTTTACAATTTTTTATTCCTATTTCATTTTTTGTTACAACCCCATTTTAGGTCATTTCCTTGTCTTTTTTTTTTTTCTTTTTATTGTGAGCAAAGACTAAAAGAACCATAATAATGGTAGTGAACATAGAAATGGTAAAAATAAACAATAAGCATCCCACTTACTATATCATTCTTGTTAAAACTACATGTTTTCTTAAAGCTTAAATTTTTTATGTTGATAATTATTTAATGTTAACTAGTCTTATGTTTGAATGTGCTTAACCTTATATAACATTTTCTAGCAAAGAAAATATTTAGTTTAAATCCTAAGCCAATATCTACATATGTAATTTTGTCTAACATATATGTTGTACTTGGGAAGTGCAGTGAGAAAATGGAAGTGAGGAAAGTTGAAGCTAAAAGTTGAAGCTCTAAAATTTGGCTTCTCATTCTAAAGGGAAACTAGAGAAGTAATAGAACTCGACTACAAAAACTATTGTCAAATATTTGTTAAAGCTGCTGAGTGTTTGCATTGATGCCTTTTAATGTTTTCTCCAAAATAGTTTTGTCCTTCAAACAATTGGAATTCTGAAGCTGTTGTTAATTAGATTTTCTATTTCTATTCTTCAAGTTTTTGAGTCCACTTTTAGCTGTTCCTTTGGTAGCTTTAGTTGGATTTGGGCTCTACGAGTTAAGTTTTCCTGGGGTAAGTGTTATTCTGCAGCATTAATCATGGTTTACGAAGTGAATTGTTTAGCGATATTGTTTTCAGTGCCTTTCTTTGAGTTCTATGAATGAGTTTTTCGATTTAAAGTATTTGCATTCATACCGCTTCATAACACTTAATATCCAATGTAAATGCACTTTGTTTTTCCTTTTCTTTTTTTGTATCAGCATGCATTTTTCTTTTTCTTTTTATTTATATTATTATCATTACTTTAATATCTTTTATTCAAGTAAATTATTCTTGTGTCAAAGAGATACTTCACAAAAATTGTTCTCCGTTTTCTTTGTTGATATTTTTTGTATTCATCCCCTTCTAATTTAGTCATTTCTCATACATGTTTATTGATTTAAATAGTCCATTGGGGCTTTCATTTATTGATCTAACTCAAACTCCAATTATGATGTTGTGGAATCATTTCCCTCTGCACTTTATGTTAAAAGATGCAACGATAGGTTAACGTATGATAATAATAGAAAACTACGGGAGCTGTGTAAGGAAGACATTTTAAATGAGTTCCTCGGTTTGGCTGCGGATCAATTATGCTTTTTGGAAGTTAGCCACCACTATATTATCTATTGTATTGACAAATACACACACATTAAGGGGAAAAAAGCCAAGAAAAGATATTAGAAAACAGGCAAAATCACAATGAATGT
The DNA here is from genome assembly GCF_031755915.1 of Ziziphus jujuba. NCBI lineage: Eukaryota > Viridiplantae > Streptophyta > Magnoliopsida > Rosales > Rhamnaceae > Ziziphus > Ziziphus jujuba. The sequence continues at coordinate 6,793,821 of NC_083383.1, read as the reverse complement.
AAAATAACGTGTTCATATGAAAAAACGAGTAAACCAATTGAAATTGCACAAATAGATATCAACATTTACATGCACTTCAAAATTTAGATGTTGCTTTTCCTCATTTCATCATTAGCCAGACTAAAAAATTTAGATGTTCTGAATTTTAGAGGTCCATTTGGTTCCTATATTGTTCAAAGTAGTGCAATAGTATTATTACCTATATTCTTCTTGTTCAGTTCATATATGCTGACCTTCAAATTAAGGTCAACATTGAGTTCCTTTTATTGTTGTATATTTGTACATTCTACACATAGGGAGTTGGCATTCTGATCTCTGATTTGGTTGGAACTATTAAGGGATCCTCATTATCTGTGTAACAATGTTTAAATTAATATCTATGCTTTAGCTTTCTACTTTATTTTACCGAACCACAGAATTTCCACCCTTATCTAAGAACCTTTTTTCTCCTGAGCACTTAATAACTAGTTTTTAGGATTTTATAAATTAAGCAATTTATTTGTCACATGTTTTGAAACATTGTTAATTTTAAAGAAATGCTCAATACTCCCTGCTATTTGTTATGTGGGATGAACTTTTTTCTCTTTAGTGTGAAAAGAACTGGTGGAAGATTATTCACTCAATTGTATTTGTGTTGTCAACATATTATGATATGATGAAGCTTTTTCACTTTATGTTTCTATTCAAAATTTTAAGGACCACAAGGACCACAGTTGTTGTGGTTTGGATTATTGGTAGGTCCATGGTAGGAGCTGCATTTGATGATTATTATCTTCTTAGGGACATATTAAATGTTTTATATAAGAAGTCTACTCGCTGTTGATGTTTTATGATATCTAAATATCCACAATTATAGTCTTTAGTTAACTTTTAATGCTTTTATTATGTGATTACTGTGTTTAATATTATATTGGTTGATATTATATTGGTTTTGTTATAATTTAGCAGTTTTTTTTTCTTGCGTTAGAAGGCATGGTCTGCTATAATTATCATGAGGAGGAAGGGCAATACAAGAGTTTGTAATGTTTTTGAGCTGTTTTGTTTGCAGACATGATTGAAGAATTAATCAACAAGGGTTATGAACATCAAAATAACACAGCTGCAATGCAAACTCCTGTTACTAATTGGTTGAAAAATATCATGCAAGAGCGCTCAAATAATGGCAGAGGCTTACGTGTTATTCCATTGAACTTATATGAGTTTCAAATTGTTGGCTATGGTGTGTTCGTTGGAGTAGTCAACTTAGAAAATAAGATGTGCTCATGCAAGGAATTCGACATTGATGGATTTCCTTGTGTCCATGCAATTGCAGCATGTAAGCATCGACATATTTCTCCATATATCCTTTGCTCGGTGCATTACTCAGTTGACTCACTCCGTGACGCATATTCAGAAACCATATATCCACTTGGAGATAAATGTCAGTGGCATGCTCGAGATGATGTCATAAACCAGCTTGTACTTCCACCTAAGATTGGCAAACAGTCAGGAAGACTAAGAAAGAAGAGGATTCAATCTCAAGAAGAGGAGCGTCTTCAATAGAGATGTGGGAGATGCAAACAGATTGGTCACAGCAGCCGATCATGCTCGGCCGCCGTACCTCTTGATAGCACTACCAACCAATAGCATCATTCAATCGAAGGACCATAAATTGCTCTACGCTATATTAAGATAATGGGGCCATGTTATGCGGTATGCATGTGTTATGCAATGTAGTAAGGAATGCAATTAGTAGCTCAACCGCTAACATGCGTTTTGACATAATAGACATTGGTTTTATGTGTTGTTTTGTTGGCAAAGTCAACTGTTGTATTGTGTTTTTAAAATATCATTCTGTGTTCAGTTTTATGTAGGTTTCTTACTGTTTCACGGATGCTATTACTACCCAATGGTAATTACTGATGCATCGTTGGTAATTGACATTTGTCCACCGTCGTAAAAAAATCACCACAATTCCATCCGACAACTTCAATCGTGTGTGTTTCCACCAAGAACATGCTAAATCTAGCTTTATTAATGATAACTGTTGACAAAGTAAGAGAAAAAACGACATTAATAAGTGAAAGCATTCAATTTGTAGTTGCTGGAAAAATTACTGTAGGTTTCATCGATAATTACCGAAACCCCTATGGTAATCACATTTTACCAATTTTTTGCCCCCCACAAGTCCCCTAATGTGTGTTAAATGAAAAAACATGCAAACTATACATTCTTCAATGATCCTAAAGAGAAAAAACCCCAAAAGTTCTGAAAAAGTTCTCAAATTGGCATAAAAATTTGATTACCGTAGGGCCTTCGGTAATTACCGATGAAACCTATGATAATCAATTTATAGTTGCTAGAAAAATTATGGTATGTTTCACCGGTAATTACCAAAACCCCTATGGTAATCACATTTTACCAATTTTTTGGCCCCCAAGAGTCCCCTAATGTATGTTAAATGCAAAAACATATAAAATATACATTCTTCAATGATTCTAAAGAGAAACAAATCCCAAAAGTTCTCAAATTGGCACAAAAATTTGATTACCATAGGACCTTCGGTAATTATCGATGAAACCTACGGTAATCAATTTGTAGTTGCCGGAAAAATTACCGTAGGTTTCATCGGTAATTACCGAAAGCCCTATGGTAATCACATTTTACCAATTTTTCCCCCCCACAAGTCCCCTAATGTGTGTTAAATGCAAAAACATCCAAAATATACATTCTTCAATGATCGTAAAGAGAAAAAACCCCAAAAGTTCTGAAAAAGTTCTCAAATTGGCACAAAATTTTGATTACCGTAGGGCCTTCGGTAATTACCGATGAAACCTACGGTAATCAATTTGTAGTTGCTGGAAAATTACCGTAAGTTTCATCGGTAATTACCGAAACTCCTATGGTAATCATATTTTACCAATTTTTTGGCTCCCATAAGTCCCCTAATGTATGTTAAATGTAAAAACATGCAAAATATACATTTTTCAATTATTCTAAAGAGAAAAAACCCCAAAAGTTCGGAAAAAATTCTCAAATTGGCACAAAAATTTGATTATCATAGGGCCTTCGATAATTACCGATGAAACCTACGGTAATCAATTTGTAGTTGTTAGAAAAATTTCTATAGGTTTCATCGGTAATTACCAAAACCCCTATAGTTATCACATTTTATGAATTTTTTGGCCCCCATAAGTCCCTTAATATGTGTTAAATGCAACAACATGCAAAGTATACATTTTTCAATAATCCTCAAGAGAAAAAACCCCAAAAATTCTAAAACAATTTCTCAAATTGGCACAAAAATTTGATTACCATAGGTCCTTTGGTAATTACCGATGAAACCTACGGTAATCAATTTATAGTTGCTGAAAAAATTACCGTAGGTTTCATCGGTAATTACCGAAACCCTTATGGTTATCACATTTTATCAATTTTTTGGCCCCCACAAGTTCCCTAATGTGTGTTAAATGCAACAACATGTAAAATATACATTTTTCAATGATCCTAAGGAGAAAAAACCCCAAAAGTTCTTAAAAAATTCTCAAATTGGCACAAAAAGTGGCCTAACATTGTTTGATCTAATGAGACACAAAGAGATATATATCTTCTATAGAGTGTTGAGCCTCTGCTCAAGCCCACTCACCCAGGCTCAGTTGAGATTTCAATATAAAATTAATTGGTTCTGGATTGAAACCTTTCTCGGACCAAGATAAGTGTGCTTGGGCAAAGGCTGTAAACTCTCTACAAATGGTATTGTCTGGTGGATGGATAATGAATTGAATGGTGGTAGGCCATATGGTGATCCGGATGGAGGAAAATTCTATGATTGACTGTCAAAACTTGATGATAGAAATTTGTGCAAATGTGGAGACTCCTTAATAAACCACGTACAACTTTTCTCTCTCTAACCAATGTCCCACCTCCCACACTTCAAATCCCATTTTCCTCTTTCTCTTACTAGTAACACTTTAGTTTAATAGCTTTGGCCTAATTATTTTTAGCTGTCAACTTTGTTAAAACAAAGGCTCGCATGTTGAAGAACAAGAAGAAGACAAGATATTGGAAGTTTCCAGAACTCCTGGGTTAATATAGGCAAGTGTGGCACATGCTTCCTTATCCCACGCGACCTTACTCTATACACACTCTTCTTTTGCTCTTCCTTCTACAAGAGTTGTCAAACTTGCTATTGGCTTTGCTTCGGCATTTTCTCTCTGTTTATCTTTGAGATTCTTCAATGGTGTCCACTTTCGTCTCACCTCCAAGGGCTTTAATATGCAAACACAACTCTCCTTCTTTCTCTAACCAGTGATTATTATTTGGTAATAAGCACTTGAAAATTATTGCCTTTGAATTTTTGGTTTACTTATCATTTATGTTTGACTGGCTTGTTTGCTGTGGATAGGCTTAAAAAGAAACTCACTAAGAATCTCTACAATTTCTAAGGAATGGAACCTGCTAAGATATCTTTCTTTTTTATTTAGTGGAACACAGGATGCACGGGGAATTAAAATAAAGATATGGAAGTCATTTATAATTTTTTTAAGATGAGAATGGATATTAAAACGTAAAATAAAAAAGATCCAGATAATATGGATAAATATCCTTAACCATCTTTAAAAAAGAATATTGGACCAAATTTTCTTTTTAAAAAGGAGTGGGGGATCCACCCCCAACACCCCCAGGCCTAAACTCATTCTATTCTGATCCATCAAACTTTATGGCCCAAGATTCTCCCGAGCCTTCTCCATATGGTCAGCCCACTCAGGGTACAGTAAAAACTTCTACTGTTCATGATCATCAGCCTACTTTTCCAAATCCATCATCCTCCTCGTACAACAGCTATCACCGATCCTACTTTTTATCTTCCATGAGCATAATGATTGTGATTCTAATCATAATGGTACTTAAAGCAACTATGGGCCATTATCACTGTTTGATCAGCTTATAACTTCCCCTGGTCAAGAGAGGCCAACTTTTATATCCTTCTGGCGTATAACTTTCCCCTTGTCCAGAGAGGCCAACTTTTAGATCCTCCTAGTATATGGATATCCTTGCGTAATTTTAAATGTTATAATCTAAATGATATTGTTTTCTACTTCTCGGTAATTTTATATAATATGGGCATAAATAGTTTACTATATATATATATATATATGTTCTTTTTTCTTCTTTTCATATGTGCCTGATAAAAAAAATTTCTTCTTTTCATGCGTGCCAATAAATAATAGATAAGAGTGCAATATATTGATTCCCTGTGCCTGTGTGGCTAAAAGTTAGATTGATCAGTTCATGGGTAATTTGTCTTTATATTTTTATTTTTTATTTGGTTATTTTTTTCCTTGGAGAAATTATTAATTAATGATGGTGCAGAGTCTTCAGGTAAAATTTCACAAGTCAACCTTTAATGTCAACTTTTATTTAAAATAAAATTGTTAATTAATCAATTAATTTTAATTTATTTCCAAAAGATATCGCAAATCTTACAGCGTGTATTGACAATTTGTTAAAAACTCCCATTGTCATAAAGGTCGTTAAATTTCTTAAATTATTATTCTTTCAGTATAATGATATAGTCTACACAAGGGGATCACTTTTCCACACCTGTATATTTATATCACCTTAGCTCTCTTCTCATATTGTCTTTTTTTAGTTTATTTTTTAAATTAGGAATTCAGATATAATCTTTGGCTCAATAACCATTTTTAACAAACACTTAAGTTACCAGGAGATCATTATATTTAGGGTTAATTCCACTTTGATACTTTCATATTTAAAAGTTTACAATTTAAATCTTAAACTTTTCAATTTAATTAGTAATTTAAACTTTTTTTTATTCAATTTGTTACAATTTGGATCTTTTTAACTTTTAACTACAGGTTTAATATTCATCTCCTTTGATTGATAAAAAAAACTATATCAAATTTTATATTGGAAAATACTAAAGTGCAATATTTTTAAATATTTTTTAAAAATCTCAATTTGTAATATATTCTGTTTTGAATTTTAATACTACACAATACTAGTCATATGACAATATTAAAAATAGTTTTAATATTTTGACACTTTAATTTGAAAATTAATATAGTTTAATATATGTCATATGAGATATTGGTTAAACTTTTTAATTAAAGATCAAACAATGATTAAATTGCAATAATTTAAAATCAAAAATCTAAATTATTAAGTTGAAAAGTTAAAACCTAAAGTATAAAAGTATAAAAGTTGAAAATACTAAAATGCAATTAACTTTTATATTCCAAGCCTTAGACATTCCAAAACCGGCCATGTATCAATCCTATTTCTTATAAATACTAATAAGCTTGCTCATAAAATTTAATGCATGCCAAAGACTTCCAAAAAGCTTCCAAGAGACTCGAACAAACATGATCATCAAAAGCCTTGTAATCTGTCTATCTGTGATCTTGTTTGTTTCACCAAGAATTTTGGGTGGTTTTGGCACAAAACAGGACAAATATCATTCCAGTAAAGGTGGGTGTAATTCCTAACTTAAGACACATGGATTGGGAAAATGAGGCTGAGCTGCTTCAACATGGCCATCTCCACCTTCTCCACCCACGAAACGACTAAACCCAATCGGGACCTCTGATTTTACGTCTATGGGTTTTCATGGGTTTCGACCTTTTGGTTTTCAAAAATTACAATGACTTTTTATTTTTTTATTTTACTTATTTATTTACTTTTTCGGATTAAAAAAAGACCTGAACGATAAGGATTTTTTGATTCCTGTGTAGAATTTATGGGTATGAAACGTGGTTGGCATTATATAACAATTCTTTAAAATGATTTTTCATGTGCTGTGGCAACTGCTTTGTATAAAACAATATGAATTCTTTTTTCTTACTTTTGCTGGATTTATTGTTCACAATTGATTGGTTTGTTATTAGGTAGTTTTGATTGGTTTGTTATTTGGTATGAAACCGTGGCTGGCATTATATAAGAATTCTTTAAATTGATTTTTCATGTGACTATGAATTCTTTTTTCTTACTTTTGCTGATTCATTGTTCATATTTGATTGGTCTGCTATTAGGTACTTTTGATTCCGACAAAAGAAAGCGAGAGAAAAAGAAAATTTTTGTTGGGTTGGGCTTGGTGGAAACAGAGAGAAAAAGAAGAGAGTGAAGAAGATGCAATACATGAAAAACAAAAATAAAGCAAGTGAAATGAGTCCATGACCCCTGTACAATCATCATGTGATGTGGAGGTGACCAATTTCATTTAGACTTTCAGAAGCTTCCATTTGGGTTTTTAAGAGCGGCAGCAGCCCTAAAACACAACGACCATTCAACAAATTTATTTAATAAATAATATATAAATAAGTGATTATTTAAATAGTTAGTAAAATTTTATTTAAATTCTCTTGGTTTGCATTGATTTTAATTTAGTTTTTCAAGTTTTAAAAATATTATTTATCTTGCTTTAGGTTTTAAACAATTTTTATTTTTTTTATTATTTTATTCACACCTTTCAAAATAATCTATATTTCTACAGAAATGTCAGTTGTAATTTTTAAAATTTAACAAATTAAATTGAAATTAATGTAAATCTAAAAAAATTTAGATGGAATTTTTTCTAAATAGACAAGTGAATTAAAAAAAAATAGACTAATTAAATATTACTACATCATCTTTTGTTATATCATTTAATAAATAAATTTAATTAATTCAATAATATTATTTTGAAAACTAAACAAAATTGCAATAAATGTGTATGTTCAACTGCAAAATACGAAAAATAATAATAATAATAATAATTTAAGATGCAATGTCTTGATCCAATAAAATTTGAGATGTAACAATGTTAATTCCCTTTTTTTATTTGGTTACTCCTAGCATACGCATAATCCATACAATCCCGCCAATCTCGGTAATTACGAATTTCAATTTGGAATATCACGAATTTCTTAAACTATAAACTTGAGTATTATCCCAAAAGAAACTACTGTACATGAGGCGTCTAAATGCCCACCAATTACTATTTTGTATATATCAATTTTCCTTTCACCACTACCATTCCTTGTATTTCTTCTATTAACCCGATTTATTATTTAACAAGTTCCAACGACTACAATATATTCGAGCTTAATTGTATAATTCGGATTGAGTTTTCCATCACGGCTAACTAAAATCTTTTGCAAATCCTAACTAAACTTAGAACCTTATGGGAGTAGTGTGGGTATTGCCATTACCGTACCTGAAAAAATGATAGTTAAAAGAGGGGGAAGAAAAAAAAAAGCATCATTGGCTGGCGAGACGGTAGTAAAAACAAAAGTTCAAAAAATCGATATCAATGGAAATATCGAGAATTTAAAATACAAAAATTTTCATGAAAATATCGAATATCGATAAAAAATTATAAAAAATTATGGAAATTTGTTCTAAAAAGTGAAAATTTTTATTGAAACTTTAGAATTAGCTTATTTAATTCATTGATTATCAAATTAATTATAAAACTTGCTAAAATATTGAATGGATGTTATATTCTTCTCAATGAATTGATTTATAATAAGCATTTATAACCGTAGATGAATTATTATTAATAAAAATATATCAAAAAATACATATATAATAAAATTATTTATTAACTAAAATATATAAAATAATTATTATAATTATATTGTAGTTCATAAATATCATCTTAATACCACATAGAACTTATTGGTGATTGAAAATCATCGGTTGCTTCTTTATTTTGATTTTCAAATGTGAAATATAAGAAATAGTTATGAAAAGATGTATCTTTCTGATAATTTTGTATATAATTATTAATATGCTAACGATATGGATCTTGCATTATTGGTTAACTATGTGCATAACTACTATTTTCTGATGGTTGAGTTTGAGATGGTATCCATGAGTTTCTACTTGATGACATTCCATACATATCCATTGAATAAGGATTATGAAAATGACTTTCAACCCTTATAGATCCAAAATTTGTAGAAATTGAATCTTTTTCTTATTGTGATGTCTCCATTATAGATTTTTCTTTAAATATATAGTATTTTCCAATAGTACCGAATCCTTGACCTGCATCTCTACTTCCATGATCTTTATCTTGTGTTACATGTGTGTAATATTGTTCACCAATAAATGGGCTTAATCCAACTTCTTAACTTGGTGATTTCCTTTGGCCACTACCTTTTCTAACTTCTAATTCAGATAATTTATTGAAGTTATCTTCATCACCACTGGAGCTAGAGTGACTACTAAGAGTCTCAAATTGTGAATGTGTACCACCTGATGGAGCTGAAACACTAGTAGCTCTAGTTGGCTCTCTCATAAACCTTTGAAATGAATCACCACTACTGGAATTTATTTTTTCAGCAATTACTTTTTGAATATTTATTCCTTCTTTTTCAACTTTTTGAGTAATCTTTGGATCAGGATTTCCTTCGTGATCATCTAAGTAAACATCTCTAATCTATTGATACATTTTATTGCCCTCTTCATCATCATCTTCCATTGTAGTTTCAAATATTAAGATTTTCAAAGTTAGAAAATATAATACACAATCTTTATATTTTTACTTTATTGATATTCAATAAATAAGTAGAATTTATTAATGTTATTTAATTCAATTTATTCTATTTTGTGTATATCACTAAATGTTTAAAAAGCAATTAAAGGGTAAAAAAATTATTAATGAAGCTAATTTGATAAAAATTTTACTAAATATCAATAATATTTATGAATTTTTTTAAAAAAATTAAAAAAATATCGGATATTTTCGAAATTTCAGTGGAAATTATAAATTTTTTAACCAAATTGTTAAGGATTTGATGTAAATATTTTATGGAAATTTTGTCAAAATTTCAGAAATTTCAATGGATATTATGGAAATTCTATCTATTTCCACGTCGAACTTAAATTTTATTTCGATCATTTCAAAAAATAGAAACATTGAGGAAATGTCGGATATTTTAAACCTTGATCGAAAGGACATCGTCACATCAATTAAGTTGTAATTACCTTTTAATAGGAAAATTGATTGACCTGATTGGGGTTGGAATTATTTATTTATTTTCAACAATTATCAATAACAGTGATTTAGATGCTGACTAGACACTCAGGACACTTCTATTGGCACCACCACCAAAACCGAACATTTTTTTTAGCCAAATTTTCCTTTGGATCCAGATCCTCTTTGCTCCATAAATAAAATCAAACCGATGAAACATGAAAGCATTAATTCAACTTTTTAACAGCAAATGGCAGATGCTAGAATGTAATTAAACAGCAAGACGGAATAGAGACAGTAATGCAGTTAGCTTCTCTGTCATAACATTTTCTAAATGATGTAAATGTCAATCATTTTATTAGTGGAATAGACATTGAGAATCTGAAAATCTATAGAGACTGAGGGCATGTTTGCTTACCTGTTTTAAAAACAATTTTCTGTTTTGTAAAATAAAAAATTATTTTCAAAACAAAAGATTATTTGTTTAGCCATCAGTTTTCAAAAACAGTTTTAGAAAACAAATAAAAAAAAATTGGAAAACAATAAAATGATGTTTTCACCTGTTTTGAAAATAATAAAATACATATTATTTTAATTTATTTTCTTAATCATTTTATTTAGTGTGCGTTTTTCTATCATATAGAGAGAAAGTTGTAGAAAGAAAATATTACTTTAATTTTTTGAAATATCTAAGAGAAAGAAAATTGTAGAGAGAGAAATTTGTAGAGAGGGAAATTTTCTTATTCTCTTATTTTATCTCCCTCTTTTTTTTTTTTTTAATTTTTGTAAGAACAATTTAAAAAAATAGTTATTCATCTTCTTCTTTTTTATCCTTTATAAGTTACATAAATTATTTTTTTATTGTTATTTTTTATTTTCCTTTTTTTCGTTATATACTTTCTAGTTTTTTTATTTTTAATTTTTTTATCTTACTTCTTTTATCAATTTTTTTTGGGTAAATATTTCTTATATCAATTATTTATTTTGCTGTTTTGTTCTTTTTCCTTATTTTCTGTTTTTTCCTTATCAAATATTCTCTCTCTCTCTCTCTCTCTCTCTCTCTCTCTCTCTCTCTCTCTTTTCTATTTTGTTCTTTTTCCTAATTTTCCATTTTTCCTTTATTCCATTATTTTTTTTTCTTATTTTCCATTTCTATCAGATATTGTTTTTTAATTTTTCAATTTTTACTTTTTCTTTTTCATTTTTTTTTGTTTTTCTATAAGTTTTTTTTTTTCCTTATCGCCATTTTTTATTTCCCCTTATTACCCATTGTATTTATTTTTTCCTTTTTATTGTTTATTTTTGTTTTTACCTTTCCTGTGCAACAATGTCAAAAAAGTGTAAATATGTGACTTGACTATATTAGTAACATATAAAAGTTAGTAGTTTTATTATTATGCTAATATGATATTTTATGGATGTTTATAGCTCTATATATATATATATATATATATATTATGTATTAGATTCCTTGTATGTCAAAAAAAAAAGTATAAAAAAAAGAAAACTTTTTTAAAAAAAGTTTAAAAATTATTTAGCCAAACACATTTTCTGTTTTTTAGTTTTAAAAATTATTTTCAAATATTAATGGCTAAATGCTCTTTGTTTCATTAAAAAGTAGAAAATAATTTTTTATTTTCTATTTTAAAAATAATATTTCAAAAATAAAAAATAGAAAATATGGACAGGCCTGAGGATCTGAAACCAGACAACCTTGTGAGTGTGAGTTAAAGAAGAATCCGTTTTTTCTTGTTTTAATATGCATAAAATTTGAAATTTATTAGTATAAATAAATATTTGTTTCTTTTGGTTTAGTTTTTGGTTATGTTTCACAAAGATGTCCTACCACGTGGCAATCTGACTAATTGACCGCGCGGACTGTGGCGTAAATCAAATTAAATATTATATGCTTTATGTGGAATGTTGACTCGGACTCGGACTGGGTCTGTTTGGAGATAGGAGATGGGACCGTTGGACCATCAATTAATGTATATTTATAAACTTTACATTTATATTTGAAAAAAAAAATTCATAAATGATACGACAATTAGTTCTTAATCTTCAGATCGATTTTATTATTATTATTATTATTATTCTTTTTGCCCAGTCAGTTGTGAATGAAATATATCTTGTGAGAAGCAACAAGTAAGTGGACACATTTTATTTATATATGAGAACCAAATATAAATAAAAAATCATTTATATATATATATATCCAATATAATTGAGTTATCAGTTTACTTGTCTATAATTCTACCAAAAAAAAAAAAAAAACAAAAAGTTTACTTGTCTATAAAATGGAAACTACAGTTTCTACAAAGCAATCTTCTGTAAATGTAGACCCCACTCTGACGTTTGTTACTTTGCTTGTGCCAATAGCGTCCGAATGTGTGTACTTTGATTTGGTCACGGTAAACGCATTTATATAAGACAAAACCATATATATATTATATATATATATATATATATTTCTTTTTTTGGTAGAGACGCAACCATCCTTTAATTTTTTTTATTTTTTTATTTTTTTATATTTTTGTAGTGACAAAATCATATATAGATGCAGTTTAACTAATATCCGTGTTCTATAACTCCTTTTATTAAACGCACTACCTTTATATCTTCAAAAATTATAGATCCATCATAATTGAAATAAACTTGTTTTCACTGACAAAATAAATTATGGCTTTTAAACTTGTTTGTTGTGGTGTAAACCTTTGTTTGGCAGAGGTTTTTTTTGTTTGAAAATTCTATTTAAAAATTAAAAATTTTTTTATAAAAAAAAAATATTTGATAAAAATCAATAAGTATTTATTAACCAAAAAATAAACTTTTTAAAATTGTTTTAAAAAGTTCAAATTTTGAACTTCTTTAAATTTTTTTTTTTACTTTATATGGAAATTTAATTAGCATTTAATACAACTGAATGAACATTTAATGTAATTTTTTTATTTACAACCAAATACTTATTAGCTTTTTAATAAAAAAAAATTTCAAAAAAATAATAAAAACTCATTTGCATAAATATCCCATAATATGATTGAGTTATTAATTTGCTTATTTATAAAATAGCGTATACAGTTTCTATATCAGGAGCAATCTTCTGCAAATGCAGACCCTACTCCGACGTTTTTGTTGTTGTTGTATTTTGCCACCTTCTCAAAATTAGGAAATTAATTAAGAATGAAAATTAGGATTTTTATTATTATTATTATTATTTATAGATAGAGACGGAAATTTAAACACCAAATTTACCAATGGTCATTAATGAACTAGACTGTGCCAAGCGTTCAAAAAATTAGGGGTTAAATGGATTTGGTGATTTGATTGCCTGATAAAATAGATTGCATCAGCATATGTTTGAATGATTGTTGATAATTGGCTTGGTTTTGAGAACTCAGCCAAAAAGGAGGCTTGGGTCTAGAATATGAAAATGAAAAATGGTGGGTAACATGGCAGAAATTAACAAGCCACGTGGCCTGGCAGCCCCACTCCAGTCAGTCCTTTTTCCAATTAGATTTAGCCACGTGGATCCTTAGTTTCTTCTTGCTGTACCATACTTTGATCTAGTCAAAGGTAAACGCAATAATAAGAGTAGAAGAAAAACACATACTTTTACACTCCAAAAAAGAAAACAAAAAACATAATTTTGAACATATATCAACGGACTCACATGACCCAACAAAAGCATACTTCATAACCACGTAGTGTAAGCTCCACGCCCACCAATTTGGAATATTACGAATTTCTTTCTTCTTCTTTTTTTTTTTGAAAATATTACTAAATTTTTAAATTATATAGAAAATCTCTTCATAATATGGTATATTGAAATAATCTCTATTATCTGGTATCAATACTAGTTATCTAACAATATTAAAAATAATTTTAATATTTTAACAATTTAATTTGAACATTGCTATAGTTTTATATATGTCATATGAGACAACAGTTAAACATTTTAATTAAAGGTCGAAAAAGGATTAAACATACAAATGGGTTTTGACGATTGCAATCTAAAGAATTACACTTCACATGAGGAATGGCATAGACTTGTTACACATACGAGTGGAAATGATGGTATAGCTGCTGCTTTTGATGAAACCCTTTACTTGAAGCCTTTTAAAGCTGATGGATTGCTTTTGTAAGCTAGCTCTTTTCTCTCTTGCATATATAATATAATCTCATTTTATTTAACTAATTCCGATTATTTTGATGACCATCATATGTATATGTATATCGAAATTATAATTATGACAGGCTTTCCCCAAGGATTCCCCACTTGTTGGTGATACTTAAAGGGCAATACTAAAAGATATTGAGATGAAATGGTTCAAGAGGGATGAAACAACTCAGGTTCAGAGTCTCCTGATACCAACAAAATTTCTTCTGAAAATCTTCGCCTTGAAAGCTTCTGAGGCCTCTTTCTCATCGCTGGGGTTGCTGCCTCCTTCGCTCTCATAATATTTTGCAGCAATGTTCCCTCGCTCGGATGGGCATTTCTTGAAGGGCCCTAATTCAAAAGCTTATCTTTGAGTCTTCAACCGAAAGGATCTGAGCTCCCATACTTTCAAAAGGAGTGGGGGATCCACGCCCAATACAAACTGCCTCCAAAGGCCATACTCATTCTATTCTGATCCATCAAACTTTATGGCCCAGGATTCTCCTGAGCCTTCTCCAAATGATCAGCCCACTCAGGGTACAGAAGAAACTGCTACTCTTCATGATCATCAGCTTAATTTCCCAAGTTCATCATCCTCCTCGTGCAACTGCTGTCACCGATCCTACTTTATGTTCCATGAGCATAATGATCATGATTCTAACCATAATGGTACTTAAAGCAACTAAGTATGGGGCATTATCACTGTTTGATCAGCTTATAACTCTCCTCTGGTCAAGAGAGGCCAACTTTTAGATCCTTCTAGTATGGATATCCTTACGTAATTTTAAATATTATAATCTAAATGATATTGTTTTCTACTTCTCGGTAATTTTACACAATATGGGCATAAATAGTTTACTATATATATATATATATGATCTTTTTTCTTCTTTTCATATGCGGCTGATGAATAAATAACAGATAAGAGTGCAATATATTAATTCCCTGTGCCTTTATGGCTAAAAATTAGATTGATCAGTTCATGGGTAATTCTCTTTATTATAAATTTTTATTTTTTATTTGGTTATTTTTTTCCTTGGAGAAATTATTAATTAATGATGGTCCAGAGTCTTCAGGTAAAATTTCACAAGTCAACCTTTACTGTCAACTTTTATTTAAAATAAAATTGTTAATTGATCAATTAATTTTAATTTATTTCCAAAAGATATCGCAAATCTTACGGCGTGTATTGACAATTTGTTAAAGACTCCCATTGTCATAAAGGTAGTTAAATTTCTTAAATTATTAGTCTTTCAGTGTAATGATAGAGCCTACACAAGGGATCACTTTTCAACATCTGTATATTTATATCACCTTAGCTCTCTTCTCATATGGTCTTTTTTAACTTTATTTTTCTAAATTAGCAATTCAGATATAATCTTTGGCTCAATAACCATTTTTCACACACTTAAGTCAGCAGGAGATCATTATATTTAGGGTTAGTTACATTTTGATACTTTTGATATTTAAAAGTTTACAATTTAAATCTTAAATTTTTCAATTCAATAAGTAATTTAAACTTTTTATTATTCAATTTGTTGCAATTTGGATCTTTTTAACTACAAAGTTTAATAGCCATGAAATTTTAAATTGGAAAATATTAAAGTGCAATCTTTTTAAATATTTTTTAAAAATCTCAATTTGTAATATATTCTGTTTTGAATTTTAATCTGACACAGTACTAGTTATATGGTAATATTAAAAATAGTTTTAATATTTCGACACTTTAATTTGAAAACTGATATAGTTTAATATATGTCATATGAGATAACAAAAACATTTTAATCAAAGGTCAAACAAGGATTAAATTGTAATAAATTTAAAATCAAGAAACTAAATTATTAAGTTGAAAAGTTAAAATCTAAATTATAAAACTATGAAAGTTGAAGATACTGAAATTAACTTTTATATTCCAGGCCTTGAAATTCCAAAACCAGCCATGTATCGATCCTATTTCTTATAAATGCTAATAAGTTTGCTCATAAAATTTAATGCATGCCAAAGACTTCCAAAAAGCTTCCAAGAGACTCAAACAAACATGATCATCAAAAACCTTGTATTCTGTCTATCTGTGATCTTGTTTGTTTCACATAGGAATGTCAATTTGCCCCGTCCATCCCCAAAACCGCGGTGCACCGCCCCTAATGGGGTGGTTTTTCCTCGAAAATTCGGGGATGCGGGACGGACTCGGGACAAATGCCTAAAAACCGAGTTGGGGACGGGCCGGGGACAGAGAATAATAACCCCGCCCCGATATATATATATATATATATATATATATATATATATATATATATTTATTTATTATTTTTTTTATAAAATTTTATTTATGTAAAATCATTTTTTTTTATTTTTCTAAATATGTATTTTATTATAATTGTAAATTTGTTCCTTGATGTATTTTATTATATTTTTATTGCATTGTAGTCATTTTTTTATATTTTAATCATAAAATAATTTTTTTATATAAATTTTTTAAAAATATATCAATTAAAAAACAAAATGGGGAAAACCGTCCCGCCCCGTCCCCGCCCCGTAAAATCCCCGATCCCGCCCTACACCTAAAGAAACGGGGAAAATCGCGGGGATGGGATGTAAAATTCCCCACGGAGACGGGGACGGGATTTTAAAAACCAACCCCGCCCCACCTCGTTGACATCCCTAGTTTCACAAAGAATTTTGGTGGTTTTGGCACAAAACAGGACAAATATCATCCCAGTAAAGGTGGGTATAATTCTTAACTTAGACACATGGATTGGGAAAATGAGACTGAGCTGCTTCAACATGGCCATCTCCACCTTCTCCACCCACCAAACGACTAAACCCAATCGGGACCTCTGTTTTTCCTTCTATGTGTTTTCATGGGTTTAAACCTTTTGGTTTTCAAAAATTTACAATGACTTTTTATTTTTTTATTTTACTTATTTATTTATTTTCGGATAAAAAAAAGATCTGAACGATAAAGACCTTTTGATTCCTGTGTAGAATATGAATTTATGGGTATGAAACATGGTTGGCATTATATAACAATTCTTTAAAATGATTTTTCATGTTCTGTAGCAACTTCTTTGTGTATAACAATATGACTTCTTTTTTCTTACTTATGCTGGATTTATTGTTCACATTTGATTGGTTTGTTATTTGGTATTAAACAATGGTTGGCATTATATAAGAATTCTTTAAAATGATTTTACATGTGACCATGAATTCTTTTTTCTTACTTTTGCTGATTCATTGTTCATATTTGATTGGTTTATTATTAGGTACTTTTGATTCCCACAAAAGAAAGCGAGAGAAAAAGAAAATTTTTGTTGGGTTGGGTTTGGTGGAAACAGAGAGAAAAAGAAGTGAGTGAAGAAGATGCAATACATGAAAAAGCGAAAATAAAGCGAGTGAAATGAGTCCATGACACCTGTACAATCATCATGTGATGTGGGGGTGACCAATTTCATTTAGACTTTCAGAAGCTTCCATATGGGTTTTTAAGAGCGGTAGCAGCCCTAAAACACAACGAACATTCAACAAATTTATTTAATAAATGATATATATTTAAGTATTATTAGTTAATATATTTATATAATTTAAATATAAATAAGTGATTATTTAAATATATAGTACAATTTTATTTAAATTCTCTTGGTTTGTATTGATTTTAATTTAGTTTTTCAAGTTTTAAAAATATCATTTATCTTGGTTTAGGTTTTAAACAATTTTTATTTTTTTATTATTTTATTCACACCTTTTAAAATAATCTATATTTCTAAAAAAGCATCAGTTGTAATTTTTAAAATTTGATAAATTAAATTGAAATTAATGTAAATGTAAAAAAATTTAGATGAATTTTTTTTTTAAATAAATAAGTGAATTAAAAAAAATAGACTAATTAAATATTACTACATCATTTTCTGTTATATCATTTAATAAATAAATTTAATAAATTCAATAATATTATTTTGAAAACTAAAACAAAATTGCAATAAATGTGTATGTTCAACTGCAAAATATTAAAAATAATAATAATAATAATAATTTAAGATGCAATGTCTCGATCCAATAAAATTTGAGATGTAACAATGTTAATTGTATAATTCGGATTGAGGTTTCCATCACGGCTAACTAAAATCTTTTGCAAATCCTAACTAAACTTAGAACCTTATGGGAGTAGTGTGGGTATTGCCATTACCGTACCTGAAAAAATGATAGTTAAAAGAGGGGGAAGAAAAAAAAAAAAATGTATCCTTGGCTGGCCAGAAGGTAGTGAAAACATATATAAGAAAGGATATAGGATATATTATACATATTTAAGCAGTAATATCAATTGTCAAAGAATACGGCTGATTGTGCCACAGCATAACACCTTTATTTAAATAGAGCATGGGAATTCCCCACAACTTGTCGAAAACGCTACTTAAATTTTTGTTAACTAATGTTCTTTTACTGTAATGATCTATAGTCTACACATGGGAAGTCACTTTCAACGCGTTTTGCCTCGTCTAGTCGTCTTTTAATATTATGTTTGTTTCTTACTTTCCGTAACCAGCCACATACCCTATTTCTTATTAATAGTAAGTTTGCTCGCCAACTTTAATGCATGCTAAGAGTTCCAAAACCCTCCTTTGCTCGCCAACTTTAATGCATGCCAAGAATTCCAAAACCCTCCCAAGAGACTCAAACAAACATGTTCATAAAACACCTTGTATTTTCTCTGTTTCTGGTCCTGTTTGTTTCACCGAGATTCTTGGTGGTCTTGGCAGAAAACAGGACGAATATAACCCCAGTAAAGGTGGGTGTAATTCTCAATTTAGACACATGGATTGGGAAGATGAGATTTAGCTGTTTCAACATGGCCCTCTCCGACTTCTATGCCTCTCATTCTTACTACAAAACTCGCCTGCTCCTCCACACAAGGAACTCCAATGGTGATGGTGTTGCTGCTGCTGTTGCAGGTTATTTGCTCTTCTTGTCCACCATGATATACATATATATATATATATATATATATTTTTTTTTTGTATTTTTTTTCTCTTTCTCTAAACTAACAGCTGCTTTGTAATTTACGACTCGACCTCTTACGAGTGACGAGCAATTTGTTCATTAATTATCCTCTCTAATTAAATTTCCAAAGTTTAGTTTTCATTTATTTTTTTGATCTCCATAATCACTAGTCAGTCATTTTCTCTGTCTCCAATGGTATTATTCTTCGACACTTGATTAATGTAGAATTGACAATATGATGGTCAATTCCTACATTTTTTATTTGTGATATAGTGTATGATGAGTAAGACTAAGTATACCATTTTATTTACAAGTTAATGTCACGAATCCTAGGTTTGGTTCATTTAATGTACATAGACAGAGTCAAGATGAATTAGAAAAAGGAATGTTTGAATGGTCATACCTTCATAGAAATAGAAGGCTATTTGGATTACTAAATTAGTTGACCAAAAGTCTTCATAAATTGTCCTGTTTCTCTTGCAAGTTGTCTTTTATATCGTGAATTCTTTGTTGTTGACGTAATTGAACATCCAAGAGACTTTCATGTGCTGTGTAACAATTTCCCTTTGCTACACGGTTACGCGCTTATGCTTTTTACATGTACAGAGAATATAGGTTTGACTTCGAATTACCATATAACAAATAAAACAAAAGTTAATTACTAATCTTTTTTCAGCCAAAATATATATTCCTCTTTAATAATACAAAAGAATTAAACTACTACAACTCCTCTGTTTTGCGACAAAAGTGTTTGAAATTTAACAGGAATCTAATATTCTGTTAATGACAGCTCTAGACCTAATAAAGAATGTTGAAGTGCAAACCATCGTAGGGCCAGAATATTCAACGCTGGCCAACTTCGTAATTGATCTGGGAGACAAAGCTCATGTGCCCATCTTATCATTTTCTGCAACAAGCCCAACTCTGACATCCCTCATGAGTCCGTACTTCATCCGAGTAGCTAAAAACGACTCATCTCAAGTGAAAGCCATCGGCGCTATAGTTCAAGCCTTCGGATGGAGAGAAGTGGTCCCCATCTACGTGGACAATGAATTCGGGGATGGAATAATTCCTTACCTGACCGATGCCTTGCAACAAGTCGATGCCCGCGTCCCCTACCGGAGTCTCATTCCTCTAAAAGCCACCGATGACCAAATTGCTGCTGAGCTCTATAAACTAATGACAATGCAGACAAGAGTGTTCATTGTCCATATGTCGCCTACTCTTGGTTCTCGGCTCTTTATAAAAGCTAAAGAGATTGGGATGATGGATAAAGGTTATGTTTGGATCATGACAGATGGGATAACTAATTTGATAGATTCGTTCAATTCCTCAGTGATTGATTCCATGCAAGGTGTATTGGGTGTCAGGACTTATGTTGCCAATACCAAAGAGCTCGAAAATTTTAGTATTAGATGGAAAACACAATTTCGACATGATAACCCATCCATCCTCAATGCTGAATTGGATGTTTCTGGGCTGTGGGCTTATGACTCTGCTTTTGCATTGGCTATGGCCGTTGAGGAGATTGGTAGTGGTGGTGGAAACTTCAGCTTTAAGCATGTGAACGTTTCGGGTAGTTCCAGTATTGACTTGGAAACAATTGGGATAAATCAGAACGGTCCTGAACTTGCCCGAGCATTAAAGAATCTGAAGTTCAAGGGCCTTGCAGGTGATTTCAGGCTTGTTGATGGGCAATTACAGTCATCAATTTTCGAGATACTTAACGTGAATGGCAGGGGAGAAAGAAGGATAGGGTTTTGGACACAGAGAAATGGACTCAGCAGAAGAATCTTGGATGAAACACAAAATAGTACAAAATATTCCACTTCGAATACCAGCCTTGGACCTATTATATGGCCTGGAGATTCTACATATGTTCCAAGAGGATGGGAAATTGCAACAAAAGGGGAAAAGTTGCGAATAGGAGTTCCAGTGAAGGATGGGTTTCGTGAATTTGTGAATGTGACATTTGATACAAGTACTAATAAAACCAAGGAAGTCACTGGATACAGCATAGATGTATTTAAGGCTGTGTTGGATGAACTACCTTACCTTGTTCCCTACGACTTCATTCCCTTTGCAATGCCAAATGGCACAAGCTCTGGCACTTATAATGATTTTGTCTATCAAGTATTTCTCCAGGTAGTGATTAAAACTACTCCCTTTTTTCCATTTCAGATTGTCAGCTTATTATAATTAGTTAATTATAGTTGCAGAGTTGATAAGGATTTACACTTGGAACAGAACTTGGATGCGGCGGTTGGGGACATAACGATTCGAGCAAACAGGTCATTATACGTGGATTTTACATTGCCTTACACAGAATCAGGGGTGTCAATGGTGGTGCCAATCAAAGACGTTAGAAGAAAAGATGCATGGGTTTTCTTGAAGCCTCTCACTTGGGACCTTTGGGCGACAACCGGTTTTTTCTTTATTTTCATTGGTTTTGCCGTTTGGGTTCTTGAACATCGGATCAATGAAGACTTTAGAGGGCCTCCACATCATCAAATTGGTACAAGCTTCTGGTTCTCCTTCTCAACTATGGTTTTTGCACACAGTAAGTTAATTACTACCCTTAAAAAAAATTATTTACATGACTTACAATTAATGTTTTTTTTTTTTTACATTCAATCATATAAAAATACGCTATACAAGCCAAGAGTACAAAGTAGGCATTAAGATCGTCTCTGATAGTTCTCTTAATTGCTATCTATGTAAGAAGTGGAAAGGACTTGTTATATATATAGCATGATCATATTTATTTAATGAACACTTAATCAAATTTTTTTTTTTAAAATAGATTTTTTCTTAATAAAAATTATTTTTAATTTTTTATCAGAATTATTTCTAAATATTTTCTAAATTATGTCTAACAAAGCCTTTAAAAATTTACCGTCTACTACACATAATAAATATGGATCTTCTATCATTTTTTGGTATCATTTTTCTAGTCCACTGATAATACGATACCATATCTAAATGTACGTGTAAAAGAATTACTCCTTTTTAATATGAGGGTGAAATTCTATAAGGGGTGGGAAAAATAGAAACAGGGGAAAGGCAATACAAAATCCCATGCCTTGACAGCTTTTATTTTTATTTTTTTTCTCATCAGCTTAACCACTCTTGAAAAAACCCTTTGAAAACCTTATTATATATTAAATAGCTGTTTATTTGTTTATTTTTATGCATATATATATAAATTTTTTAAAATCCAAAATTTCGATGACTCGGTCTTTTTTATTATTATTTCCTTAAGTTGTTAGTCAACAAAATATTTTTTTTAAAAAATGTAGTCAATGGAAAATTAAAAAAAAGAGAAAAAAAAAAAAGAGACATATTCAAAGTCTACCGCATTTAGAAGAACATTTGGTCTTAAGGTCGACATGTTGCAATAATTTGAAATATATTTTTGGGTAATAAATTTCATTATTTACTCGAACTCTAATTTGTTTTGGTGGTCCCGTTATGTATGCAAAAGAGGAGCGAGTAGTTAGCAACCTGGCTAGGTTCGTGGTGATAGTGTGGTGCTTTGTGGTGCTTATTCTCACTCAGAGTTATACAGCCAGCTTGACTTCACTCCTAACTGTACGACAGCTCCAACCTGCCGTTAATGATGTCAACCAGATCCTTAAGAATAGGCAGAACGTTGGGTATCTAAAAGGATCTTTTGTTCATGGAATTCTAAAACAACTGGGTTTCGAAGATAACAATCTCAAGACTTATAACTCTCCAGAACAATTAGATGAACTTTTTGCAAATAAGAGTGGAAATGATGGTATAGTTGCTGCGTTTGATGAAAGGCCCTCTTTGAAACCTTTTCTTGCAAGATATTGCTCCAAGTACACCATGGTTGAGCCAACATTTAAAGCAAATGGGTTTGGCTTTGTAAGCTCTCTCTCTCACCCATACATATTTTCTCATTTTGTTTAACTTCCATTTAATTTTACATACGATTATAGGTCGTCTATTGCAATCCTATTACCTGTAATAAGATGATAAATCAAACCGTGGATAAAAGAATTTTCATATACGTGTATACAATATTGCAGGCCTTCCCAAAGGATTCCCCTCTTGTTGGTGATATTTCAAGGGCAATACTAAAAGTAACAGAGGGAAACAGGATTAGGGAAATCGAAAATAAATGGTTCAAGGCAGAAAGTGGTTGTCCAGACCCTAGCGACCGTGACGTGATTTCTTCTCAAAGTCTTGGGCTTGATAGCTTTTGGGGTCTCTTTCTCATAGCTGGTGTTGTTTCCTCACTAGCTCTCCTTATATTTGCAGCAACGTTCCTTCACGAGAATAGGCATTTCTTGAGTGGCTCTGGACCTGATCTAGGTGCCTCCATGTGGAAAAGGATCCAACTCATTTTTGGAATCTTCAACCAAAGGGACCTTAACTCCCATACTTACAAAAGAAACGAAGCCCAAGAGAAAAGTGTGGTTGGTGGATCCTCTCCCAACACAAATTGCCCACCAAGTCCATCATGGTATTCGTACCATACTGATCGATCAAACGTTGGTGGGTCAGTTTCTCCTCAGCCTGGTCATGGTCATGGTTCGATTGTTGATAGTCCAAATGGTGATGAAGCAGCGATGGAGATTATTAATTTATCAAGCGTTGATGTTGGTCATGAGCTTACTTTCCCAAGTCCATCAGCCTATCCGTACAACAGTACCACAGAGAATCTATCAATGTTTGTCTTCCAAGAGCATGATGCATGATCATGATTTCAATCGTAATGGTCAAACAACTTGGACACTAGTATTAGTGTTCGATCAATTAACTTACTTTTCCCAATTTAAGAGAGACCAATAATATATGTAGCTCCTTAGACAGATAGCTGGTGGTTAAAAATAAATAAATAAAATTCAATTACTATATTTATTTTTGTTTATATGTAATATATAATAATTGTAATCATACATAATTTCGAGTTCTCCATAATCAATTTCGACACTCATGTTTTCTTTTATTTCTATTGAATTTTTCAGAAATTTTTATTAAATTTCTTAAAATTATATTTGAAAGTTGTTAAAATTTAATAGCTATTTTACCTTAAAACATAATATTTACAAAATTTTCTGTTTTTAGGACTTAACATGTATTGGTAATTTGGAAAATAAAGATATACATATAGTCTTCGCATTCATATTTATTTCACTGTATACCAAAATGTTTGTGTCTGACACTATTTTTTATTTTTTATTTATTTTTTTGGGTTGGCATGAGAAATTTCCTTTAACCACAGCAATAAAGGTGTCGTGTACTTACTTTCAAAACAAAGGACGCTTATATATGTACATTTAGCATTTGCCAAATAAAAAGACACTGTATGTCTTCATTCATCCTAGGCCTAGCTAGCTATTAATAAGCGATGGTCTTCTGACTCATATACTGTTCCTCAAAAATTGATTCTAAACATGGCGAAGAAGAAGCCAGCAGAAAAACCATACTTTGTCCGTCTGGTGGTTTCATTGATTGTGTGCATGAGGATTTGCTTGGCCACAGAGGAAAGCTCGACGATGAAAATTCCGATAAACATAGGTACGATTGTGAACATGGATTCATGGGTTGGGAAAGTTGGGCTAAGCTGCCTCAACATGGCCCTTTCTGACTTCTATAGCTCCCATCCTCAATACAAAACCAGACTCTTCCTCCATATCAACGACACCAACACAGACGTCGTTCATGCAGCTTTTGCAGGTTTTTCTCTCTTTCTATCTCTTCACTTTTTAGAGATTATAATTAATTAATTAGATCAACAACTCCATTACATATAAACAGAAAAGTTCGTTCTGTTTTGTTTGTTGCATCGTTTCTAGTTTCATGTAGATTTTAATTTGAAATATGACCCTCGATCTCCTCCTTTTTTTTTTTCCTTTTTTTTCTCTTTTCTTTTTTTTTTTTTTTTTTCGTTTTTTGGTGGCTAGAATCAATAAATCATCCACAAATCCCTCGAAAATGGTTCGTTGGCTTATGATAGGACACTGAAAATCCAAAACCCCGAAAACAATGTTCACATCCCTGCCAGTCTCAGACTTTGAAACCCTACGTTACGTTTTATTATTTCTTGAATAATAAGAAAAATTCATAGGAGTCTCTATGAAAGTCAATAACATTGTTATCTTGACTCTTGACTTGGCCCCAAGAAGATAGCCTATTTTGGTAAATGCACTAAAGTGACTGGCATGACTATTCCAGATAGTGATGTCTGTTGTGGTTCTCTGACCACTTTAGAGAAGAAATATGAGAAGAAAATAAAAGAATTCTATTAATCTCTTAAAAATAGAATACAAAAATAAAAACTTCTCTCATGGAGGATTCTCTCTTGGAACCTCTCTCTTCACTCTCCAATTCTCTCTGGAATTGCTCACTCTTCTCTTAAGTTCTCTCTGGAACTTAAACAACTCTCTCTCTTGGAGTTTTCTCTTGCTCTCTTGGCTTGGTTTTCATGAAATGGTAAGGAGCCTATTTATAGGCTTACAAGGCCACACTTTTCAACATCTTAGCCCACAATTGTTGATCAACAATGGTGGCTGTCAACAATGGTGGCTGTGGTTGGTGAGGCTGTGGTTGGTGAGGTTGTGTGGTTGGTGCGGTTGGTTGGTGCGGCTGGACTTCACAATTCTCCCCCTCCAGTCGCATTTAAAACTGATGGTCATCTGCCATCTATTCCAGCTATGTCTCTGCATAGCTTCAGCTTCTCTTGAGCAACAACTTTTGTTAGCATATCTGCTGGATTCTCTTTTGTGTGAATCTTCAACAGTTTCAGCAACTGTTGACCTATTACTTCGCGTATCCAATGATAGCGAATGTCAATGTGCTTTGTACGGGAATGATACATTGAGTTTTTGCTCAAATCCATGGCACTTTGATTATCACAATGTATCTTGTAGTCTTCTTGCTTGATGCCCAATTCTGTGAGAAAACGCTTTAACCACAACATTTCCTTACCCGCTTCCGCTGCGGCAATGTACTCTGCTTCAGTAGTGGATAAAGCAACACACTTCTGCAATCTTGACTGCCATGACACAGCTCCCCCTGCAAAAGTGTAGAGATAACCTGATGTAGACTTTCTATTATCAGGGTCTCCGGCCATATCTGCATCTGTATAGCCTTCTAAGATTGGGTCACCTCCCCCGTAGCACAAGCACAGCTTCGATGTACCTTTAAGATACCTGAGAATCCATTTGACTGCTTCCCAGTGTTTCTTTCCAGGATTTGAAAGAAATCTGCTCACAACACCTACTGCATGAGCAATGTCTGGTCTGGTACACACCATTGCATACATCAGACTTCCTACCGCTGAAGAATATGGTACTGAAGCCATCTCCTCTATCTCTTCTTTGGATGAGGGGCACATTCTCTTACTCAACTTAAAATGATTTGCAAGTGGAATGCTGACCGGTTTGGCTTTATCCATGTTGAATCTCTTTATCACCCGTTCAACATACTTCTCTTGAGATAGCCATAACCTTCTCTTCTTCCTGTCTCGGATTATTTGCATTCCCAAAATTTGTTGAGCTGGTCCTAAGTCTTTCATATCAAAAGACTTAGACAATTCTTTCTTCAGCTTACTAATCTTCATTGCATCTTGTCCAACGATCAACATGTCGTCCACATATAGCAAAAGTGCAATGAAGTTTCCACCTGAAAATTTTTGAATGTAAACACACTGGTCTGCTGCAGTCCTTTTATAGCCTTGACTCACCATAAACGAGTCAAACTTCTTATACCATTGTCTTGGTGCTTGCTTGAGGCCATACAAGCTCTTCTTTAGCTTGCATACGAGGTTTTCTTTCCCTGAAACCTCAAATCCTTCTGGCTGCTCCATGTAGATTTCTTCATGTAAATCACCGTGAAGAAATGCTGTCTTCACATCCATCTGCTCAAGCTCTAGGTTTAGACTTGCTACTAAACCAAAAATGACTCGAATTGAAGTCATTTTTACCACTGGTGAAAAAATCTCATCAAAGTCAATTCCTTTCTTCTGAAGAAATCCTTTGACCACCATTCGGGCTTTGTGTTTCACCACCTTTCCGCTGCCATCTTTCTTGAGCTTGAACACCCATTTATTCTTTAGTGCCTTCTTTCCTGTTGGAAGCTTAACCAACTCATAAGTATGATTTTTCTGCAAGGATTCCATCTCATCTTGCATTGCTTGCAGCCACTTTTCCTTCTCTTGAAGAGAAACAGCTTCCTGGAAACTCTCTGGCTCCCCTTCTTCAGTAAGCAGAATATACTCAGATTCTGGAAATCTCTTTGATGGAATTCGGCCTCGCTCAGATCTCCGAACTTGTAAACCACTGGTTTCAGGAGGTGTACCATCATCTGACCGCTGTGATGGCCCTGCAGCTGCTTGAGAGGATTGAGTCTCCCCCTGCTCATTATCCCCTTCTTCCTCCTGGTCTGCTTCTGGTATATCTTCATGCACCTCATTATCCTCTGTGGCTATTTGTGCTGGTGCTGGATTAGGACAAAAATTCTCGGCACTAGAACTATAATTAGGAGACATTCTGGGCTTTTCAATGTCTTCCATTTTCTGGTTTTCTTGGAATACTACATCCCTGCTTCTAATAACCTTCTTGGTTTTCGGGTCCCATAACCTGTATCCAAATTCTTCGTCTCCATATCCTATAAAGATGCATGGAGTAGATCTTGCATCGAGCTTCTGTCTGAGCTCCTTGGATACATGTACATAAGCTATACAACCAAACACTCTTAAATGAGAGTAGGAGGGAATCTTACCCGACCACACTTTCTCCGGAATTTCAAAATTCAACGGTACTGACGGTGATCTGTTGATTAAGTAACAGGCGGCACGAACAGCTTCTCCCCAGAATGGCTTTGGCAGCTTAGCCATACTGAGCATACTTCTGACCTTTTCCATAATGGTTCGGTTCATTCTTTCTGCTATTCCATTATGTTGTGGGGTGCGAGGGACCGTCTTCTCATGTCGAATGCCGTGTCTTCTGCAGTAGGCATCGAACTCCTTGGAAGTATATTCGCCTCCATTATCTGAGCGGAGACATTTCAGCTTCTTTCCTGTTTCACGCTCTACCATGGTATGAAACAGTTTGAAGTAATCCAGTACCTGGTCCTTTGTCTTCAAGAAATATACCCACACCTTCCGTGAAGCATCATCAATGAAGGTCAGGAAATACTTGTTGCCACCTAATGATTCCACCTCCATGGGACCACAAACATCAGAGTGCACCAGACTAAGCAACTCTGATTTTCTCGATGCAGAGAAACTGAAGGAGACTCTATGTTGCTTACCAAACAAGCAGTGATTACAAGGATCTAGCGCAGCATCCTTGCAAACAGTGATAAGCTTCTTCCTTGCCAAAGTGGTCAATCCTTTTTCACTCATGTGACCGAGTCTCTGGTGCCACAGATTTTGAGACGCCTCTCCTTCTGCAATATTGAGGCTGTCTGCACATATCTTCACATGAGTCTTGTACAACGTTCCACAAATATGTCCTCGGGCAACAACTATGGCACCTTTCGTCATTTTCCATGTGCCTTTGCTGAAGTAGTTGTCATAGCCTTGCTTGTCTAAAGCTACTCCCGAAAGTAGATTAAGCCGAAGATCTGGAACATGACGGACATCCTTCAAAGTGATTGTACAACCAACATTCGTTTTTATCTGAATATCACCAGTTCCCATAATCTTTGCGAAACTGGAATTTCCCATCTTTACTGTACCAAAGTCTCCTGCTTTGTACGTTTTAAAGAAATCTCTGTGTGGAGTGACATGGTAGGATGCTGCAGTATCGACTACCCACTCAACATCTTGGGTTGATATATGAAGGCATGTCTCTTCTTCGGTGGAGCAGAGCGCCACTTCTCCTGTACAAGTGACTAGTGTCTCTCCATCCTTCTTCGGCTGATTACCTTGGAGTCTCTGCTCTCTCAACAACTTTCTGCAGTTCTTCTTCATGTGACCCTCCAGGCCACAATGATAGCACTTATACGATGATTTTCTACCATCTGTAGATCTGCCTCTGCTCTTGCTCCTGCCTCTCCCCCTATCTCGACCACCTCTTTGCTGTCTTCCTCTCTCTGTGACGAGGGCATGTGACTGATCCATGCCAATGTCCTTTCTCCTGGCCTCTTCATTAAATAGGGCATCCTTAACCATAGACAGAGTAAGTTTGCCATTCGGGGCCGAATTGCTGAGAGAGACTACCAATGTCTCCCAACTGTCTGGAAGAGAGCTTAGAAGTAGGAGGGCCTGATCCTCATCCCCTAGTTGGTAATCCACAGCAGATAGTTGATTTACCAAGCTCTGGAACTCACTGGTATGCTCGGCTACAGAAGTTCCACTCTGTAATGTTAGATGTACCAATCGCTTAAGCAACAGGGCTTTGTTCCGAGCAATCTTGGCCTGGTACATGTCCTCCAATTTTGTCCAGAGGGCATATGCATCCGTTTCCTTCGCTACATGATGGAAGACACTGTGGTCGATCCATTGCCTGATCTGACCGATCGTTTTCTTGTTTAATTTCTTCCATTCTGCTACTTTGCTGGGATCGGGGTTTTCGCCTTTAGCTTCTATAGGATCAAACAGATCCTTACAATTGAGGAGATCTTCCATCCGAGGTCTCCAAAGTGTATAATTTGTGGCAGTGAGCTTAACCATAGCTCCCGAAGATGATTCTTCCATTGACATTATGGCTTGACCAAAATTGGAGCTGAATTTGGCAAAACGGAGTTAACCGTTGCGTCCGGAACGGCCGAAAATGGTGGACTTGACTCTTCCGGGGTCAAAATATAATTACCAGAAATTTTGGGGCAAAACTGTAATTTCACAAAATTTCTGGGTCAACCTGCAAATACAGAAACTTCAGGGGTCAATCTGTAATTTCCAATAGTTCAGGGGCTTCACCGTAATTTCAGAAAACTACAGGGGTCACTCTGTAATTTCCAATAATTCAGGGCTGTTCCGTAATTTCCGAAACTTCAGGGGCTTTTCCGTAATTTCAGAAAATATTGCTGACGTGGCCGATGGTGCTGACGTGGCACCACGTGGCAGATGACGTGGCGACACGTGGCAGATGACGTGTCGGCTGGCGTGGCAGATGACGTGGCAGGTGTGCTGACGTGGCTGCTGACGTGGCTGATGACGTGGTCGTCTTCAACCTCCAGACGGCGCGTGCGGCGCGTGGGCGCGTGAACAGTTGCAGAAAAATTTCAGGCGGCGCGTGCGGGCGCGTGGGACGTTCGTTTTCTCTCCGGCGAACTTCGTTGTTCTCCTCTCGTCGGGTACTTTCACCTGGGATTGTCAAATTAATTATTTGAACAACTTTCCGAAACACCAACTTGAAGAACAATGGCTTTGTTTCTTCAAATTTTGGACCCAAGCTCTCAACCAGGAGCTCTGATACCACTTGTTGTGGTTCTCTGACCACTTTAGAGAAGAAATATGAGAAGAAAATAAAAGAATTCTATTAATCTCTTAAAAATAGAATACAAAAATAAAAACTTCTCTCATGGAGGATTCTCTCTTGGAACCTCTCTCTTCACTCTCCAATTCTCTCTGGAATTGCTCACTCTTCTCTTAAGTTCTCTCTGGAACTTAAACAACTCTCTCTCTTGGAGTTTTCTCTTGCTCTCTTGGCTTGGTTTTCATGAAATGGTAAGGAGCCTATTTATAGGCTTACAAGGCCACACTTTTCAACATCTTAGCCCACAATTGTTGATCAACAATGGTGGCTGTCAACAATGGTGGCTGTGGTTGGTGAGGCTGTGGTTGGTGAGGTTGTGTGGTTGGTGCGGTTGGTTGGTGCGGCTGGACTTCACAATGTCCAATAAACCAAGTCGTCCTTCCCCGTTATTATTATTATTTTGTTTAAATAAAATTTTATTTTTTAAAAAATAAATGATTTATATGTGATCACAAATAGCCTATTAAAATTAACATTCCTCGTAGCAGTGATAAATAAAATTTTTCTATGCTACTAATATAATCTACGTTTTTTGATTAAAAATTATAATTTATGTGATAAATCGAAGTTATTATGAATTTTTAATTATAAGCATGATAAATAGCATTTTTCTACC
The DNA here is from genome assembly GCF_031755915.1 of Ziziphus jujuba. Taxonomy (NCBI): domain Eukaryota; kingdom Viridiplantae; phylum Streptophyta; class Magnoliopsida; order Rosales; family Rhamnaceae; genus Ziziphus; species Ziziphus jujuba. The sequence goes on along the minus strand of NC_083383.1, from coordinate 6,762,637 downwards.
TCTAGCTTCTGTGACTGATGGCCATTGAATGAGTCCTTTGATTGTTGGAAAAAGAAAAAAGTCCTAATTTAGTTTATTTGTTTTTGTTTTGTTTATAGATGCTAAGCTACATCTACTTCCTATCCTTATATATTTGCAATCCAGCTACTTCAATGTTAGTTGAAACATAATGGATCGTTATATTGGATTTTAGAAGGAAACAAAGAGGGGGAAAATATATATATATATATATATATATGTTTATAAATATACACATACATATATATGTCTGCATATATAACCTTTCAAATTTTACCAAGAAATTAGTTTAGAGTTAATCTAATTATATAAACACATACTGATGCAACTTCCCTGTGAAAACAGCTCTGCACCTCATAAAAAATGTGGAAGTGCAAGCAATCATAGGGCCACAGAGTTCAATGCAGGCAAACTTCGTAATCGATCTTGGAGATAAAGCAAAGGTTCCAGTTGTATCGTTTTCAGCTACAAGCCCTTCATTAGCCTCGCATAGAAGTTCCTACTTTTTCCAAGCAGCACAAAGCGACTCATATCAAGCCAAAGCCATTAGTGCTATACTTGAAGCTTTTGGATGGAGAGAAGCCGTGCCCATCTACGTCGACAACGACTTTGGCCGGGAACTAATGCCTTCCCTTGTCGACGCCTTGCAACAAGCACGTGTCCGAATCCCCTACCGGAGTGCCATTCCTCCGGCAGCCACAGACGACCAAATTGATACAGAGCTCTACAAGTTGATGTCAATGCAGAGCAGAGTTTTCATATTGCACCTCTCGCCGACCTCTCTTGGTTCTCGCCTCTTCACCAAAGCGGCAGAGATTGGGATGATGAATGAAGGCTATGTTTGGATCATGACGACTAGTTTGACTGACCTATTAACTTCGCCGAACGCTTCAGTTATCAATTCTATGCAAGGAGTTATTGGTATAAAGACTCATGAGCCCAAAACAGAGGAGCTGGAAAATTTCAGGGTACGATGGAAAAGGCAATTCTTGCAAGAAAATCCAACCATGGTTGATGCACAACTTAATGTTTTTGGGCTATGGGCTTATGACGCTGCTTTTGCATTAGCCATGGCCGTCGAAAAGGTTGGAGGTAAAGGCCTTGGCTTTCGAAAATTGAATGCTTCCGGTGGCTTGACAGATCTTGACAATATTGGGGTCTCAGAAAATGGTCCAAAACTTAGTGAAGCACTGTCCACAACAAGATTTAGAGGGCTAGCTGGAGATTTCAGTTTTGTGAATGGGCAACTTCAATCATCAACTTTGCAAATAGTGAATGTACATGGTCATGGAATAAGATCGGTTGGATTTTGGACACCCAATAATGGACTTACTAGAAAATTGAATTCCACAAGCACGTATTCAACTTCTAAGTCTAATTTAGGACCTATAATATGGCCTGGAGATACTACCTCTCAGCCCATGGGATATACAAAATATCCAACGACTTTTGGGAAGAAGCTGAGATTAGCGGTTACGGTGAAAGATAATATCAGTTCGTTTGTTCAAGTGGTAAATGATTCAAGTAGGAACAAACCTGAATTCACTGGTTTCTGTATAGAAGTCTTCAAAGCTGTAATGGATGCGATGCCATATCCTGTAATCTACGATTTCATTCCCTTTTCAAAGCCTAATGGTAAACGAGCTGGCACTAACAATGATTTGATCTATCAAGTTTATCTTGGGGTAATCAATTATATCTCTTTTTCTTTTTCACGGTATTTTTCGAACATAAAATTTGACAGAAGTATTTTATATTGGTGGATTAATTACTATTTTTTCTTTTTTTCTTTTTTTTGACAGAACTATGATGGGGCAGTGGGAGATATAACTATTACAGCCAACAGGTCCAATTATGTTGATTTTACATTGCCATATACAGATTCTGAGGTGACAATGATAGTGCCAACCAAAGGCAAGAAAATAAAGAACGCTTGGGTGTTCTTGAAGCCTTTGACTTGGGACCTTTGGGTGACAACCGGTTGCTTTCTTGTTTTCATTGGATTTGTGGTCTGGGTTCTTGAGCACCGAAACAATGACGATTTCCGTGGTCCTCCTTCGCATCAGATTGGAACCAGTTTCTCGTTCGCCTTGTCCACCACAATGCTTGTTCATCGTAAATTTCCTCAGCCTTCTAAATTTTACTCGATATAACGCCACCATAAGGTTGCCATGAATCTGTGTTAATTAACGAATAATACATGCATTCACAGGTGAGAGAATTCTGAGCAACTTGGCAAGGTTTGTGGTGCTCATTTGGTGTTTTGTGGTTACCATATTGACTCAAAGTTACACAGCCAATCTAACATCACTCTTAACGGTTGAACAACTCCGACCCAGTCTTACTGATGTAAATGAGCTCTTAAAGAATGGTGAAAAAGTTGGGCATCCAAAATACTCTTTCGTTAGATGGATGATAGAAGGATTGAAGTTCAAAGAAGAAAACCTTGTGGAATATAATTCCTTGCAACACTTGGAACAACTTTTTGCAAATGGTGAAATTTCTGCTGCTTTTGATGAGAGCCCTTACCTCAGGCTTTTCGTTGCTCAACATTGCTCAAACTTTACCTTAGTTGGACCAACTTATAAGACTGATGGGTTTGGTTTTGTAAGATTTTCTCTTTCACCCTCTATATACAAATATATATATATATATATGCATGAATGTATATGTTAATGTGATAAAAAATTTTGTTTGATTAATGATTTGCAGGCCTTCCCCAGAGGCTCTCCTCTAATAGGTGAAATCTCAAGGGCAATCCTAAACATTACTGAGGGAAAGAAAATGAAGGAAATTGAAGACGTCTGGTTTGCGAAAAACAATTGTTCAAGCACAGAGGATTCCTTTAGTCTTGGTCTTAATAGTGTCTGGGGTTTATTCCTTATTGCCGGGATTGCTTCTCTGTCAGCTCTTGTAATATGTGTTTGTACTTTCCTTTACAAGCATAGGCAAATCTTGATAAGTTTCGATTCAGAAGCCTCAATCTCTAGAAAAATCCGAGTCATGTTCAAAATCTTCGACGAGAAAGACCCTAGCTCCCATACATTTAAAAAGACCGGTGAGCTTCAAGACAGCAGAGGTAGGAGCTTAGATGGTAATATGCATCTTCATGATAAGGGTATGGAAGTGATTGAAGCCTCACAGAACACCAACTGTCCACCAAGCCCTTCAAACTATTCAAGCCAGTCTGAGCTTAACTTCGCTTTCCCTGCAGGAGAAGCAAGGAACGGCTTCCAAAACTGATTGTTTGTGGCAATCTGAATCAAACGACCAGGGACCATGAGAGTAACAGAGTACTATGAAAATGACCAACTACTTTTAATATATGTATGCACTCTGTGTGAGTTGTGTGAAAAAACCAATCATACACATATATTATACATGCGTATATGTAATTGGATATGGATGTGAAATATATATACGACAACAATCTTCACGAAAACCATATAAAAGCACATACCAGGACCCTTTTTTTTATTTTATTTTATTTGTCGTTGTTGTAAAAGGCGCATACCAGAATAGAGATTTGAGAATGTATAAAACAATTAAACAACGGCCTCCTAGTTCTTTTAGTTCTTTTATGACGCTGCCTACGGAATTTTTTCTTTTTTTCCTCATCAAATCATATGGATGAATATGGCAATGATGGAATTGATATTCTCTTTACCGAATCACATGAAATTGACCTAACTACAATGATATAAACATAAATTAAAAAATGATTTTTCACTAAACTTCTATTTTAATTTCTTTCATCCTTCAAAAACAAGTTGAAAAATCTATAATTTTTCAATTTATACGTTGATTTTCCAAATAGTTGAATAAAATATCTGCATGTGATCAAATTTCAGCAAAGTTCTGTAATCTCTGTTAATTTTGTGAAATTTCCGTGGAAAGTTTATAGAATTTTTCTGAAATTTTTCTTAATTTTTTTTAACTTTATTATATTTCCAAGTTCTTAAGATATAATGGACAATTTACCTTAAAATTTTAGTATTTACAAAATTCGTCTTCTTTTAGGACTAACATGCCATAGGTAATCTAAATTTTTTTATATAATTTAATATTGGAATTTAACTTAGATATCACGTTTGGTAAAGTTTGCTAATTGGCTTGGTGCATTCATATTCAATATTGCATATATTGCAATATATAATGTACCAACCAGGAATAATATTCCTCACGGACTCGCAGAATAACGCAACCAAAGAAATAAAAAGATAAAATGAAAATTGTGAAATTGAAGTTTGACTCAAAAAAAAAACAAAAGAAAATTGTTTTACATCCACATATATTTTATTCAACACATATTCTTTCACTTTCATAATTATTTCACTGTACATAAAGAGACATTTGTGTTGCCATTTTTCTCTCTCTTTTTTTTTTTTTTTTTTTATGAATTGCATGAGAAATTTCCTCGAACCATTGTAAGTGAGGCGGTTGCATGCCTCCCTTTTTGAAATCAAACGACGTTTTATACATTTAAGTTATTGACCAAATTAAAGAACACACAGTTTGTATATATATATATATATATATATATGCCTTCATTCATCCGGGGTATATTAATAAGGGTTGTCTTCCGACTCAATATACTGTTCCTCAAAATCGAATCTCAGCATGGCGAAGAAGAAGCCACCAGCAGAAGCATATGTTTTCCGACTGCTGGTTTCATTGATTGTGTGCATGAGGATTTTCTTGGCCACCGCGGAAAGCTCGACGACGACGAAAATTCAGATAAACATAGGTACGATCGTGAACTTGGATACATGGGTTGGGAAGGTTGGGTTGAGCTGCCTCAACATGGCCCTTTCTGACTTCCATAACTCCCATCCTCATTACAACACTAGACTTTTCCTCCATATCAACGACTCCAATACAAACGACGTCGTTCATTCAGCTGCTGCAGGTTTTTCTTTCTCTTCCCTTCCTTCCCTTCCTTCCCTCTCTCTCTTCACTCCTTTGAGATAATTAGCTCTAGGGTGTATGATCAACAACTCAATTAAGTATCAAAAAAAAAAAAAAAAAAGAAGCAAATTTTATTTTGTTTATTGCTTCATTTCTAGTTTTATATAGATTTTTAAATTTTGAAATGAACCTTTCTGACTTTATACTTCTTGTTTAAATTTTATTAAACAAGTAGTTTTTTTTTTGGGTAATAAAAAATCTAAGAACGTTGTATCAATAAAGAATCCACAGTTAATCCCTCGGAAATAATTCGTTGATTATGATAGGACACAGAATATTCAAATCCCAAGAAAAAAAAAAAATTTTAACAACAAATTATACCCCTTTTTTTATTTTTCTGTATAATAAGAAAAATTTATAAAAGCCTCTATGAAAGTCAATGAATTAATGTACCTTTTTTCTTGACACTTGACTTGGCTAAAAAAACCAAAAGAATATATATATATATATATATATATATATTTAAGAACAAGATAGTTTGGTATAGCTTTGAGAATTTAAATTTGTTTTTAACCATGTTTGAATAATTTTTAAAAGTTACTTCAACAATTTTAATAGAAACAATAATGAATGACTTTTTAAAAAATACTTTAAAAATAGAAAAAGTAGAAATAAAAACAATGGCAGAAGCACTTAAGTGGCTGGCAATGGCATGACTATTTCGGTGATGGCAATAAGTCCTTCACCGTTATTATTATTATTATTATTATTTTTTGTTTAAATAAATTTTATTTTATTTCGTTTTGCTTTTCTTTTTTTTTATTGAAAGAAATAAATTTTATTTTTAAAAAAAATAAAAAATGGGCATAGATTGTGATAAATTGACAATTTTGACGATAACTTGTTGGTGAATGATTGACAATTTGACGATTGATGCCAAAGAAATCTTCAAAGAAAGGACCTGAGGTCAACCATTAGCTATTAGTCGTCATTTTGGTAGATGGCCTATGTGGTGCTAAGACGGGCCCACAAGGATATTTCTAATAATCTCTTCTTTATGGATTTGAAAGGAGCGGTAGATTTCAAAGAAATTTATTGATTGTTTTGCGAACTCTATGCGGTCCTTTCAGGAATTCGAAGCAAATCAAGTACGAGTAAAATTTATGGTATGATGGCTGGATTTGAAAAAGTGCTAGTTTTATTCATATTTTTCTTTAAAAATTCTATTAAATTTATTAAAATTTAGAATTTTTAAAAATCTTTCAAAATCAAAATAATCAATGTTTATTTAAAGTTAGTTTTAATAAAATTCTAAACGAAAATTCTAAATTTTAATAGATTTTTTAAAATTTTATTTAAATTTAAATTAAATATTTATAAATTTATATATATTTTATTAAAATTTAAATTAAATATTTATTATTTTTTATTATTTTTTATATTTTTAATTTAAAAAAAAAACTGAATAACTTTTTAATAGAAACAATAATGAATGACCTTTTTTAAAAATACTGAATTGAATGCTATATTATTTTATTTTTATCACCGCTTTATAATGTGTGTTTGTGTGTAGATATATATATATATATATATATGCTAAATTATATCTACTTTATTTAATCAAAGATTAAGGGTTGAAGTTGAAATAGTTCTTATTTGAAAAAAGCCATCGATTAATTTTTTTATTTTCAGGATTAGACCCATATCCAATATTGGATATAAGACACCTGTGGTCAAAGTCTAAATATATATATATATATATATATACTTTCTAACCGTATAGATTGGGAATACGCCTGCCACGCTACTTCAATTTGGTTGAGACATAAATAGATCCTCTTTGATTAAAAAAAATAATAATAATAATAATCTTTCGAATTTACCAAGAAATGAGTTGAGTAGTGTTAATCTGATTGGAGTAAAATACATACATAAATATATAATAATGCACCTTCCTGTATAAAACAGCTCTGCACCTTATAAAGGATGTGGAAGTACAAGCGATCATCGGGCCACAGAGTTCAATGCAGGCAAACTTCGTAATCGATCTTGGAGATAAAGCAAAGGTTCCAGTTGTATCGTTTTCAGCTACAAGCCCTTCATTAGCCTCGCATAGAAGTTCCTACTTTTTCCAAGCAGCACAAAGCGACTCATATCAAGCCAAAGCCATTAGTGCTATACTTGAAGCTTTTGGATGGAGAGAAGCCGTGCCCATCTACGTCGACAACGACTTTGGCCGCGGACTAATGCCTTCCCTTGTCGACGCCTTGCAACAAGCAGGTGTCCGAATCCCCTACCGGAGTGCCATTCCTCCTGCAGCCACAGACGACCAAATTGATACAGAGCTCTACAAGTTGATGTCAATGCAGAGCAGAGTTTTCATATTGCACCTCTCGCCGACGGTTGGTTCTCACCTCGTTACCAAAGCAGCAGAGATTGGGATGATGAATGAAGGCTATGTTTGGATCATGACCAACAGTTTGACTGATCTATTGACTTCACCGAATGCATCAGCCATTAATTCAATGCAAGGTGTTGTTGGTATAAAGACTCATGTGCCCAAAACAGTAGAGCTGGAAAATTTCAGAGTTCGATGGAAGACGCAATTCTTGAAGGAAAATCCAACCATGGTCGATGATGCAGAACTTAACGTTTTTGGATTGTGGGCTTATGACGCTGTTTTTGCATTAGCCATGGCCGTCGAAAAGGTTGGAGGTAAAGGCTCTGGCTTTCGAAAGTTGAATGCTTCTAGCGGCTTGACAGATCTTGAAAATATTGGGGTCTCTGAAAATGGTCCGAAACTTAGGGAAGCATTGTCCACAACGAGATTTAGAGGGCTGGGTGGAGATTTCAGTTTTGTGAATCGGAAACTTCAATCGTCAACTTTCCAAATAGTGAATGTACATGGTCATGGAATGAGATCGATCGGATTTTGGACACCCAGTAATGGACTAACTAGAAAATGGAATTCCACAAGTACGTATTCAACTTCGAAGTCTAATTTAGGATCTATAATATGGCCTGGAGATACTACCTCTCAACCCGAAGGATATACGAAATATCCAACAACTATTGGGAAGAAACTGAGAATAGCGGTTACGATGAAAGATAATATTAGCTCGTTTGTTCAAGTGGTAAATGATTCAAGTAGGAGCAACCCTGAATTCACTGGTTTCTGTATAGAAGTCTTCAAAGCTGTAATGGATGCAATGCCATATCCTGTAATCTACGAGTTCATTCCCTTTTCAAAGCCCGATGGTAAACGGGCTGGCACTAACAACGAGTTGATCTATCAAGTTTATCTTGGGGTATTTAAACATAATCTCTTTTTCTTTTTGACAGTACTCATTTTCAACATAAAAAATCTATCTGACAGAAGTATTATATATTGGTGGATTAATTATAAGTACTTTCTTTGACAGAACTATGATGGGGCAGTGGGAGATATCACTATTATAGCCAACAGGTCCAATTATGTTGATTTTACATTGCCATATACAGATTCTGCGGTCACAATGATTGTGCCAACCAAAGGCATGAAAATGAAAAACGCTTGGGTGTTCTTGAAGCCTTTGACTTGGGACCTTTGGGTGACAACCGGTTGCTTTCTTGTTTTCATTGGATTTGTGGTCTGGGTTCTTGAGCATCGAAACAATGACGATTTCCGCGGTCCTCCTTCGCATCAGATTGGAATCAGTTTCTCGTTCGCCTTGTCCACCACCATGCTCGTTCATCGTAAATTTTCTCAACCTTTACTCGATATAACCCCACCATAAGGTTGCCATGAATCTGTATTAATTAGCGAATTATATGAATTCACAGGTGAAAGAATTCTGAGCAACTTGGCAAGGTTTGTAGTGATCATTTGGTGTTTTGTGGCTACCATATTGACGCAAAGTTACACAGCCAGTTTGACATCACTCTTAACAGTTGAACAACTCCGACCCAGTTTTACTGATGTGAATGAACTTTTAAAGAATGGGGAAAAAGTTGGGTACCCAAAATACTCTTTTGTTGGAAGAATGATAGAAGGGTTGAAGTTCAAGCAAGAAAACCTTAAGGAATATAATTCCTTGCAACACTTGGAACAACTTTTTGCAAATGATGAAATTTCTGCTGCTTTTGATGAAAACCCTTACCTCGAGCTATTCGTTGCTCAACATTGCCCCAACTTTACATTGGTTGGACCAAGTTATAAGACTAATGGGTTTGGTTTTGTAAGATTTCTCACCCTCCATACACAAATATATATATATATATATATATATATGTAATATGCATGAATAAATGTATATGTTCATGTGATGGATCCATTTCTTTTTTTTGATTAATGACTTGCAGGTCTTCCCAAGAGGTTCTCCGTTAGTGGGTGATGTCTCAAGGGCAATCCTAAAAATGATCGAAGGGAAGAAAATGAAGGAAATTGAAGATGCCTGGTTTGTGAAAAACAGTTGTTCAACCACTAAGGATTCCTTCAGTCTTGGGCTTAATAATTTCTGGGGTTTATTCCTTATTGCCGGGATTGCTTCTTTGTCAGCTCTTATAATATGTGCGGCTATTTTTCTTTACAAGCATAGGCAAATCTTGATGCATTTCGATTCAGAACTCTCAATATGTGGAAAAATTCGATTCATGTTCAAAATCTTTGATGAGAAAGACCTTAGCTCCCACGCTTTCAAAAAGACTAGTGAGCTTCAAGACAGAAGAAATAGGAGTTTAGATGGTAATATTCATCTTCATGATCAGGCTATGGATGTGATTGAAGCCTCACAGAACACCGACTGTTCGCCAAGCCCATCTAATTGTACAAACCAGTCAGTTTAGGCTAGGAACAGCTTCCAAAATTGATTGTGGCTAGCAGAATCGAACGACCAGGGACCTCCCGACATAATATATACCAAATGTTTCGAATATTAATAATATTATCCCAAATCCAGAAATACCAGGAAATCTTTACTTGTAGTTATGCCCATGAGAGAAACAGCGTACTATGAAAATGACGCAGTACTTGTAATATATGTATTCACAATGTGTGAGTTGTGTGAAAACCAATCTCTCTCTCTCTCTCTCTCTCTCACACACACACACACACTCTTATATATATATATACATATTTATATTATACATGCATATACGTGGAATATATACGACAACATTCTTCTCGTAAACCACATAAAAGCACATGCCAGGACTAGTTGTTGAAACCCTTAAGCGTAAGCATCATTCCATCGAGAATTTTATGAATAGAGATATGAGAATGTATAAAACAATTAAACAACGGCCTCCCACCTTACAATCGATTTATATATGAAAATGGCCAAAAAGGATAAACATTAATGGAATGGCTTGGATATTGTAACAAAAGAAATGCCTCTCAGTGAAAAAAAATTAGAAAAATATATATTTTATTTATGATGTGAGCCTGAGGGACTATATGAATGATAAACAGTATAATGCCAATTCTCAGAAGAAAAATTATTAAGAATACTACTTTATACAGTTAAGTCACCTTCGCTACCTGCATTTTAACAGTGCACTTCATGTTCTGTTTTGTTTTCATGTCCTAACACCTAACTAGACTACAGAGGCTCATCCAATCCAAGGACTAACAAATATATGTAGAAGATCTTGAAGAGGGACAAAAAAATAACTCGTACGTAGATCTGTACAATTCATAACCAAATGCTAATGACCGAGCAGAGCATGATACACTGGTTACAAAACTTTCCTAACATGCTATTTTTTTTTTTTTTTTTTTCTCATTTTGTACACAAGCAAAAATTTACAAGAGAAATCAAGACAAATATTGTTCCAGACATTGTTTTAAATTTTGGAAAGTTACAGGCTTTGACACAAATGAATCCATACCATTTGCATAACACTCGTCTGCGCTTTCCGACAATGTGTTTGCTGTCATCTGAAAAATTTACACTAATTCATTAGCAAAATTGATACATCAAAGCTGGCACAGGTAATGGTGTTGTTAATATGAAATATTAGATTGAAAGTGCTCACTGCAATAATGGGGATCCTCTTTTTTGAACTCTTATAAGCCTGACCATTTTGTAATGCATCTGAAGAAAGCTCAGATGCCTCAACTCCAGCCTTCTCTGCAGCATCCCAGCTGCCAGTTTCCTCAAAGGACCGAATTAGTCTCGTAGCTTGAAGGCCATCCATAACCGGCATGCACACATCCTACAGATTATAAATAGTCCATTATTAACATGATATTCAAATCCTGTGCTGAATTGGAACTTAAAAAACTTATGGGAATTAAGAGATTACCATCAGAACTAGATTGTAAGTACATCGCTGAACTGCTCGCACAGCTTCAACTCCATTATTCACAACATCTATGCTGTGACCTAACTGCTTCATCATTGATTGTGTCACCATAACATTGATCTTGCTGTCCTCCACAAGAAGAATCTTAGGTTTTAGTGTTGAATTTGATACTTCTGAACTGCTTTTCGAATTACACTGGGAGCTTGAGACAGACTTCTCCTGCCTCATACATTTTCCTTGGGGTTCACTTAAATTTGTTGCTACATCCATTTCACTGCTTGCCTCCACATGATTAGTTGGACCTGTAACGGGATTTTGGATTTGACCATTAGTGTCAATGGCTCTACAAGCTGCTTTTTCCTCATCAGGATCCAAACTTTGTCGTAGTGGATCTTTTGAATCAGATAATGCCTCTGCAGTATTAGATGCAGAACAAGCATTCTCAAGCGAAGTTGTCTCTTTTGATCTGACATCACTAGAAGGAAATGAGTAAGAGTTCTCTGAAAACCCATTTAGTTTATGTGAGCCAGTATAGCCAATATTATGTGGTAATAGTTTTTGGGTCCGGCTGGATCCATTAGACGTGAATAGAGAACCCAAAGTGCGCGGTTTGAATTGGAAAAAACTCTCAGTTGTATCATCAGATGCAGCATCATGATCAGCCATATCTGTGAGCTCATCAGGATCATCAGAATGATCGCACGTGTCTGAAACCTTGTAAGGTAATATGAATGTAAACGTAGATCCACATTTTACTTTGCTAGACACAGTGAGACACCATCCCATTAGCTCAACCTACTCCAAAAAGACAGATAATTTAGGAGACTGGTATAAGAGAATGGTTTCATTAATCTACATTAAATTGATTGTTTGTGAAACCAAACAAGAACAAAGTCCAATTAGTCATTTTTTCAAGTTTTCAGTATAAACATTCCATGAAATTATAAGCAAAAGGAAAAAACATATTTACCTGCCATGTAACTAGACTAATTGGCTGTTTACACTAATTGAACTCAACAACTAAGTGCATAGCATGATTTACTTGCAAGGCATGTTACATGCATTAATATAGATAAACAATGCTTTTAATCTCCACTACTGATTACTGCCCAAAAGACATGGAAATATAGAGAAATGCAAACCAAATATAATTATTAATGGAAAGAAGACTTTACCAGTTGTTTGCAAATTGCCAGTCCTAAACCTGTGCCACCATATTTTCGAGCATGATCGGCACTAACTTGCATGTATCTTTTAAACAAAGTAGGCAGAGCATTTTCTGATAACATTCAAGCATGTGTTAAACAACTTCTAGCAGTAGAAATTAACTCACGTAACAATCAGCTAAGCAAAAAACTAATTGTGAGAAGCAAGGAAAAAAAATATAGATTGCAGTTACATGTAACTGGTCCAAGTCAGATATGATTCTTAAAGCATACCTGGTATTCCAATTCCAGTGTCATACACATCACAGCATATCCACACTGTTGTTTCAGGTGAATAAGGTTGCTCATCCGTATCTCCACTCACTGATGCCTCACTCTTAACTGGTGTTCTGGATTCAACATTAAGTGATTGATCTTGGTGAGCACTATCTCCATTACCATGAAGAACTTTCTGATCATTGTTAGTTTGAGATGTCTGTTTCTCCTCTTTTAGTCCATTTTGTGATACTGTTGATTGATCAGAATTCAAATTTTGTTTGCATCCGTTTTCTTTTGCCCAGGATGGATTTGATATCACATATACTTTTATCCCAACCTTCCCTTCATGTGTAAACTTGATCGCATTGCTGCATATTAGGTGCAGAGACTACTGAGTTGGTAAATGCAGTAGGAAAGAATGAAAACTTAGTACCATCCAATGAAGTGCACAAACTAATATTTTAAGTGTCATGGAATAATGAATATACTGATATCCATGTAAATCTCAAGCAAGAAAATTTAGTAGTACCTGATCAAGTTGGTGAGAATTTGTCGAATCCTTAGAACATCTCCGATTACCTGAAATTATGCAATTAACATTACTGCAAAGCTTCATATACACTCTGGAAACAAATAATTTTACTGCAAATATGTTTCTTTGGTGTCTATTTCTGTCTCTATCTGTCAATGCGTGAGTGTGTCTGTATACCTTTGCGTCAGTGTCTTTAGTGCAACTGTGTATAAAATAGTAATCAGTTCAGCACAACAAGAGTCTGCTATAGACAGAACATCCTACCACTGAAGGTGTTTAATCTTTCAAGTTAAGCACAAGTAGCATGCGGGAAAACATGAATCACACATATCATATTATTAACTCTTACTTCCACAGGAACATCATCCGCTACATGTCCTTCCAAGGTTAGAATTTTCTGTAGAGATGCTGCAGCAGTCTGGAGTACATGCTTTACTACTTCTCTTGGTCGGAATTTTGTAGCTTCTAACTTCATAACTCCTATGGTGGAAGAGGAAATTTAAGAATATCAGCATCAATATATGAAGAGATCAACTAAAAGTCCTCACACAACAGATAGCCATTGAAAGGTCAAGGATATATACAAACATTCTAAAATGAAACCATCAGAAAAGGGATGATTCTCAGACCTGACTCAACCTTTGAAAGGTCAAGGATGTCATTTATGAGTTGAAGGACTAAATCTCCTGAAGATAGCATGACCTCTAATAGTTGACGCTGCTCCTTGTCAAGCTTCGTGGTGGAAAGAATCTCAGCCATGCTTACAACCCCAGAAAGTGGAGATCTTATTTCATGAGACATGGTTGCCAGCATTTGCTTTGCCCGCATGGTCTCCTCTGCAGGAGTATTAAAAGGCAAGATAGAGTAAAACGATGCCCTAGAAGCCAATTAAAGCAACATACATAACTATAAAGATGCCACCAAGAAATTGAACCTGTTATATGAATTGTTTTGTTAAGTTCTGTTTCTTTGGCTTTTTGAACAGCTATCTCCTCACGAAGCTTTGCCATCTTTTCTCTTTTCCTCACCTGTTATACAATAAGAACATCGATATCCATTCACAATCACAATAATAGTATTATTCTGATGACCCAAAAGAAAAAGGAAAATTATGTACCTGGTCAGTTACATCCATCCCCATATAATTTATACCAATTGTCTCCCCCGACTTGCTAAAGACTGGTTCCACATATATCAAAAATGTCTTTGAGCCAAATAACTCTGTCTCAAAAGTTATCTCTCGCTTTGCAGGTAATCCCTTTTCCAGAACTTCTTTTTTGAAGTCTTGAGATTCCTTGACACCAGCTCCTGTAAAAATTTCGACATCTGTTCTTCCTATGATGTCCTGACACAGTAAAGTAAAACTGAAGGTATTAAGTGCCTCTTACTGCAAATGATGCTTCCAGAAGATGAGGGGAGAAAAACAAAAAAGAAGTTACGAAAAGGAGATAGAACTCTAAAAGTTATAGAAAGGCACTCTGACTTCAGGCCAAGACTATATACAGAAGGCTTAACTAGCAAAAAGTCAATAAGATTACACAGCAATCTCATCAAACCTTGAATAATAACTTCAGTGGTAACTAATTACCTCCTCTTGCAAACTTGGGAAGTGATTGTAGATAAAGCGATAGCGCAACTCTTTGTCCTGGAAAAGAAGGTTCCCAGAGAATTAGTGGCTAAGCGTCAAGAGCTAGGAAAACTTTACAGAACTATGAGAATTTGCAGAAATAAGAGTAATAGGGATTTCCATTATTACATCTGATAGCAGTTACCTGATGACCAATAACAACAGGTGCATTTTGAAGTACAAAATGTAAGAAATTATCTGCTCTCTTCAAAATCTGGGAAAGTTCTTCCACTGGTGAGGATTGCCTTTCAAGATTTTTAATGCTTTCCTCTAACTTTTCTAAGAGCATATGCTCTCTCTGCACACTTGCCTCCAACAATTTCTCCAAGTGCAAGGCTCGCTGCTTCCAGTACACAACAGTATCGTATTCGGCTTCTATTTCAACCCTCTTATTCTGAACAACAACATCATTTTTAATCCGAGGAACATCTGGCCATATGTCATAAACTTCATCCAGAATAGAAATTGGACGTTTATCACCTCCATATGTTTCTTCCTCAAATCGATGCTCCTCCAATATCTCCAATTTCTTGAGCTCAACTTCCTGTCTTTGTCTGCTTAGAATGTCAAGTTCTTCTTTGAGAAGGCGTACAGCATTTGCCTGCTTATACTCCCAGTGTTTTACAAGGTATGCCAGCTGAGAGGAACCTTTGTCAGTATAATTAGTTAGCTCTAAAAGACGCTTAAAATCAACTATTGTTGGTTCCTCTATGATTGTGACCTCCTCCAACATATCTTGATCCCGTCCTGGCTTTTCAACGTTAAACTGTTTTCCAGCATTATTTCCAATATCTTCAGGCCACATTGAAGGGAGGAATTCCACATCCATTTCCATTTCCATTTCCATTTCTTGAATTTGATCGGTAACCATCTCGCAAACCATGGAAATTCACTGAATAATATCATTCAATTAAAGCGTCCACGACACACACTCATCAAAATACTACAACTATGTGCTTCAACAGCAAGTCTATGCGTTTCAGTCATCTGAAAGTAGTTCCATGCTACAGTTATTACCTGACAAATAAGGCAATATGAGTTAGCCTTAACAAAACACTATGCTGAATTTGTCGTCCACTCTCAAAAACCTGTTCCAGATCAGTTCAATTTCTGAATACCAATGAAAACATGAGTTGTTGAATTATATCTGAAGAACATAAACAAAAATCATAGAACAACTATCTATGGAAAATGGACTCGAAATTATTTGAAGCTGCAAAGGGAGATTGCAACACTGAGACCACAAGAAATTTTGCCGACTTGACACTATTTGAAAAGAAAGGTAAGTCCAATTTTACAGAATATCATGATTATACCAAGAATTCTTTGTCTCGAATAGACACCTTAATTGACTTTCTAACAGTGCATATATGGATTAATACCAACATCACGTACGGAAAACCTGTTTGTAAACTAACACTGCCAAAATTGTAGAAAGTAAAATATGCAGAAAATGATCGAAATTCTATATATGACCAACAAGCTAAGACAATGACATGATATGATGTAGCTATCGTTCATCAGGAAAAATTTTCTCAGAAAATATCAAAGTTAAATGAAAAACTCTTTACAATTTATATAAAAAATAAAAATAAAAAAAAGTCAAAAAATTATGCCATTTCATTTTCCTAATATAATTCCTAGACTACTTTTAGTTAATTAATTCTGATAAAAAAACGTGTAGAAATCAACAAATTCACACTCCTAATAGCAGAATCAAAATCAAATTAATTTCACACCTCCAAAGAGACCCAAAAAAGAAAAAGGAAAAAAGCAGAACCGGATCCGAAACAAAACCCGAATTGGACGCAATGAAGCCATGATCCATCAATATAAGCATGATTAAAATTTCAATTTCCACAGTAGACCTGATGGCGCAGCGCAAATTACAAAGCTTAACCATAACAAAATTGAAGCTAAAAAAAAAAAAAAAAAAGGTAACAATCAAGTTAAAACCATGCAGCAAATAAAAAAGCCTAAAGAACCGAAAGCTAACCTTTACGGATTGTATCGAAATTAAAACCAGAAGACGAAAGAAGCGCCAATGGAGAAGAAGATGAAGAAGAATTGAGGCAGAGAATAGTTAAAGGGCTTTTCACTGTAGATCTGAGGAGGAATCTGTTATTTCAACTATTCAGTCAAAAGCTTTCAATGATATTGAATTAGTATGTGGCGCTGTTTGAGAGTGAGAGAGAGAGAGAGAGAGAGAGAAGAAGAAGTAGATAGAAGAGAGAGAAGAGGAGAGCATGTGAGGTAAAAGATAAACAAAAAACAAATGTTGGAGAGAAGAGAAGCCCGAGAAGCCATGTGCATTTGGAGGTCAAAAATATTAGAGAATTCTTGGCCTTTTTCAGATGCTCAAAGTAAAAACTAAAAAAAAATTGTCTTTATATTTTAAAAATGTTGGTGGATTTTTCTTTTTCTCTCTGTGTTTGTTTTTTGAGGTTACATTCAGAGTTCCTTTTGCAAAATCTCAGGCTTATACGATCTCTTTGCTCATCTCTGTCATCTTCATGTTTTTCTTCCTTCTTCTGTGGTTTTTTCCTGGTTTTCTCTCTCCACAAGAAAATATATATAAATATATATATATATATATATTTTTTTTTTTTCTCAGAAGCAATAAAAATAAAAGCAATGGAAATTCTTAGAGAGAGAAAGAGAGACAGATAGGAGGAGAGTCCTTTGCGAGTAGGAGTTTTTAAATGGGGAAGAAGTTGCTGTTGTTCCCCGCCCTTTCCTAGGTGACGTGTTGAGACGGCGTCTGGTGGTCACGCTCCTGTGGTGAAATGTTTGGTTGATGGTTTTCAGGATGTTTTATGTTACTCTCTCTTGTGGATTAGTAGTATGTGCATGCCCTTCTTTTGTTTTAGAAAAGTATAGAAACCCAAAATATTTAATAAAGAGAGCGCTTAAATATGAATATGATTGGATTAACATTTTTTTAACCAATCTGTCACTTCTTAACATAATTGGATTGATTTCTTCAAAAATAAAATAAAATAAAAACATGATTGGGTCAATTAAATTTAAAGTCTATAAACAAGTTTTATATCATGTAATTTTTATTATAATTGATGTATTTTATCAACCACATGCTTAATACATATCTTTTACAAAATAATGTAATCACTACAACAATATTAAAAATATTACATCACATTATAAGATATATATATATATATATAATTTTATTTTTATTTTTGTTTTATATATAGGAAGTTTACATGTATGTGTGTGTGTGTGTGTTTCAATTAATCAAAACTCCAGAGGAAGCATTATACTACTTGTTATTGTTTTAAAAGAATCATCTTCATCAGCAAGTTAATTAAAAAACTATATCTTATTCTTTCATGAATTATAAATTAATGAAATGCATATGCTGGGTCTAATGGATGACAATGGATGAATTTTCCTCAACTATATATGCGCTGTGAGTGGATTACTTAAAACAAAGAAAAAACAAGTACATATATAATTAACTCATAAGCACTTTCTAATCACGTTGTAGATTCCACGATGGGGCAGTTCTGTTGTTATAAAACAAAAGTCTTTTGTTTTTTTTTTTTTTTTTTAAAAAAAAAAATAGTACCTTTTTGTTACCTTTAATCAAAGCAAAAGTGAAATACATATAAAAGGTATAAATAATTTATGTCAACCCCAACAAAATTAATAGAATTAGTTGGACGGACATGGGGGTGTGATATATTGGTCTGCTCCATGGAACCAATTGTTTTTGTCTTTAAAAGAAATGGAGTGTTAATTAGTTTATGCAGCTTAACAACTAAGCCTTGTTCTCCACTTCCTCTGCCTGCCACTTCAACATTTTGTATATACCAAATTCCCATGAGAGTTTGATCAAACTTGGTCCACTCCTTCTCGTGCCACGTCATTCTTAAATCCACTTGTCAAAATGCTAGCGGCAAAACTTGGAAGATTGATTAGATTTTACATGCTCCCCATCCTGCTTTTCTTTTAAAGGCCTCAGCACATTAACTCAGCATAATACACACACACACACACACACACACACACACACACTGAAAATTTGATGGAACATGAAATCTAAATAATATTATTACCGATTATCATTATTATTTGAGTTATTCCAACGAAGAAAAAGCTCATATATAAAGGTGAGACCCTGTTATTAATATTTTTAATATTTCTTTCAACTATAACATGCAACATATTTTATTATGTGCAACGTCGCAAAATATCATAATAAAGCATAATCAATAAATTAAATTACCATTATGTATAATTGTAACATTTTATGTTTTTTTTTTAATTATTTTTTTCCACAACTTTATTTTAATCATATAGTCCCAAAAAAAAATGTATATATTACAAATGGATTTCAAGTATCGAATTCCCCTCCTCTCCCTCTCCCCCCCAACACACACACACACACGATATGTGGAGATTTGGTGCTTGTATATTTTTAGGTTAAAAAAGAAAATGTAAATTTCAATATTAAATAAATATATAAAAATTAATTGATCCATCACGTTAATTCATCTTATAATTACTCGGTCTATTTTTTAGTTAAAATGGTGTGTGTGTCTGTGTGTATATATATATATATATATATTTGTCCTTTTGTTTATAGAAACGTGGATATATATATACATATATATTGTAACTTTGTAAGTAATATATCTTATAATGCGACGTTGATTGTGGATCCTCAATGTCCAGCATATTGGAAGTTATCATGAGGACTAAGAATGGTGCAATGACAATGCTTAAATTAATTAACAAAGTCCAACAAATTAAATAAAAGTTTAATTCGCTGAATTGTTGGAGCTGAGGCCGTGCCATGGAGATGGAGTATGTTACTTCCACTGACGTCTGATCCAACTTGCTTTGAACCCAAGTGTCTGCGGTCCAATTTAAGACTAGATTTTCTAATACTAAAAATAGTCTGACCCTCGCAAAATTATCAATATATACATATAACTAAAATTAAAATGTCTTGAAATTATATAACAATTCTAATGGCGTCAAACTTAATTAAATTTTGTTAATGTTGTACTAGATACATTGGTGTAATGGTTGAAAAATGAAAACAACAAAGATTCAAATGTACATTCTATACGCATTAAGTAAAAACAAAATCATTTTTTTTTTTAAAGAAAAAACAAAACCGATTGAGTGTCGATGATGATGGCCAACACGTTGGTTGAATGTTTTTGCATATATAATAATTAATTACAGAGAAAAATATTGTTTGAGAGACGACTTTTATCAGAATTAAATAATTCGTTAATTAACAATACCAACTTGGTTCTCAAATCCTCAATTAACATATCATTAATTGGAAGTTCTTAATTAGCTAACTGCGCCTTTAAGTAAAACCCTCTCTCCTTTGCTTGTAATTGTAAATAACTCTCAAAGAAGGATAAATCTAACTTCCCTATTTAAAAACATTGACATAAAGGAAATAAAAATTCATGCTCAAAAAATAGTACTGAAGATTGAGTAATTAATTTGAAATACTGAAAATTACAGGAGACAGCTTCCCTAACACACGGATTAAATAAATCAAATTTTTTTTGGTTAATGTGTGTGATACAGTCCCTTTCACTTAGTTTATGAAAGCTACGTTTTATTTGGTACTTGTTTATTTTATTATGTGGGATCGATGATTATAGAAAAGTACAGAAAACTAGACCCAATGAGTACCAGAGACATTAAACTATTTGTGGATTTAAGTTAATAAAAAGATGCATGGTATTTAAATAGGGAATTGTATTTTTCAAACCCTTTTTGGCTTGGTGTGTGATCTGTACCCATTGGGGGTCATTTTCCTCTGAATTTATGTAATTGGGATTGCCAAAGGATTTGAGCTCATCCTGCTTCGTTTTCACTAATTTAACTCATCGTTTATTTTTATTTATTTCAATATTCACGGTTTATTTTAGTTTTGCGCTAACCCCAACATGCAATCCATCATAAAATATAATCTTGGTTTTCAGGTTTAACCATTGTTTTGTGCCACCTGTCCCACAAAATTGGTCGGTTAAGACCTTATGTATATGCTCGCGTCGAAGTCCCGCACATGCATGATGCACCGACCTGTTTGGTTACAAGGAAAACCCCTTTTTCCTGATGATGGACGACGATTTTTCACCAACTATTGAAACACATTTTTATATGATCCCCATGTTCACCCAAGATTTTTTGAGTGAAAATATTAAAGTAACTCTCTCTCTCTCTCTATATATATATGTGTGTGTTTCTTGGTAAGATCTAAAAATTACATGAAATTTTAAATATTGATGAGATAGAATTAAAATATTTGAAAATATAAAGAAAGATTTTAACTTCTATATTTAAAATTACAATTGATATTTTGTTATATATGGAAAAGGAGATCTGTTTGTTTGCAACAAGAAATAAAAAGTTTTTTTTTTGGGCAAATAAAAAGAAATATAAGAATTTTAAATTATTTATAATATTTTTTTCCTTTTTTTTGATATTTTAAATTTACAATCTTTCAAATTTCTAAAGCATTCTAATTTAACAAAAAAATATAAAGATGATAAGGTAAATAACTTACCAACAAAGTTATTTTTACTTAATGAGAAGGCTGATAAGGCAACAATTATACAGCTTGAATTGTAAAAATGTAAATAGTTCAATGGAAGATTTTGTAAAATGCTTCTAGTCTTTCACTTTAAAATATTTTCACTAAAAATAGCTTATGTATTGCATGCATGGTAAATTTATAATCCATTTGAATCCAAAGTTTTTTTTTTTTTAATTGTCAATAGATTTGAATAAACACCCACTGGAAGGTTTTGATGCAGAGTTGAGAGAGAAAGACAGAGAGTGAGAGAGAGCATATGTACAATGTATAATAGAAGGACGACGATGATGATGATGATGATGATAAGGATGAACAACAGCAGCAGCCAACAGATGGGCTTGCGTTGGGTGGGTGGCCCACATTGTTTGCCTCGCACAGCGGCGTCCACTTTTATGGACAGCTAGCCTAGCTAGCTATTCCATTATCCCTCAATCATATTAATAATAACCAACTACTTGCCAAACAAACCTTGCGTTGTGCAGATGCATCATTTTTATTTATTTTCCCCCTTTTTTTTTTTCCAAATTTTATATCCTAAAATGTCGTGGTGCTAACGGGTCCATCGTAATTGGGAGGGCCCATTTTGCTTCAGATATATAATATATTCCGTTGCAGTGAGAGGCATGGGGTGGGGTCCATATCCAGTGTAGGTCAACGATTCCGAAGTTTGGGGTGTGCAATTTTTTATTTATTTATTTTTTTTTTCAAACGTGTCGAAGGAGAAAAATGCTCATTAACTGTCCCAACCCAGAAGAAAGAAGAAATTTGGTACTCATACTTCTTGTTGTGATATATGATGCTTTTCAAATACTCCCAGAGTTTATTGTGCACGCGGTGGAAAGTGGAAACTTTGTTTTTATTAAAAAAAAAAAAGAAAAAAAAAAGGGAATTTCAAGCATATAATTTAAACATTAGGAATCCAATAATTGAGTAATGTTTTCTTTTTTGGGGAATTAATGATTTTTTGAGAGGTTGTTGATTAATAGTTTTCTAAAACTTTTTGAAACCTTATACCAGTCTGTCCTAATTGATTGAATATGATGATGGATTAAATTGTATAATACTGATCATGATGAATCCCTTCAGTTATAAATATTGGGTCCACGTGTCGAAATAATTCAATATAATAAGATTTCTAATCACTATGGAAACAAAAAAAAAAAAAAAGAAACAAAAGAAAAGACTGTTCTAAATCTGTCAACCGCATCGAATAAAAGATGTCTTTTTTTTTTTTTTGTAATTTATTTTTTTCGATACAAAAGATCTGTCTTTCAAAAAGAAAGTTTTTGCCAATTACCACCACAAATGTTATATATAAGACGTAATATTGATACTAATTCATTCACAAGTGATCAGTTGGACCTCCAAATATGTCACAGGGTCCGATGAGCATTGATTATCTATCTTTGTTTCTGTACCAAAAAAGAATGTGGATCATAATTGATCTCATGCAAAGGAAAAAGAAAACCAAATTAGGAAGTAATTATGAAATCCGTACAGTAAACTAAACAAAAAATGAATCACACCTAATCATCTAAGGGACCTCCAAAAATACTTTTAGGCAATTTAGGTGGAAACCAAATCTATATACGAAGACATAAAACGAACACAATCCACAAACAGCGGAGACATATATCCCAATGACCCCAAACATACTTTGGATGTCACTTATATATATATATATATATATTTTGTGGCACACACTGATTTAGATTTTAGACAACTTCCAGACAAAATGGCCTAAACCCCCTTCTAGGCCTACTATTTGAGATCTTTTCTCATATTATGATTTAACAAAATGGATGATGATGAATTTATTCAAGCTTCTGAATTAATCACCATATATGTCGAGCGGATAAAGTAAGCACCACTCCGGGTTTTCTTGCTTAATACCCCACTTGGTGAGTAAATTCATTGGCATTAGTAAAATGCAGGTCATTGTCGATTCAAATGGAATCAGTGATTTTGGGTTTTCCAAGGCCAAATGGTAAAGTTGTTTGGCAAACAGATTTTCCTAATGATGAGAGCACTAGTGCCCCTATATAGATCACTCTTTGAAGGATAGCCTTTTTTTGTTAAAGGAGAAATAATTTT
This sequence comes from Ziziphus jujuba, assembly GCF_031755915.1. NCBI lineage: Eukaryota > Viridiplantae > Streptophyta > Magnoliopsida > Rosales > Rhamnaceae > Ziziphus > Ziziphus jujuba. The sequence goes on along the minus strand of NC_083383.1, from coordinate 6,739,157 downwards.
TTTTTTTTTTCTTTTTTTGAACCATATGCTATTCCAACTAATCCATTCATTTCTTAATGGATGAACCTGTTAAACGAGAGAGAGACAGAAAAGAGAGACAGATAGAGACAGAGAGTAGAGAGTAGAGAGTAGAGAGTAGAGAGAGAGGTCCCCTATATAGAATCCAAAGGGATAATTAGTTTAGTAGCATAAAGAAATGTAGAGAATGGAGCACTACAAAATAAAAAATAAAATGAAACAAAAAAGTATGAGGAAAAAGGGTATGAATCTTCATGTTCTTTCCATCTGTTTGGTTCCTTCACCCTTTTCATATGAAGCACTGCTAATCAAGTAAACAAAATATCAAATAAAAAATCAAAAGAAAGTTGCACAATTTAAGGTATCATGTAGATTTAGTACTCTCTCCTAGACTCCTATATTATTATTATTATTTTTTTTTTAAATTTTTTATGTTGCATAATTGCATTACCATTTTTATAGAATGTTGGATTAGTAGTGGTTAATATTGGGCCTCCTAGTTCTATAATAGCTTCGAATGCGTTGTTGTTCTGCTTTCTGGCCTAAAGCCCGTTGCTCTTAGTTGGAAACTCAATTGTTGTGATGCATCTTGAGCCTGTTAATATGCCCAGCAACAGCACTGACTATTACACACTCAAATTTCTGTAACAGCGTGTGAATTGTTATGAAAACAAATAACTGAGGCCAAATATAAATATATCAAACATTTTTGGACCATTTAAAAGTTAAAAAAGCGTTCCAAATACAAAGTTTTAATATTTTACTGTAATCGGCTATTCTCCTTAATGTATATGGAAAATTTTTGGACCACCATATGTAATTTGAGGACTTGAAAGTAAATGGGATAATTGGCATGCTTCTTTTTCTAGAAAATGGGTTTATATGATAGATGGCTCATCTATACAAACTCAACATTTCCTATACAGGTTCTGATTAATGAAAGTGATAAAGGTTGTTTCGGCTCGAGAAAACAGAGAAAAGAAAAAAGGATATTATAGTGAAACAAACAGATGCATACAGGTCAACGTTACCGATCACAGGCCTTGAAAGTCCAAGCTTTAAGTGGGCCTAAGGTTTTCAGGTTGGGTTGATGTGTCGTTGGCAGTAGAATTTGGGACCACGGCCTCCAAGTACTTTGAGGTGGACAAAAACTTTGGGGGAGGAGACATCAATGCCGGGCTCGCTTATGGAGGATTCGGTACGCGTCGTCTGCCAAATGGAGCTCTCGCTGCAAAGTCGTTCGATACTGGTAAAATCCTTTTTTTTTTTTTCTTTTTTTTTTTTCTCCCTACTGGTTCTTGAATTTGATTGCGGAATTCTTATCTTATTCAGTTTTCATATGCCATTAATCTTCATGTGTATTTGGTGCTTTACATTTTGGGAAATTTTAAAAAAAGGCATTCTGATTTGCATATTCAGTTGCACATTGGCACTTGATTCGTACTTGGTGTGCATTTCATGGGTTACCTTATTTGAGTGTTTTGCTCTTGCAATCATTGTGGTGTTTTGGAGATATTCTGATCAAGCTTTAATTTTTTTTGAGTTTTACGTTCTGCATTGACGTTTTTATACAGGTATTGTAAAACTGTGTCTCCTTATCTTGGCGTGGGACTGGCTAGTGTTTGGCTCAAAATGTAGCTTTGTTCATGTTTGGGTATATTTATCTCCTTCAATGGAAATTTTGTTGAAAATTTGAAGAATTGCAAATTTTGCCCGTTTAATAAATTACGTTTTTTCCCCATGTATTGGAAAATTCTATTGAAAATTTTAATTCATTATTAGATTTTTGACAGACATATTCTTTACACTTCATTGTAGTCTGAGCAACTTAATAAGATATTTGAGCTTTGCGGATCACCCAATGAGAACAACTGGCCTTATGTTTCCAAGAATCCTTGGTATAACAATTGCAAGCCAACAAGACCAATGAAGAGACAGTAGTCATGATTGGACTAAGTTTGATGTTTGAACTGATCTTGTAGCATGTAAAGGTTGTTCTTCGGAAGCTAAGCTAACAATTTGGCCTGAGTTTATGGACCAGAAGGTGGCGTTTTTCTACTCAATGTTTTCATGCCATTTGTTTTATCTTTTGGTCCCTTTTCCACTTGATAGCTTGAAAAAACGAGTTTGGATTTTTACATTCAGATACGAATCAGTATCCCAATTGAACTAGTATTCTCTGAATGCTGATCAGCATTACCCATTTTGAGTTAACAATGTCCGCTAACATGTTTGTGAGAAGAAACTGGTCGAGAGAAGCTTAACCTGGGTGGTGGTCACGGACTGATGATGATTCATGACCACCAGTAAAAGGGTACAGGACAGGAGCAAAATGAAGAGGGTTCATGAAATTGGAATTGTTACAGAGAAGTGGAAGATTGCCTCAAAAGTACTCTTCTTGATGGAAATTCTGAAGAAAGAACCAGAAATGATTATTTCATTTAGGTCACTGGAACAGTATCGGAGGCAGATAAATCTCCCTAAACCCCATAAGGTCTCTTATTTCATTAGGAAATCACCTAAATTGTTCGAGTTGTATAAGGATCACAGGGCGGTTTTATGGTGCGGGATGACAAAGCTGGCTGAGGATCTGGTGGAAGAAGAGGAGAGGATTCTTGAGGAGAACAAGGATAATGTTGCTGAATATGTTACCCGGTCTTAATGATGTCAGTTGATAAATTGCTTCCTTTGGATAAGATTCCCCATTTTAGGAGAGATTTCTGCCTGCCAGTTGATTTTCGTACTAGTTGGGTTCACAAGTATCCCCAACACTTTAAGGTGGTGAAAATGAGGATGAGACTGAGTATTTGAAGCTTGTTAATTGGAATCTTACTTGGGCTATAACAGAGGTGGAGAAGAGAATAATCGGGATAACTGAGTCCCCCGCTCATGCCTCGGGATTGCTTTCTCTTCCTTTTCTTTTGTAGTTTTCTCCCAAAAGCGTGTAGATATGGAGAAAAAATCGAGCACTTTGAGAAAAGGTGCTATTGGTCTTCTTATGCAGATGCCAGAGGACTGAAAGCTGGTTCACTAGAATTTGACGAGAGGGCTGTAGCTGTAATGCATGAACTGCTTAGCTTTATCATTGAGAAGAGATTGGTCACTGACCATCTCACTCACTTTCGAAGGGAATTTGTGATGCCCCAAAAGCTTATGAGACTTCTTCTAAAGCATATTGGCATTTTTTATGTCTCAGAGAGGTGGAAGAGGTTTAGTGTCTTCGTGGCAGAAGCATATGAAGGTTAAGAGCTGATCGGGAATGCCGTTTAGTTCCATGGAAGGAAAATATCCAGAGCCTTTATAGGTTACAGAAGAAGAAATTTGAAAACTTCCACTGATATGTAAGACATGGAAGTTAATGCTTTGCAAACGAGAGTGATTCCGAGAATGAGAGTATTTCTTTTCAACTTGAGCAAGAGGAAGATTTAAGTTGTTTAGATGATGGTTTACCCATAGACAATGTGGAAATGGAGATTGAATAGGTTTCCAATGCATACAAGGATGTTGAAACATCTTAAGGCTAAAAATCTTATAATATACAAATTGATTTGTGAGAGTGAGATCCCCCAAATGCTTCTAAATGAGCTGTCTTAGGCTCATATTATAATGTTAAGACTTCATTTATTTGGAAATAAAATATTTTCAATGAGAAGAAATTCTTTAGGCATGAAAAGGAATATATTTCCCAAATTCTTACTTCTTCTTTTTTTTCCTCCTTTTTATTTGCTTTTATTCTTTGAGAAAAAGGTATGAAGTCCAAAGTGTCCGACAATAAAGCAAATGCTTATTATAATCCAACCTCGTTAAGAAAAGAATAAAAAAGTACATGATGGCTATCCGTGTAATTATAATGAATAAATTTCGAACCAATCAATCAGTTCGTTCAAATAAAAGAAAAATGAAAAATTCAAGTAAAACAGATGAATGCTAGTCAACGTGCCGAGAACAGGCTTTGCAAGTCAAGCTTTAAGTGGGCTCAAGGTTTTGCTAGTGGGTTTTGATCATAACTCAAATATATTTTTATCACATAAAAAGATATATTCGCCAAAAATTAAGTCAAGAAAGAAAAGAAAAGATAAATTAAGTTTTTTTTTTTTTAATTTATATTTTGATAAAAAGACAAATACATTTTTTTTTTTTTGTGAATAAAGACAAAGTAATTTAGATAGGAAAAAAAAAAAGGAGTAATTTTTAAGTTAAACAAGTTAAATGTCAAAATAATATAATGTTCCAAAATGGAATATGATATATATATATATTGTTTTTTTTTTTTGGGTAATATAGGTCTCCAACAATTGGTAATATAGAGCGAATAGGAAAGTTCCACGACCCCACGCTGATAATGAAAACGCTCAAGTCCGTGACAAGGAGTCGCATATCTGTCCGTGCATCTCCGTTATTTTTTCGAAAGTGATTCACAGTTCACACCTGTACTACTTCCCCTCCACGTGACCACATTACAAAACAAAGCCCCAATATCTTTTTTCCTCCAAAATCACTTTTTGTAAAATTCTAATCACGCCACGGAAAGACTTTCTTTTCAGACAAGAAACCCAAACCTTTTTCATTATTAAACCTGTAATTGTAAATAATTGATTTTTACAATCATTATTTATAATCTTCAAAACTACTTTCTTTACTTTATTGGTGCTGCTTCTGGAGAATTGGTCTAGAATTTACCACGAAACTCACTCGAGAAATTTTTTTTTTTAAAAAAAAGCATTATTACAAATTTGGCTGAATGGTCTATAACTTTTCTTAGAAATTGTGATTTGTTAATTATTAATTTTATCTTCTTTTTTTTTTTGTGTTTATTATTATTATTATTTTTTGCCACAATAAGACATCCTCCTTGTCTGGTACCAGTTCTAAACATGCATTCTTGATTAAAAACCCTAATTTTATACCAGATTGATCTCTGTGTTTACTTTTTTAAAGTTTATAAAAAGAACATTGAAAGAACGAAAACCCTAATTTGGGAGTAAAGGAGAGAGAGAGGTTGGGGTTGGGATTTGGGGTGGGGGGGTGGGGGGGAGTGGGGAGGGGGAGTTTTGTTTGTTATGATTGAAGAGGTGGCAGTGAAATTGATCGGTATTATCGATGAAAAGCTCAAGGATCGGCGAGGAATCGACGATCAACGCGGGGGAGGAGTAGATGCATGTCGCGGGAGTAAGTTTGGATCTGAATTGGTTCCTTCAGTTCATATTCACAGTGTTTATAATCGCCGTCGGATTGCTCCATTTGCTGAAGAACACGGCCTCGAAGTACTTTGAGGTCGACGCCAATTTTGAAGGAGGAGGTGACACCACTGATCGGACCTCAATGCCCGGCTTACTCATGGAGGATCCGGTTTGCATCGTTTGCGGCAATTCGGGCCCCAAGCAGTGCTCCCGCTGCAAAGCCGTTCGATACTGGTAATATATATATATATATTGTTTTTCAAACTTCTTTGTTGGTTCTTGAATTAGATTGCTTATATGCCATTAATCTTTTGGGTTGTCTTTGGTACTTAAAATTTTTTCTTTCTTTGTATAATATTCAATTGCGCCGTGGCACTTGTTCCTTACTTGGTGTGTATTTTCATGGGTTAACTTATTTGAGTATTTCCCTTTGTAATCAATGGTTGCCTTGAAGATTTTCCTGGTCAAGCTTTCATGTTTTGTCTTTTTACGTTCGCATAGAAGTTTATGCACCTTGCCTTTTTCTAAACCACTGCGCTTCCTAATTCAACATTTAGTATGGGGGGTTTGTGATTCTTGATTTTGGTAGAAAGTAAAGGCATAATATTTGAGTTTTTATTTTTATTTTTATTTTTTTCTATGTGATTCACGTTTGACAACGTATAGCGCCTGGTATATGCTATGGATTTTTTTTTGTTTCTTTCTGAATTTTACTGTAACGAACTTTTTATGACAAATGCAAAATCAACTACGCTTATTCTGGGTGCTTGATAAGAATTTAACAGGCCGTTAACTGTTGTAAATCTCTCTGATTTTACCTTGACTTGGGACTCTAGCTAGTGATTGGCTCATAATCTAGTTTCGGCCTGTGGTTTATATTGACAGGAGATATATCAAGTATTTTCCCAGATATTGGAATGTAGCACGTTTAAATGTATTTCTGTTCTTAATCCTGAATGGTTTTCTGTTTTTCCCTTGCCTTTTTCCCCCATTGTTATAATGTTATTGGTACTGGTTCTATTTTTCAGAATTTTTATTCTTTGCGGTGCAGGCTATATTCTTATGCACATGTTTCCTGCGGTAGTTGAGTTTGAGTTTTATTATTAGCTGGTCTTATTGATTTATTGTTTTCTTTTTTAGTTCTTTAAAGTGCCAAAATGCACACTGGAAATCTGGGCATAAGTCAGAGTGTAAGGAACCTGACAGAGAAAAGGCAGCTCAAAATGCATTTAATAACAGGGGTGTCGTAAAGTCTGGGATTAGGGGTAAAACTTTTTCAGGAATTGCACTGGTACCAGCACGTGGAAGTGAAACTGCTAAACTTATCAAGCAGCCAAAAGAGGTAATTTTTGTTTTAACGTTGTTAAATGAAGTGCTGTTTTCATTGGTAATTCTTGATAGACAGTTGGACACTAATGTCATAATAACATTTGTATATTTCAGATTCTTTTTCCTTATGATGAATTCGTGAAACTTTTCAACTGGGACAAACCAGGATTCCCTCCTTGTGGACTGTTAAATTGTGGAAACAGGTTCTTGCAAATCCTTCCCCTTTCCATCTCAAACACATGAAAATTGTGTAGTTATGTAAGTATATATGTTATGCATATACATTCTTCTTGTATCTAAATTCTGCCTTTTCGGTGCAGTTGCTTTGCTAATGTGGTTCTGCAGTGTCTTACTTTTACACGGCCACTTGTTGCCTACTTGTTAGAGAAGGGTCATCGGTTAGAATGTAAAGACATAGACTTATGTGATTTTTCTTTCTGGTTAGAAGTGTTTAATTACATTCCTTACTCTTTTTTTTTTTGGTATTTTTTTTTTGTTGTCTTTTAGGCATACGGAATGATTGGTGCTTCCTTTGTGAATTCCAAACTCATCTTGAAAGAGCTAGCAGAAGTTTGCAGGCCTTTTCACCGACCAATATTATATCTAGGTTGCGTAATATTGGTGGTAATCTTGGCTATGGAAGACAGGAGGATGCTCATGAGTTCATGAGGTTTCTGTTATTTCTACTTGATTCTGTTGATTCTGTTTGTCTATGCTTATCATAGTGGCTTTTTATTTTTTTTATGATATTACGATGGTAAGTTTGGGTTAAGTTTGTTAAACACCATTCTTTTCCTGTAGGTTTGCCATTGATACAATGCAATCAATCTGCCTCGATGAATTTGGGGGTGAAAAAGCTGTCCCACCTGCCTCTCAAGAGACAACCATCATCCAACATATTTTTGGGGGTTACCTTCAATCTCAGGTTAGCTTGTAGCAATACATTCCCTTTGATGTTTGGTAGTCCACTATGCAAGTGATGATTTCAAATTTGTTTTTGTATGTGCCTTTCCTTTTTACCTTTTAATCCTTTTGATCTTTTTATAATTTTCAGGTAATATGTACTGCATGCAATAAGATATCAAATCAGTATGAAAATATGATGGATTTGACTGTTGAAATTCATGGGGAGGCTGCATCATTGGAGGAATGCTTAGACCAATTTACAGTCGAGGAGTTGCTTCATGGAGAAAATATGTATAAATGCGATGGGTATGGTTGGTTACCCTTTTATATACATAATTTCATGTTCCACTGTATGATCTCTTATTCAATATACTTTTTGTTTGTAGTTGCAATGATTATGTCAAGGCTTCAAAGCGTCTTATGGTTAAACAGGCTCCAAATATTCTAACAATTGCCTTGAAAAGATTTCAGGTTTGAGCTACACTCTTCTTGTATGTGTTCCTTGATTTGTAAAGTGGGACGTGTAATTTAACAATATTATTTCTGCTACTGTAGATCAAGTACCTCTATCAAGAAATGAAGTTATTTATTTTCATCAATTAAAAACAATACCAATGGATCTGTTCCATAATCATGAATTCTGTTGTCAGAAATGTGTATCACTGAAGATTGTAAAATAATTCATAGAGAGGAAACTGATATCTACTAGTATTACACTTGGAATGGCTCTTAGATGGGCTAGGTGTTTTAGTTTTATTTTTTATTTTTTATTTTTATGTCAGGTGAGATGGTTTCTTGAAGGTTGTGGGATCCATTAGTCTGGTAGGAAATAATAGTTGTTGCTCAAACTTCTTAAGATAGTCAAAACTCTTTTTTATATTGTTAACTTTTAGACGTTTTAGAGGTTTTTCCTTCTGAAAAAAATAAAACTACAGTATCTGGATTTGGAGTTTTTAGCGTTTATAGCACATTGTGCTGATTCTTATAGCTTTATTTTTTTCTTTTTGGTCTTCTCGTTATCAATGATTTCTCTTCTGCCAAATTTTGAAATTATTGTCTGTTTGATATTTTCAGAGTGGGAGGTTTGGGAAGCTTAATAAGAGTGTGACTTTCCCAGAGACTTTAGATCTTAGCCCTTACATGAGTGAAGCAGGGAATGGTTTGGATATATACAAACTTTATGCAGTTGTTGTTCATGTGGACATGCTGAATGCGTCATTTTTTGGCCATTATATCTGCTATACCAAGGATTTCCGTGGCAACTGGTACAGAATTGATGATTGTAAGGTAGCTCTCTCTCTCCCCCCCAACCCAAACCACCCCCTTCCATGTGTATGCACTGTGTGATTCTGCTTGTTTCTGCTGGCTGCATATGTGCTTATTTTTCTTTTAGTTATATGCACTTGACGTAGTAATTTTATCTGACTTAAAATGCACTGTTCTCAAGGTTACGGGTGTTGAACTGGAAGAAGTACTTTCTCAGGGAGCATACATGCTTTTGTACAGCAGGTTTGTGTCTTAAAAGAATTTTTGACATAACAATTTTCAATTAATATTTTTCTTTTCTCGCATACTATTCATGTTTCACTCAAATTCAGTTTTTTTGATAATGTTGAAGGAATGTGTTCATTGGAATATAACGATGTTTACCATGTATATGCATATATTTCTTCTGGCAGGTTGCTTTTTGTGTTTTTCACAATTTTTATTAGGGGAAGCTTGTGATATGTGTATAATATTACTTTTTTCTGGTTTTGGACAGGGTTCGGGCGCGACCATCATGTCTAAGACCTCCTGAACTTATAAAGAAGGAGGAACAAATTGTCAATGTTGAAGAGCCTTGCCTGAAAGAACAAGTTGAATGTTCTGCCCAAGGCGACTCTGGCATTCTCATTTGCCCCTCTGGATCTCCGTCATCTGCTAGTTTGTACCCTGAGGTTTCTGCAAAGGAGTCATCTCTTGGAATTAATTCTGAAGCTGTAAGAGAACATTTTAAATATGCTGATGCTGATGTTGTCATTCCCGAACCGACATCTGTTGTAAAGGAGGTTTCCAGCTGTGAAAGAGAGGTGGTGGTTTTTGGAAGGGAATCTGAGGCTTCTAAACAAGATCAAGAGGATAGAAATACCTATAGTTTCGAATCAGGTCCATCCGTTTCAAATGTGTCTGAGAAAGTTTCTTCTGTGGCTGTGGATCTTGGTACTATAGGAGCAGATACAAGGGATGTGGCTTCTAACAAAACATGTCAGTCTGTTGTGGAGGAAGTATCTCTATCCTGCGAGAAGAATTTGTCTGTTTCCAATTGTGAAGATGTCAGAGAAGATTCAGGAGACACGATAATGGTTGATTGTTTCAGCGAGAAGGATTTGTCTATTTCAAATTGTGAAGATGTCAAAGAAGATTCAGACGATACGGATATGGCTGATTGTTCCTATGAGAAGGATCTGCCTGTTTCAAATTGTGAAGATGTCAAAAAAGACTCAGAACATAGGGATGTGGTTGATGATTTATCAACCATATATGCCTCTAAAGAAATTGAAATTCACAGCAATGGGCACGCTCCTTCTGCAGCAGATGAAAGTGATTCGCAAGGTGGACATGCTCATAAATTGGATTCTGGTACGTTTTGTTTCTCAAGCGAGGCATCAAGGGCTGAAAATCATAAAATGAAGCACCTGTTACTCCATAATACTTCTTACTTTCATGACGGAACTGGAGTCAAGAGAGTAAGGAATAATGGGTGACAATTCATTGTACCAGAGGGCTTCTAACTTATTATTTGTCCATATTTTTTAACAATCCCATCATCATCTAAAAAAAGGGTTGAGTTGGGAATATTTTTTTCCTCTGGGGTTCATTATTTGTAGAAATCTCGGATTCTATGTGTAGCAATTTTAGTTGGACTTCTAAACTTTATTTATTCGGATAAAAGAGTGCAATGCAATGAGAGTAACGGGTTGGGAGGAATTCTTCTCTTTAAATGTCTTCTTTTTCTCCTCTTGTTTTTAGGTTTTTTTTCCCCCTCTCTTTTTTTCTTTTGCTTGTACGGAAACTTGTTTATTTATTAGTTTCGACTACGCCCACCTGGGTTTCTTTTGTGTCTTTCCGAGATTTTTGATTAATAATTAAAGCAGGAAAAAAAAAAAGGAAAAAGAAGAGAAAAATAAGATGAGGATATCAAAGTCAATCGCACATGGAGTTTTCTGGTGTAATGTTCACTCCAGATCTGTGCTTGGGGAACTTTGTCAACTAGTATACCATGCATGTGCATTTTTAGCCAGCCATTGACAGGGATTTGTGTCATGTTAGAAGTCTTGTATGTATGTTGGATTTGGGATCGATTCGATGCAAGATCTTTGTTTTTCTTGAAGCCTACAAAAAGTGGATTTGAAGCTTATCATTGCAATATAATTACAGTATATGCCGATTACATCATTATTATTATTTATTTAATTTACTGTATATCAGCGAGTCTATGAAAATTAAGAGATTATTTTACTACATTTATTATTATTATTATTATTATTTTTGGTTGCAAAGTCCACACCTTGACCTGGAAATCAAACTTACCAAAGAGTATGACAATTAATATCAGGGTCAGGCTACATTACTCTTATCTTCAAAAGATTTTCTTTCCCATGAAAATCACACAAGATAAAAAGCATTTGTAAAATTCCAATTTATTACAGCTCTTTAGCCATCCAAGAGGGAAAGTTTGTGTAGGAGTCCAAGGTTTTCTCTTTTTGTGGCTGTTAAAACTTGTGTGAAGCTGAAGTTAAACATTCTGATAAACGCTGCGAATATTAGATTTTTATAGGTAAATTAAAAAAAAAAAAAAAAAAAAAAACGATCTTTTCGGTGGAAGGAGTCGAGAAATGGGGGAAAAGAAAGAATAGAGCCGTCTTTGGAGACCCAAGCCAGGCCATATTTGAGAAAAGAGGTTGCATTGTATTTGCATGGCATCGAGATCTCCCCATTGGTCTCCTTAGAAGGCCAAGCATCTCCTCTGAAAGAACACAAGCGAAAAAGTAACACAAGCGAAAAAGTAAACATTTTTTATTTTTTATTATTTTTTAAAAATGAAATACAACGCAATTAACGGCTTTTTCCCATTGTATTATATTGTTGTTTGTTTCTTTGAGGGAGCCAAGATTCTGGGCATTGACTTTGTGAGAGAGAGAGAGAGAGAGAGAGAGAGAGAGATTCCTTAACGAGGCACAGAAGCAGGAGGTTTGTGGGGTTTTGCTTTTTGGTTTAGAAATGCCAAAGCCCTTTGACATGTAATGAAATGTAAGAGGGTGTGTTTGAAATGAAGCCCCAGTGGGGATGAGGCTGGGGGCTTTCTCTTTCTTTTATGTCGAAAAAGACGAGTAAAGTGATTACAAGTGCCACAGTTGTTTGGACTTTGGTATCCAAAGCCAAAAACCACACCTCAAGCAGAGAGAGTCAACTACCCTCTTTCCCTACTTAAAAATAGGGGACTTAGGAAGGGAATGTAGTGAGAGTGAGAGTGAGATTGTGGCTCTTTCCCTTTGTCTTTGCTTTTTTTTTTGTGTGTGTGTGTGTGTGTGTGTGTGTAGGTTGCTTTTGCTTGTGAAATGGTGGGGGGTGAATGGATAAACAATTAAACCCTCGTGTGTGTGTGTGCGTGTGTGTGATGCACCGTGTGCTCCGCCTCTAAAAAAGTGTCAACGCCAAACAAAAAGACCTCCCAAGGAAGCTTCCCACCTCCCTTCCTACTTCCTCTTTTCCTCTCTCCCTTTCATCTACTTTATTCACCTCCTTCTCATTTCTCACTTCTCACTGCCCATTTTTATTCAAACCCTTTGACACTCACAACCCTGTCACTCTCTACTATCTAACTTTGCTGCCTTCCATTCGCACTCCCCAAGCTCAAGCTCATGCTCAAGCAGGTATATTTTGCCTATTAGTTCATTTTTTTTTTTAAAAAAAAATTTGTCTTATTGTTGAGTACTGTCTCTTCAGATCTTTGAGGCTCATAAGCTTTCTGTTTTTCCTTTGTTTTGTCAAATTAATTTCTGAAAACTTTATTCTTACTGTGAGCGTGCGAAATGTGATTTCTGGGTAAATTGGAAATTACTTTGCTCCTTTGCGAAAGTTCATGTAATTCTCTTCTTTTCGCTATTTTAAGTTATACTCATTTTGTTTTAAGTTCATGGAAGAGCAGAGATAGTAAGTCAGAAAGGTCAACATGTATTTCCGATTGGTTCTTGTTAAAGTTCTCGTTTTGATTTGTCACCCGTATTTATTTATTTATTTTGAAGAAACTTATTTCTTATCCATCTTTTTGGTGTTTTTCTTTGCCCCTTTTCTCCTGTTTTCTCTCTTTTATTTTCTTTTCTCTGTATGCCCCCCCCCCCCTAAAATCCCTAGCACCTTGTTGTACAGAGAGAAAATTATTTCTGTGGGTAGCATATAAAGTATGGACTTTGATTCTTTATGATGATCCAGATTTGCTATTGCCCATTGGCGTTATCCTAATCCATCCTTAAGCAGTAATTGCTTGGCAATGCTTTTAAACCATAGGGTCTCTCAGATGTCGATGTTCCTTACACTTTAAAATTTCTACACCCTTTCCCTTCTTTCTCTGCTGCTGACCAAATTACTTTGTCTTAATTATTAAATGTCAGACATGGAAAGATAACTTGGGTTGGGAGTGCATTCCTTATCTTGTTATTAGCACTTTTTGATATGTATTTATTTTGACGCCATGCCAGAGCTTTCTTTAATGTATTTACTATGGTTGTATTGTATATATCTGGGGCATTTAAACAAATTTTCCTTTCACAACTAACATAATCACCACCTTTTTTTAATAGGTGATGGAGCTTCTTGATGATTGCCCCGTTTATGTAACAAAACGGAAGAGAAATTCAGAAGAAGATGATTGCATTTTCAGTGGCTTCTCTATGGATGAGCTTAATGAAGACCTCCTTGAAAGGATCCTTTCATGGCTACCACCCTCCGCTTTCTTCCGCCTTACTTCAGTGTGCAAAAGATGGAAATCAGTTGCGGCTTCTGCAAGTTTCAAGCTTGCTTGCTCTCACATTCCTTCCCGGGATCCATGGTTCTTTATGGTTGATCCCAATCTCAACCGGTTGGTTGTCTTTGATTCAGCTGAAAGAAACTGGAAGAGGCTAAATCATCCACCTCTTCTCCAGCAAAGCTCCAACTACAATTCCATGCCTGTTGCAGCCTCTGGTGGCTTGATCTGTTTCCGCAATTCATCAGGAAACTTCATTATATGCAATCCTGTTTCGGGATCCTGTACTGAACTCCCTACACTGGAAGCAGAGATACAAAATCTCCCTCTCCATGCCATTGTGATGAATACATCTTCGAATTACCACCCTCACTCGTACAAGCTTGTCCTGGTCTTAGGTGAATTTCCAAAACTTTCATGTAAAGTTTACGACTCTAGCATTGGTTGCTGGGAAGATGATATATCTTTAGACAGAAAGGTCGACGATTCCATGGAATTTGAGTCAAATGATGACAATGCTGTCTACTTTCTCAGTAAAGCTGGGAATGTAGTTGCAACTAACATGCAAAGAAGTCCATCTAAGCAATACTCATCAGTAATCACAAATAAAGACGGCGAGGAGATAGTCTACTTCCTTAGTTCCACCGGTAAGGTTGTTGCTTGCAATCTGACCTGCAAGCACTTTTCCGAGTACCCAAGGCTATTGCCTGTCTTCTCCGAGTACTCCATAGATGTTGTGGAGTGTAAAGGTAAGATGCTTGTCGTGCTGTTGTCAGAATTCTTTGAGAGCGCAAGTGTAAGAGTGTGGTGGTATGACGAGGATGGTCGATCTTGGAACCAGATTGCTGCAATGCCTCCATCAATGTCGCATGAGTGGTATGGCAAGAAGGTGGACATAAACTGTGTAGGGGCTGGTGATCAGATACTGATATGCTTAAACTCTGCTGACCAGTTCCGCTATGTTGTATGTGATTTGGTGGCCAATGAATGGGTTGAGTTGCCCAAATGTTGTATAAATGGTGAAGCAATAGAGTTCATGTCTGCACTCTCATTTGAACCCCGGATTGAAGCTGCTGTGTGAGAACCGAATGATTTGAAGATTGAAGATTAGGATTTAGGAATGGAATCTCTGATTTAATTTGTTTCATTTTTTATTTTTATTTTCTAGTATTCTTTTAGCATATTTGTTAAATTTTATTTGGATTGTTTAAGCAAAATAGTCAATCGAAATTGGCATGTAGTTAACTAACATATGAATGTAACAGAGTTATTCCTTTGTTGGTTTGTTTTTCTTATATTGTTTTGATGTTCAATTGATTGGATTCTCAATGCATAGAATAATATATCAACATAGTAATAATATTTTGATTAATTGGTAGTACAAAGTGATGTAAAAATACAACATTATTTCAAGAAAACATAAATGTGGCATATTTTAAATTATTTTTTCTGTCCCAAATAAACAAAAACCATAAAAAAGTTACCAATAAATGCAGGGAAAATAAAGTAGGAAAAATTGTTTCAAAATTCGAATAGGTCTTCATTTTTCGAGCCTAACCTACTCAGTATTCTCGAAACAATGCTTATTATTGTAATATCATATGCTGACGTGGTGACCTATAACTGGACGAGTAGTAAGGGGTCCTGAGAAGCCTCAAAGAAGCTTAGCGCAGCCGATGATTTCCTCTATCTCTTTTGCGGTGACCCCCTTGTCAAGAAAACTCCGATCAACGAATTGGAATGGCCTTTAAATTTACAGATCGACAACGTTACCAGAAAAGCGATTGAACCAGAGGCAAAAGGAAAATTGGGAAAAAAAAAAAATTCAAAAACTATATGGAAAATATGGATTCGGAGGAAAGTAATCTGAAACAGCGATTGGAGGAATTGCAGAGAGATCTGGGGAAGAAGCAGAAGTTCGAGGACGCGGTCTCCTCCATCAAATCTCTGTTCCTCCATCGCTATTCCTCTGCATCTCCCTCTCTCCGCAAATTGGTCCTTCCTCATCCCCTTGTTTCTTTTTCTTTTTGTTTTTTTAATTTGTCTAATCCAACAATTCCCCTTTCTGTACTTCTTTGTTTGGTTTTAGCAGCTAAATTCGTTAACTTGGGATTTTGTTTTTTGCTTTGTTGATTGGGTTACAGTTCTATTCCGTCATTTGCCGAGTTGCAACCGTCTTGAAGACGAGGTACACGTCGCCTGGTTTCTGGGCTGCCGGATTGGGTCTTTTCGAGCAGGCCCAGAGCCTGGTCACCGATGCTTCCGAGAAGAATCACTTGCAGAGTTGCATTGCTCAGGCTAAGGAAGTCTTGCATCAAGTTCACAATCCGCCCGAGCCTTCCAATCCCAGTAATGGAGGTCCAAACCCCTTGTTTAATCTCAAATTTTGAAAATGCCCATTGAATAATAAGATTTTATTTATTTATTTATTTATTATTATTATTATTATTTTTTTGTTTTTTGGGTTCAAATTCGGCTCCTTTTTGTAACGAATTTGGGATAAAATTTCAGGGTATCTGTTTGAGGGTCATCTGACGGTGGATCCAGAGCCGCCACAGCCTCAGTGGCTTGTGCAAGCAAACCTCCTGAATGCCGCTGCTTCTCTCTCTAACGCCGAATCTTCTTCTTCTTCTTCTCTAGGACCGGTGGAACAAGACAACTCCTCGGAAAACGCTACCACTCTACTCCAGTCTCTCATTGAAAATTTGGATAGCGTTTTGCCGCCGGTATTTCCTTATTCTTTCTTGAATATCTAATCTGGGTTGTGTACATTTTTTCGTGTTAAGTTTCATATATGGATGCTTTTGTATATGAATATTTTGAAGATTCTGGAGAATGAAAGAGGAGCCCCTAGAGTCCCACCTGCTAGTAAAGAAGTTGTGGCGAAGCTTCCTGTGATTACCATTACTGAGGAAGTACTTGGGAAGCTTGGTAAAGATGCAGAGTGCGCCATTTGTAAAGAAAATTTGGTTGTGAATGACAAGATGCAAGAGTTGCCTTGCAAGCACACCTTCCATCCTCCCTGTTTAAGGCCTTGGCTGGTAACTTTTACTCGGGATTTTTAGCACTTTTTCATACTTGTTTCCTGGTTTTTTGAAGTACATTTTTATGTATGCTCTAATGTTGTTTGCTTATTGATGAATTTTGGCCAAAAATAATTGACAGGACGAGCACAATTCTTGTCCAATTTGTCGGCACGAGTTGCAAACGGATGATCATGCCTACGAGAGCTGGAAGGAACGGGAAAAGGAGGCTGAAGAAGAGAGGAAAGGTGCTGCAAATGCGATTCGTGGTGGTGAATACATGTATGTTTAGATTGAAAGTCATTTAATTTATAGAAAGATTGTGAAAGACTATACTTTGTACGATAAATCGTTTTCAAATAATACACCAATAAAGGTGTTTATATGGCTTATTTTGGCATTGCGAAATTAATGTTTCATCTTATATCACAGTTGGCATCTAGAGTAATATCGGTACTAGTTGAAATTTTGTATTAAATGTTTTATATATACCTTCTTTTAAGTTTAGTGCAAACTGCCGAAGATGTCTTAAAAAGTTAGGAATTCTAGTTTCAGGTTTCGAGTGGTTTGTGTCTAATATTTTAGTTTGGAACCTAAAGCGAGCTTTTTCATGCCTATTTTGGGTGCATGATCTTTGTGAGTCGGAGTTTCTATTATTCTGCACCCATGTTAAGAAATCGTTTTTGTATCAAAATCTTTATGTAGCCTTGGAGGAATTTATACGGATCCAAATTGAACAGATTTTAGACATAATAGACTCGGTTTAAGCGTACTTGTTTTGCTTGAAACGCTTTTATGTCGACTGTTTTAATCATACTTGTTCTGCTTGAACCGCGTTTATGTGGACTGAGTTTAGGTTCTAGATGATTGATTCTTTTATCGGAATTCTTGTGTTGGTGGACATTCGGATTTCCGATAGAATGCTATCCACAGATTTACTTGCATTCTCTTGGCGGAACCAGAATTTTATGAAAGAATATCCTAACAAGGGTAACTGCAACACAATCATCATGGTTAAGAATTAGTTAAACATCAAATTTATAAAAATGAGTTCCATTATGCCTATGGTCTTGTAGGAGGATTTTAAAATATGGAAAATTAAACCACCTTAGTTGCTTTTCACTTAAAACAGAAGAATAAACATGAAATGTTCCTGAATATTTCAAGCGGCTATGATGAAACCATATGAGATTTCGGTAATTTGCTGTATTTCAATCGTATGGCCCAATTTACCTTTGAGATCCATTTGCTAGTCAGCACATTGAAGTTCTTGCGTCTAAAATGAAGTTCTTAATTATTATAAAAAGATGTTCTTATTACCCAGTCCGAAGTGGGCAGTTAGATTGAAGGAATCAAAGCCGGTCCACAAAGAAGGCTAAGAACAAAAATCATTTCTGGGCTTAAGCAAAAGGCCCGCAAGGAATGGTTCACCTTCCTTTAAAAAAAAAAAAAAAAAAAAATGTTAACACAAACGACGAGTCGTTTCGGCAATATTCCGCGGCTCCAAATTCTAATCCAGCCTCATACGAACGAATTGAGAAACACGACAAACAATTGAAATTACGGATTCACTCAGGAATGAAAATGGACTTAAAAATAAAAAATAAAAAAAATCAGCTAATAATTTGATTTTTGAGGCAAACGTGTTTTGTGACTTCGTGGCTCAACCATTAACAGATGTTAATTTTGACGCAATTTTGGTTTGCTGGTTAGCCTCAGCAGCACACAGTGAGTGAGAGCTTAGTTTGGTAATGGAGATGGCCACTTGTTCGTCTTCGTCTTCCTCCTCTCTATTGGGCACCAAATTCAGATGCATATTCTCTCCAAACAACACCACCCATTACAAAAAGAAGAAGACGACGACGAGGACGACCATTCAGTACTCTAGCCCTCCACTTAATGGCAGCACTAAAGCCATGGCTGCTTCTGGAAGCCCCTCTTCTGGTGTTTGGAATGGGCATGCCGGGTTAAATACCTTCACATCTAATACTACTAGTGCGAGTAAAACCACCAACACTAGGATTTACACTCGGATGGATACTTGTTTGGTTATACCTCCGCCCCTTGGGAAGAAACCCCGCGCCATCATCCAATTCCTCGGTGGTGCCTTTATCGGAGCTGTTCCTGAAGTCACTTACAGGTCCCTTTTTCATAACCCATTTTTCAAAATTTCAAATTTTTTTTTTCTTTTTTAATGTCCATTAAAATAGACCTATGGTGATTTGGTGGTTTCATTTCAGCTACTTGATTGAGTTACTGGCGAAGGAAGGGTTTCTTATCATATCAGTGCCGTACAATGTGACCTTTGATCATGCCCATGCTACTAAGCAAGTCTATGAGAGATTCAATGCCTGCTTGGATTCCATCTTAACCTCTGGACTTCCCCGTTCTAATCTAACGCCTGCCCAACTTTCTAATCTTCCTCTGTTTTCTGTTGGTCATAGGTAGGTGACTGAGTGAGTGAGAAATCGAGTAAATGAACTTGTTATCACTTTCATTGCCAAGGAAGTGATGGGTGCATTTACATGGTGCTTGTTTTGCATTTGTAGTAATGGTGCACTTCTCCAAGTACTCATAGGGAGCTATTTCTGTGACAAGATACCAAAGGTTTGGTCTGTTTCTCCGGTTCTTGAAGTTTTCTTTTCTCGGTTCGTATTTTCTCTGGTTTAAGACAAGTAGATTAAGATTCATCCCTGTGTCATTTGCTTTTTTATATTGAGACAATTTTGTATGAGTAAGATATGATTTATTGTCTCTTGTGGTTAAGGCCAATGCCACAATTGCTTACAACAACAGGTCAGCAACGGAGGCCGTGCCTTACTTTGAGCAGGTGAGTAATGATTATGTTTGTGAATTAGTTGTTTACTTTTGTTTGGTTTTGTATTGTTTAGTTTTTTAACCAAATAGCTTCCCTTTTTTTGGGAAATTTGTTGTCATCATAAAGAGGAAAAAGGAAACCGTAATGTTCTTCAGCCAAGACAAAAAAGGGGAAATAGTAATATATTTGAATAGACTCTGATATTGCTTTTGTCATCTGTTGACTTAATTTGGAACTAATTTTTCTATAGATATTTCTCGCAAAGTTGCCTTTTGATAGAATTTAAGTTTCCTGTTCCCATGAAATTTTGTGCTGGGGTGACTAGCGTGTTAAAAGTGAATTGAACAAACAGTTAGTAGAAAATCACTGTGCACAAATCAGACCAAAAGGATGCTTTACTTAATTAGTTCTGCTACCTCTGTAGAACAATTAATGCATTTGACTAATGTGAAATCATATATTTAACTTGTCACATTTTCCGCTTGCTTTATTTGAAATCATTTGATTTCTTGGTCTATGTGGCGCACTGAAAGTTTGTAATGCTGTATTGCAGTTCGGCCCTCTAGTTAGACAAATGATGGCCATTATAGAAGCATCCCCAGTTTATTCAATGGCTAGGAGTGCCTCAGGTAGATTCCAAAGTTCTTTTAGTTTAATTTTGTAACTTCTTCTAACTTTATATATACTTCACATTGATAATTTCTAGACAGAAATACGATACCATTAAATTAACAGATGATTATGTATCTTACCGTGCACAATTTGGTTATGTTTTGCGTTTTATATTCATGGATATGTACTGTGAGTTATCTGTTTGTGATTTCTGATGTTCGAACTTGTCACTGCTACTTATATTTAGATGAAACGTGGAAAGTACTAGTTGATGCAGCTGGAGCAATTATACCAAACAATGATCAGGAGACTCTAACTTCACTTAACAAATTTGTTGAGCAGTTGCCCTCAGTGTTTGGTCAGGTAGTTTGATATCTTGGACCACACTTCAGAGCTGATATCCATGTATCAATGGTTTTCATTCGCTTGAAATGCTTCATATCCTTGAATCAAATCATCATGGTTTTAATTTTTGTTTATTCTGACCTGATATCTTATGCTCTTTGACGTTATCTACCATATCTTTAAATGGTGAAGTACCTGGATGTTGAATTTAATGGACCTGTTTCTAATATGTCTGTCAGGTCACCCAAGGGATTTCAGAGTTCAAGCCAACACCCTCTGAAAATCGTGATTGTTTTAAGAGCTCGTACAATATCAAGCACACACTACTGGTACATATGATGCCCCTTTATTTTGAAGTTTGATAATTTTGATTTACTAATTAATACTCTAGTTTGATTATTATGGTATTGTAGGTGAAGTTCAACTTTGACACAATTGATGAGACAGATCTTCTAGAAGAAACACTGAAAACTCGTGTGAAATCAATTGGTGGGACACTAGAAAAGGTCCAATTAAGTGGTAATCATATCACACCGTGCATACAGGTAACTGATTTTTCATGTTTTCTTGTCTTACTAATTTCAATTGTTTGTAAACATGAAGTTTGGTCTTTGTTTGATGCTGGCAGTTTATTAAAAATCAACATTCTTTTTCCTATATTGTTCGCAATTATTCCAGTACTCACTGTAATCAAAAGAAATGATATACAAGAAGTCTTTTCAGAAAGGAAATTTCTACATAGAAAACCCCAAAACAGGGACAAGGTAACAACATATACATATGGATTTCCGAAAATAACACCTAGAGGGCTCAGCATTCTTCAATAGATTCTAACCTTTGATCTCATGAAAATGCTCGTTACTGTCTGTGTGCTGGTAGTGAAGTGGCATAAAATTGGTTGTAGAACAAAATGTTCAGCCTCAACTTTGTCATTTTTTTCTTTCTTAATATACTTCATTCATTAATGACACAAGCTTAGAGAACCACTAGAATTAGAAAGAAGAACAAAGAACTAGTGGACACTGAAAGAATATCACATTTGGGGCTTGTAGCTTATATGAATAATGTTTTACTTGAGAGCTTTGTTGAGTTTAAAACTACTAATCGGTCGTTCTAACTTGAACAGGCTATCAGCCAGTGGTTAGCCTGCCTATAATAGTACGAGAGGATTATTTATACCCTTTCTATTCTTATTTTCCAATATTGGTAGAGCTTTTAATATATATATTTATATACATAATTTTTTTTTTTTTTTTCACTTCCTTGGTTTTGCCTTTGCCAGGAACCGAAATGGCAAGTAGGCAATGTGTACACTCCAGCAGATGCTATGGCTCAGGGTCTTAAAGCTCTTTCCTTGAATGAAACAAGAGTCCTAATCAGAACCATTAGCGACTGGTTCAGACGCTTTGAAGATTGAAATGCAGAGTTTCAATGGAAGTAAAGGTTTATAAGAATGGACTGTCAGAAATAAAACTGCATGTATACGACTGCTTATAGGATACATTATACATGGAATAGTGCCATGGTGAGTGGGGGAGCGATAGATTATATAGGTGATTTTTTACAACAGTAACCAATTTGCATGTCTAAAAAAAATATTTTTTACAACAGTAACGAATTTGTAGGTCTAAAAAAAATGTACTATAAGAAAATGGTTAAAGGTTGATTGCCAAATAAATTGACTAGAAAAATGAAGCTCTATTTTGATTTTGCTCAAAAGTCGAGAGGCTTGGTTCTAAAAGTAGAAGGCAGTCTTGCAACGTGTCAAGCACAGAGAACTTGTTGGTAATTGCCGAAGGTGTTTGGCTGGTTAATCAGCTTTTAGACTCTGCATTTTTTCCTTCTTGTTAACTTAATGATGGAAATTTGTTGGATTTCAATAGGCTTAATATTTATAATATATATATATATATATATAATAACATCCCATTTTTCCCACATCCACCTCCACTGAGGGTGTTTGAGTCGCGGTAATATAGTTGGTTGGAGTCAAATGAAATGATGTAAGATGGAAATAGGGTTGTTTTATGTATTGTGCTTGCGGTGGTGGAAATTGGACTGACATGTCCCAGAATCCTGGTAAACAATAGCAAGCTATATATTTTTATATGTATTTTTAACAAAAAGATAGGATTTTTTATAACCTGCCTCTGCATTTCCTTTTCTGTGAACAAACCACTGTCACGGAAATAACTTACCTGGTAGTGTCTCTTTGGTCATCAATTGGACCACAAAGAAAGTAGCTCATATTAATTGGCTTTGAAGAAAAATCCTAAATTTTATCTGCTCAAATCACAGAACCGCAGGGTCGCAATTGTTCAACTTGAATGATTTAGATTCTTGCTTGTCAAGCCTGATCCAACCCCTTCTCCCACCTTTTTTTTTTTTTTTTTTTTTTCATGATAAGGTTTGACCCTAAAAATCTACCCAAACCCATCAACACATAAAAAAAAAAAAAAAAAAACGATAAATACATGAATTTATTTATTTATATTTAAAAAAGATCGAGTTATATAGTATTCTCTGATCAATAACGGTTCTTTGAACCGATCAGCGTCGAGCTACTAACTAGAAACTTGCTTTTTCCTTTCCTATCTTGCATTTTCCAATCAAAGAGTAAGATTTGACGAATATATTAGAACCATTTAATTTGGATTTTCATATTCCCGTTTTCTGTTCGGAAGGTTGGAAAACCTCCTCCACCATATAAATAATATGGACAAAATGTGAATAAATGAAATATGATGTCAAGTTGGATGGTCAAATATTACTGCTAGCTATCTATGACAAAGAACAATACATAAATAAATAAATAAGGAAAAAGGGATATAATGAAGTTTTGATCCGAAGGTTAGCCAGAGATAGGAAAGAAGATGGAAATATATGTGTAAATGCAAATGCAATGTTTGTCATGTACAGTCCATTGTTCCTTTAAATGCAAGGTACCCAATTAAGGTCTGTAACTTCTTGGCATATATGCATGCATGCCACACCAGTGCCACCATCCTTACCATGTGCTGCCATTCAATTCACTTCAAACAATCTACATTTTTAATTAATTGCATATAAACCCCATCAACTTTTTCTTAATTAATGTAATCAACACCATTACCATTAAACATTAGAGAGAGAGAGATTTTGTGAAATTAATTGTTCTAACCAAATTAAATTCATTCCTGCAGAGAGCAGGCCGGTCGAGGATAAGCATATCCGTTATGTTAATGAATGGGGCGGGGGGGTGGTGGTAGATTGTTTAAAAGCAGAGAGACAAGTGCAATGGCAATGCAAAAATCACTTTCTTACACATGAAGGATTGGGTTTTTATTGGTTGCAACTTGTCCTTCAAAACCATAACCCAAAGTTAAGGGCCTTGCTTGACGCTTTTGTCTGATCAGCTTCTAGAAACACACTCCTCCGTGCCTTCTTTCTCTTTCTCATTTTCATTTTCTTTCTCTGTGAGTGTTTGTAATATTGTTTGTTGGTGGCAGATTATAAATTTCTAATGGTCCCAGAGCCAGCCTCCCCTTCCCCCACTTATAGCGGAAAGTGACCACACAATTTTGGGGGGTTTAATGGGTCACCAAAATTAAAAAAACTATCATCCTCACCACCCCCTATTCCCTTTCCATTCAATGGTTTCTTTCCATTTTTTTTTTTTTTCCACATTGAATTCCAACACCAACTCTATTTCTAAATGTTTTCTATCTCTTTTTATTTTTTTTGTTATTGTTCTTTTTCACTTTAAAGTTTGCTGTTTTTCCAATTTGGTCATTTCTAGATCTAGTTTCGTTCGTAACCCAACTACCGCAGCTACCAACTTTTCTTTTCCTAAAAATTCACCACTTAATGCTGTATTTGGTAATCGGTAAAGTTGCAAAAAATTTAAATCCTTTTGGAACCCATAACTCATTACCTCCTTGGTATAAAGGATATAACAAGTAATTAAACAACCTTACTTGATTTGGCTCTTTTAAATTTACTTGTATATTTAAAATTTTACTTATATTCAAATTATATGGATATGTCATCAAATAATATTATTTATATTAATTATATTATTTAATAAAAATTTTAATGCTAATGCTAAAAAAAATTATGAAAAAAAATACTTCTACTCATATAGATTTTCTTTTGAAAATAACTGAGAAAAAATTTCGTAAAAAGAAAAAATTATCTTTAATTTGTAACATAAAATCTAATTTTACCTTCAAATCCAAAAATTTATATTATTGACCAAAACTTATAGAAACAAAACTAATTTTTAGATAATTAATTTCTGAAAAATCAATTTTTTTTTATTTTTTTATTTTTGTCTTTTTTACAAAAGATTGACACTTTTTTAACTTAAGAGTGTCTAAAGGCTCACAGAAAAAGATAAATGAAAAAATAAAGAAATGAAAAGAAAAAAAAGAAAAAAAAAAAAGAAATTCAAGTTCGGAAAATGAGGGGATATTAATTGACGGTTGCAGGCTTTTTGTTGGGCCGGGCAGGGCAGGGCAGGCCGTGGGCTGCCTACTTCTTGTCCCTTTCGTTGTATCCCACGTGGCAACTTTCCTCTGATTGGAGCCTTAAAGCTCGGCCCACGTGGCACCATAAACTGTCAGCATCCGCCGTGCTTAATTAGCCGTTTGATTATGACCCGTCACATCATCTCCGTCAGTGTCCGCAGGCGGTCCCACCCTCTCCATCCCCACTGTTCAAGCATTTGTAATTTTTTATTTTTTTATTTTTTATTTTTTGGCATCATCAACATGAACACCATAATTACTCTCCTACAATATCAAATGTTGCTTGTTTTCATTCTATTTTTTTCTTCACCAAAAAAAAAAAAAAAATTCAATTTTAATTTTCGTAACATGAAATTTTTTTTCAATTGGTGCTAAATCTGACGTTTTGGTGGAACAACCATAAAGAAAGTCAATTCAGAAAAAAAAGAAAAAGTCAATGAAAAAGGAAAAAAAAATAAGAAAAAAAGAAAAACGTTAATAATGGTATTAATGGAGTGTCAAATACATTGTTAAGTGCAGACATTTATAGGTAGGTAGAGGTTAAGTATTGCTGCAGCCCTGATTATTATGTTTGTAATCCAGATAAATATAATTAGAGTTTGTTTAGTATTTTCATTATTTTTATTTTTATAATAAAGAACAAATAAGAGGTGGGGGACCCATATTGTAGAGGGAGGGAGGGAAGAGTGCACGACCAGCAGGTCTGCAAAGTCTGAGAAACAGAGAAAGATAAGTGGAATGAATGAATGAAATGTGCAAGTGCGAGTGTGTTCTTTTTGAGTGTGAAAAAGAGGAAAAAAAATAAAAGACGTAAACAAAAGGGTAGGCTTTTTAAAAAAAAAAAATAAATAAATAAAATTTTATTTTTTCACAAATTCAAAGTTCAAAACAGCTGAGGTGAGAGCTGAGATTTAGTGTAATAGTGTGAATGGAATCCAACGGGAGAGAGAGAAAGAGAGGGCTGTGTTTGGGTTTTGGATGTGGGTGGGTTGGGTGAATGTGATTCGTCAAAAGCCATCTGTTTTTATTTTATCTTCAAAGCCACCTGCACCTGCTGTGCGCAAGCGATTGGTGGAAGCTTGGCTGGTTCGGTTTTTGGTTTTTTTCAGAAAAATTTTCTCTTTTTTATTTTTCAGTTAAAAAAAAAAAAAAAAAAAAAAGCCATTTGCAATATCTATCCATTCATCCATCTTACTTTGATGTTATCCAAAGACAGCAGGAAAAGGCCTGTTTTTCTTTCTCTTCCTCTTCTTCTTCTTCTCTCTCTTTCATGAATTCTCATTATGTGCACTCCATATATAATATCAATATTTTATTCCAAATTCATGTTAATTCCATTTATATCCCCTTTCACATGTTTATCACCTTATTTTCTAAACATATGTAATTGAATGCTTTTTTTTATTTTTTATTTTTTAATTTTTTTTTAACTCTGCCTCTTGTATTTGTTTGGGTTATAATCTTTCTTCTGTTTGTTACCTTTTTCATGTAAACCTTGCCTAATATTTATTGTGATTGTTAGTATAGTAGGTTTTTTATCTGCCCAATCCAGAGCTTTCCTTTCTATTCTTTGTTTACAGTATTATATTATATTTATGTACATTTTTGTGAATAAAATGTATGTGATCCGGTTGTCTTGGAGTTGTAATAGGTGGGCAGAATCTTAGACTGGTATTCCTTGGGCAGAGGGCAATAAGATAATATCAAGTAACAAATAGGATTAGTATCCCTATTTAGTTAGTGGTGAGGAGAGAGGATGGTTTAACTGAGTTGTGAGAGTTTTTATACTAATATATGTGGGGAAAGGGGAAAAAAAATAAAAATAAAAAGGAAGAGGAAAAAAAAAAAGCTTACTTTGTTATAACTGATTGTATTTTACATAGCGGTAAACGCTTACTTCTGTGAATTGAGTGATGTTTTAGAAGGTGCAAGAAATTGGATTAGGAAGCTAGAGCTAGGATTTCTTTTACTTTTTTTCTTTATTTTTTTTTTCTTTTTTTCTTTTTTTATCATTTTTTATTTTTTAAAAATTTCGTTTCATAATAGGTAAAGAATTCACTGAATATCAATAAATCCAACAAACATTAAAAAAATTTGTATATTGTTGTCAAAGGTATGTTTGCCAGCTTAATCAAGTAATAAACGGACAGATGCTATAAATAGCAAATAGATGGATATATACAAACTAAGGATGAGGCTTTAAAGCCCTTTTCTTCTGATTATTATTATTTTAATACAACATCCTCTCCTTAGTTTAGGAATGAAAATTCAGCCAAATTACTAGAATATTTGGGAATTATGATGAACCAACAAAATAGGGCTAGTTTCCAATTGAAGTGTTGTGCTGCTGAATTGCTTTGCTGCCAAATGGATGAACTCTTTTTCTGCTTTAGACTGAAGTATAATGTTTGAGTTGTCCAAACTGTAATGATTCAGTGGAGGATAGACCTATTAAGTTAGTTATATATCTCTACCATATTAAATCTTCCACATTGCTGACATATAATATAATTGTTTTTTGGTATAAAGTTATATAAATTTCGCTGTCTTATTTTTATTCGACGTCTTTAATCATGTTAATTTAATCATTGTATAACTTGGAATTCTGTTTTAGCAAGTTGAATTTTTGCAAATGACTCCGAATTGGTTTTCTATTGTTGGTGACAACTGACAATTTGGTTCACTTGGAAATGGATTGGATGTTTTCAATAATTGAGGCGTTAAAAATGATAAGAAGAAAAGGTGTTGATGGCAGCTTGAGATTGGCAGATTTATTGGTGGCTGCAACATTATGTTTTACCTTGGATGGTTTTCCTTAGAAGATTGACCGGTTTACAAGCTCTGCTCTCATTCAGGTAATATATATTTATCCCACATGCCAATTATTTAATGAAATTCATAATCTTTATTAACTCTTATTAAAATGTTAACCTAAAACTGTGAGGCAAATCACATTTTAATTTGAGGGACAGTTTTATAGTTTTCAACTGTGTCTTGTTAGATTAACACCACAGGGTAATTAGTTTTGGAGTGGAGTGTTAAATTGAAATAGAATCACATAAATAATGCTATATTGCTCTCTTTGTTTGTGCACCATGCAGTGTTAACTAGATGTAGACTTTGAATCTTTGATTTTTTTTATGTATATTTTGATGGGGGAACTCTGAACGGGTTTGAACAACAGTTTTTATTTTACAGTAATGGTAAGATGTAGGAGTGTTTTCTGTGTTTAAAAACAGGTAATAACTTGTCTTTCTCCAGGCGTTATTTTCACTGCCTGGAAAACTCTGCTAAAAGACACAGAAGCCATGCTTCTGTCACCTCCAATTAGAGTAAAGAATCGGAGTGAAAAAATAGTGATAGAGAAAGACAGTAACTAAGTGATAAAAATAATAATAATTTCAAAGGGAAAAAGAGGGAGAGGATAGCATGGAGCACTTGTGTGTCTTTAACATGATGTGCAAAGGCCTTTACAAAAGATCCAAGTTCTCTGTTTCATGAACAGACTCAAATCATGTTCAGCAATTTGTTAAACAGAAAATTGGATTTTTTCTCTTTTTCTCCTTAAGAATTGATAAATAAAATAGAAGGTTACAACAGTAATGGAGATTCTTCTGTCAGTCTTTGAGGGCTTTTGCTGACGTTTCTTTTTTGAGCCTGGTCCCATTGTACTTGCAGACAATATACCAGAATACCGTCAATTTTTCTTTCCCTAAACTGCCCTCTCTGTCTTACTAATCACTGCTTAGTCCGATATAATTAAACAATCTAAAACCCACTTAATGCTGATCAACCTAGGTAGTAAATTGTCTCCCTTTGTTCTTGTGTACATGGTATGTTTGCTGAGTTCAGAATTACATGATTTAAGTTGAATGGCAATATAAATGACTATATTAGTACTATTTATATTAACTGATATATTGTTGATTGCAAGCTTGATTAGTTTTTTATTTATTTTTTATTTTTTTATTTTTAACTGATTTATTAACTAGTGAGAGAGGGGTGATGGTTAATATACTGAGGTAGAGGAACTTTTCCATTGGAAAAGAAAAGGTGGTATTTATTTATGCAAGGGAGGCAGAATTTGGGGTGGTGATAAATTACAGTGGAGAAAAAGTAAAGGTCAGCTCTCCTAACTGCCCATTTAAAAGGGTAACAAAACTGGTAACATATTTGGTTTGCCAAAACAGGGAAAAATCCAAAAATATTTAAAAACCCTAGACTGTCCCCAGCTATTTATAACACCCATGAGGTCCTCCGGACTTCCAAGGATCAGCCTCTGCCTCTCTGCATTTTGTGTACTTTGTCCTTGAGAATATAGAAAAACCCATGATTCTTCTAACCCACCACCTCCTTTCTACATTCCACTCACAGCTTATAAGTTGAAGAGAGAAAGAAAAAAACATAGAAAGAGGGTGTGTTTGAGAGATGAGGCAGGGTCGGCCTTCGAAGCATGAGATTAAGGAAATGGAAATAGACAAAATCAGTAAGCTCAAAGAAGAGCCTCATCTCTCTGGTGCTTATATCCGTAGCCTTGTGAAACAACTTACCTCTTCAAAAACCAAAGACAGCATGAATCCCAAAGAACTAGACTCCGGTAGTGTTGTCGAAGCAGATGCTATACCTGTCCAAAATTTAACCAAATTTAGTGGAGGTTTAGAGCAAAACCAACATACACAGCACACCCAACAACCTCAACAACACAAAAAACAAGTCAGGAGGAGACTCCACACCAGCAGGCCTTACCAAGAAAGGCTTTTGAACATGGCTGAGGCAAGGAGAGAGATTGTCACAGCTCTCAAGTTTCACAGAGCAGCCATGAAACAAGCCAGTGAACAACAACAAGGACAACAACAACAACAACCACAATCGCCATCGATGCAACCTGCTCAAAACCCATGTGCTGAGCAGGAATCTGGAAGGATGAAATCTAGAAGGAATCCTAGGATATACCCATCAGCCACTTCAAATTTCTCTAATTATCTAGAAAATCTGTCCTACACCCCCAATTTTCCTCATCATCATCATCATCCTTCTCCAAATCCTTTTGCCTTGTCTGCTTCCCCAATTACTACTCTTCCTGTTGCTGAAAATTTGAATTTCACACTTCCAAATCAAACCCTTGGCCTGAACCTTAATTTCCATGATTTTAATAATATCGATACTAGCCTTTACCACAATAGCAGCAGCAGCAGCAACAACAACAACAACAACCTTTCATTCTACTCAACCTCAACTTCAAACTCAGTCTCGTCCCCATCTTCATCTTCCTCCCCAACTATTTGTGCTGCTGTTGATCAGGAAGTTCCAGGTTCAGGTTCAGGTGCAGCAATACAGATGGAAGTGGGGCCTCCTGTTGTGGGTGATGGTTTAGAGTCAAGTGCCACAACCACTAGTGGTGGGGGAGGTTTGCATGCAGCCATGGATGATGAAGAGATGGCTGAGATCAGATCAATAGGGGAACAGCATCAGATGGAATGGAATGACACCATGAATTTGGTCACATCAGCATGGTGGTTCAAGTTCTTAAATACCATGGAACTTGGGGGTCCAAATATGAAGTCTGAAGATGATGATGATTATGGGTATCATCCATTTGATGAAGTCATGGAATTTCCATCCTGGTTGAGTGCTAATGAAAATGAGACCTGTTTTCAACACCATTTTGATGATTACTGTCCTGAAGACTACTTCCAAAATCCTGCCTTGCCTTGGTAAGAAATCCAAAACTTGAGAAATATACAAACCCAGTACCCCGTTTTTCCCCTTTAGGCAAATAATAAAAAAAATTATTTAGGAAATTATATTTTTCTTTTTTCTTGCCTTTATTTTGTGCCATGGGAAATGTTTCAATCTTCCATCTGTTTGGTCCAAAATGAACTAGGAATTCCAGCTTTGTTGTTTTTATGCCATCTCTTTGTAAGGGTTGGTTTTATTTTGTCCTTTCTGTGAAAATTTATCCAAGAAAGCTATTCTAATCCCATAGCAGCTAGCAACTCTAGGAGAGTTTATTTTCATTTTTCATTTTTTTTCTTTTTTCAAAATATATATTTGAGTTCTGAAGTCGGAAAAAGTATAAAAAATTGTCAAAGTTTTGAAGCTTGGCCAAAGCGGAAATTTTGTAAAGCAGAAATTGTAGGCGTCTACGATGCCTGCGTCACTGTGTCAGATTATTATGGATTTTACGTATGTGTGTAACTAAATTAGTTTGACCAACCCACAAGAATAATCTTTGTTTATTTCTTTGATTTACTTTTGTATGTATTTAATAGGAGTTTCTTTTTGAATGCTTGCCCAGTCGTTGATATATATGCATGAAAGTTAAATGTTTATGACTTTTTTCCTGACAGTGTTTAGCCATTGTAATTTTGTGAAACACAGCATGGACATTGGAGAATTTGAAGGTATGGATGGGGAGTGGTTAGCATGAGCATGACAAGGATTGATCATTGTTTTTTTTGGTTAATCAAATCTTTGGCTCTGTACTGTTTTTTTTTTTTTTTTTTTTTTTTTTTTTTTTTGGGTAGTTCTTTAAAAGAACTTTTTTGTTTTTTGTTTTTTGAGACATATAAGGCTTGCAAATTTGTCAAATTAGGCAGCATGCCATTGAGGAGAATAATGTACGAGGAAAGAAGCAGTATGCTCTCTTTTTTTCTCATTTTTCAGCTTCATATATATTACAATTTTTAATATTATAAACTTTATCATTCAAGAAGTAGAGTGCATATGTAAACCTGCCTTTTCTGGCTAACTCAATTAAATTTGATGCCCCTTTGTTTTGTTTTTTTTTTTATTAAATAGAGGACAAAATAGGAATAGAAATAAATGAAAGAAGAAAACCTTTTTTCAGTTTTTGTCTTGTTGAATTGTTGAAGCATACCCTTTGACAAGAGACCATTTTTATATTTTTTTTGGCAAAAAACTATGCTGTATAAAATTGTTGGAGCATATCCTTTTGACAAATTGACGTTTCTGGGGCATTAAATTTCATCAACTTAGCTTCTCTCTCCCTCTCTCTCCTCGAAGACGACCTGAATGCAGGTGCATCTGAAAATATGAGCAAGTCGGTCTGGAACATTTTTTATTTCAGGTTTAATTAACACGATCTTAATAATCGCACCGCGGTGAATTTTATCGTTGTTTGGTTTTAACTGTTAGACCGCCCAAGAAATTTATGAAAATTAAGTAAAGGATTTAGAATTTAATCATAGCAAGCGGAAAATAAATAAATAAATAAAGCTGGGCGATATTGCAAGAGGTATTGCTTTTGCCCCTTATATCATGTGCAAGGATACAAGGCTTAAGAGGACTGACAGATATTCCAATTTTGAGGTCCATATTATTTACTAGTCATTCATTTCATATAAACGAGAGAGTCTTTTCCAATTTTATGTGAAATTGAGTACAACATATATATAGAAACGAAGTAACATATCTAACCACTTTTTGTGTTTTTATTGATAAATAAGGTAAAAAGGGACCATCTCATCCCATTCCCTGTGACATATATATATATCCCTATACTGTATATAATATAATCCTATAATAATACACGTGCATAACACGTCCTTATTTTTAATTTATAGTATAATTAGCTACCTAGGCTTCTCAAGATTATATATGATAGATAATTTCTCTCTGAGAGATCCATTCAGTTATCTTGTTCATAATAATCGTGGCTGCCATAAGGGCTAAAAGCTTCAGAAAACCAGTTACTTTTCCTCCAAGGATTCAACCCCATCTCCTTGCACATCTCATCGATGTGGTTGATACTAAATGTGGAAATGCAGGGCTTTTCCTGGTAGAATCGGGTCGTCCTCTTCATGGCTTTTATATCTCTGGTAATTTGTCCAAGCATGTTATCCACACTGGGAAGCTTGAATGCATCCTCTGCAAGTTTAGCAAGCCATTTGCTTCTTATCTCTGCTGTGTGTAGGTTGGAAACACTCTCTATGTAACCCACAAATGCCATGTTCGGAATTAATGGATGGATAACGCCCCTACACGTGTCATGATGATCAACTTAATTAATAATGTAGTTATTTTGTCTAATTAAGATGCTTAACTATTAATGCATGCCTTGATTAAATTAATTAACTATTTGGATTTAATTTACCTGTACAAGGGAATGGACCCGGTCGAGTCAACTACCAAACTTCTGAAAGGCTCAGGAAGTATAGATTTGAGCTTTTTATTGCCGTCGTAACCAGTAGCAAGAATCACAACGTCTGCTTCCAATTTGGTTTGGTCATCAAATTCAATTCCTCCAGACCAAAACCACCAATTTGATGCTTTTTTGAATAATATTTTTCCCTTGTTTGCCTCGTCAAAGAAATGTTCAGGAACTATAGCCATTTGACAAGAAGCATAGTCCTCTTCAAATGGATGATTTGGTACTAGTTTGTATTTCTCTAGAGGAAGTTTCCACAACAGATATGACTCTATGAACTTTGAAATTGCCATTCTCTGGTATTAAAACAAATACCAAGTTATATTTAGAAATGAACAAAAGCAAAAAGAAAAGCTTGATAGATAATTTAATATGTAATATTGGTAATAATTGCATAGAGAAAAAGATACCATAGGTGAGAAAAGAGTGCCTAGCATTTCTTCGAAGGAACTTTGGTTTGGCCTTTCATGGAGAAATTGAGAAGACCTTGTTGAATAAAACAAGAAAAGTGGTAATCCCCATATCCGGTAAGATGGAACAAGCCAGTGTAAAGTCCTTATCACCATTGTGCATGGTTGGCCATTTGAACCTTCAAATTTACACCCAAAAAAATAAAAAAATAAAAAAACATTGCTTAATTGAAATGAAGTAAAAGTGAATTAAAAGCCATTTCAATAATCATATCCTCCAGAACAAAATTACCAAAAAAAAAAAAAAAAAAAAAAAAACTCTTCCTGTTTGTTTTGTTATATAATAATATATGATTTTGACTTTAAAAATGCAAAAAAAAAATAAAAATTATATATATATATATATATATATTTATATCCTGGCCGTTAATTAATCATCCAAGTTATACATTAATTTTTTCAAAAACTTATATAAGGGGATAAAGATATATACCAGTAAATATATATATATATATATTAAAAACAAAAAAACAAAAAAAAAAACAAAACAAAACAAATCTACACATAATATATATACATCCACACCATACAAAAAGCGACATGGCAAAGGCGGCATATAATAATAATTTATGATTTTTCTAATATGGGGAAGTTGTCAATTGAGCGGTCCAAGTTTGGTGTGTGATTACAAAACTATATGTGGCCCACCACTAATCACCATAGTATTTTTGTATAATTTGATTTTATTAAAATATGGATATACACTTATATCCTAACATAAATAAATAAATAAATAGGCATGTATCCATATTTTAATAAAATTAAAATATCTTAATTTAATTAAAATTATATAATATTATATGTTCGTTACCATTAGCAATAGCAAATATATTATGGGCCCATTATTTGGTAACTTATAAAAATAGTTGCCTCCCCAGGTAATCACATGGAATTAGGATCCTGTCAAATGAAGTTTGCAATCCATAAGCAAAGACACAGGTTATACGTACTGTTCGAACCAGTTGACAACCTCGCTATGTATAAATTAAGACTTTAGTTTCAACAATCAATCAGCACGCATCTTCTTGTTAATAATCAACGTCAAAGTTCATAATTAGTCTTGTTATTCTGATTTGGTCAACGAGTCTACTAAATTATAGCACATATTGACCCATGCTATATAGGTATATTTTTAGACACATATAAAAGATCACATGGATCCGGATTATAAAATCTCTAAACACAAATATGTGTGAGATTCAAATCGGAATTCCACATAAAATGATATATTTTATGTTTAAGAATTTTGTAGTCCCCCAATCACAGGCACATATATATGGGTAACATATATATATATATATATATATATGCAGTGGACGCTGGGTCGAGTCTTTGGGGGGGGGGGGGGGGGGGTTGGGGGATGCCAGGGGCATAGCCAAAAATAATAAATAAATAACAAAAAAGAAGGTGTATATATATATATATATATATATATATATATAGTAATTTTATAGTGTGGATTACACTAAAATTATTTTTTGATTTTTTTGAAAATTTTTTTTTAATTTTACTGTATATATTGTATACAAATATAAATATACGATAAAATCAATATTTTTATCAAAATGTGTTTACTTTGATATGTGGACCGTCCTTATATATAGACACACACACACAAGTATAAAATACGTATATATGGGTACCTTGATTTGCTTGTGAGCATTCCATAGCTAGATCAATGGCTGACTTTTTGTAGCCAATAATGGCAACTTTCTTTCCTTCAAGAAGTAAACGAGCACTTTTTTCATCGAGTTTAGAGTAATCCATGGTGTGCAACACCTTCCCATGAAATATTTCCGGACCTCTGTTGCTCGGATACGACGGCAGCGTCGGTATGTCTCCGTACCTTCCAGTGCACAACACCAGAAACTCAAACGCGTACCACTGTTTGCGACCATAAATATCAGTACTTCATATATATAAATCAAACAAAGAAAAAGGAAAAGCTGTCTATTTTAAATACGTATACACATATACAATTAGTTTCAAATGAAAATATCTTTTTTATTATTTAAAATTATTAAATTACACATCATATCAAATACTTTAAATGATTGAATATATTTTGTTTTTTCAACTTGAAAAATTAAAAGATATCTTCGCTATATAGAAGAAATTATCTGGATATCCAAATTTTGAGGGGCATATTACATGTAACCATGATGTAATCTTGCGAAAATGCACTGTATCCGGAATTTGTTAAAATTAAATGCACGCATGAAAACATTAATATCCAAAAAACAACAAGAATAATATCATCCGTTTACCTGAACGGTACTGGCAGTGGACATTTGAACTGCAACTTCCCAAACAGGATTTCCATTCAAGAGGCTGCCATAGTCGCCGGGTTTTTGATTCATGTTTTCAGAATCAGAAGGATTACCGACATATCGAATTTCTACCACCTTTGAGTTGAACTTGACGTATTTCAACACATCAAAGTGTTTGGCATAACCATGCAAATAATCCAACACTTCCTGGTAAGAAGGAAAACTTGGATCATCCCTGTTTGGCCAAGGATAATCAGAAAACTCGAAATTACATCGTGGTGTTTGGAGGGTAGTACAGCGATAACAACAGTGTTTCCAAACACCACCAATGGAATCGGTAGCCTCGAAAACGACGGGATTATATGTTGAGAGGTGTTTAGCAGCGGAAATTCCGCTAATACCAGCTCCAATAATCCCTACTTTGGACACTAACTGAGGGTGAGGGTGGGTAGTTTGGCTGTTGGTAGCAGTAAACATATTGAGCAAAGTGTTTCAAGCTAGGATATAAGCTTTCTTGCTATAAACTATGAAATGGGGGTATAGAAGATATGCTTAAGAAAAGGAGGATTGGCGACCTATTTATAGTTGTGGAGAAGGATGACTTTTTCTACTTCAAGAGAGAACTTCACACTCATGTGGTGCATGATGTACTACTTTTTCCTGTTATGCTGTTGGTAGGTTCAATAATAGTCTACATGCTCTACTTTTCTATTTTATCTTTTTAATGCACAGTCACCAAATACAAGTACTTCATGACCCCAAAAAATAAAAATAAAAATAAAACAAATAAACAAACAAAAAGGCATTTTAGAGACCTAGTACTTTCACATGTATTATATACAGAGAAAGAGAGAGAAGACCGAGATGGTAAAATTTAAGTTATCTTGTTTTCAGGTAAACTAATGTCATATTAGCCATGCCATATGTATTTGTGTTTGTCTTCTGTAAATGGATTTAATGCAAGTGATCATGAAAA
The DNA here is from genome assembly GCF_031755915.1 of Ziziphus jujuba. NCBI lineage: Eukaryota > Viridiplantae > Streptophyta > Magnoliopsida > Rosales > Rhamnaceae > Ziziphus > Ziziphus jujuba. The sequence continues at coordinate 6,702,528 of NC_083383.1, read as the reverse complement.
AATGTTATATATAAATAATTAATTGAAGGGTACAAATTAAATGGTGTGAGCGTGCTGATAAAATGGCAATGCTAGCTTCAGGTTGATCGATTCTTTGAAGTTAAAATGTAATGTTGACCCTGCAAACCTTGTCAAACAATTTCCCTATATATATATATATATATATATAAGTACGTACATGATTAATTAATTAGTAAAATATAAGATTAGTTAGCATTAGACTAGTGTGAAAGGTTGCGTTCCCATAGCTATAAAGAAAGGTACAAAGTACTAATCTTAATTTATATACATATACAGGTGCATATTCGTGTATATTGGTAGGTTAATGATTAAATCTTTATACTTACGCTGATAAGCCCAATCTTGATGTGTCACAGAAGTTTAAAAAATGCTTTATCTCATAAAAGAAAAGTTTTAAAATGCCTATAATTAATGATATTGTTAGAAAGTGTGTTACCATAAGAACAAAGAAAAAAGAAAAAAGAAAAAAAAAAGGCTTGACAGATGGCACCCAATTAAAAGATATAACCCTTTTTATTCATGACCTAATAATTATAACAGCATCGCATTAAGCTTGTAAGAGACACTGACAGTCCCACGTATTCTCCTTTGTTTAATTGGTATTAACTTTTGTTTCAAGAATTTTATAATTTCTCTTGCTTTCTCTCTATCCATCGATATTATATCATGCACTAAATTCTTTTTTTAAAACAAAAAAATTGGGAGGGAAATTTTAGCACTAAACATGATTAATCCATGACTAAAAAATAATAAGTTATTTTTATTGCTATTTATATTTATTGATGTAATTAATGGGTATTCGATCAGATTTTGAATAATTATTGTCACGTAGGACCAATAACTATGTATCTCTAATTATGTAATTAAATCTGTATTAATGTGCTCAACTTCAACTAAAATCTGCATTAACTAAATGATCAAATTATATTTATTGATCATTAAGCTTTTACAGAATTTATTTTTTCTAAATAAGATTTTAGTATATCATTAAATTTAAATTTGATCATTTTTTAATTTTACATCATAATTAGTTGATCCAAATAGCCAATAACAAAAACTTAATATTAAAATTATCTTATCTTGATAGAAACCTAATTGTATATGTATATATATTTATATATATATATATATATATACATAACAAGTATTTCAATTATTAAAAAGCCAAAATTGAAGAAGTTAATGAGTATTATATATAAACATATAATTTGGCTATTATAGGTGAACTCTTAGCATATAATTATAATGATCAGATGATCATGATTAGCCACATCTGTTATAAATCTTGTGTATATATATATATATATATTTTGTCTCACTATGTAGATATCAGTATTTTGTTAAAGTATCATATATAATTTAATAGGATTACATGTAGTTAAAACTTCTTATTATATATGTAATCAGATGAGAAATACACATTATCTGTATTTTAACAAACTGTAGATATTCACATGTTAGAACATATATATATATATATATATTTTACAACATAAATTACATGTTATCAGCATATTTTTGTGATGATCAGATCTTGCATGACATGGCATCTAACAGCCACATGTCACTTCGTGGTGTGGCTTAGTATATGAGTTTCCACGTTTTTGTTATGAAGAGTCTGACCGTACCCAAGAAAAATAAATAAATAAATAAAATTCTGTACCATACGGTGAATTTTAACTAAAAATATATAGCAAACGTGTAAAGTAAGGAAACATCCAAGTAGAGAGGAAGAAACTTAACGGAAAAGTCGTTTTGAATTTGGAACGATTTAAAAACATCATACTTATTGGAGTTGGACTAATAATTAAAGTTGATCGGTACATGTAAGAAGCCAAGTTCTTGTCCAACGACTGCCAATATCCGATTTAATTAGTTAGTCAACTCTCAGCAGAGGTCAATTTGATCGATTGCACATACATTCTACAATTTTTAGTTTCAAAATTTTATTTGCCTAATTAATTTGTTGCTGCAAGCTTGCTTGGTTTATTTTGTTGTGCATTTCAAGTTTAGTCTGGATCAAAAAATGGGGGGTGCTTCACAATATAGTCAATTCCCTCTGCAGAGGTCAATTTGATTAATTGCATATGCATTCTACAATCTTTAATTTCAAAATATTATTTGCTGAAATTGATTTGTTGCTCCAAGTTTGATTGGGCATTTTTGTTGTACATTTCAAGTTTAGTCTGTGTCAAAGATGGGGGATGCTTCACAGTAATTTTCAGGGCAATTTCTAGTATTTTCTCATTTAAATAGAACGAAGTTCATGATTTCGATGGTTTTGTTAGCTCTGCTGCAGATTAGAAAATGATTGTATAATTTTTTCTTTTCCTGATTTGTAGGGTCCATATATACTCACTTTTTATTTTTATTTTGGGTAATAGTCCATATACACTCACCATTCACGCACCGGGAAAGCAATTGAAATCGATGCGCAACTGAGCAAGAGCCAGCTTATTTTACAATGCTGTTGTTTCCATGAGATTTCTTACCACCTAATAAAATATTACCAAAATAATTAATTTCACAAACCAACAAATATATCAATTACTGTCTCTCAAAGAAAGATGGAGATCATGAGGAAAATACTGTGCTAGTTGTTGATCAACTGGCTCATGAGAAAAATGTAGAGCAGCCGGCCCACAAGGATATATATGATTAACTTTTTCACTTTTTTCCAACCCTGAGAAAGAAATCAGCCAGCTGTGGCCGGTAGGTACTTGTCGTCTTCTCAGCTATAATATATATATAAATACGTATATATGTATATATATATATATATATATGAACAGATGAAATTATATTCTAAAGTTCCAAACCTGCGTCGTACTTTAAAAGCAAAAATCTAATATTTCATGCTAGCAGGGTGTATAATAAGTAAGTTGACTTGTCAACAGAACATTTAATAGATCAATTTTGAAATAAAAGAATATTTATGAAGAATAATTGTAAAAGATACAATAATTATATTTGATTAGATATGTATATATATATATATATATAATCTATGTGAATTGATAATTATAAATGGTTTTTTTTTCATAAATCTTTTACTATATCAAACTAGTTAAATATATTTAATATATTTTACTACAAAAATTATACATAATATGTCTTAATTAAACTTATAGTAAAATTAATTAACAATTATTAGTAAAAAAAAAAAGAAAAATATATTCTTAGACTTATCTTTTTCTTTCCTTGGTAAGATTTTTTTATTATTATTATTACAGTGACCAATGACCTCGCCCTAGAAATCGAAATGGATAGATATATAATTTAATCCACCAATGTTACTGCTCCAAGAAAATATTAAACATGGACAACTCACTGGAGGAAAAAAAAAAAGATCATGTGCATGTACGATGAAAAAAATTTGACCATAATCGCAACAGCATGTCAATAATAAGCCAATAATACGTAGAGAAATAATTATTTTGGAAGTTTGATTTTGCTTTTCGTTCATATGTTTAATTAATGAATGCTATTTCTAATTATGTGATAGTGATTATTGACTTATTATTCGAACGGGCGTTGTATAACTTATACCAAGACTTTCTTGCAAGTTGCATGTAAAGAGACAACCATGGGTGCACTTGGAAATGTACATATGCGGAGGATGAATAATCTGCGCTAACTAAAGAAGGGTTTGAAAACCGACTAATAACGTAGATTTCTAGTTGTAAGTTGTTTTAAATCTGTGAGGAGGATGTGAGAGGTACAAACCGTATACCATTTCTTATAATATATATATATATATATACATATAGTGAATTCTATATTATGGACGATCTGCATATAAATCGTATTCAAAATTGATATTTTTTAAATAAAAATATCAATTTTAATATATAAAATATACAGTAAAATCGATAATTTTATTAAAAAAATATCGATTTTGGATGCATTTATATGCTAACCATCCACACCATATAAAATTTATATATATATATATATATATATGATAGCCCATGGTCACAGATTAGTGTCTTTTTTAAAAATTAGGTATTATATCAAAAATAAATAAATAAATCTAATTGCCACCGAGAGATCATCATCTTATAAAAGTATATTAAAGCTAATTTAAATCTGTCTACTATAAGTTTGAACTTTTTAATAAAAAAGATATTTCAACACGTCTTGCTAGTTTGTAGATGGATGGTACGGAAAAGTGGAATATTCAAACTTTTTTTTTTTAATATGAAAACTATTATTTGTATACTTTCGGGCATAGCCAAATTATTTATTTTCTTTTTCAGTATATTGGCCAAGCAATATTAAAGTTTTACAAATTTCTTGAACAAATCTGTTTTCACCGAACATAATAGCTACGATGGTGACAAACTTGTCACTGTCATTGAATTTTCAAGGACAATTCCAGCTTAATTAAAATCTTCAACAACCAATATTTGCCATTAATTTCCCCATTACTCTGTGTTTCCTTTTAATTTCATGATTTCTAAATTTATTTAATAGGTTTTGACCTTTACCGTAAAAAAAATAATAAAAAACTTTTAAAAAAAAGTAATTGACTTGAGACATGTTTGGTAGAAGCGCGCATAATTTTGGGTCGTAAAACTCGTCGCATTTAATATATAAGTCAGCGCACCGCGTATGTGATTTTCGTCCCTTTTTTTCAAAAAAAAAAAAAGTACCTGATTTTGGTCCTTATTCACCAAAAAGAAAATGTGATTTTGGTCCTTATTCACCAAAAAGAAAATGTGATTTTATTTACTTATTTATTTATTGACATTGGAACTTTATAATTTTCAATTTGAACAGTCTACAGCCGAAAATAAAGAGGGATTTTTCTTCACTATAGATATTCAAGGATGTACGGACACGATTAAATTGTTCTGGTCAAAGTTGACGAGAAAATTAAAATTTAAAATTGTTTAATTTATTTTATTTTATTTTATTTTTTAGATCTTTTAGACTTGGTAGTTTCAGTCTCTCTCTTTTTTTTTTTTTTTTTTGGTCAGGTTCAGTCTTTTTTGTTTGCTAATGCATAATTGATGATCAAGTATATACATATACACACACATATATAGGAGTGACAGACACTAAAAAATTTGTGCAGGAAACAAAAAGATATCAATTTCTGATAACTCGTAATTAATTAATACAGCAAGAGCCCTCTAACTATATATTTTGTTTTAATAAGCTTTCTTAAAGTTCTTTCATTTCTTAATTATTTTGTGCACTGATAAAAATTTTACTAAAATGAGTAATTATGACTAAATCAAAGTATGAACCTGAGAGAAAAACATACAAGCAAGTATATGTAAAAATTTATATAATGAATTAATTATTGGATTTCATCACATAAATATTGGAAAAGTTACTATTTGAATTTGATATCATGAGGAATTTATGAGAATAAACTATAAAGGATAATTATTTATAACCATAAAATCATGTAAATCTAACAACTGTAAATAATTATCCTTAACAATCCATCTCCATAAATCTTCACTATATAAAAATTGAATTACCATATATATTATATATTTTATATATGAATGATAAATGTGAAAATGAAAGAAAGAAAAGGAAAGGAAGATTTCAGTTATCTAAAATCTTTCAGAATTACAACGAATAGACAATAGAGCTCTAGATGTATATACAAATCTCCTGTCACTTGTAATTAGAGATAGAAACAGAACAAACATTTGAGAAACGAAATAATTTAAAAGCTAAAAAACTTAGAAATATATATAGGATTTATTATATTTTAATACCTTTCAGTTTACTTTTAAAAAATAATACATTTTAGTTTGGAGAAATTAAATTTTTGACTCTCAAATTTAATGTGAGTTAAAAAAAAAAAATCATAAACTTGAAGTAAAGCTCAATTTAAGTAACAAGTGTAAAACATATTTACCTTTATTTTTAACATAAAATTAAAATATGATAATATATATATATATATATACACAATTATTGATCGAACTATTAGTAAAACGAAAATTAAAATTTATTATATTTATTTAAATAAGAAACTTAACAACTTGGAAATATACTTTCTATGTGTTTTAATTTAAATTCAGTTTAATATATGTTTATATTAGATGGCCAAATGCCACCAATGATTTCTTACTGTTTCTTAATTTTATAAGTCGACTTAGAAGATCTACCATGTAAAAGGAAAATATTAAAAACGAGGGGGGGCCAATGGCCTCTGGCCTGTGTACAAGTGCACCTGCACTTTTAACACAAGGTTAATTATCTGATTACAGCTTTATAAACACAAGAGAAAAACTTATGTACTATGTAATTCCATACCATATTTATTAATTATGTTCCATTTAAATGTAATTATTTATAATCACACACAATGTTATAGATATTAAATTTACAAATGAAGTGTCCATTTATGAGTGGTTGAAAATTATATGAACAGTACAACAATTGTACATAATTTTTGTTCCCTCTGACAAACTGCAACTGTATAAGTGTTGCAACAAGATTACAGCTAGCTCTGCCAGGACAACTAACAGACCGAGGTGAAGTATGACGCGGAGATTTCATAAACAGTCTATAAATTCAAGACTTGAGTAGAGAAAGCGTTCCCACTAATTTAGATTGTGAATGCTTTCATGTAGTTTACACTGGGCGGCGGCCAGCTACATCATCTTAATTAATTTGGTTGCTAGTCAGATAAGCTGCAGGTTGTTTACTATAGATCTGCTTCTTTTTACACTTTTTTCTTTTTAATGTATTCTTCGGGAAAAAAAAAAATAAAAAAAATAAAAACCTTCTGTTATTCGGTAATCTTTTTCTTGGTAATGTTTGTTATTCGGTAATCTCTTGCTTGGTTCATGTGGTACTTTTAATCAATGGTATTATGAAAAAAAATAAAATAAAAATAAAAATCTTGAGCGGTTGCGATAACTAAGGAGTTGACAACTCTAGAATTTAAAAGAGTACCAACATTATTTTGCAATAAAAAAGATGTAGTGGAAATTAATTTTTATTGTTTTATTAATTTCATCGTAAAGTTTAGAACAAATGCATATATATATATATATATATATAATTTTCCATGGAAACATTAAACGTGCAAGGATTTTTATTAAAAACAAAAAACACAAAAAAAACAGTCGAGTGGTGGAAATGGTAGGAATGTCAGCTACTTAGCCTGGGAAGAAACATTTTGCTGACTATAAGGTGGACTTAAGTAGCCCATTAGACTAAAATCATATATATGTATTTGTTGATGAGAAACGGTTAATTAATTCAATGTAATACATAATTTTAGTGCATCTGGCAAAACATCCACGTACATACGTATATATAAAATAGTAGAACATAACAGTGATCATCTTTGACTGAGAGAATCAAGTTAAAAGGATCTGAGCTCCATTGCCGTTTTGTTTAAGGCTTGGTGCACTGCAAGTCTTCTCAAGCTATGTCTATGCAGTATGTCTATGACTACCCACAACCCACAAGCTTCAGAAGCATGGTTGTCGTATTGGTTTCAAGTGACAAGCTGCAGGTGCTAGATTTTCTGTTCAATGCTAAAGAGTTAGTTGAATGGGCCATTGGGAACCTGCCTAATAAAAGTCTCATGGGCTGGTTTTGTTAACTATAAGAATCAAGTCCAATACTACCATGATGGGCTGGATCTATCATGAGTATGAGAAACTTTTTATTTTATTTTATTTTATGTTTTTGGTGCTAAGACTCTAGAAGTGTATATATTACCCAAAAAACAGACTTTAGAAGCGTATGAGATTGATATAGGGCTAACTTTTGATTTTTTTTTTTTTTTTATTTTTTTTTTTTAATGCGAGCTCGATGTAGTTGGTATAGTGAAGAGGGTTGGACCTCAAATACGTGCATAATGAAATATTAAAGGTGCTTGTGGCGTGCTCTAAGTGTGTGGTATGCACAAGAATAGGGGACCAACCATTAACACTTATTTTCTTTAATATGTCCGCCTATATACATATAATGGAACTTAGCAAGCGACTATTCACCAAAAAAAAAAAATAAATAAGAAACTAAAAATAGCAAGAGAATTGGCCTTTTTAATTTTGCCCCCGTATATGTAGATGGTTCACCTTAAATTAGGTATATTTGGATCCAAAGTGCAGTTCTCAAAATAACTGTAGACAAACAAAACCCAACTCCCACAATTATGTGAACAACCTATGAAAGCAATGCGACTACAAATTAATTAAAGATGCCCACATGCCAAACTTTTTTGGTGAATCCACATGCCAAACTTGAGTTTTATATTAACGTTCTTACATTATAAAACAAGACAGAGGAAGGAGGTAGGCCAAGAGAACTAAGAGAGAGACATATAATCAAGGACCATTCATAGATTTAAATGAAAAGCTAATTAAGCATATACCTATATATATATATATATATAAATGTAGGTCCACCCATCAATACTATTGTTTTGAGATGGAGTTAATAATAAAACAAGACCAGAATAAGCTTCCTTAGTGATGAGGCAATGGGTATCTGTCAATGCTATCGAGCCACGGATTGTTCCTGGAAGGCTTTCTAACCCTGCGCATGGACCTCCAAACAAGGCTATTGCACTTGAACCCTGACCCAAATGCCAATTGCCAAACCCGATCCCCTCTTCTCACCCTCTCTTTGGCTTCCAAATATGCCAATTCATACCATATACTGCTACTTGAAGTGTTGCCAAAGCGGTGAAGAGTCATCCTGGAGGCCTCCATGTTCCTATCGCTCAGCTCAAGGTTTCTCTGCAGCTCATCCAGCACAGTCTTACTCGCTGCGTGCACGCAGAAGTGCTCGAATGCTAGCTTGTAGTCTGGAATGTATGGTTTCTTGGAAGCTGAGAGGGATGGTTGTGAATTACCACCGACTTCACCTCCATTTCCAGTACCTCCAGACAAGTGCCTCCAAACCAGTGTTGCAAAGAAGAGAAGCTGCTCAGAGAATGGTAGCACAAGAGGTCCTAATGTGGTTATGTTTGTTTTAAGAGCGTCTCCTCCAATTTCCACCAGATCTTTGCTCACTTTTAGCCCTTTGAATCTTTGTTCATCTTCCTCCTGGTACACACACCTGTGTCCAATTGAACCAATTAATCCAACACTGAAATTTAGACGCTAAAAAAAATATTAAAAAGAAATATGAAAATTAAGTGGTCCTGAATCTCATCCTGATGTCATTGATTGGGTGGATATAACATAAATGGTTAAATTTGTTTCGAATTGAACTGGGCAACAACCCCATCTTGCCCTCTTCAATACAACGTGGTCCTTTTAGGTGTACACCATTTATCATGATGCACATTTCCACATGCCTGAAATGTCCAAGTCCAACCGCCTCCTATTTATTATTATTATAAGTGGAAGTACTCCATGGACCATCTATAGCTAGTTTTTCCATTTTGACTTGTTGGGCTAGGGCCCAAAATTTCTAAAGCTCTTTTTGGTGACCAATAATAGTTGGATTGGACCAGTTTATGTGTCTTTTTTGAAATAAGGTCCATAACCTATTTGATAGTCTGTTCCAGTGACCAGTCAAAACCCGAAGTAGCTAAAAATTTGTTAAATCAGAAATGTTTAAATGGTACTTTCAGGATCAGAGTTTCACTAAAAACACATAAATAAATAAATAAAAACCAAATTTGCTACTGATTCATTAACTCCAATTAGGAACGAAATTAAAAAGCTTGATGAATAAATGAAGCAGAAGGAAAAACCAGACCTGAAGCTACGGTCATCGGCACCTTTATGGGTGCGAACAATGTGTTCAAGGCGGTACTTGGCACGGTGGTAGTCCCGTCGGCGATTAGAGAGGAGTACGGCGGAGCAACCCATGCGGAAGAAACAGTTAGGAATGAGCATAGACCTGTCACTGCCAGGGTACCAATTATAACCAACCATCTCAGTGCTCACCACCACCGCATAGTTGTTAGGATTGGCTTGCAGCATATCTCTCGCCAAATCCACGGCTATGATCCCAGCACTGCAACCCATCCCTCCCAAGTTGTAGCTCAGGATGTTCCCTCTCATCTTGTAATGGTTTATGATCATAGCCGACAATGAAGGCGTCGGGTTGAAGATGCTGCAGTTGACTACTAGAACACCCACGTCCTTTGGACGCAACCGGGTCTTCTCGAAGAGCTCGTCCAGAGCACCGAACATCACCGTCGACGCCTCCGCTCGACCTTCTTTCATTGTGGCAGTATTGTCGTTCGACATGATCACCGACTTTGGGATGTAGGTTTCGTCGCCTATGCCGGACGAGTTAAGAATTCTCTTCTGGAATTCCAAACTCCCCTCGTCGAACTTACCCGATTTTTTCGCTAGTTCTATGAACTGCTCTTTCGATACCTGTTATTTACTATTAATAATTATATTGTTCATATAATTTTTACGTAGTATATATATTCATATGAATAAATTTTTTTGTAAAAAAAAAAAATTAATAACAATAATAAATTTTGACACCTTGAAATCGTCAATGGGGCGATAACATGCAAAATCAATGAGGTAAATAGAGCGTGGACGGGACATGAAGTAGACGGATAAAGTGAAGACGAAGACACCGAAAAAAGCAAGCACCGTGGCAAGATCATAGCGCGCATCTTCCCAGAGCTTCCTCCAGAGCTCCTCCCTGCTCAGACTCCCAACCTCAGCACTAAAAACCAGAACCAGGACTGGTATGGTTGCCAAGTATATGGCATGGTTTATGAGATAGTGGTAACCAAGCTTCACATACTTGAGGTTCACAGACTGGAGGAAGTCAGGCAAACGACGTCGCACTCTGACGGAGAATGTCAGAGAGCCGGCATTGGGACCGGAGGATTCAATCCCACGGTTGACGATTTCGGTGGATAGGAGATCTCGTTCATTAGCCATGACGGTGGAAAATAAATGGTGTGGTGGGAATAAGTCCATAACAAAGTTATATATGTGAGTTGGGAAAATGAAGGTGGGTGGAGAATAGTTAATGCGGACACCAACTAGACAAGGATCTAGTTGAGAGGCTTTCAACAGCCTTAAATTCTTCATTTAATAAAAGTGGGTGTGTTAGAGTTCAAAAAGGTGAAACGGCACTTCTCTTTCCTTTGCTGTTCCTCTGCTTTCGAATATATATATATATATATATATTAATTTCTTTCTTTTTTTTTTCTTTTTTTCTTTTTTTTTTTTTTTTTTTTACATTCATTTTCGATTGATAAAATTGTTAGATGGTGATCTTGTTCATGATATTATGGATGGATGACATGGAGAGTTAGTGAGCGTCTTTTGCTTTTCTTGTGAATATTAATTTTAAAGGTCAAAACCCCAGCAAAAATGGAAGCAGTTGGAAGGTGTTTTTGGCTCGTACTACTTTCCAAGCCATAGCCAATTAAGCTAGCTAACATTTTATTTCTGAAATACAATGCTATAATTTTGTGTTTGTTTTTGGGCTTCGGAAGAATAATCTTAAATTAATTGTTGGAAGAAAAACTTATAATGCTTGTGAGTTGTCGGCTTCAGCTAATAAAATTAACTTCCCCAAGTTCCGTATTATATGTATATTCAAAGATATGTTTGAAACAAATTGGATGATGCCTGGGCTATATAGCTCAATATCATATCAACCCAAATTCACTTCTTCAACTAATAAAACCTTCATTAATTTTGTGTTTTATTAGCCCGAGCCCAAAATATGTATAGTTGGTGAGGTTATTATTATTATCATTATTATTTTAACAATCTACTTCTAGATCTAGCTCAATGATAAATCCATTAAATATACACTAAAAAAAAAATGGTTGGCTACATTTCTGCTACCCATAACAAAAATCCTTCGCTAATGAATTAACTAAAGATTAAAAAAAAATAATAATAAAAAATGCAAATTTATGACATACCGATTAGGAATTTTTATTCTCCAAAGAAAAAGAATTTAAAATTCTTTATTTGAAATCCAAGAAGTTGACTCTTCAGCATAGGCCGTTTAAACTGACCAACTTAGATCGATTTTGATGGTTTGAGTTGCTTTATTCATATGGATTATATTACAATTATTAAAAAAACCGTTAATTTGGTCTGGATATCAGGTTAGACATGTAAAAATCATCCCATTCAACCCAAACAAAATATAATATAATTAAATAATTTTATATATACTATTTTCTATGTAAGCTTTTTTCTTGTATTTTATATATAATTTTTTATCATTATTCTATATATCTGTTTGGATGATGAATAGAATTTGGAAATCAAGATATATTTGGAAACTTTTCTTTTTTATTATTTGAATGGATATTATGTTTTATTAATATTTATTTGTCTCAACTCTCACAACAAGTATATGACCTAAAATTTAGAAATCAGAATTTGAATATAGGCTAAAATTTTGAAAATATGTGATTAAAATTATTTAAGAAGAAATAATAATAATAATAAAATTATTCAAGATCCAAATCCAAAGTTACTAAATTAATTGTGAAATATAAATAGTAAATATGTGACATTATTAAAATAGATTTTTTTTTTTTTTTTGGCATCTGTGAAAACATTGGTATGATTTGAAACCACCGACAGAGAACAATACCAACCATATTTATTGAAATTTTTATTTTTATTTAGGAATAGGAAAATTCGAACTCGGTAGACAGATTTCATCACCATGCTAGCTGCTTCCGAAAAAAATTTAAGCTTATAATCAATAACGGGAAAATGGCAATGAGAAGGTAGGTTAGCTTCTAAGAGCATTCTCAAGGGATTCTTTAGGTAAAAGAATATATTTTTTATAATAAAGAGCATTTTTTAAAATAACTAGTAAAATTTAAAAATGCTCTCCAACAAACTCTCTATTAGCTCTTTATTTTTATTTTTTCTATAAATATTTATTGTTTTACTTGTTTTACTTGTAGCTTCTCTCTGTTATATAAGTTAGTTACTTTTTAAATATTATAATAGTGGCATAGGAGAATGTATTACATTAATTAAATAAATATAATATTGAAATAAAAAGTAGTTTTGGCTTTTTACATTTGGAGAGTTAAACTAATTTTTTATATTAAAAAGTCAAAATAAAAAGTTCACTGAAATTCTTTCTTAAATGTTGTCTGTTTAAAATAAAAAAAATACCACATTTAAAAATTTTCTTAGAAATGCTCTAATCATGCTTGGCTCCGAACTTATCCAAAGTTAAAGAAACTGTTCAACTTGCACCTTACAGATAAAAATAACCTGTAAAGTCCATATGTCTTAAACGAGGCCAAGCTGGTTCTTCACAAGTTTTCTAACAGAATAATCACACAAATAAATGCACGCACATATATATATATATATATATTATTTTCTCATTCAAAGTATTCGAACCATTTTTGTCTAGAGGCCTTGGATTACATGTAAATGGATGCCTTCTACATGTAATCCTGATTACATGTAATTTGAAATCTAGCAAATAAATTTTGTTCAGAATTTTTTAAATGAGAGAAACACTAACGTATGTATATATGTACAATTTTACTATAAAATGTATGCATGTCAAAATTATATGTAATCTATTATATTTGACACCTAGTTAGCTAAGTTACGAATAATACATATACATATACATATATATATATATATATGCATACTTGTGAAAAAGGGAAAAAAAAAAAACACGTATTTTCCATATCGATTTCAATATAAAAATAATTGTATAGACTTGTTTAGATTATTCTTTTACTCTTCTAATTGTTTACCATTTTCTTTATTTTTTTAATATATTAAACTATTACTCTCTTACTAATAATTCATTTTTATCATGTATATTAAAAATAATTAATTTTAATATACATTTAATATTTGTTGTTTTAGTAAATTACAAATGTAAATATTGAATTCATAAACTTCATGTTTATAACATTTTTTGGTTGCATTTTTCTTCGTTGTTTTAAATAAATGAAACAATTTAATTCATGTATATACCTTTACACCGTATATAAAATTTTGTTATCCCTTATTTAACTAACTATGAATTTTATATATAATTATATAGCAGATTATATGTAATGGCATGCACATGTTTAATACCCTAATCGTTTATGTGTTTTGTAGCAAAATTTTATATATATAATATATATTATCATTTTTTTAATAAAATAAATTATCACGTTTGAGCCAATGTTATTTTAACAATTACTAGTTTAAGAAATTTATTGATTTTCTTATTTTTCGCATAAAATGATAATTTATTGATTTAGTAAAGAGAACAAACAAAATTATTAGTAAGCAACCTAAGGAGTGCTGAAGGAATCATATTAGTTTTATTGATAGTTTATTATATCTGTTAATATTGTTAATTATCTTACACAGCAACGTCTTTAAAAATAGAAACTAGTTTTTTCTCTTACATTTTTTTTCAATTTTTTTAATCATTATTTATAACAATTTCCTCTCACCTTGATATCTCAAACCTAAAACTAAGCCACGTATTAACTCTGCAGTTACATTTATGAAAAAAGAAAAGAAAACTAAAATACGATGCATTGAGTCAAATTTTTTATCAAATAAAAAATGTGTACTGATATAAGTTTCAAGCAAGTAAGAGTCAAAAGAGGTCAATTTATAACCAAAAACACAATGAAATGACATATACCAACGGGGCATAATTTAATTCTGGACAAATTAATATCCTGCAAATACAATTTGCCAACTTGGACTGATACTCTTAACACCTTGACCTAATAAGAAAATAAAAAGAAACAAAAAGAAAAAAAGAAAGTTTAATTGCACCTTTCAATTTTTAAAAATATCGATTTATGTTTTTAAATTTTCAATTTATTACATATTAATCTTTTTTAATTTGATAAATGGATAGATAATAGCTCTGTTCATATGGGTTTCAAATCAACATCCCTCAATACAAGTACGAAAAATAAAACCCATCCTTCAATTCCATCCACCCGAATAAAATCATTACACATTTATTTGTCAAATTAAAAATTAAACTAACTTGCAATAAATTGAGTACATAAATTACTACTTTTAGAAGTTAAACGTTTAAATCATAACTTTGAAATTTTAAAATATCAAACCACAATTAAATATTACAAATAAATAAATGTTGGTCCACACTTTGGCTGACTAAGAACCTAAATGAATCTTGGGGCCGGGCAATTTAAAGAAACCCTGTTCTAACCAAACGATGTGCACCATCACAAGTGTTGATGGCCTTTGACTATTAGGATTAGGCCCCGATCAAAGCAGCGTGCCGACTAGAATAATGCAAATTCAGCTTATTTGTGATGGCCTTTGACTATTAGGATTAGGCCCCGATCAAAGCAGCGTGCCAACTAGAATAATGCAAATTCAGCTTACTCCTCCTACGATATATTAGTAGGAAATATGTGCTACATATATGACTTGGAAATATATTTCTACAATTAATATCTCTATCCGAAAATGAATTTCCCCAAAAATTAAATAATAAAAAGAAGAAGAAGAAGAAGAAGTTTTCATTAAAAAAACCTTACTTCAACAGCTAGGGATGGGAAAGGAGCAATACATACACACAGGCTGAAGTCTTGCAAGCTACCCTATCACAGTGACTTTAATTACATTTAATATGTCTATAAGCGTACATACATATTTTTCAACCAAGCAATGTCAAATTTTTTATATTGCTTGGCTAACGCTCAATTCTATATAATTTATAAAACATTTCATGAGAATTATATGTAATTAGATGAGAATTATTTTTTTTAAACTATTTCCCAATTTATAATGAAAGATATAGTAATATGAAAAGTATTAAATATCATTTTGTTTATTAGGTTTAAATCTGAAATCATTAATTTAAATGTAACATACATGACTTGTCACATGACCATTACAAACTGAGTAGTTGTTAGGACAAAAAAAAAAAATATATATATATATATATACATATATTTGTAAATACATATAAATATATAAGAATTTTGTAAATGCAAATTCTAGATTAATTGAGTAGGTGCTTCATATTCATGACTGCCATTTCCTCTTTTAGCTTCATATATCTTCTACAAAATATATGCATAATCATGTGCTAAGTTTTGAACAGTTAAATAGATATAAAGCATATAGCAACAAATAACCTTCTTTTTGCTTAATAACTGTGAATAGAGAGAGAAAGGTAGGAAGATAAAAGAAACATATTTTCTTATAAATGTCAATGTTGTTTTCAATTTTTTGTCAAAAAAGGAAAAAAAAAAAAAAAAAAAAAAGGAAGGAAAAAAAAAAAAAAGAAATTGTTGTTTTGAAATTAATGAGAGTTAGCTCTTTCAAACTCGCCTTTCGTTGAGGTAACAATTTCTATCATTTGAAATGTTGATTTGATAACTGTATATGCAAAGCTTGAAACTAGCAAGAAAAAATACAAGAATAAAAAATAAGAACAACAACATTAAAGAAGACTCTAATATTACGAAACATTTTCATGTTGCTTTTACGGAAACTTCTATCCATCTAGGCGTGTAAGAAATTTTGTTAAAGTCAATCAAACTACCAATCTGATTTCTTTTAGATTTGAAGATCTTTTTTCTTTTTTTCTTTTTTTTTTTTTTTAACAAGAAGAAAGAAAAAAAAAAAAAAAAAAAGAAGGAAAAATTGGGAGATTTCTATTTGTTTGGAAAGATAAAAACCTATGAATAACCTGTAACATAATAAAATACAGATAGAGAAAAAACACAAATACATCTTCATTTTTTCATATTCATTTATAGATGAAGCAGTTAACTGATCACATCATCAACATAGTTCGAATTCCAAAGAAATAAACGAAGAAACTTATAGACAAAGCATCACAATTACATTCAAATTACTGGTAATTATTAAGAAAAAGGAAAAGGCAGCTCTGTTAGCTAGGCTGACCTGATGAATTTCGCAAGCATTTAAACCTCATAAAACAAATTTATTTTCACTAATTTAGGTTTTGCAAATTTTTGTCCAGCTTTTAGGCACCACCAATATTGCTAACACAACAAATCTCCAACTCTGATTCTTTATGATAGGAAGTAGTGGATTTACAATTAGGCCGTCCATGTAGGGATACCTTTAGTACATTTAAACCAAATGCAAAAGTCTTCTAAAATTTCTTTCACTACAAGTCATGAAACATATTTTCTTCCCACATGGTAACTTGTGTTTTAGAAGTCTACTTTTATAAGGCTACAAATCTATCGTATATAGGCCTGCTTCTTCTTCTTCATTTATTTTTTTTAATTTTTTTAATTTTTTTTTTTTATTTCAAATGGTTAACATTACAGAATAATATTTCCAATAAACTTGCTGGAATGGTGACCAGATCATTAACAAAACTAGATAAGGACTATACCAAACATGATTCTTTTTTCGCATTAGTAAAGCAAAGATCTCAATTTCACATACAATGTTCAAAAAATTGTGCATTGAAGCAGAAATAGGTCATAGGATGTAGTACTTACTTCGAAGGAAAGTCTTTGCATTCTTCTTTATTTCTCTCTAAGTAAATCGTGAACATTCTCACACTACGTCAAAAAATTCTCATATTGTCAGTATAAGTTCCAACACCACCACTGCTCCCCTCAATAGCTGCTATCTTGTTTTCTAATTCATGCCTCAATTCTCAGTGGAAATATTTTAGTACCAAATAAATGGAGTCTAACATTACAATATGAAGCCAAGGCAGCTCATAGAGATGCATTTGGGGGTTATCACAGACCAATGTGTATACTATAAGATTTATAGCCTTAAGATGTGTCAACATCCGTGTATGCATTGGAAACCTCTTCAGTCTCCATTTCTGCATTATCTATAGGTAAACTATCCTCCAAACAACCTAAATCTTCCTCTTGCTCAAGTTGCAAAGATACACTCTCATTCTCAGAATCACTCTCGAGCAAATCATTATCTTCCATGTCTGACATGTCAGTGAAAGTTTCAATCTTCTTCTTCTTTCCTCTGTAACCTATAAGGCTCTGGACCTTTTCCTTCCACAGAACCAAAGGTCCTTTCTTAATCAGTTCCGAACCTTCATATGCTTCTGTCAAGAAGACACTAAACCTCTTCCCTCTCTCTGAGACATAAAAAATTCCAATATGCTTCAAAAGAAGTCTCATAAGCTTTTGAGGCATCACAAGTTCCCTCCGAAAGTGAGTGAGATGGTCAGTGACCAATCTCTTCTCAATGGTAAAGCTAAGCAGTTCATGCATTACAGCTACTGCCCTCTTGTCGAATTCTAGTGAGCCAGCTTTCAGTCCTCTGGCATCTGCATAAGGAGATAAATAACACCTTTTCTGAAAGTGCTCAATTTTTCCTCCATATCTATATACTTTCTTATAATAGGGAGGAAACTTCAAAGGAAAAGGAAGAGAAAGCAATCCTGGGGTATGAGCAACGGATTCAGTAATCCCCATTGTTTTCTTCTCTAACTCTGTTATAGCCCAAGCAGGATTCCAATTAACAAGTTTCAAATACTCAGCCTCATCCTCATTTTTCGCCACCTTAAAGTGTTGGGGATACTTGTGAACCCAACTAGTACGAAAATCAACCGGCAGGCCAAAATCTCTCCTAAAATGGGCAATCTTATCCAAAGGAAGCATTTTATCAACCGACATCATTAAAAACCGGGTAACATATTCAGCAGCATTATTCTCGTTCCCCTCAAGAATCCTCTCCTCTTCTTCCACCAGGTCCTCAGCTAGCTTTGTCATCCCACACCATAAAACCCCCCTATGATCCTTATACAACTCGAACAATTTAGGTGATTTCCTAATGAAATCAGAGACCTTATGGGGTTTAGGGAGGTTTATCTGCCTCCGGTACTGTTCCAGTGACCTTACTGGAATTATCATTTCTGGCTCTTTCTTCAGAATTTCCATCAAGAAGAGTACCTTGGAGGCTATCTTCCACTTCTCTGTTACAATTTCAAGATCATGAACCCTCTTCATCTTGCTCCTGTCCTGTACCCGTTTACTTGTGGTCATGAGTCGGTTCTGAATCAGCCACCACCAACCAGGCGAAGCTTCCCTCGACCAGTTTCTTCTCACAAACATGTTAGCAGACATGTTAACTCAAAATGGGTAATGCCCATTAGCATTCAGAGACAACTATTTCAATTGGGATACCGATTCCATACCGAATGTAAAAACCCGACCTCATTTTTCCAAGCTATCAAGTGAAAAAAGGGCCAAAAGATAACACAAATGACATGAAAACATTGGGTAGAGAACAAGCAGCTCAGTAAACAGTTGAATACCTATTTCAGCGGCAGTGGAAACGTCTCTTACAGATGTTTGTGAAAATGCCACAGTGAAAATGCAGTCTGTGCATGGCAAGTGTTGCTCCTAGAGGGAAGCAAAGACCACATGAGCAAAGCTTTTTATGGGTATGTTGTTATAGAAGGTGACGGAGAATGTAAACCCCCATCAACCATGTTTTCCGGCGATCACTCAGACACTCGCTGCTCAAACTTGGAAGTGTAGTAAACGTTGCTGGCTTTCTGTTCATGGTTTCGTGCGTTATTCTAGTATGAACCATTTGTGGACAATTTGGGCCTTACATTTTAGGCCCGGCCCGTTCTTGTAATGGGTTACTCTGTTGCCAGGCCCGGACAGTATTAATAGATGCTTGATACAAACTCAAATTTTTTAGAACTCAAACGGTTACTACCAAATGTTGTCAAAAAGATTAAAAAAAATAATAATAATAAAAATAATTACTGAATAATTCCAAAAACAGTTTCAGTATTGCTGCATAGATGCCAATTTTATTTTTATTTTTTTGACCAAAGGATGTGGTGTAAAATTAGCGACTGACAAAAAATTATATCCAAAATTCATGGAAAATAAATGTAATAATATTTCCCTGCATTATTTAGTAAACCGAATTCGGTGATCGTTAGCATTTTTGAAAAGAGATTCTTTCGCTATATTTTAATTTCAAATTTCAGATTTTTATTTGAAAACTATAATCAGTCACGGGCACATAATTAAAGGTTGACACTTAACTTGACAGAAGTTTTATCAGCAAGAAAAAGTTTACCGACTGACGAAGGATGTTGTTTTCAGCAGCAACAATAATAATCATAAGAACAAATAAATTATATTATTATTATTACTATTATTATGTATGATCCATCAATAAAAAAATACATGAGAATCCATTTAAAATTTGAAAAAAAAAAGGAAAGAAAAGAAGAAGAAGAGGAGGTTAACAGTTGCTGACTAAGCACACTTCCAGACTTCAGAAAAAAATGGGATATTATTATTAAGAGATCTCTAAATTATATTACTAGTAAAAGTTAGATTCTCAAACCTTTTTTTTCGACAAATTGATTTTGAACTTGTAAATTTATTTTTCCACTTTCCTTCCAAAATTCTATTAATGTAAGAGACCAAAGAGGTGTATTCAATTTAGAATTTGAAGAATTTTTAGCAGTTTAAAGAAATTCGATTTAGATTTTTAAAAAGTTCATATAAGTTTAATGATATTTAATTCAGATTTAATAAATTTTATAAAAATCTATTAAAATTCGAATGTATTTAATTAAGACTTTGTAAATTTTTTTAAAATCTATAGGCATTCAAAAAGTTATTGATTTTAAAAAATAATGAATTTTAATGAATTTGAATTGATTTTAATGAATTTGAAAGGATTTTCAAAATAAAATTATAAAAAAAATTATCAATATGAAATCCAGTCTTTACCTTAAAGATTTTATTGGATTCTCATAAATTTTTTATAGAATCTATGAAATTCCATAACAATTTATCAAATTCTTTAAATTTTATAACTCATTTTAAATCCATCAAACTTTAAATTGAATACATTCAAAGTAAAATTTTTTATATAGTATAGAGACCATATATGCAATAAATATTAAAAATAATAATAATAATTATTATTTTTATCAATAATTATTTTAAAATCTAAAAATTATATTTTTTATAGAAAGCCTTTTTTTTATATATATATAAACTGGGATATAGAAAATTATATTTAAAAATTGAATTGAGTATTAAATGTTTGAAATTTATCAAGAGAATATAAAATAAAAATTCAATTTAAAAATGTTTGTAAATCATTCCCATATATTAAAAAATCTATTTATAATAAATAAATGGAGGACGTAACTGAAATGTTCTTAAATGACACTGGATTTTCAAAATGAAATTATTAATAAATAATTTTTATATAATTTAAAATTTTTATTTTTTAAAAAATATTTCAAAGGATAAAGTACTTTTTTAATTTTATTTTCATGATTTTCTATAAAAAAAAATAATTTTTTGAAGATTTTTAAATAATTATTAATAAAAATATTTATTTTATTGAAAAATATATTTAAAAGCATAATGTAAGTATTTTTTTAGTGTTTATTGTGCATGTAATCTCTAAATTATACAAAAGTTTAACTTTAATCTTATATGATGATGAAATTTTAAATAAAAATTAATTAAAGATTAATGACGAAACAAATTAACAAATTCAAAAATCAATTTATTAAAAAATAATTTTAAATTTTAAATATTATATAGTTTAGAAATATCTAGTGATAATATTTCTAAAGAAAGAAGAAAAAGAAAACGAAAAAAAAAAAAAAAAAGCGCACGTCCAAACTCCAGTCAACTTGAACAAGTGTTTAGCAAGTAATGGTGCTTTTGACAAAATAATTCACAAATTTCATTAAATCACTTCCATCTTTATTTATTTATTTTTTTTGATTGCTAAACATGGCTTCTTTATTTCAATAGCTGATAGACCGATAGCGCTTTTTTCATGTAAAAGTTTGACAAAAGAAAAAAAAAAATCAAAAGTATTAAACTGAAACATTAAAAATTTTAAAAAGAAAACATTGGGTTTTCCTTTATATTTACCTCGGCAATAAATTGTCCAGATCTAACTGATTAATGTGATATTATTAAAAAACTAATTAATGCGATAAATTAACAAATACATGTAATTTGTTTTTTTGATAAATTAACAAATACATGTATCGAGTATAATGGGTGTTTTAAATTGAGCGGCAATGTCTTAGAAAATGATGGGTATCGATCAGTTTTCATTATTGTAAATGTTACAAAGTTTCTAGATCTCAATTCCTAACTCAATCATATTATAAATAGATAAAGAAATTAGACTACAAAGCAAAGTGTTTTTTCTTTTTTCTTTTTTCTGTTTTAAGCATTTCTTTTTTGATAAGTGTTACAAAGTTTCTAGATCTCAATTCCTAACTCAATCATATTTTAAATAAATAAAGAAATTAGACTACAAAGCAAAGTGTTTTTTCTTTTTTCTTTTTCAAGCATTTCTTTTTTGCTCGAATTCAAGCAGTTTTTTTTGTTATTCCCCCCCCAAAAAAAAAAAAAAAAAAAAACAGTTTTTTGTTTTAAAGGACGGCCCACTTTTTTGCGGTAAAAAAAAAAAAAAAAGGGATGGCCCACTTGATGTTGATGGTTTGTTTTTAATTTTATAAATGAAAAGCAATGCCACGTATTTATAGTAGTACACTTCGTGTACGCATTAGATTACATGCACGGACGCGATATAATATAAAAGGGGTCATTTCACCCAAAAATAAAAAAAAAAAGTAGTTGACTTTTCCATGCTTTGACCGTCAAAATACAGAACTTATTAATTATAATATTATAAAACCACGTTTTTTTCCTCCTCAAAACACAAAGAAATTACAACACCAATATAATAATAAAACCACGTTAAAATTAAATTAATACTCAAAATGTTTCATGGCCACCGCATTAGTAATATGACAGCTAATTCATAGATTAACGCGCACAATCCACTACCACTTATTTATATAATTTGTCCAATTTTTTTTTTTTAAATACAAAATTATTGTTTACTCAAAATATTTGAATTTGAATCTCTCTACTCTATCCATAATTTTTTTTTTTATTCTTTAAAAAATACCTTTATATATTTATATAGGTAGAAAAACGAATCTAAGACTTTTATTCATAATGAGAAAAAGAATCGCGTCGCCATAAGAGTCCACTCCTCCGACCAGACCCAGCTACGGTTTGAATTTTTCAAACATAATTTATCAACTTGTTTTTTGCCTAATTGTTCCCCCACATAATACTCATTTAACAGTATTATCCTCAATATTGCATTCCCAAGTAAAGCATTGGATTATATTTTAAAAACAAAAAAAAACTGAATTTTTTTATTAAAATAGAAGGCTTTACCTTCTCTGATTGCTGCAATACCTATTAACTCTAAAAAAAATAAAAAATAAAAAATAAAAAAAACTGTTGCTGTAATGCCTTTTATTTTATATAATTATTATTCAAATCTTAATCTTATAACTTTTAAGAAGGAAATACAAATATCTTGTTTGTTTTACTTCAAAAGGACGTTCACTGAATGAGTCGACGGGTTTGGTCCGATCCGTTTGGAA
Source organism: Ziziphus jujuba (assembly GCF_031755915.1). Taxonomy (NCBI): domain Eukaryota; kingdom Viridiplantae; phylum Streptophyta; class Magnoliopsida; order Rosales; family Rhamnaceae; genus Ziziphus; species Ziziphus jujuba. Next base: position 6,679,140 of record NC_083383.1, on the reverse strand, counting down.
TTATTATTATTATTTTTAAAAAAATGAGAAAAAGGAAGAAGTTAATATAGCGACAACTAATTTTAATATATTCGTTTTGTTTATTTAATTTTGAGAATGTGTTAGTAAGAAATGCATGCCTAATATATTACGGAACCATTCGAATTGTTGCACATGGATTAATTAATATGGGAGCCTGACCTTTTGTTTGGAGTCAAATTAAACTCGCTAACACTACCACTACTACAAATTTTCGAGTTCTCAGATGGGTTTTCTTTTACGAAGTATAATAGACTAGCTTTTTTTTCTCTTTTTGAAAAAGTAATAAAATAACATATATATATATATATATAATAATTATAAATATTGTGATTTTTATAAATTCAAAATATAATATAAAAAAGTTAAACTCAAATGATCCATTTTTCTAATTGATTTGAACTGTTTTATAATTTTATAAAATTAAAATATTCTAATTTGATCAAAATTGTATATATATTTATTAATTTTTTGAATGATAAAAACAAGAGTTTGAATAACCGCAGTTTGTTAACTTAATGAATAAAATCTGATACAGTATTAGGATTTAGTTTTTAAAATGACCACACTTGAGGCCATATGAAAAAGACATTTTTCCTCAAGATTAAAATCTAAACCAAGTTCCCTTAATTTAAGGAAATATAAAGACAATTTTCCCATCTTTCTCTTTTCCATTTCTCCCCATGAAAGTTGAAAAAAATGGAGAAAATTAAAAGGAAAAACTGAAAATAAGAGGCAAAAAAAAAAAAAAAAAGAAAAAAGATCTCTATGTTTTTGTCAACAACAAAACAAAAGAAAAAAATTGTCAAGGAAGTTTATTTTTTTCCCCTTCTACATTTCATCATCTAACTCCAAACAGAGCCTTAATTTTTCATACGGATATCTTTCTGGAAGTTTAAATTGATAATTATTGAATAAAAATAAGAAAAAAGAAATTCAGACGGGTATTAGGCAAAACTAATAGGGTCCGGTGAAGAAAAAGAAAATCTTCCTTAGAAGCTTTGCCATTTAACCGTAGCGTGCTCGACTCTATGTGGAAAAAGGTGAAAGTGATACTATGGTGGATATTTTCTCTTTCCCTTCTTTTATTCTTCTAACCTCTGCAACTTTTTCGGGGCTTTTTTTCATTGACATAAAAGGGTACAGAATTTTGGTTGGCTTTTCAAATTTTTTTAGAAAGGTTATCACAGCATGACTTTATAGCCGGTCATTTATACATAAAATCTTGATACTATATTACATTTACATTGTGATGGTGACTTTGGAGTATTAGTATATTAAATATGTTAAACATTATTTCTATGTGAATTAATTAAAAGATGAATGAGTGTCTTTACTAGAGTGTAAGTCATGAGTGCCTTCAGAGCAACAAAAAAAAAAAAGGTCATGAGTGTCTTTACCAGAGTGTAAATCATACATAGATTTAAATAATATTAATACAGTTGATGATAAATAGCAGAGCAACTTAAACAATTAAAAAGAAAAAAGAAAAGAAAAAGAAGATCAGCACCGGAGCTTCCATTGGCTAATTAAGGGCGTGCAAATATGTGGTGGAGTCCTATTGCTCATTTTGTTGACTCTGATTCCACTGTGTTTCATAGCATACAAAGAGTTTCATCACATCAATTTTATCTTCTTTTTGTTTTTTTTGGCACAGACTGACGCGCATTATCCCTTTGTCAATTTCTTCTTTTTCTTCTTCTTCTTCTTCATTTTTTGTTTTTTGTTTTTTTTTTTTTTTTGGGGGTAATATATGTAAATTTCCATACCATCGTTATTATCATCTACCTGACTTACTTCAAATTTTTCTTCAACATTGTTTTGTGCTCATAATATATGTTAAAATAATTTATTTTATTCATAAAAAGTAAAAAAAAAAAAAAAAATTTCTTGTGGTATTTAAAAACAAGTTATCAGGGTTTTGATTGTTTATATGAAACCTTTTATGCCAAAAAATAGTAGCTTTGTTTGTCATAGGATGTTATTGGTATCCAAACATAGCTTATGTAGGTAGTGTATTTTAGCCGCATGGCATGTGGCAGAAAGCCCTTTGTTTATAGGGAAATTTGGCCTAATGCCCTCTTTAGAAGGATCATAACGATATATATACCCTTGCATTGGTAAACTTTTTTGTTTTACTCTTTAACATCTATTACACCCTTAAAAAAATTTTAAAAGACCTGGATATCCTTTATTTTAGATCTAATACAAGGTTACCTTCTCGCTTGTGGTTAGTTCTTTTTTGCTGCTTTAGAAATACTTGAATGGTGGATCGGAAGAATCTGGGTCTTTAGCAAATGGGGGTTTTGTTTCGATTCTACTAGGATTTATGAGTGTTTTTAAGTTTTTGATGTTGCTCACCAAGGTTTCTTTTGAAAAATCTGCATTGAGGAGGTCGGAGAAGCAATTGAATGTTCTCTTTGGGGCTTTGGGAGCCATAGCTGGGAATATGGTTTGCTTCCTAATTAGTCCTTTGGTTTTGGATTTCAATTTTGATCCACTTGATGGTTTTGGTAGATCTTCAATTGCTGTTTTAATGGGTTGCTTAGTTGGTTTTCTATTTATGCTTGGAACGAAGAGTTTATCTTTTTACAGGTAAAAAACAAAAATAAAGATTGCATAAAAAACTCAGAAGATGTAAAAGTATTGTAGTTCGAATATGATTATTGTAAAGCTGCCTCATCTTTTTAGAGAAAGCAAAAAAAAAAAAAAAAAAAAAAACTCAAAAGATGTACAAATATTGCAGTTCGAATATGATTACTACGTAAATCACAAGGACACTATTCACTCTATACATATGTGAAACAACACAATTTGAACAGAATCATCCTATGTGGCCAGACTAGATTCATTTAACATCAAAACCAGATGCTTGTACAAGATCCGACAACTCTTGTTCACCGCTCAAAACTTGCAAGAAACACCCATCTTTGATGAGAAATGGATGAATTTCAAAGGGCGAGAAAATAACATGTCGGGAGGGGAGAAACTTCAATGGCAATTTCATCTTCTCCAAATTGAGTAATCAGTAAAATCCAATGAATGAATTTTAACGCTTTCTCACCTGCCCGTTTATCACCCATGTTGGGAAACCTTCAATTCCAGCATCTGTGCATGCCTTTAAAATTTTGGTTCCTTTCTTATAACCATCAAGGAAGCATTCAACATAATTCAACTGTTTTGCTGCCTCACTTCCAAACATCTGCATTCAGTGTCACCACGCAAATACCATAATGTAGCAAGTAATTCATTTTTTGAAAACAAAATGCACAAGAGATGATCAATGTGAATACAATTACCAATTTTTCAATTGTATTAACCTCATTGTTCAAATCATCTTCTAAAACAAAAGTTACAGAGTGTAAAGTTACCTGTTTTTGTTCTAGGTAGTGTGAATACCAGAAAGCCCCATACATTTTAGCACCAATTGATTGCAGATGCTTTGCAAGAGAAAGAGCAAAAGGACTTGATGGTGATGTTATCGCAGTTGTAAAATATGGCAGTTCAATTTCAACCAGGCTGACCAAGAAATGAAACAAGGGAAATAAGTCACTGAAAATGTCTTATACATTATAACCATATTTAAAATTATAATTTTAAATATTAATGATAGCATAACAATCACCAATTTTCTCTAATCTGTCAGCATTCTTGTACAGTTTATATTTCTATTATCTATGCTGTTTTATTTCAATTGAAATTTATAAAATTCTTTAAAATAAAAAAATTGGGTTCTTGACACCTTAGGATTAGGGAAAACAGGAAAAGCAATGTTAAGAGTGGACAGAGTTGAATAGCCTGCCATTATGCTAGCTTCAAGTCACACCCTGATGAATAAAGTAACTAAACCCCTACATTGCAGATTCAAATAGAAAAAAAATCACTGAGCAGAGAGAGAGAGTAATTACCTTGAGGGCATAGGTTGTGAAGAGCTATATGATGAATTGAGAGCAAGAACCACCAAACTAGCTATAAACAGCTGTAAACCCACCACTTTCTGTATATGTTGCAACCCAAAATCCTATAATACAAACATCAAATGAGTACATAGTTATTTTTACTACGACATAAACGCTTTGTTCTGTAAGTTTTTGGTAAATACAAATATAAGAAAACATGAATACACTGAACAAATAGTTTACCTTTTGAGTGATGAAAAATAAGTTGAATGATAGGAGAGCAGATAATAGACAGTAAGAGCATGATGCTCCTGTAAATTTAGTGCTTAAAATGTATAGGAAATACACACTTGAAGCAGCCACGGAGGTCGTAGTTCATACACTACTCCAGATAATAGGGTTGTATGTAATAGTTATATCCTACATATTCTTTTCTGTTTTTGTAATTTTCGTGTCTCTTCATAAGGAAATTTTAAGTAATCAACTTGGAGCTGTGCCTTTTTTATGAATGTTTTCTTGTTACTTTTTCTACCTTTTATGTAAAGCCCTTCACATGGTGCTGACTTAAACATTCAGGATCTGTTTTGTTGTTACAGCCTGCATTCATGTATATGAAGACGAAAGGGTTCAAATACTAACTCATCTCCATGTCATGGTCTGTTGTCCTTATCGTCTTTAACTTATTCTTAAGTGGTCCAAAGGGTGACTGATAGTGAATTTGGCCACTCCTCTATGTGTACCTATCTCCATCCCTCCCATACTTGTTCAATGGGTTAAGCATACGGAAAAATTACCGTAGGTTTCATCGATAATTACTGAAACCCCTATGGTAATCATATTTTATCAATTTTTTGGCCCCCACGAGTCCCCTAATGTGTATTAAATGCAACAACATGCAAAATATGCATTCTTCAATGATCCTAAAGAGAAAAAACCCCAGAAGTTCTGAAAAAGTTCTCAAATTGGCATAAAAATTTTATTACCGTAGGACCTTTGGTAATTACCGATGAAACCTATGGTAATCAATTTGTAGTTGCTGAAAAAATTACCATAGGTTTCATCGGTAATTACCGAAACCCCTATGGTAATCAAATTTTATCAATTTTTTGGCCCCCACAAGTCCTCTAATGTGTGTTATATGCAATAACATGCAAAATATACATTCTTCAATGATCCTAAAGAGAAAAAACCCCAAAAGTTCTGAAAAAGTTCTCAAATTGGCACAAAAATTTGATTATCGTATGGCCTTTAGTAATTATCGATGAAACCTAGAGTAATCAATTTGTAGTTGCTGGAAAAATTACCGTAGGTTTCATTGGTAATTATCGAAACCCCTATAACAATCACATTTTAACAATTTTTTGGCCCCCACAAGTCCTCTAATGTGTGTTAAATGCAACAACATGCAAAATATACATTCTTCAATGATCCTAAAGAGAAAAAACCCCAAAAGTTCTGAAAAAATTATCAAATTGGCATAAAAATTTGATTATCATAGGACCTTCAGTAATTACCAATGAAACCTACAGTAATCAATTTGTAGTTGCTGGAAAAATTATCTTAGGTTTCATCAGTAATTACTAAAACCACTATGGTAATCACATTTTACTAATTTTTTGGCCCCCACAAGTCCCCTAATGTGTGTTAAATGCAACAACATGCAAAATATATATTCTTCAATGATCCTAAAGAGAAAAAATCCCAAAAGTTATGAAAAAGTTTTCAAATTGGCACAAAAATTTTATTACAGTTGGGCCTTCGGTAATTACCGATGAAACCTATAGTAATCAATTTGTAGTTGCTGGAAATATTACCGTAGGTTTCATCGGTAATTACTGAAACCCCTATGGTAATCACATTTTACCAATTTTTTGGCCCTCACCAGTCCCCTAATGTGTGTTAAATGTAACAACATGTAAAATATGCATTCTTCAATGATTCTAAAGAGAAAAAACCCCAAATGTTCTGAAAAAGTTCTCAAATTGGCACAAAAATTTGATTACCGTAGGGCCTTCGGTAATTACCGATGAAACCTACTAGTAATCAATTTGTCCTTACTTGAAAAATTACCGTAGGTTACATCGGTAATTACTGAAAGCTTTATGGTAATCATATTTTACCCATTTTTTGACCCACACAAGTCCCCTAATATGTGTTAAATGCAACACCATGCACAATATACATTCTTCAATGATCCTAAAGAAAAAAAACCCTAAAAATGGTCAAATTGAAATTATTGATGGGGTTTCGGTAATTACCGATGGAACTGTCGGTAATTTTTCCAGCAAACATTGGGACTCCTAATATGGATTATCAATGACCCGTCGGTAATCAACTTTGGGTGAAATTTTCTAAGTTTTTCCAAACTTTTTGTGGATTGTATTGTTGAGAATCATTAATAAATCTATATTTTGCATGTTCTTAGTGGAAACACACATTATCGAAAATGTCGAATTGAATTGTGATGATTTGCTTTGAAAATACATGACAAATTGAAATTACCGATAATGTATCGGTAATTACCAATCTAACCATCGGCTTTGGTAATTACCGATGCACCATCAGTAATCAACTTTATTTGAAATTTTTCCACTTTTTCTAGTTTTTTTGTAGATCTTTTTGTTGAAGATCATTAATAAAGTTAGATTTAGTATGTTATTGGTAGAAACATACATCATCGAAGTTGTCGGATGGACAATTGTAAATTATCGATGGTGCATCAGTAATTACTGAAGGAAACTGTCAGTAATTTTTTCAGCAAGCACATAGGCTCATACGTAATAGTTCTTGCCATACTATTATTTATTTATTTTATTTTTTTGTTGGCAGCAAACCATCAAATATACCATATATATTGAAAAGGCTAAAATATAAATATAAATATTTAGACAAACATATGTATATAGGATATAAATATAAATACTACCAACAACACAGTGGCCAAAAAAATATTTAATGATAACATACTCATTGATTCCAAATTAAGAGAAGCATGACAAAAACACTTTGGAAACATTAACAAATTTTGAATATAATTTTATATCATACAAGATAGATGTAGTATGCAAATTGAAAAAATTACAAATTGTTTGTGAACTAATCTCGAGATAAAAAAATGACTTGCAAACAGGTAGTGGATAAAGAAATAAGCTGCCTGAAGAACACCATGTGCAGCTAGCCAGCTCAGAGAGAAGGACTGAAGTAACTTGGCAACACATCTAGACATCCAGGTTACATTACCAAGATTTGTCAGTTGCCTGGCCATGCCCACTCTAGAACAACAAACCAAGCCAAGGTATCCCATGCTAATATCTCACTTAAGCAATCATCCCAATCAAGGACTCCTAACAAAAGGATTATAGATAAACCAATCATTGCAACTACAACTCTTGCTGCACCAAGAGCTTCTGTACAAGCATACAAAAAATACATGGTAAATCAGAAATATAAGAAAAATGGATGTATATTCTCAACAAATAGCATACATATTATGTATGACATAATAAAAATTGTGCAAATACATTATCGAGTACAAGTAGTTGACTTCCATTCAATTTATGGTCATTTTAGCAGGCATGATATGGTGGAACCTAGTACAGAAGATAATGGAAATTTCAGTTGCAAATTTTACAATGCAGAGAATTTTTGATAGCTAAAGAGAGAATACTCTAGAAATTTGGGTGCTTTAGTTGAATAAGAGATAAGTGATGCCCATATATCAATCTTCATAAACACTAAGATCCTGGAAACAAAACATCCTGGAAATGAAAATCCTTATACAGAATAATTTTAGAATTTGGTGGGAACTAAATTGTCTTTCCCATCCAATGGAAATTATTTCTATTGACTTGTTACTAATGAACCACTATTGCTCTCATGGTTCCATGGACTACTATTGATTTGTGCAGAAGGACTCTACCTGATGATTTCAACATGCTCAATTGCACCACAATAAGTGAAAAAATCATAAACATCCTTTTCTGTTGCTTTTGGAGATTAGCTTGTAACTTCTACGGATAACCACCCGGGTACATTTCTTTTTAAGACTTACAAAAAGTGGAATTGAATGAACCAGAGAAAAGGGATTTAAAATAACAGGAAACAATACAACCAAAAGCCAGATTATATAATTATATATAGCAAAATGTATCATAAATTTAATGTTAACATTTCATGGTAACAAACAAGGGCATTGTTTAATCCTTTATTTTGAATGAATAAGACCATGTTTTGGAGGAAGAAACAAAAGGGATAAGGGAAATGTCAGAAGCTGATGAAAGATGTTATCATATAATTGGGATGACCTTGCTTTGTGTGACAATGCTCTTGTTAATTCCAGCCAATTCAATGACCACTTGGAAGGCTCATATGTATCATCTTTATTCAAAGTCTTAATAATCAAACCCTCACAACTGTAAATTATGATAAATTAAGATTATAAATAGTGCAATAAATCAATGATAAAGTCTGTGGGAAAAAAATAATAATTATGCACTAAGATGCAACTAGCAGTGAAAACTTAATTACAAATATTCTAGACTAAATGTAATTAAGAGAAACTAATGCAAACAACATAAATTCGTCTGTGGTTCTCATCATTGGTGAAAAGAACTTCTACATAATTAGCATCACTTATGCCATCCAAATGCAAGATTACCATATTTACATAATTAAAATTGTTTCATCTAGTACATCATGTTTGGAATATCCTTTTTGTTTTTTTTTTTTTTCCAATGCTCTAGGCCTCACCACCTGTACTAGGGTAAAAAGAAGAGGTCATTACTATTTGGGTTGTCATCAAGGGGACTAGAATAACTAATTTACTAAAAGCTAAAAAGTGAATACCTTGCATCAACAGCAGCATCAAGAAACTTCTATATTTCATCAATATCATTCAATATTATTGCCATAGCAGACTAAAACTATCCAGCTTCTTCCTCAAAAGACTCATAAAGACATTGCACAAGGCAAAAGATGCACCAGTTAGAATGCATCAAGTTTCACTAATTTTAGAATGCTATACAAACCCAGCAGACTAATACAATCAGCATATAATTAGCAAATAAATATTCAAAAACATGCAATCCATAATGAGAAAATTAAATAAAATAACTTATGCTGGTACGTAGTTCTTGTAATCAATAATTTTTACTACAAATGACCTTTAGCTACGTTAATATTGATACTGAAGTAAAATAAGTGAACTTGTACAATACATTGATTGCCTTACATCTCGTTTCCAGCTGATTTGTCTGCATGGCATGCTTTGGCTAATGTACATTTGGAATAGGAGTTCTAGTAGGTCTATAAAGATTTGGAGTCGCTAGTTATGCACGTATTATATGTTCATGTATGGGATGGGACATATATATATATATATATATATTAGAAGCAGTATAATATATGGATTTAGATATTCATTAACCTTATTTAGATATTCCAGAGCCCCACTCTCTTCAATATCTGTTCAATGCTATATATATATATATATATGACCTTTATAAAAGTGTGTATAATATGTTCTTAAATTCAGAAGATATTTTGTAGTACAAAGAGGTTTGATCAAGAACGACACTGTAGATGATAGTATATACATATATATATATATATATGTAGAACGGAAGATACTGGAGGAGTGATCTGAAATAATTCTACTACATTCTAATCAAAGAGACTTCTATTTACATTTTAAAACATAAAGTTTGAATAATTTATGCACAATTCATGTTTGGTAGAGGCATGAGCATCATGTATGTGTATTTGTGCCTCCATTTATGTAATACAATATATAAGTATGAGATGGAAATGTAAATCCAGCTGACAGGTTGAATTTGTTTTAACACAATAGATAGTTGATTTGAAATACATACATCATCAACAAGCAATCCCTTGACAAAATGGCACCATAGATGTTAGTAATCAAAATTGTCAGTAAAAATTATTTGAACCTCTGGGGAGCAGATGTCAATGTAGCAATCCTACAAATGAGAAATTTTGTAAGCATAGATTCAAGATTCAATCAAAATAAGAAATGACATGCCCATGGAAAAAATATCCATGTCTATCATGCATACCAGGACCTTAACTCTAAAAGACACTTTGGTACATAAAGATATAGTAAAAGGAAGGAAGCAAATAAAAAAGAAATTATATCTTCCAATCACAGCATAGGACCTTCATCTGTCCCAACTCAATACAGCTTCCATTACTGTGTTCTAGTGAACCCAATAATATACCTTATAGGTCCACCAATCAAATAGGATTTAAAGAACAGATGGTGATCTGTAGAACTATTGTTTATTACAAAGTACAGAACCAATCACATAAAAGCAATTAATAAGGCAATCTAGTTGAACAAGCATACCTTAAAATGAACTCATAGGTCTGATCCCCTGGCTTTGCAGGCTTATTAAGATCATAAAAAACAACATTAATAATAAATTTTTCAAAACTAAAACCATGTTTAACTAATCTAACTTCTGTTTAGACACTGAAAAAAATCCCTAATGAAAAGCCTTGTTTTAAACCAAAATTTAATATAATTAACTAAGAAAAATCAATATCTTTTGCTCAAAAATGCGAATTTGATATTCAAAAAATTAACTTCTCTCCTCCCTTTTCTAAGATTTTCTCAGCGGCCAACAAAATTCTATAAATCAACAACGACAATTAAAACAAAAAAAAAGGATAGAAAAATTACTCACAGTTGGTAGGATTAGGCCCTCTTGAATACTTCACCTAAAAATTTATCATAAAACCATATATAGTCAAGAATTCAGAAAACTTGATAAAACTTAACTGCTAAAGTTTTGCATTTTTAAAACAAATTTTTGCTTCTTTTTTTTTTTTTTTTCCTCTCCCTACTCAAAGCAAGAAAAGCAATAAAATTAAGAGAAAAAGATTAAACATAGAGCATAATTGAATCTGACCATGGATGATTCCTCCTGTTGCGGCTTCCAAAATAAACTTCCATTTGGCAAGTCCCTATGACAAAAACCAAGCTAGGGTTCCGACGATAGGATTCTAATTGTATTTTTCCATTTTGAAGATTTTTTAAAAAACCCAGGAAAGACCACACCATTAAAAATAGACCCAAAAGAAGAGGAGAAGGAATGACCAAGGAGTTTGCTGTAGATTTGCTTGCCGATTAGGTATACGTCGATGACGGGACTCCGAGGCTAAAACCGAGAAGGGCATGGCTGGGCTAATTGCTGAACCTAGGATGCTTCCTCCATTCATCTCTCCTCCTAAAGAACTCTACGGTAGCTACTTCATCGTTCTCTCATTTTTCCTTTTCTCATTTCGTTGGGTATTTCACGTATATTTTTCCTTTTGATATTTGAAAAGGATAGTTTAGAAATATTAAAAAATAAAAAAGTAAAACAAAAAATCTTGAAAGAAAAGAAGTATATTTCATTAAAGGCTTTCAAATAGGGTATCGAGCAAAATTTCCCTTGTTTATACGGCATCAACCAACCCCAAAATAGTAACATCGATTTATTCCGGAAAAGGTTCACGAGTGTGACATACGCGCCAAGAATGGGACGTAAGTGGGCGGGTGGAGTGATAACCCAAGTCGTACGTGGATGACAGGGAGAGCTCCAGCGATATGTGGAGTATGGGAGGGGAGAGTGGTCCACAGTAGACGATTAAAAAGTCCCAACGCAAAACAAAATAAAATAAAAATTAGATCATCCCAAAAAGTAAAGCAATTCTACACGTGCTCCAAATGTCCGAATGGTAAATGGGCCAACCGCGTTACTCCAGTCGTACTAGGCCCTTCCACTGCCAAGAATCCGCTTCATCTACGCTCTCCATACACACATTTTAGACCTTCAACATCAAAACCCACCTATCCTCCTCCCTTCTCTCTCTCTCTCTCTCTATATATGCACCAACCACGAGGTGGCTAATCTTTTTATTATCCACTAAGTTGGAACAAAAGAACAAAAAAAAAACCCACATATCTGTGCCTTCAAAACTTTGAAAACTATATTGGTTTCCATCTGCGGTAGATGGTTAAGTCTGCACAGATGATCAACTCCATTGATGTTTCGGAGCAGCAGCAGAGAAGTGAATTATCTTCCAAATACAAAGGGGTGAGAAAACGCAAATGGGGGAAATGGGTGTCAGAAATTCGGCTACCAAACAGTCGTGAGCGTATCTGGTTGGGGTCTTATGACTCGCCTGAGAAAGCAGCTAGGGCTTTCGATGCAGCCCTTTTCTGCTTACGTGGCCGCAATGCCAAGTTTAATTTCCCCGAGACTCCTCCCGAGATCGCCGGCGGTCAGTCCCTTAGTCCTCAGGAGATTCAAGTAGTCGCGGCTAGCTTTGCTAATGATGTTATTGACAAAGTAGAGCAGCCAAAGGACCCGCCGTCTGATTTAGGATATCAAAACGACGCGTCTTCTTCGTCGTTATCTGACGGGTTTGGAGCAGTCCAAGCGGATTGCAGTGACATGGCCATCGATTGGTCATTTTTGGGGTTGTTGGACTCCAATCACAACGTGTATGATTTTGACCATTTCTCTGGTGGATTGCATTGCTGTGGTGAATTATCTCATCCTCTTCCACTGCTTGGTCCTGCTTCTCATGATACCTGCTATGATAGATGTGAAGAAAATGGCGACGAAGCGTTTTCTCAGCATTCATTTCTTTGGAACTTTTAACTGCAGCCCAGCTAAAATCATCAGCGCTTTTCGGCTTATTTTTAACTGCCTTGGTTACTGAAAAAAAATATATATATATATATCTATATATATATATATCTATATATATATATATATATATTTTCACCACAAAATATTATTCATCCTTCTTCTGCTCCCAGCTCCTAGCTAGCTAGACCAGAAAACTATAGCTCCATTACTTTCTTTTCTTTTCTTTTCTTAAGTGGTGGGCCTCTAGTTTTTCTATGGAACTTTTTTTTTTTCCCCTCCACTCTTACCATATAAGAAAAAGAAATGTCGTTTTAACTGTATATTTTGCACACTATAATACTTTTTATATAATCATTTTACCACTACTATTCCCTAGGTTAGGTAAGTGGTGCATGTCTATATCTTATGTAAAATTCTATGGTGCAGTTTTTTTTTTCTTTTTTTTTTTTTATGTTTTGGTATGGTGCAAGTCTATATCTTATGTAAAATTACCTTCATGTGGCTTAATTAATATAAAATAAAAAATAAAAGTCTAATTAAATAGTTCTCAACCTTATATTTCATTCAAATATTAATTGGTATTTGTTGTGCTGTTGATTGATTAAGTAGTCGATTTTGGTAAAAGTAATGTTGAATATCTGAGGGGCTATATTCCGATGCTGACATTGACAGAGCCTAAATGTAGGAATCATGTGATAAACAAGGATTGAGTAGTAGGAGTATAAGATTCCCTATTACCATCATCATTATAAAGAAAAAGGCTTTTCACCATGTGACTATAAATTCACTTATATAGTTGCCCTTGCTTTTTTACCACTAAATAAAGACCTCTATTTAGTAGCAATCCTATTGTTTCATTGTGTGTGTGTGCGATGCCCCTTTTTTTTTTTTTTGTTTCAATTTTTTAATTTTTATAATAATTTTTAATTTATATATATTATTATTTATTTTATTTCTTTCTTCTTCTTTTTTCCCCTTGTACTCGTATCCTACTTTTAATAAATATTATTGATCTGGTACTTATGAGTTATGGTTGACTCATTAATTAACTCACTGTTTCGAAAAAGTAGCAAGAATATCTATGATCGCTTCATCCACCAAAATATAAATATGATCACTTGGTGGTCGTAGCTTTTAGGACTACTACATTTCAAATGAATTGCAATTGGTGGTAAAACAATGCTCTAACACGTATTACGTCGGCATCCTTAATCGTCGTTTTCCCTAAGTTCACTACCTTTTTTGGAATTTAACTCAATAATATATAAAGTTTTGATATAATAATAAAAAAGCTGGATTTTTCATAAGAGACTTATTAAGATAAACATAGCGTATTAGTTGCTATATCAAATCTCCCATATATGTAATTTGTTACATTGAATGTGTTTAGTGCAATTGTACATCTTATGCTATGTTATCATTTGTCTAAAAAGTATTAAAAGTTAAAATTTCATTACATTTATATCACCACATCAATTTAACATCAAAATTATTAAAATTTTAGATAATATATTTTATAAATTATATGTAATCGAACGTGAAACAGCTAGTAAAATTGAGCGAAGTCACCTACCATAGCAACGGTGCATATGTTTGGTAGGAAGTAATATAATAGGTTAAGGAAATGTTCTTTTTACGGTAAGAAAATTTTCGTTTCCAGCAAATATGGCCATTACCGTGTAAAGTTTATGATGTCAAATTTGAATTATTATTATTATTTTTTTGTCTACAATAAATAAAAGAAAGAACAACTCTCTAATTGCCAGTGGAATTTTTTTTTTCGACATTTCTAATTGACAGTGGATGTTTTTCCCTTAATTTGTAAAATGTCCAAGCTCTCTTGCTCAATTTCTTGACCACCTTTTGTGGAATTTAACTGATCAATGATATGCATATTGGATAGGCAGTAATAATATAGGTTGGGGAAATATTTCTTTACAGAAAAAATTTGTTACCTGCAAATATATGGCTATTATATGGTAAAATTTATGATGTCAAATTTGAACTCTTTTCTTTTCTTTTTATTTTTATTATTTTTTTTTTTGTGTCCTTTTTGTTCTAAGTGATCTAAAGAAAAAACCACTATATAATTGCCAGTGGATTTTTCTGTTTGGGCATATGATCTCATTGTCAGTGGATATTTTTACTTTATATCCTGTCCGAGCTTCTTACCCAATTTCTTCACATTTTGGACAAGAGTACAGTAAAAAATAAAAATAAAAAATAATAGAAATATTTATATATTAATTGTCTTTAATACTTCACTTACCATAGTACATTTTACACTTCTTGTTCGGAATGAAAGACACAATTGTCGGACTTCAATTACAATAAAATGTATTAAATTGTATATATATATATATATTTCAAACAATAAATAATGTCCCCAAATATATGTATATATAATTACTATTATTTTTTAAGGAAAAAATATCAAATTATTCCCATTAATTTTACAATGTCTGTGCTTAATCTTGCTTATGGGTGTGGCTGAGAGGGAGATGCAAAGCCCTATATCCGATCCGTGAACCCTCGGCGTTTGTTTTATTTATTTATTTTTTTAAAATTTATATATATATATATATATTATTATTTTTTATTTTTAAATGAGGTTCGTGAATGTGAATATGCAATCATGTAGGAGATTTTCTAAGCAACATCTGTGTGGTTTTCTTTAGTCAGCCAGGATAGGAGGACGGTGAGTACCTTTCGAAGAAGAAGAATAGTACTTCATCAGTCCAACAGTATATATGTAATAATCAGACAGCAACGTCATATTATAAACAGTCGCTGTTTATGAATATGACTCTGACTACCTGCTAAACTTCCAACAATCAATAAGATTTCTGGTTTTCAATTTTGGGCCCAGTGCAATCAATTAGATTGTTTGTTTGAATTTTAGCATTCCTAACCAGTTTCATGCTTTTTCTCTTTCGGATCCGTCGTACATTTAAACGTAGCTGTAACTGAGAAATCACCATCACGGTCCACTTCATCAACAACTAACAATAATAGGGTAGATGTTTATGTGTGTGCGTATCCTATTTAGGTACGAAGTATTTACATATATGAATTACCAATATATATATATATATGGTAAAGGTTTTTCTTCGATTTATGTTATCTTTTTGGACTCTACAACCTTTTCCCCTCCGACCACAACCTTTCGCCGGGGCTGTCATTTCTACCTTGATAATTAACCAATCCCCTTCTTCTTCTTGGTCAACACCAACGACCGCCTACAGATTCCCAAACTTAAAAAGTGGCCAAATCTCATAGAATCCACCATGGAGATTTGGCTATATATATAATCCGCTACTACTATAGGCTATGAGATTTGGCTATATATACATATATATATATATATATAATGCAGAAGTGTGAATATTGCCACTTAACCATATTGAATAACAGATAATATTTTTTAAATTAAATATTTAATATACAAATTAGGTGTCACATAATATCTAACATAAAAATAAATTAAACATTATTGTACCGTATAATAAAATCAATGTGTTTATATATATATATATATATTGGTACACAATATGACTAATTTGTCAGGATTCAGAAGTCTCTATTTCACATTTCAGAAACAAGAAGAAATGAATGAGCGAGGAAAATTTGGAGGCAGCAACAGAAAAGAGGTACTGGAAAGTCAGAACTGAGATGTTGTTGTCATTACTAGGGAAGTGCTTTCGTAATCCATGAAATCATATATAAGAGGTGAAAAGTGAAGAAACGAAATCACAAAACAAGAAGAAGAAAAGATAGAAAAAGATTTTCAAAAGCAGCTGACGGTGGCTCTATTGCTGTCCTAACAAAATAGGAACCAATTGGATGTTTTGATTGAGGGTCCCACCTTTCCACCCCCCACCCCCACCCCGGGGCGAAACGTGGTGCAATCAGCTTAACCCTTGCATTTCGGCGCCGCTTCATCTATTGTTCATTTATCATTTATCACATTTAATAAACAAACAAACAAACAAACAAACAAACAAAAAATTTATCAATTTATCAACACTCAAAAATATATTACCACCCCCAACGTGGTCCGCATGCCGATGGATTACTTTCGTCATGTGTGACAAAAATATGCACGACTCGTGGTCCACCAATCGTCAAATAAGCAGTGCAACTGTCTTGTCACCTAACCACCTTTTCATTTATTTATTTATTTATTTTTAACTGAGTTTTGAAAGGTTGAGGTTGGAGCAGAATCCCCACCATTTTCCTTTGCCATTGTTGTTGAGAAGAAGAAGAAGAAAGGAAAATTTTCTCTGATTACTTTTCAGGAATTTTCCAGAATGAATCTTCCATTCTTGATAGCTTGAGAGTGGAGCACAGGAGGTGTGTTTCATGTAGCTATTTCTGCCCTATAATTTAACTGGTTGGAAATTTTATTTTATTTTTTGATATTTTTAATTGAATTTGAATTTATTTTATATCCATTATAAGAAAATAAAAAAACTGCCAGCAGCAGTTCTCACACAAAAATAGAATTCCTTACAAAAACAACTTGCAACGTTCTGGAAGCAAATTTGGTTGTAACTATATGTTTGGATTGCTAAAACTGTGGAGTACAATAAATTAAGACAACAATAGGGAAACCATGGATTTGGCAGAATCTTGTCCATTATTATTGACGCTGGGTATTATGTTAACGGGAGACAAAAGCTTCACAAACTGTTTGAGTTCTGTAAAGCTGCTATGCTCACTGTACGGCACTTCATACCTGTAGTACAAGGGTAACATATGATGTCAGTGTTAAGACATACAACATTCATTAAGTCAAATCAGCCATGAATTGTAGAAAAGTTAGGCATTCAATTAAACAATTTAGTATTAAGCCGCATTAGTACAGGAATTATTATTAAGTTGGACGATGAGATGACCAAATAGTGGTTATAGGATCTAAGAAATCACACACAAAAGACACTAGACACACTTCATTATTATGAAGTCATTGCTATGAAGTGATGGTAGCTTTTAGGATCTACGAAATCACACACAAAAGACGCTACACACTTCATTATTATGAAGTCATTAATATGAAGTGATGATAGCTTCCAAGAATCAAGAATTCAATCCCTGCTTTTAGCCAAAAAAATAATAATAATAATAATAAAATTCAATCCCTGCAGTTATAGAGAAGCAAACATCACCTTATGATGGTGCCCTGCTGCCACTTCCTCCCTGGAGACTTCTTCATTCCCTTACCAAATGACCACCCCGTAGGTGAAAACGCAACGATTAGACTGAAGCGACCCTGATCACATACACAATTAAGGAATGAAATTTTAGCAGTTTTAGAGCAAACAGGAAACTTTTTTTTTTTTTTTTTTTTTCTTGTTGAATAAATAAAATAGTCCGCAATGCTGCCACCAGGAGTATCTCTCATATATAATCTGTTTATAGATGTAATGAAAGGAAAAGGAAATGTAAAATCAAGCCTGTACGAATTAGTCAGAACACCAGTCCAATAATTCTATCCCAAAGTGGAAAGGTGCTTTATATAATTAACCCCAAAAATTAATTAATGGAAAATGTAAATTTGATAGAGGAAATTCAAGGCATGATTACATAAACCTCAATTTCAAATATCACTCACCATATACTGATTAGATATATGCTTTATTCTTTTGAAGCTTGCTAGTGTCCACAAAGGAACAACATGAATGTGGCTTTCCTGTTCATTTAATGTTAACCACTGCATATCCTCCTGAGGAAGCTCCAAACATTTTAAGATGCGCAGCTTTGCTGCAGTGACATAAACCTTTTTGCGGAGCACCCGAGCAACCTCCAAAAATAGCTGCTCTTTTCCTGTTAAAGAATGAAAATACAAGGTAAAACAAAAAACAAAAGGTGGGATGAACAAAAAAACAAAAAAAAAAAAAAAAGAAAAAAAAAATAAGAAAAAAATATATATAAACATCAATTGGGAAATCAATGGTTCAGATAATCAATAATGCAATGCATTTGGAGGAAACATTAACAACCAGAAAAGATTATGTAAACCTTCACCCCTCCCAACCTTTTTTAGTTACCAAAAGATAAAAAGGAAGATTCATGAGAGAGAGACAGAGAGAACCTACCAATTGTATAGCTACCAATCAAGAACAGAGTTTTAGGGTTAAAACTTTCAGCTTGAATGGCATCAATGACAAACTGTATTGCAGCCTCCTTTTTTGGAAAGTCATACTGCAATAGAAAATGACACAAATCATTATGCCTTTTGATTTCATACACGTATTGCAAAATGATGGAGAATATACTTTGTGCATACTGACCTGGGGGTTACAATAAGTGGTATCAAGGATGAGTGTATGGACAGCAAATGATTGCAAAACAGACATGAAGCCTGCATCCTCACTAAAGCGGAAGTCTCCTGTATGTAGAACAGCCTGAAAAGACAAGAAAATAAGATCAGTATCAAAAGGTGCAAAGAAATGTAAAATCATCACATAGTGAGTTAGGAAGTCAGTTGGGACCACACCTTACCATTCGGAGGTTCAAAAAGTAATATTATGGAACCAGGGCAGTGGTTTGCATCCAAGCAGGTCACGCCAATACCAGCAATGTTAATCTTTTCACTGAGGGGTAAAACTTGCAATCTGTCCCATGGGATCCCAATCTTCATATTTACAAGCTTAGCGGTGATGGATGAACAATAAATCTTTCCATGACAGAAGGACCTTGTCAGACCTTGATAATCTGAACAAGTAGCACCAACCAATTCAATCATATCAAACTTAAAGACATGGATTTTATAGCAGATACCCTTATTTGCTAAATAAACACAATATTGCCTCTCATTACTAACTGCCATTACATCCCCAGAATTACTGTCCAGTTAAGAGGAAAGCTTCAACTTGAACAATGAAATCAAGTAAAAGGAGGAACTTACGATCCATATGAAAATGAGTGAGAAACCAATGTGAACAATCTCCTCTAAGATATCGGAAAGCATCCTGTACATGTCAATAATAGTGAACTTAGTAAAAGACTTGCATCAATACGATATGTTCTACAAGGTGAAATATGTTTGTTCCTAACATCAGAATCCAACAATATGGTACACTTAACCTGCGTGTTTTGTTTACAATTAAGTAGAATGTGGTGTAATTGCAAAAATGAACAAACAAATAACATTGTTTAATGAAAAGTAATTTACCACTCGAAATGGTGTCCCTGGTATGCAACACCACAAGGGAGGATTCCTATATTTTCCATTTGTCACACAGCTTTTCACCGCAGCTTGTTTACGTCCAGAACCGGATGACTTTTTAGTTACCACATGTGGTTCCCTAGAGTTGGTACAAGGTTTCTTCCTTTCACTAGCAGAGCCTCGAAAATAGTCTGTTATCAACTTGTTTGGTGCTGCTTTACTGGCATCATCAACTGTCCCTTCAAGGACATCACTTGGTGTCTCAACAACATTCCTTGCAGGTTCACTCACCTGAGCTTCTGTATGTGCTTCAATTGCTTTGAAACTTGCATTTCTAAGTTGAGAAAGAGCATGCACAATCTTCTTCCTGGGACCAAGTGCAGTGATGCCTATGCTAAAAAGATCCTTGAGACTCACAAAACACCAAAAATAATGCAAAAATCAGTTGACATTCAGTAACAAAACAAACGATTAGGCAGACAAAGACTACCAACGCAATGTACCACATAAAAATCACACCCATTTGAAAGCAACCAAATATACAACAACTTTTCAAGATTGATACCTCTTCCTTCAGCCATTGCAAGGTGTCCCAGTCAATCTCTTCTCGAACAAATGCATCTCCATACTTCGCTAAACCCAGACCACGTAGCCATTCTACAACAGGAGAAACATCAACAACTTGGCCAGAAACTTGAGGTCCCTCTTCTTCATGTTGAACAACCTACTCAACATATCCCCATGATTAGTTATCATATATATATACTTACAATGTTGACATTTTTATTCTCTACCATGCAATGTAGCCAATATAAGATGGGAGGCGACACAAGTATTCACATGTGGAAAGGCGTGTAAATATATTCTCCACATGTGATGCTGGGCGGCGTCACTCAGTATAAGATTACCGTACCGCACATTGCCATAATGGAAAATGAATAGAAATTTCAATAATAATAATAATAATTAAAAAAAAATGATAATAATTGGAACTTACAACTTGAGCTTGAGCTTCCCCTTTGTCTAGACAATCATTGGTATGGAGCTGCCTCTGCTCCTCACTCAAATCCGAAATATCAACCCCGCATAGAGGGCATTGAACCAAATCTCCACTTTTTTCGCCGATTAAATAATCTTCGCTCTCTTCTTCTAGTGCCGAACACAAATTGAGCAACGCATCGAGCTCCCCCTCAGAACCTGCATCCGAGGAACCATCCTTACCAACGACATCGAAACGGCAATCTCCTCGCGACCCCATTAACCTAGACTCAATTGAATTGAGGTAATAACCACCATTTTTGTTCAATAATCCTTTTTTCTCCACATACCCAGAACAATTAACGGTACATTCATTCACATTCTCGTCGGCCACCGCAAGGCTTGGGCAATCAAAGCTCGATTGTAATGAATCCAAGCTGCAATCTGCTGCTGCATCGGAAAACTTGAAACATTCTCTGACATCCAAACTAGATTTAGAATCCTGATTTTTTGATAAATTGTTCTGTAGGGGAAGCGAGAAAGCATTTTCTTTACCAACGTAGTTGGGGATAGAGGGCTTTGGTTTTTTGGAAAGGCGGTGGTTAAGATTGGAGGTCTGGAGGGGTTTCTTCTGAGAGCTACTGCATACGACTCTGGGAGTAGAAGATATTGTTTGGGAGAAAGGGATCTGGAAATCGTCGTCGTCGTCGTCTTCGAAGGACATGGTAGCTGATGCGTATTTGGGTAGAGACTGGTACTTGATAGTAGATGGAAATGGAGTCGGAACTTCGAAGGTTTTGCTTTAGAAATGGAATTGGAATTGGAATTGGGAGGGAAAATGATAATTTTGCAGAATTTTTATTTATTTATTTAATACGCGGGTATTTGGGTGGGCCGTAGGAGGGAACACTCGGTTTGTGGGTTAATTTAAAGCCCGGTTTAAATATTTTTGGTGATTGGTTCTATTCTATATGCACCAGCAAAACTGACTGTAATTGGCTTTTCAATTTCTCTCTCTCTTTTTTTTTTTAAATTTTTTTATTTTTATAAAAAACATATACACAATAAAATGGAGAGAGGTTTTGATAAATTTTGACCAAAAGAAAAAAAAAAACACACAAAAAGTAAAAACGTGGTTCGTTTTATGATTATAGAATAATTGAACCAGTTCTTTTTGTTATTTGTTGACTAATTTTAAACTGAATCTAGTTGTCTCATATAATTTGTTTTTAATAAAAGTTAAGTTTTAAATCTATTTCATTTAATTCCATTGCTTAAATTATTATTAAGACCACTCAATCCTCTCCATATACCCATCAAAAGGGTTCGGAATTTGATTGAATGCAAGACTGCTGCAGATAGACAAATGGGTTTAAAAGGCAATTCATGCTTACGTCTTGGTCTTGGAGCAAGGTTATGGGATGACCCGGGTCTGGGGCAACAACGCACCCAACATTCTGTTGGGCCGCGTTGGGTTTTATGCGTTGAAGTGCTAAAAGACTGAAACATCTTTATTTTTATTTTTTAAATTTATTCGTGAGTATATATTCTAATTTCCTAGTTGAGTTGGTAGTACAAATTTTCCTCCCAAATTCTTCACGCTAGACTTTCATTGTCCCTCGTGTATCTTGTCAGCATTCCGGCAGGTCTATTGGAGACTCTCTGAAGTCTCTGAGTCTCAGATCCAACCGGGGCCATTTCAAGCAGTCCACCACCGAACAAGAGCTTAGATCAGTCGTCGTTTTAATTGGTTTTGTTTTTTTTTCTGCAATTGGGGAAGTGCCAAAAATGGCCGAGGGTGAGAAATGGTGCGTGGTGACTGGAGGACGAGGCTTTGCAGCTCGGCATTTGGTGGAGATGCTCATCAAGTACGACATGTTCTCCGTAAGAATCGCCGACTTGGGTCCCACCATTGATCTCGAACCTGCAGAGGAAGACGGAGTCCTCGGCAAAGCTCTCCGCTCTGGCCGTGCCCAGTATGTGTCCGCCGATCTCCGCCAAAAAGACCAAGTTCTTAAAGGTCAAACCTCACATTTCCATCAATGTCTTCGAATGGAAAATTTCGGTGTTAAGTAACACCATTGGATTGTTAAATGTATTTTACTTTTTTCTTTCTTTTTTTTTTTTTTTTCTGGGGTTCCTGCAGCATGCCAAGGGGCTGAGGTGGTATTTCACATGGCCGCTCCGAATTCATCCATTAACAATTATCAGCTGCATCGTTCAGTCAATGTGGATGGTAGGGAAATACGGACCGTACTGGCGTCTACTATTCTTTTTCATTGTGCTTTTTGTGTCGTTGTTTTTTGTGGGATTGAGTTTCTTTCAATGATTACCAGTCAGCTCTCGTTTGCAGGAACGAAGAACGTTATTGATGCTTGCATTGAACTAAAAGTAAAGAGACTTATATATACCAGCTCTGCTAGTGTGATCTTTGATGGGGTTCATGGAATTGTCAATGGGGATGAGTCTGTGCCTTACCCAGAAAAGGTACTTGTACCTCAATAAACCACCCAGAGTGCTACTGAAACAAAGCAGCTTATATGCTCATCTCCCATTTTGACACCCAGAGAATCTTGTTTTTTATTTAAATTTTACTTATTTCATACATATCTTTGTGTTATAATGTCCTTTAAAACAGTTTAGTACAATGAATCCCCAATTATAGACTGTAATAGCTATTACCTTGGCTGGCTTTTATGTTCCGTTCAAATATTTCAGTACAATGATTATTACTCAGCAACAAAAGCTGAAGGAGAGGCATTAGTAATCAAGTCAAATGGTGTTAATGGGCTTTTAACTTGCTGCTTACGCCCTAGCGGCATATTTGGACCTGGTGATAGGTTACTGGTTCCATCTGTAGTTACTAGTGCCAGGGCTGGGAAATCAAAGGTAAATTTTGATGTTTCATCTTTTTTTGCTTTTTTTTTATTAATGATAAACAAATATCTTAACCATAGTGTTTAAATTGTTAGGTCCTAAATTAGGCCTTGGTTATGAAGAATAGCCAATCAAAGTAATGTATATGTGATCTCTTGACTATTGATCAAATAATTGGATCTCCATTTCTTTGTATGCCCTATCTATGGTTGGTAAATAGATGAAAACAAGATTAAAGAAGGGTAAATATTTGTTAGCTGTATGCTTGTGCATGAAATTATGTACATAAACATACTTTTGTCTTTCAATTGTTAACTGTAATAGCATTCTTCAATGAAATCCATCATTAATTTTATGTTCTCTTTAAATGTTATCAGTTCATTATTGGTGATGGCAATAACATGTATGATTTCACTTATGTTGAAAATGTGGCGCATGCCCATGTATGTGCCGAACGGGCTCTTGCATCGGAAAGCAAGGTAGCTGAAAAAGCTGCAGGACAGGTACCATTTTAATTATTCTCAAATTGACGCCAATTATATTTGTATTTCTGTTAAAATAAAGTTTTAGTGTGTCTGAGTGTGACTTTTGGACCCTGAGGGTTTCTTTGCTTACACTTCGATCATGCACTTGATTTCTAGCTTCTTTTTTCCCTCTCTACTATATTTTGTTATCTTGACAGATACTCAATGCAATTGATTACATATGCATATTAATATCTCAAATTTTGAAGTTCGATCAATTCTACTGAATCATTGCCTTAAATTTTCTATTATTAGCATTTTTCTGAAAAACACAGCATATCGTGTTTATAAATGTTTTGGCATGGAAACGGAAACTGGAAGTCAGTTTTGGCATCTCTTGCTAAATGGAGAATGGTTTGCAGGCGTATTTTATTACAAATATGGAGCCTATCAAATTTTGGGAGTTTATGTCGCTTATTCTGGGCGGTCTTGGCTATGAAAGGTATGCATATTTCTTATACATACTGTTTTGGAAAGATGTAATTTTGGATTTTTTCTTTTTAATTTATTTATTTATTTTTTTTAAAAACAATTTCTCACTGAGTTTTACTTTCATAAAAGTAGATTTCCGAGGGGAGTCTAAGCCTCTAGTTTTGAAATATCTAACATCCTTATGGTGAATTGGTATCTTTCTTTTTCTTTAATTCCTTACATACATCCATTTCTGATAATGATAGAAACTGAGAATAAGTCTTAAAACATCTTGATCATTCAGTTTGTAAAAGAAGAAAAGAGGATTTTTTTATTTTTTATTTTTAATTTTATGTGTAGGGGAAGGGAAAATGAATGAATAGGTTTGCTTTGTTCTTCTTCTTTACTTATTTATTTTTTAGCATTGCTGCAGCAGTTATTTAACATTTTTTTGGTATGTCGTATTACGTTTTCTGTATTAATCTTTTACTCTCTGATTGGGTTGGGAGAATAAAATACAGTGCAAATTGTCAAAAGAAAAAACTTGTTGCCTGAATTTATGTAGTTTTGCAGGCCTAGAATAAAGATTCCTGCCTTTGTTATGATGCCAATTGCTCATGTGGTTGAGTGGACATATAAGCTGTTTGGCCCATATGGGATGAAGGTTCCTCAATTGACACCTTCTAGAATTAGACTTCTGTCTTGCTGTAGAACTTTTAATTGTTCAAAAGCAAACGATCAACTTGGCTACACACCTATCCTACCACTCCAGGTTGTTTTATCTTCCAAAGAAAAGGAAAAGTGAACATTTACTTACTACACCGAGAATTTCACTTACCAATCCATTTGTCATCTGATTTATTTTTTCTGCAGGAAGGTATTAAGAGGACGATTGAGTCATTTTCACACTTGAGGGCTGAACTTCAACCTAAAAGACAAGGACCTTCTAAAGCTTCCATGTATCTTGGAAGTGGAAGGGGTATGAATCATTGAATTCTACTAATATCACTACTTTTTAGAATTTCTAGTTATGCTGCATTCATAAAAGATATACTCGTGGAGATGTTTTTGGAGTGTTTTTAGATAATGCTGTAGAATACATCTATGAAGGGGCCATGTCGATGCAGCATTCAGTTGACAGCTAACTCTCGCATTGCCGTAGCCTAGTAGCATTTTCGTTGTTGAAAGGCACTGGTTGGCCTATGGAAATTATTTGTTTTCTTTTTGGCCTGAGAAAAACAGGTTATTTCAATAAAAGGATTTTTGACTTATAACATATGCTGCATGCTGCCTCACAGAGCTTCACTGAGTTATTCATGAGCTATTTATTGTTACTTTGATTTATTAGTGTATGAAAATATGGAACGTGTAGCCCACTGTTGCTCTTTGGCGAAATTAAACACTGGTTTCTTTCCTTCTTGTAGTTGATTTTCTGTATACACAATTCATAGCTTTACTTATCCAAATAATTTTTTTTTTTTTTTTTTTTTTTTTTAAAGAAAATCATTGATGAACCAACACCTTTTCTGCTGTTGCATTTCGCAGTTGCTGACACATTGCTCTGGAAGGATAAAAAACAGACATTCATTGCATTGCTAGTTCTGGTTGCCATCTACTACAACTTCATTGCACCTGGATTTACCATCATTACTGCACTTTCTAAGCTTCTCTTGGCGACAATAATATTCTTGTTCATCCATGCCATCTTACCAGGAAAGATGTATGGCAAACTCTCTTCTAGGATATGTCAATATACCATTTGAAAAGCTTCTGCTTATGACTTTGATGACTATTATTGCATTAACAACTTCTGATTGTATTTACCAACAAAAAAAAACAAAAAAAAAGTTAATGATTGTATGTTTGGGAGACTATTAAGTAGAAGAATAGGGCTCTCCAATCTCCATATGAAGTTATTTGTGTTTTTTTGTTTAACGATACATATTTGGCTAGGCTCAAAGCACAGGTTAATGACCATAAAATGGAACTTTTACTGCTGCAGATTAGGATTCACAGTTGAAAAACTTTCCTGGTCACATTTCCACTTATCAGAAGAGATGTCCCAAAGAGTTGCCATGTCGGTAGCTTCATCTTGGAATACTGCTGTTCATATTTTAAAATCTCTTGCCAAGGGAAATGACTGGATACTTTTCATCAAGGTGTTTGCCATTCTTCTTCTAACTTTTTATTTTCTTTAGTAATGTACAATAATTTGTATATCAATTTGAGTTATTTTTTCTAGTTCTTTTAATAATATTTTTACTGAATGTTTAGCCCAATTGTTGATTGGAAAAGATAAGGGCTTGTTTACATATTTACAATTCCAATCATATAAATTATGTGCATCATCAAATCACCATCACAATTAACGAAGAGAAGAGTTGTTGTTGGGCTACTAGCCTAGGCCCCTGTAACCATTGTCTGATTTAGATTTGTGCATAAGCAAATGCTAATTTGATAGATCTCCGTTCAGCATTCTAACAACATTTCTGATTGTGCAATAGGTTGCTTTCTCTCTGTTGATTGTTAGCTTCATTGGAGCTGTTTCACTTCAGAGCATATTCGTCGTAGGTTTGTGTTCGCTTCCCTCCCAAATGCTAACACTGTGTGCTGGCTATTTTCATGCAGTTGAAAAGAAAACAAATAGGAATTATAGTTTAATTTCATTCAAATTTCAAAACCATTTTATATAGGACATTGAACTGAGAATAAACACTTCTGTGAGAAGCTTAAAGAAATGAGATAAAGCTCTTATTACTTGATCCATTCTGTGTAGGACATGTTGTGAATATCAAAACACCCTTTTTTCAATTTTTTTTTTTTTTAATTCTCTCTGGGACATAATCAAAACAGCCAATTTGTCTGATGATTCTTTTCCATGATTTGGATTGGCCAATTATGATGATAGCAAGGGAACCATCTTTATTCATTGGATAAATGAATTCCCAGTGCTGTTGTTGATGATGCATGAAAATGGATGAGCTTGTGATGTGCTGCTCTCACTCTCATTCATTTGTATCAATATGGGGGGACTTGGTTGCATTAATATATGGGAATGATTTCAATTTTTAATGTGCCATTGGGGTAACGGACGCATTGTGCTTTTATTGTTTCAGGACTTCCAATTGCCTTTCTAGCTTTCTATGTCTATGAGAAAAAGGAAGAAGCAATTGATGCTATGCTTGTAGAAACTGTCTCACGTGGATGCAAATTGAAATCTGATATTGTTGGAAAATTTTGTAAATCCAATAAGATTGAGTAAAACGCCTGTAGTCCAATACCTTTTACAGAGATTGTTCATTCATCTGTTGTTTCTTTTCATATTCGGAGCTCTTTGCATTGACAGAATTGATGGTTTGAAAGTGTAGGCATCAGAAAGTAGCTGCTGTATTTGGTTTTGACCGAATTTGTTGGATTCCATAGAGAAGATAAAGCTGCTAAATACCTTGCATTAGATTAGGTTTGTTTTGATATCTGATCGATTCTTTTTTTTTTTTTTTTTTTTTTTTTTTTTACCATTTGTACTTTATTTAGTTTAATGCAATATTTGATTTCCGTTTGACAACTTACTGGGAAAATGTGTCTGAAATTTCCGCCATTTTTCATGCTCCAGTTTCTTGGTTGATGCTTGTTGCCTTGTTACTGTATGTATAATATTATATGGTGGAGTTGAGGCCCCTACTATCAGTTCTGAATTTAATCAATAGACGTTTGACTAAGCTTGTATTTCAATCTGAGTTTTGCCGCAGGGAAAGCACTGAAAGTGTCGGAGGGTAGGGTCGGTTCCCTCCAAATCTATAATATTCCGTCATATTTAGTCTTCATTTTGATAAAATTCATTTTCAAAATCTTCAAACGGGTTTTTTTTTTTTTTATAATTATTTTTCTCCCCAAAATCCTTTTTCTTTTAATGTTGTTTATACCTCATATCACCAAAAAAATCTATAGTTCTTCACAGTCAAAAGTTTGGTTAGTGTTTTATTCATAGGATTTAAAACAATATTGGTGAAGTTGAGTAGACGAGTGAAACCTTGCCGCTTAAAAAAAAAAAAAAAAAAGGAAAAAGAGAAACTGAAATTGACAGGGGATGTGGAATATGAAGTTGAAGTCATAAACAAACATGATTAGGCTGACGAATCACCGGCCCCGGCAAAACTTTAATAATGAGTAGAAAGCGTAGGTGGAGGTGGAAGTGATGCGTTTATTTATTCTTTGTTGGATATTGACAGCTCCATTGACTCCCAGATCTCATGCTCTTCGCCTTTTTACTTTTTTACTTTTAACTGTTCATGTTGTTATTGTTCTTTTGGTGGCTGCGTCCTGTTGGTCCTCAAAGTTTTGGGGATGTGGTGGTTGAATGCTCAGCTGGCTAGGCATCCCAACCTTCACAATACATAAAATCGCACTTTCTAGGTGACCCATATACATTTTATTATTATTATTATTCTTATGAGTTTTTATAACTTTTTTTTTTTAAATCAAAAATATTAAAATTTAAAATTTGTCATACTTCCTTTCTTTCTTTTTTCGTTCTGGTAGATTTGAGAATTCATATTCCAAACATAAAATTTTCCCCCAAAAAAAATATTCCCAACATAAAATACTAATCGTTTTAAATATTTTTGAAACCCAAAGAAGTACGCCAAAGAATCGGGGCCATGGACAAAGACCAGTCGGTCAACGACTTCAAGAATTGATAGTTAATTTTATAAAAAGCCAATACGGCTTATATATTTTTTTATTTTTATTTTTTATCAAAGCTATATCTTGATGGTGTATGCTTCATGCTTTTTTATATGATTTCACAAGTACCTGACCCAGCGAAGCGTTTTTTCAAAGTAAATATTTTAACCAAATAATTGAGATTGATCCGTTTTATGACAAAATCATACCGGTTTGGTGGGTCAGCTTTGGGAACATCATTTTCTGCACTATTTTTCCAAACAAACAAACAAAAATTTCCAAGATGAATTTTAAGACTTTTCTTGGTTTTCTTTGTACATAACTGTCCAATCCAAGGAAGGAATTGGCAGCAAGCTAATGACTTTAATTGAAAGATTAGATCACAACCAAGTTCAGACCACTTCACAGCTTTCAGTCAGATTCGTAATTAATGCATGTTTATCCATTTATATGCAGCTTCACAGTCACTTATTCTTCAATTAAGAGCATCTCCACGGATTGCACCAAAATGATGTAAATTTTGCATTATAGCGGAGCAAAACTTTCATCAAATCTATTACACTATTTTTAGCATTAGAAAAATATTTTTTATTTATTTTTATATATTTTTTTATATTATTTTTGTCTTTTAGTATCAAAAAGCGATTAATCCCCTTCAAAATATGAAAAAATTATAAAAATATTATAATATTAAAGATTGTTGTAAAAATTTTTTAAAAAAAAAAAACATAAATACTAAATTGGTGAAATAAACAGCAGTGCACCGAAGTTAGCGCCATACTGATTATTTACGCTAAAATGGCGTCAAATTGAACTGGAGAGCCATTTCATCACAATTTAATGTTTTTGTACCATTTTGGCACTAGTTGGAAACGGTCTAAATTCTGACTTTTAGTAACATCTTTAAATTTTTAATGAATCAATTTTAATAATAAAAAGAAAGGGTTATCTTCAACTGCAAGTAATGAGTTTTTAGAGATTTCATTCATGATAAAAGGAAGTAACAAAAAGTGAATTTACATTATTATATTTTTAGCCACAACTGGAGAAGTTGCAGTAACACGTTATGTCCAATATTAATTACTTTGTATAATCAAATATTTAATAGGTGTGGGGATTTAGGTCAACCTCATGTGAACCAAATAGGTGTCATAGAAAACGACTGTTATCTGTTGGAAATTCATATGAATTTGCACTTCCAATTGACACCCTCCACACACAATTAACAAATAAACAAGACCCCAAAAAATAATTAATTAAATATTAAATAATTAAGATCTTCCCAAAAGACCACCATGTCCATGGCCCTCTTTCAATTTACACCATCGATGCCTAGTCCTGAGCAAGTAGACAGAGAAGAGCAGAGGCTTTATTTATTTTGTTTTTTTTAATTATTATTTTCAGTGAGAGCAAACAAAAGCTAACAAAATGCAAACATTTAAGGCTCAATTTTGAATTCTGCGGACTATTTGGGAGTGTCCTATGAAGTATAACATTCATTCACATACGGATAAAAGCAAGCTGATCTCGTTGTTAAGCCCAAAAAGTACTCGGTCTCTGGCTTTTATTTTCCGTAATAGGTAGGGACAAAACCAAACAGGAAAACAGAACAGAGCAGACCCTTACACAGTGATGGCACACTTGTAATTCCAGCAAAGGGTAAACCCGATTTGGGATGAGAGGTTTTGAATATGGTGGACCGAGTAGTGCCAGTGCTCTGGCTTTGTGCCACTTTGCATTGCTTCCGGTTCCCCATCTTTCACTCACTTTCTCGAACCCCATTCTCATACACAGCACGTCATTCGAAAAAATTCTCTTATTTATTTATTTTTTTTTTTTTTGGGGGGCTCTTCCTCGAAGCCTTTACATTCACCGAAGAAAAAGTTTTTTCCTTGCATCTTCAAAATTCACTCTTTGTCTTCAGCAGCCTCTGAATCTTGTTCCCGCTACCCATTTCTGCTTTTTACCATTCTTTTCGATTCCCTGCTTTTTTGTTTTGTTTTTTGTTTTTTGTTTTTTTTTTTTTTTTTTTTTTGGTTTCTTTAATAAGATGCTTCCATTTGTGAAAGCATTTCGATTTGTTTTCAGTTTTCCTTTTCTTTTTCCCAGAATGTTGCTGCTGGGTCATGGTCGTATACGCTTTTAATTATTGGGTTTAATCTTTCATTTATTTCCATTTTGTTCCAAAATTTCTTTCCCGCCCACTGAGTAATTACACTTCTTATATTGCTTTTCCACTTTCAGACAGTGAGTAATTTGTCAAAGTTTATTAATTTTGTGTAATGGGTATATGTCACTTTCTTCTATCTCTCACATTTTTTTTTCTACCACTTGATTTATGCCGATTGGACTGTTGATTTGTTTTGTATTTTTCTTTTGGGCTGTTAAGCCGATGTGGCTGCTAATTTTATGTAATGGGTATATATCACTTTCTTCTATCTCTCACATTTTTTTTTTTTTTTTTGAATTTTAAACAGAGGCTTAAGCGGTGGTTATGGGTGGTGGTGTGGTGGAAGTGATAAAAAGCAAGGGGTGCTCTAGGCTGTTTGTTGGAATTTCATCTCCATTGCATTCATTTAGAGGTCTGCAACCAATTGAACCAATGTCCCCAGCTTCGTCCTCCGCTGTGTCGGAGTCACTGGGGGTCCGATCAGGCGCACCTTTTGCCGGTCTCGTTATATGTGTTACTGGTCTATCCAAAGGTAACTGGTTCATGAATTCTACTTTCACACATTTTAATTTCTTAGGATGTCGGTTGTGTTCATAATCTTAGCCTTTTTTATTTCTTTATTATTTTTATTTGTCGTTTTCTTGTTGTGTGTATCTTCTGGGTTAATAATTGTTTGAGTATTGCATTTCCTTCCCGCTTTTAGTGGGTTAGTTTTGTATGTGATAGGATATTAGATAGCCCATATTTTTCTCATAATTATTATACACATTAGTTTTAGAAGTGGTACTATAAAACTAAAAAGATTAATAGCTAATCAACAATAGAACGTTCACTTTGAAGACTAATATTATATCATCTTAACGACAGAAGAATCTGATCAAAAAAGAAAAAGAGAGGAAAAAGTCAATTGTGTAGCAGAGACCCGGATTCAAGCTAAGCTTATTGTTTTGACTGATTGACGTGTTTTTTGAACTCAATTTGCTATGTTATCTTGCTCCATCAACCTTTTATATGACTAAGCTGGTAGCTATTCAATGAATTCTCATGTCTATGCTGCTGTTCTGGCAGAAGCAAGGAAACAGGTTATGGAAGCAACAGAAAGATTAGGTGGTCAGTACAGCCCTAATTTACACCCACAATGTACCCATTTGGTGGTTCAGATATCCTTCTATTTCTATTTTATTCTTTCACTTATTATATAATATTTATTCTTTATATTATGATACAATGGCCAAAATTTACCAATCTTATTTTTTTAATTGGGTCAACATCATAATGCTCCTTAAGGGTTATTGATGCACGGCTTGTATGTCATCCTTAACAAGTGTTACAGCTTTGGTGGACGCAAGTTTGAGCATGCCGCGAAACATGGATCAAGAAATGGTCTCTTTATTGTTACTCTTGGATGGTTTGTCGATAGCGTTAGGAAGAATGGTAAGAGTGGGCTACCTTTTGTTTTACACTGATGTGTGGAGATCCATTTTGTTACTGATTAAATCTATGCGAAATCAATGGGTGTATGCTACTTTACTAGTCTCGGAATCCAATTGCCTATTACTTTCGCAGTGAGACTCAATGAATCACTTTACAATGTCAAGAGCTTTGGAAAAAATGATGCACACTTGGATCAGATGAATAGACTAGTTGGTTTTAGTGGTACTGAAAATTCCTGCCTTCCTGTTGGTACTCGTGGCGCCAAGCAATCTGACATGCTACAGGAACAGCATCTGTCCCATTCTGGAGGAGAGTCTAATAGAACTACTGGCTCTACGCTATCTGGCAGCTACCTCTATGTCGACTTAGATATTTCAGAAGAACTTCGAAAAAAGGTAAATCTCAAATAACTCAGAAGAACGAACTTCTTTTGTATTAAAATTTTTATGATTTTTTAACTTTTTAATGTTGTTGTGTCTGCTGTTGGAGCAAGTTTTAATTATACACTGCATTGAGAATTTTCTCAACATCATTTGATGTGCATGGTAGGTCATTGAGGCTGCCAGTAAGGAAGGAGCCACATTTCTAAAGCAGTGGTTTGTTGGTTGCCCTGCCAGTCATGTTGTGTGTGAAGGGTCCTCTATCCGGAGATATCTTGGTCACTCAAGCCATCTTGTTACTGTAAGTGCTTCAGCATAATATGATCTTCGTCTTGTATGAATGAGCACTTCTAATACTCTAGCTCTACGTGGTAAACTTTTACTGGCATGGGACATCATATTTTCTGTTGCTCATACTGTTTTTGACATCCCGCTACTGTCATTAGCCTTCTTCATATCATTGTTTCAAATATTTTTTAATAACCGATGGCAGTGTCTGGAATGTGAAAGACTTTCTTATGTCTATTGAATGTTAGAGAATGCTCTTTATACTTATTTTATCTCAATGGGGTTAATTTGCTATATTGTATGTCTCAGCCACTTTGGATTCTGAAAACAGCCAAGGAGAGGTGTCTGCAGAGGCTTGTGCATATGTCTGTCGATTTGGCCAGGCAGGTCAATGGTATGCTTGAAGATTTTCA
This sequence comes from Ziziphus jujuba, assembly GCF_031755915.1. Lineage (NCBI taxonomy): Eukaryota > Viridiplantae > Streptophyta > Magnoliopsida > Rosales > Rhamnaceae > Ziziphus > Ziziphus jujuba. The sequence goes on along the minus strand of NC_083383.1, from coordinate 6,645,234 downwards.
GAATCAAGTTGTGGAGGAGGTAAAATCATAAAGGTTATTCTATCATGCAGTAGGAAAATTTGTGTGTGTGTGTGTGTGTGTGTGAAAATGTCCAGATGAATATAACATCAACTGTTTGGATATCTGTCTATATCTTGAAGATGATGTTACTAGTGTTTGATTTACTAGGAATTGAAGGAGAGAAGTGTCCCTAAAGATGTCCAGAACTTTAGAAGTAAAGCAAGCCATGAAGAAAGGCAACAGATTGTGAATTATGCTAAAACTGGAGTAAGAAATCGTCGTGGCCGTCGCATGCAGGTAGGTGGTAAACCATATCAGTCTATGAACAGTATCAACACATGGATTGCGTATGTTAATAAACAATAACTTGAACACGACATTTTTTTTTTTTTTTTTTTTTTTTTTCCCTCCGTTTCACTTACAGACCTGTCAAACTCCAATGCGACCTATAACCCCTAGCAGCCTTCTGGATACAATTTGCTGGTCAATATCTGAGCCAACTTCGACTGCTTCTATTTACACCGATTCTTTTAGTGCTGAAGATGTCAGTGAACATCATACACCTGCATATTTTGATGCAAAAGGAGATGGCAAGGATTCAGAGGCTTCATTTGCAAACTTAACTAGGCCTCTTACTGCAAGGTTATTTCTCTCTCCTCCAAAATTTCCAAATTTATCTGACATTATGTTCTTGACCCCTAGGGAAGTGCATTTTCTCTCTCAGCCTATATCTTTTATGTGTTGGTGTGCAGTGAGAAATCTGAATTAATATTTAGGAGCAACTTTCTTACCATACTCTTTCCTGTTGACCGATTTGCCGAGATGGGGCCATCTTCAAGAACATTTTTCAGTGATAGCGGCTTTACGTGCATGCAGGTGTTGGATCATATCTATACATTTTATCAGGTACAAGATTTTAGACGTTTGATTGCTATGTGCCCATTGATCAATATCACCATTATTTTAGAGGTTGATTAAAATCACTGCAGGCCTTGATGTTTTTTATGCTGTGTTTAACAGGAAAACATGTCAGTCCATGAAATAGAGGCTGCAATCCACACAGACTCGAGGCATGCTGACCGTCTTCGATCGGTGTATTCCAGTAAAGAATCAGTAGAGCGTGGTTTTGTGAATTTCAAACGGATAGATTTTATAGGGAGTCGTAAAAGTTTTGAAATGTTGAAACGGGTTAATGGGGATAACAACAGTAACGTATACGAGCTTTTGATTAGAGCATGAGAATGAGATGATTTTATATGGTAAACACATTACTCATTTGAGTTTGATGTTCGACCGGCCAATTGTATCATATAATAAATTCTGAAATACAACTTATCCAGGGAAAAAGAGAAGAAATTATCTATTCTTTCAGTGCGACTAAATTGTATCTCCAACATATACTTTAATTGAAGATTGCGAAGGAAAACTTCAATTAGGGAATATCAATGATTCAGCTAATCGGACACGTCAAAAAAACAAAACAACAATGATATTAAAATATATATTTACAGTTTGCTAGACATAACGAAGAAGATAATTAAAGGTGGGTGAGGGGGTGTGGTGTGTTGGATTATAAAAAATGCACTGCCTTCCCTATCAAGGCACAGCAATTTGAAACTGGAAAAAGTGCTACGACCTGGCAATGACGAGTTTGCCTAAACGTTGGAGCTCATAAAGCATTGCAACTGCTGCAGAGTCTAGTGAGCTCTTCTTATCAGCCCTAGCATCACCACTGCATTCAATATTGCCAAAGTTGGGTATGGTCAAGATAATATTTGATACAAAACTGTTGAATCCCATTCTTCTTTCGCAGCCTTCACCAAGTTCAATTGGCGTTCTGTGAAAACGAAAAACACTGGTCAGGCCAAAATGGACAAAGTTGAAAAGAACGAAATACTTTAAAGCAGGTTTTGCAGAGCAGTAAAGTAAAATTTATAGCCTGGTTGCTTGGGTTTACCTTGATTTAGTTTCTATTGTATCGAAGGTAGGCCTTGGCCATTGTAGTTTCTTACATAGGTCAAAAAGTGAGTTTCGAGGACCTCCTTTCTTCATGTTGATTGCTCCAATAACTGCATAAGGAAACAAAATTTTAATTATTGTCCTACTAGATTCTATTTTGGGACTGGAAATTGGAATGAGGCATGATAAATGACCGCTTGATCATATTCTTAAGGATATGAAAAGAATGAAAGTAGTAATTGCAACCACCAGTTAATCCAAGAAGCAGCAATTGATTTTCTTTGTACTGAGACAGGATTTTATTTATGTCTAGTTAATTCAAGAGTTAATAGCAAAAATAATGTTTGTGACATGCCAATTTTTCATTGAAAAAATGAAGCCAACCATGTATATTCAAATTCAAGGTAGCCAAGTGGCCAAGACATTTAAATTCGCACTTCTTATCAATTCACCATTTTGTTTGTTTGGTATTAAATAGTTTACACGCAAGAAGAAAGCCCTTTGACCAATTTTCTTCACACGGAGTATGGTTTACCATTAGCAATCAAGAGTAAAGTAGATGATGTACTTCTGCACCAGCTTTCATTCACCATTCATGCTAGCACAATGCTATGGCAAATTTGGTTTACTCTTCATTATTAAAAATGAGAAAATTTTTAAAAATTAAAAATGAGGCTTAGAAACAAACAGATGATGCAAACCTGGGGTGTCAGTGTTAGGATCACTGGCTTCCATTGAAAAGACACCAGTTGAAGATGAAACTCTTGACACATCCTGTGACTGAATTTCAGATGTCTTTTGCTTTTTGTGGATCATTGCCACCAAATCATCAGTTATTTTGGTGTATGGGTTATTTTTCACATCTTCAGAAGATGAATCAACAACATGATCTCTACCCTGCTTTCTCTTCTTGGAAAGTTGAGCATACGAGACACCTTTATTCTGCAGCATTTAAGTATTAGAAAAACAGATAATAAATTATGCTGACAGAAGCTATTCAAAGATGTGTTACACAGGAATAAACTTTATAGACAGCAATCAACTCATGATACAACAATAACTCTTTTATTGCTATCAAACTATAGGTAAATAATTATTTACTAAATTTTGTGTCAGTCCATACCCACGAAAACATGATATAAATTTTACTAAATTTACTTTTTTTTGTTCTTGCTGAGAACTGTATCCTAACTGATTAAAAACAAATATAGATTCCTTTCTCTGTAATTTTCTTTAGACCCCCCAAAAGTTATTTTGACATCAATATTTTTCACAAAGCTCCCCAAAGTTGATTTTAACTATTTTGAAATGCAAGATGAATAATAAAAATTCTGGTTTAATGTTGCAAGCCAACACCCACGATATATAGATGAAGCAATATCTCTGGAAAAACTTGCAAAAAAGGGCAGCTAATCAAATGAAAGCAATTATATAAAATAAATGTTGGAGTGTTCAATTCTTGGAAACCTTATAAGTTACAAGGGCAAAGACATTAAAAGAAACACCAACACCAACAAACCTCCATTTTCTTCAATAAACATCGGGCTGCTGCTCCTTTTGCAGCTTTTCTGTTTTGGTCATATCCCGTCCCAACTAACAGTACATCTTTGAGCTGTACAGTAAGCTCCGCATGCACCATTTCACCTTTCTTTATGCATTTTTCTTTCATGCAATATCCAAGAGAGTCACATAATTCAATCAATTCACGCAATGGGGGCAATTCAAGTTTATCAGGGGTCACAATTGGAGATAATAGCGGTTCAAATATTTCCCACACTTTATCCAGATCAAGCTTAGTGTCAATTAGTATTGCCCCTGCAATACTTTCCACCATGTCTCCAAGGGCCTGTAGACAAACAGGAAGGGACAACGGATCTATTTACAATCAGAAAACTGACATATACCTAACCAAAAGGCAGAAGACCACTGAGAAGTTTTAACAGCCAGAGATCCTACATGACTTCAAATTGTAATATATGATGCATTCTTTTACTAGCAAAATATTGTTAAACAAAGAGGGTGCAATTCAAGTAGGTACATATGGTCAAAATATGAGCTAAAATACATAACAAATAAATTATCATTAAAGCCAAAATCATTTAGCAATTCAAGATATTAAAGCATTAGCAATGTCCTATCGAAGCTCAATGCATGCAACACTTACCCACCTTAAAATATTAATAATAATTAGAACAACGACTTACCTTGGGACCTTTTGTGCCTTGAATTGATCCATTTGTGTTGTGAGGTTCAGAAAAAGAACCCACATATGCAGTTATTTGACTCAATAGTAACCCGGAGCAATGTTGCAGATGCAGTTGAAGGTTTCGTCTCACAGCAACTTGAGCAAAGTTTTCATTATTAACAGAAGCTGAACGTAAGTCAGTCAACTCGCCTGGATCAATATCTATGTAGCTCTGATAGAGGTACCATGTAATAAGCAGATCCAAAACTGAATCACCAAGAAATTCGAGCCTCTGCAGAGGATTAAAGAAGTCAAGATAGACCATATGGGTGTCAAATCTGAGGAACAAAGTGAGACCTCTTTTTATGCTTCAATTATGATCAAAGGATGAGTACCAAAGGGTAGATTATGATAGGATGGTGCTCTGAATTTTAGCTGAACTGTTTTCTTTTCTGTAAGAGGATTTCCCATCCTCTGATGTTTGTTTATATTAATAATTTTATTTCTCAAAAGAAAACAAAAGAAAACACAAAAAGTAACCATCACTTATGCAAGTTTTAGCTTCTAAAGGAAATTCAAAATAAAATATAGTTCATATGGTGCTATCATTTGTGCAAATACTATATATCCCAATTCTTGTGTATACCAAAATGACATAACTTTTACTTTGTTTAGAAACTTATATAGTCAATTTCTATTTTTGAATTTCAGAAAGATTTTACCATCTTTTGGTATATGGACTAGATAAAGAATAAAGTTGATCAAATATGAAATCACAAGAAGGCACCCTTAACTACCTCATAGCAGTAACAAACACCCTGTTCTTCCACAGATGGATGCGTTATGGCTTCCTGTAAGAGACCCTTGGTCAAAAATTCATACCCAATCTTTGACTCCAGGGATGCAATGTCATCGGCTTTTGGGATGTAAGACCAAAGAGATGCAGCATTGATTGCTTCAACAACTAAAGAGAGCTCAAGCTCAGCGTCAAAACCCAGCCACTTCATCATATGAATTGCAGCAGCCAGTCCACCAGCAACATAATATGCCCCTACAAGGGCTTCAACACAATCAGCTACTGTTTTTGAACCCATCCACCTGTGACCTTTATCACAGCATTTTCCAACCACAATTTTTGGATCTTCACTGTGGAACTCACTAGAAAGAGGAACTTCCGAAGTATCCACTCCACATTTACAAGGCACCGGGCGCAAAGGACGCTGTCCAGGAGCAGTCCAACGACGTGGATCAAAAGCACTATCACGAATGTAGCCCTGTCAAAAATAAGAAATAACAAATGCAGTCATTATGAATCCATATGCTTATTCAGTCCACTCTTATGATCAAGTATACAGGTAGGCTGATTAAAATATTATTTATCAGGTCATGAAAGGAAAATTCTGCTACAGTAAAACAAAAAGCTGCAGATACCAGACACAGCTCATACCTGCAATTGACGATCAGTTCCTAATTTATGAAGGTTTGAGTTACAAACGGCCAATGAACGAAGATCAGATAACTGTCCTTCATGTTTTTTGGGATATTTAAGAAAAAGGTGGCAACTCATAACATACTTCAAGACTGAATCACCAAGCAATTCCAAGCGCTCCATAGAAAAATTTTCACAACATCTAAGTGTTGTAAGTGCTTCTAGAATCTAATTAAAAAGGCATCAATTAGACAAATAATAATAGTTCATAGCTTAAAATTAAAAAAGTGCAAAACCCATGAATATGACATGCCAATGAGCTTGATATCTGAAAGCTGCTTGGATGACAGCCAATCGATCCTCTAAGTTGGCTTGCTAACATCAGAGATTCCAAACGATGCATCAATGATGGTAGTAAATAACATGATTTTAGAACAGCTCTTGGGACATCAATCCTTGCTAAAAGTTCAGGTGGCATGTGAACATGCATTTGTGGCTTAACAAGGCGAGATTTTGATGTCTTACCACCATCAGAACCTGCTCAATTAAAGAAATATTAGAAAGTAAAGATAAAGAGTGAGCTCAATGATTTAACCTTTTGGTTAATTTTAATTATAAGATAAATCCATTTAGTCTTTGTCTTAGTCATTTAAAATATGAAAAATCTATTAAACTGTTTACCATTAGGATAATTGTCTTTTCTTTACCTTATCGTTTATTTTTTAATGGGAACCACATTGGTATGTACGACACAAAAGAAAAATCTGGTAATATGATAACATATTATTTTATTTATTTATTTTTTTTTTTTGGCTGTCCCCTATGCCCTCCCCACCCGTGACTTGAACCAGCGCAACTGTGGCGCAGGTAATGGCTCTCGATCACGCGAGCTAGCCAACTTTGTCTATATGATAACATATTATTTGACAAAAACTTTTAAGTCTTCACATGATAGCATATATGTTTTTTCTTTTTCCTTTTTTTTTTTTTTTTTTTTTTCTCTGTTTTCCTTTGTTTGTTTGTTTTTTGGTCATTGTTGATAAAAATAGATGTAATAAGCAATTATCAATTACTGTCTCCTATAAACAAGAAACATATTAGACCTTCTATTCCAATGTAAGTAGCAGTTTCAAAATCCTAACCCCATCCCTTCTACTCTTTTAGTTTTTCCCTTCATTTACTCAAAGATATACCATACAAATTTATTGTTGATTCCATGTACAACCTGTCAACCTTTAATTCAACCACATTCAACTAACACCTACTTCCCCACTACCAAAACCAAAACTTTACAAATAGTAATCGTCAAAAGAATATGGAAATTGCAACAAAATACAGCATCTAAAATTCACTCAACAGAGATACCAACTAATAGGTCTAAAGAAGGGATGGGGTTTGTTGACAATGAAATGTTAAAAGTAAAATTTTGGTTAAGTATGGAAATTGCAACAAAATACAGCATATAAAATTCACTCAACAGAGATACCAACTAATAGGTCTAAAGAAGGGATGGGGTTTGTTGACAATGAAATGTTAAAGGTAAAATTTTGGTTTACTAAATAGCTAATACAATAATGTAGTAGAATCATGCAGTTCCCTAGGCCTATATCATACTTTAGAAGATGAGATAAAAGCAATTTCCAACTACAAATGGAAGAATGTTATTTATGAGAAACAAGCATAAAAATTTCAGGGCTAGAGCATGATAAGAAATCTGATGATGATGTGTGCATGACATCCAAGAGCATAACAAAAAGTTCAAACACGCGAAATTAACCAACCTTCATCAGAGAAGTTCACTAGAAGATTATGAGGATTATGACTTTGCTTTAACCGCAACAAAGGCTGATTCGGATACTTTAGTACAATCTGATACCTGACCAAGACTATATAATCACTAACAGAACTTTGAATACTAATATTCAAAAGATGCTAATAGGACCAAACCACTTACTTTTTGTGAAAATACTCATTAAAGGTAGTGTATTCTGATGGGACAGCATCAGTATTACCATCAAAAGGGCTCTCAGCCGATGTGTTGCTCACAGCTTCAACAATAGAGTATAATTTTCCCGTATGAATAGCCAATACTACCATATTGTTAAGATTTGATATATCAACAGAACTATTAGCAAAGCATATTACATTTGCTTCTTTAGATTCAGTCTCAGATAAGTCAGTTCTACTAGGTAATAAATCCCCTCCGTTATAATTACAATGTCCACTGCCCAACAAAGAATTGTTCTTCAACAATTTAACCACAGAAATGCAAGAAGCAATCCCTGTCCAATCTATTCTCCAAGGTTCATGACCTGAATCATTCAAACCTTCAAGAGGCAGAAGCAAATACATGTACAATGTGCTCCATAGTGTTGTTGTTTCTTTCTGAAGTAAAAACTCTCTATTTCCCGATGACTTGGATCCATGAAACAACCTTCCAAATAATCCATTAAAGAAAAATTCCTGAAAGCATTTTGCTTTTTTCATCTGTTGTTAAAGTATAGACAAAATAATACCAATGTAAGTATTTCCAGAATTAAACTAAAGTAAGGATAAACGTTTCACTTAAGAAGCTTATGTTTTTTACCTGCTCTGCATCCAGACACACCTTTCCACATGAAGAAACAGAAGACTTAACTGACTTTGAAACCAAATAGAGTTCCAATTCAATATTTCCCACATCATCATCAAGATTTGACTCAATCAGAAGAACAAATCCAGAATAAACCTCACTAATAATACTACAGGAGAAGTCAAACTTATAAGCGTGAAAAGTGGCACTATCCACTTTTTCACCCCAAGTTCCAGATAATGCACGGATGTGAGTTGTACCGTGTAGTTCCTTCCTTTTTGTTGTTCCTACAAATACCAAAATACTGTTCAATTATATATATATATATATAATTAATAAAAAAATAAAAAACAAAGACAAGATACGTAAACAAACTGTGTGCACATACAAGAGGGGGCCAAAAACCTTTCCAAATGTAGTAAAACAGAGATGAAAATGAATAAAGATGTAGATATGGATAGGTATCGTGATACACACATAAACATGATGTTAATATCCAATAGCCAAATACAAGAGAAACAAATGATATTTTTAATGTCAAAAGATACCTGCACCGGAAGTTGCTTCTTTGCTTTTTACAGTCGGATTATTTTTTGAAGGCTCCTCAACTAGTGGAAGAAGATTATTATCCAGAGCACCCATCTGATGTAGCTTTTTACATGCTTCCAAGCAAACAAGCTGCTTCGATAAATTAGAACTCCTACTTACAGGACCAACTAATGTTTGGAAAGCAGAATTAGGAGGTAACGTTAGCTTGCACTCGTAAAAGCCTTCAAGACATGAGAACTGAAAAGTTGGCTTTGAAGCAAAACACCTAAGGTATGTGGTAACCAAATACAGTAAGGAATCAAATAAATATACATACAGTTTAGTAAATTCAGGAAAAGCGATTGCCCAGGAAAACATTCATACTTAGCGGTTGGGAGCTTTTCACAATATCGTTGTATGAGACTGATGCTAGAATCAGCAGTAACTGATGCACCAGTGGCATGCACCAAATACCCATCTGTTCCTCCGAAAGTCCATGTTTTTAAACTATGTGCATCAGGATCTCTATTGACAGTTGTATCTATCATTGAACACTCGCTCCTAATGACATCAAATAGTTGATCCCTTTGTTTCATGTTTCCCCTGTGCATATACAGATACAGTAGAAATAACAATATATTTAAGAAATACAGACATGAAAGCTTCCTTCTCAGCAGGATTTTGATTGTACTTAGACATTTATAAAGACAACGAGAAAACTCACCTCTCCAACATAACGACAAACTGAGAGTTGCTTTGCCGTGCTCGTCCCCTGGACTGGACATAACTGCGGACTGTCTTGGGTAGGTCAAAACGTATCACATAGGAGCAATTTGGCACATGAATTCCCTCCTCAACTACGTCAGTAGAAAATAATAGATTGACCTACTTGAAAGGCGTTACTAAATGATAATTATGCTTTCAAAAACAAAAACATTCTCAAATCATATCTCAAAATATAAAACATGCAATACCTTTCCAAAGCGAAATGATTCCAGAGTCTCCTTTTGCATTTTTGGTGCCAGTGCATCAACCGAGTTGCTTCCAGTCAGATATGAAACTGTGAAATGAGATAAATACGTAATTTTCTTAACAATTCTTTCAATTACTTTAGCTGAGACAATCCTATCTACAAAAATGAGGCATAGTAGTTGTCTAGCTTCCCTGCAACCACAAACACGATGATAAATCAAACTTCTAATAGAGAGAAACAAAATTAACCAATGAAGTAGTCATGATATGGTGTTACCCAAAAGACTGGAAAAGTTCAACAAGTTCACGTAATTTAGGAGTTATATAGCCTAAATCTACTGCCTTCAAAAGATCAGACTCAAAATCCAAAAGATCATCACAACCTGCAGCATGAAGAAAATAACATCAGCAATAAATATATATTTTATCCAAACCATATATAAAGGCATTACATGTAGCATAAAAAAGCAATGAGGCACAGGAAAGTGCACCAGGCAAACAAAGACATCCATACCATGCACGCTATGGACAAGAATGTGTTGCACTATTGTTTAACTTCTTATGAACTGAACTAACAAATAGGTGGACAATTAAAATAATGTTAAAAACAAAGTACTTGATCAATAAGCAGTTTGGCCCTTTAGTGATTATATTTTATGTTGATGCAAGATAAGTACAACATAAGAGTGGAAAAATATTGAGTCATGGGAACAAAACACAGTTTAATAACACAAGCGCAGAAGAAGATTAAAAAGGAATAATAATAATAATAAGAAGAAGAATTTTATGTACATTAGAATTTCATGAAATAAAAGTAAAACACAATATACAAAAATTGGATTTCATGAAATTAAAGAGAATGAACAGAAATTTTATGTACATTAGAATTTCATGAAATAAAACTAAAACACAATATACAAAAATTGGATTTCATGAAATTAAGAGAATGAACAGAAATGTTATGTACATTACAATTTCATGAAATAAAACTAAAACACAACATCCAAAAATTGGATTTCATGAAATTAAGAGAATGAACAGAGAAGCCATAGCATTGCATACCATGTGGTAGTGATTCCCCAACTAGATGTAACAACTCCTCCAGAAAACATTTACACTGAAAATAACTCTCACTGTTAATTTCACGCTCCTCTTGGGTATTAGTGGAATTCTCAAGACATAGCTTTACAGCCTACAAAAGTAACAAAACAGATAACATCCACCTTTGAATATATTTGTATAGATAAGAACCAACAGGGTAGAACATAAAGAAATAAGCATCAATTGCCAAAGTAACGTTTAACCCATATTTAAATCAGACGTTTTTTGGTTTGGAAAAATTTCTAATGATGGAAGATAACAGCAATTAACACTGTTTCAAAGGAGGGGCAATAACCAAGTTGGCACTGTCTCTCTGAAGGGACCAAATCTTACCTCTGCCTAAGATAGGGGCATGAAGAAAATGGATAGAGCTACCTCCCAATAGTAGCCCATATGTCAAAATTCAGTAAGTTTGTTTTTCCGGTAAGCAACCATGGCAGATGAGAATCAAATAAGGGACAAACTGAACTCTCAAAAATCACAAGTGAAAGTTCCTTTTTAGAACTAATTAACCAGTAATTTTCAGATCAAAATTATGGGCCAATCCATGTATGTCATTTTCCTGGTTAATTATATCTGCAAGTAGGCTTACTAGAATTGGTATAATATGACAAGAAAATAAATCAAAAGGGTGTCAATGTAAGAATATTTTTAACTTCTCTACCATAACTGTCATTTCCTTGTCCTTTTAAGATTACAATCATACCTCATAAGCACCTATAAGACCAAGATCGTCAAGACAATATGATATCTTTGAATGATCACTGGACAGCCTTTTCTTCAATGTCTTAATTCTATCATCAGCATCCCTGTACTCATTTACCAACCCTTGCATATTTAACAATGACGCATCAAACTGCCATAAATAAAAAAGCCTTTTCAAAATCCTAACAAGTAAATTCTTAAAATCAATGGTACAGGTTTACACATTCATACATGCATAAGTTAATATGAATGTTCCATATATACATGAGTGATTATAAATGTATGGTAAGAAGATGGAATACCTTGGACCATGAGGCTTCCATCTTTTCTTTCAAATCTAAAAATGAGCAGCGTAATTGGTCATAAAATCTACAAGTCACTTTCGCAGAAGGGACATATAATTCCATCTCTGTCTTGTCTTCAATAGTATAAATCTACAGCACCAAATTACAACAGAGAAATCAATAACTTACTGAACACATGATCAAAACCTAGTATTCAGAAATAGAATATCTATGTACCTGTGAGTCCAAGATGCTTTCAAGTTCTGATATTTGGTCCTCGCAATCCGTTTTGGATGAGACACCTAATGAGTAAACTCACTTTACAGATGTTGAGTTTATCACAAAGCGCTAGGAAAACAGCTAAACAGAATTTGGGAGCTAAGTTGAAAGTTTAAGTGCATCCGAAGTATTTACTATATTAAAAAATATTACTAATAAAATTCATAAAATAACTTATAAAATTGTTTTTTATATATCTTCAAATTTCAAGCTTTAAGCAATCTAAGTAAGACTTTGTTAATTTTTTTTTTTTTTTTTTAAATAAGAGTTGCGGGGTCCTCAATAATTTAAGTTTTTTTTTAAAAAATATTACTGTCCAATTTTTTTCTAAAATATAGTGTCAACCCAAACTTTCAATTTCTAACCTATCTTCATAAAATGTTTAATACATAAAAAAAAAAAAAAAAAAAAAAAAAAAAAAAAAAAAAACAACAACAACAACAACAAACAAGAATGACTAACAATAACACAATTAGTACCTTTTCTAAGAATAGGTGAAGCTGTCATTCCAAAAATCTTTGGCTTGCTGCTAGATTTGTGATAAAATTCCTTCAACAACAGAAGACAATATTCATCAAAGACGCTCCTTTCTTGCTCATGTAATTTCAAAAGGCAAAGGAAAAATGACTAAGATAATAAAAAAATTTTAAAAAAAAAATGAAAATGAAACATTCAGCAATAAATTCTGTAAACCTTCATTATTTTTGCATAATCATGGTTAGCACTAGCTCGATGGCATTCATCAATAACCATCAAGGATACTGTTTCTAGTCTCAAGAATGCGCTTAACAAGGCATTATAAAGAATCCGTGGTGTCATAACCAGGACCTACAAGAAAAAAATAAATAAATAAATTTAAGCACAAGTATTCTCAGTGCTGATGTTTATGCATAAAGAAGCATGGTTAAACCACTACAAGAGAGTAAATGATGGCATGACTAGTGGATAAAATAAGCTGGTACCGGAATCAAAATCTCATGAAGTAGTGAATAATAATGGCAAATAAGACTAAAGCAAACCACCACTTAACTTCAAATACTAAAAAAGAAGTTATTTGTAAAAGAGCATTGACAACGAAAACAACGCAAATCACTAAAACAGAGAAAGTAACAATAACAAAAAGCAATTAGGAAGGGAAAAAAACGCAAATCTCTAAAACAGAGAAAAGTAACAATAACAAAAAGCAATTAGGAGGGGAAAAAAACGCAAATCACTAAAACAGAGAAAAGTAACAATATCTAAAAGTAATTTTTGGGGGGGGCGGGGCGGCGTGGGTAGAAGAAAAATCAGAACTAGTTCCAAAGAGCAAACTTACATCATGTTCATTTACTTCCTTTTCCCAACGCTTCTTATTCCACTCGTCAACTCCCTTGGCTCCATAATATTCTTCGACTTCAAAACCAGTATGTATTTTGATAACCTCAAATTGCTAAAAAAAAAAAAAAAAAAACAAAAAACAAAAAAAAATCCCACTCATTTTCCAAAAACAAGCAGCCAAATTGGGATAAAAATTTAAAAAGTTAAAAGAAGAATTAGGGAAGAAAGGAAACAGCGAGTAAAGAAAGTGAAACAATTTGCCTGGTTAACGAGATTAACAGTAGGAGCCAAGAAGATGATTATGCTTTTAGAGCCGGTGGATTTGATAGCTTCACCAATTTCTTTGATGAGCATAATAGCGATCATAGTCTTCCCAGCACCTGTCTCCAATACAGCAATGGTGTTCCTCCTCCTTGCAGCCTCATATACCTCTGACTGATACCTATATATATATATATATAAAATAAACAAAACCTCCATTGTCAATCAAAACCTCTCAAATCTTCGTCTTTATCAAAGGGAAAAAGTACCAGAACCTTCTGAGACTGAAGGGCTTAGGAATGGTGGAAGACTGTTGTTGTTGTTGTTGAGAATGAAGAGGATCATCATCAGGAATTTGAGCCTCCTCTGCCTCCGAGGAATTCATCTCCGAGACTTGTTGGATTACTGAGGTGATCAATAAAATTAAAACAAAATAAAAAACTTTTTTTTTTTTTTTTTTTTGTAAGTTAAGTTAAAACCTTAAGCCCCACATTAATATACCAGAGGGCAGAGAGACGGAGAGAAGAGAACAACAGCTATCGCACTGTAATTGATGATAACTCACAGAAGTCACACTCACGGCGTGCCAAACAAACTCGAAAAAATAAACAAAATAAAATAAAACGAATAATTTTATTTACAATTGTATTTTATTCTTTCGAATAACTTTTTTTTTTTTTTTCGAATATACCGGTTCTAAATAAAAATAATTCTTTTTTTATTTTTATATTTTTTGGAAGACATGAATATATCTGGTTCAGAAATTGTTTTAACTTTTCAGACCTGCAAATAAAGACGGACGGTGAGCAAGTGAGTGATCGAACTAAAGGAGACGGTCGAGGACGCGTTTGAATTTTGACGTCGGGTTATAGTGTTTGACGGGACATTGACTCGGCAAAAAGGAATGATCTAATAAAATCTATCCACTTTGGGAGTTCGAACTCAACATGGGATTACGTTACGCTTACCGTTTAGTCACTTCGGAAAGAGAAAAACGAAAAAAAGTGATGCATTTAATTCTTAATTTAATTTTTTGTTTTTTAAGAAAAAAAAGTAACAAAAACATATCACTCTTCAAATATAATATAAATATTTTTCATCAATAAAGAACATTTTCCTTCCTCTAAAATAATTTATCCATATAATAAAAATATATATAATATATATATTAATTCCCATTTAGGGAGAAATTATTAAGTATATATATTGACTTGGAATTTGTGTATTACATATCAAATAATTGCCAAGTCAGTGTCTCTAACATATTCTTTAAACTAATTTTTTTCTATTTTAAAGAATTACCCTGTTTTTCATAATCAAAATAAAGAGTAAGATTGGCCTTCCAAATTGATAAAATTTTTAATAAATTTATGTATTGTTGTACAATTTTTTAAGCACAATTAAAATTATATTTATTACTTACAATTTATATTTTAATTTTTAAAATTATCTTTTGTGTGAGGGGGAAAAATGTGAATTATTATTATTTATTAAAGCATTTCTAATTGGCTCTTTATTAGTTTTACTCTGTTTAAAATATAGAGCCAATTATCATTTTTAATTCTCCAATAAGCTTTACATTTACAAATTGAAATAGAGATTGGTTTCGAATAAAACAATTTTACACTGTTTTTGTAGGATAAAAAAAATAATAATATTACATTTGGTATTTAAAATTTGGTAAATAAATATGCTTTTTCGCTGCCTTTAATACATTGTCTAAAAGAAGAATTGACAAATAAAATGTATTAGCTTTGACAACTCTTTTGTCCCTTTGGGAGCACAGTTGGCAATGGCCACTCTTGATAATCCCAGATCCCTCAATGTATCAAAGAAGTTGGACTATGTTTCATCAACATTATTTTATTTAAAAATAAAAAAAAAACCAAAAAAAAAAAAAAAAAACCCCATGTCTGCTGTTTATTATTCCCATTCAAATTTGCAGTTGCAGAGAGGTCATTCCTCTTTTGCAGTCCTTGTCTTCCTCTCAAAATTTCTCTTATCAAAGTCATACATATTCAATATATGCACATAGTAAACCATCGTAGCCACAGAAAATTGTATGTGGAAAAGTAGTATGGCTGTCACCAAAGGATATGAAAATGATCAAAAGAAACAAGATGAATGAAATCACCAGTAATCACGGAATGAGCGAATTCCATCCCTGAAACAATGGAAGCGATCTGCATCTCTCAATGCAATTTCCCTTTGAGCAACTTTTGATATGTATTTGATGGCATTATGGCAATCCCCACAAACTCTTTAAGGTTTTTTATCACCCTGAGTGTGGTGGTTGGAGGAGTGCTTATTAGTCCATATGCAACTGCTAGCTTCTCGCTATGGTTATACAGAGCACGCTCTTTCCTCTCCTTCCACATCAAGAAGCACAAAGTCTGTATCAGGAACATATCCTTCTTCTCTAATTCTTTTTATCAAACTCTGCACCTTGTCAAAGATCAGATCACTTTGCTGATGGGATTTATCATCCACCACTAACTAGGGCACTTGTTCTTCACATCAATCCAACTAAAACCAGGATCCTTCTTCACATTTGTCCTTTTCATCATTCTCCGAGCATTGTTGACATCATCCCATTGGTTGGCAGCTGCATAGATATTGGACAATAGAACATACGCTGCTGAGTCAGATGGTTCTAAAGCTAGGAGCTGCGCCGCTACCCGTTTCCCAGTTTCTGTGTCACCTTGGAGCCTACAAGCACCAAGCAAGGCTCTATACATTGAAGCAGAAGCTTCAAAGGGCATTGATTTTATGAGTTCGTCTGCTTCTTGAACACGACCAGCTCGGCCAAGGCAATCAACTAGACAAGAGTAATGCTCAATCTCAGGTTCAATACCATAATCTTTATGCATTGAAGCAAAATACTGGTAAGCTTCAGAAACAAAACCAGAATAGCTACAAGCAGAAAGAAGTCCAATAAATGTTACTCCATCAGGTTCGATATTGTTAGATCTCATTAACCTGAACAGGTCAAGAGCTTCTTCAGCATTTCCATACTGTGCTAAACCAACCAACATGGCATTCCATGAGGCAAGGCTTTTAACCTCCATCTTTTTGAATAAACGATGTGCATCCTCTATATTCCCACATTTGGCATACATGTCAACAAGAGAAGTCCCAACAAAATTGTCTGAGGCACAATCCAACTTTATCAAATTTGCATGAATTTGTCTCCCTTGTTCCAAAGCTGTTAGACAAGAGCTGGCCTTGACAAGGGTAGCAAAGGTATACTCATCAGGTTGGACACCTGACAACCTCATCCAATGGTATACAGAAAGAGCACGCCCCTCTTCTCCATTTTCTATGCATCCTGAGATAATTGTTGTCCATGCAACATCATCAGGGGAAGGAATCTCGGCGAAAACTTTAATTGCACTTTCCATGTCTCCACATTTAACATACATATCTAGAATTCCACTGTTAGCAAACAAGTCCTGATCATAACCCATTTTTATTAGATGACCATGAATTTGTTTCCCTTCTTGCACCGCTACCAAGCAACCAGAAGCTTTTGCAGCGGTTGATAAAGTAAACTCGTCAGCCTTCTCTCCACTCTCATGTATCAGACTCAAAAGTGTCAATGCTTTGTGACTGTCATTACTGCTAACATACCCAGACATCATGGCATTCCAAGATGACAAATCAAATTGAACTTTATTTTTGAAAAGAGTTTCTGCCTCCTTCATTTTACCATTTTTAGAATAAATGTCAATAAGAGCTGTTGAAACAAATTTGTCAGCAGTAATACCAGTTTTAATTGCATGCACATGAATCTGTTCAGTGAGATATAACCCTTCTTTAAGTGAAGAGCAAGCCCCTAAAACACTTGCCACTGTAAATTGATCCGGTCTTAGGCCATCATATAATAAACCTGAAAATAGTTTCACTGATTCATCTTCTAATCCACTCTGCTCACAAGATGAAATAATTGTATTCCACGAAATCAAGTCCACTTCTTCCATGTAATTGAACACTTTCCTTGCAAAATGAAGAGAACCCGCCTTTGAATACATATTGATAAGGCTATTTCCAACAGAAGCAACATTATCAAAACCTGATTTCACCGCTACACCATGAACTTGTAGCCCCAATTTGAGATCATTTGTACCCGCAATGGCAGAGAGGATAACAACTAAAGTCACATGATCATACTCTATTCTTGATCTAACCATATTTATAAAACACTCAATAGCAACCCAATTTTCACCCTCATAGATATAGTCGGACAATGTTTTATTCCACAGAAAGACATCCGAATCATCATCATAAAAAGACAATTTGGTTGCATATGCTTGAATCTGCTCCACATGCTTCTTGCCTATATCAGACACAACTTTGTTAATCCCAGCAAAAACACAACGCATACTGACATCATCAGGGTGTAATCCACTGCGATGAAATGCAGAAAACAGAAGAAGTGCTTCTTCCCCAAGACCCTTCTCCACATATGCTCTAAGCATTACATTCCACAATACAACATCCTTTTCCGGCATCCGATCAAACAAAGCTCGAGCATGCCCAATTAATCCAAATTTAGAATATATATTCACGAGAGCACCAGAAACAAACACATCCCATTCCAATCCAATCTTAACAGCATAGCCATGAACAGCCTCCGAAGCCCATACGTAACCCGAGAGTAAACAAAGCTTTAAAACAGGTGCCAAAGTGAGCCTACTAGTCGAAACAAAGAATTCACGAAGACGACGGAAAAGGTTAAAACCCTCTTGAATACTCTCAGCCTCAGAGCCTGCAGACTGCGCAAAGGCAGCTAAAATGGAGTTCCAGGTGACAAGGTCTCTGTCGGGCGATTTATCAAACAGACAGCGTGCAGAAGAGAGCGACCCACATTTGGAATACATGGTAATAAGATTATTGATTAAAAAACGATCTGGGTCTCGGCTAGATCTTATAATACGAGCATGAACACTCTTGCCGAGAGGTAAGTCGGCGGTGGCAATAGCTATGCGGAGAATGGAGAACCATTGGGAAGAAGAAGAGGAGGAGGAAGAGAATGGGGAATAATGGGGAGAATAAGCAATGGAGCTGGTTCGACTGGGAAGAGAAGAGAAGTGGAAACGATGGATGAGAACGTATGGGAATGAAGCGTTGGTTCTGAGGATGGCTTGCAAGTTCATTTCGTGGGCTCATTCTCTAAGGTGTGTATATATATATATATATATATATAGGCAAAGCCGCAAAGGGATTTCAGTCAAATCTCTAGGAAGAAGCTGTAGAAGTGCTGCTGATTATTCATGATTTGGTAATGACTGAAAAAAGAGATGGAAAAAGTCGTTTGGTATCTGCGGCAGTTTATTCTTTCTCTGTTAGGACACCGTTTGTTTTTGTGTCCTGTGGTTCCCGCTTCTTAGAAACAGTGTATATATAGAAATTAAATAGAGGTGGCGTTGAAGTTGGCTAACTCAAAAAAGGTCCTTTTTTTTTGTTTGGTTTTTATGTTTTTTTTTTTTTTTCCTCTCTTTTTGGAAATATCATAGTGCATCAGATTAACGAAACTCCACGAGATACCCCATAATTCCAACTGCCTTTTTTCAGAATTTTGCATTTGGATGGATAGATAAATATACACCTCTCTCTCTCTCTCTCTCTCTCTCTCTCTCTCTCTCTCTCTGTGGCTTCTGAATCTAAGCTCTGGCACTGTTGAGAAGGTCCTGATCCCTCCTAACACAAAGGTCTTTTTCTACTTCACCTGTGACATCATAAAGCAACTCAAAATCAATGGACTCCACGGGATACCCCATAATTCTAACTACCCTTTTTAATTATTTCCCTCAACCGCCTAATAATTTTTTATTTTATTTTTTATTTTTTATTTTTTTCCCCCTCTCTTCTCTAATATCTCACCAGGACCTGCAAAAATCCAATCTTTTCTTTCTTCCAATTTGCTCTCTTTATGGAAAAGGAACGCGAGGAAACCATGGAACAAAACCATCCCAGCAGAACGCTAAACTTCAATGCTCCACTTCTATCAACAAGGCGTCTTGGGAATCCACCCACTACTTTACAAATATCTTGCACCAACTTAGCCTCCAGGAATACAAGCAGCAGCGATAGGATTCCATTCTCATGGGAACAGGCTCCTGGCAAACCCAAGGACTTCGATACACGTGATGATCATGACCAAGAAACCACCCCTCCTCCCAAGCTCCCTCCAAGCTGGTGGCGTCCGCCGCCGATTCAATCCACCGAGAAAGGCCATCAAAACTACTACTGCGACGACGGATTCGACGGAGATGTAGACATCGACGATAATGAGTTGGACGATATTGGTGACGTGGACGTTTTCTCGGATGCAATAGATGTGTTCTCGTTGTCAGAGGCAATAGACATAGTGGAAAAATCTCAGAAAATGGACGCCGTGGATGGATTGAAGCTAAAGCTAGCGGAGTGCCGTGGGGAAGTGACACCGAATTTCATAATTCAGCGGTTTCTTCCCGACGCGACGGCATTGGCTGCCTCTTCTTCAGCTTTGAGTATTTCGAAGAATGGTGGTCTGAATTACGAGGAGGAGGAGGAGGCTTCTTATTCGGAGAGTAGTAGTGGAAGAGCGGTGATGAGGAGGCAGTCGTATTCTCCACCAAAGGGTTGCGGTCTGGAATTGTTATTCCCATGGCGGATGAAGCACAAGCTGTGCGGTGTAAAGAGTCCTGTTCGCCATGCTTCTTCTACCGTCACTACTGTGCAACAACAACAACAACAACAACAACAACAACAACAACAACAACATCATCATCAAAAACGTAAAATTCTACACAAAAAACATTGATTCCACCCACCATCAACAACAGTCCTTGTAATTAAATAGTAGTTTTATATCAATAATTAATCAATGTATGTTTACAATTATATTTCTTTCTTTTTTTCTTTTTCTTTTTTTTTTCCCCCTTTGAAAGTAAGGGTCTTTGGCTTGAATCGCTTTGAATATGATTCACTGAACGTTTTCCTTCTTTTTTTTTTTTTTTAAATATATTTTTATTATAATCATTTCGAAGTGATATGTCTATAATTAATTTTTTAATGATAATTTACATTTTGAATGCAATATCCGAAGCATTAATCACTTGAAATATATTATGAATAAAATAACATACTAATCAATATTGTAAGAAAATTAAATAGACAAAAAAAATCATTATTAAATAAAGATAATTCTATATCGGAAAAAAAAAAAAGTTGAACATAGCAATTAAAATCATTATATTATAAAGTGCAACATAAAAAATTAATTAATTAACTTTTAATGGTGATGTACTAATCAGACATTTGAAAGAAAACTAAATAGACAAAAATATCATTTTAAATTAAGATTGATTTTATATCAATATATCATAAAGTATAACATGAAAAATAATTAATTGATTAATTAACCTTTAATTGTTATATGATTATATCATCCCAATTACTACACTTTAATTTTATAGTTTTATTGGCTCTTTAATATTGTCTTTGATTAGATTGATTTGATATATATATATATATATATATATATGCACTCTTTTTTTTCAGGTTGGGAACTCATTTGATTTTTAATTTTTCCCCCAAAAAAAAAAAAAAAACCTATATCGTTTAAGGTAAATAAATTTACTTATTTTTCTTTAAAAAAAAATTTACTTATTTTAAAATTTTTAAATAACTTGCCTCGTTTATCGAAAGAAAAAACAAAATGAATAGAACTACTTTTCTTTTCGTTCCAGAGGCCAGATCGTAGTTGAGGAATTTTTCCTTTTCTTTTATTTTTTTTTTTTAATTTTTTTTATTGTGTACTTGTTGTTTGGGTAGACTAATGATAGTACATTTTTTAGTCCGTGGGACGTAATTGGCAGGTGAGTTATCATGTAATTAATTAAATTTTATCAGTTACATCTGCTATTCAGAGAGGAATTTGACCCCAAAAAAAAAAAAAAAAAATTTAAGATACAGAATTAACAAGTAGAAAAAAAGTTGCGAGAAATCTGACGATGTAGGATCTCTCTCAGCTACCCAAACGTAACGCTGCTGTCAACCAGTTAACCTTTGATAATACACTTTCTGCTTTCTTTTTCCCTCTTCTCCTCCCCTCTAACTTCCCAACTTTTTTCTTCATTTTTTTTTCCCCTTTTTTTCAATTTTTTTTTTTTTTTCATTTTTTCAGATTTGAACTAATCTTCATTTCCTTCCATGTACAGATACAAGAATGACTATCTCTATTGACTTCATGGATTTTTGCTGTGTCAAAAAAAAAACTCCTATACCTCACACCCTTTTGTCTCCTTGGCTCAATATAAAACAACTCGAAGTAGCCCTGGCTGTGGTTCGGTGTAGTCAAGGCCCTCGTCTTCAAGCAGATATCGTTGTACGGCGATTGGAAGCCTAGAAGGAGTGCGGGATCCCCTGGTGTGATGGCCTGTTCCCACGCAAATATATACTTGCAGACGCTGATCTGCTGCCCTGGCAGTGCTTCTCAGCACACCCAGCTCGTGCTTCAGCACATGAATGGCTTCAGCTACATGCAGCCCATGCAGGTCTATCATCCTCTCCTGTCCTCTTCCATTGCCCTGCATATCCGGACCCACTGGGTTCCTGGATGGTATTTTCGATGGACAAAGAAGAGCAGAACCGATGAAATGATTAACTAACAGTCAAACACTGATAACAGAGTATATTGAAATAAACAGAATTAACTAACGGTCAAACATTGATAACAGAGTATATTGAAATCAATTTCAAAATAGTCAGTAAATCAATGGTAGCAGTCTCTCATCAAAATCCAATAATGGCAATCTGATAAAAATCTGGCTCTGTGCGAGAACAACCTACTGCCTTCATTTTTCTGCTATGAAAACTTTACAACAGGCAACAATTGATATGATTACAGAAGCATTCAAAAATCAAATGGGTTGCCATGTCCATGCATGTGTATGAGTGATTGAGACAGAGACAGGGGCAGAAACAAGTCAAAGAACTTCTAGAAATTTCGTCGTTGAATGAATTACTTTTGAAGGGACAAAGAACAGTCTCGTCTTGGAAGATTATCATCCAAGAGAGTTAACAGAGAAGTAAACCAATCAGCAATCAAATATCTAACCATCCTCTACAGAGATGAACAGGCATACGATAGGTAAGGTGTTAAAACAAGTAGCAATGATTACTAATCCACACACACACAAAAATTGGCAATGGCTGGGAGCCAGGGATCAAGCAAAAGTAGCAGGAAACAACAAACCTCTGACGATATATAGATTCTTGTGCTTTTCCATGAGCTGTTTTCATATGGCCATTGTGCAGCTTCCCTTTATCACTCAGCTCCCTCGCTAAAGCCTTATTCCCAGCAAGGTATGCTTGTCGTGCCTGTTTCTCAGTTAAAGGGCAAATGGCCAAGGCTAAAATTATACAGAAGATAAATTTGAGAACAGCAGCAAGAGGCAAAAAAATAAAAAAAAGAGATCAGAGCAAACTCACAAGTAAAACTTGGCTAGGCAATCAGCATACACTAGAGAGAATATATTGCATGGTGTGTTCTAATAAAACTGCAGTGGCACAATAATGTTGTGAATGGTAAAGCATGCCCACCAACATCTATCGGTCAATATACACACTTTTCAGACCAATAGATGAGATAGATCTATGCCTACCATGTACCACCGGAGTTTGTTCCTAAAATTGCATATTTTTTCCTTTTATGTATACCTCAAAATTAGTATAATCGTTCAGTTAATTACTACAGTTAAATCAATGGGAAATTCTACAGGCAGGGTGATGCAAAAAGGGAAAATTAAGCAACAAAACAAACATAATAGATTGTTCTTAGATCACAAATCATGCCATGAAACCTACAAACGCTGCATCCCTAATTCCCAATTTAAAGTTTTACTTCTTTTTTTTTTCCTTTCCCCCCGCAACTTCCCCTCCCCCTGGACCAAGATAGGGGGCCAGGGGGACTTGCCATGCCTCTAACAACAAAAGCCCAATAAAGAAGGGTACTTCTCTATGGTCAACATAGTTTGACGTGCCATTAAGACAAACCTGTTCAAAGTATGCATTACGTAGACGTGCATGGTCACGGGCTTCCTCCCTTAGCTCAGAATACATATTCGCTGTCATCTCAACATCATTAAAGTATATAAATCGAGAAGAAATCTTTCCACATCTAAAGGCAGATAAACACAATTAATTGATTGACCAAGGAATTTACCAACAGCATCTCCAGTTTCAAGCCAAACTGGAGCAGTCCAAGATGAACCACGAGATTGCACCCTGTCTCCATAGATGCCTCTTGCATGCCCACTGTTGTATGAACTTGTCAAAACGTTGGTACTTCTACTTGAACCAATAGTTGCATCTGCAGAACTATTTCTTTCATACTTCCACACTCCA
Organism: Ziziphus jujuba; assembly: GCF_031755915.1. Lineage (NCBI taxonomy): Eukaryota > Viridiplantae > Streptophyta > Magnoliopsida > Rosales > Rhamnaceae > Ziziphus > Ziziphus jujuba. The sequence continues at coordinate 6,621,250 of NC_083383.1, read as the reverse complement.
GAATCCTGAGCAGCTAATTTCCTGACTGCTGAAGCAAAATCTATACCACCTAGACCACCTCTAGATGGTACAGAAGAGCTAGACTTAAACATAAGCATGTTGTCCTTATCTGAAGGCCGATAAGGGTTGCCACTTTGTTGGATATCATCTCCAGCATATTGCGAAGGACCATTCTGACCATCTGATGCAGTAAGTGCAGGAAACTCCATTGTACTAAGGTTGGGGGCCGACAAGGTCTTTGAGCTCAAATTTTGATTAAAACCACCATCTACTTGAAGCTATAATTTAGAAGGTATGCCATGATATAACCATATATGCAACGAAGTTGGTCAGAGTAATGAAATTATAAGTAACAGCCATATAATAAAAAATAACAATCTAGCATAGTCAAAGAACAAATCAAATCTTCAACTTAAGAGCACTGCCCCCATTGAAGCAACCAATCCTAAAGAGAAATTAGGATGTGACCTATTGAATCACCAAACCCCCGTACCACGCCACACTGATTATGGAACTGGAAAATAGACATAAGACCATAGTTGCATTGAGTCGGCTCATAACTCTATGGAGGCTAGCTCTCCTTGCTAAAATAAGGCATAAGAGGTAGTGCTCTCCACAGTTAGAATCCAACCCCTCAGCATTATTCATTGCCCCATAGCAAATCCTAGTATTTAAGCATCATTGCTTACTTCTGATGTACTTACACAACACACAAGGAAAATGTGTGCATTTGAAAGACCGTTGTAGAAGGGGTTGAGAAATTGTACGTGTGCATAAATATGTGTGTGTGTGTGTGTGTGTGTGTGTGAGAGAGAGAGAGAGAGAGAGAGAGGCACATAAATAATAATTACGCAAAAAAGAGAAAAAAGGGGGAAAGACAAGGCCCAATGGTTTAGCAGGTTAGAAGCAGACTATTAATACAGATCCTCAATAGATCAAACAAGAAGAATCAGAGACAAAAATTAAATCATTTTTACTGCATCTCAATCATTTATAGTCGTAAACATACCTCCAACTGCGCGAGCATTTCAATAGTCAGATTTAAGTCACATCCATTGGCAAAATAAACCTCTGCCAGGCTTTCAGCAGCAAAGCCAGGGAATTGTGCAGCCAGAAACTCCACAGGATTGATATCAGTATCATCCACAATTGCATGCTCACCCAACATATCGTTCATAAACCCATGTCTAGAAATTCCATCATAGGCAGGCCCCTCCTGACCATTTCTAACAAGCTGATTACCGTTTAGAATCTGCTTGTCCCGCAAGAAACCAGCCAAAGACAGATCTTGCCCATAAGAGGAACCAGAAAGTCTTAACTTTTGTGAAAAGTTATTACCATTAATATGTGCCTCATTTAATCCATATCCACTGCCTGTAGGAGTAAACCTGGTCACTTCACTATCATCATGTAAGGACAATCCTGCTAAAGAGAGGTTCCCAAGACCATGAGAATCATCTTCTCCCACAACGTTGAAGTCAGGAGTAATATCATCAGGAAGCTGGCGACGCCAGTATTGGTGGGCTTCATCATCAGAATTATTTGATACAGATGACTCTGTTCGATCTAGCACTGCTTTTCCTAAAGTTGCAGAAGAAGGAAATATCGCTGTGCTGGTACTTCCAGATGATGGCGATCTGAGAGAAAAGGGAATAAACTCTGCTGCATTTGGATTTAATGCTGTAACCTTGTTTGCAGCGCTTAGCCTTGCATCGTTGGAATAGGTTCCTTTCTTGGATAAGCTCATTATTTGATTAAGTGGAAACAAGAAGACTATTTCCGCACAAGAGACTAACTCAAACTTCAGTAAGCTTCAACCAAACCCTGCAAAACATGTACATTTAGACCACTTTGATTAGTCCGTTGGCCAAAAATATTATACTTCAGAAGGTGCACACATGCTACTCAAGTCCCGGCCACAGACAGAGATCAGCAATTTTAACCAAATAGCATAAACTGAGAAAGCTCAAGTTATGTCTAGCATAAACCTCATCCTCTTTATGGAAAAACTTCAATCTTTTAAAAATATTTAAATTTGAATTAGAAATACGTTGCAGACAAAATTGGATTGAGAATAGGATATCAATAAGAAACCAGTGTAGACAAGCTAGTAAAGCTGGATATCCACTTTTACAGACGACTCAAGCCCAAATGATTCATTGGCCACTTAAAGTTCAACCCAAAAAAAATAAAAAAAATAAAAAAGTCAACCATTTTCGGTTAGATAAACGATAGACTCCAACTGCTTCACCGAAAAGAAGGTAACAAGCATATCACGGGATTACTAACTATGCATGAAAGGAAGACGAACCAAAACACCTAGGAAAAGCTCGAACTCAATTTGTCAGAAAGAAAAAAGCGTGCAACCGATAAGGCCATAAACCCTATAATCAAATTGATTGAGATTATAAGAGAAATCCGTTACAAATTGAACTAAATTTCAGCAGGAAACAAAAAATATGCACAAAAATCTCAAGTACTAATTGCAAACAGGACCTCATCAAATTAAACCGGCATATAAAAAACAGTTCTTTTTCTTTTCTTTTCTTTTCTGTTCTTTTCTCCCCCCCCCCAAAACAAAAAAAAAAGCAGAATCTAATAAAAATCAAGCGCAATGAATTAGCAAAAATAAAAAGCAAGTAAGTCCAAACTGAAACAGCAAAATAGAATTATTATTCAAGCAACTGAAATTAATAGATCTCAATAAATTAAACTCCCGTAACAAATTTAAGGAAATCAAACAAAACAAATAAATCAAAATAACAATTACAAAAATAAAATTAAAAATTAAAAATCTTTTTTTTTTTAAGACTATGCAAAAAGTGGAAGATCCGGTGGGTATGTATACCTTTCCGAACCAAATCGAAGGGATCCATCGGCGGAGATAAGATCAGAGTAAGTGTAGAAAAAAAGTGAAAAAAAGAAAGGAAGATTGGGGATTTTGGTTTGAGTATGGAGCTAGGGAGTCTCACCAGTATTATCTTGAGCTTTCAGGGGTTCCTCTCTCTCTCTCTCTCCCCCCTTTCGCTCTCTCTCTCTCTCTCTCTCTCTCTCTTTTTTTTTTTTGTTTGAAACCCTGTTGGCTAATACCACCACCACCACCACCACAAAAATATAAAAGACAGCCAACCCTTCGCCACTCGATTTGACCCTCGTCTCTCACTCTCTCTCTCTCTCTCTCTCTCTCTCTATCTGTGTCTAAAGCCCACTGGCCCTCTCTCTCTATTGACCCTTCCTTAATCGTGCAGCTCTTTTATTAATTAATTATTAATTAACTACGATCGGGATTTGTGAAAAAATAAGTTTATTAATTAATTATAAGTGAGCTTAACTTTTTTCGTCGAATACTTTATTAGTATTTTCTTTTTCTACATATATATATATATGACTTTAAATTTGTATTTACAATTCTGAATTCTCATCCTTTTTTCCTTTATTTTGTGTAGTAAAATAAAAAGAAATTTTGATTTATCTGTATTTTCTCCACCTTTTTAAATGACATAACCATTGACCAAAAAAAATTTTAAAAATTATTAAAAGCTTTTAATGTTTATTCAGGTGGACGTACACATTAATTTCTCTTATTTAGATGTCCTTGTTTGGGCTTTTGCAACTAATTAATTATAGTATCTGTAAATTTAGTTCTCATTTAGTCGACCAGTTAGTCTATTATTTTGAGTCTGTTGACAAATTCCTTATTACTTATCAACTATTGGTTTTTTTTTCTTTTTCTTTTTTTTCCCCTACAACTTATCAATAATTTGATAGTAATGGGTTTAAGATCTCTCGCAAAAATAGGTTTAATTATCTAAAAAATGAACAAACAAATAAATAATAATTTTGTTCACTAACTTAAAAAATAAAAATAAAAATAAAAATAGAATATTTAACCCTTATATCACAATCCATCCTTCATCAACTTTTTTCACGCTGTCTTTATTTTATGTTACATGTCCCTTCAAGTTCTAAATCATCAATGTTTCATATTGTATTTTATTTTGAAAAAATGAGAAGTAAATATGATTTTAGTCATGTTAACCATATGACTTGTATTATTTGTAGTTCACTGTCCCCATAATATATGTGTTTAGATTGAGCAGCTGATAGTCTATTTAACGTATTTGTTGGTAGAATTGTTGGAAGTGGGGTGATGCATTGTATTTAGGGCTGCTAAAAACTAAGATAATACAAATATAACTTGCAATTTTAATCCAAAACCTCAAATGTTAAATAATCAATCGACTGGATGACTAAAAAGGCTCATAAATTAGTTAGACAACATAACCAGTACTTGTGTTTTGATATTTTATTCCATGATTAAAGTTCAAATATTATGTCCGAAAAAGACATAAAAAGTCTGTGAAAACTAAATACATATATGTGGATATTTAAATAATTACCAACTAGCAATACGATTATTATTATTTATTTTTGCTGGATATAACAGTATGATATGAGTGGTTAAAATTATACGGTTATCTGCCATTCACTTGGACCAACTTGAAATTGAATTGTTTTAATAAATGGCAATTTTTTATTTTATTTATTTATTTATTTTTGTTTACTTGGTTGTGATATGAATGTTTGAGCGAACGCTTTCTATGGTCCACTCCTGTATAAACCAAAATATTTTATTATTATTATTTTTTTACAAATAAACCAATCCATGGTTGAAGATAAAGTGGAGGAACGTGACACTCCTCCAATTTAGTATTAATTAGTTGGGCCTCAAAGGACATTGGGCCCAGGTGCGGCAGTTACCTACCCAATTAGTCCTGCATGGGATCGAGAAATGAATGTCATGTAACCCAACGCTCCATGTTGTGTGAACGTCTACACTGGACAGTAGACACTAGCTGACAGACAACACATGACCAAACCAACATTTTTAAAAAGATAAAAACACAGGCTAAATAATTTGTGCCTACGTTCATTTTAACACGAGATAAGTATGTTTCACATGCATGTTTTTGTTTTTCTTTTGGTTTTATAATTAAAAATGAAAATTAAATCACCACATTGTTAATTTCATGAAATAAAAATGTTCTGATAATATGTCTAAAACTTAAAAAGCTAAATAACTATTTTTAAAACTTACGAAGGTGAAATTATTCTCCAACTGATTTATTAGTTGTGTGTATTGTGCACAAGCTCTTTACGTATACTTTAGAAATTGTTAGATGCGAGGGGGGAAAAAACATGAAACTCAAAATTCAACTTGAATTTTAAGATAGAATATGGCATGTATACATGGAGTCTAAAAATCATTGAAAAAAAAAATGAGAAACAAGAGAAATTAAGAAACACTCTATATTTTCGTGAATACATGCATAAAAAAAATTGTGTAATACTGATTAAAAATATTGTAAAACAAACTCAAACTATAATATGGCCAAAACTATTTTGAACAGGATCAAAACACACTTTAAAAACGAACTTGGATAAAAATACATATACTTGTGAAAGGACATTTCCTATACGGAACCAACGCTTTGACCATATACATATCGCGTAGACGGTGAAAAGTTAGGCACATTCTAATTGGCCTCGTATCTATTATACACAATAATAATTAAACACAATTACCCTTTGGTTCATAATAATAGAATTTCAAACTAGGAAAAAGTTTGATTTCACACTTAAATATGCACGTGGTTATTTTTAGTTGAAACTTGAAAGTCTGAAAATGAGCTTCGGCTTCAGTTCCCTTCTAACAACACAAACACAAACACAAAAGGATTAATTTACCCAAAAAAACAACACAAAGGGATTATCCTAGATAGTATATTTTAACATCTTGCCGCGTCTCTTCTGTGGAAGCCTCGAAATACACGTGGCTAGACGTGTGCTTTGTTTTCTATATTTTTTATTCTTTTGCACTTATTACGAGGTTTGATGTGGGGACCACAATTTGAGGATACACGACGCTGTGGAAGCCCCTACTACAGTGATATGGACTAGCAATTACTCTTGAAAATCTGATGCTGTAGAGAAAATCATAAGAGGCTGGATTTAAGCAAGAAAAGGAAGGTACTATAACGTGGCTGCAGATAATTGGCTACCTCCGTACTTCGTTAATTGTAGTTCGTGCACAAAATCACAATGCTCGTTCTCTTGATCCCGCTCGTGCCACGTCGATGCGTTCATACCTGGCATCACCGAGACTTGCCTCTCAGAGTCCGTTTAACTAATCTTTTGTTTTTGTTATCCACAACAATCTCAATAAAATAAATAAATAAAAAGTCCACACCCATCTTCGTTATCAATTACAATTATTAAGCACAGAAAATTTATAAAATAATAAGTAAAAAGAAAGCAATAATCTTACGTGGAGTGCTAACTACTAAAAAAAATATATATTAATTTTTGGAAATCAACATCAACAATCTCTATCAGTTTGTAAAAAATAAATCATATTACATCGTAAACATCATGTTTCTCTTTTGTTTGTGTATTATATACTTCGACACGTGAGAAGAGAGTAGAATAAAATATAATAAAAGTTCTGAGCGACCTAATTTATGCGTGGCAGAGAAACTCGGTGGATTACGTTGAAAAGTTGCAATCAACGACGACTAGAACACGAACATATCAGGATTTAGAGAAAACACCCCTACAAAGCGCGAGTAATTAGGCACATCAAAGTTCTCTCTCCATATAAATATATTCATCTACCTGCTCCTTCCATAATTACACACTCACACACAGAGAGCCTTAGAGGAAAGAAAATCTCATCTCTCTAGGATATAGATCGGGAATGATAGCCGATCAAAGGCTTTTTCATTATCATCGCCAAAGAAAACTAAATAAGGAATTTATTTCGGGATTGCTATAAGAAAAAAAGTGTAAACTTGTCTTCAAAACGGATTGTTTATAATCGATGGCTGCAGAAGTGGCTGAAGCGATCTCTAGTGGCGGCATAGACGTGGTCAATTGCTATTGCTGTGGGTTGACGGAAGAATGTAGTTTCGCGTACATCGCTCGCATGCGTGAGAGATACGGTCGGTGGATATGTGGACTGTGTGCCGAAGCCGTTAAGGATCAAGCTCTTAGATTTAATCTTTGCACCGAAGAAGCAGTGAAACAGCAAATGAAATTCCGCCAGCAGTTCAAACTATCGAACCCTCCAGTTAATGCCACTGAACATTTGATTTCGGCCATGAAACATGTCCTCCGGCGGAGTCTGGATCCTCCCCATAAAGCATAATTCTGATAAATTTCCGCCGCTCATTCGATCCGAAAGCTGCTTCGAAACCATAACAGAGACGCGAAATTCTTAGGGAAAAAAGAAAAAAAGGATGACCATTTTAACATCCTGTTAATTGTTCTTAGTTTGGTTGATTGATTTAACTCTTCAATTTTAGGTAAGTTTAGGTGCATGTAGTGGTTTTAAAATGTTAAAAATGCCTCACTGAGATGTACAATTCCTTTATTTCTTTATTGTAATCTAGTCAAGCCCATGGCTATTTTCTTTATTTCAAAGCGTTAAGTTTTGCTTTTTTATTGTATTATTGCCTTTGTTGAGGATTTTAATCACATGCATAATCTAGTTCAATGCCTATGAATTTCATACTGTCACACACCAAGTTCCTTTTTTTTTTTTTTTTTTTAATTTTTATTCCCTGTGTTTTTTTGCCTCTGCAAGCTTGGGTTTGGGATTGGAAACTAGGAAAAGGATGCTTCAATGGCAGTGAATCCATTCGATCGCTCTACCTGATAGAAGACCTTTGAGAAGTATCTGGGTTTAAAGTGGGCCACAATGCTGGACTGGTAGTTGTTGGCGTTACACTAGGAAGAAAATTATGATCCATTGAATTGCAAAGACGAGTGGCCAGAGACACGTAGTTTCCAGAGAGGCTGAAAAGCGCAAGACCTTAGCCCATTTTAAATTTTCCAAACCTATCATAATTTCAACATGTTTTTTACGTTTCATTTATTATTTTTTTTAATTTAAAAGTTTTGGTTAATTACATTTTAATGAGAACATATAAAGTGCCTATTAATATGAAGTAGGAGTGTAATTGTTATAGGTAAATTTATTGTCTCTTTCGCAATTAGAATGAAAACCAGCCTTCCTCATATTCTCAGGTGTACTGGCTTAATGTACTATGCATCAATAATGCTTGGGGATTCGGATAATATTATACTATTTGGTTGAACTTTAAAATTTTAAAACTAGATAAGGTTAAGTATATCTGAAATTTTTCGAAAAAATATATATTCTATCCAAGATAATGAAATTTGTTTGAATTAACTTTCAGATTTTATCTCTTGTTAGTTGTTGTTGGGGTTGGGTCTGCATGAAGATTTTATTTAGGAAAATTTGTTCCAACGCCCACTAAAATACAGGGTTAAGGATATTTACCCTTTTCTCCTCCAAATTTTTTTTTCCTACACGCTACTGTCTATTTTACCCTCAATAAAACTAAAAAATTACTTTACTCTTCCTCTTCTCCTTCCCAAAATGCCTTCAATCCCTGACATCTCTACTTTTCCTTTTTATCTTCTTTTTTGAGAAAACCCACACACAATCCTATTTACCAAAAAAAAAAAAAAAAAATCCTTGCTCCACCTCTGCTTTCCTTTCCTCCGTGAAAAAGCATCCCTCAATTCTGTTTAGTATCATATATAATATGAATAAAACATGCTCTGGTGTCTTGTCTTTAAATGTAAATATGGTGCTTTAATAGATTTTATTATTATTATTTTTTTCACAACTGGATGGCTTTGGTTTACTGAATGGTTAAGAGCTGATAGAGATTAGAAAAAAGATGTGGGCAGGCGTCAATGTTACCGCACTTCTCCTTTACCTCTCAAATTGCCTATAATGAAAGATGAAAACATCAGACCACTAGCACCTTTTCCGATATGTAATAGACCAGTAGCGACCCCACGGCCAAGAGCGTGGCGGAGCTGATTACTAAGCCTAAGATGCTTCCTCCACTCTTCTCTCCTCTTGAAGAACTCGCCATTCTCTCTCACTTTCTCTTCCTCTTTTCTTCATTCTCTGTTAAAAGGGAAAAATGAAATAGGCTTTCATGTATATTTTTCTCTTTGATATTTGAAAGGGACAACTTGGAAACATTAAAAATTAAAAAAGTAAAACGAAAAAAATTAAAAGGAGGTGGTTAAATTTCATTACGGGCTTTCTAATATAGGTATAGGGCAATTCCCCCTTTCTTTTATTTGTCCGAAGCCTAAAATTATGCTCATCCTTGCCTAGGCTTAGTAGGTGCAAAAAGACTAGGCCCAATAAAGTCTTTCCACCTCCAGATCCAAAAGATATCCGAATACAATGTTCTGTTAACAATACCAGCTAAAGCTCAGAGATTGTTTTATCAGCCAAAATAATAATAATAATAATAGTGTTTTTGTTTACAAATTACGAGAGGAAAGACGTTTTTGTTTGGTAATAGCCGAGTTCAGTGGATGATGATGCCTTTATGAGATGTGAGAGAGACTAGGATGCTCTTCATTTCATTTTATTTAAAAGGAAACCATTATTATTTTCTGTTTTGCTTCATAACATTATTAGTCACGGTTATTTTTTAAAATTTTTTTCTAATTAAGTAATTAATTTAGTTTTTTTAAATAGAAAAGGAAATTAAATTTAAGGTTATTAGGTTCCTTTATTTAATTGCTTTTCTTTCTTTTTCTTTTTCTTTTGATTTTGAATCAGAAGTTGCTTTTCATTTGAAAAATTAACATAACATTTTTTTAAATAACAATTTTTTTTTTTGGGTGAATGAAAATGAAAATAATAATAATAATAATAACAACATACTTATAAGGTGACGTAAAATCCTCAATTTGACCCTCCCCATATAGATAGAATTGTTTTGTTAGCATTCGAGTTTTGTTGAGATAATATTAGGCGATTTTTATATGATTTTTTTTATAAATTATTTAACATGTGAAAAAATATAATTTTATTCAAATATTAAATTATATTAATTATTCTAAAATTATATTATTTTTTTTATTATATGTTAAAAATTTATGAAAAAATTATATAAAAATAAATAATCCTTCTACCACTGATTTTTTTTTTTTTTTTCCAGTTTTGTTTTGTTGGCACATTCCAAAAGGTAACAGCCAACTCTGATGGATTAGGCCGCAAAGCCAAGTGTTTTTTTTTTTTTTGGGTGGTTGTAATAGCCTTGAGCTAAGAATGATCGTACCAATGGCATCTATTTTTATTTTATTTTTAAGATTGGATCCGTACAATGTGCTGTCTCGTACTACTGTTTGTCTCTTTTGTACTGCATTTTTCCGCCATTTCCCCTTCTAATGGATTAATTTTTTTTATCATACTTACGCAACTGCCATCTTAGTTAACTTGTTAAAGGGAATTCCTACATTTTAAGAGCATCAAGTCCATGGTGATCAACTTATTTTCTTCTCAGGTATATGATGCAAGTAATAGCATTTTTCTAATCTTATATATGTTTTCACTCTTTTTAGGATAACGGTGGGAATAAATTAATCTTATAAAAAATCCTAAAATGAGAATTTAATCATTCGCTTTGACATTTTCCTCCTTTTCCTTTCATTGTCCAATCAAGTTTTAATTCAAAAAAGAAAAGCCAAAATGTTTTGATTCAAAAGACTAAGTTGGCCCACTCTATTGTATTACCACAATCGGCCTTTTACAAAAACAAGGGTCTAAAGGAACATAGACCAATAAACACAATACAAACCAAGAGAAGAAGGTATACGAAATCGTAATAAAAGCGCCTTCCGAGGCCATTTTAGTAATGTAAATCCCCATCACCGTAATTACGTATCCAAGTAACCCAACGATCATTGCAGTACACAGAAAAATACAATACAATCACATTTTCGTATACAATTACCAAAAAAAAAAAAAAAAAAACCATTCTCGTATAATTCTATCTACCAATCGAAATTTTACACGGAATCGTTCTGAAAACCAGAGCTTTTCACCTAATTGTCTTAAAGCAGTATCCATTCTCTTTCTCGCTCTGGAAATCGATCCGATAATTTTCTCTCTCTAGAAAAAAAACTCAGCGAAGATGATGCACATGACCTTCTACTGGAGCAAGCAGGTGACCCTCCTGATTGACTCATGGCGGACCAACTCATGGACCAGTTACATCCTCACCTTACTGGCCTGCCTTATTGTTTCTGCTTTCTATCAGTACTTGGAAGATCTTCGACTCCGCCTCAAACTTGCTTCCGCCGGAAAACCTTCCCCGTCGTCGTCTCCGGCGCAGATCGAGATCCCTCTTCTCCAAAAGTTCTCCCGCCTCCAGGGAAAGTGGTCACAGGCTAGACTCGGTGGAGCTGCGCTTTTCGGCGTCAACGCGGCAATCGGGTACCTACTCATGCTCGCGATCATGTCGTTCAACGGAGGCGTGTTTGTGGCCGTGGTGTTGGGTCTCGCCATTGGTTACTTGGTTTTCCGAGGTGGGGATGAGGATATCACGCTTGTTGTTGACAATCCTTGTGCTTGCGCTTGAAGTCCAAACACGAAAAAGAAGAAATCGGATCGGATTCGATCGGCTTCAGTTTTTCTTTTTCTTTTCTTTTTTTTTTCTTTTTTTTTTTTTTTCATCCCCCCTTTGTACGACTGATCAAATTAAAAGGTATAAATTAAAAAAAGATCTCTATGTTCAGGGAGATGGGTTTTTTATGGTTTTTTTTTTTTTTTGGCCATTCTGTAATTCTACAGTTGTGCTTTTAAAACTGAAATTAACAGTATTTTATTATTCTTATTTTTTTTTTCTTATAAATATCTTGCCACAAGTTTGTTGTTGGTTTAAGGGGAAATAACTTTTCCGGGAAAAACCATGAATTCCGCGGAGAAGGAACACTCTAATGGTAGTCAAATATTGGGAAGAATCATCAACATCCGCTTCGTCTCCCAACCTTGATTTTATTTTTTTTCTGAAATTTATTGCATTACAGAATTGCCCATAAAAAGAAAATATATTTATAAGGACTGGGATTGTATTCAACTTAGTTTGGAGGTTGTTTTAAGAGTAGTTATCGCCAGTTCACTCTCCTTGGAAGTCCCCAAACTTCATTGTCCTTGAAATCTAATAGCAAACTTTTGCTGCTGAAGTAGTACACCCGTTTAGACAACAGAAAACCTGTACTTTGGTTCTCTTCAACTTTTTCAATAAAAAATGAAAAACGCCAAAAACAGGTCAAATTTGAAGAATAACAACGAATTAGATTGTGAAAAGGAAAAAAGGCCAAGCAAGGAAAAAGATACATTTACATGAAAACATCAAGAGGTTAGGACAATAGAGAGCTCCTAATCAACAACATTATCTTACATAAATCAATGGAGAAGCACTTTAACCTTATCTCTCTGTATATTGTACAAATTTTCACATGTCCTTCCGAAGTAAACCTTTTTTCCAAAAACCAGAAGATCTATCAGGAACTTTTAAATCAGCCTTGAGAAGGAGAATAACGGGGTAGAGGAGAGAATCACGTTGGCAATTAAATAGATCTGTCACTGATGCTGTGTCTTTTGTTTCACAGTTCCAAACCTGTGAAGGGAAAAAAATGTTGAAAATTGGGGCAGGAGATGAAGTATGCAAGCTTGAGTTACAGATAATTCGAATTTGCTATTGTTCATCTTGAACTTTCAGTGAAACTAGTTCACTCTCTTGCTGTTGATTTTTGAACTTTGAACTGTAGGGGAACCATCTCCGAAACCTCTCTGGCCAGAACCTGATGAAAGATTGCAACCAAAACTATTCACTTATATATTCTGAATCCAAGTAACAACATTAAAATGAAACTTCGAAGACAATGATCTACACAAAGCGATCATTTCCCATCATTGACAAACTTAAAGTAGCACCAGATTCTATGTTTAATGTTTGATGTTGGGTTGGCCTGACCTAGATGCATTTATCAGAACTTGAAACGAAAATAGTTAAATACAGAGAGAGAGAGGGAGTCAGAGCCTTACAGATCCAATCTTTCATATATTGCTCGACGCACTGAAGAGTTTAGACCATAAGCTATTGAGTTAAAGAGGCCCTAAACAACAAGAAAAAAGTAATAATTAATTTAAAACGAGCAATAAATCAGTAAATTAAACTTAATGGAGTTACATTCACAAAGAAATGTTCTTGGATGTCCAATGTCAGATTTTAAATAAAAGTAAAAACCATAATGCAACTCCAAATGATCAACAATAATGCACTAGATCTTCAGAATGATATAACCATCTAATAATGGAAAATTGATTCATTCCCAAAATGGGTTTCTAGTTGGTTGTTTTCTGTGTGCAGAATGAGCACAACAAGAACATATTTATCCAAAATTATCATTTTAAATCTTGACATATGAGTTCAATGACATTAGGAAACTGCAATAGACATGCAAATCTGCACAAACTCAAATAAAAAACTACATTTATATCACATAACATCCCATTACCATAAGTGAAGCTGTCCCAACATCAAGCACCGAGAGCCAAAAGATATTATGATCAGGCACAATAAAGTCATGAATGCGGTTTATTGTTCCAAAAGCCCATGATCCTATCAGAATGAGTGGATAGTATCCCCACCGATTTAAAGCCTGTGAAAAAAAAAAAAAAAAAAAATGACATCGATTGATACAACGGAAGCTCAACAGACATAACAGTGAACATCAAAGAGAGCAGACTACCACATTGACTGATAGTGTGAAGGATAATATAGGAGTTTTGACTTTTCACAGCAATTATGAAAAGAAAAAGGAGGCAGCAAAATTCTAAATAAATACTCCAAATGCATATCTCCAAACTTTCTTTTTGCCAAAACCAGGAAGGAAATAAAGAGATATGTGCAAGGCCCCTAACTGTAACAAAAAGGCAGGAAGTTGGGATTCCTCTAAAGTATTAGGCGACTTTATTGACCTTTTAACAAGGAAAATGTCATAAAAACATATTGCAAATGTTCAGGAGATATGTGGACAAACACAAATATTTATTTTCTACATTCTCCTCACATAAACTCTCCCTCTCTTTCTCTCTTTCTATAACATATATATATATATATATTTATGTATAAGCAAGCACACACAAAGCTATATACATATGAACCTGAAACTGACCCAAGTAAACTATTTATAACACTGCATACCTTCATGTCTGCTCTTGCATCTTGTTGATATGCTCGGTCCGACATACCTACTGCCATCTGAAATTTCACAGCATAAGTATGGACTCCACAAGTGACTGAAAATTGTCTAGAAGGAAAATGGAAATGCAGAATAGGAAACATACTCGAGTTGCATTGTTTAGCATGCGTATCACTTGAAAGTATGTAAAACCATTGTAAAGAATTGCACCCCATAGTGGCACATAAAACGTTAGGAAGTGAACTGCCTGCAAAATAGGCAGAATGTTTATACTATAGCACACAAAAAGAAGGCAATTGCATGATTGATTGGACATAAATTATGCTAACATTTGGAAGGTATTGGCTCCATTTTTCAGCTTTCCTTGTCTATGAAAAGCATCTTCCAGCATTCATAATCCTTGATAGGCCTCAAAGTAATTGGTTATTTTCTTGTTTTAGAGACTACCATTAAAGCTTCAACTACACATTCTGACAAATCTAAGAATAGTTTGAACACTTCAAGATATCAACTTAGTCCAATACTATATAAAATTTTCTTTACAACTCTTTCAATAGCAGTCAATTTTGCATAGACAGAAAAACTTACACGATTAAATTGACATCACTTGCTTTGCTTATAAACAATTACAGTTTAAATGACTGCATTGCAATCTAAAAGATATTCTTCCCCAAAATCATGAACGATTCCCTAATTACCATCTTACTAATTAATGTGGTGAATCAGTAAACATAAGCATAAATCATTATAAGAAAATCCAACAAATATTGAGAAATTATAAGAAATTCCCAGGTTGTTTGAGAAAAGAAAAAATGAAAACGTACATGAAAGAGTCCATAATCTTATTGCTAATACCTATGCACTTGCCTTACCAGTACGCCCTGTTTGTGCCCAACACCACGAGGTCAAGTGTCCATGGTGGTTATTACCAATAGATCTAAGGACAGTCATAACTAGTGATGTCCCTGCAAATAGAGCATTTAACACTTAAATGAGCTTCCAACTTCAAATAAACATAACGAACAGGATCAGACTATACAAAAATCAAAGTCTAGGTATATGCTTAGCAACTTCCATTAAAAAAATAATATATTTTCTCTAACACCATATTCAACATATGGATTTTGAGGACAGAAGCCAGCAGGTGCAATTTTTTTTTTTTTTTTTAAAAAGTACATCAAAGTTTGAACTATAGAATAAGTATAAACTTTTAATACAGAAGCAACAAATAAAATAATATTCTAGACAACTAAATAACACGTACCCCACACATACAAGTGAAACATAGCCTCCAAATCTTCAACATCTGTTTTGTGTCTAACAACTGTACGGTGAAGAGTAAAAGCAATTGTTGTAGTCCACAAGAAAGATGCCACACAGAAGAAATGAGTGCTATATTCCTGAGCATAACAAAATAATCCTTTGGATGGATCCCTGCACAAGATTGGAACTTAGCATAAGAGCCAACTTCAGAAGAAATATACACACATGTTACACATTCATACATAATTTATATATATGTATATATTTCTTTGTGTCTGTATATGTGTGTGACTGCACTATCTCCATGAAGCATACCCAACCATGCTGAAGAAGCTGCAAAGCATATCCTGTATTCAAGAAAATTAACATATTAGATCTCTGAAAAAAAAATAATAATAAAATAAAATTCAAATAAGACTAAAAGAACTATGTTGTCTAACTACTTTTTTGTCCATGAAAAACTATATTTTGTAATGACACAAGAGCAGCAAGTGAATTTGAAACAATATTTTTAGAGCTTTAATATGTAAATCTTTTTTCCTTTCTTTTGATAGGTGAAAGTGATTTGGTTGGAGTTTTTATTCCAATGCCTAATAACAGGTAGTTTTTCATATTGCAATTACTCGAAACAATTTTCTGTTCCCAACTTGTTCAACATTTCGCAGACTATTTCTTCAATTTGAATCAACTTTGAAAAGTAACACAAAGTGATAAATGCTTAAATAGGTTTAAATTGAAGTAAATTCTATGAAGAAAAAGGTTAGATCAAAATAGTAAAGCTCCAATGTAACTGCATTCTATTTTCTAACTTCATATCCATAGTAGAAAAAACTACTAAACTTCACTACTAACAATTAGAGCCATTTTGCCATTCCAGTGTGTTATTCGCAGTAATTTTGCCTCGTATAGTGCAAAGAGTTCGTAATGCTATAATACTGACGATTCAGATAACTAAAAGATAAACATTAAAACAGTAGAAAATAATTCAGTTTCCTAAAGTTCGAAAAAGCTGAAGTTTCCAAAACAGAAAGTAAAGAAAAACAACCAAAATCAAATACTAAATTCGAGAAAGAAGAACGGGCGAGTGGTTAGAAGCTTAGATCTGACACGCACTAAAAAAATAAGAGAATTATAATCATTAACAAAAAAATTAAAAATAAAAAACTGAGGAAAGAGAATTACAGATAGGGCGAGATAGAAGACGAGCTTGAATGAGAACTTGCGGAGCTCTTTGAAGAGGACGTAGCAGAGAACTATGAAGCCCGAACCTACGAAAGAAAGACTGGATGCTCCGGCGACCACCGCAGTCAAAACGCCGCGATCGTGTGCCAACAGATTCCCGGCGGATTGCACCGTCATCGGCATTTCTCTGTGTATGCGAGAACGGAACTGTTTCCGTTATGTTATATAAGCTGTTTCGTTGGTAACGATTATCGTTCTAGACTCCGATCGCGCCCACACACACAAACGAAGAGAAATCGCTCTGCCGAAAGTAAAAGTTCGAATTGAGAAGGGAACGCGGTTTACATCGTTCTTTCCGCTATATTTTCAAAAGCTCAAAGTTGTATCATCCCGTCGCTTTGGCCGAGTGGTTAAGGCGCTTGCCTGCTAAGTAAGTGGGGTTTCCCCGCGTGAGTTCGAATCTCACAGGCGACGAAGGCGAAGTTTATATATTTTTTAGCTGTTAATTTCGATTGTGGCCTTTTTTTTTTCTTTTTTTTTCTTTTTTCCTAAATTTTGATTTGCAATCTACATCTGGACGTAGCTATCCATGATCGCATCACATATAATTGGCATATTCCCATAAGATATGCATTGGACGCTTCCCAATCAAAGACAATCCATTTTATTTTCATTTTCCCCTTCCACATAAATTAACCTCAGAATTATTATGTATTGTATTCATTATTTCTCTATTTCCTTTACATTATAGAAGAAAGGCACTCCATTATATTGGCATAAAGTTTGAGGTTGTAAGCATGATGATATTCAAACCAATAACCAAATACTGCTGAAAATGTTCTACTGACGCAATTTCTTAATTTTTAATTTAAAAAAAAAGTGAGTGGGACATCATCACTTTATTTTCTTAATCTATAAGATTCCAATTACAAATTACGTTTTATAATATAATTTGTTAAACATGCGGTCCCAACCAATTTTTTTTTTTTTTTATCCAACATCAGGTCATGACTCCAATCCTTGATCTGAAACTCCAAACTAGGTTAACTAGACTTTGATGACTCCAATCCTTGATCTGAAACTCCAAACTAGGTTAACTAGACTTTGATGATTAAAGTATGCATATTTGATTGTTGATAGAATTATAGATATTACATTGCATCGTTTACCTAACAAAATACTACAACAGAAAAACATTGTTAGAATTTATGAAGACGGAATAAAGGGAAGAAGAATTGATTCAGCATTTTTCACAAGTATATGGTTTTTATAAAAATATATATTAGAAAAAATTCCAATTGGTCAAAAAAAGTAGTTGAAGAAATTGATACTTAATCATCCCATATAATGTATTATAGAATTTCTTTCACTTTTTTATACATAGCATTCAAGTGTTTGCATTTTTGTCCTTGATTAAGTTAGATGTTAGGTTTTTGTCTATTCTATAGCTTAAATCAACATGGTATTCGGTGTTGACTAGTCTTAATCTGGCTTGTCAACAATATACGACAATTCCATACTCCGGGGCAAAAGAGCTTATCTAGGAGCAATGTAAGTTTTTCTTCTACGAAAATATCAAAACTTGATAACCTTGAAATGCTGATCCAAGTGTATAAGCCAAAATTTCCAACAAGACCTTATGAAGCTATATTTACCTTTGCGGACTTTCTACCACAAATTTAAAAAGTTAACAGAGAGAAACAAAATTACATTTCTCCATTTGAAAAACTCATAATAAAAAATAAAAAATAAAAAAAACACACACACACACACAATGAGGACACCGTGATAAATTTCCATGCGCAGTACCTCTTAATACATACAATTGTTTTAGGGAAAAAAAAGAAAAAAAGAAAAAAAAAAAAAAAAACAAACACTAAAACTCATTTCTAAATCTGGAATATAGGGACGTATCAGAGTAAGTTACCAGAGGCCTCCAACCATTATTATTGCTGTGGCAATGTATACCATTTTCTTCATTGCCATCTTTTTCTGTTTCACTTCGTATTCTTTCATCTTTTACAGGATATTGATTGCTAGAATTTTCAGTTGGCGCAACGTATACAAAAGGTCTAACAAACCAGTCGTTAAAATCCTGAAGAGCTTCCAAGATAGTGACCACATTGCTCATAGTAGGTCTGCATTTGGGTTGGTGGCTCAAGCATTTGTAAGCCAAGGCAGCTGCTTTGTGAGCTCCTTTGCTAGAAAATTGACCTTCTAGCCTCGGATCTATAATCTTGTCAAGCTTTCTTGTGTCTTTCATGCAAGGCCTTGCCCATTCAACAAGGCTTTGTTCACGACTTGGTCGAGTCCTATCTATTGAACGCCTACCTGTTATCAGCTCTAAAAGGACTACTCCATATCCATACACATCACTTTTGGTGGTCAAATGACCTGGATTTGAAATATTGAATGGGTCAGGTTTAGAAAAAAGAGAAACAAAATAATATATTAATCATTAATGCCTAAAAAAACAAACACTCGTTTTAAAGAATTGGGATAATTGTGAAGGATAAAATAATATTACCACTAATTTTAAGAATTTGGTATTATTGGGTTGACATTACCTGTCATGATGTATTCTGGTGCAGCATAACCTTGTGTGCCTATTATACGTGTGGTTACATGTGTTTCTTCTCCTTCGGGACCATCCTTTGCCAGCCCAAAATCCGAGAGTTTAGGTGTATAGTCCTGTAAAATGGAAATTAAATTTCGAAGAAAAAGATTATTGACTATTTTATAGTTCACAGGATGAGGTGATGAAGATCATGTTGAGAAAAATTAGCTTACTTACAGCGTCCAATAAAATGTTGGAAGTTTTGAAATCTCGGAATATGACTGGCTTATCTCCTTCGTGAAGAAAGGCTAATCCCTTTGCTGCTCCAACAGCAATTTTCATTCTAGTTGACCATGGCAGGGCAGCAGAATACCCTGTATATATATATATATACATATATATATGGCAAAACAAGAAAACAAAACATAACTACCAGAAAAATACTTCCAACTTGATGGATAGGCTTTGAAGGAAATAATATATTCCAATCATAATAATAGGGACCGAATCTTTCGTTCCAATCTTGCACATTATATTCCCAAAATGAAAAAGTAATCTCTGAGACCAAATACGTAACTGCTCATTAGATTTCTCTGTCTTAAAATTTGGCTGTTTCTAATTTTGCTTCTATTTGATTACTTTGTAAAATCATAAGTAATGATCTGATGTCTCTGACTCTAAACGATACACCCCTCTTCTCTAATCTATTGTACAGAATCATGAGAGAGAGAGAGAAGTAACTTACTTCTGAAGAGTTGATTTTCTAGGCTACCTCTTGCCATGTATTCATATACCAGAAGCCTGTGCTCATCTTCGCAACAATATCCAATCAGCTTAACAAGATAAGGATGCCTCAGCTGTCCTAGAAAGATTATTTCTGCCTACAACAACAATTAAAAAAAATAAAATAAAATAAGAACTGTATTGATCTTCCAAGTTTTGATGTTTTCATAATTTAATGGTAGCTACAACAACAGCGACTAACCAGCCACTCCCTATGGCCTTGCAAGCCATCCAAGTCTAGGAGTTTAACGGCTACAGGCTGAGCATCCAATCCAGGACGAAGCTTGTTATCAATAAATCCTTTGTACACGGGTCCAAACCCACCCTCGCCAAGCAAATTACTCCATGAGAAACCGTTTGTGATAGCTTTTAGCTCTGCTAACGAAAACACATGAAGTTTTGAGGCAATGAGAGAATTGGAGAGATCATCCGCACATAGCGGTGAGCTGGGATCGCTTACATCTGATAAAGATAGCCTCTGAAAAGACGATTGTTTCGAAACCTTTTTTTTCGATTTGGCCAACGTCCGGCTCTCATGACTCTTGTAACATCCTGGGATAATGCATTTCCATGTGATCTTCTCTAGAGCCATCCCTATATATATGTTGTTTAATATAGGCTGAGGATCAAGATCCTGTATGGTCTTGATCAATCTGTAGAAACAATAAACAAACATATTATATGCATATACCAAATAGAAAACCTCAACTAATTAATTGATCAAGCAATCAATGGAAAAAAGCAAAACCCAGATGAGAAAGTTACATTTGAACGCTGGAACCTCATCTTCAATTACTCACTTACGACTCTCAATATTACTCCTATTCATATAGACATTTTAAAGACTTTTTAATCTCTCTCTTATCTCTTCTGCATATATATATATATATATATATAATATAGATTTCACTTGTATGATGGTTTAATTCTACCAATTTTTAAAAAATTGGGGTCAATGCATGCACTAGATGAAAATGGTGTTATATGATTTTACCAGAATATGAGTAAGTACCTATTTAACTACTTCTTTCAAGAGTAGGTAAGCTCTCTCTTTTGTCAAGGCATTTTCATGGAACTGTTTAAGAAGTCAATATCAGACTCTGCCAACCGGAAAACAGAGTACCAAATTCTTTATAGAATTGTAAGCAAATGAGATTTGTTTACAAAGAAAAACCTTCTAGATAACTCCACAAGTCTGTCTTTTGGCTGGACTTGAAACTTACATAAACAAACAACAAAATGGACTAAGAATGAGATTATCAGAAACAGTAATAAACCTGATTATTTTTTTATCACTTTTTCTTTTTTTTTTTTTGTTTTGCCAGCGTGGCCTTTACCGTAATCAGGATTGATGAAGCATAATCATGGATGAGCGTGATGAATCCCAATCGAGATGGCCATAAAAAGGCCTAAAAAATTGATGGAGGTGAAAAACAACAGGTGCGTTAAAAAGGTCAAAAGGAAAGGGTGAACAAATCAGTCTACCCACAACTACCTAAAAAGCTCTAAAATTGAAACTTTAGCAAACTCTCTTTTGCATGCAATACTTTCTGAGAAAAGGATAGTATATTATATAGCATCATGCATTATTAGTGATATTGTTTCCACGATTGTTAGTTTGCTAGCTTTTCAAGTGATTTCATGACCACTCCCACTTGGTTTAAAAATCAAGTATTTTTAAAAAATTTGGTTTCTTGTTTTTTACACAAACTAGTTTCTATTGAATAATAATGATGTTAAATCCTATTGGAAGCGCTAAAAGAAAAAAAGTGTCATTTTTTATTAGACAAAATTGTGTATAAGCACCATAACAAACTATTTCAAATTACCTATGAATTATAAATTTGATTTTGATATACATATACAAATTCTTTGGTCAAAGAATATCCCATATTACCTTCTACTTGAATTTCCTCTGCTTTTCTACTTTGAAATTCAAACTTGCAGTAGGTAAACAAAGGACTAATACTCCCATATACTATTTCATATACTGACTTTTATTTTTAATTTCATTTATTCGTATAGTAGACCGGCGGAAATTGAAACCAACTGGGTATTGCCACGTGTCCAGAGGGGAATTTGACATGTCACGGGTTAATGATAATAATCAAAACAAGGCAAAATCCACCTCCTCTTCCTCCGCAAGGACCGGAACAGAAGTAATCCACGATTGGAAATACCAACTGTCTCCCTTCAAAAGTCACTAGTAATCTAAAAACCATAGAATATAAAACTGTTATGCGGATATTTTTTATTTTAATTTCCACCTGTTATTCGGTTTATTATTTATATCTTTAACCGTGATCCTGTGCAATAGGTTCTTTAATATTCTTTAAACGTTTTCAAGGTCAAATTCTAATAAATTAGATGGAATAGATTTTAATAGTTGAACATCTCTATTTATATTTTGAAAGTATTTTTATTTATACCTTGAGGGTATGGTTCGAATCTATTGGATGGGAGAGATCTAGGGGAAACCCAAAAAAAAAAAAAAAAAAATACTAATAGATTAGTAGTTGATTATCTTCAAACATGAAAATTTTAAATTGTATCTAAATGGAGGGAAGATAGCTTTTTCTCTTCCGTAAATCTTCTTCCTCTTTCTTAAAATAATAAAATTTGATCTCACATTTATATAATGAACGTTATGTAGAAAATCAGTGACAAAATCAAAACAGTCCTTACAATTTTGTCTAGACTTGTAGCTCTATTAAAAAGTCAATCCAGTGAAAGTACTAATATTAGTGACTGAACTGCCAATCGAATAAATTAAAGTTTTTAGAGGCTCTAAAAGCTAGCAAATGAACTAACCAAAATATAAATTGATTGCTGGACTTGTATAAAGGATTAATTAGCTTGAATGAAAGTTACACAAAACATTTTAAATCTTATGACTATGACTTGAGATGTATATTATTAATAATATGGAAAGAAGAATAAAAACAGTACTTCAAGTTGTACTGTATGTACTATTTAAGATCTCTACTTCAAGATATCAAGGTTTGTTAAACTTAAAAAAAACATCAAATTAGTGTCATTTGTTATGAAGGAAAGCCATGTTAACATTTTTACTTTCATTTTGTTTATAGATTCTGTTTCTGGTTTCTTTTTTTATAGCTTTTTTCATTTTTATTGAATTATTATTATTTACTTTATAGATGGCCGAATCTTATTAAGTAAGGGCCACTTCTTTTATTTTCCTTTACTTGGGAGGCTTAAAACAATCTTAAGCCTCCTTCATATCAAATTTTTATGGATCACGGTCAACCATACCATGTACTTTCAAGTGGTTTCCAAAAATTCGTGACCCTCAAGATATGCGACAACTACTTGAAAATGAAACAGATAATTAAAGACGTGAAAGATTGAACATGGTATATGTATCTTTTTGGTATATGTATTTTTTGCCTAATTCGTTGACGATTTGCTTAGTAGGATAATTCGACGTGTGGAGATGGGTCATACTGTTGCCACATTGTACTGCACAGAATAGAGAATTTATTCAAAGTCCCAACTCAGTTTTAGGAGTGAAAGATATACACATATATATAAATAATAATAATAATAATAATAAAAGTCGGTGAAAAAGTTGGCTAAAGGAATCGTCATCAACCACGTAAAGAAGCCAACCAAACCAACCCGACGGCAGGCGGCAGCAACATTTGTTAGTGCACGCACGCATATTTCACTTTCCTAATTACATTTTTTATAGTTCACCCGAAATTGATATCGTTTGCGTGGCATAAACTCCACAAGTAACTCGTACGTTTCATTCAGCAACCAAATAAAAAAATTGGTATGTTTAATTAACTTATTTGGTTTATTAATTTGAGCACAATCTCACAATTGATGTGGGAGACTGCGCCTTTAGCAATACTTGGTAAGGAATTAATTAAGGTGCTGCTTTGGATTCTGAACACATCTTAACGGTTAAGTTTAAAAAAAATAAATAAATAAATAAACTCGCGCCCAATGCCCTAAATGTTATTATTGCAAAGTCAAGTCTCATTTATTTTTGTGTTGATTTTTCTTCAAATAATTTTGAAATAATCAACAAAAACCGTTGAAATTTCATTCATTCTTACAACTATCTTTTTGAAGCAGATAGTTCACACCGTCTTAAAACTTCTCAAATCATTGACTACCACGTTATCCTTTCGTTTTCTTTCACTGTTGCAAAGAAATTAATTGTTAGTATCCTTTTTTTAACTCGTATCTTCATCAAAAGGTTGATTGCCGAAAAAAATTTCAAAATTTTGTATTTGTCTAGTTCATATTACATTATATGTGTCAAAAAGGGAAAGAAAAAAATAAATCATGGCACATATTAAAGAAAATAAATAATGTCAAGCTGAATACATTTCCAATTTACTAACAATGGGTTAGTCTTTAGATTTTGAAAAATATTAAAAAAAGGGAAAAAAATTTTAAAAAAAATTACTTCTCATTGTTCGTTCATAAAAAGAGTGTGATAGGGAAAAAACAAAAAAAAAACAAAAAAAGAGAAAGAAGATTATAAATAATATATTTTTTTATTACGGTGGAAATAATTAAAAGAAACAAATAAATTGATCTCACGGGCTTCATTTAGAGTAATTAATAACATTCTTTCTTTTTTTTATTTTTTTTGGGTAAATGATAATTAATAACATTCCTCATTTGCTTGAATCGTTGAAATAAAAAGGTTGCGTCCGCTTAGCGGAAATTTCTAGAGTAGCATAAGCAGGTTTAAAAGTCTAGCTACCTAGTTGTCTTTTAGGTGATTTCTTTCAAAACCAACGAGAAAGCTAGTTTCTTCCTCTGTATTCTTATATAACCTTCACTATCTTCCAAAAATTACAGTCCTTGTAGCAACCCACACCTAAAAAATATATATACAGTTTTGCTTCATTGATTGCTATTTTCTCAAAATTCTCAAAAGTCTAAGCATATATTTCCATGTCATAGTCTTTGATTAGCTTCTCTTCCAAAGAACCACACAATGTTACCCTTTTTTCTCAGTCCCGTTGCCTTCTACAACAACTACCTCCGACGTTGCTTCACTGCCTCTGGCCTCTCGCCGCAAGCCGTCGACGTCGACAACGAGACCACCATCCATTTCTGGGGGCCCAGCAAAAATACCCAAAAATCTTCATTGGTCTTGATCCATGGCTACGGCCCAGTAGCCCTTTGGCAATGGCGGAAACAGGTCCAGTTCTTCTCCCCCAAGTTCAACGTCTATGTCCCAGACTTATTGTTCTTCGGAGGATCGACGACGAAGTCGCCGGAGAGATCGGAGATCTTCCAGGCGGTTTCTGTAGTGAAACTGCTCGAGAAGCTTGGAGTGGAAAGGTTTTCAGTGATGGGTACGAGCTATGGAGGGTTTGTGGCGTACCATATTGCGAGAATGTGGCCTGAGAGGGTGGAGAAGGTGGTGATTGCGAGCTCAGGCGTGAATATGAGGCGGAGACATAATGAAGAGCTGGTGAAAAGGGCCAAGTTGGAGAAAATCGAGGACCTTATGCTTCCGGCGACGACAAATCAGTTTCGAGCACTTATGAGTCTGGCCGTGTTTAAACGACATAATATGGTGCCAGACTTTCTATTAAACGACGTCATCAATGTAAGTTTTTAGTTTTTAGTTTTTATTTTATTTTTTTGGGTGTAATTTAATTATTAATATTGTTGCTATTTTAATTGTGAAAATTATAAAAGGAAACGAAAACGAAAGCTGTAGCTCTTTTAATGGGGCAAATTTTATAGGAAATTTCTTGGATGGAGGGGTTGATAGTACGATTGGGTGCGTTATTTGGAAGATTGTGGACCATGATTTTTAATTTTCAGAAAGTGCGCATAATAAATCGATTGATATATTTACCTGTTAGGTGGATTAGGCCACGACGAATGCGACTTCCTTTGTTTGGTGGTTGCAGCGAGCCTTGTTTTATTCTCTTATTTATTTATTTTTTATAGGTTGCTTTTAAATAAAATTTAAAATATAGTTGGTGTGATTAGCTAGCGGTACACATATATATATTATTAATTCTTCATGCAATGTATAGATATATAACCGGAGTAACATTTATATATTTTCATGCAATATATATATATATATATATATACACACAACACTCATGGTTAATTTGTTTTGTGAGTGAGAAATTTCATGTGATGAGGATGTATACAGAAATTGTACTCAGAAAAAAGGAAGGAAAAGCTGGAACTTCTAAAAGGATTAAGTTTTGCAAAAGATGACACAACAAGCGTTTCTCCTCTCCAACAGGTGTTTTTTTCTGTCCGGAATCTGATTACAAATATATAGCAATGCTAGAAATCATTAACTTAGACAAATGTTCAAAATTGTAACTTTGCATGTTAGATTTTTAATTAATTAAAAAAAATTAATTGATATGTATGTCACATCAGTTTGGTTTTCATCTTATGCTGGGGATAATTCCAACAAATTATAAATCTCCCTGTGTACATATATTTAGCAGATATATGTATGTGTTGTTTTTATTTGTTTTTTCTTTCTTGAAGGAGGTGTTGATATTATGGGGAGATCATGACCAGATATTTCCCTTGGAGTTGGCTACCGAACTCAAGGAGTAAGTATATATATATATATACTAGTTCTCACTCAACCTCTAAATGAATTTCATCAATTTATTAATCCGTTTGGCATTTGCATTCATTTTATAATTAGTGCTGCCTGCATAGAATAAGGGCATAAAATTTTAATGATATATAATCCATGAATTGAATTTGAGTGCTAATGATGAGCAATACTACAATGCTGTAATTGGCTTGTGATTGCAGGCTTCTTGGGGAGAAGGCAAGGTTGGAGGTGATGAAGAATGCATCGCATGTGCCCCAGATTGAAAACCCACCACTTTTCAATGATATTGTCAACAAGTTCTTATGCGAGTCCTCCTGATTTTCTTCAATTTTCTATTTCATAATGTAATGTTGGATTCAAGTATTGAAAAGAAATTTGATCTATATATTTTAACTCATGATGTTCCAATATAAATAATAAATTAATTAATAAAAATTGGTTGCCGAACCAACTACCAAACTGGCTAAATAAAACATAAATCTATGATAATTTGCATGCTATGTGTATGCATATATATACATATATATATATATATATAGAGAGAGAGAGAGAGAGAGAACCTAAATATTGCAAATTACAAGCCACTAGTTTGCCAAAGCGCAAAATCGACAAGTCACTATGATTGGGTTGGGTTTTGGATGGGCTGGAGGTGGTATGGGTTTAGCTTGTGAGTTGTCGTGGACCATATCAATCCGAAAACCCACTTGCAATGGTGGTCTACCATCTGGGGCCCAAATGCCAATATACATATATTATTGGTTTTGATTAGAGTAATCCAATCCAACGGTTAAAGCAAGTGAAAAAATGGATAAAATCGATGGTTGAAAAGATGCTAAGGTAAAAATTAAGATTATTAATCACTATGACACTATTCAATGACTTTTTTTTTTTTCCTGGTTGGAAACAAAGAGAAAGTATAATAGTTTAGAGTTAGAGACCGTCTAAAAAGGTCGTAGAGACCAATCCACGACGTATATTAGTCATAGAAGGCGTAAATTGCAAATTCCCAAGGTCCCAGAGGACTTAAATAATAAATACTAATATAATACTTTTATAAAAAAAAAATAAAAAAAATACTAATATAATTATTAATTTTAAGGAGCAACGGATTATTTCCTTATTTATTTATTTCGGGGTCTGTCTTTTCTAAGTTGTAAGTTTGACTGAATACAGAAAACAGAAGAGTAGGCTGTGAATGCAGCTTTCGGCGCTCTTTCTTTTCTTTTCTTTCCAGATTTTAGCCAACACTACGATGCTCATTTCTTACTCAATAACCATATTTATATATCTATATTTTATCTGTATCTAATTGTTTATTTTAATATATCTAACACATAAACGACATTGATTTTATTAAAATATATATTATTATAGAAATCTGGAAAGTAATACAAACCAGCTCAAGAGGAACTAAAGCAATTGTTTTCTAGCTCCAATACTACATACTTGGCCATTTCCACCAAATCAAGCGCCATCTATCCCTTATACTCCGTTTCACAGATAGACCCTTTTGTTGTTTTGTTCGTTGGGTAAGTTCACTTTTGCTTCTTCTCTACTTTCTATTTTTTTTCCCTTATTTTTTGGCAGACCCATAGTTTCTCCTGCTAGATCTTTCTTTTTCATCCTGGGCTGAAACTTTTGCGGTAGAGATCTCTGTGATTGATCTTACCCCAGAAGATCAAGATGGTTATCTTATTCTTGTAAATTTTTAAACAAAAATTAGCTGAAAATTTAGTTGCTGGGTTTGGTTGTATACCCTTTGGGGTTGTCATTCTTGTCTCTGATTTTTATGGCTGACGATATTTTGCATTGCACACACACACACACACACACACACATATATATTGGAACTTGATGTTTTAAAATGTAAATTTAGTGATGGGTTCTTGAAGATGAACGTTATGGTTGTTGTTAGGTTTGAATAGCAAATGGCATATCCATTTTTAAAGCTATTTTTCTGTAGGTGGTAGTATCTGGTATAATTCTTTGTAGAAATTATTTTATGTAAAACTATTCATGTGTTTTTCTCTAATAGTCTCGCTGGAACGGTATGCTATTTGGGTGGACTTATTTATTTCATAATGCTGGTGTACGTTGTGCAATTTTATAGGTTTGATTAGACTTAAATATACATCCATTCTCTGCATTCACAATCTAAATCATCCTAATTCTCTGCTTAGTTACTATTTTTGGGTTATGTTTTAGGCTGCGATACTGGTTTTCATCTCACATAAAGCGGTCGTTATACATCTTTGATAATAGTGTCAAATTGCATCATTTATTCATCCAGTGAAACTTGATTTCCCTTAAGAAAACTTGTCATTTTTGGATAAGAATATGAAGTTCATTCTTCTAAATATTTGCTTCCTAACTGTTTGTAGCATTGTGATTAGGCCAGTTTGAAGACATTATGGATGAGCTTTATGGAAGGGAATTGAAGAGTCATTCAAGACGTGGTTGGGCCTGATTAGATCTTCTATGCTATTTCTAATACAAAATATGGGCTTGCTCTGCAGCAGAAATCGCCATTACAAAGAAGCGGATGCTGAAGAGAATGTACAGGTAAGTAATTATCATGTACTTAGCATTTTGGCTCATTTTTATTTGAGTGACTTTATGTTATCGCGTTTGTTATATGATGATTTGATGATATCAACTTCTTTCTAAATTTATGTACTCGTCCAGACTGCAGAAATTGAAAGGCGAATTGAACAAGAAACAAAGGCTGAAAAGCATATTCAGAAACTTCTACTACTTGGTACAGATACTTAAAAGGAGTTTCATTTTCTTAATTGTTATGGATGAACTAAAATTGCATACTTAGAAGTTTGAGCTTCTTCAGAATCAGACTCAAAAAAAAAAAAAAAAAAAAAAAAAAAAATCTTATGATTAAAAGTAGCAAAATGGTATCATGCATAGTTTATATGTGCCTTCCAGAATTTGGGGGGAGAAATGCAGTGAATTGGTTAAGCATTGTTTGCCATGTATCAAAATGTTTTTGTGATACCCCTTTCAGTTAATTTTTACTGATTTGAACCCTTGCACATCAAATTTTTCTAAGCTATTTGATACCATTAATTGATAGTGGGATAATTCACCCGCCATGTATTAATCTAATCTATTAACTAGGTGTTTTTTTTTCGTTCTGGCTCTCACAATTCATACTACCTTTTCATTCTCATGTTGGTTGAATCATTCAGATTAGATAATTGTTTGATCTTACTGCATCCTTTTTCTTGCTGCTTTAGGTCTTTCATTTGTGATTGTTTATATCAATTACCTTGTACCTGGAAACCTTTATTACTTCTGTTTTTCTATTGATTTTCTGTATATAAGAGCTATATTAGGAACTTTTGAGAATTATTTGGATGAGAAATACAAAGTTAGATTTTGCACATTATGATGTATCTCCTTTATTCCCCAAAGCTAGTATCTTTTGTAAAACTTGCAATTTCTTTTTATTTCTCTTTTTGGTTTGACCTACAGTTAACTTGATTAACCTTTTGTCTTTAAGGTGCTGGTGAGTCAGGGAAGTCTACAATTTTTAAGCAGGCAAGAAGTTGTCTTTGTTTCTATATCAAAGCATACTCTCACGTTTATGGACAATGAAAATACTTATATTTCTATCTATCATCATTTTTCTGCAGATAAAACTTTTGTTCCAAACCGGCTTTGATGAGGCAGAGCTCAAGGGCTACATCCCAGTCATTCATGCCAATGTGTATCAGACCATAAAAGTACGCAATACTTGAAAGGGTGTGTTGGTTATTTCCCTTTCTGCATAATATGATGAGTATGTAGTGTCAGCCGTTTGTAGCAGAAAATATAGTTTTCTTGAGATGAGTTGTGAAACTTGTATTGAGAGCAAAACAAATTTATTATAGATTATATACTCATTGTGTACAAAATGTGGCTGAGCAGCTACTGCATGACGGATCAAAGGAGCTTGCTCAGAATGACGTGGATTCCTTGAAGTATGTTTTGTCCAATGAAAATAAGGTTTGAACTCGCTCTTTCTTTGCCTATGACACTGGGTTTGTTAGATTTAATATTTTGTTATGGGTGAAAATAGTTGGAAAAAACGTGGTTGAGCTGTTTTGTTATTATCAAATGGAAAATGTTCTATTTGCTCCTTTGTTTGCTTGTTCAATTCAATTTGCATTTTTTGTTAGGAGATTGGAGAAAAACTATCAGAAATTGGAGGCAGGTTAGAATATCCACACCTTACTAAAGAGCTTGCCCGGGATGTAGAGACCCTATGGAAAGATGCTGCTATTCAGGTAACCATGCTGACGAATGCTGATCACTCAACACCAGTCCAAATGCTTTGAAGTTTCTTATTTGATGATTTTTTCTTTTTTTTGTTCCATCTTTTCTGTCCAAATGCTTTGCATGGAGTAATTCTGTGTCTTTCTTTATAATTATAGGAAACATATGCTCGTGGTAATGAACTTCAAGTTCCTGATTGTACCCACTACTTCATGGAAAACCTTCAAAGGTTGTCGGATTCGAATTATGTTCCAACAAAGGTATTCCTTCTGTTTTCTGCATTTGTCCACTGTTGGCTTCTGATTTATTTGGTCTGTAATTGCAATGGGTAAACTTATAAATAGAAGTTCAGCCATACCCCAAATAGGGACTTTTTTTTTTTTTTTTTCATAAAAAAAAAAGAAGATATTAGGTGTCATATTGTTATAAAATTCTCCTCAAATACTTGGATACTGTCACACAATGGATCCCAGCTAATTTCCTACCTTAACCATGTGGAACAAAGTTTATAGTCCTCCACAAGTTATGCGTCTAGTGTTTGCAGGAAGACGTTCTTTGTGCGAGAGTTCGGACAACAGGAGTTGTAGAGATTCAGTTCAGGTAATGTTTCATGTCATTGCAACATGATTCTTTTAGCTTGTATTTCTGACATTTTTTCTCTGTCTCTATTTCAGTTCTATGTCTTGTTGAACTCATAAATTCCTTTGTTGACTTGATTTCTCATAGACTTGCTAAGGGCTATGATGACTGAACCTTGTGGCTCTATGGTTGAATCTCCATAACTTCTGGAATAGGAGATATTATTATCCTCTTTGATCCAAATTCGACTAACACAGTCTTTGTAGAGTAAATTTGATTATATGAATATGATTTGCCCTTACTACATGGAATAAAGAGCTCATCCTTTTGTTCTTTTGAGGCTAAATCTTCTCTTAATCAGTACTATGTGTATTTCAATTCACTTGCTGCTGTTCTTGTATTGCCTTCTAATTAATATGGTCGTCCTAAATCATTGATTACCAGTCTTTTCCAATTCCCTAAACTTATCTTGAGTTATTGCCTATTTTTATTGTAAATGCTTTCACTTCATACCTTGTTTTAGTCTATAAAATCATCCATCTGCACATCCCCACTTCAGCTGTATTTAATAACAAATATATTTCAACTTAATTATGCTTTCAGAAAGTTATATGAACTATTTATGTTTTCCAACCTTTGCATATATTGCAATATGGTGCGTGTAATATCATCTGCACAAATATATATGCGGTTGGTCTGCTCAGTTATGGTAGATATCTCAAATAATTTGGTGATGGCTATGATTTGTCAGTCCTGTTGGGGAAAATAAGAAAAGTGGTGAAGTATATAGACTCTTCGATGTTGGAGGCCAGAGAAATGAGAGGAGAAAATGGATCCATCTTTTTGAAGGTGTTACAGCTGTTATATTTTGTGCTGCTATTAGCGAGTAAGATCACTGTTGCTTTCACTTATGTGTAACATCATCAGATGCATATAACAGATTTAACTGCCTTATAACAACTGACTACAAGTTTTGGCATTCTTGATAATGAAACTTCAATCAAGCTGAAGAACTTTGGATGCTGACATTTCAGGTATGATCAGACACTCTTTGAGGATGATAACAAGAACCGGATGATGGAGACCAAAGAACTCTTTGACTGGGTCCTGAAGCAACCATGTTTTGAGGTTTTCTTTTATACTATGCTTTTATTTGTCGTTGGGTGTTTAGGAATTCTTTTCTAAGACTGATGAAATTGTATATGACTTTTTATTTTTTATTTTTTTTGAGGTGCAGAAAACATCCTTCATGCTGTTCCTAAACAAGTTTGACATATTTGAGAAGAAGGTTCTAAAAGTAAGGTTCAGTGGACTAGTGCCACTATGGTTCATTGGTGAAGATCTAGCTTTTTGGCCAAGTTGTTGACATTATCAATTGTGTAGGTGCCCCTTAATGTGTGCGAGTGGTTCAAAGATTACCAGCCAGTTTCAACAGGAAAACAAGAGATTGAGCATGCATATGAGTAAGCATTTATATCTCTTTCGTCCTTGCTTTAAATTATAGGAAGAAAATTTATCAGAGGCCTATGTTTGAAAAAATCTAGATAAAACTGAAGTCAAAATGAAGCTTATTATAACTGGCCAAGATAGAAAGCTACATTTGGAATGAACTTTAGTGAAAATGAGGCTTTCTGCATATAAGCAAGGCTTGCAGAATTCTTGGCTGTTTATTTTAGAGGCCAAATGACCATGCCACCTGCCTTTCTGTTTCCCTTCAGACTTAGAGCTCATGCTTTTAGTATCTTTTGTGAGCCTTCAATATATGTCTTACTGTATGTGCCAATGTAAATCTTTGCATTCAGGTTTGTGAAGAAGAAATTTGAGGAATTATATTTTCAGAGCACCACCCCTGATCGTGTTGATCGGGTCTTTAAGATCTACAGAACCACTGCTCTTGATCAAAAGCTTGTGAAGAAGACTTTCAAGCTTGTAGATGAGACTTTGAGGAGAAGAAATCTCTTTGAGGCTGGTTTATTGTGACCAAAGAAAGAGTCCTCTCAGGAGAAACAGAAGTACAAAAAAGGAAAAAAGTAAAGATTGTAATTTGGAGAAGGAACTGCATCAAGATTTTGAGCACTGTGATTCCTTGATTTTTAGCATTTTATTTTCATTAAATTCTGTTCAATATATGAGTGAAGGAGAGCTTTTAGCATATGTAATCCATATGGCCAGATGGATACTTAGCTTTCCAAAGACGATCCTATTAATTTTTTCTCTTTTTATTTTTAAAAAAAAATTTAATATATATATATATATATATTTTTTCTTAATTTTCCATTTAAGCTAACTGGTGATTAGCGGTGATGTTTGTATTTGGTCGGATCTTGGAGTTGGTTCGTGGGCCTTATGTCATGTGTGGATAATTGACCTGATTAGTGAGGCCAACGATCCAGTACAAACCTGCTAGGTCCCAACAAACAACTGTATACAACCGCTATGAAATGCCAAAAGCTAAAAGTTGGTATACTATACGATGTCATTTTGTTGTATTTATTTAGAATTACTCAATTGTTATAGGATCTCCCCATAAACATGCTAAGGACATTCTTTGGTTTGTTAAACCAATTAAAATTTTTCAGTACTATATGTTTTCTGGGCCCCTTCGGCCAGCATTGTTACCAATATAATAATTATGATATTAGTCGTCAACATCTCAGTACCTTAAAAAAGAGCTAAATAAAAAAGAAAAGATTTTTTTTTTTCCAAAAAAATTAAAAAAATTTCAGTACCTAAACCCACCAGCATAAAAAGAAAAGGAAAAGGAATGGCATAGTCTATTAACCATTTTCTTGTTCTTAAAGTAACAATTCTATGAAAAAAGTTTATCTATAATTCCTGCAAGCTTTCTTATCCCTGTAGTCCAAGAAAAAGGGAAAGGAATTAGTTTTTTTTTTTTTTTTTAACCCCAGTATCTTGTTTACTATTTTGAGTCTGAAAGAGGCGGTATGTACGCGTGTGACGTGTCCAAGTTGGTCTAAGCACCAGCCGACTGACATTCGAATCGCACGTGGAAGGAAAGTCAGAATCAGAAGGTTGAAGGCAACTTGGATACCAAAGGACAAAGTGGTAATTTGATTAATCGAAGGGTTTGTATTATGCTGGTCCATCTTAAATTGAAAAGCTACATAAAATTCAATAAAAGAGAGCCAACTCCAACGCTTTTTTTCTCTCTCTTCCCCGCCAGCCACCGAACTAAAAAACCAACCTACAAAGCGCGTGACCAAGAAAATGCCATTCGTTTTTCTATCATTTGTTGGTGTTTGCCTTTTTCATTTACCTTTTACGTCCCAGAGAGAGAGGCATTTTAAACCAACTGTTGCTTGTTCTTCTTTCCTAACCAAAGCATATTCCTTTTCTCTCTCTTTCTATATATCTCTCTCCTAACGACATTGTAAACACGGTAATTAACTTTATAATTGCAAAAGAAAAAACCTAAAGATCCATTGGAAAGGAATACCTCCATCTCAGCCCCCTTTTTTTTTTCTTTTAAGTTTTGTTCTTTGGAACCGCAGGTTTGTTTCGTGTTTCATTTTTTATTTGTTTATTTTCTTCCTTCAAATTTTCTATTTGGTATTTGAGAAATAATGATGAAAAGGAAACTACATAAAAGCAAAGCAGAAAAGCATGCACATCAATAATGTTTGTATTCCAACCGTTTTTTTTGGGTACATTTCTCGTATTTTTCTTTTATTATATCAGAGGAACAAACCGTGCCATTATTTGACGTTTTGTCTCTCTTTAGCTGGTAAATTTAAGATGAATAACATTATTCAATAGCGTCTTTATTGTCAATTCTGTTTTTGGGGTTTGAGGGGGGCTCTGTTTCTGAAACAAGGGTCAATGCTGGTTACTTCATCAAGTCCACGGGATCCTCAATTTTGGGAAAGTATGAATTTTGTGATTTTATTTTGTTTTTCTTATTCTGTTGCATTTCTGTGCATGGAATTCATCATTTTCGAAATGATTTTCGGTCAACATTTGCTTTGAAATTATTGTAGAGAACATTGCAAATCATTGCAAAGCGTTTCTGTTTTTGCTTCACAATCTTCCTTTTTTAATTTATTGATTTAGTGGTTTTTGTAATTTTATTTATTTGTTTCATGGAACTTAGAGCTTAAAATGGGATTTTCCTCCAGTCTCATGTGAAGTAATTTTGACTTTTTTTTTTTTTTTTTTTTTGTTTTTGAATTTTATACTCCATGGTAGTGTACCAAGTTTCATGTTGTTGCTATGCCATGTTGTTACACAATAATTCTCTGAATGACTAAACTTCTGATACTCTGAAAAATTTGCAGGTGTATTATATCTGCCTTGATCCCTATATTGCCAACTTTTGTTGTGAGAGTTTGAAGTCCAACTTGGGTTTCCGTAGAGCATATAAAAATGAGGAATAACTGGTTCTGGTTCATGGATCTTGATGGAGGTTCTCCATATATCTTGCCCATGGAGCCTCTCACTTCATATGGTTTGGGGGGTCATCTATTTTCACAACTTAGTTCATTTGTGGATAATTCGTTCTACCATTCTAGTTACTTGTCTGTCCCTGGAAGTTTAGCTGTTGAAGGAGCTTTTAGCCATATTTCAAAGCTTGCTGGTGCATTACTTTTTCTGTTCTCTAGTGGATCCAGTTCAAATATAAGAAGAGAGATAGTGGGTAGCCCACGGGGTTCTAAACCCAGAATCTTAAAATCTTCTTCGCACTTTAGGCAGATTACTTCTAGCAGACAAAATTTTAAAGGATTACACTTTAGTTTTAGATCAAATGGCAAATATACTATTCCGGTTATTGATAAGATATCAAGTTTTTTATTGAAACTTTTTCACGTAGAAGCTGAAAAGCTACAATTGTATCCCATGCTTTCCCTTGCTGCTGCCCTGGTACCGCCATTTGATAACATGTAAGTCATATCCTGTGAGATAAGTAGATTTAGAACTTTCTCCTTGAAGGATGGGGGTGTGGATTGTTCTTGTTTTGAGTATTGTATGTAACATCACGAACTTGTTTCTATGTTGATTGCCAACAGATCTTCAAAAGTGCTTGCTGTTCCACTAGAGAATACTGATGTCATGATTCAGAGGCAATGTTGTGAGGTTGAGCATCAAGGATGTGCTGGTCTCTCCTTTCCTGACTTGAACTGGAGAAGGCATGCAGTTGAGCCCAGAACTGGCATTGAGTTCCCAATGATTTTGGACAACATTTTAGCCGGCGAGAGTAATTCCAGATTAACTTCAGAGGTTAACATTTAAGATTTGTCTTTTTTTTTGCTCGGTTCATATGTTCGTAGACACTTAGTCTTTTCGCTCTCAAAAGCACTGTTCTTAACTGTGTTAGGATGTATCTTACTTTATATTCTTGTAATTGTTGTAATATGTTTTAATCTTTTTCAATTTGATGTAATTTGCTGGTTGATTATGAAAAAAGTGCTGCCTATTAGTTTCTTGGGCAAGTTTTTCCATTATGAAAATTCTGTGTGGAAAATTATCCTGGGATTATTGCCAGTAAATTGAAGCTCAAAGCATAGTTTAAAAAAATGAAAAGCCATTTGTCTTATTCTATTGCATTCATCTAAACGTTTTCTATAGCCTTTTATTTTCTGATCCTAATAATTGTAAATGGAACCATTTGTGTGGCATCACTATATTTGCACCCATCCTCCCCTGTCCTAGTATGTGATTGTAATGTAAACTTCTTTCTACATCCATCTCAGATTCTTGTTGGAACTGGATCCAGAACAATGACAATAATTAAGATCAAGTCTCTGAATGTCTATGCTTTTGGTTTCTGTAAGTATTTATGATTCTTTTCTTTAGCTTTCTAGTTTGCTTTTTGTTATTTTTCAACAATTTCAATATCCACTGGGTAACTTTTGCTCGATTTTCTGTTGCAGATATTCATCCTTCCTCTGTTTGTGAGAAATTAGGTCGGAAGTATGCTTCTGTTTCAGCTGCTGAACTAAATAAATGTCAAGGTTTCTATGAAGATCTTCTCAGGTAGTTGTAATCATGTTACTTTGATCATATTGATAGTCTTCTACTTTTTAGGCAATTGACCATGTTTGTCCATAATTAGAAAGTAGAGGAGTTTGAGAGAATGATAACAATATTTGATTAACACATGCTAATTACAAATTTTCAGGATGATTAATTTGTTTCCATGCCTAATTTTACACATGGTGGTAGCATTACCTTTACCTTATAAATGTTGTTTTATCCTGCAGGGAAGATATCAATATGACTGTTAGGCTTGTGGTTAGTTGCAATGGAATGAAAATCAATAGTGTAAAAGAGTAAGTTATCTTTCTTCTGAACATACCCTTATTAACTGAGTGTTTATGGATCTGTATTTGAGATGGGATATTTTTTTCATTCTTCACAATTTTTAATGCAGTGGTCAAACTAACAAGATTTGTCTTTAATCTAATGTTTTCCTTAATGAGCGAGTTGCTGGTTTTAATATTGTGGTTAACTGAGTTCTCGAAGCTTCAACCGTTATAGTTCTGGAACTTTGGTTATCTATGTTAATATCTTTTTCCTAGTAAAAATTTTGAGTCAATTCAGATGCTTGATGGTTCAACTTTAACCTATTGTGCAATGGATTTGATGGATTCCAGTAAACTAACTTAAGCTGGAATTCCACAAATACAAGATTCATGAAATGTTGGAAACCTAAATCAAATACATGTAAATTAATAATGTGCATAACCAACGAATAAATAAATGAATAACAATGCATAATCAAGCTGAACCTTCAGCTGAGCTAGATTCATGCCCTGCTTATCTTAGTGAGAGATATAATAAATGTTCCTGTGATACTAAAATTTGTCATCCTATGATGTTCTTATAATTGTATTTTGTGCAGCGCGTTTGAGAAATCCCTTCGAGCCCAATTACTGAAGGTAAGTCATCCCCCTCATCCGCCATCCCTTATTTGCATTTCTATGCTGACAATGCTGATTATTGTCAATTCTTATTGGTTTTGCAGACAAACCCAGAGACCAATTTTCATTGCATAAGAACTTTTGGCTCGTTCTTCACGCAAGATATTCCATTGCCTGCGGTAAAACCCTATTACTATTGCATCTCTTGTCTACGTTAGGATATGACATATTTACTTAAGCACATCGGGAAATTGCAGGGCACAATAATTGATTTTCGACGAACAGCTGAAGGACAATTGATTACTGAAAGTAAGTAGCTGACATGATTTTTGTGTATTATATATGATTATGAATTGTTGCTATAGATGTTTGAGTCAAGAACATTGGTAACTGTGAGATGCTTCAAGTTAAGCATAAAAGCTACATAACCATAATTCCTTAAATATGTACAAGCTTCAAAGTTAGTATTTCCACTTCCCTCAGCTTCCCCCATCTACTCTAGTGGTTCTAAGCTTGTCAGCATCCATAGTATGCTGCTAGTAGACTACCATATATTTCCAGAGTGTATTTTTCCCTGCACTCTCAGCTGGATCAGGTCTATTAACTGGTTTGCATACAATTTGAATTTATTTGCATGTGCGAATTTATGGTGACAAGACGACATTATTTATGCAGTTGGAGGTAATCAAATCGGAGCAGTACACAGCAAGGATTTGTGCAGTAAGTGAACTTCCCTTTTCGATTCAATATTAATTAACAGTATGTATAATTCTCACAGTACCTTATGAAGTGGTGAAATAGTTATTTTGCATATATAGAAAGTTCGAAGATTCTAATATAAATGTCTGTTACTTGCAGGAGCTTTCTTTGGCATGTACATTGGGGATGTCCCTGTTTCAGAGCAAACAAAACAAGAGATAGGAGAAAATGTTGCATCTTTAATTAGAAGGTGTTGAGCTAGTTCATTTCTTGTCACCATTACCCCACTTTTTTAAAATAGGTAATGGTTTCTGGTAGTCCAATAGTGTAGCTGTACACTTTTATTAATTAGTTCAAAGGCACTCGGAGGAAAGAGCTCCGAAAATGGATCGGTTTTCACAGAAGATACCAATGCATCAGAGAGGAAAGAATGGGTAATTACCAAATTTGCTTAGATATGGACTTTGGAGGGCTTGAATTATCAAGCTATATGTTGTTAGATTTATATGTATGCTTATAATCATTTGTAGCATTTTCTTTGGATTCTTGTCGGTTAATGACTGGTCCTGCTATATTCCTTTTGTAATTTTTTTTTTCCCCCAAATTAATACAAAGAGAAATGGTTAATCTCATCGTTCTCTGATAAGATTTTAAAGCGCTTTCTATGTTCTAAGGTTTAATGGGCAATACAACCAGGAAAAAAAAAAAAAAATGTTTAATGGTCAATCTCAACGCCATAGTGGGCGTCAAAACGTCCGTGCACAATCGACCATGAAAACTCTTTCGCACAGAAAAAACCTCTACTGTGCAACTATCATATGGGTGACTTCTCAAGAAAACAGTTATTATCAGCACGTAATATATTTATATTATATAGGATACACGTATTTTATTTTAGTGTCATGTGACGTTATACATAATTTCTATAATGAATTCATATTGCATATAGTAATTAAAAGTAATACGGAATTAGTTTAGGCATTGAATGTTGAAAAAAAAAATTAATGTAATTAATTTCACTCTCGGGCTTTTAAAGAATTGGTTGTATTCGTTTTGTTTGTTTTGTAAGGAAATAGAAATTCAATAATATTTTTCAAAGAGAAAAGTTGACCCTAATTATTCTTTTACCAAATATTATTAATCTTCGGTCAATGCGTCGAAGTGCGACCACTCGATTGGACGAACGAGTCGGGTTTGCTCGAAGCCACAAATCTGAAAGGCCCAAGAAATATTTCATTTTGGGCCTCAGTAGAACTGAAGAGAGGCTTGCACGAAGTGTCACATCCGAAAGAGGCTTTGGTCGAAGCAGCACCTGAAAGGCCCATGATGTATCTCAATGAGGGCCTTCGAAGAACAAAAATCAGGCTTTACTCGAATCATCAAATCTGAACGGCCCAAGTTGTATCTCGAGGGCCTACTTAGAATGGAAGAGAGAGACGTTGCTCGATGCAGCAAATATGAACGGCCCAAGATGTATCTCCATGATGGCCTACGAAGAACAAAAGATCGGCTTTCTAGCTTATATGTAAACATGGGCCTCATCAAGTTTACGAAAGGAAGACCACCAATTTATTTTAGGCCAAGTTTAAGCCCAACCAGTTTTCATCCAACACTTCCTCGTTAATGTAACTTGTTTTCTCGGGTGGATCCTTGATCTGATTAAATCCCAGCCCATCTAATATTTCGAAAGTCGTCTTTTTTTTTTTTTTTTCCCCTTAACCCAATTAATATTTAAAAAATTAATTTTAATAACAATTAATTAGTTTTATTGTTATTTTTGGGGTGAATCCTGCATCTGATGCACACTTGCACTGTTTAACTTTAGTTTAGTTTTTTTTATTTTTATTTTCAGGCAGATGCATAGTTTGTAATAGTTGAGAAACATATGGGAATGGGAATGGAGACAAAAAGTTAAAGAGGTATTGATTCGATAAAAAATATTAAAAAATATAAAAGAATACAAGAATAAAAGGACATTCCCACCTTAAATCGATCACTTTGGCCATCTCAATTCTCAAAACACGACCCCATTTTGATTGTTATAAACAAATCCCCTACACATTTCAACCAACCAAAAAAACAAACCCCTCTTAGACAAGTATAGAAAATGGTTAGTAAACGTCTAGTCAAAACATTTTCCAAACCCCACATTTTCCTCAACCTCCTAAATAAGTAAAAACCCCACCTTGTTTCTCTAACCCCTAACCTTTACACAACCACACACGTACCATCTTTTC
Organism: Ziziphus jujuba; assembly: GCF_031755915.1. Classification (NCBI taxonomy): domain Eukaryota; kingdom Viridiplantae; phylum Streptophyta; class Magnoliopsida; order Rosales; family Rhamnaceae; genus Ziziphus; species Ziziphus jujuba. The sequence goes on along the minus strand of NC_083383.1, from coordinate 6,580,093 downwards.
ATTACCAGCTCTCTAAATAACTCCTCCATCTTTCCCGCCATTTCAAACCATAACCAAAATCAAAACTAAACCAAACAGCCACAACCTATTCTAATTCTAGTCTTGCTTTCCTTAAACAAACCCCTCAAACAGAAAACTGAACCATTTCTTGTTTGTTTGTTTTTTTTTTTTTTTCCCCTTCCTTAAAGCTGACACAATCCCTGCCTCTCTTCCAAACACAAATCCCATTCCTTCCTTTTCCTAGAAAAAGAAAAAAAAAAAAAAGTTGTCTTGAATATTCTTCATTTTTTTCCTTGTGAAAGAAATACATATTGAACTTTTGCTTCTGATTCTGATTTTTTGATAGAGTTCACATTATGGGTATGAATAGAAGAGAAACCTTAGCCATTGTTATGGCATGGCTTTCTCTATTTCAAGGATTTTTGGTTGCTGTTAATGGGGATTTTAATTACAAAGAGGCTCTTACCAAATCCATAATTTTCCTAGAAGCACAAAGATCAGGGAAACTTCCTCCCAATCATAGACCAGCCTGGAGAGGAGACTCTGCACTTGATGATGGAAAACTTGCAAATGTAATCTTCTTCTTTTTTTTTTTTTTTTTTGTCCTCTTAATTTCAATGTTTCATTCTCTTTATCCACCCCAACCCTCTTGAATTAACCTAATGAATGACACATGGGTCAATTTGTTACAATTTTTAATTAATAATAGGTTGACCTTGTTGGTGGATATTATGATGCTGGAGACAATGTGAAGTACGGGTTCCCAATGGCTTTCACAGTTACTACTCTCTCATGGGCTGCTATCTTCTACGGCCATGACCTTAGAGCAGCTGGTGAATTGGACAATGTCCACTCTGCTATTCGCTGGGGCACTGATTATTTCCTCAAAGCTAGTTCCCGAAAAAACCGATTGTATGTTCAGGTAAAGGGATTATATATATATATATATGATCTTTTAATTATTGTATGTATTTTTAAATATGTAGATTAACAATTATCAAAATTGAGTTGTTCATGTTATATAATTAATTTTTATTTTTATTTTTTTAAATTAGGTGGGTGACCCAAACCAGGATCATCAATGTTGGGCCAAACCAGAAATGATGCAGACACCAAGGACTGTATTGCAAATTGATGAGAACCATCCAGGAACTGAGATTGCTGCTGAAACTGCTGCAGCTATGGCTGCTTCTTCCATTGTGTTTCGACGCGTAGATCGTGCCTATTCTCGTCGACTCCTCAACAAAGCTAAATTGGTTTGTTTGTTTGTTTGTTTGTTTTTTTTTTTTAATCATTTATTTTCCTAGCATTAATCTTTTTCTTTTTTTTTTTTCTTTTTTTTGTCTAATTTAGATTTTTTTATTTTATTTTTTTATTTGCAGCTATTTCAATTTGCTAAAACGCATAAAGGGACATATGATGGAGAATGCCCTTTCTACTGCTCCTTTTCAGGCTATAATGTAATATTAATTAATCATTTTTTCTATTTATTAAATTGAATATATATATATATATACACTTTGTTTTTATAAAGCTTGGTTTTACATGTACTTACTATGCTTCAAATGCAGGATGAGCTTTTATGGGCTGCAACATGGCTCTATATGGCCACCAAAAGACCTGTGTATTTAGAATTCATTCAAGATGAATCTATTAGTGCTAATGTAGCTGAATTCAGCTGGGACCTTAAGTACGCTGGAGCACAAATCCTTCTTACCAAGGTTCCTTTTACACTCTTCTCCATTTCCATTCAATTCGTTATTACATAAACAAAATTTTACTACGGTGGACTTGCACGCCCATGATATTGTGGTGCAAGTTCTATCATCGGGTAATAGGGTGTCCTAGAATGTCTCATTACCAATAATAGGAGGTAGCCCATAATACTATAGACGTGCAAGCCCACCATGGCACATATATACACATATATATAAACAGGAGTGTATATATATTTGCAGCTGTATTTTGAAGGAGAGAAAAGCTTGCAAAACTTCAAGAACCAAGCAGACAGTTACGTATGCTCAGTCCTCCCAGACAGCCCGTACCACCAGATTTTCATCACTCGTGGAGGTATGATCTTCATGAGAGACGGCGCTAATACTCAGTACGTTACAGGAACAGCTTTCTTGTTCAGCGTTTACAGCGATTTACTTGCCAAACACAATCAGAAAATCACTTGTGGAAACCAACAATTCGACTCCACACATCTCATGGCTTTCGCTAAGCAACAGGTAACATTAAAAAACCATTTAATTTTATTTTACTTCAATAAAAAAATTGTCAGTGAGATTATCCTGATTTCAGTAAAGTCAATTGGTAAATAATAATAATAATAATAACAAAAAATTGGGTAGCCAAAATTTTATAAAAATAAGATATCGGTGTGATCAGTATGGTAAGATTTAAATAATCTATAAACTAAAAATGCATGCATGCATGAATGGCAGATGGATTACTTGCTGGGAAATAACCCTGAAGGAAGATCTTACATGGTTGGGTTTGGAGTCAATCCGCCAACACAAGCCCATCACAGAGGGGCTTCTGTGCCCAATATTTTAAATACCAAAGACTTTAGCTGTGGCATGAGCTTCGTCCGATATTTCCTAAAAAATGTACCAAACCCTAATGAGCTAACTGGGGCCATTTTGGGTGGGCCTGATCGCTTCGATAACTTCGATGATAAACGTTGGGACTCACCTAAGACCGAGCCCTGCACTTACATCAACTCGCTCGCTGTTGGGATTTTAGCAAAGCTCGCAACTCATTCTGTCTAAAGATTATTCATTTCATGTATGTGAGGGATGGTGATGGTATATATAATATTCATTTATATTCTTAATTTCTTAATTTGTTTGTCTAGGTGCTAGAAAATTAGCTTTGAAATATCATGTAAACTTTAATTTAATACTTTGACTTGGTCACGAATATGTACCTCACCAACTTCATATATAAAGAAAAATATTCCACTTGATATTGTTTTGTTTTTCTCTTATTTTTCTTCATCCTTTCCCTCTTTTATTTTTATTCTTTTTAAATCGAAAAAGTGGGTAGCTACTCGAACTCGATAACAGTTGTAACTATTTTTTCTCAAATTAATTGAAATTTTTATTTATTAACCTTTCATTGAAGATTTCAGCAAAGTAAAATTATAAAGATATGAGAAAAATAAAACTAATTTTGAGAAACAAGTTTTACCATATCAAAATTTATTATTTTATAAGTAAGCTATTTATTTTATTAATTAATCCTCAAAAAGGGGATATGATAACATGTGAGCCATATAAATTAAATGGAATTTATATTGGTAGAGAGAGGTACAACATCAATGGAGGAATGATAAACGTGAAAATTATATATAAGAAGAAATATATATTATTTGTCACATGTGTTCCGAAAATATCATTATAACAAATTTTTCTAATAAATATCCATATAACAATTTAATTGACTAATATTATGAATCTAATTTTTCATATAGATTTGTAATTCTTAAAAGAAATAAAATTAATTAATAATTATTCAATCGTGGGCATGTCTTCAACCACTGTGATAGATCAGTGACAGTGATCAATAACAACACAAAATGGTAGTCCATATATGATTTTTTTTTAATTAAAAAAATCTCACTGGGTGTAAAATTTCTTTAAAATTTTTCGCTAAATATATTTATGAGATTTTGGCACGTTATCTAGTTGCACTTTAGTTCCTCCTTACAAATTTAGAGGGTTATTTTCAATTAATTTTTTTAAAAGAATTTAAATTTTTTTAAATGATTGATTTTACAAAATTGATAAATATTTATTGATTAACTTATGATAAATATACATAAATAATTATACTATACTTTTAATTAAATTTTATCAATTTTTATATTTTTTGAATGAAAAAATATGTAGAAATGCTAATCATTAATCAAACACATCAACAAGAATAATCATTTTCATTTTTGGTAAATAGGCATTTTTATTTATAAGAATAATTATAGTGCATCTCAAACCCTTTTTTTTAATTATTTTTTTGATTGATCTGTAACTCAAACCCGTTCTGAAAACTAGTGTGCAAAATACAGACATAGTTGAAGGATGTTAGTGCCAATATACCCATGTTGACATCAATCCATAACAATTAGCAATAAGAAATTGGCAGGTTGAGGTCTTGGGTGAAAATGACTTACCACCACGTGACAGGGAAAACGTAGAAAGCAATGCAATAAGAAAATAATAATAAAGGAAAAAAAATAGTTGGACACGTGGTCGTGGTTTTATAAGAAACATGTAGAATACACGCGACATCAACGTTGTGGACCTGCGCACTTGGTCGGTAGGTCCCCTGCAAAATCCTACTTGATACGCACTCATTTCAATCTTTCTCTCTCTTCCTCCTCATTCTCCAACCGGGCTCTTTTATCTACAACCACCATCAACCTTCACACACACACACACGCGCGCGCTCGCGCGTGCACTCACAAATACGGTTTTTGTTACAGAAGGGATTAAATTTTTTTTTTATAAAATAAAAAACTTAATGTTAAATATTATTTTGAAAAAGTGAATTTTATATTGAAGTGTGTATTTTATTTTTATGAAATATACCTATGAGTGGATCTATCCGCTTTAGCAAAAAATCGATTTTTTTAAAATAATATTTAATATTAAAATTTTATTTTATAAAAAAATATGATTCTTTTTATAATAAAATTATATATAAATATATTTTCAATTTATTTTTCATTTTAATTATTTTTCAGTTTTCCCTTTGACTTCTAACTCTATTTCTAATTAGAAATAGGGAAAAATGGAAACCCAATATATAAATAGATACATAGATATAGCTTTCAAATTAAATTAAAACTAAAAATGGTTAATTTTAGTTCTGCTTTCGTTTTCACATTTGAAACATCTGGAAGGTAAAAAAGAAAAAAAAAAACAAAAAGGGAATAAAAATGTGTTTGACATCCAACCAGGACCAGCTGGCCCGGCTGAGCAAAAGAAAGCCACAGTAAAGTGTGGTAGTAGGCGAAAGAGAGAGAAAGAGAGAGTAGGGAAGGACAAAGATCTTATCCGAACCGAGGGTTAGAAAGTGGGACCCACATTTTGGATAAGCCTCACCAGAACCCAAAATGACTTTCATCGTTTCCACGTCATCTCACCCGACACAAAAGAAAACCCCCATCTATTCCAACCCACCAGATTCTTCAACGTGTCTTCCTCAAGCACCGTTACCTTTTTACTGCTCCACGTGGATACCTCATCACTCTCCTCAAAAAATTTTTTTTTCTTTAAATATATAATTGGGCAGCTCGGGTACTTCGGAATATGCTCCCAATTCGCTTAGGATCAAGTACATGATGGATCACTGCATGAAATTGGTCTCCACTAATCAAGTCCATACAGGTGTTGATTTGAAGGTTGTCTTGCCAGGGCCTCACCCTACCAAATGTTATTTAGTAAGTAGTCAACTTTCATTGGCATGTAATGGTAACATTCACAGAAATATTCCTAGTCTATCGCAATAGAAATCCAAAATTACATCATAACTAAACATTTATTATGGAATACCAAAAATAAAAAACTCCAAAAAAAAAAAAAATAAGAAAAGGAAGAAAAAAATGAAAAGGCTTAGTTGGAACATTAGTTCCTTAATTATTATGTATAAATTTACATTTTAATTTTAATTTTTTTGACAATTTGGTTTTTAAATTTCAATATTGAAATATTGAAACTATTTTTTATATGATTTTTAACGGTTTTAAAAAATGTAGTGTACCTATTACAGTATGAAATTAATAAAATTATAAAATAAAATATTTTATGTTGTATAAGATACAAAATATACTTCAAAATTGGTAAAAGTTTAAACCGAAAATTTTTAAAGACTAAAATATAACAAAAATAAAAATTTAATAAATAGCAAAAGAATGATAATATAAATAGAATACAACGTGAAGCAGGAGAGAAGTTGTGTGGGGGTGGTGATAAACATGATGAATAATTTCAAAGGTACAGTTGGTGACGGGTAAGGATAAGGTTTTCATTTTTTTATTTTTATTTTATTTTATTTTATTTTTTTTTGGGTGGGATTGAATTGGAAATTGGAACCTTCCTATCCTTATTTACTAATAATAAATAAAATATACGAATAAAATTAATTGTTTTCAGTTGTTTATTCGAATTAAACACAAACCTATAAATACATATAAAAATATATATATATATATAAAAAAAGAAAAATTATAAATCATAATATAATAAACAAAAATAAGGTTGTCTCCTCCGGTTCTCTCCGCAATCTCAATTTTTTTCTTTCTTTCTTTTGTGTTGTTGTAGACAGCATCTGGAGCTATCATCCATAGCCGTCCTCCACGTGATCTCAATCTCCACCGTCCTTTAAAACCCCCTTCTCTTTCTCTTTCTCTTTCTCTTTCTCTCTACCTCTTCTTTGAAACCCTCTTCAGCATCACGTTTTTGCTTCTTCTTCTTCTTCCTTATCCTTTATCTCTTCTCAAACATTGAAATTATCTTGAGGCAGTCATGTCGATTGCATTTCATAGTAATCGGGGGATCGATATTCAAACTAATGGATTCACACGTGCGCCGGTGACTTGTAGCTTAGTCTTTGACTCACCGGAGTTCCCGCCGGAAAAAGAGAGAGTAGCTGCTGTGTCCGGCGACAACGCCGTCAAGGAGTCGATTATTGCATGCGGTGCGTCCACTTCGTCTTCGTCGTCGTCGTCGATTGGGAAGAACAGCGATCTGTCGGGAAGGTCATCATCGGACGGTGAGGAATGTGAGGAAAATGAGGCACAGAGCTCGTATAAAGGACCTTTGGAAATGATGGAAGCCTTAGAGGAGGTTTTGCCCGTCAGGTATAAAGATTATTATTTTATTTTTTTTTAATCGATTTTGTCTATGAATGTATGCTCTTAATTTTTTCTTTCTTAAAGTTGCATAAAAAAAGTAAAATAAAATAAATAAGGTTGTAAATGAGGAGTATTTTTGGAGATGATTAAAGTTGAGCTGATTTTTACAGAGCATGTGAGAAATGAGATCTGAGGAAAACTTGAAAATTGGAGAAACATATTTTACCCCTAGGTAGTACATTAGCTTCTTCTCTTCGTTGCCCTAACTTCAATTTATGACTTTCCTTTCTTCCTGGTTACAAAGTGTGTATGTTTGATAATGTATAGTTTTCAAGTTCTCATTTTTATAAAGGGAGGAATCGGGCAGAAAGATTTCCTGAGATGTGTAACAGAATTAGTCTCAAGTACATAAAAGCGAACGATGGTTTTGGTGGATCTGAAAATATCTTGGTTGCTAGAATATTTGTTACTAAAAATTCACAATGCATTCTCAGATTCATCCATGATAAGGATTCTCATTTTTCCTTCAATCTATAATAAGATTCTTTCGTATCTGTTGCTTCATGGTTTAATGGATTTGGTTTTGGAAGCTTTGGGGTGTTCGTTTTAAGATAGAATATCATTCTTTTTTGGGCTGATAGATAGCAGATCTTTGTTTTCGCCTATATGATCTACTGGTGATAATATTGACACAAATCCTTGCAGGAGAGGCATCTCGAAATTCTACAATGGAAAATCCAAGTCCTTTGCGAGTCTAGGAGATGCATCATCTACCTCCATAAATGACATTGTTAAACCAGAAAATGCCTATACCAGGAAGCGGAGAAACCTTCTTGCATCAAATCACTTTTGGGACAAGAACCGAAATTTTCCACTCAGAAGTAATGGGGGTGGGATAGCAAAGAGATCAATCAGTTCGAGTCGAAGCACATTAGCATTGGCAATGGCAATGAGCAGCTCAGAAAGCAGTTGTACCAGCGAGGATTCGAATTCAAGCTCGGCTTCAAGGTCTCCTCCATCTCTTCCACCACTGCATCCTCAATCTAGAGCATCTAACTGTAACAAGTTTTCAACATCGCCTCCCAGACGGAGCCTCTACTCTTCGAGGTCGTTGTCCTTGGCGGATTTAGAGCAGTGAGACCCCAGCCATAAGTATGAGCGATAACCATGTTTGATGGTGAGTTATATATATATATATATATATATAAAATACTAACCTAACACGTCGACCCTGACGCCCTCCTCTCGAATTTGTCGGAGCAGAGTTTGTAGTAGCGGTGTGGGGTATTCCTAGTTCTGTTCAGTTTCTGGTACAGTGCTAGTTGTTTCCCATTTGGTAATAGAAATGAAAAACTATCCACGTATTTCGAATGTACATATCTAAAAACGCTTATCATTGTAATCCCATTACAAATGAAGAGGAAAATAGCTGGTTTTTTGTTGTAATGCAGTGTGTAAATCTCAAATTCTCCAGTTGACGTGAGCCAATGGCACTCTCGGCTTTCACAACCGGCACGATCTAGTACGGGGACTTTTACGAGTGAAAAACATCTATATCTAATAAATAAATTTTGTTAACTATAAAAATTTTTATTTTATTTATCTCGAATATTTCATCAAAATTATGTCCGTGTCAATAAAGGTTTAAATCACCAATAGCTGGAAACAACAATTAATTTCATTAATTAAAAAAAATCAGAAGGTAAATGCAACTTTCCATTTACTTTTTTGGGCACGAAATAAATGCAAGACTTGTAATCTGAAAATGTCCAAAAATAGAATTGTCAGCGGCTAGCATATATTCGTGCTAAGTAAACCAATATTATACATCAACGAATAAATTTCCTACGCTGTCCTACATGTACAAATTGAAAAAAATATACAACTCTAGAAATGATATTCACGGATATCTAAATGAACAATATGCTTCATGAAAAACAGAAGCAGCCCTTTAAGAGAAATGAAGGAATTGATTGTCACCATTCTTTCAAATGACTGACGTCTAATTAAACCTACAAATAATTAGAGCGAACTGTGTTCATCGAGCACTGATGAAAATTTTCAATTCACCGAACTAAGAAGCCTGCTATGAACATTCTGCCGAGAGAAAGAGAGATAGACTATCCTGTACATAACGACACCTCCAAGCAGAAATCTTTTACTATTGGTGCTGAGCAAGAAATTGAGCACAAGGATATTCAGACACAAAATTTGGGAGTTCAATGTCTGAAGGATCTATGGCAGCAATTGCCATATCAATATCTTCAGTAGAGAATGGAATGCTGCAATGTGAAAGTAAAAAAATTAAAACTTGCAATTCAAAAAATGAAAACGCATGCATTCAACAACCTAAATCGCACAAGTTCTCAATGACCAATGAGGATGATAATACATGCAGCTAAAGCTTGACAAATCCCACATTAACAATCAAATTGAAATAGAAAAATCTCGTGTAAAGCATAAATGGAAAAATTAGCAAGAGCAACCATTGAGTGGGTGGAGACATTGAGATCTCCACGTACTCGCAACAACAGGATATACGATATTAACAGTCACATAAATTTCATACCATCCTAATTGCTACCACTTCATAAAAACATAGTTTTTCTAAATAGAGCCAGTTTTAAGCATTTTGGTAGGGCAAAGAATACCACCTCAGATCATCGTCCAACAAGAATGAATTGGATGTTAAATTCTGGTTGTCCTTGTTCAAAATCTCTCTCATTTGTGCAACCACCTGATATCCAGACAATATTCAGAACCAAAGGGGAATCCAGAACCAAATTTACAAGAAAGGAGCTGAAATGCAACATGCCTCATTTGACACACTCTGAGTGCCATATTTGTCATCCCAGTACATTGTACTTATTCGATAGATTTGCCGAACAGTCAATGCCTGTAAAGGAATCAGAATATTTCAAAGTTGAATTTGGAATTCATTTTCTTTTCAGAGACAAACAGGATAAGGAAAGGTCATACCGGACAAAGATCCTGCCTAATCTCTTCAAGAGATTTTTTTCTCTTTTGGTGTATTACCTACATCAAATTCAATTAGTTCTTAATTATTAACCTTAACACTTCCTGGATAATGAATTTTGGGGAAGATTGGAAGTGGCTTATACCAGAAAACCAACAGCTTGCCTAATGTAGTTTAGCTCATGCCAAGAGGTTCCTGCATACTACATTGCACCACAATTCAAACAAATAATACAAAATTTAAGTTTGAGAATTACATCAAAAGTGTATTTTATTTACCTCCTCTTTTGCATTAACTATCCATTTCTCTAGCTCAGCTAAACCAGATTTTGCATATTCCCCATTCGAAAATGAGCAACATTCACGTCGCAGCAGCAGACTACAAGAGGATATTGTCAACTCAACACATCAATCACAATACATAAGGGTCCCCGTATAAGAAACAGAAATCTGTAATAATATCGAACAAGCTTGCCTGTTGAACAGTGATATATTGATGAAAGAGAAAACCTGTGTAATCAGTTTACGGATGAAAAATGAAGGCACCTGAACATTAAGAAATGAAGGAAAATTATTAAGCAGTGACAGTGAGAATGTAGCTTTCAAGCGCATAAACCATAACTCAGCACCTATGAATTATTTCCTGGTTTCCGACATTCAAGAGAAATTACAGATGTTTACCCACAAAAAAAGAAAAAAAAGAAGAAAAAAAAAAAAAGAAAAAAAAAAGGAGGAATCACAGGTGCTTGCCCTATTATTATTAAGCCCAGTTACCTAACAGTATCAAGCTGACTTTTTCCCCTTGGATTATTGATACATAACAAGATTAAGAGATTAATTATAGATAATACTCTCCTGAGTGAAAAAAAAAAAAAAAGAAAGAAAGAACAAAAACAACAAAAAAAATAAATTAAAACCCTCTCTTTTTAAGCTAGATAATGTAAAAATATAAGTTTAATCCCACAAACACCAATTGTACAAAGGATGATAACTGACCAAAACTTCAATACTTGATGTTGTACAAGAAGTTCACAAAAGATGCAAAACTAGCCAAGAAGAAATATGTAAAGCACATACATGATTTTCACGTAATTGGCTCATTAGAGAGTCCAAAAACTTGATGATGTTATCCCACTGACTACCAGGAGATTGCTGAGGAGCACCACCAGGTGATCTAGATGACTTTCCACCGTGTGCCCGGGTAGTTTTGGGTGCCTATAATGCATCACAAATACTTTTACCACATAACAGAATTCAATTAACCAAACCAGACCAAAATGTTTTAAGCAGTAAAAAAGAGCTTTCAAAAGCAACAAAAATATTCTGACACAAAAAACATATTTTCCATGATGTTACCCAATAAAGAATTGTAATATAAAAACAAGTCGAACCAAAAGAAAAATGGATTGTTATTGGAACATATAGCACCAGATCAGCATAAAATGGAACTTAACCTGGATGCATGAGCCCAATAGAGGAGACAATTCTTTCTTCAAATTGTCACGAATTAAGCCAAAAATCTTCTCTACACAAGCAGTTAATTGTTGTTTGAATAATATTGCCGGGTATCTCGCTTCTACATGTGAGACACCATCTTCAAACCCAATATACTTGAAAGGAGATTTTAGTCCCTGAGGAAAGGAGGGAAAACTAATATCAGCAGTCTGAAACAATGAGAGAGGAGATTTTAGTCCCAAGTCTGTACATACACGAAAAACAAAACTAAATTTGCAGAGAATCTGTGAATCAGACACATAGCTCCTCATATTCACCCAATCTTACATAACAAAAGGAAATAACAAGCCAAAAAACTATATTATCAACAACAGAATGGTAACTCACACATAATACAAGGCCTGGCATCATTAGTTGAAGATTTGGTCCAAACCCAAATTCTACCTTAGATATTTCTAGACAGATGTGGGAAATAAAAGAGATAAAGAATAACACACAGAGTTATGCCAGCACTTCAAAGCCTGATTTATAATGTAAGCCAAATCTAAAAAAATTACTAATTATGATTATCCAATTATCTGCCACCCAAAATAGAAAACTTTTCAAGTGTGAAGAGTGATATTCACTCCCCTTGATAAAGTGCCAGGCTTAAAGATGACATAGAACATTATCCACCTAATCTAATAATTACTAGGAAAGTAAACAAACAGAAGAAAATTTTATATCTTTATGGTACCCAAACATGTCAAGACTTTTATAACTATATACTAATAAAATCTTGAAAAGAAAATGAAGCATAAGAAATTTTAACTTTGCATACAAAAGCAAATATTCAATAAGTCAATGCATTACTGCTTTAACTCACATGCCCAATCCTGCTACCAAACCCCGAAGATCCTGTAGTACGCTGTGCAGATGTAGTCAAGAAACCATTTGATCTTAAATTCCTCTGCAGGAGGCATAGAAGTGCTGAGGCATTGGAGAGCCAATATGGTAAGGTGATGTTACCCTCCCCAACCTAAAAAAATGACCAATCATAACCAATATACAGTATGAATTCGAGAATTACAATCCAAAATCTATAAATGCCGAAAAGAAATATAATTATCTAACTAATAATAAAACATTTGTGCAACAGCAAAATAAATGCCAAAATAAACATTTGTGATGGATTTGACTGGACAAAGTAAATCACCTTTAGAACATCATTTATGCCCTCAATAATAAAATCAAAAATGGCCGTCCTCTCAGACTCAAATGCATGCCAATGAAGAAGACATTTGTATATGATACAAGCTGCTACTGGTTTACCATCTTTAAAACCTAAATCTTCTTTGATACACCTTGAGAGGAATTCATAATTCTCCTGCATATTGCAGAAACACCGACATTATAAGAAGGTAGACACAAGCAGGCAGAGAAAATAACAAATAAATTTGGAAGTTCTTATTGCATTAAAATTTCTCATGTATCAGTTTGTGATGGAATTTACTGTCAGTAACAAGATAAAGAGAATTTCAAAGCTTAGACAGAAGACCTGATGCCTCTCCACTGTTAACTTTGTTCGGCGTGATTCTGACAAGCCATGTGAAAAAGGTACAATAAGTTTAGTAGGTGTGGGTGACTCCTGCATCAAAATAATTAGATAAGAACAATACAGCTTCAAAAATGCAATTAAGAGTATTTAAATTTGAAAAAATAATAAAAAGAGGAAGGGGGGGGTCGTCTTACAAATACAGGCTTCCTGTCAGCAGTGGAAAGAACAAGTGCACTAGATGTTCTCTGTTTCCATTTATAAAGATACAATTTAGACAGTCCACGCAACCATTAACAAGTTAATGGTAATTTTTTAAATTTCAAAGCAAAGGTTAGAAAGAAAATCATGTAAGGATGACCAAGTGGAATAGCTGTCTTCCACATACATAGGCATGTCTACTAAATAGTCATTTCATATGTTTACACATATAACAACATACCTCAGTAAGTGCCTTTGCAAAACCAGGACGATTGCTCTTGGGTGATGCACTTAATGCTTTCTGTCGCATAACATGATTTTCATCCTCCAATTGTGAGACTTTCTGCTCAAGGCTAAAATATTTATAAAAAAAAAGAAAAAAAAAGAAGAAAAAAAAGAGGATATTAATAAATATGGGAATTACATTTACTAGCAGATCATATTATTTGTTAGTATTCAATATTAACTTTCAAAGTAATTTATTATTGGGACACCCATCATATTATTGACCAATGAACCTAATTTTGCATATTTTATTTTATTAACAAAACTAGTTCAGTTTGTACATCGCTAATAACTTTATCATTTCTTGGAGTTTTATTCAAGATTTCCATGATTTGGTGTTGAATAATTCATTACATTATTGGGATTTGCATAAAACTAGATATATTTTCAATCATAATGACATTTACATCCTTGATAGTAAGTTAAATTAATGCAAAAATAGTGCTAACCAATTTATTAATTTAATGAAAGAATACCTTTTTACATTCTGCTGAAGCTGGGAACACTTCTCTTCGAATTCCCTTAGCTTCTCAATGGTGTTACTACAGTCTTTTTGTGCTTTAAAAAGCTCAACCTCCAAAGCTGAATTCTTTTTTTCCAGAGCATTCATAGAACTCTGCAAATGAAGACATATTATTACTTCTATATGAAACTATGTAGATTCCTATACTTGCCAGAGGGAATTTCATGAGATTAGCAGAGATCTGTAGGTTAATGGTGAAGAATGTTGAAAAGCAAAAAGTGACAGAATCATGTAATGCAACACTACATAGGTGTCTAGAACAACAAATCTTCACCATTAAAAGAAGAAGGTCAGAATTGAAAGGCAGTTGAAACAGATTCCTATGTTGCAAACCCAAAAAATTTGCCAATCATCCTACAACATTCGTAGTTGAAGCAACCATACAAAAGTCTTAACGCCTTTAATCAATTACAGACTCAGTCAGACATGTTAATACAATCTGTATAAGTTCCAAACTGATTTGGTTTAAGTGAAAGGAAAGTTCCCAATCATCCACATCAAAGCATTTTAAGAAAAGCTTAAGATGTAATACAGCATTGCAAATCAAGCTCAAGTGGAAACAAGGTTAATCAAGTTCAAGCTAAAAACATTTGAGGACTTTTTAAACAGCAAACAACGGTTTTAATTGAGACTACTTTCAATCTTAGATTCTACATTAGTCACAGCATCTTGATGCAGTAGAATAAGATCGGATCAGCAAATCCTGAAGAGCAAATATGCAGGATCATATACGAAAATCTCCTTCAGCAAAATAAACCACCATGTAAAAACAAAAAATAAAATAAAATGACAGACTCACCTTCAATAATGCATTCTCCTTTCTCAATTCAGCCATCCCTACGAGTTCTCTTTCAAGAGCTGATTTTTCCCTCATTGACAGTTCTAGTTGATTTTGCAACACAGCATTCTTGTTGCATTCATTAATTGTTGCCAATTTTGCTGCATCTAACTCGAGGTTCAAAGATTCCAGCATTTTTTGAAATTTTGAAACTTCTACTGATTTAGCCTCTTCATTAGAAACCTGCATCCAGAATACTCCCAGTAAAAAAAAGCCTTAGAAGCACTCATATGGGTAGAGCATGTATATTTTGATGTTAAATCCAGTGAAAAGCTGAAAAAGCAAAAAAGTTATAGCATAGTTAAAATTAATATTGAAGTATATTTCCTTTTACAGTGCCTTGCAGATCAAAAGGCGACTGATCACAACCATGTAAGTAAAGAATAAACATATTGCACCATAAGAGTTAATATCTTGTTTGTTTATTGTTAAATGAAATGAGTAAAACTAACACACAATCCCAAAGCTTAAGTAGTTCCAAAGTGGACCCAATTATTAAGTTACCAATGCCCTAAAAGCTTACATTATGAGGAAGTACATTCAACTATGCATATCAAGCCAACATGACGTACACTTCCCCTCAAATGTGGCCTATTAAAGAACATGATAGAAGGTGGGTTTATACATGTAAACTAACAAATATATAAGAATTGTCAGACAATTGATTTGGACCCGACACTGTTCTAAGTTACCGTCAATTTAAAAGCTTAAAATATAACACATAGATACACATAAAGCGGCAGCAAAAGGTAGTCACTAGGATAGAAGTTGGGCCTCACATGAGTAAAACAACAAATTTATAACAATTGTTATTTACCAAGTAGGCCACTATGCTAAGTTACCATCAAAGAAGCAGAAAAGGGTTTGCTACTGATATTACATTACAACGAGCATTCGACATGATAAGAGTAACCACTATCCTGTGACAACTTCTAAAAATACTTTCAACAGAAATCAATATAAGAATTGAACACCATCAAACTGAAATCAAAAGCAATACCCGCAATCTTTTTTCAAGATGCAAACGCCAAGTCAGATCTTCTAACTGCTTCTCAAGTTTAGTCTTAGCTAAACGCAGGGCACCAGCTTCATTTGCCTCCTGCAAGTAGAAAATGAAAGAAAACCAATTTAAAAAAGCTTAATTACATTAGTACCTCATAAGCAGCAACACATATTGGGACATTTGTCTGACCTGTTTAAGCCTCCGGAATTCCTTTTTTGCCAGTTTTCGCCTCCATAGACATTGTATTCCTATTACAGAATTTAGGTCACGTTGGAATACTGAGCGGACCTTGTACATCCTCCATCGAGCCTAAATAGTGTGTACATTATATACCATGAGGTCCAGAACATATAACATTAGAAAAGCTACTTCAAGCAAAAGCAAACCAAAAAAATTTTACATACCATCAACAAAAATAAGTAAACCCTTTTGAAAAATATTTCACAGAAAGAACAGAAGATTGCTAAATTAAAACAGCTGCATCAAAGAGATACTAAAGGGAATGTAAACAAATGCAAAACCAGAGCAAAGTAAGACACATGCAACCAGAGTGTCAGGTTTATTTTCCCAAGTTAATTAGTAGTTTACAAACGAAATAATTTAACAACAAAAACACAAACTGCCAATCTTACAAAGTTTTTGAAAAACTATAGCTTTAGTCAAAATATTTAAACTGATGAAAGACCAAACGAAACCCTATCTATAGCAGAAGGTAGATTACAAAAGAATTTGCAAAATCTCATCATCTCTCTTCCTAATACAAACTCAAGAACTATAACATGAAAGAAACTTAAAATATTCATCGTATTATCAAATGTAAATGTATTTCCTTGTCTGTATAATAGACTTAATTGCACTTCAAAATAATTTCTTCCTCTTAACACATGCAAAAAATTTTTGCAAAAAAAACCTTCAAACATTGAAGAAAATTTGTCGCCTAATATGGGAAATATCATAAAACAAGGGATTATACAATTTGCACACTGGAAATTGTACAAAAGGAAACAACTATAATATGACTGAAGCTAGTTTACCTGGATTAAAGTGGCAGCTTTATGCTCTTTTCCATGCAAAAATATTTTGCGCGTTGAAAAACCACGAATGCTGGATTGTATGGTGATAGTAGCTGCATGCAATTCCAAAAAAGCATGCCTTAAAAGCCAGCTTCGGATGCACTTCTGTATTACAAGAGCAGCTGCTGTCTCCCGTTTTGCAACATACATCTTTCGGGCAAGGCATCCTGCAAGCATGAAAACCCACAACCATTACACCAAAACAGAGCCACATGCATTAATAAACCAGATAGCCATCGCCCATTTAAGGTTTTCATAAGAAAAAGTGTTCAAGAAATCAAGTGATGGACAATAAGAACATCAATTAACAGCATCAGGATTACTGTCACTCCTGCCAGCATGTATACCACCACTCTCCTAAGACAGGGCCAAAATCTATGGGATACATTTACCACAACATGGCACCTTTAAAAGAGAACAGGACAATTTTATTGCAATGACCTTATGCCATAAGAATACTTCATTAAGCCACCCCGAAAAAATTTTTCGATACAGTCTACAGATACAAGTGGGAATATAACAAGTTGACAACCTAGTGATCATCTTGCAGAACAAACCTTATTATCTTTATTGCAAGTGGCATCAACAATATTATTTTAGTTTCAGAACAAACCACTGGTCAATTAATTGAGTGGGATGATAAAAAGTGGTGCAAACAGTCATAAATAGGTGCCTGAAAAGATCATGGGATAAAACTGATAACAATAACTGCAGTGACGCATCATAATCATATGGATAAAAGATATAGGAGCTTTCTGAACTGCAGTAATTTTAAATTCCTTGGGTGATCACAACTAAATAGCAATATTAGGAATAGGAAGTGAGCGACTGTTTACAAACTTTTGCTAAAAAAAAATAAAAACAAATAGAAGCATTTAAATTCCTCAATTCTCTTGTATAATCATATTGAGATGATTAATGAGGGATCAAATAAATTTCTAGCAACAAAAAAAAAAAAATAAATAAATAAATAAAGGATAGTGAACTTAACAAAAAAAGTAACAAGAAAACTTAAATTCCAGTATAAGTTAAGAGAACCTCTACAGTAAGCTTGTAGTGCAAATGCAGCAGCTTTTGTTGAGATAAAATCCCTGTAAGCAATATATGTTTTCAATCGACGTTGAATAAGTTTTGCAGCATTATCCAAAACCTCAGCCCGACGAGAGTCCAAAACACCAATTTGTCCAGCCCTAAGAAACACTTTTGTCCTACCCAACTGCGGATTAAAATGATAAATATAAACAACTATTTGTCCAACTGCTCGTACACAATTATCATATACCGTACAAAAACACAAGAAGAATAGATTCCTAGATACTATACAAAGAATACCTGAAAATTCTCAAGTTTTAGCTTTTTCAGAATTTTCTCAGTCGTGGCTTTTTCATCATAACTGCAAATGTAAAATCTAACAGATTAGCAAAACAAGAATAAATATATAGTCCTGCTATGGTAAGCTTGCACACTTTCCTTAAAGAATGCGAGCAGCATTTTTCTATATCAGGCAACATATTGCAGGACGTAGAAATTTTTTTTGCAGAAATTGTACATCCAGCACATGTTGCTTAACATGTAAAAATGCTGCAAAAGTTTCATAAGCATGCAAGCTTACCATAGTAATTATATGAAACAGCTCTAAAAGTTATAATATGAAAAAGGAGTATTGAAAGAACAAGATGAGAATCTATTACATCTTCATATACATGCTATATTAACAAAAATCATAATCTGCACAAACTAATATGTTATATACAAGTATCCAAAAGATTAGCACATCAAAATGTACAACCATCTTTACTTATTAATTGTATATTTGCACATTTATGGTGCCAGTAAACCATGAAAACCCCCAAATAACCAAATAAAAAAGAAACCACCAACAGAGGCTTTCTAGAGTATCATTAAATTTTTTTACATAGAACTACCAGGGTTAAGAACCAATAATGCAAACAAACCTTCCATCCATTAACTCGGGGATTAATATTCCAAAGCGATCTACGAACTCCGGATAAGTTCTTCTCGTCGGATAACCTGCCAAACTTATCCGAACTGCCTCTAAAACACCCTACAACAAACCAAACAATAATTATCTGAATTACATAAATAAGAAACAAATGTAAAAAACCTACAGTGACCATGACTTAGTGGCATAGACATGGGCATAAATGGTGGTATTTGGATATGACGGGATCAGGAAAGAGACAAGGATAGCTCTTTCATGTCAACTCAAACTTGCATCAGTGGATAAAGCACACAAAAACCGACAATGCATATCAATGTTCATTTACTGAGACAACAAACAGCAGGAAAAGCAAGTCCAAATCAATAAATTGCAGCATCCCAGCTGCAAAAATTAAGGGAGCATATAGGGAGAAAAAGGTATATGTGTAATTAGATTTCCCATCAAAAGGAAGCATGGAAGTTTAATATAACTAACCCCACAGCGCAGTTGGTGTAAGATGCTCAGATTCTCAAATTTTTGTGGTTGATTTAAAGAGTTTGGTTTCACACAACGTATGTAATGAGGCTCTGTTGAGTTGAGTGTTTCCATCAATGCCTGAAGTTGATGCTACAAGCAGAAAAGGGAAAAAAATAAATCAACAGCACATAAAATCATAATTAGTACATCCATTACCTGTGTAACAATTTTCAAGTACTATATAAAAATAGAACCATCCATTCAATCAATAGCTTTATAGTTCCAGTAAACAAAATGAAAAATGACAATATTTCTAATGCTGATCAAGTTCAACGATTGATAATCAAGCAAACATAATAACCAGTCTTAGAGTTAGTTGGGGTATTAATATTGAACAACAATAGAGATACTTTAAAAAAAAAAAAAAAAAAAGAGTGAAAAAGGAACTGTCTGGTACCCATCTATACAAGTATCAAAGCAACTTTTCTACAGATCAATCTGACTACAGATGGCATTATCCACCTTCACAAAAAGATATTGGGAATCCTCGTTTAACCAGCCTCAATCACAATCCAGAAAAGGATGCAATTGACAAAACAAAAACTGAAAAATTGGTAACAGAGAGAGGGAAAAAAAATAAAATAAAAAAAAAGAAGCAGCTTCCAATCACCAATTTATTAATAAATTAATTATAAAAAATAATAATAATTCGCCAAATTTCATAATTTAAATTTACTCATGACCAAAGCCATCCATACTCCATCAAGGATTTCCTCCAAAAAAACAAAAAAGCACATGGTAAACCTTATACCACTGCATGAAGAACTATAAGGAAGCGACAAGACAACAGTGAAAGCTACAAGGCATTTTCAAAAAACTCTTTCTTTGCATGAAGATGCCACCCTCTTGCTACCTAAAACTGATCTCAGTTACTAGATTAAATGAAAAGTACTAAATTTCATCACTTAAAAGAAGAATTGGTGATTTTCCACCCTCTCCCCTATTTATATATTCTTAAAAGATATGCATTTAAAATCAGCATTTAGAGGGATAGAACAAAGATTTACTAAAGATAAAAAAAAAATGGCATACCTTAAATCTTGAAGCCACAGAAGAAAACTTGTATGATGATCTCGAGGACTCTTCTGGCAAAGGAGGGAAAAGACCAGCAACAAAAGGGTATTTGGAAGAAGAAAGCAGATTGCAATGCTCTACCACAACATAATCACGATTTTTATCTAGAAAGGTATCTGTATGATAAGTAACCTACAACAAGAGAGGATATATAAAAAGGGATCATTATTAATATTATACAGATTATAAGAGTCTAAAAATATACGATGATAAATGACATGCCTTTCCAGCATAGTGGGAAACTGTAAAATCTGTTTCTGAAAATTTTGCCTTCTCCAACCGTGCATGGGAATGGAAATGCTGAAACAATTTGGTTGAAAATGTCCCATGAGTTGATTTTGGGAACATGCTGCAAAAATAAGAAAATCAGGATAAGGATAAAGTGCAAGCAAATACTGTATAGAGTAACACGCACCAATCTATATTGAGGAACTCAAATTGTACCAAGCTTCATCCAAGAGAGCAATTATCCCAATGGGTTTCTGCAAACCAATGTACAATAGCATAAAGTTCATGAGTAACACAACTGAAGGAAGATACATGAATAAGACCACAGAAAATAATAATGTAAACCGCAATAACAATAATTCCATGGTAACAATTTTAAAAAGTTATTAACAAAAAGAAGGGGGGAAATGTTATATTTGCCAAGCAACATATTGTATTCAAGAGACAGTGTCTCGTCAATTTTGTATATGGAAGTCACCTCGTCAAAAACTTCTGGACGCAACTATTAATCTTTATATGTAAATTGCAAGTAATTGATTACAGTAGTTAGACTAGAAAGACGCTAAATCTAAGACACAACTGGTAAATCAATATTGAATCACAAATATCTCCCATTTCCCAACCACATGTGACATGAAGTATATAACTGCTTAAATATATTGACTACACGACACAAAACTGAGAAAAACGATGCGGAAAAGATGCACTACCAAAATCTTATTAAGTTTCAAAGTACCAAAAGCTATAGCGATCAAAAAATCTATCTGAAAAGAAAATGTCCTAGCAGATCAAATTTTGAAGAACAAACATACCTTCTCAATCAAATCTAAAACATCTTGATTGTCAATGAATTCAATGTAGCTCCAATTGATTTCCTCTTTTCTATACTCATCCTGCTCCATTTTGAATACATGCTGTAACAAATGTAGGGGGAAAAAAAAGGGATTAGATTGCTTGACACAACATTTTCTTTTATAAAGGTGATTAACAAAACAACATTGCGCACCTCATTAAAATGTTGTTGAAGCTTTTCATTAGCAAAATTAATGCAAAATTGCTCAAAGCTGCGCAATAGAAAATGAATAAAGGAGTATAACTACAATGAAAGTGAAAATTAAAAAAAAAAAAAAACTGAGAAGTCTAAAGAAATGAAAACTAAACTATAGTAACGGCAATAATGTAGTGAAAGACTAAGTAAAAAAACAGGGTAACAAACACTAGTAATAATCAGTGACATAGAAAATATTGGCATGTCATGCAAAGAGAAAACAGAAATACAAAGTAAAAGCACATGTATGAAATATATTTCACTAAAATTGCTGTTGTAAGTAATGTATTTGGACAATATGAAAATATCAAACAAGTTTATGAAACTAAAGGTAAACAGTATCAGAGCACCATGAGAAATTAAATATATCGGACAATCCTAACAGTCAATTTATTATTCAGTGTTCCTACAGCAAAAAAAGATTAAAAAGTCTCAAAGTATTCGTTAAAATTGTTACCTGTTGTCCTTGAAGCATTCAAAACCATAAATGTCCAGAACTCCAATTTGTATTCTAGAATTCAAATCTTGCCCGACAGATCTATTAATTTTATCAACCAGCCTGAAACAAATACCAAAACCAACAACGTAATGAAGGAACCAATTCTAAACTAAGAGTTTCATTCATGGCTATAAGCATACCAGTCAAACAATCGAGCATAAACAGTCTTTGCCAATGCATCTCGACCAGCAATTGCAGCATTACAATCTAGTGCTTTAACAATAATCCCTTCACGAGTTTGAATTGAACGAGTACACAATGTTGCCAGTAAGAGGTTCATATCACACCTGATAAGTAATCATTAACATATATCATCTACAGGTCAGTGATTTAGGTTAGCTTATTGAAACTCTAAACAATAACTGATATGCATCATTCTCCTAATATTGCACAAAACAATTTTCAAAAAAAGCCATGTTTCCCCTCAATAATTGCTTAGCTTACACGACATATTTTATCAAGACTTTAGATATATTAATGTCAAAGAAATATACCGAAATAGTTAACATCTAATTTTTCAAAATCTTAAAACAATTGCATTAACTGAAAGCAGTTATCATATACAGAGGCGGAGCTATACGATTAATCACCTACATTAAAAGATCCGCAGCCATCTGCATGTGAAAGCTAGATTTCTGATCTTTCAAAACTGAAGAATCGTGCTCCTTCCCAGGAGAAAATTCAATATTTCCCAGATGTAGAATGGCAGCTAAAGTGCGAAAGATTGCTTCCTGATTATAAGAGAAAATAGATTATAGAAAATCATCAGGCCATTAATAAATATTATATTCCTAAGGATAAACAATATGTAACTGCATAGAATTATCCTTTTTGAAAGAGTTCTTGAACCTGATCTTCAAGACTAATACCAACAATGTCCATTGCCCTCCTTGTCTTCACATATTCTTCTGCATTGCTCACTCCATCTAGGTCATAAGTTCTGCTTTGATTCAAGTAGTGGAAATCACTTGGACGACTAAGCTTGTACTTTTCTGCATCCTGAACATAGGTCAACCAATACAACATCAACAAGCTTGAAGAATCCAAAAGAAATTACCAGGATCATACATAAACTATGCAATAGACAGATATGTACAAATAAGAATGCATCACAACTCGATAGAGCCTTAAGTTTCAAGAGCATCACCATGAATAATACCGTACAGTACCGACCACGTACAAGTAGAAAAGGATATCAATATCATTATGCAAGAACCGCTAATCATTTAATTTATATCCCTTTATTCACAATCAGGTAGAGTGATAAAGATGTTATACATACAACATTTTATGGAACATATACATAATACGCATGGTACCACACAATGTTAAAACAGAAGGAACAAATATCTATCCACCCCTCTGTTGATTTATTATCATCAATACTTAAACATATATAAAAACATGCAAACACCCCTATATTATTTAGAGAGAGAAAGGGAAAAAGCAAGTGCACACCCTTCCAGATGCACACAATTGATAAAAGCAGTGATAATTCCTTTCAGGATCTGTTATCTGGACTACACGGGACCGTTCCAAGAGGTAAGTTCTAATTGCAGCACCTGATATTCTACCATTTGCATCAAACTGGATCTCAACAAACTTGCCAAAACGGCTGTCACAAAGAATCATGAAAACACAAGTATTAGTAGTTTTGAACTATGATATAAAGAATACTAATGTATAAATAAAGTATACAATTGTAGTGATACAAATGGCATAACTATATATGGTACAACAAACAAATTATAAGACATATAGCACACCTTGAATTGTCATTTCTAACAGTCCTCGCATTACCAAATGCCTCCAAAAGTGGATTTGACTGAAGCTCACACAAAATAGAGAATGAAAATATTAACAATGACATATTAAAACAAAAATTTAAGCCTACTACCATTAAGATAAAAACAAAAACTTGGTCAATCATCTCATTTAAAGTCAAGGTAAATCAACCCCAACTCAACATAAAGACCAAACAGATCCAATCTAGAAATGATTGATCACCATTAATTTTACCATCTTCAAACATAACTGTAAAAATATGCCGATCTCCAACATCAAATACCAAATTTAAAATACATTGTGTTGAACCTTTTCAGTTGATGACACATAGTAAATGGACTAATTTAAGGATAAATCTTACCTCAAGAACTTGTTGTTCAACCGTTCTGTCATCACCAGCAGCTCTACCTCCTACATATGTAAGATACTGCATAATAAGTTTAGTTGTCTCAGTTTTCCCTGCACCGCTTTCTCCACTAACCAATATTGATTGGCTTCGATCCTCATTCATCATTGCCCTGGACATAAAATTAAGACAGGCTAAAAAGTCATTACCTAGAATAACAATACATAAAAATCAAGAATGGCCAACCAAAACTCATTTCAAACAAATATTTATTTGGCAAAAAAATAAAAAATATCCAACATACCTGTATGATGCATCAGCTACAGCAAAAACATGAGGACTCAACTCACCAAATGGAGCTCCCTTATACTGCTCCATCATATGGACGTCATATAGGTGTGGAAGCTTTGTGAACGGGTTAACAGCAATCAAGATGCTTCCTGTATATGTCTAAAAAAGGCAAAAGAAAACAATTCCACAGTGTATCACTACACATTGCGTAAATTGATACTCATTGAAACTTCATAAAATAGAATGAAAACCCATAATATTTATTATGAAGTTATAACAAGCTGCCACAAGCAAACAGGAGATGCAGCTTACAAAGATAAAGAACTATAAATGTCTACTTAAACTTGCATTGCTGGACACTAAAAAGAGTCCTAGATAAAGAGCAACAATGAATATGTAATTGTATGGTTGACAAGCTGCCAATTTACTCATGGAACAGTGCATAGTAAAACTAAATTTGAAGGAAAAACGGGAAAGGGAAATTCTGCCCCTAAGGTAAAAAACGATCACCAAAAAACAAAAGTTGAGAAGAGGATGAATCGACCAAAATGTGCCACACCATGCCAGCAATTAAATACCATCAATTATACCAGCATTAATACATTAAGGCAAAACACAGATTTCCATCTGGGAAAAACATAAAAGTAAGTGTCACATGCCATGTGGAGTTCCTCTTCGTCTCCAGTGTAGTGCAGAATACCATACGCATGTCGACAATTAATGATATGCAAACATCAAATTAACAATACCTACTCATTTAACTAACTATAACCATCCAAGTATGGCGTTTATATATATATATATATATGTACACGCAACTAATGTAGAAAAAGATTTCCACTCACATATATGTCATTGAGAGCATATCTTCTCTGAAGATTGTAAAGAACGCCAGGCTCGTTCAAATACGTCAATTTTGTCATATCGTCCACTCCACCATGGTCTTCCTCGTCGGCGTCCCTTGGAAATAGCTTCTCTGGAGAGACCAAAACCTACAAACTCCATCCCCGCAGTACCAAAAATCATAAAATAATAATAATAATAATAAATAAATAAACAAAATACTCGCTACTAGACAACAAGTGCCGGAGTTTTGAAAACAAAGTGATCGGAATGATTTCAAACCTTCTTTCCGGAATCAGTAAGAACTTGAACTTGCTTGCCCACATAGCCGAGAACTTCAGCTGCGGCCCAGGCCAAATCTCTGTCCTCGACCCAAACCTTGGAGCCCCTGCGCTGGCTCATCTTCGGTTCCTGCGAATTTCAAAGTGAAAGTGTGCCAAACTGAAACCCTAAAAATTCAAAATAAAATTCAAAAAGGGGAATGGAAATTGAAACCCTAAGAACATCGATAGAGAGGGACAAAAGCAAGAGGCAGACGAAAGAGACTTACAGGCATGACCTTTTGGGTGAAATTTTTTTGTGTTCCCGCCCTAACAGGTATAGACTATAAGTCAAAAATGACGAAGCTTCAGTGTTATTTTTATATCGTATTCGACACGTCACCACCACCACCACTCCTCGAAAACTCTTTTTTTTTTTTTTTTTTTTATGTTTTTGTATTTTTGATAACACAAAAACTGTTTGTTTGTTTTGCATTTTCACTGTGACGGTTTATTTTATCACACGCAAAGCTTGATCGCCCCTCCGCTGAATGTGACCGTTTTAGATTTTCTTTTTTTCTTTTTTTTTTTTATAATTTTCAGACAGTTTTAGTTTCTGAAATTTGAAATACCGTCGAAATTATCACGAAATTTCCTTTTTCCTTTTTTGCATTATTTTTTTTAACGAATAAAAAGCGATTTGAATTTATAACGTTCATATAAGATAGCACGTGGCCGCGCGCAATTTGAGGGACCACAATTCTTGTGTTTATTTAAAACTTTCCATTGCAAATATAACAATTAAAATTTGGAATTCTATAGTTCAATGATTACTAATAACTTTAAGGAAAAAATGTTCAAAATACTTTATATGTTTATTAAATATATAATTTTATGATATCACTATATTTTATACTTATTCTTCTTTTTTTTTTTATCTTTTGAAATGTATTTTATTTTATACTTATTTATTGCTAATAAATTGCTTTAGGTTATTGTCTCGTATTGATTACAAGAGATATGGGGCCGATCTGCAAAATTATTTTAATATTCTTAGAAACATAAAACAAGAAAAGTGACTAATGATCCTTTCCTTCTTTAATTGACCTCCTTTGAAAAACATGGAAAGATAAATATCGTTTTTTAATAATTAATCGAAGGCTTTACACTCTATTTGTGAAACGAGTTTTTATATCCCCTCATGCAAAAGACAAAAATAAATAAATAAATAAAAGAGGACTGTTATTATTATTGTTTGAAATGAAATGAAAGAGGACTAAAATTATATGTTTCTTCTTTAGTAAGCCAGAATTTATGATGAAAACTAAAACTTATTAAAAAAGTAAATTTTAGAAAAGTCTCGAGTAAATAAGATTTGAATTTTTATTTATTTATTTATTTATTAGCATTGAGAACTGAGAAATCGAATTTTTTCCCTAAAGAAAAAAAGTAAAAACAGCGACTTTGTTTGCTCGCGTCGCATCATACTCGGCACCAGGAAAAGATTACCGACTCGTAGTAAGGTTGCGTGGTACTTGCCGGTAAATGCGGAAAAAGAAGATGTTTTTCATTTTCGCATGCTATACAACCATGCAGCCTAAACTAATTTAGTTTGATTCCCCCATTAAATCTAACAAAGACGGCAACGTTGTTGTGCCAATTATAGATTAAAGAAGCTAACACACAAAATATATACACATATAAACAAAAAGAGAGATATTTATAATTAATAAGCAGAAGGTCCACCACATGGTTTCGAATCTTGTTAGCAATAAATTAGGAGACTGGAATAACCATAAATTTGATGGACCCTTGGAATTAAATTTCTGGAATGAAGATGAACCAGATCCAGATCATGGGACAACGCAATCCATAGAGATGGTGGGAATCCCAACATCCAAACAAACTGATACGGTCTTCGCTGCAGCCTGCAACTAGCCAAGGCTGCATGTGCATTATTGCTGCTCAGGCATATAATGCAAAGCCCCAACTCTGCAAAGCCTGCCGATGAACCTCCAGCTCACACCATCTTGCCAGTCCAGTGGGCCCATATGACACCCCAAAAATTACTACCCACAGTTTTTTTGTTTTTTTTCAATACATGCATTGAATTTTTTACTACATTAAAAAGCTTTTCAATCTATTAGTAAAAAAGTTGCTCCATTCTATTCTTTTACAGCCACAATAATTGATGTCCAAATCTTTATACACATTTCCAATTTGAACCCAAAACCTTCCCACTCTTTAACTACTCTCCCATTTCATTTTAAAAAAAGACATTTGATCATCAAGTTTAATTTCCACATGCTTCTTCACTCACACTATTCTGAGAAATTACCTCCCCAAACTTGAGGAAGAGTTGGGCATCTGAAGTGCTCATGGATGGACAATTCACCATGTGAGGGGTCTTGAGATTTGCATACTCGTCCATGTAGCAAGGCACTTTGGCAGATGGAAGAGGGGACGGTAGCGTCGGGGTGATTGATTGTTTCGGTGGTGATGTAGTGGACAGTACAAGACTCCCAAGGACTCGTGCAACTTCGTGCATAGTCGGCCGATCGGATGGCTGTCTCTTGGTGCATAAAAGAGCTAGCTGAAAAACCTTCTTCACTGCTCCGAGGTCCTTGCAAGTGGCTGTGATATCAGGATCTACAGTCTCCATGACACCATTGTTTTCTGTCTTGGATAAAATCTGGAACAAAGAGGGACTGTGTGAGAAACCAGACTGATACATTGAAAGCATGTTTTCATCCCAAAAAGGATTAACCTAAACAAATCAAACGAAATAACCTAATGGAACTGCTTATACAATGTAACGGATTCAATTTCATGATTACCTGACAACTTATGAATCAGTGGATTAAGATTGCAATTAGAGGAGACTTGCAAACAATCTAAAACATGCATGGAAAATCTTCCATGGTAAGATTTCCTAGCCATCAATTTCAATGTAAAATGCAAAATTCCAATTTAATCTCAGAAAAAAGTACCGCTTAACTTTGCCTATCACCATTATTAAAAATAAAACTAACCAGATGATGGAGATTGGATTCATTATCTACAGCTTTCCTTCCCGTTAGCAACTCCAGTAGGACAATGCCATAACTATACACGTCTGATTTCTCTGTGAGGCGAGAAGTTCGAGCATACTCAGGATCTATGTAGCCAATGGTGCCCATTATGTGAGTAGAAGTATAGGACTTCGAGGTGCACAAGATCTTGGCAATACCAAAATCAGTCAGATGAGCTTCGAAATCCTTGTCCAATAAAATGTTTGATGACTTCACGTCCCTGTGTATAATACGGGGACTACAATCATGATGCAAATATGCAAGTCCTTGTGCTGATCCAAGTGCTATCTGCAGACGAGTGTCCCAATCAAGCTTCTTCTTTTTGGCAGAAGGGCCTGCAACAAAGCAAAAATATAGTCAGTCTTAAGAGAAGATGATTTCTCTACAAGGATTCTATTACCCTCAAATAAAAGGAATTTATAAAACAAATCGAAATTGCTGACCATTTTTGAAAAGTGTGCTAAAGTTAATCCAGAACTCATAAGAGCCTCAAACATAATGTTGCAAAGGCACCAAGCAAAGAATGATAAAAAAACAGTACGCATCTCCCACTTTTAGAATATGCAGAACATAATATGCTTCCCTTTGAACAAGTATAGGTTCAGAAAAACAATGATTCAGAACATATGTGAACTTACCATGAAGAAAATCATAGAGACTGCCATTTTCCATGTAGTCATAAAAGAGAAGGTTTCCAGAAGGGGACAAGGAGTACCCTTGAAGGCACACTAGATTACGGTGCTTGATACTCCCTACTGTCTCAAGTTCCGTCTCAAATTCCTTCAAGCATTGAGGATAATGAGAATAGAGTCTTTTGATAGCCACTGGCTTACAATTTTTAAGAACACATTTGTATACTGTGCTTGATGAACCATAACCAATTATGTACTTCTCACTCAAGTTTTCAGTCATTCTCATGATGTCCTCGTAAACATGTAGTGCCATATTCATGTTAAGAATAACCAACTTTGGTGTTGAGTAGCTAACTGCGGTTTCACAAGCACACAGACCCAGTATTTAAGTAATTATTAGCAGAGATTTAAAAGCAATAGTATCAAAATCCATGAAATATAACAGATAAAAAGTAAGGATATGAACACCTAAGCCACAAGTTACCCTCATGTTATTATAAAGGAAGTTAAATCTACAAATTGATATAGATTCTCAAGCCAGAAAAACAACAAATCTGTTAAAAATTAAACCTAGCTTTACTCACAATTTCTTAAATTCATTCAGTCATGGTGTTAATCAACTACTAAAATAGTCGAATTAAAAAGATCTGTAGGATCGTCCAATCAGAACCACTTATGTACTATCTATAAACAAACCAACCATCTAATGTGACGGATAAACAGCCCACCCAGGTACCTGGCTTGTCAAGTGAACCATCGGTATAAGTTATTGGATTGTGGGGTCGACATGCTGCCACCAAGATCATGAGAAGAATCACAAGGGCACCAAGAGCAATTCCCAGGATGGCTGCTTTAGATATTGTGACTGCCAAGATAACAAGTCAGACCAGATAAATGTAAAGATTTCAGTTTCTATTTAACCTGAATGATCAACTCTAAATCCAGGAGCATAGCAACATCTAAGAAATGCAACATATGCTTATGAAAACATATTTTCCTTATTTACCAACTTAATGATTGAACAATATCAAGTAAAATAACTAGCAATATGTCTTTTTATATACCTCGCTCTGTTGCATGAAACTGGGGACATGGAGAAGTAAGCCAGTAGCCACAAAGATGAGGGTTTCCAATAAAGCTTCACAAAGAGCTTATGTCAGTCAAGAGTATACAACACAACAATTTTACAAGCATAGGCAGCAAAACTTTAAATCAACACGCTGACAAATGAGTACAACACAAATTAGTTATAAATTTTCAAAATATGGTAAAATTCTCTAACCTGTCGGGTGTAAACCTTGAAAAGTTATTGCTTGTGGGAATATTGCCAACCAGATCGTTATAAGATACATTTCTGCAAAAATTTGATCATTAATCATCAAGCATCTTATATTTGTGGTAAGTTACACTATAAACAAAACATAATTTTTCGTTAAAAGAGAACTCACAGTACAGAAAGGCTGAGGCAGTTGATAAGTGACATCACATCCCCTGATAAATTGTTGTGTTCTAGTCTCCTGAAATATTTTGTAGCAAAGATTTAGAAGCTGACTAAGCTCTTGAAGAAGGTTAAGTGCTTAGCTCATCATAAACATAACCACTTATATTTTTCCATCCAATGAACAAACCATCAAAACGGGGAGCATAATAACTTACAATGTGAACAAGTTTTGAAGCTGACTAAGCTCTTGAGGAATCAAACCCACAAGATGATTGTTTGAAAGATCACTATAATGCAACAGATGAATAAGAAATTAGAAAGAAGCAGCTAAATGGTATTAATAGAACAGACAATCCATAGCAAGGTTATACAAAGAAGCAGCAGTTGCTCACATTTCCATCACGCTTCTTAAATTACCAAATTCTGCTGGGATAAATCCGCTTAGGTGATTATTGCTCAAATTCCTGTCCCACTTAGAAGAAATTGTCAACAAAAGAAAGCAATGATAGAACAAATCAATCAACTAGTAGTGGAACTCACAGCCTCAGAAGATGTTCCAAATCACCAAGGGATGATGGAATTGAGCCATTGATTTTGTTATTTGAAATATCCCTGAGAATATTATATGTCAATACAAGAAAGTAATATACAAAAAGAAATAACTAAAGGACGTAATACTTACAAAGTATCCAAATTACCAATCCGTGATAGCTCAATTGGTATTGGGCCACGAAGATTGTTGGAAGAAAGATTCCTGAGAATGAGCAATAGTTATAATGATGGCTACAAGAATCATTGTAACAAGTACAGAATGAAATACATAATAGAAGCCATGACATGAATGTGTGCATGAAAATGTTTTACGAACAGATCGATGGAACCAGACAGAGATGGCACTGGAGAAAGATCATGCAAGATAATTTAAAATGATCTGCATTGTCCTTACAAATAAGTCATACTCTCCAGCCTCTGGAAAGAAGTTAAGATGGTTCCATTCAGCTTGTTCCCATGCACATTGCTAACATCATAAATAACCACATTAAACTAGGAGAAAAGAAGATTATAAAAAAGCATAAAGTTAAAGTTTAAGTGCTTACAGACTGTTAAGATTTGTACATGAACTAATATTATTAGGGATAGGGCCCTCAAGATTGTTGTTGGCAACATTACTGCACAAATTTTGGGTCAGTAACTTGTATTTAAGAAATCAGAAACCACTGAAACTAAAATCCACTATAAAATAACCTACAGATCAAATAAATCAGTAAGCTTCCCAAGCTCAGGTGGAATATGCCCTGTAAGATGGTTATCATTCAATTCCCTGCAAAGGCAGTAATAATCAAAGAGTAAATGAAATGCCTCAACATGTATGATGGCTGAACAGAAACTGGCCCTCTATATATCAGCCATCTGCCACATTAAGATATCATGAAAGGATTGGAGATAATAATTCATATCTTGTCTAACAAAAGGGATTCATGCTCAACGGTTGGACAAAATAAAAATATCGAAATGGCCAGATGCAGTTAAATAAGAAATCAAACTTCAATAGATTAAAGGAAAGTGGGATAGTTTGCATACAAATAATGAAGCTTTGTCATGTTTCCAAGCTCCGGGGGAATTGGTCCACTCAGCTTGTTGCCATGCAAATACCTATAAATTTATGATATTGGAGTCAGGATGTACACGCGAAGCGTAAATCTTTTAAGTGAATTATTTATTTGTCTACTTATCAAAAGCATTTGTCCATAATGTTTCATCCGCATCATTAAAGAAAAAATTGGTTTGCGATGTCATGGATTGATATGTATAGGTAAAAATAAACTGACATATCATCATTATAAATCTCCGTCTAGCATAGTTTATCTTGAATACTCTAGAACACAAGATTAGAGACAATTAAAACATAGCATGAATGCCAATCACGTACTTACAGTTTCTCTGTATATGTCAAATTTCCCAGAATAGAAGGGATTGGCCCAGTTAACATGTTGCAGCTCAAATCTCTGGATTGCACAAAAATTGGAAATGAGACATACATATGGCAAACAAGAAACATCTAAAGACAAGGCAAAGTTAACTGTAAAAGCTTCACAAAAGACGGAAGTAGGGTTACAGCACTTACAGTACAGCAAGTGCCTGCATCAAGCCAATGACGGAAGGAATATGCCCAGAAAGTTGATTACCTTGCAATGATCTAGCACGAACAAATATAAGTTTGATTCTTAAATCAGACG
Source organism: Ziziphus jujuba (assembly GCF_031755915.1). Classification (NCBI taxonomy): domain Eukaryota; kingdom Viridiplantae; phylum Streptophyta; class Magnoliopsida; order Rosales; family Rhamnaceae; genus Ziziphus; species Ziziphus jujuba. The sequence continues at coordinate 6,547,112 of NC_083383.1, read as the reverse complement.
GAAGCAATGACATTATACAACAAAAACCAAGTGTATCACAGAAGTTATAAAGCACATACAATGTGGCAATTTGCAGGAACCCAATATTAAATGGAATCTCCCCTGTTAGCTGGTTATAGGACAAATCCCTGCCATATCAAGAGAGATGAAGCCCTTTTTAATTAAACCAATGAAGAATTTCTACAGAGTTGATCTTAGAAGTCAGATGAGATACGTACAAGACCTGGAAGGAGGTGCAGTTCCCTATACTTTGAGGAATGCTACCAGTCAAACTGTTGTTTCTTACATCACTGAAACAGGTTTAGGAAAATATGTTAGATGGGATCCTCTATGCTGGAAATATCGAACATATTTTTGGCTCTAAGTGGTGAGGGTAATGCTAACTTACAAATACCATAACCCAGTGAGCTGGCACATATCTGGGGATAGTGTTCCCCCTAAATTGTTCCCCCGTAAACCACTACAAACGAAAAGACAACAAAATATTTAAATTTTAGGTTGAAGATGAGATCACCACAAGAATCTTTAATGTGACAATTGGTACACTCACAGATACTGCAAAACTTCATTCCAGTATATAAGCCTCGGTATTTCCCCACTGAGATTATTCTGCGCCAGGTCTCTAAACACATTATCCAGAATGTGTCCGCTATCAGTCCAGGGAGCCTTCTATATAAGCATTTAAAAGAGTACGAATAAAATGAAAAAATGACTTACAAAATCTTCAGGTTAGGAATCTGGGACAGGGTTGAAGGAATCGGTCCAATCAAATGATTATTCTTCAAAATTCTGATAGCCCAATGGAAAAAACAAAAACAATTCATCATCTGTAAAAGAAAGATCGACAACTAAAACACCAATGCAAACCAAGATAAGCTTTTTTGGAAACTTACAGATATTCCAATTCTTTCAACTTTGAGATTGAAAATGGTATGTCTCCATATATCTCATTAAATGACAAGTCCCTACAAGCAACCATGAAATCATTAGTTCAAATCAGAAAATATTTGCAGAAAGACATTATATCCAGCAACAACCACACTGCAAAGAGAGCAAGATCATGCACTCAAAGCAACTATATTCATTTACACAGACAACTTACAGGCTTTTCAAAGATGTACAATCACCAATCTCATCTGGGATCTGACCTGACAGATGATTTCCCCTCAAGTCGCTGATCATAGAGAAGAAACAATGAATCAGTCATAACCAATGTTCAATTCAATATATAGCACAACTCAAAGTTCAGAAACAACATTTGAGTTTACAAAGAATAACAGCCAAAAAAAAAAAAAAAAAAAGGTGTATAACCTCTCCACAACATATATCTTTAATTTTACCACATTCTCTCAATCCTCGACAACGATTTAAGACAATAAAAAATCCAAATAAAGGTAATTAAGTCGAGAAACCCTACATAGACTGAAGGTCCTTGAGATTTCCAATCGCAGGTGAAATTTCGCCATCAAGATTTAGACCTGAAAGATTGCTGCAAATATGCAAAGACAAACAATAAGAAAAAAAATAAATAAATAAAATAACATCAAATTCAACAATTAAAACACAATAAGTCAAATTGGGCAAATAAAATAAAAAGAAAAGGACTTACAGAGCAACGACACTGAAGGAGACATTGTCACAGGTGACTCCTCTCCACACACAATAATCCGACGATGGAGAGTCAGTCCAGTCATAAAGAACATTGTCCACATCCCTAAACGACTTCTTTATCTCCAACAGTGTTGCTCCTTCATTACACAACCAAATCTCTCAGGATCAGCGCGAGACACACATACAAAGAAATAAATTAGTTGACACTAAAACCCTTCAGACAAGGAAACTTAAATGTCCGCATTGAGTGGGAAAGTAAAATATTATAATGGATGGAGTAAGAAACGCGTTGTCTAAAAATTGTTGAACGTCAATGATTGATAACTTACGATGAATTTTCCGATTAAAAACAATTGTTTGAGCCTAGTTTGGACAGCCTAGTTTGTACGCCAAGAAAAAGGCAGAAGAAATAAAAAGAAAATCTAAACTCGTAACTCTACATTTCATGATGTCCTGGTTCACCCAACATGAACCAAAAACAAAAAAAAAAAAAAAACAAAAAGATGCCAACAATCTATAGCATGTAAGTACAGGTCATTAAGTTCTCTGGGTTAGATTTTCTATCCTCATTTTCTTCTTCTCTTTCGTGCATTCTCTCGGAATCCAAACAGAGCAATAGCCTCAGTACAAATAACGACTCACCGTCTTCCGTAGCCGCAGAACCTAAACTCAAAACCACGAGAAAAGCAAGAAGAACGAACTCAATCCGAAATGCCATAACTGCCCTCCCAGTGAACCTTACTCTACATCAAAACACCTCTCTGAGTCCTCATTACCGACGCCGTTTAATCCTTTCGAATAAAAAAAGACCAAAGCAAATCTCTTCCAAGTACCGTAACAAAATGATGGCGAATGGTTCAGTACCCACTTTAAAACACAGCGAGTCTATACATCCTCGGAAGCCCAACAAAGAAGAAGAGGAAGTGAAACAACCGTCCAATTCTTGGACTCGCCGACATTGAAATGCTCGGGAAAAAACAAGGCTACTGGTTTTCTTCCTTTTTTTTTCTTTTTCTGTTGCTGGGTTTCTTTTTTTCCTGTGATGAAGATACGTCTAAAGGAGGAGCTCAACTTAGCTTGTTCAATCACATCGCTACTGGCAATAGGAGTCCTTCTACATAAAAGTGTAAGAAGAGGCAGATAGTTAGAGAGAGAAAGAGAAAGAGAAAGAGAGAGAACAAGAGAGAATTATTTCATGGATAAAGTTAAAAAACCATCTGCCAGAGTTCTGCCATAAAACCTGCAACCTTACAGCTCTTTCTAATCTTTCTTATCTCTCTCTTTACATTTGTTGAATTTTCTCTCTCTTACTGTACGCTATGCCATTGTCAATAATGGGTCGCTTTCTCTTCGGTTTGGCTGTGAGATTGTTTGCAGAGAAAGAGAGAGAAGAGAGTGGTTAATGTATGTTGTGGTAGTAATCTTTTTGGAGCTGACAGAGGCAATTTCTTGCTTTCTCTTTCTATCCATATCTGGCAATGGGATTAAGATTGCCTGTAATCCTTTCTTAATTTTTATTTTCTAGTTTTTTTTTGTTATTTCACAATATGCACTCATCATTTCGTATTTATTATTTTGTATCGCTATTTATTTGCATGGCTATTCCATTCTCAAGTTCTTTCCCAACCAAATTTCAACTTTGTACATTCAACCAATAAAAATAAATAAGTAAACTTTGTGCGATTATTTTTTTATCACAATCTTTTTCTATTATACATATTATTAGCCTTTTTTATGAATATATTATTAGTTTTGTTAATTTCTAATATCAAATGAAAATCAAATTATAATTATAAATATCAGTTAAAAACTAACAGAATCAACAACCTTTTCAACTTCTTCGTTTACGTTAAAACATGTTAAAAGAAAAAGGGAAGGGGGGGAAGGAGGCGGCAAATTTAAACTATGGAATCGTTCGTGTAGGACAATATTATGGTTTAATGTTTCGCAATAAAAGTGAAATTAGATGAACTTAAATTAAGATTTCATAAAAATTGAAAACATGATTTATAATATGGGCGAATTTAGAAAAATTTTAAATTTTTTGGAAATATATGTATGAAAAAAATATCGATAATATTTATTATTTTAAATATAAAAGTATTTTTGTACATATTCATATACCATATTTAAGATATAATCACTTTCAATACGTCATGATGATGGAAGACTAATTCATTTAACATATATTAGATACAAATAAAGTAATGATTATAATTTTTAAAAATATTTTTTTTTATTTGTATAGATATATATATATCATAATTATATTTATGGGATATAAATTTATCATTTTCATTTTCATATAACTTATATATTATCACATAGATTTTTAAAAGTAATTTTAATTATGGATACGAATCGGTCTCTATTTAGTATATAAATTAATATTCTTTAAATTGATGAGACATAAATGTACATTCAAAAATAAAAGTATTTATTAATATATAAATTATTTATAACTATTAATTAATTATATATTTTTAAAAAAATATTTTTCTATTAAATTGTACTTTGTAGAAATTTTTAGAATATACCAAGCATGAGAATGTTTTAGTTATATTACTTTGAAATTCATTTTAAATATTAATATTAAAGAGTAATATTTTTTAAATATTATTCATATTTTTTACATGATAAGTTTATTTTTACAATTCACAACCTTATTAGAAATATATTAAATTTAAAAAAATACAAAATTAAATTTATCATTTTTATTTTTTCTATTGATTTTTAAAAATTATTTTTGAATATATCATCCAAGGAGCCCAGATTTTTTCGTCCAAAATGAAAATCATAATTTTGAGGATTTCAAAATTCAATGATGGTGGGGTTTCCTAAGAACATGTAATTCTATTTCAAATTTTTCGTTATTTTTATTGAATAATTTTTACATACATTTACGAAGTAAGTAAGCAAATTCAAAGTAATTTTTAAAAATTTTAATTATAAGCATCAGATGTATCGAGCATCTCGATAGGAGTTTCTTTCTTCTTTTTTTTTTTTATAATTATCTCCGAATGAATTAATTAGAAGCAAGTATTTAAAAATGAAAGGATTTATTTATGATTATTATTATTATTATCAAGAAATACAGAAGGATTTATGCTGCAAAACATGCCAAAGTTGGATTATCTTTGATTCGGGGATTGCGATTGCCATCGGGATTTCAACGTCAACGTCGACGTTGTGTACTAGAACCGGACCAGTCTAGATTCCTAGCAAAGGAGGAGCTAAGCCAAGTACGTTGTAACTGGTAGTTTAGCCGACTAGGTCACGACGACCTTTTTTATTTTTCTCCTTAACACCCAACAATTTACATTTTTATAACAAAATAAAATATATATATATATATATATCAGATTTTAATAACCTTTTTTTTTTCCCCCCAATTAATAGACATGGTGGTGGTTGCTTTGTTTGCATTCTATGCTTTTACCTTTTTCTCTTTTTTTGTTTTTTTGGTTGTCTTTTGGCTTGCTTTAAACATCATCTACATTTTGAAATTCAATAATGCAAGGCTTTGTCAACGACTTAATGGTGAGTGAAAACAAACATATAATTAATTGACACGAATTACATGTTTACTTAACTTTTCAAAATATAAAAAATAAATAAATAAAGAGTACGAAATCGAAATGGCTTATTTTATGTCTATGTAATAATTAATTAAGCATACCGTCTTTTGACATGAACATGCATGTCAACTTGATCATATAATAAAACAGTAACTAAACCATTAAAAAAAATATATACATTAGAAGTTCAACAAAAGCACGTGGCTAATGCAAGTGGCATTCTAAACATGACAATGTATATACTAGCAGTTCAATTTACCAAAAAAAAAAAAAAAAAAAAAAACGTATGTATAGCAATATAAAAACAATACATTAAAGTGCATGCATGGTCTCGATCCCATTATATATACTCTACAAACTTTAAAGATCATTGTATAATCAGGAATAGAAAAAAAGCTTGTCATATGTGTGTGTGTGTGTGTGAGAGTGCGCGCATTGATCGAAGATTTATAGTCCTCTTTTGCTGATAAGTAAAGCATTGCGGGCAAAATAACTACTATGCGATCATATAGACCAGATGGCTGAGTAAAAACTCAAAAAAATATTTTATGAACGGTTTGTACAAGGGATGGATAAAATTCAATCAAATCCATCAAATCCAATTAATTTTTAATGGTTTTAATTGGATTTTTATATTAATTGGATTGGATTGGATTCAAAATATTATAAATTGTATGGATTGGAAATATAAATCCAATCCAATCCAAATAATATATTATATAACTAAAAAAATATATATTTTTATTTTTTAATTTTTATATATTAATTTTAGTATTTTTTTTTTCATTTTTATATATTAATTTTTAATTTTTTTCTCTTTTTATATATTGATTTTTAATATATATATATATATATATTTTACATCCTCATATCCAAAATTTCAAATCAAATTATAAGTTGTAATCCTAAACTAAATATTTACCTTTGTTGTCACCCACCATCAGTCCATCACTATCACCATGATATATATATATTTTTTACATCCCCATCATATATATATCTACATATATTGTATCCAATTGTTACGTATATATATATAAATGTTTAAATATAATTTATTACTAATTTTATTGTTTTGATCTTTGTAGAACTTACACAATCAACTAAAATTAGTGAGCCTCTCAAAGTTGATTGAGTTATGATTTATCAACGTTTTAAGATTAAAAAAAAACAAAAAAAATTATGCATTGATTCTTGAGTGAATAAATTTTGACGAATATATTATTTTACATTATTTGTTCTAACAATTTTAATTTGATTTTATAGGAATGAGATAATGACATTAATATTTGCTATTTAATAAATGCATGATGTGTATCATTTGCTACATTTTCTTCTTTATTTTCCATTGTAGACTATGTTATATTATTTTAATTGTATTTTATATTTGGATAATTATAATTTATTATTTATATTTTATATTTAAAAAATTTTTTATTTGTATTATATATTTATAAATTAGTAAATTTCAAACCGATCAACTAATCAAAATCAAACCGATCATAGATGGTTTGTTTTTGTTTAAATTTAATGTTTTAATAGTTTGATTTAGATTGTAAATTAGAAAAATCGATATATATGGATTGGATTGTATTTTGATCTAAAACTAAATCAACCTAATTCATGTCTACCCTTAGTTTATACACAGAGATGCATGGTACGATGGGCATACTATTAGATTAACTTTATTTGTCCAGCCAATTTCTTTGAATGAAGAAAATGTTGATCAAACAAGTGAACCATGCAAAGGGCATGAGAATAAATTCGACAAACCCTTTTAAATTATATTCAAGTTTATAATTTAAAAGAAAAAAAAAAAACCTATAATCTAAAACAAGATTTCTATATTTGCTCCAAGCACATGTATTTGCTGGGTGTCTGGACCACTCCAATTTTAATTATCTATCAGCAAATCATGAATCTTCCTTTTTATTGTCAATGGCAAGTGATCAAAATTCCTACCACTAATTACTTTTAAATAACAAAATTAAAGAAAAGAAAAGTCAAACAAGAAAACAAATTCAGCAAAGGAAAAAAAAAAAAAAATTATGGACCTGAGATGAGTAAACTTTATGTAAGAGAGAGAGAGAGAGAGATAAAAACCGTATGGTAAAAAGATAAGAGAAAAAAAGAGAGGGAGAGAGGATCTGAGTCTGAGAAAAGCTAGGGTGAGTGAGGGTCCACAGCGCTTCGTACTCTGAATTAACTCTCATTTTTTCTCTCTGTGTATCTTACTTTATTTGAATAATAATAATATTTTACCTCGGGAAGGCCATTGTCGCGTCCCCTCAATGGCTCTGACAAGACCCCCACCCCGATGATTTCGTATGGGTCCCACTCGGGTGTCCAAAAAGCGAGAAAATTTGGGTGCATCGGTGGTACCAGCTCAGCTTATACCACTCCAAATGATTTGCTTACATGTGTAAAAAAAACCACATCATAAGCCAAATCATCTCCGGTTTTTTTATTAAAAAAAGTGATATTGAAGCGTTAAAAGTGGAGAGAGAGGACCATCGTTAGGTGAACACTCATCGGAATTGACGCCAGAGATTGAAGGGTTCTCAGATCAACCATTGAGCTGTGACATAAGCAAGTAGCAAACAAACTCATGGCATTTGTGCCTGGTTATCAATCCATGCTTTTTTTTCCCCACTTCCTTTTTTGGAGCTTCAAATAAAATCTTTCTTAAAGGGGAAAGAATTTTTTCAGAGCACTACTTGAAACAAACAAATTTTTTCTATTGGAATTTTCTTACTAACAATAAATCTCAAAGAATTTTTTCCCTTTTGTCATGTATTTCTTTGAGATTGTTATTATTTATTGATATCTTTTATGTTCAAAGATGGCTTAGTGACTCACAGAATTCAAAATAGTTTTTTTTTTCTTTTACTGTTTTTTATGAATTTTTTAGCTTTTATTGTTAAATAACCGTTGAAGATTTCAGATTCAAATTATATGGGTATGGAAGAATGTAAAAACAGAGTTATTGTAACACCAACTTTATTAAAGTGCGTTTAACCTAAATCTAGATTGGAAACGATTTCACAAAGAAAAAGAGAATTTATTCCATGGAAATCCAAAAATGTGAAGAGCTTCATGTGGCTCGGAAAAGATGCTCTGTAGTTTATGGCTGTTAGGGATGGAAAGGCGAAAAACCATAGAACTAGCCATCGTAAGAAGTTTTACATATCAAAAATTAAAAAATAAAAATAAACAATAATTGGAATAACAAGCTAACCTTGCAATTTTTTAAACACGTGGCACTAATTCACCTGGAGTGGTAGCAGCTGAGCTGGTACCACCGATGCACCCAAGATTTTCTCCCAAAAAGCCTGATCACATATAATGGCGTCTCTTTAACGTCGTTAACGTCGCTGTCCCATGTCGTTTTCAACCCTGTCGTTGGCTATTTAATATCTTTAATAATAATAATATTATTATTATTTTTTAATTTTGGCAGAAAAAAGGTTATAAAGGGGAAATAAAAAATAATTATAGTTTAGGACGATTCTGATTACTAAGTTTGAGGTTTTGGGATAATCAGCGTACTGTTTCCCGGATTAGAGAATGCTCCTCCCTCACCAACATATCTTTTTTTATTCGATTTCCATCGTAAAACCCAAAAAGTCTTCCCACCAAATGATAATGAAATATATCTCTGTAGACTCAGCCATGTGGCACATTCTAATTGGAGCTGTACCTTCACTTCTTTTTATTCAGCTTGTACTTTTTTTGGTGAATTTTATTCAACTTGTACTTGCTCAACGATTGAAAAGCATGTATATTCCGCGTCTTTTAACCTTTGATAAAACCAAGCTTCTTTGTTTTTTTAATTTATTTTTTAAACCACCAAGGGAAAGAAAGTCGATCAGACCATCACACTTTGATGATTTAGAAATTGTGATCCTGAGTTTTGGTATGGCATTATTATTATTTTTTTTTCAATCACTAAGGAAAAGAAAATCAATCAAACCATTATATTTGATGATTTAGAAATTGTGATTTAAGTTATGATATGGCCCGTTATTGTTTTGAAGGTCCATGTTGCAACGCTGTATGATGCTAAGCTTTTAACCTGAGCTAATATTGTAAGATTTCTTTTGTTTGTTTTTTATTTTATTTTTTGTCTCTAATGAATATATTAACTCCATAGAATATCATGCAACTGTAATGCTTTATTGCTATGTCTGTATCATTGAATCCTAGCAATATTAATTTGACACTTCGTGAAAATATTGTGTTCTTTTATTTTGTTTGGCAAACTAAAATATCACATATGTTTGGCATATGAGTCACATGCAAAACATTCTAAAAATAAACATATGCAAAAGAAGGGGAAAAATAAATAAATAAATAAAATAAGGTTCAATAAATTTGAAGTAGAGATAGGGTGAATTGTGGTTGGAAAAAGTAAACCCAGAGGCTGTTTGATTCATAGAAGGTTGGCTAACAGAAAGAAAGCAACAAATTAGGTTTTTTTAAAATAGCAAGCGAGGCATGAGAGATAGGCACTTAGGCAGTCATGTATCCTAGTATGTAAAGCAACAAAATGTCCACGCTGTCTTTAGCTGGTGTAGTTTTTGAGTTTTGGCAAATTGCAATTCAATCACACAGGAAGGTGTCCATTTATATTAACAGCAGCAAAATAAAAATTGATTTTATTGTTTTCTTTTTTTAGTATTATTATCTTAGGCCTAGGGAAGCTTCTTTTTTTTTTTTTTTTAATAAGTAAAATAGTCCTAGGGAAGGTAGGGTGGGGAATTTGGGTTTGGGTTTGGGTTTTGGGTGATGATTAAAGGGAACAGTGCGATGGCTGTGGGGAAAGAAGGGACCACAAATCACATGCAAAGCGTTTTAGCATGAAAGCCTTCTCAACAACAATTGTTCTCGATCACGTGCCCATTCAATGTGAATATTAAAGTTTTATGGGACCCATCTCCCTATTTTGCTTCTCAAAATTTATCATGCAATTCAAGAGTAAAAAAGATTAATAACAAAAAAATATATATATAAAAAATGCGCCTTCCCAGATAACGGATTCTAAAGAAAGAATATATAACTGTCTCACTCTTTCAAAATATAAAAATAAGCCCTTTATAATCATAGATTACATTCCCAAGTTGCAGCATATTGAATCTTTTAAGAAAAAAGTTGCTGTACTCTTTTTTCTTTCTTTTTTTTTATTTTTTTATGTCGAGTTGATGCACTTATTTATTTATTTTTGTGAATAAATTGCTGTACTCTGTACTCCTTATTCAATGCTTATGCAAAGACTAACGACAAGCTCATTAAAACGATGTGTTTTGTTAATGTAAACGGGACAGGTGACCCATTGTTGTAGCATTGCTCAGCGTAATCTTTCCCTATATTCTATAATTTATTTATTTATTTTTGGCTTTGGTTTCAGCCGAGTAAATAATTCAAACTTCTCACTCAATGAAAACAAATGAAAAATATATATTTGAAGTTGCTCAGATTAAAAACAATATATTTTGGCTTCAAACTGATGGGGCTATTCATTCAGGAGAAATAAATATCTGACCGATGCATGATTTTTTATATCTTCCATGGTACAGCAGAGACCTCTCCAAAGAGATTTGTTATTTTCATAAAAGTCCATTTACATTACAAAAAGAAAAAATGTAAAAAAGAAACCCCCAAACAGGAGGTCAGTGCATTGTTTTTGTATGGCATTCGACAAAAACAGTGGTACTCTGTGTGCTATTGTCTGACTCAACCATAATAACCATGGCAGAAACTCGGTCCCGATTATTCATCAAAAAGGTTTAACTCTAGCATTGGAGAGTCAGGTAGGCAGTATTTTATCGCCAAAACAAAGTTCAAATATCGTGCAGCCAATAGGTGACGTGGCAGTTTTCTATTAGTTATATGAGGAGGGGGTCACGGCCCCTCTTGTTGAGTGTAAAAGTCCATAACATGATCCATATGCAAGGATTTTGGATTTATAAACGAGAAATTCTGGCTGTTTGGGCATGCAAAGGACACAACGAAATTCATAATATTACCATATCCGTGAAAATCATAATTTCAGCTTAAACAATCCACAGAATATTAACGATTTTTTTGATGAAATACAGGATACTATGATTGTATGTGAACAAAATCCAATGGTTTCTTGAAAAAAATATCGAATACCAATTTTTTGATATTTGTTTTTTGTTCCTTTGGTAATAAAATACACGTTACTACTTGAATGAAAACAATTATTGGTATCACACATGAAACAGCTAGCACTAACAAAATTCCTTGTATACATAGCTAGACAAAAGGGGCCATATAATTTACATGGAAAATCGACAAGATCCAAGCCACTTTTTGTCTTATGTGTCATCGCTTTTTCCATTATCCCACCAATTTAGCAAAATACAAATCCCTACATTATCTTGATTTGCTTTCTTTCTGGAAAAAAAAAAAAAAAAAAAAAAGAACAATTGCTTTCTTGAGGAAATAAGCACCACTAATTCGTATGGTATTTTTTTTTTTTAAAAAAAATTAGTGATATATGTATATATATATATTTTTATTAGTTTTTATTTAATACATTTTAACATAAAAAAGTTTTATTTTATTTCGGGCCATTCATTTTGTGGGACCCTAGGCCTACGCCTTGCCCTTTACCCATCTCTGTCTTCGTTTCAGGTCGATATAGCTGTAGAAGCAATGAATTGGAAACAACAAATATGGAGCTCAAAGCCATTAGCCCACCTACAAAACCAAAGCATTTGAATCAAGAATCAGAGCCTAGAAAGTTAAGACAATTACCAAAAAAAGAGACTAGAAAGTAGACATTTACTAGGTCCATTAATTAATCGGTAATATGGCATGCTATACAGGATAATTATTTAACATAGGTTTTCCCTTCCATTCTACTTAAGGAAACCTTCAAAATAAATGGGAAAATAATATTAACTCGCCTGAAAGTGACGGTGTCATTGCAAAATCATAGTGGGGAAGCAGTATTCCAGCAGCAATTGGAATAGCAACAACGTTATATGCTATTGCCCATGCTAAATTTTGATACACTTTTGACATTGTTGCCTGTGCTAGTTCCAGAGCATCCACAACCTGCCAGGAACAGACTTCATAGTCAGAATTTAAAAATGGAGAAGCTAAACAGCTTTATTCATCATAGAGTCTTAAATGCCAATGAAAAAACTCACTGGACTAGGAAGTATCAAAGAAGCATTTATTAGTAAAAACTAATATGGACATACACATACTTGTGAGAGTTTGTTTCCGAGAAGTATAATTGATGCCGCATTGGATGCAGCATTTTCTTGTGCTTCAGTTCGTAGAGCAATCCCCACATCGGCGAGAGCCAAAGATGGTGCGTCATTTATACCATCACCTACCTTCAAAATATCAGACAATAACATGTCAATTGGAACATTCTCTTTATCAAATAAATATCTCTACAAGTTCTTAGTTTATTAACTTGGGGCATAATTAATGCTACACCTAATCTCGTTTCAAATGTTTCCATGACTAATTTATGTAATGTGTTAGAAGTTAATCAGAATTCCACCACAACAAAAATATATATTAGCAATATATATTTTTATGTTAGAAGCATTACATAAATAACTTCTACAACAAAGGCAGGACTTAAAACCATGTAAGGGTTGTGGTTACAGTAGATTTCTATGTTAAAAGTGTAACTCTACAGGATTAAGTTTAAAGCTGGAATTGAGTACCATTGCAATTCGATGTCCTGCTGTTTTAAGAGTAGAGATAGCTCCTGATTTCTGCTGTGGAGTCAAGGATGGTTTCATTGATTCATTTCCTATTCCAACTGCTTTAGCAATGCTTGCAACTGCCTCTTCCCTGTCTCCAGATAAGAGGACAGTTCTGATACCCTTCTGCTGGAGCCTTCCAAAAAAAGCGGCTATGTCAGCACACAGGGCAGAAACATAATGTATGTGAGTGCAAGAAACCCATTAGCAAATACAAAAAACAAAAGCAGCTAACGTATCCAATTTATGAAGTTAAAACAACAGGTTTTTCTACCGTCAACTACATCTCACAGAAATATTATGAGGAATATAACTATCCATGTTAAGGCAAAACAATACAAATGCATCAGAAATCACATATAATCTATGTTATAGAGAAACGAAATGGAGGCTTAAAGGTATTAGGATAGGTACTCCTCTATGACAATAATACACAAATTCAAGAGATGCTGTGCACAAAAATCAGAAGCAGGGGAAATTAGAAAAAAAGAGTTCGCAGAAAATAAAGGAATAAATAGGCTGTTCGATGTTATGCTGCTACTTAGAAACCTGCATCCATCTACACTTCCAAGACAAGGTAATAAAGGCTATTAGCATCATATCATTTCATAAAAGAGCAAATTACCTAGTAACAGTAAATCTAGCATCATGGCGCAAACTATCAGATATTGCAATGGCACCAATGATGCCTTCACCTTCACGTCCAACATAAACAATTGTTTTTGAGTGATCTGAATATTTCACTCCTTCAGATGATTGATGAACAGCACGTTGCAGATTCAGAAGGTCCGGCATATTCATTTTGGTCTGGAATCGTTCATGAACCCATTCTAGGGAACCAACTGCAACCAAACGCCCTTCTACTTCAGCCATAGTTCCAAAACCTGGTTCCGATAACTGCCCACTTGTGACTGGGATACTCAACTTCAATGATTCTGCTTTATTTATGATAGCCTTGGCAATTGGATGTGAAGCTGTATTCTCTACAGCTGCAGCAACTTGAAGAATTTCTGATTCTTCATAAACAAAAGAGGTCACAGCAAAAACAGCAGGCTTTCCTTCAGTGAGGGTCCCTGTCTGATAATTGAGAGAGTAGGTGAGATTTGAGGGAAAAGTTTACATATAAACAGAGCAAGGAATCATTTTATTAAACAAATTTTTAAATTTTACAACTAGCTCTGTGTGTGTGTGTGTGTGTGTGTGAGAGAGAGAGAGAGAGAGAGAGAGAGAGATTTCACATATACCTTGTCTAATGCGATATAATCTATACTGGCCAAGCGTTCCAATACATCTCCACCTCTGATAAGAAGTCCTTGTTTTGCTCCTGCTTATTTGTCAGAACGCATGGATTAATAAAGATTCCAATGATTACTTTTCCATATAATGCCATAAAACAAGAGTAAAGTTTAAGCCATTTAGAAATACTGTACCCACAACCAATAACAGAAAGAATTTTTCAACTAATAAATCAAATTCCAGTGCATCTGGAAAGATAGAAAACTCAAGATTTGAGACATCTGGGAAAATATGGAGTAGTTTTGACAGAAAGATTGACAAATATTTTGAATATAAATACTTCTCTTGCAACTATTCATAGCATACAAGGGAAAAAAATTCCTTCACTTTCATTTCCTTAAAAGGAATTTTCAAGTGCCGAAAGCTAATACTAAAGATACAAGGAAGCTACAGATCTCCATAATATTTTCACTTGTATGTTTGTAGTTTAGAGGCAACCAAATTTAGCATATGCCCAGATAGATACTCAGACCAGTATCGGGAATTGCTATACTGAAATCTCTACTGAATCAACTCAAACTCCACAATAATGAAAGACAATAACGGCATATGTAATATAAAAGTCAGTAGAAACTTTTATTTTATATTGCACAACATCTAGTTGAATATATAAAATGTTAGATATTGTACCGAGAGAGGTTCCAACAAGGATTGCAGTGGGTGTGGCAAGACCCAAGGCACAGGGGCAGGAAACAACCTGAAAAAGGAGAAAGAACAAAAGTAACAAAAAGTACATAATTTTTCTTTATTTTCTCAAGTAAATCTACTTCTAGAAAGGAACATTTGTCAGAATACTATCAGATAAACTGGTGTAACAATGTTTAAAATTGAGATTGAGATATTGACAAGATAGAAGGGAGAGAGTGTATGAGAGTTCTTGATGAAGTATATAGAGATCACTCTCAGCATGGGAGATACATGTAGATCAAGCCAAATTGGAAGCTGTTTTGAATGACCAACAACTTATAAGATGCATTGCGTACAAATTTCCATTTGATACCTATCTACCATCATTTACTATGTTATTCTACGACAATATTACTATCCCAGGACTTCCAAATTAGCAAGAGAAGCTGACAACTATAGAAAATAAGGCATGGCAAGTTATCATCAATCATAAAGCTTAAACCATTATGAAGTGGTCCAACTATTTGTATCAAGCTAACCCAAACACAAAGACCTGGGCAATATAGAAAAAGAAAAGGAAGAAAAACATTCCCATTGTTTTAAAGCTAGATCTGCTTCCATGAAGTTAGCGGCAGACATCAAAAAGCTAATGGCACATAAGATCACCATCACTCACCAAAATATCCACAGAAAGTTTCAAGCTCAAGAGTAATGGATCACCATCAGGCCCAGCGATATCATTGAACAAAACATCAGGAAAAACATGTGTTCCAATATAGTACCTGAACATGAACATGAAGCGTAAGCATGTAGAATGAAAAAAATAGCCAGAAATCATAAGATATACAATTATGACTTTGAATAATACAATTCACAAGCTACAGTTTTATGTAATCTCTAGTAAATCATGATAACTGAAGCTTCTGATCCCAAATCCAAAATGTACTCAATAGCACAATAATATTCTACTCCGGACCACAACAGAACATGGAGACAAAAAAGAGAAAGTTTCCGTTAGGGTTGTGTTTGTCCTTTGCACATTTACTTGCAGGAAATTAGAAGGAAAACATACCAAAAAGCAAATGTTGCAGCCGAAAGAGTCATTACACTGTATACAAATGGCCCAGCTATTGAATCAGCAAGCCTTTGTATAGGTGCTTCATGGCCTTGAGCATCTTCAACCTGAAAGTTACAATATAAAATATCTTCACATAGTATAAGTTATTTGCATCGATTACATCCGCACAAAGTTCTCATGTACATGAATATCAAAGCATAGCAAGTTTTTTAGAATGTATCTATTGAGTTCCTATTGTTCAAATAAATGTGAGAGGGAACTTATAAGATAATTTCAGTTCAGATTTACCATCATAATCCGCACAAGAGAATTAACATAAATTGACAACCTCAACAATTCAAATGTTTCAAGCACATGTGAGGTCACAGCAACCGGAGAAGGAAACCAAATAGTAATCAGGAAAAATGTCTACCCTCACATTATATTCACATCTTACAACAATACCATCTCTAATAAATTAAAGTGGTTAACTAACCATGCGGACAATCTCAGATATTGTTGAGTTGGTCCCAGTCGAAGAGGCTTCAATCCTTAAAGGACCATCCTGAAATAGATAAACAATCGCTTACACTCAAACTTAAAAAACAAAAAAATATGAAATGAATGTAGCAACTAGAAAAGAAAAGGAAACTCAATGTCTACTTCTTAGTTTGTAGCAAGATGAAAAGCATTGCAAAATTATATTTGTATCCTATCCTGGATGTGTCATGCTAATGCCTGACATGAAAAAATCATCAATGTTGCCAAATTCAATGTAAAAAAAGCTTCTCTTCAATAAAGATAAAAGAAATTTGATGATCAAACAACAAAACAAAATTATGTAGCACTATCCAGGCTTTAATATCATCATACCCAGTTTATGGTACCAGCAGAGACAGAAAAACCTTCTTCCTTAAATACAGGAAGTGATTCTCCCGTAAGCATAGATTCATCCACGACACTTCTTCCTGCAGTGACTTTCCCCTGTACAAGCAGTTATATTAGCTAAGTTCCAATATTTTAACTAACAAAATTTGTAAACCAATGTGGTCGTTCCTTATTAAACAGAAAAATGAACATGTCTACAAGGATTTTAGCATTTGGAACAACTCCAACAAGAATAATGAATTTTTGCTCGAAATGCTTCTGTAGTTGTACGGGTTAATTGCAGTGGTTATTAGATTAACTTCTTTGTTTGCCTATGGATAAAAAAAAGTCAAAGTTTCCCCAAGTAATGAAAAACCTGGGATCAAGATTAATCATTGCACTTACTAAAATATTATCATCCTTCCTCCGAAATATATTGTTACATAGACCTTTAAAATATTTGATAAAATGTGATGTGTTGAAATATCATGTCTACACTTAGGACAAGCATAGGCAATCATGTACTCAAGATTAATCATTGCACTTACTAAAATATTATCATACTTCCTCCGAAATATATTGTTACATAGTTTTAACCTTTAAAATATTTGATAAAATGTGATGTGTTGAAATATCAAGTCTACACTTAGGACAAGCATAAGCAATCATGTAAACAAAGCCTGTGATGCATGTGAAAGGTTTTCAAACACAGTTTCTCTTTTCGATGGAGTTCGAACCGTGGAAAATAATGCTTACATCTACAGGTATGATTTCCCCAGGCAAAACCAAAACTGAGTCTCCAACTCGAATATCATCAGTTGGAACCTCCACACAAATTGCATCAGAGCAGAGTACATTATTGGCCGAGGAGGATTCATTTTCTGAGGAAGTAATCACAAGTCTCGATCGGGTGGATATCAATGACTGCACAAATATCCAGAGCAAACAAATATTGATTACTCAATGCACCATAAGATATGGATATCTAACAGAAAGTACTCCATGCATATATGTGTATAATGACATCAAACAAAAAGTGTCTTTAATCAAATTGAGAAGAAAAACCTAAAACGAAAAATAATCCAACTAAATTATAAAACTACCAAGTAGAAAAAGTATTCGAGACCTGCACGTTAAGTTCCTAATGGCCATTATTAGTATAATAAAAAATGCAGATTTAATTAAATTATTAAGTCCTGAAACTCATTTTCATAATTTATTCATCCAAAACTTCAAAATATAGACAAGAAAAAAAAAAAAAAAAACATTCTAACTTACTAAAAGTTCATTCATATCGCTAGACGCTCTGATCCTTGCTTTCTCTTCAAGAGAACGTCCTAGAAGCACAAAACCAAGAAGCATGACCTGCATACTAAAAAAGCAGGATATTTCCATGAGAAAATTTTCACCTAGTGTCAAAATTCCATCTGCAAGAATTAGTATGTAATGAAAAGGGAAATTTCAAGATTAGTAGGATGTAAAAAATCCTAACCAGGCACTAAAAAGTGCAACAACTTCTAATTCTTTCATATAAAAAGCACATAAATTCTTTAAGGAAAAACTGCAAAGGATGAAAGTAGACAAGTCACCGGTTCATCAAAGAATGATGCATCCCAATGAAGTTGAGGGTTAAGAAGTGAGACCTGCAAAAAGAAGCAACTTGGATTAAAATAATAAAACGATATACAAAAGGGAACCATCTAAGGGACGAAAACAAGAACGCAGTGTTAGCTTCCAAAAAGGGCTCACCGCACTAATGAAAAATGCAGCTAGTGATCCAAATCCCACAAGAGAATTCATATTCGGAGATCCTTTCCTTAATGCCCTCATGCCATCAAAAAGCAATTCTGTAACAAACTTTTAAGTCTTTAGTTAACCAGGCATATTACATTCGACTTTAAGATTTACAGCGAAACAAATTATAAGCTGGAAAAACTCATAGCATCTGTAACTTGGAAGTCTGAAAAAATTACGAAAATATAAGCACACGTTTAAAGAACGAATAGAATATAAAATGACCATACACAATCTTTCTATTCATGCTTGAATGAATTCATCCAATTGTTGGTAGTCTTTGAAACCCTTAAACTGAGAACAGATTTAAGAAGGATGCGTTGAACTAAAAACAACATAAGAATAGGAGTTCGACCAACCTCGTCCAGGTCCCAACAGGGCGCCCAAAGCCAAACCACCCTTCAGATACGAATTATGAAGTACCTCCCAAAACGATCCTAAATCAATGAAGATTAATCAAGGAAAAATTAAAGCAATCATCTACCACATTAAAAATATATGGAAAATTCCAAAAAAAAAAGAAAAAAAAGGTAATCATATATAGCAAAGAAACTTTGGAAGCAAAACATATAGAGCATTACCATGAGCAACATGAATTCCAAGAGAATGCAAAATGTGCGAAGCGTGCGATCCACAGCACAAGGCCACCAAAGTCCAAGCAAAAGCCACCCGATTCCGGCTCCCTACGAGCAGTTCCTCCTTCTTCTTCAACATCTCCTTCCACTTCCTCACATTATCTGCAACTCCCATCCCCGAAGCCCTCCTCTTCGCCGAGAATCCACACTCTGTCAACCGCTGAGCTAGGTTATCAGCCACATTCGCAGCCGCGAAATCGGTCTCCTTAAAAACCTCCGGTTTCAGCTTAATCGCCGCCGTCTCGGTCAACATGTTGACCGCCACGGAGTCGACTCGCTCATCGGAGGACAGCACCGATTTGACTCGCGAAACGCAACCACCGCACATCATCCCGGAGACATCTAGCAAAACCGATGTCTCGGCGCGCGAGTCCTGTTGAGCCGCTGCGATTTCCGACGGCGTCCGCGTTTCAAGGGAACTTGAAACGGTGAAGTTAGGGATTGAATTCGGCCGGAAAAAGTAACGCCGTCGTTTAAGGAGGAAAACCTTATGACTCCTTTGCGGTAGGTAAGGTGGCTTGAATCCAATGCGGTCAACATTGGAACTGTTACTGTAACCGAAGCAGAGCTTTGGCTGGGGCAAAGGAGACGAACTTAACAAGCCAGTTATCATAGAGCAAGAATTCAGAGAAACAGAAATTGCGTGAAGATAGAAGAGAGAGAGAATTGAGGTGGACGATGAGATTCTGAGAATCTGAAATGACCGGTAAAGGATGCAAACTCGCTCGTTGAAATATTTGCAACGACAATGGTGGAAATCGAATACGACACGTAAGATTACCAATATCCATAATTATCGTGTTTTGGCTGCTACTCAAGCTGACTCACATGCGGGTCAACTAAATGAGTGGTCAAAATATCATGAGCAAATGCCACGCTGCACCAACCAAAATTCAAAAGCCGAAACGACGTAGTCTGGAACTGAAACCACGAAGCGGCAGATCCAAATACCAATCACGCTTACGGCTTACCTGATCCACGCGTTATCTTCTTTCTTCAGCTTTCGCTTGGGTTCTGGTTCTGAAGTGAACCAAACGACGGAAGAAATGGCTGTGAACGAGTCGTCGTCGTCTGCAGAAACCTCAAATTTCGTGCCGAGCTGCACATTGCTACTCTCTTCGCCAAAATTCATGCCGTTTATGAGAACGTCGGACAAAAAGCCCAATTTTGTTGCACCGAATATCGTCGTTATCGGTGAACTTGTTCACAGCTCAGTTGTATCTGCCGCTGAAAAGTGCTTCAGATTGCTTCAATCTTTCGCTTCTCAAAACCCGCTTCTCAAGAAAGTTCTCTCCTTGCCTAATGAGTTTCACAGTTTCTACAACCAGGTAAACACCTCTCTCTTGTGCGTTGAGTTAGCAAACAATTTTAAAAAAAAAAGAAAAAGAAACCATTGCTATGTACATAGAGCTGCCATAACATTCGCTACACCATTTCATTATAAAGTCCGCACTTTTACACTAGCAGAGACCCACAGTGAATGGAATAAGATACTAATTAAACTAAATCTATCATATAAATAAATTATATGATAGAAAAGAAAAAAAGAAAAATGAGAATTAGGAGTTTTTCTATGCCATATAATATAGGACTAGGTTGTTGAACTTTATACTTCAGATTCGTTGCAGGAACTACAGGAATGTTAAGTCTTTTTACAATCACAATTTCGCCGCAGTTCTACCTGGGGATTCAATGGCAGGAATTGTAGTTGCCAATGGAATCCTGAATTTCCTCAACCTTTACAACACACTGTTGATTGTCAGGCTTGTTTTGACCTGGTTTCCCAATTCTCCATCCGCCATTGTTAGCCCCCTCAGGTGTGCCTTTGAAAATGTTCAATATTTAGTATGACATGGAAATCATAGACTTTGAAATCAAAAGAATTTCCTAAGATGGGTTTCTGTTCAAACTAAATTTAATGCTAATTTAGTAATATGCTATATACTTTTTTGGGACAGCACAATATGTGATCCATACTTGAACATATTCCGGGGACTAATTCCACCACTTGGGGGGACTCTGGATCTCTCCCCCATACTTGCGTTCCTGGTTCTAAATGTATTTACTAGCACTGCTTCTGCACTTCCTGCTGAACTTCCGGTCACCGAAGCAAATCAAGAAAACCATGAATCTTCTACAGGCTTTTCCCATCTCACTACTACGCAAAAGAAATGGATGAGGAGGCTCCAAGGAAACAGAACAAAGAGCTCCAGTGGCGACTGTTAGTTCATTCTCTGTTTCCATTTGAGTTCAACAACCTCAGTTCTGTACCAGTTTTATGCTTGTCCCTATAATATCAATTACCAGTCAATTGTTTTGGCATCTCTTATGTGGTACTGGTAGAGTTGATACATATAAATGACTGTTCTATTCATGTGCTGCATGGGATTGAAAATTCATTTGTTGTCTTTTTCTCTCACTTTCTCTCTTTGAATGGCATTATTGTAGCGCTTTTACGTAGAACTGTATTCTATAGCAGCACTACCAGTTCGCTTTTGGACACAGGTATCATGGATAGTTTAAAGCAAAGAAGTTCATTTAATTTTTTTGTTTTGTTTTGTTTTTTGTTTTTTTGAGGCTGCAGAAGTTTGGATGATATCATTTGTAATATGCAATATGGGAATACATATTACATATGTAAGATATGAAAATGGTACTGAGAAACAGTGTGAGACATACAGAATCCGATTCCTAAAGATTATACAGCCACTTCTGCCAGAAAAAAATATATTCTTGTTAATGGAGAGTAGGTTTATCCTTTCCAGGAACTTGTTAATACAGGGCATCGAATCTCACTCCCAAACTTCATGATGAAGCTGCCCAACTTCTTGTCACCCAGATGAAGTCATCTCTTCAATTTCAAGAAGGATTCTTCGAATAAAAAAGGATTTGTCTTTTTTGGTGAATTCTCATTCAGAGCCATTGGATTTAAAAAATTCCAAAGATAAGCTTTTTAATTCCAATAGACACAAATCAAATCCTCTTCAATCTCCAAAAAGACGAATTGATCAAAGCTAATTTTATAAACTTTACACAATTCCAATCGTCCGATTCCCTGGATTAAAGAAATATTTGTTTTCCTTATAGATCATTCTAAAACAGACAAATGATTGATTAAACATTATAATCCGTTTCACACCGGGGGTTAGAATTAGATTACATTATATTCTGTTTTCATAAGAAAGTGAACAAAAGAAGGGGATTCTCACAATCTGGGCAAGAGTGTAAATTTGGCTGCCACCTTGCATGTTATAGATGTAGAACATAAAACAAGAAGAGAAATAGGGTGATTTTTTTCCCAAGGTTGTATCCTGGATGGAGGTTGGAGCTACATGGAGGACAAGTAGGTTTTCTTCATTTGAGAGGTTGGTTGCCATCGGATTGGGACTTCTTGCTGTGTTTTCTCCACTCTACATCAACCGGAAGGAGGAAAGCGATCCAGAACTAGATGGGGCTTTCAGTTTTGATTATTGGCTGCCTCTTTTTCTCCTAATATTGATCATGGCCATCACTGTATCTTTGTACCTAGACAGAAGATTAACCAGGTTTGATCCTTACTGGATTCATAGAGTTGGTGGCTCTTCTGGTGGTATTATAGCAATTCTCATGATTCTGGCAATAATTTTGAAGTGTAAATCAGCTTCTGCATGAAGTCTTTTAAGCGTTTCCTTTCTACTATGTAAATTATGGAAGAAGAATAAATGGGCTTCTTAGTTTTACATATCAAATTATCCATAGTGATTTCAAGCATCGAAAAGTTTTCGTCTCCCAAAATTGGCATTTTCTTAGTTTTGAAGATAACAAATGCTTCAACTTTTATGGAGCAAAGTACACAATTTTTATACACGTAACAGGTCGTTTGAACCTGAACCTGATCCTTCATATCTTTCTCTGGTTTTTTTAATCACCAGAACATTCTTGTTAGGTTCTCATAATGGCTATTTTCAATTTCATAACACAATTAAAAGCATGGAAAATACATACAAAGTTCCATATATAGCTTGCAGAAATTGCAAAGTAACATACTAATTATTTCTCATGTGAATAATAATTGTTTGCATGTATAAGCTAATTTTTTCCATGATTTCCGTCCAGGAACAAGCACAATTAAACTGTGATATCTTCAAGGCTGAGCGGTAAACAATTTTTAGGCCACCTAAAATGTTCCCAGAATATATACTCTGAGTAGTCCTAATATCAAAAGAAGCTAACCTAAAAAGCACATAATTGGAGTAAGATATATATATATATATATATATATAAGAAAAAAAAAGAAAAAAAGCTTACAAGGATACTAATAAAACTAGTCTCTACTCTTTGGGTTAAATGGCAATAAACCCAAGCCAATCTCCAGTTTATCCTCATCATTTTCATGTACTTGTGCTTTTTCCTCGTCATATTTTCCGTTACTTAATTTCTTAGCCGCAAAACTACTTTCTTTTCCATAAGAGCTGCTTTCCGACCTTCCTATATTATTTCCAAGTTCAAAGCTTTGCCCTCCGACATCCAACCTACCGTGCGATTCGCCATCACCATTCAAACTATCATCCTCCCTGCTATCAGAATCAATGGTGATTATATTATTGACAATTTTATATCCAATACCATGATTAGCAATGGTAGTTGCATCGGCAATTGGATAATTAAGATCGAAATCCAACTCTGCCTTCCCATTCGCATAGCTAGCCTCCTTGACAGATTCACTCCTCTGTGAAACGCCATATTCTTCAGTAGGTTCTGAACCGGAACCCACTTCTCCTTTCTCTTTCCCTTGAATTCCTACTTCCAATATTCCATCACTCTCTTGGGAAACTGATTTTCCAAGAAACCAACCATGCATCTTCTCTATAGACTCCATTCGCTCAAACTCAACTGTTTTACAAAGTTGTTTATCTTCAACCCTTATTCCATCCCCTTTTGAACCAGACCCTCGTCTTTCTTCACCACCAGAGTCAAAAAGCTTTGCCTTTTTGGTCAGCATCCCTTTGTGAAGAAGAAAGGAGAAAACCTTGCGACTCGAGGTTAGGTCTTGGGGAAGAAATTGAGGGTTTGGGGAAGAAATTGAGGGTTCACACGATATATGTATAAAAGGGGCATCCTTAAGCAATTTAGGAAAGGTTTTGCCAACCACGTAATCAGACCTTTATTAAAATCTTTCCCATTAATTTTAGGACAGGGGAGCTGGTGAGAGCTTTCTGTTTCGGAAGCTGTAATTCCCGCCTAAAGCAAAACAATACTGTGTATGTGCTATATATTTCATCAACGACTGCTGTGCCTAATTGGACGGTCCTGATGTAATGATGCCAGTATGGGATTATATACTTCTCATCATACGGATTAAAAATCCTTATTATTATCATTATTTTTTTACATTCTTGTTAGTTTTTTAACTTTTGATTGTGCTCTTTTAATTTTGTTTTTATTGGGTATATTATTTACAGAATGTGCTGGCCAGTCAAAGCTTATGAATAGCTGTGGCGATGAAATATGACTGATTATCTTCAAGGAAACATAAATAATTAAAATAAAAATGTAGAAGCTCAATGTATTTGGTACTCAACCGCAACAAAGTAACTTATTCATCATAAGATGAAATTTCAGACAGCAGGCACTGAGGCACATATAAAAAGTCACATACCAAAATACTAGGAGAAAGAAAATGAAAGAAAAGTATAAGAAAGAACATTTTACTACTGAATGCTGCGTCACTTCTTACATAATATTAAAAGGGATAGATGGCCCTTTTTCTGGATAACAAATGTAATAAAAAATTCAGCATCATTGGACAATCCAAGTAATTTATAATTTTACATGTGAAGGAAAACTGAAGAAAATGAATGGCGTATATCTCGCACTTAAGACTCTAAATTCAATCAAAATAAGAAAACATCAAACAAATAACTGATCCATGCCAATAACTGAGATGGAACAAAAGAGTTCCTCAAATCAAGTGCAGAACAGTTCAAGTTTCTTACAAGACATGATCATAAACCAAAAAAGGCATACCCAGCTGCAACCAAAGTAGCGGAGAAAGCCGACCACATTAGCCCGCTTCGAGACCAA
Organism: Ziziphus jujuba; assembly: GCF_031755915.1. Classification (NCBI taxonomy): domain Eukaryota; kingdom Viridiplantae; phylum Streptophyta; class Magnoliopsida; order Rosales; family Rhamnaceae; genus Ziziphus; species Ziziphus jujuba. The sequence continues at coordinate 6,521,830 of NC_083383.1, read as the reverse complement.
TCATTGGCACTGCTGCATACGTCATTAGCACCGCTAAAGCATCCAAATTTCATTATCTTAGCCGCGCCTCCCTCTAAAACGAAGCTGCTGTTACTTTTGCCATTGCTAAACAGAACACACCAGAAATAGGGAGCTCCACCATCACTACCAGCCACAGCGGCTCCAACTTCAGTGTGATTCTTACCATACAGTATTTGCAAGCTCTTCTCGTCTTTCATCAGGATTTCCGAAAATGCTTCAGAAGGACTGACATAATGAGACTGGCAGCCAAGAAAACGACCAGTAATTGGAGAAAGGGTTGAGACCTGAACACCACAGTTGGGGGCAAAAGTTTCAGCGAATTGAGAATCGGGAGGCTTACTGGCATCAGACCCCCCTACTTTACCACAATCACCCTGATATGCTTTAATGTACTGAAGGGCAATGCAGGCCAGGCCTTGATTGTCACGAAGGGATGATGACTTGTGGTCGGTTCTGTTTTTGTTTATTACGGCCACTAACTGGTCCGCAGGATTATCGGTAACTTTTACTGCAATTTGTTCACGTGGTGTCATAAAAGAAAATGCATTTTGCTAAAGCTGAATACTAATAAAAACTGATGCCAGATAAAATAATCAGAGCAAGAGACAAAATCAAAGGATCTAATCTAAGACTAAAGAACAAAACATTTGCTTGTAAAACAAACAAGAGAGTCTGTCTATACTTTAGCTAAATCAATAGCATTGGATCCAGATGGCAGCGACTAGAAAAAGCTATCACTGTTTTCTTCTTTGCTAGAACATGAATTTCAGCAAACACACTGCGTTCAAGTATCCTAGTTTTATATATCTCTTCCTCTATCCCCTTGCATACAGACAAACACACCACAAAAGACTAGGTGAGGAAAAGTCTAGGGCCTCTAATGCCCTACTGAAACCCAGGAGAAAATGTTAGTATTGTCTAAAATTTTAGCCCACCCACCAGTTCAAAGTCGAACCCTAAATTGTTGTTGCCAACATATGCGGTTCAAAGACAATCCTTTCAAGGTGTCTCTCTTGCAGACAGACAGAGAGATAGAGTCTGTGTTCTAGTCTATAGAAGGCACAGATAATGCACCTCAACTCGAAGCCACAGTAAAAGAATATCCCTTCTACCTTCAATGATAATGGAAGAACAACACAAGGGGACACACACACATATATATATATATATATATCCCATACATTTTCAATTGAATCAATGGTCAAAACTCAAAACTATATGTTTTCTTGGTTCAAATTATAGGAGCGTTCCATTTTAAAAAAATAATAAATAACAAATTCCAAGATCCTGTATGGGATAAAAATCCTTCGACAAAGATATAACCTTTCTTTCCCCTTGTTTTCAAAATCGCCGCTCCCAAGACAGATAAAACATTAGACTAACCAGATTTTCATGTAATATTCTTCCACCAAACAGATCGACTAAAGTCAAGACCTTGATCCCAATCAAGTGTAAATACATCCAAATTTTCAAATGTGAAATGGGTAAGCCAGCAGCTAAGTCGAAAAGCTTAAAAAAACAAACAAAACAAAGCATTCAAAGAATAAAGATGAATCCCAAGAGTTTGTCAACGCAGATCCAGCATTGAATACGCCATTGCACAGGCATAACACATTTTTCACGGCCACCATTACCGAAAATCATACAAGCACGAATATTTATAAATGCACGACTTCATAACTCCCAAAAAAAAAAAAAACAAAAAAAAAAAGTAAATTTGGAGGAAACTTACTGTGAGCATCAGCAGAAGCAGAAGAGAGGAAGAGAAGTGGAAGAAAAATAAGAAACCACGAAGTCTTCGCCATTTGATAGTGCTGTGGAGCTTCTGCAGCAGTAGAAGAAGGGGGGAGATATGGATCGGAGATTAAAGAAGAAGAAGAAGAAGAAGAAGATGAGCCAGTGGTCCGTCTACTTCAATCTGGTGCGTGCTTTACTAAAATATAGCACACACACACACACACACATATACAGTTGTTGCTTTGGAATCATAGTTAAAAAATTATAAACAAGAGAAAAAATTGTGGGAAATAACAACGCCACCGACCGGGTTCGGGTCCAACCCGAGACAAGACAACTTAACGACCTTCCGAAAAGAGAACACCAAGGGTAAATATGTAATTCAGCATATAATTCACCGAGGGACATCCCAATCGAACCGAACGGAACGGATAAGAGGTTGGGCTTTTTATTTATTTTTTAGTTTTTGGGTTAAACCAATGAAACTGGTGTCCTTAGAAGACAGGGAGAGAAAGCGGAGTCTGATGTTTGTGTAGGCAAATGGCCACGCTTCGCACCACTGCGCACGTTAGCACCGGCCCCTTGCCTTCCTCTAGTCTGCTCCGAAACTTCGCTGCCAAACCAAAGCAGTTGGCACCAGTGAGGTGCGCATTATCGCCTGCTAATTGGCGGGAGAGCAGGCGATTGGTCTCTATCTCTCTCGTTATTTCTCACTTGCTCTTTATCCCTAATCGTACGCTTCTTCCTATTCACCTTTTTTTTTTTTTTTTTTTTTTTTTTGTGGGCTGCCAACAAACTTTCTATTTTTGATTAAATTGAATTCCAAGGAAAATAAATAATGGGATCTTTTTTCTTTTTTTTTAAAGGTATTTGTATATCTCTTTCTAATAAAATCAACTTCAACTCTGCAAGCTGATTGCTTTATTCTCTTTTAAGAGAGAATTCCACTTATTTTATTATTATTACTATTTTTTTTTTTGGGTTTTTTTCTTTTTTTAATCAAACTTTTTGGGTAATTTGTAGATGGTCTTGAACTAGTACAATAAGTAGATTAAGTCGCACATGTAAGCAAACTAATCCACGTGCGCAGGGGTGATTGTTTCAATCAGTCATACTTGTTTCCTGCACATTGGTCAAGCATCGGATAAGAATATAACGGAGAAGTAAAAAATTCAGAATTAGCCATCCATTCAAATAAGCAGTGTTTATTAATTTATTTTGTATATAGTAGATTATAAGACTGTCGGCTTTAGAGACGTGTATTAATTAAACAGCTTAACTTGCAGATGCTATGGCTGGCAGCATTTTGGATAAATATGTGAAAAGGTAAAACTTAAGATTAGATTATTACAGTTTATCATCAATATTAATGTTCTGCAAAGCACTAATCCTTTCCATATACATATATCTATATATGATAACCAGGAAAAAGCTTGAGCCTTTGGAGACTTATGTACCAGCTGTCATATTGACCCAGTTGCAAATCAAGGACCTGGGTACGTAAATTGTAATTGCTTTTGTTTTCCTCAATTTCTTCTAAGCTTTAAGCAGGCATTTAATTCCAGATTTATTTTTTCTTCATCTTTATTTATTTATTTACATGAATGTTTTCTCTTTGATTCACTTGATTTTCTCTCTATATACCCACACCTGTGAATCAGTGAAGATATAAACAAAACAAAACAGTGGTTTTAACCATTTTGAACAACTACAGGGCAAACTCTGGAAGATGATCAACCCCAATATGCTTCCTGCCGATCACTACTACGTTCAGGCCCAGCAGCTTCCCTTCGTGTAAATATCAGAGCAGTAAGTTAAAAGGATGTATTATTCAACTATTGAATGTTTTACAATAAATCTTCATCTGCTTTTGAGTATTTTAGTTCCCTTGAGTTCTATTAGTTTTTTCTTATGTATTATATTACAAGTTCTACAGCTCCTGTAGGTGCTATAATAGTTTGCATCTCTTTAGAATCTATATTGTTCTTTGAATTAAAGAGTACTTTATTTCTTTCCCTGAAAACTCTTTTAACTTAATTCTTCTGCAATTCTTTTCTCTTCAAGCTTTGGTTAATATGTTTTATTTACCTTCCTCAAACCGGATAATTTTCAGTATGGTTAATTTGTTGTTGTTTGTGTCACTACTATGTATGCAGGTGGCTCAATATGCTTCAGAAAGTGGGAACGGTAAAACTGCTTTCAACATTGTTGATCAATGTCTCAGGTACCACTATTATGAACTAATACAAATACATCGCCATGGTATTGAAAGGAAAGGAAAAATATAAAACAGAATCCGAAGATTTCTCATGTCTCCTTTTCCTGCATAGAATTAATTAGCATGAAAAATTAAGATTAAACATTTTGAGCATGTAGCATAGAAATGAGACTACTGGATTTTATACGAGTAGCAAACAGGTTTAGAGGGGATATTAAGACCACTGAAATTTCTGACTTTCTGAAGCGCCTTGGAAGAACTTGATTCATTGCTTTTGCACGCATCAAGAAACGATCCCCAAGCTTCTGTCAAATTAATGAAGGCACAGATTAACGTTGCCCTTGATTCATTGGATAGGTAATTATACTTTCTTGTTCTTAATTTTTTAATAATTATTTTATTATTTATACTGCTCTTATTTAATTTCCCATCAGTCGACCATATAAAAGCAACAATTTCTGAAAAGCTTACCTTCCTACAGCCTCCTTAAAACCGTACCTTCGGATGCGCTTGACAAATGCAAGGCTATCGCCGACTCTTATAGGAACTCATACGAAGATGCAGATGTTGACATCTCTGACCCAGAACTGAAACAGTTGGAATCAATATTGTGAATTCGTCTTATTTCCACTGTATGTTTTTAATCTTATATCACTGAATTATGATTGAGAAAAGTGAATAAACTTATTTCAAAAAAAAAAATAATGTATTTTTATGAGGAACTCTCGTCAACCATACACTCTAGTGGACCTCCAAACGAACCCGATATAAGATTATAATGTTGAGACCCAATTAGCACACAATCTGTACAATCTGTGTTACCATTCCATATAAGCAGCAAAATTTGAATCCATATAAACAAGCTAAAACGAATACAATAACAAATACTTATTGTTTCATTACATAACGGCTGAGCTACATGAAGTACCTATACAATAAAACCCGAACAGGCAGAGTTGCTGTTTCAAATTTCATCCTTTCACTAAAAAATTGAATTTTCGCAACGAACAGGACGATTTATTGTATCATTACATAAAAAGAGCTGGCATAAGATACCTATATACCAAACAAATACAGAGAAAATAGATGACATTCAATTACAATACAAGCGAGCAAATCGCAGATAAAATACCGCAGAAATCTTCACCGCCTATTAACTTAATAAGGCCCCACGATGAACGAAATAAATTTATCAGAATTATGAATGTGACAAGCTGCTGAAGATGCGCTTCAAACTTGGGAAGGCTCCACGCAACTTCCCAATGCTTATTGGGCATATCTGTTTTTCCATAAAAGCAAAATAATTTGTCAAAGGAATTTTAACAATGTGCTTTTATATGTACAGTATCATGAGAGTGGGAGAGTGAAATTTTGCTCTGACCTTTGGACAAAAGCGGACATCAAGTGTCTCCAGCATGTTACATTTCAATATGGCAGCTTCAACTGTTTCTTCATCGATGTTACAAGACTAATAAAACCACATTCAGAAAATAGACATCAACAAACAGCACATAACCAGAAGAGTTTGCAACCCATCAATAGAAAGGAAGGAAAGACTCCTTTTAAATGTTTTGGTTGGAGCGAATTTTCTATGTCATAGGAGCATGGTATTCTAAAATTAATGCATCTTAAGAACATCTTGCCTTGAGGCATGGACCTAGACATTCACCTAGAAGAAGTTGTGCAATCTAAGCATTTCCAGAAAGATTACCCCTCTGATGTATATCCATAGAAAAGGAGCAAGGACCTTAAACATTGAAAGGTAAAATGCATACCTGAAGAAAAAGACTAGTCAATCTTGGACACTCGAGCTTCAAAACCTCCAAAGAGCAACAGTTGCTGAATATTAAAAGAAAAAAGTACAAACATCAGCAGGATAAACATCATACAGAAGCTGCCTAAATAGTATAAATCTAAATATAAAATATTTACCTCAAATTGAGAAAGCAGAGATTGAAACATGCAAGATCAACTTCTTTCAAATTTGAAGACAGAGAAAGGTTCAACGATGATAAATGAAAACAACGTGCCATTGGTGGAATGAGGACTTTTCTAATATTTGAACAACCAACACAGTTGAGATTCTGCAGTAAACGGTTTGGCCGTTGAATTATTTCATGGCTACTTTCAGATGAAACCATGCCAGATGGAACAGAAATACTGGACAAGTCAGGAAACTGTCCATTGCTACAACCCCAGTTCAGATCATGCATGTTGACACAGCCATTCAAACTCACATGAGTGAGGTGCGTACAGCAAGCAAGAAGCTCCTCTATGGCAGATTGACAAAGGGTTCCATATGACAAATCCAATTCCTGCAGAGCTGGTAGGGCACCATCCTTGTATAAGGGCTCCAGTGATGAGTCGGTAAGATACTTACATGCTTGTAATTTTAACACCTAGAAGAAGAAAAAGAGGAAAAATAAGATACACTATAAATGGTGATAACTTAAAAATAAATAAATAAGTTCTTACAAAAGAAAATAAGATATTTGATGCTAAGTATTTATAAAACCCTACCATTAGCTTCACACAAGACTCAAAAACAGGTTGCAAGTTCGTCAAGAAAGTATAAGACAAATCAAGCACGGTCAAATGTGGGAGGCTGCTCAACGAGTAAAGTCCATCAGAACCAACGGATGGGCATGACATCAATATTAATGATTTAATCTTCGAGCATGAGGCAGTTGTTGCAGACAAGCAATCATCCCTGAGTTGGCTGCACCAGCAACATAAATTATAGATTGAGCACCACTGACCTCCATTGGAAGTCTTGAAACTAAATGGCATATAAACAAAGATTAACCTGCAAAATGAAGCATCCAGAGAGGTTAAGAGAGGACAGTTAATGGAAGCTTCAGAAAGGACACCACATCCTTTCAACTCGAGAGATTCCATATTTGTTGCTTCGATACTGAGTGCATTCAATTTGGGACATATTCCCAGATTGAGTGACCGAAGACCAACCTGAAGAAAGAAAGGAGATGAAGTATTATTATTGTTTTATTTAATTCTAAAATAAGACCATTCTCAGCTTTATACAAGCAGATTGGTATCAGAGATGACATAAACTGGTTGCTGCTATAAGATCTCACTTAACTTTTTATTTTTTTTTTTTTAACAGTATGATGCAAAGATCATCATAAAAATGAGTTTTGTTCAAAAAACTCAACAGTAATCTTCACATGTTGCAGAAATCAAATCTTAGCAGATCGTATTCTCTCCAAAATCTTACCGTTTCTGTTATCATCAGCTAAGAATTAAAAGCTTAAAGAAAGTATAAAAACAAAACCAACTGATAATCATTCTCACTTACAGGGCAAAACGCCGCACTTTCAAGATGATCACAACCATCTAAAGAAACTTGCTCAAGATACGGACACGTGAGTTCAAGAGCAGTGATTGCCCGGCAACCAACAAGGGAAAGACTGACTAGAGAAGTGCTGCAGAATCTCACCGCTGTTAAGCTCTGAAATAAAAGAATCACATTCAGCTTAAAAGGAAACCATATCAAAAGACTAACTCCTATGTGAAAATTATAACATCAGATATCAATCAATTGACAAACTTGCAAGGCCCTAGCCCAACCCTCCTTGTGCCACTATCTTGTGCACTTCACCTAGCTTAACTCTTGCAAATCCCCCTGTCTTCTAGTCATCACTACCTTCTGTCAGTCGTATCACATTTTCTACACAGATTTACGATATTCTCCACTTTAAGGTAGGTTAGTATGAACTTATCTCAGGTGACTTAAAGATATTGGCATGTCAAAGTGCATCTAAACGATATTAGCATGTCAAAGTGCATCTAAACACACACATATGATTACATAACTTTTTCATGAAGATTATTACTTTGAGATGAACAAGGGTGAAGAGCCATATATATAACAAAATACCAAGGCCAGAATAAAGAAATTGCTTATATTGAACCACTTTCGGATAAATTATTTTGCTTAAAAAAAAAAGAAAAAAAAAAAAAAGCCCTGTTTTACAAACCTCGCAGTTGTCAAGAATCAAAGATTTGAGCATTGGACATCCACCACCATCACTAAAAACATTACATATGGAGTTCGTCAATGATTCACAATCTTTAAGGTCCACTTCTTGCAAGCATTGGCATTGCAATGCTAGTGTAGTTAAGCTCTCTTGCTTTTGCAAAGACAGTTTCTGCAAGTCCACAAATTCACTTCTTCAGAATTCACTCTCTGACAAAGACAAAGTAACGAAAAAAATAAAAAATAAAAAAAAAGGTTTTTCTAATAGTTTGACCCAAATACAGACTTGAAGTGAATTTGAAGTGATATTGATACGGTGGAGTAGAGGGCAATTAGAGACTGTTATAGAAGACAGCATAGTACTCCGTAAATTTAGATCAGCAAATCTGCAATGGAAAAAGAAAATAGAATTTAAAAGGATGAAAAAAAATAAAAATCAATCTTGGTTCAAGAAAGAAAAAATTTGGAGTGAGGCAGCGAAGATAAGAGGAGTAGTAAAAGTACTTGCGGCAATGTACTAGTCTAATATTTTGTAAGCGTGGAAGATCCAATGATACAGAAGTCAATAAGCTGCAATTGTCAAGTTCCAAAACCTACAAAATGTCATAACGTCAACTTAAACATGTTCAACGCAAAATAGATACTGCACAGACAAGCACACACACAGCACCAACACTAGACCCAAGATAGTTCAAACCTCCAACATATAACTATGAGATATTGCAGCCATTGAAGCAGAAGTGATGCCCTCGCAGCTGTGAAGCTTGAGAACTGTCAACATTGGCAGTCTTACAGACTTCAAATAAAAGGCAGGAATGTCAAATAAAGATGAATCCAATGATCTTCAATACAAAGATGGAAACAATCCATTAAAACTAACCTCTAGGGATATATTTGGGCAATATGATGCATTAAGAACATGGAGATTGGCACACGTTAGCGCTATTTCACGAAGTGTTTCATCACTAACACATGAACAATTTGACATATCTAGATTCTCTAATTGAGGACACGAAGTCGCTGCTGAACGAATTGCAGCATCTGAAAGCTTGTGGCACGAGCCTATATCAAGGTCATGCAAAAGAGGGCAATTAAGCACTGCCTGTGCCATGTTACTGCGCTTTAAAGACAAAGTTTCTAGTTGTGGACACCTGCAAAAGATCAAATTTTAGCACAAAGTTGTAATCAGATTGTGAGCCTGTGAAACTGACTACTTCGTTCACATTGTCAAACTGCTTCACCTTATGGATATACGCATCACACGACATTTTGTAAGTTGAAGATGGCGCAGCCGGTCATGGTTTACAGGTATCTCTTGAATACCATTTCCAAGCGTAGCATCATTGACATTCAATCTCTTCAACAGATGACAATCAGCTAGGGAATGGAAAAATATATCGGCTAGTGGTCCTTTCCCAAGAGATAAAACCTCAAGATTTCTGAGAGAAAAAAAGAAGGAAATATTAGCATTGATAAAGGAATTCTACTAGCCACGCATAAATACCAAGCAAAATAAAGCAACTGACCTTAATGAAGAGACTGCTTTCATAACAAGCAAGTGCATAGCAGGAGTGCCTGAGAGATTCACTGCTGTTGCATTTGGATAGCGTCGACAAATATCCTCAACTGTAATTGCAAAAAGCTAATGAGTTAAGCAGCAAAGCTTTCATCTGAAAGATACAAATGGTAAGTAGCTAACAACATATGCACGAGATTACCACTGCAAAGCATACTAGTTACACTCACATTGTTCTATAGATATGTTCCGATTCTCAAAATTCAAACACCTCCAAAAATCCTCATGAGCACTAGCTGCTCGCCACTGTCTACAAACTATAGCAGCTCGGCAAAGATTTATGTGGTCCAAGAAAGAGAAAACCTGACAACAAGAAAGAAGAAACAAAGACAAACACGAAAGTTAAAACATTATGGCAAATAGCTCCTGGAGAAAGGTGACACTTTGGGCAACATATACCATGTGCAATAAGTCATCTGTAAGATCCATACGAACTTCTGAGTCTTCCGTCTTTGAAGTGCCACTTTCATCTCCTTCAACATCTTTTCCACTGCTAGAGTCATCGTGATTCTCTTCACCACTAGCATTCAGCATAAAAGTGTGATAAAATATTTCATTCTTAGATACAACATAAGTGTCCTGACTAATATTGTAATCTTTATCTCCAGATGAACTAGAATTTCCAGCACCTGAAGTGATTGCAGTTGCATAATGACACTCACTGCAAGAGATTAGCATCACTTATATGTTATTAGACATTGTGTCAGGACTCAAAAATCCCTTCTTTTTTTTCTGTTCTAGAACATAATTACACTCTGCTATGATATGTTACCCATCAATTTAGTCCACACGTGCATTGTTTATCCAAATTGGACATAATACTACAGTAAACACAACATCAGAAAGTTTAAATTTTCCATCCAATTTCTAAGAAGACAAGGGTCATGCATACTAAAGGAAGGGTTGGAATCCACAAAACAAAGCAGCAAGCAGCTTACATTAGCATTGTTCTTTCAGCCTGAAACTGACCAATTGCAAATTTTTTCAACTTCAATAGTCAACTATCGCGGCAAATCTATAAAAATAAATATTATTTATCAACAAGATAACCAAGAAAATACAGTGTTATCGACTTTTATCTGCAACGTTACATCTATCTAACATGCATGTCTTGTAATCACTTTTAGAATTTAATACCAAATTATATATCTTATTCTAAATGATAATTATGTTTTATGTCTCTTGAGATTGTCAAATAAAATTAATCTATTGAAGCATTAAACATAAAGAACCACAAATTTTATGACCAACATACTTTTCTTTTTTTTTTTTTAAGTAAAAAACCTCCAGTACGAATGTTCACGCAATCAAACATCATAGTACCTCCCAGTTTCCACTAGTCTACATTTAATTAGAACATGCATTTTGAAATTCAACATTCAATTTTAAAACAAAAATACCACCAAAGACAGTCAATTAACCAGCCAGGACATGTCAAATTGAAAACTTCAGTATAAAAAAAAGCAAAGAAAAGAAATAAACAGGCAAACTACAGAGAGACATTGATGAAAGAGTGAGATAGAACTCACTGAAAATCAGAGTGAACTTTGGCTCGCTTGTTGTGGGAATCGTGATCACAATTCTCGGCGGTTGCAGCAGACGAAGCCGAACTACTCTCCCCCATCGACCGCCGAGAACTTCTAAACGCGGCCCTCAACGACGCCAGAGCGCCGACGTTCACCGCCTCGTCCCAATGAGCACCACTGCGCACCGCTTGTACCATCCCTTCGAACAATCTAACGTTGTTGTCGTTGTTGTCGTCGCGCTCACGACCATCATTAGCCGCCAAGCCAAGCCTCGGAATTTCCTCCGGCTCCTCCTCATTCTCGATACTGCCCTCGGAATAGCCCTCATTCTCGAACCCACCCTCCTTCATGTCCTTTTCCTCCTCCTCCTCCTCTCTATTTTCCTCTTCTTCTTCTGGTTCGTCGTCTTGGTTGAAGCATAGGCAGCACCAAATCTTCATGCACTCTCTCAGAAGAGATTATAAAAGAAAAGCTTCGGAACTTTAACAAACCCTAGGTCTCGATCCGATACATTTTAAAAAGACCTTCTCTCCAGGAAAAACGAAAAAAAAAAAGTTAAAACCCTAAATGCCAAGGAAATCGGAAGAAGAATCTCAACGGAAATGGAAACCCTAGAAGTGAGACCCTCGATTCAGATTCTGAAATTTGAAATTGACTGGGGTTGATAAGCATGAATTGGAAGCACATATACATACACACAAATATGTACAGACAAGAGCATAGAGAGATGAGAGATGGTCTTAACGGATCTGATCGGATCCTGTGAACTGCTTTGCCGTGGATGCTTTTTTTGTAGCTTTGAACGGTGATATATTCTACTTCTGTTCAATTGTACTTGCCACACAAATTTGCAAGAAAATTTCTGTTTTTGGGGTAAATTAGGAAAAACATAAACTCTGTACGACAGCGTTTTCTTCTTTACCTCTGGAGCCATTTCCGTTTTGGTGGATTTTTTTTTTTTTCTCTTTTTTTAATGAAAATGAAAGTATCAAACTTTTTACAAACTGTTTTGTGATTAATTTTACTGTCAATCCGTGAAAATTTACCATCATGTTGCAAAATAAAAACAAATGTATGTTTTCAAAATTTTGTCTTTGTATGTATTTTGTTTAAATGGAAATAAAAACAGTGTGATGGGATGGGGGATAATTTTTCAAAATTTAATCATTTATTCTTCATATATTTCGAAGGTGCTATTAAACAAGAAGACATTTTTAACAAATGCAGCCATGTGTTTGAGATTTTTTTTTTTTTTTTGAATTATTGCTTAAAGTCTTCTAGAAACACCTAATTAGTCCTAAAATTTATGATTCTCTAAATTTTCTTACCGTATATAATAAAAATATGGATCAAAATTTTGCGTTTCTTACCTTCCCATCCCACTTTTCTTTTATTATTTAAATTGTCAAGATTGTACTAACTTGTAAGAAATAAAATACTAAATCTTTAACCATTAATATATTTAATGAAAAATTAAATTTAAGAAAAATAAAACAAAATGTGTGAAAAATTAACTAATCCTCGTTTTATTCTATTTATCATTTCCTCCAAAACTGGAATATTTGCCTAAGAAATTATTTACCTAACCTGAAATTTTTATTTATTTCCCTTGTAAACAAAAATTATTTTTATTTGCCTAAAAATGTTATGTTCGCCTATTTAATTATTTTAAACACCAAAGAGATATTTGTCAAGTAAATATAACATATATTGAACCCAAAAAAAAAATGTAAATATAAAATATAAATTTATTAAGCAAATCTATCATTCGTCATCGTAGAAGCGAAACTGTGAAAGTCATTGAGTTGCTTTTGGGTTAGAAACAGACACGTGGCATTCAGTGGTGGAACTGAACTTAGAATTGGGCAGTCAAGAGATATTTCGAACAAAAGCCTCGTGCCAAGGCAACCATAGATTTTCTTCATCAGAAGTACTGTTGGTGTTGGACCACTTTGGATGTGATGTTGACCATACATACCCAATCTGATCCGCTCCGGTCACAATTTCTAATTTGGGCTGCTAGCTTTCATAGTCCATTTTAAAACCCGGCCCACTGATAGCTGTCATAGTCCATCCAAATGTTTTTCTTGTACTTGTCATTGATTGCACATAGCAGTGGGTCAGGTCGCAATTGAAAACTCAAGTTACAGAGTGTGCTTGAACATGGATTTTTGCCTTCTAATCAATTATTTCTAAGATGTAATAGAGTTTCAAACTTAATACTACAACTTATAATTAACAAATAGTTCTCACTGTCTTTTGCTGGATTGGACTGTCCGTTCAGCCCAAACCCATTATAATTATGAAGTTAATTACCTTTTTGACTCCATGTACTCTCATCTAGATTTAAAAAAAAAAATTAAAAAATTAAGAAAACCTTAAACATCATATTAGGATTTTTCATACACCACTAAGAAAATTTAAAATGTAAAAATAATACCATTTAACGTTTTGATAAAAATAAGAATTTTTAGTTGTTTATGTTTTGTTTCTTGAGCTTAAATATGAATGGAGCTGAGTGTTATTTGGAATTCTTTAAGATAGTGCGGCACAGCCAACTCATGTGCTCAAGATGGCACTTTTTCTGCATCCCAAATTTCCAAACAAGAAAGGGGAACAAAACAACACTTTCACTTTCTCTTTCTTCGCAATTTTTTAATACTAAATTTAAAGTAAATAGTGGAAAAAAATGTGTTTTCTTGCTGTGAATTGTGTTTAGAGTTTGATAATTAAGAATGATTAAGGATTAACCATCAGGAAACCGTGGACATTATGAGAGCGAAAAATCCATAACTTGGAAACAGGGGAACATCTATGTCCCACGGATCCAATCAATGGTTGCAAAAAGATGTTGATAGATCCGTCGGTCCATAAATTCCTCAACAATGTCTAAACATAGTCAGCCTAAATGGCCGACCACTGGCTATTTTTATCCCAATTACGCATTTGCCAAAAGCATACATTATATCATGATACAGGGGGGACTACAGGGCTCAAACAGTTTCCCGACCTCTCTTTATCTCACACTTTAATTATTTATTTACTTTTTTCGATAAAAAAAGGGGAAAATATTATATAATTTTGTACCAGTTGGGTACTAAGAGGCCCACTTAACCTACTTGAAACCTATGAAAACTCATTGTTCTTTATATACACTTGGATTAAACTGTATACACCTCTAATCTTTGTCCAAATCCAAACATGAAAAATAAATAAATATTTTTTATTTACTTATTTTAATCTCAATTCCTTCTCTAGCTCGTTGTGGACCGAGGATTGCCCATAATTATTTGTTGATTTTTCTTTTAATTTTTTTAAAACTTCACTTTTTATTTATTTTTATTATTTTTCCTGAAAACGTCGCTACATATAGGGGTGGACATGGATTGGATTGGTTCGGTTTTTGACCGAAATACAACCCAATCCATACATATCGGTTTTTCTAATTTACAATCCAAACTAAACCATTGAAACATTAAATCCAAACCAAACCAAACCATTTATGATCGGTTTGGTTTGGATTGGTTGATCGGTTTGAAACTTACTAATTTATAAATATATAATACAAATAAAAAATTTTCCAAATATAAAATATAAATAATAAATTATAATTATCCAGATATAAAATGCAATTAGAATAATACATCATAGTCTACAATGGAAAATAAAGAAGAAAATATAGCAAATGATATATATCATGCACTTATTAAATAGCAAATATTAATGTCATCATCTCACTCCTATAAAATCAAATTAAAATTGTCAGAACAAATAATGTAAAATAATACATTCGTCAAAATTCATTCACTCAAGAATCAATGCATAATTCATTTTTTTTCTTAACCTTAAAATTTTGGTAAATCATAAGTCAATCAACGTTAATAGGTTCACTAATTTTAATTGATTTTGTAAGCTCTACAAAGATCAAAATAATAAAATTAGCAATAAATTATATTTAAACATTTATATATATATATAAGTAACAATTGGATATAATATATGTAAATATATATATATATATACGATGGGGATGTAAAAAAAATATATATATATATTATGGTGATGGTGATGGACTGGTGGTGGGCAGCAACAAAGGTAAATGTTTAGTTTAGGGTTACAACTTACAATTTGATTTGAGATTTGGGATATGGGGATATAAAAGAAAATATATATATATATATACATATATATTAAAAATCAATATATAAAAATGGAAAAAAAATTAAAAATTAATATATAAAAATGAAAAAAATACTCTAAAATTAATATATAAAAATAAAAAATATATAATTTTTTAGTTATATAATATATTATTTGGATTGGATTGGATTGAATTGGATTGGATTTATATTTCCAATCTAAATCCAATACAATCCATACAATTTATAATATTTTGAACCCAATCCAATCCAATTGATATAAAAATCCAATCCAAATCGTTAAAAATTGATTGGATTGGACGGGGTTGAATGGGTTGGATTGGATTTTGCCCACCCCTAGCTACATACCAAGCGCAAAGTATTGTTTGGCGATGGTGGTTTTTATAAATGAAAAAGGAAAGATGAACAAGAAAAAAATATGGTAGCCATCGACATGAGGATAACCCAATAATTGCTCCTCGAATAGATTGCTAATGGTCCTCCAAACATGTTAGTTCTTCAGAAATTAAGTTAAATTAATCTTAAAACAAGTCTAACATTTCAATTAAATAAAATGAGAGAAGATGGTTCTGGGACTTGGTTTCAATTTCAAAGGGAGTCATATATAGAAACAGAACCAGCGCCTTTTGCATGCTTGGGAATCAAATTCTCTTTTAAGGCCGATGAAGAATCAGTTTCAGGTATGTAGTAGCCTAGACTAAGCCCGTGAATATGGACTTGTAAATGACTTTGGGCCTGAACTAGATCCAAGTATTCAGCCCATTAACTCTCACTCACGCATCAGTGCTCTTCTATAGAAACGAGTTGAACTGTCCAGCATTTCAGCGTACGGCATATATAACTCCAAATTTGCTGATATGTTATACCTTAGGACAAAAAAAAAAAAGAAAAAAAAACCCATATATTCAATAAATTAACAAGGATTTAATATATCGATTGACGTACGACTGATTTTATGCAAATGACAAAATTAAGGTAACCCTGTAACTCTACAGAAATCTGTAACTTCTAGTACCGTCAAGTATCAATCAACGTTCCACATACATGCACCATATCAACTTATAAGAATATTTAGTTTTTATCTCTTTTTTTTTTAATTTTTTATTTTATATTATTGAAAGTGTGTCCCAATCTTTCCCTACACAACCTAATTAAAAGAGTCACAGCTAGTCATCTTATATATATATATATATATATATATATTCTGAAGTTGGATTAAAATTATGATAAGATAAACTCACCATACCTCTAGTATTGCTTGTCAATCATAAAACGAATTATCCCGTGGAAGACTAGACACGTGGCATATATATAATATTTTTGTACAAAAGGGGAAAACAATGTTCGTGCTTGTCCTGAACGTATCTAGTTTCTGTTGATTCAAAGTTCAACGAACCGAGGCCATGAAAGAAAGTAAAACAGTGGAGAGATATATAATGGGAATCGCAGTGTCAATTTTGAGGCAAAATCAAAATGGTCTGACGGGGTTGGTCCCCCCCCCCCACAAAAAAAAACGGCGTTCCTCATCCATACATTTGTCATTTTGGCCTTCCGTTCCACCAAGCAGGTTTTTGTCTTTGCGACTTTTCACTTTGGGTGAGTTAAGTAGTCCATAAAAGTGGAGTGATGGGCGGCCCAATTATGTGTCTGTCGTCCTTGTCCTGCTGGTAGGAAGTTTACCATCACGCCCTTCCATCGCCACGTGGACGTCGTTTGCTAATTACGGTGGGGTTCTAACACGTTGGTGCATGACACGTTTACCAAAGGACGTATAGGATGCTTTGCATGGAATTAAACAAGGTAACACTCTTATATTGGTTCGGTGCAGCTTACAAGAAATCATGATCTTATAATGGCTTTCTAAAAAGCTAATTGTGGGACCCCTCCTATTGTAACTTTTTTTTTCTCTGCTTTTTATAAATTAAAATATATTAGTTTATTTATAAAAAAAAAAGAAAAAGGAGGGAAAAAAAAAAAAAATGGAAAGATGAAGAAACCAAGTAGATTTGATTTTGTTTTGTTTGGTTTCAATATCCAAACAAAACAAAGGCAACGCCCGAGGTTTAATAAGAAGAACCTTGGATTTGATTTTATTTTTGATGTTTTGCATGAAAAGAGAATCTGATACCTAACTCCATGCCTAATTGGCTATATTTTTATGACCTTCCTTTATGTTGAAAAGAGAAATGACCCTTTTACGCAAGTTGGAAGTCCGATAATCTTTGAACTGAAACATCAAAGCCAGTTAAAGGTTTATCATTGGACAAGACGTCATATGGACGGCCTAAATTAAGTGATTGGCCTATACAACTTCAAAAGTCGAAAAAGGTCCAAAAAAAAAAAAAAAAAAAGTATTGGGTTATGAGCAATGAAGCACTATTTGAATCATAGCACGAAAAGGACTTGGAACCAATTAAGCCTACACATCAATATCGTATGACAACTAATGAGTTACTACAGTAAACAATCCCACACTTTCAATCTAATAAGAGTGTGATAGTCAAATCATTGACTTTTTCTTTTTCCAATAAATTTTTTTTTGGGCTGGTATTATTTCTGAGAAAAAGAGATCATCATACAATGGAAAAGGATCAAAATTTTCTGTTCAAATATTCCTTTACAATGCTTCACCAATTTTTGTCAACTGAAACATTGGTACTGACCCTGCCCCCCAATGGATATTAGAAACAAATGGCAACAATATTATAATTGAGGAGGCCGCATTAACAAAGCTAATTTGGTAGTACAAGCTCGTAGTACCACTAATAAGTAATAACTAGGGTTGAGGAATTCTGGAGAAAATTTTCTGTCCGGGTGCAAGGATAGCCATTGGATCAAAACGTGCCTTCCTCTCGACGAATCTTGACCATTGATTCCCAAAATGTCGCTTCCAATCCTCTTGTGAGCGGTAGTGAGGGAGATATAACTTGAAATCAATGCCCTTCTTAATGCAGTATTGAATAATTTCTTGGTTTTGCGCTACCAATTTTTCTGCTGAGGGTTCCTTTCTAGTGAAACGTAATAATGCCACAAGGTAAAAGATCTCACCTTCAGGTAGCATCACAGACGTACGATTATCCCACCTGATTGAAATTAAAATGTTATGGTTAGCAGACAATTATATGCTCACAAAAACTTCATTGTTAAGCTGCTTAGATATGAAGGATAAGGTTGTTAAATCTCCATCTTCCACGAAAAGTTTAAAAGAAAAACAATTGAAGATAAGATGATAAGTCACAAGTACAACCTTATTTCTGAAAGCTTTATTTTTTCTTAAACATTTCTACTAAAAAGTGTTTCCTTTTCATTGCTAGACCTTTTAGTACAATATTTAGCTTACGAAAAAGAAACATATATTTAAAAAGCATGACCTCCGCGGTATCCGGCCTTTTGATATATCCAAAAGAAACAATTTGAAACTAATAAAGTTCTTATTATTATTATTAATTTTTTTTTTTTTGGGTTTTTCTTATTAAAAGTATAATGTTACCTGTGGATCTGACAAATAAAAGGGTAATTTTGTCATTGGGAAATTGATAGCTACTGCTAAACATATTATAGTCTCATAATAATCTCGTCGATAAATAAATATTCTTATCGTTTCTCAAATGGCAAAAGACTGACCAAGAAACTTACATGACAAGGCAATTTCATTTACCATCAAGGGAGAGCACAAAATGATGAAAATACCCCCAGGCAACACACCAAATTCCATGTTGTCAAAATACACTCAAATTACCATCGTACCCTACCTAGTCAAAGTAATTGGGCATTCTAAAACTTTTTCTGCAATTAGATATTCGAAAAGTGGGGCCCATAATACTTTGTTGCACACTTCTACATTTTGCTCATAAACTAACCTACCCCAAGATGCACCGAAGGACCTGGCATGAGTTTAGCTAGAACAAGGACCTAACATGACGAAACTGGTTAAAAATAAGGAGAAATGGGATTGGTCCAGTATTGTAGGGTGCATCAATAGATGGTACAGGTATCTCAGTTTATTTGAAAAGTAATCAGTTTGGTAACGTTTAAACGCTGAAAGCCATAAATTTCCTTGGGTCCCGTTGGATTGACCTTAATAGTAGAAAATCTTTTGACATAACTTTAAATCCTAACACCCACCGGATTTGAAAATGTTCAGCAAATTAACCGACACGTCAGATGGAAAGAGAGAGATGAACCAATATCTATGCGACAAATGAGCAATCAAGTCCAGGGCCCACTGCCTCACACGTGTCTTAACGTTAATCAAGCTTATCCACCATACACGTGACAGGCATGCAGGTTCAACAAGCAGTACGAGGCTTTGCGAAAAGTTCAGAATTTTTTTTTTAAAAAAAAATTCTATTAAAAGATTAAATTTTTTTTATCAAAAAATAAAAAAATTTGGTAAAAATTAATAAGTATTTATTGATAAAAAATAAATTTTTTTAAAGTGTTTTAAAAAATTTAAATTTTAAATTTTTAAATTTTTTTTATTTTATAAAAAAATTTAATAAATATTTAATATAATTTTTTTATTTACAACCAAATATTTATTAATAAATTTTTTAAAAAAAAAATCTATTATATAAAATTTTAAATATCGATTTCCAAATGAATAGTAGTTGAGAAAGTACTTACTTGCTACGCAGCAGAGGGTAGACCAGCATTGGCCCACCGACTCCTTCCTTCAGGATTTTCTTGAACACCATCCGATCAAAGTCAATAATATCTAACTTTGACACAAACAAGTTCAACCAAGGGTGTGGTGCATCCCAAATCCCATTAGCCTTAGCGTGTTCCTCTGCACGTTTCACACGCAATAGAAACTCTTCATAGCTGACATCCACTTCGAACTTCAAGAGCTTAACGAATCCTAGCCCCGCGAGCAGTCTATTAACACCCTAAAATAATAATAATAATAATAATAGTTTCAGTAAAAAAGTTGAAAATCAGAGGGTAATTGTGTCAATTCATAAGCAAGAGACATACATTCATGATTCACATATTCCAAATTAACTACTATATTACGAAAGTGATATCTCTAACAACATATTAGATGAAAAGCAAGTAAAATATTCTCTCCTATTAAAGAACTGATTACTAGGGCTTTTAAGTGTCGTAATGTGTCAGAAAATCCAATGAATACTAACTGCTGGGGCTTTTAAGTGTTGTAATGTGTCAGAAAACCCAATCGATGATACATTATACCATATATAGTTAGTTTCAAGTTCAAGTCACGGACGAAAACTTCCTTGAAAACAAAAAAAAAAATTGTCATGGACCAAAACTCAACCCAGAAAAAAAAAAAAAAAAAAAAACCACCCTTTTCTTTTTTTGCCACGAAATAAAAACAATAAGTTCAGGCAAAAAATTGTGTTTGATGATGATGATGATGGTGGACAAGATTAACCTGTCCTCCATCATTTTATCTTCGTACATGTGCTAATGATTTTTGAGTGTTTGACTTTTTCATTCTTCAATCACACAATTTTTAGTGGATCCCACGTAGCATTTTGTGGTTAAAATCTTCACAACTAAGCCTACTTAGCATCCACCTAGGTCAAAAACTCAGTCATAGCTGGAAGCAACATAGCGCGTCAAAATTGTAAATTGGGTCGGTAAAGAGACGAGCCTTTGTGTACAAAATATGATGTAAAGTGTAAACTATTGATCGTTGATCGAATCAGCAAGTTAGAGTGCAGCATATTCCAATGGAGGAAGGATGTATTGGAATATTAAAGGGGTTGGTATATTAGTTACCGTGTCAACGGTGGAAGGATGATCAGTGTTCCGGTAGTGAAGAGCCAGTTCAAGACAGTAGAGAATGGAGCTAGCGGTTGGAGGAAGATGAATAGGGTCGAAGTCCTGGTTTGGATCCAATGGTACCGAGGGTCGTCCTGTCATCGGGCTATCACTGTTGATGAAGGCGAAACCTTCCACATAATCGAAAGAGTCGCTCTCCTTTATACTCACCAGAAACTCAGCGTCCCTAGTGAAGTCCTCAAACTCAGTGTAGACCAACCTTATCCATCTCACCTGATCACGTTAAACAAAATCCAAAGTTACAAAGTTTGTAAAATATTAAAAATAAAAATGGAAAAATTTTGAAATACCCACCATATCTGGTGCTGGCTGTAATAACACGCTAGCTCTTGTAATGATACCGAATTGACCAAGACCGCCAAGAGCCCCAAAGAAAAGTTCTGAGTTCTCGAATTCGGAGCAAATCAATGTTTCGCCTTTACCTGTCACGACCTCTAATTCTGTTACATTTGAAGTTTGTGGTCCATAACGAAACGCTTGGCCACTCACACCGGCATTAGATAAAGTTCCACCAACAGTTAAACTTAGGTAATCGGTCCAAGACCTTGGAGCGAGGCCAAACTTTGAGACGCTCCATTTCAACAAATCTTCCCATAATGCCCCTCCAGAGACATCGGCATAGGGCAATCCATTAATCCTTATCAAGTGGAAATGGTTTTCCAAAGATCGCATGTCTATGATGAGCCCTCGATCCGCCATAGCTTGGCCGTTGATGGAGTGTCCATTGCCGCGAGCTGCAACTGTCAAATTGGATGTCCGTGCAACCACTCTGACCACCTTTGCCACATCGTCTGTGCTAGCTGGCCTGATGAAGGCCAAGGGTTTTATGTAATTCATGCCACCGAAATCTTTGCTGGCTACATCAGTAGCCCCAGAATCGATACTGCCTTGGAGGTCTAAAGCCTTGCATAAGGTTGAAACATCGTCATCTTTTGAGTTGGAATCGGTTTTGCGAACAAAGTGATCCAAGTATGTTATCATCTTTGGTGTTCAACTGAGAATTCGAGGCTTCACGTTGAATTGCGACAGCAAGCAAGGCTCTTAGGTTCTTTCTCCTATCACAACTCTTAATTAAACTGCTAATCGAGGAATGTAACTGTATGTGCATGTGTGAGTAAGTGTATTTTACCAAAAACTAATAATAGAACTATAAATCCATTATATTAGTTAAGGACCCAAAAATTGCAGGGTAGTAAAAGTTTTATAAGTGGTGTCCATATATAGATAAAAACTTTACTACTAAAGTTATTTACAAATTGTTACTATCTTTTTTTTAAAAAAATAGGCTTAGAAAACCCATAGGTGACATCTTGTCTGTGACCGGTTACTATCCCACACATACTTCTGCCAATCTCATACTATATGTGATGCAATGCATAAGGCAAAAAACTCATGTATTTCTCTTTTAAGCACTGTGCATCAACCAAGTATAGCACGCTCGCCAAAATCATCTAGTCATATAATCTTTTGTAGGCTTTATAAGGAAAGCTTTGTCTCTAGACCACTACAAACTAGAAGTGAACAGTTAAGGATAAGCGCCTGAACCCATTCTCGAGCTATCATTTTATTTCTTTTTTTTTTCATCTGTATCTTTCCATTCTAGGCTAGCTAGCACAATCCCTTTCCAGACAAAACTCTATTTGTGTACTATTCCCACTAGTGTACTAGATGGAGGTACTATTCAACACTTACACATACTGGGTCCGAAATCATAACCTGTAAATGTCGGCGGTCATGACATGGCTATTACATCTTAAAAGACTAGAAAATTTTGATGCTTGAAATCTCTTTCATAAAAATGTCATGTTCATGAATGTTTTCTATGCAATGTATGCTCATGTCTTTTATCATCAATGTGTTTTAATAGAAACAACATAAAGTAATCACATTGATGACAACATTAACAACATCGAAATACATATTATATCATAACATTCTCATAAAAACATTTAATAACATAGTACAAACACACATATAGTTGTAATTTTGAAGTGCAAGTTTACTTACTTGGAAAATATGCAACTTTGCTAATTTTTTAAAATTTTAAATCTTTGGGTTATCACCGAGTCCTATAACAAAAAAAGTAATACATAAATTGGTATGTCTACCATCTACCAGAGCTTTTGACTAAAAAAAAAATTGAAACTTTAACTTTTTATAGAGAACAAACTCAACAATATACTTTTATTTTAATCTTATTGAACCGCAAAACTTGCTAGGACAATTTTCAAAGATTGACAAACGTTCTGGACCTACTACTTTCCAAAAACAATCTAGCTATATAAAATTAAATCTCTGCAAAATTTTAAGTCCAAAAGATAATCCTAAGTACTTTAAATCACTTCCACAACTCAGGCTAATAAAACTGTCCAACACTAAAACCAGTTTCAGGTATCTGACTTCTAAAATTCAACATAATTCATACAAACTTCTAATAAAGCTCTAACTTTCCAGATTACAAGTTAGCATATTAAAATACATATATAAAAAAATTCAGCATATGTAGACATCTCTAAGGCACTCAACTGAGACACAGCTTTCAAGTGAGATGCACTGTCCAAAAAACAGGGTAGTTTTCTTGTCTCAAATTCAAAAGATTATAACTCCTTCAATTTTTAACCAAACCAAGTGATTCAAAAGGCTATGGAAAGCTTATTAAGTCTACTAAAGATGAAACAAACCTCATTCAAAACAGATTCTGTGACTTAAACTGCAGCTCTCGAAACAGAAGCCAGGATGGTCCTATAAACTAAAATATCTGTAATGGAAGAATAATCTTGCAAATTACTCCTTACCTCCCTTCAAAGATTGAGTTTAAGACCTTTATACATCCCAAACTCCGACCTTTATACTTCCCAAACTCCAGCTCATAACCTACAAAAACAGAGACCTCCACAACTTAATACTCTTTCTCTAGCCGCAAATTTAAATCCCCAAACTACCAATCTTAAAACTTACCTCAAAGAAACAAAATTCTTCAAAGCTCTTATCCTTGCTTGGATTGGCTTGGCAAATCCTTTCTCTAGGAGCAAGAGGGCCTTACATCTCCTGTAACTCTCTCTTTCTCTCGTTTTCTCTCTCTGTATTTTCGCCTAAAGGCCTGTGTGTAAAAGTTGCACACTCGCTCCCACCTTGATTTCGGTTTGGAGTTGTAGGCTCTTAAATAGCAACTGGTTCTGGTTACTGTCGGAAATTTAAATTGTCTTAAACAAATACATTTTGGTGATTAAAAAAATTTTGACGTCACAACATACCTTCAATATCCTATTTGACGTTGTAATCCTGTGGACATCCTCTGTCTGCCACTTCCACACACACGCACACACACTCTCTCTCTCTCTCTCTCTCTCACACACACACGTATTTTCTCATTAATGTACAAAATAAAAGTTCTGAAATTTTGGCATTTTTTTTTGCTGCAATTAGGACCCATCAATTATTATTGATTGATCACATCTTTCATGCCAGTACAATTATTACTAAATATGAATTTATGCCAAATTTGATGACAAAAAAAGTAACTATGACATGCATTACAATTTTACAGTTTTGGCACAGTTAACAACATCCGAGCTCTTTATGGTACATCAAATTCAATTTTCTTTAGGTCAATTCGAATCGTCCACTCTCACATACTATATTGTCCATTTTAATAGGAGATAGTAAAATAAAATTCATGTATACCAGAGGGATTAATATAAATAAATATAATATGATCAACATCAACTGTATACTGTTTATCTGCACGCGGTTAAATAATATTTGAGTCTATTTTTGTGCAATCTACTAATGGCCCTTTGTATATAAATTATTCAATTGCCAAAGTGATAGAAGAATGTCAACCGAGCAGTTCATGAAATAAAATACTTGGACCATCCAACTTCCTCAAAGGATACAACACAGAAAAATAAGTACTATATTTTGTAGCAAAGATTTGTAGGCGGCAAATGAAGGCCGGCCACCTACGCAAATATTGTATAATACAAAATAGAGAGAAAAGAAAAGAAAATATTAATATTTACATATTGACTAAATAATTATTAAATTTAAACGTTGACATTGTATTATTATTATTATTATTTATTATTTGTAAATTGTTTGGTTTCAATAGTCAAACAATAACCCCAACGCTTCCTTAAAAATGGATGCACGCTATTATGGCCGCCTTGGAAATATAATATGTTTTAGGATGTAAGTATGTGGTCCAACAAATATGCATTAGCAAAATTTTTATTTAATTTAATGACAAAGAAAGAGTATTTGTATATAGCTAATTACTCAAAATATTCAAAGGGTGGTTAAAATGGTTTGTCATTGTATAACCTATAGTTCGCACTATTAAAGGAACAAACGTGGGGTTAATAGGAGTATTATATTCAAATCATAACGTTCAGCAATTAATTAAAACTAACGTCTAACCAAAAAAAAAAAAAAAAAAAACTTAATTAACAATGCATTTTCTTTTGAGTGAAAGAAATAACTAGAAGCACTGGTGGTGTTTCTATTGCAACAACCAGCTTGCACGTCACCGTTACATCAAAACAGATTTCCAAACGGGGTTTTATAGACGTGTGATTTTGTTGGGCAGAATGATAGTCTACCTACCCTAATGATTTTAATTTGTAAGTGCTTATCCAAAATATTTGCTTAATAAATTTTCATTAGACTATTTAAATAAGTAAATTAATTGCATACATATGAGTTTAGACCCAAATTTAATTTGTCAAACTCTTTCATTTAGTCTCAATTGTCTTTTTGATTTTCGGATAGTGTTATTAGAGTTTGGAATATAATATTGTCTCCTATATCAAATTAATTACCCTTTCTCTCAAAATATTTTGAATTCATTCATAATTCAACTGTAATGAAATGTAAATAAATTATTTTCTTGAAAAATTATATATTATATAATATATTTGAAAAACACATGTATTTTAGTATTTTAAAATATCACTTTTACAGTTTTAAGATTGAAAAAATATTTTTGTCATATATGGCCAAATTAACAAATTTTTTATTTTATGAAGAATTAGCAAATTAATTCGAACCCGTTCACTCAACGAATTAAAAAAAAAAATAGAACTTAATTAATTTATTCGATTTTAAACATTTGGTATTCTTTTTCTTTTTAATATATTGTTTTGGCAAAGGAAGAGGCTCACTTAAAAAAGAAGAAGAAGAAAAAGAAGAAGGCTTATTAGTTAGTACTAGCAAAGGCGTGATTGAGAGGATGATATACAATATTGGTGGTTGAGATTATTAGGGCATGCCAACTAAACAATTCATCTATTAAGATATTTATTTATTATTTTATTTTGTTTATTTTTCCATGCGTTGCACCCATAACACATTGTGCCTGCCGGAAAACGATCATGTATGTTTATGTTGAAATACAATTAAAGTCAGAACTCAACCCAAAAAATAAAAAAACAAGTCAGGACTTAGAAGCACACATATAGAGCTAATAGTCAACCACTAAATAAAAGAGAGACAAATAAAATACAACAATTATATTCCTGAAACCCAAAACAATATAAATGAAATCAGGCGTGATTAGACCCTAAGCCGGTCAAATATTATATTCTCTGTTCTCCTTTTTCCCTGAGACTACGATAAATACATAAAAAGTTCAAGCCGACCATTTAAGAGCTCTATGATGGCTAAACAATTGCTAATTATATCCAGTCAAAGGGTATTGTTTATATGCTTCGTTATTTTACACAAATTTTTTTTTTCTAAGCCTTAGCGTTAGTACTCCACTAATTCTTTTTAATTTATTTTTGATTAATAATCAAGCAAACAAACTTCAATAAATTAACCATTTACTAGAAAAGCATCAATAGATTAACGATATAATTTGAATTTGTTTACCCCCTGACTATTTTAGTTTTATAAATTAGAACGAAATGAAACTAAGAATATTTGAATGAGAAAGAAATTTACAGTGTATAGTTTTGCAGAGCTGGTAATTAAACAGAATATGATCATATTGGGGTCCATATTCCATGGAGTGTAATCTCTCTACTCTATGTTTGTCTGAAGGTATCCCTGTGTTTGGACGTTTGGGAGTGAGGAAAATCTTCGAATCCAAACGGCCATGGTACAGCATTCCATTCACCCTCAAACCCAAGTCTTTTTGTTATATAAAACAGCCAAAATTTGTATTGTATCGGTACCAGCCAAAATGATTTGAGAATCCGAGGGATGAATAACACCTTTTCTTTTTCTTTTTCTTTTTTTAGTGTTTTTTTATATTTTTGTGATAAGTGGCATGGATAACACCTTAAAAGCAGAAAAAAATTGAATCCCAAAAATGCTGAGATATGATTAACTTTTTCCAAACAATGGGAAAATTAAATAAATAAATAAAATAAAAGAAGTATTTTTTTAAATGGTAAAATGAGAATGACAATGGTTGTTTACAGCTTGAAGAAAGAGGTTATATTAATAATTTAGTGAGATTTATCTAGTTTGCATGCCTTTTTTTTGTTAAGTTCTTTTCTGTTTTTTTAATTTAATTTCTCACTTTGTTTACTTTTTAACAATCAATTGACGATCATGACATGAAAACTTTGTTTTCTATCCAAATCCTTTCTTCTCATAAGTTGAATTTATGAGCCATTTCTTTTTCCTGCTTTTAAGGCCAATATTACGATTATATTATTATTTATTACCATTTGCAATTTTATATTAGATCTCGTTTACCGGACTAGTATGCAATTTAATAATCTTGAACTAGTACTTGAACGTTGAACAAGAAGGGGAAAAAAAAAGGAAAAAAATAATTTCTAGTAGTTCAAATAATGCATGCCTGGGCTTTTTAGTTCCAGTTCCAAATCATGAAACAGTTAACGGTCATAAACCGCCACATATTCTCGGTCTAAGTATTAAATTTAAATATAATCTTAACAACTCGATTTGCTTTCATATTTTCCCTAAATCCTTGTTTTTATATATTTGCGTTAGAACTAGTTCCAGATTCGCAATGGACTAATTCTGATATTCAACCTATAAATGTCACACCATTTAAACTGCCCCATCTTCCAAAAGATCAGAATAGAGGTAGATAAATAAATAAAATTGAAGAGTTTTGAATATGTCATATTCTCATCAAAATTGATGACGCCCACCAATAATGTTAAATGTTTATGCTCCTCCATTGATATTGAGTGGTTCAAAGGCGGCAATTCTTTTTAGCGTTAAATTATATAAATTCTAGCTAGCTTTATTATTTGATATACACTAATTCAAAGAGGAAATTATGTAGCGTGTTAATATTTTACTTATTGGACTTGTATTGTTCAACGTTCATGTACTAGTCCAAGATTTTACCGGCACAAGTCGGAGATTTGAAGTTGAAAAAAAATGAATAAGACATATATGCCTTAAAGTTTCTTTTTGTAGATAAAGCTTATGCGCACTATAACTTAGCTAAGTAGAAAGATTAAAAGAATGGTAATATCCAAGATACTGAACGTGGAAAATTCTTTTAACTTGGTGGAGCTTCATTGAATTTGAGATAAAAACAACAGGTTCAAGAAATTCGAGGATGTATTAAACAAGAACATGATACTTAAAAATATTCATCAATTCAACACCTAAATAGATGTTATAAATATATGAAAATCCGATTCTCTGACGTAAAGATTAGGCTTAATAGTGTTATGGATAATATCTTTTATCGCATATCTGATTTTTCTAATTCAAATTTTCTTTGAGATGTGCCATATGGATAGCTCTAGGCAGAAGGTGATCCCGTGAAAATCTTAAACAAGAATTAAATTTTAAAGTATTTATTAATTAATTAATTTATTTTTACATATTTTGTTATTCTCTCATTTAGAAATCATAGCCAGACAATTAACTTTAAAGCATTTGAATTGACCATTAATAAAACTCATGAAAATGATATAGTATTCCGTAGGTTTTCATTAAGATACGCATGCATATATCATATCCCTTGTGATATTACTCAAACTTAATTAGATGACAGGTATAGCAAAATCTTCCAGTTGAATAATATGGCAGCTGAGAATCTTCATACTGTGTCAAAATCTTTCCTTTTTCTTGGAGGAAACAGTTACCTAATCCTGAAAGCAAAACAAGATTTTGCTTCCATGAATAATTAAGATTTTCTCGTGCAATTTGATGATGTAATTTGCCGCAGGCTTAGAGCTTTTCATTTATTTTTAGAGTTCAAGATTCCAAACTGGCCACAACAAGTAGATTAGATAAGCAGGACTTTTCATGATCAAAATCACAATTAATAATAATATTGTCTGTGAAAGCACTTTTTTTTATTTTACAGAGCACTTTCAAAAAAATAACATAAAAACCCACAATGAGTCATTGTCTTCTCTTTGAAAGAATAGAAAAAGACACAAACTGGATTGAGAATAAAAGAAAAATATTAAAGATGGTGGAAATTAGAAATAAATTTGGATAAGTTGGACATTTTGTGATTTTGTAATTGTTGATCTACAAAATCTGAAATGAAAAAAATATGAAAAGCTATAGCTAGTTGACCAGATATGTTTGAATAATTTGGGGCTAAAGTAAGGAAAGTGATATGATATTGATCATGTGTATATATATTTTCTTGTTAATTCGGTAAAACATCGTCGTCTCATTTTGGAGCATGATATTTTTGATTAGATGTGAAGAAAATTGTCGATCACGTTGATATTTCCTCTAATATATTAAATAATATTTTTACTCTGTTTTCCGTTGGGGTTGTGGGGGTGGAATTCTGTTTCCACCGAGTAGACTCCACTTAGGAATTCTACTTTTATGCAGGCAAAAGAGAAAAATAAGTTATTAATCTCGTGCAATATTTCAACCTTCGGAATCATCTATGATTTATAAAATGCAGCTAAGGCTAGAAAGGTGAAAGTTTAAACAAAAATATTACATAAAAAAAGGGGGGGGAAAAAAAAAAAAAAGAAGAAGAAGATGAAATTGGACAATGATTAAAAATAAAAAATAAAAAAAATGGACTTGGGCTAAGTTAATGAGTTGGGTGGGACTTGAAAAGATTGATCAAAAATTGAAAGGAACAATTTTGGATTTTTATGTGGGTTTGTGGGCATGATGATTGATGGTTTTGATTAAACGTCATGTTATAGAAATTCTTTGAAAAAATATTAAGCATTTGATTTATGAACAACTGGAGTCTTGGAGGCTGGAAACCAATGCCATCTAATCAAATGTGAGATATGGTGGGTCGGCCGCTTCACTTCAAAATTTCCAGATCATCCACCGCCACTCTTCCAATTTTTTTTTTTTTTTTTTTTTTTTTTTGGTGATAAAACCACTCTTCCAAATCCAAATTAAACATGAAATAAAGATTATTATAAATTTGTGATCATCGTTTTAAATGTCTTATCTCACTGATGATAGATCTGTAGAAATCCTTTTTGATGACTTATTGGTTGAGAGACGCACCGTCGTTTTCCCTCTAAAAGACAATTCATGATTTGACTCCTTCACATGTTACCCGGCCCACTCAGCCCAGGCCCATTTAAGTCGACCTTTAAAATAATTGGAAAAATAGAAGTTGCTAAAAATGCTGTGAATGAATTTGCCGAAAGGATACTCGGTTAATTTACTAGCAATGTTCAATGGGTCTTATAAAATCTGGCAAATCAATTAAATTCATTATTAAATATCCGTTTGGAATGGAGGTTTAGATTAATGTACTTGACTATTTAAAATTTACAAACAACTTAGGCAGAATTGAGAATTGTACAGTTCAATTTATTCCAACTTGAATTTCAAACCGGCCCCAAAAATCATTATGTGTGCTGGGAGATATTGATGGAAGATTGAAATATTGCTGAACCATCAGAAATGAATCCCAAAAAAAAAAAAGAAGAAAGAAGTGTGAGTACAGTGAAAAGTCTATGAAAATTTTGCATAATACATGTTCATTCAGACATGGTGGTCAGAGAGACTCAGAAGCAGAGGCAGAGGGTGAGGATGAGGATGAGTAGGAGCCTACCTTATTCTTTCATGTTGGACTCACGTGATGAGGAAGCTAATACACCGATTCTCTGTATCACTAGTTGGTCGGTTTTAAATTCAACTGCCAATCATTAAATTCTCTTTGTGAAAACGAACACTTCCTCAACGATAAATACAAAACAACAAAAAAATTTCGTGGTTATTTTATCTTCTTCTGCTTTTTCTTTTTTTTTTTTTTTAACTGCCAATCATTAAGTTTTCTTTTCTACTATGATTAAATTTATTAAACCCACAAATTTTTTTTTTCAGCTAATGCTGATATAAATTTGAATGTATTGAAATTTGTAGCAGGCAAAAGCGTGCCCTTATGATTGATCAAATTTTGCTTTTACACATGACCTGACTGAAACCTACCCAAGCAATTATGTTGTAATATGGGATTTGTGATATTTATACTAATAATCATTACAGTTGGGTTTTGATAATGTTTATAAATCACAGACTTTCTCTTTTTTTATTAAAAAGGGGTAATTTCTCTGCTTTTTTTTACATGCATAGGGATAAACCGGCTCAATGATGGTGACTGATCGATCTTTCAACTATAAGGCTATTATTGTAATTTTAATATTTCCTTGTACTTATTACATGCGATTCTCAGAAATGTGTATGCTTCAAACTTGGAAGTGCCTTATTTACTCCCAAACAAAAAATAAATAAATAAATAAATAAATAAATAAATAATACCACCCCTTGGAAGTGCCTGCAATAAATGAATATTTGTTTGTTTCCTTCGCTGAGTTAAAACAAGGAACGATTTATAAGACATTAGATATGTATACTTACCAAACTTGGAAAAGACGAGGGCATCTTTATCTTCTTATTGAAGCATAACTTTTCCAAGCCCAAAAATAGAATTTAATGATAAAACTATGATGCATTTTGAACCTCTAATTTCCTTGAAGATTGACTAATTATGTCACACACGCGTATCTGTATATATATGTAGATACTTAATAAATGAGATTATTTCAATAGATCCCGATCATATCTAAATAAAGAGGATGAAAGTAATAATACTATGAAATTGTGTATAGATTCTGTAAAAAAGATATCATGCCATGATTAGAAGGTTGAATTCTTGAAATGATTTGAAATGTAGAGAAACCCAAACAATTCCTTAGATATTTTGCATATGGACAACATGATCATGATGATCCTGGATCATATGCTCTGAGATGGAGGGAGTAGTTCACAGGGATAGCTTTGTACACATTCATTCAGAAAAACAAAAATATAATCTATGCGTTTTACTTCGTTCAGTATGGATTCTATCGTTTATTATCAATATGGATATATATACATATATATATATATATATATATATATAATTTTTTGAAAATAAAAATCTCTTTAAGTTTTAATTTGCAAATATCTACATAAATGAGTAATATATTAACCATAATTTCTAAAAAAATGCATTCCACACATAAAAAAAATCTATATATATATATATGAATAGTATATTAACAATTGGCAGCAATCCCAACTCTTTTCCAAATACTTTACTTTTATGGGGTATTTGGTAAAATAAAAAGTATTGAAGGAAATTGATACTTAGGAATCGGTTTATTGAGATTCAATTTTTTTAGAATGAGTTTTTTTAAGATTCTTTTTATAATATTTGGTTAATTATAGAGAAAAATAGAACTTATCAGTAATTAAATAATTTATACGTTAAAATTAAAAAAAAATACGTAATATCAGTTTCTCATGAAATTTTAAAATAACAACTCTTTACAAATCCATTTTTCATGTTAGTTTCCCACATTACGAGATTTATTTTCCATTGTAGCGTATAAATTCTTTCTTTTAAAAATTATTTAAATATGAAAAAATTTCACTTGGATAGAAAATTTTAGATTTCTACTAACTTTATTACTACCCAAACATCCCATTAGGAATAACTCTGGTTGGGAGATTGAACAGGCATTAAGGCCATTACTGATAAAGATTCATTAGGGCCAAAAGTATAAGATTCTTTTGCACTTGAATTTCCTAAATTAGAAATCAATATATAAATTATATCCTACAACCCATTTTAATTATTCTATCAAAATTATATATATGTATATATATATATATATATGGAAATTCTATAGTGAGGACGGTCCGCATGAGTACCGCAATATTAATGACGGTTTTTTATAGTATTAACGATGGTTTTTTAGAAAATCGTCATCAATATTATGAAAAACCGTCATCAATACTATGGTCCGCATGAAGACCGTCCGCACTATAGACGGACTGTATATATATATATATATATCTAAATCCGAATTATTTAACTTATCTATTCAATTCATATAAAAAAAAAAAAAAGGCATGGACAAAGCCTTCAAAATTATATATATCCCTAATGATTAATGGCTAAATAAACCATAATTTTACAGCAGTACATTAATGGTAAAGTTCGTTAGGCCCAAAAGCATAAGATTCTTTCGACTTGCATTTCCTAAACTAGAATTTATATATAAATAATATAATCCCTAGCTACTTTTAAAGGATTTGGAGATGCTCTCTTCTTTGCTAAACTCAACACGAGCCATATAATTTGCTAATTTCAAACTATTTTAAAGTGCAGCAGAATTAGAATATCATTATAAGAAACTAAACAAAAATCATTTAAAGTAAGGTTGACTCAATTTATTTGCCATTCATATCTATACTTTTAAGATTGTGTGTTTAAAATACAAGGGAAGATTGAGGAATTGTTATAAACCATAAAAAGAAAAAAAGAAACCATTTTGTACTTTTATTGTTTTCTTTAATATATAGTGCTTTTTGAAGCAATGATCTAGATTCAAACTTTTATATTCACTAAATGATATAGTGGGTGATATAATAATATTTAATTAATTTTATATTTTTAATTTTTTTATTCATTTAAAAATTTAATTATTCATATTTAGGCTCTATTCGTTTTTTCCATTTACCACTGATTTTTGACTTATTTAAAGTTATAATACATTTTAGTTTTGTTCATTTTTTCTACTTAAAACGTAATATAAGACATTTTTGTCTTATTAACACTTAAAAAACTCACTCTTATTAGATTATATAATTAAGCAAGTATTTTGGTCCTGTAGCTTTACTTTTATATTAATTCTGAGTTCGTAAATGACCAATCCCGTTTGGAGTTTTGATTTGATCTTAATTGGGTAGACAAGGAAGTGGAGTCCCCGAAACTATAAAGCCATATTTTGAATAATGTGGGTTTTCTGATCAAATGATCCGGAGATTCCGGATCTGCCTTAGTTACTCTGTCAAGAAAATTAGGAAGAGTAAATATTTAGAGACATTGCCTGGCCCGTACTAAAAGAAAGTTATATGCTCTTAGACAAACGGGTATAGAATGAAAGATCATGATAAAGCAAAGAATTCTGTGGCGAGAAGCAGACATCGGTCATGTGGTTACTAGGAGGAATAGGAATTGGTCCTTATTTTTCCTCTGAAGAGGAAAGAAGGAATCTAAACCAATCACTGCAATTATTGTGTTTCTCACTTTTGGCTTGTACTTTTTGTCATTCCGTGTATCATAATTTCATGGATCTATTTTAGACCTGTGTGTTTTGATCTGTGATTTTGCTCTCTCATTGTCCTCAAGAGACTCTCGATGTTTTAACTTTTTTTTCTCTCTGTCATCATTCCATCCACTGGGCCCACTTGGGGGTCACAGAACATATCACATGCAAATTCCTACCCTATATACATCCACTTGTTTGCATCATTTGTTGATCGGATAACTCTGATCATCTGATCTCAAGACTTCTTATATTAACGTCCAAATTGCATTTTTTTTCTTTTTAAAAGTGCTAGGCATATTTTGGGACAAAGATCTCTCGCATGTATATATGTATATATACATGGTTAGTTTGGGTCAAAAGGTTTCTAACCTTTATCTGATTCTCACCAACCTCTAAATTAACCATATGAACAAATCATTCAAGCTTAGTAGTAGTTGAAGTTGATCAAGCAAGCACATAGTAAAAGGAGGTAGACGAAGAAGAATGCAAATGGCGCCGGTGGTTGATCAACGCAGAAAGAAAGAGACTAATAGAGGAGCTTGGACAGCTGAAGAAGACGAAAAGCTAGCTCAAGTTATTTCAATCCATGGTCCAAGGAGGTGGAGGTCTATTGCAGCCAAAACAGGTATTCAAAGAGTCCTAACTTCCACTCACAATTGTGGGTTCGAGTCATATGCCCCTCTTCTTTTCAATTTAAAAAATCTTGTAATACAGATTAAAAAAAAAAAAAAAAAAAAAGATAGTCCCAAACTTTACGAAAACATGTACTAATAATTAGGCTTCAATATTTTTATTTACATTAAAGCTTGATGGGTTTCATGGGGATTTCAGGTCTAAACCGATGTGGGAAGAGTTGTAGGTTGAGATGGATGAATTATCTGAGACCTAACATTAAGAGAGGCAATATATCTGACCAAGAAGAGGACTTGATACTTAGGCTTCATAAACTTCTTGGAAACCGGTAAGCTTATTGTCAATGCTCTGGTTTTTATTTACATTTATCAATGAATTATTACTGTTTCCAAAAATTTAAACATGGCGTATATTAAGCTATGTCAATATTATTTTCCTTTAAGTTGTAGGTCACTTTGGTTATTAAATTTTAATCTTTTTAATGGATGATAGTTTGACTTGAATTTTAAGTGTCTAGAGTTTTGAACTCGACACCAAGTTTATTGAATTGCCACAATTACTAAAACCATAAAGTATAAGAAGTTGTTTAATATGTATATCAAAGTAATGTCAACATTTATTTCTTTGATTATACATCAAAAAACTTTGCCTGTCTTTGTTGCCTATTTAGGTGGTCGTTAATTGCCGGAAGACTACCGGGTCGAACTGACAATGAGATAAAGAACTATTGGAATTCTCATTTGAGCAAGAAGCTTAAGCAAATAGAGAGATACAATAGGAGTTTATCAGCAATAGAATCCGAGCCTAAGAATGACAAGGTGATGGAAGTGCAAACTGCAACAAACCAGAGAGGAGAGGGTACCTCCAGAGGTAACGAGGATACCAAATCTAGCCTCATTTGGGAAGAGCTTTTTGATAACTCTTCCGAGGGGCCTTTGAATTTGGAGTGGATGAGTAAATTCCTTGAGATGGATGAGAGTTGGTTTTACTTTGCATGACATATTTGAATTTGGTTTTTCTTTTCTGGGTCATGGTTTGTAGTTTTTGCATTTGTAAGGCTGTGATAAAAACCAAAGAAAAAAATAAAAATAAAAATTCCCCATTGGGTTATTTTTTGTTATTCTGCCAAGTATATTGGGGATTTGCCTTTGAACTAACAAAAAAATGTAGACATTTTGAATTGATATTTTTAACTCTCTTTTGGGCTGTTTCGGATTCTGAAAATGAGTTCTTTAAGATTTTCTAGTACTATATATATATATATATATCATATAATGTTCGTCATTTCCTCATATCTTGATACTGAAATGTGATTCGGTTAGCTTGATTATCTAAAAAAGAAAAAATAAGAAGGGAAAAGATTGGTCCCAACTCATAATCATGTAGATACTGAAGAGGTCACTTTCTCCAGTAAAGTGCATAGACAGGATTCCTCCATGAATGAGATGTATAGATCTGAGATCAGACATTAATCATAAGGGTAGCAAAGTGCCATAACCTTCTCTATTATTTTAGTGAATATAGTGGTAGAATCTTCAATAATTAAATTGGGTCACGGGATAAGAATGCTACTTTTTCCATGTACTTTATATGTATACTTTTAGGACCAACACGTTGAGAGATACCCGCAGCTTTCCCGCCATTAACCCTCTAGCACAAAAGGAAAGAGACACACAGTTAGAATTTAAAGCTCATTGGATACATTAAGATTATCCAAAAGCTGGTGAGTGAGACATCATTACTTATGTAGCACCCTTCATTCTTTGGTAATTTCATATTGTGCTAAAAAAAGAAAACTATCTACTTTTTTATTTAAATAACAAGAATCCAAAAACAATCTGATAAGAAGGAGTACTCTGGCCTACCAAGCGGCTTGCAAACTCCTCTTCTGCTTTTATTATTAATTGGTTATAGCCCTGCGATGTATGACATAATGTATAATCATAATACATTATTTTGATAATAAATTATGAAAAATAGTTATAATTAAACACCTAAAATACCTATAATAAAGGTTAACTATTTGAATGTTTTGTAATGATGATGATGATAATGATAATAATAATTATAAATTCATCAAGTTTAAGAATAAAATTAAAAATAAGAATAAAAATTATTAATAAACCCATTAAATATTGTTCAACAAAAATTATAAAAAAAAAATAAAAAAAAAAGTGATAAAAATTGATAAAGCATGAAAAAAAAAAACCTTCTAAAATTGTTCAATAAAAATTAAATTTTTTCTTACTTAATTAATTTTCTTAGTTTGTTGCTCGACGTTTGTGAATTTGGTTCACCATCAATAATTTCTTTATAAGAATCATCATCTTCAATAAGCACTAGATTAAATTGTTTTTCAAGAATTTTATTTGGAGAATTAAAGTCATTTTCAGACATAGAATTTTACATAGAAATCAAAATATATTGACTTATAAATTCAATAAAATTATTTATAAATAAATGTAGGTGGTAATACTGAAAACTACCTTCAGCTCAACATTATTAGTGTTCTCAAGTTGAGAAATCTCATCATGGTCCTAACAATACTATTCTTTGTGATACAAAAGACAAAAAATATAATAAATATTGAAGTTAATATTATAAAGAATATATAAATAAATATATATATATATATATAAGAAGAGGCTACAGTGTGATCCGTTCGCATGCGGACCGCACCGTAGCCTTTCTCTATATATATATATATATATACATATTATATTAACTTCATACTAATCCGATTTATTTCATAAGAACTTAAAACATATTTTGTTATAAGTTCATTGTTGTCAGTTAACCTCATGACCATATAAACTTCATTATGCTCACTAATATTCTGGGTTTTGATTTAAATTTTGAAAAATATTTTCCTTTCCATCAAAATCACCCCACAAAGTACACAAAAGCTTAGCTTGGTATTTCTGTAAAATAAATACAATAACTCATATAATAATATATGTAAACAAGATTATTATTTAACATCTAGTCAAATTCTGGATGAACATACTCTAGAACTGGAAGTACAGTATCAATAAACTTGTTATTTTTTGATACGAACCTAGGACGATTTGCACTTAAACTCGTATTATATTAGTCCGAGTCTATTATGCTCAAGTTCTAATGGTCACCCCTAACCAACCTGTGATTAGAAACCTTGGTATAATGAAGATGCTACAATAGGTGATGGATATCCTATTGATAAGTTAAAACTAAAACACTCACTCTCTAATGATGTTTTAGGTATTCAAAGAGAACAAAAAAAAATTTAATCTCACAAAATAAATTCTGAATATTATTAAAGGTGTGTTCTTCCTAAAAAATAAGCCTTTATATAGGCTAAGAGAAAACAAAATAAACCCTAAAAACTAAAACAAAAACCGGCCATGCCTTGTTGTTCCCTAATGTGGCCAAATTTTCTCTCCATTTCCTAGTCTAATTTTGATTAATTAATTAATTTATTCTAAATTAGAAATTAATTAATTTATAATAAAAATAATAAAATAATAAATTTTTAAAACTTATTTGTCCAGCAAATAAATTAACAAAAACCAAAAGTAAATGTAATTTCCTAAGATAAAAAGTAGAAATCAAATTAGGAAACTAAAATACTATCATTTTGACTAAGTTGATTTTGACCAATTTAAGCTTCAAATCAGCTTTTATATGCCTTGTAGGATGCCAAATAGGATGATCATGAAGTCCCATATGTTGCCCTTGCTTTGAGCAAAGAGATAAAGCCAGCTCAGCAAAATACAGTAAAGCTAGCAAGAAAAACAATAGAACTGGCCAAGTTTCCATTCCACGCGCACAACCCCTTTTTGGTTGCATTTGAAGCTGCTTTGACTTGGTTCAATAACCTCTTAGACATATGTATTGAATCCATGAAGTATTGGAAGCATTTCATGCTACTTGGACTCCATAAATGCACAAAAACCGGGATCCATATCGGCTTCCACCACTTGGATGCTCAAAATAGATCTTGAATCTTTTTGTATGGACAAGTCCTCTTGAGAATGAATTACTCCCTGGATAAAGGCAGCAAGGTTATCCTTAATTTTCTTAGCTTGAGCCCTCGTGATCATCCCCATCTTCTTCCGTATTGGATTAGCACCCCAGCGGATTGTCGATTGTGCTGGCACGGGCGGATTTATATCATCTTTCCTCCGAATACTAGACTTTTAACATTGTCTTTGCCAACAACTTTTTCAATAATATCTTCAAAAAAATTTAAAAAATACATGTATAAAATTCCAAAGCATAAATCATTGCATAATAAACTTCATACATAACAAATAATTTTTGTTCATCGAGTTGAGTTGCATTCAAAATTTAAGCAAACAATTTGAATATAAAATTTTGTGTTAGAAAAATTTCATCCAAAGCATCTCAAGTATTAGTCTTCATCATAAAGTTCAATTTGTATTTGTATATTATAGTTTTAAATTTGACATTGTTGAATCAAACTATAAAATTTCACATGAAATAGAGTTGATTTTCATGAATCAATAATTTGAAGTGACGAACCAATAAATGTTTTATTTTAATAAGAATCCTTCCACCATATAAATATTCGGAAATTTTTTTTGAACTTCATAAGAAAACAACTTGTTTGTTGAAGAATAACAGTTTGAAAAGAATTTTTAATTATGAACAAATATTGAGTTTTTATTAAAAGGCTTGCTTTTTACTCACATGCATTCATACACCATCTTTGCTATTTATACAAACTTATGTACACTAGTAGATAACCAAGGATGATAGACTCCTTATCTGACGAGAATTCTATCTTTACACATTCCTTTAAGATATCCTTACAGATAACTAATGTCTTTCATGTGATGATCAGCTACCAATATATGACTAGTTACCAACATCTTCATTCTCTTGTGATGAGCTCTAATAAGTTACCAATAGTTGCCGTTTCTCATGATGATCTGCAATTAACTATGCCAACATGATTCCACAATTCTCATAATTATCCATATACCCATAACTGGCATAATTTGTAAATGTTCCATCATATATAATATTATAATATTAATAATAATATTATTTTTATATATTATATGCATGTTTACATGTAAAGCTTTAAATTATATTATATGTTTTATTTATTATAAAAAATAATTTTAAATAATCAGAAACAAAAAGTTAGAAATAAATATGAATTTGATATAGTAAAAGTTATAGTAATAATAATAATATAATAATTATAATAATAATAGTAATTTTAAATATATTATTAATATGTAATGAAATTAAATTAAAAAAAAAACTTGTTTATCCATTAAACTATCTCAACGCTATCATTTTTTGATTTATCATTAAAGTTTTGGGACATCTTAAAGTTTCAAGGCTCAAATTTTAAACATATACTGTATCTTGTTAATATTGATTTGGTTGATAAAATCAACCTGTTCAACCATATTTGAAAACTTATTTTAAAAGTTTTATTATTAATAAGTATATTCGAGTTTTATTATTATTTTTTAATCTATATTGTAAAAGTTTGTTAAAAAATAAAATTTTGACCTCCATATCTAATAATATTCAATTATGAAATTAAAATCCAAATGTGTATATTTTTATTATTTTGCACATAAACATGTTTGTTTATGTAGAGATATTTAAGTTTTTCAATAAAGCAAAAGAGCTTAAAACACAAAAAAAAGAATAAACTATATAATACATTTATTATTCTTGTCCTTCATATGTATATATATATATATATATATTATAGACACGAAAATAGTTTTTCAAACTTATTTATATTTTTATTGTTTTTCATATATATAATATATATTTAATAAATATGTGGATATAAAAATTTGTACAATTTTTAATAAAAAAAAAGGGGGAAAAAAAAACAATAATTACGACAATCCTCAGGGGCTGCAATTTTAAATAATAAGGAAAAGAAGGGAAAGTACAAAATAAGAAGGGAAAATATATAGTTAATTTTTTGTTAAAAAATAAAAATAGTTCATTTCTGTGGAATTTTATATCTATATTATACATAAAAGAATTCAAATTCAACTAATATATCTCCAATATATTTAACTAATATGTACAATTTTTTAATTTTCAGTAATATATCTTTATCCATATATTACATCATATTTAATACTTATCAAACACAATTTATCATTTTTTTAGGACTATTTTCAAACATTTTGCCAAACATGTTTTTAAATTGTAAAATATAAAATTCATTTTACCATTTTTTAATTGACATAAATATAGTAACAAAAATTAAAATCAAATAATAGATATTATTAGAAGATATTATTAGACAACATTTGTAGTAGAACAAATAGGAAAAAATTAGACATACTTAGAACTCAAGAGAGTTAATGGAGCATTAAAGGATTCAAAATAACAGCATATAAATCATTGATTTGTTAATGAAAAATAATTAATTTTTTGGTAAAAAATAAAGATAGTTAATTTTTTTGAAATTTTCATGTCTATATTATAGATGAAAGAATTCATATTAAGGCTAAGTTTGATATACAGAATAATTATTCAGTTAAAAAAAGGAATAACTATTAATAGGAAAAGAAAATTGAAAAAGAAACGATAACCTCTATTTATATATTTGGTAAAAATATTAATTTAAAATCAAACTTTAACCTTTATAAATATATTTTTCAAAAATGTTCACGGTTGGTAAAAATTAATTAAAAGTTAAATTTTATATTTATTTATATGTTTTTAGTATGTAATAATAAATATAAATCTACACATAGTAAAATTATATCAAAAGGATATTTCAAAGTTTATTCATATTAAAATATACAAATAAGAATTCTCAAGTTTTACAAAAGAATTGCTATTCTTTTAAATAAAAACATATATATTTTTACGGAATAACTACTGTCAAATTTAAAAACTTACCAGACATATAAAAAATCTAATCTATAGAATAGTATTCTATTCCTATATATTTTATAAATCAAATATGTTCTAAGCATTATTTATGAAATTCAAATTTAAACGTATTTATCTATCAAGATATATTTAATTCTATATAAACACGTTTGAATATGTAGAGATATACAAAATTTTCAAAAAAAATAAGAAGAAAAACTTATTTAAAGTTTAAAGAAGGAAAAAAATAATAATTATAAAAATAAATAAAGATATACATAAGGAAAAAAAGGAAAAACCAAAATAAGAAGGAAAATTATATATTTAATTTTTTGGTCAAAAATAAAAATAATTACTTTTTTCTGAATTTCATATCCATATCATACATAAAAGAGTTCAAATTTATTAATATATCTTTTATTTAACTAATATTATAATTTTTTAACTTTTAGTAATATTTTTTTTTCCATATATGACATCACATTTAATACTTATCAAATACAATTTACCTTTTTTTTGGAGTATTTTTAATATTTTGCTGAATATGTTTTTAAATTCTAAAATATAAAATTGATTAATTACTTTTTTTATTTTAAATAAACATAGTAACAAAAATTTAAAAAAAGACAACAAATATGGAGAAAGGGATTAATAATTGTTTCGTGGATATATATATATATATATATATAATGATTTTAAAGGAAATCCTAAAGAACCTCGTTATGACACAAAAGTTTTTGTTTACTATTATTCAACTTTTATATATTGTATATATTAAAACATTGCTAAGTAGCAAGCCAGGAAACTATAACATACACAACTACATAATATAATGACGTGCAAATATTATTAGTAGTCCATACTAGTCAGCTAGTATAGTACTCCATTATATACATATCTCTTAGATTTGATGTAGTATAATTGGAGCTCCATGTTGTGGCTGAAGAGTTATGACAGTGTATGGAGCATGAGTATATGAAGGCGAGAGCTGAAAAGAAAATTGTTTCAGAATCATAGTCAGAGCCATCTTAGCTTCTATCATTGCAAAGTTTTGGCCTAAACATATCCTCGGACCCCAGCCAAATGGATAGAATGCAATTTGATCCTTTGTTGCTTTCGATACTCCTTCGTAAAATCTCTGCGGATTGAATTCTTCCACATCTTCACCCCAATATTTTGGATCATAATGAAGAAACAGAGTCGGTAACAGAGTCTCAACCCCGGCCGGAACAGAGAATTCTCCGATTTGGGTTTTTCGTCGAGTGTGTCGGTATAGAAGAGTCACAGGTGGGTATAACCTTAGCACTTCATGCAGTATCATCGATACCTGCAATATAAAAAACTTTATAATCAGCTCAAATTAAATTTAAAATCTTGATTATTCTCAGCTTAATTAATTCGAATAATCATAATATAAGACTTACAATCTTAAGATGATTAATGGCTTCAAGATCAATGCTACTTTTATTTCCACAAACGCGTAGAACCTCTTCCCTTGCCTTTTCTTGCCAATTGGTATGCATAGATAAGAGAATTATCGTCCATGTTAGCAAGTTGGCGGTTGTCTCTTGGCCAGCAAAGTAGAACAGCTTGCACTCTTCTATAACGTCTTCAATACTCAGACAGTTATTAGCTTCGTCTTTACATTGTAATAGTAAACCCATTAAGTCTTCGGAACCTGCTTCTCCTCTTTGTATAGCTTGTTGTTTCTTGTCGATCATATCCCTTAATATTTTTTTGATCTCCTTGTCCAATTTATATCTTATATTATTCTTTCTCGTCGGTATGAACCTGTAGAGATTAACAAAAATATTTTGAAAAGTATATATGAGTTTGAGTTTGACTCTGTGCCTTTAATTGCTTAGAGGGGAAAAAATAATAATAATAATAATAAGAAAGGGGTAAGAAAATAATTATGTGTCATATATATGCACCTGAGACCTGGAAAGTAAAAGCTATTGTAGGCTTGGAGAACCAAAACAGCTTCTCTTTTTGAAGCTGGAATATTTTCTTTCCCTCTTCATAGCTGCTTCGGAAAGCTGTTCGAGCAATAACATCGCCGGCGAGATTTTGAAATTCCGGTGCAACATCCACTTCACATGATCCTTCAGAACTAGTTAAGTTTTTCCACCGTTGGATCAGGATGGAACAGCTGGTTGAAAATGCTGGCACCATTCCCTGTTTATTAATTATATTGAAATCCTCAAAAGATTAATTACGACATTTTTATATATTAGATTGTGGTTAATTTTTTGCTCAGTGTTGAATCAACTGGGTCTTTTTCACATACTAATGGTTTTTAGCTAACGAATTGGGTGATAATTAAATCCACTGATGATTATTGGGATTTGGTATTTAATTGGTACATGTTGTGTTTTCGTTGGAAATTTGTTGAAGCGGAGATTGAAAGCAAGAGGTACCTTTAACTTCTCCAAGTGGAAAGAAGGTGCAATAAGCTTTCTACGTTTGAACCATTGCTCTCCTTCTAAGGTTGAGACCCCCAGTTGTAGAATATTTACCAGAGGGTTTAGTGGCGGCTTTACAAAATCACCATTCTTGTCTGCCAGTATCAACCTTATCTGCTCAGGATCTCCTATTATCAGCCTTGGTCTACGTCCATACCAACAGAGACACACTTTTCCTATGCATATAATATATATATATATATATGTATATATATAAGCAATCCATGAGTACATCAATATATAAATTAATCACAATCACTAAACATTTTTAATCGATGAGAGATGAATCTAAACTCTATATATTATTAACTTGAAGTAAAACATTATTTACAATATAACATCATAAATATACGACTGTAACAA
This sequence comes from Ziziphus jujuba, assembly GCF_031755915.1. Classification (NCBI taxonomy): domain Eukaryota; kingdom Viridiplantae; phylum Streptophyta; class Magnoliopsida; order Rosales; family Rhamnaceae; genus Ziziphus; species Ziziphus jujuba. The sequence continues at coordinate 6,476,906 of NC_083383.1, read as the reverse complement.
GGATGATATATTAGTGTATACCATATAAGTTTAGTACTTTAACCAAAAAAAAAAAAAAAAAAAAAAAAGGATACCATAAGCTTGGACCATGTGATAAAAGAAAGGGAGGACACGTGGCGCAATATGGTGGTTGAGGCTGATGGGTTTAGTCAGAGCTTCCATGCCGGACCTTTTGATATCTTCCCTGTCACCATGTAAAAGCTTGTATGAAGTGCCACCGATCCCTTGCTGCTTTAAATACTTGTCGAGGGAGATGGGTCTCCACCAAATAATGTAGACAAGTCTCAGCGCAGAGTAAGTAAGCAGCAATACCGACGAGAATATCAGGGTTTTAAGAAGGTAATCTTCCGTCTTTTGTTCTGGTGTTATGAAACTAATAATAATACTCATAATACTGGATTTGGTTGTTTAATGGAGAAACTTGAGCCTGAATATATATATATATATATATATATACTGATCAATTTCAGTATGAAAACTCTTCAAAAAGGAGAAAAAAAAAAAAAAAAAGAGTTTGAAATATCTTGGAAGGTACTCTACAACCTTTAAACATCGAGTTGAGCCGGCACAACTCATCGTCTTCCACGTGGTGCTGTGGCCCCCTATTATTAAATCCATATTTTTTTGAAGTGGGTTTTGATACGGTGCAATGCCATGCAACAGTCTACCACTCATTCTGATTCTGTTGAATGGCTCAAAATTGAGGAGTTTCTTTTGAGCGATTTTTTAAAAGCGAACCGCAAGATGCGAATAAGGCAACAAAATAAAGATGCCAAGTAACATGTTCATCATCGGTGGGCCTAAAGTAGGCCGAGTGTCACTCTCATTTTCCTTGAGCAACAAGTATGACCAAAAGATAGCTTTCATCATCACTGCTTGTTTGGTTGACTCGTTTGAAAAATGCTTAGATGAAAAGGAGATGGCCTGTCCACTTGCATGCCGTCCCTCCCAAGGAGATGGTCTGTTCACTTGCATGCCTTGCTCCCCAAGGGGTAGAGTAGCTGATGATGATGATGATGATGATGATGATGATGATGATGATAATGATAATAATAATAATAGCACAGCTGCACAGTGTCATTACTTGGGTTTTTAAAGCCCATAAATTTTTTTATTGGATTTCAGGCCCAATAAAGCTTTCATGTTAAATTTTTTTTTTTTTTTAAACCAGATGATAAATTATTGTAATTTATTTTCCCGTAGAATAATCAATAATGAGTTCTTTAAGATTAGACCAAAATATTAAATTGGAAAACGAAGTGGGAGGGAATACTGTAAACTCTTTGTAAAGTGGTGCTTGTGCCAAATATTTAAAGCCAGAACTAAAAATGAAAATGCAGCTTATACAGCTTACTCTGAAAACGACAGACTTACATGGTCACTGATACGACATCGGATCCATTATTCGGTAACTGCAAAGATATTTAACATTAAAGCGCAGCCGTTAGATGCAGCTCGAGATGCGCACCGGACATGAAGAGTTAATGGGGGCGGGGACATTAGGACAACGTACTGTGTGCTCTTCACGTGCACATCAATTGTATACTTCCAAACAAACACGTCTCTCATGTCGTCAGACACGAAAAATTCGCGACACGTGTCATGAGTTTTGTTTGTCCCTATAACTGACTACTTTCTGGGGCCCGCACCAGCTTAGCCTTCCCTCTCTCGGCTTCCCGCTACGGCTTCTATCATATGGTCCATCATCGCATTTATCATAAATAGGACTGTTTTGGTTCTGGTCGGTCCACACTATTTGGACCTTTTCTTGGGTCGACTACTCCGACTTTCTAAATTGAAACCCATCTGCTCTAATTTAAACAAAAACTTAAAAAATAATAATAATAAATAAAAAATAAAAAAAAACTTGAATTATAAATTTGTGATGATAATTTAGCCATTTGGTATTGAAGAAATAATGTATCACATCGTTTAACAATTTCATGGTTCTATCATGGAATCTTAAATACTTTTTTCTTTTTCTTTTTTATTTCCTTTCGCAGTTATTTCTCTAAAAAAAAAAATATTGAAAAAAATAGTTTTTTTTTTCCTGCAATTCTAAATTTTCTTTATACAGTTTCATAATTTTTTTAATCTCCTAAAAATACCTTTGTTTATTTATTTATTTATTTATTTATTTTTGTATTTTGGGATAGATCTGTCAACAGTCACAATCGCTTAAAAGATTATCAGTAAGCTTCAATGAGGGCTCGATATCTCCTCTTTGCATTAGCATTCCTTCGCCAAACTATGACTGTTGCACTTTCTGTTTTCTATTAAGTTTTCTTTAATCATTTTTTCTTATTCATTCATTTTCTACCACTTCTACCACATGCCACGGCAAAAGGATTCTCGCACTTCGCCTAATCTTTGCATGGAGTCTCACAACGAGCCATTGATGATTCTTTCATCATTAGTGTTTGTTAGTAGATATGTTTTGGATAAAATTTACAAAATATTGACAACGCAAAAATTAAAAAAAAAAAAAATATATATATATATATATATATGTATATATATCAGCTACTGTTGATGATTCATGGGAGAGCTTCGGCGGCTTGCCTTTATTATAGTGCAACTGTGCAAGTAACAAGCCGATGGGTTTTTGGCTGGCATATGGCCGCAGTTGGTAAGTGGAGAAAGGAAATCCTAGAAAGTAGGGAGGAAAAAAAAAAAGTTTAAATAAAGAGTTAGATTGTTAGTGAAATTAAAAATTCATTTAATAATATTTTTAAAGAAGTTGTAGTTGTACAGTCCCATACCATTAAATTTGTTAAAATACCCTTCTATTCTTTTAAAACCCTAATCATTAAGTTTCTTTTTTCATTTTTATATTTATTTCTTATCGGGAGCAACCACCGTTTGTGATTGACCCAAGGGAGTCACCTATTACCCTTTTTCTTTTTCTTTTTCTATTATTATTATTTTCTCAAAAACGAAATTCTGTCTCTTCAAAGTCCATTCACCACGAGAGTTAGTGACAACACCAGAATGCTGGATGCTGGCTGAAAAACCTCTGTTGATGACATTTTTTTTTTTTTAATAAAAGAAAACTAAAGAACGTTTTTAGATTTTTTTTTTAAATAAAAACCAGCAAAAGAAATAAAAAAATTATTTACAATTGGAAGATGATGATGGGGTTTGTTTTATTAGATTCGCATTTCTTGGAGGAAGATTTTTTGGATTCGAAAATTCCTCTGCTAATATTTTTGAACGAAATGAGTGTAGTACCTGAAACGATGATTTGGAAGCAAGAGGCGGATATCGGATTGTATAAATGGGATTTCGATAACTATTACTTCCAAGAAGATCATTTGGTTATGCAAACAATGAATATGAGATGAGCAAATTAATTAAAGAAAAAAAAATTGTTTAGTTTGAAAAATATAAGAGAGAGAGAGAGAGAGAGAGAGAGAGAGAGAGAGAGAGAGAGAGAGAGAAGAAAAAAAGAAAAAAAGAAAAAAAAAGAGAAGGTATTTTGGGTGACAAAATAATACATGAGATCGTATAGAGTTTTTATTATTATTATTTTTTCGAATAAGAGATCTTGTGGAGTTAAATTGGAATTGAGAAAAGAAGCTCTTTATTTTTAATTATAGTTTATTAAATAGTTTCACTGTTTAAAAAATGTTTTTACACTTAAAAACCATCCAATTGTCTAAATCACTCGTTGGGCTATGATTGTAAATAAACAAAATATGTTACGTATATTGCCAAAGAAAAAAAAAAAAGAAAAAGAAAAAAGGAGGTCATGTTCTTAATACCTATCACTGACAGTCACACTGAAGTCCATCCCAATTCTAAAATCTATTGGATCCTCAAGTGTCACATGTTTTTTAAGCGTGGGCCAAACGGTTGCCCAAATTTGTTGGGTTTTGTACATATAGTTGGGCTGCTTGATTTCTTTGTTATTTTATTCTTTAATTTATTTTTTCCATTGATGATATTCATTCTGTGCGTATTTTTTTTCTCCTTCTCTCTTCTAAATCGAATCCATTATTACCATTTATATATTTTATTTTATTTTCTACCTTTCTTTTGCTAAAAATTGAAATAAATAATGTGATTTTCCCTTTGCCCAAGCAATAGCTAAAAAGTACAAGAAATATTTAAGAGAGGGATTTGTCTAAATGTAAAAATAAGGGCCAAAAAAAAAAAGTAAAAAACAAAACAAAAAATTAATCTGATAAGATGCCCTCCAATCTTATCCCTACTCATTCAAACTGCTAAGCTGAAAGATTTGAGTCTGTTGTTAGGGTTTTACTTCCCCATAGAGGAAGAGTTCACTCTTTCTTCTTCACCTCGCAACATTGTTGCTGCATACCATTTTCAAAAAAACCAAAAACCAAAAACCAAAAATATTTTCACAACAAAACAAAAAAATATGCAGTCTGACTATGAAATAGCTGGGATTGTTCCTCATCAACAATTCATGGACACAGATTGTTGTTCATCAGTTTTTCCTCTCTTAACTCCTCCAATACCAAACCACCATGACCCTCTTCATCATCATCAACACCATCCTCAACTTCATCATCACTCACAGCAACAACAAAAGCAACAACAGCATTACCATATGAACCACAACCACCCAGTTCATCCAGTTCCTCCTATTACCCACCAATTTTTCCAACAACAACGCCTTCCCTTTCAGGCATTGCAGCACCAGCAACAACAAGAAGAACAACAACAAGGAGGGAGGTTGCATCATCATCATCAACAGCAGCAGCTCCGGCTGGAACAAGAACCGGGTCAATCCCCAAATAATTTTTTCCCTGTGAATTTCAAGCTGGGTCTGAATGAGAACAGTCGCAGACAAGAGTGTGCTTTGAATGGTGAATTGTTCCATGGAAATGAGCTTCATGCTTCTGAGAGCACCAGACCATATTCTTCAGGATTTTTGCCCAAATGCTGGCAGACCCAAGAATATTCCGCCACCAGAGAGCCATTTTGGTAGTTAATTTAAAAAAGCCTCAACTTCACTTTTTGGTTTTTCCTTTATTTTCCTGTTTCTGTGATTTTTTAATTTTTCATTTACTTGAATTAATTTCTCAGGAATCCGCTGGGAACAGATATTTCAAACACAAACAAAAAGCACAGCCAAGTGGATGTGAGAGAGAGGTGCAAAGAATTAGAGAGCAAATATAGGCTGTATGGTGAACTTGAAGCAATCTATAGCCTTGCTAAGATCGGAGAGACTAATCAGACGGGATCTGGTTCTGCTCTCACCGGTGAAAACTCTCCGGCGACTGTCGATCTTGCGGTGCCACTCGGTGATCCTCACGGCCACAATGATGGTGCAACTGTTGCTGTTGGGGTTGATAATGGTTCAGAAGCCTCCATCGGAGAAGAAACAACTACAGTGAGGAAAGTTCATAAGACGAGGAAGACAAAGAGGAAATTGAAGGAGCAATTGAATTCTATGACCGAGTTCCTTGAGAGCTTGGTGAAGCAGGTAATGAGTCACCAGGAGAGTCTCCATAAGAGATTCTTGGAAGTGCTTGAAAAAATAGATAAAGAGAGGAGGGAAAGAGAAGAAGCATGGAGACGTGAAGAGGCTGAGAAGCACAACAGAGAAGTCATTGCCAGAGTACGTGAACAGGCTCTGGCTTCGAGAAGAGAAGCAGTCATTGTTTCGTACATGGAGAAAATCACAGGCCAAAGAATTAATCTTCCATCTAGGAGGACCACCCCATTGTTGTTTCAACAACCTGAGATTTCAACTGAAGAACCGGCAAGGGAAGTAGCACAACCAAACATTAAAATTGACACAAATAGCAGATGGCCTAAAAGTGAAGTTGAGGCATTGATTCGTGTTCGAAGCGGTGTCGAGGTTAAGTTTCAGGAACCGGGGCCAAAAGGACCTCTTTGGGAAGCGGTTAGTGCTTTAATGGCTTCTATGGGTTATCAGAGGAGTGCAAAAAGGTGCAAAGAAAAATGGGAGAACATCAATAAGTACTTCAGAAAGAGCAAAGACAGTGGGAAAAAGCGTTCGCAGCAGTCTAAAACTTGCTCTTATTTTGATCAGTTGGATCAGTTATACACCAGAACGCCCAATAATGATCCTTCTTCCTCTTCAGTTAGCAGTGGTTTTGAGGTGCAAAGACAAAGTTATACAGAGCTCTTAGAGGCCTTTACAGCTGGGGGAGATGATGGAATTGCGCAAACTTTGTCTGGTGGGAACTTTGATGTCTCTGAGATGGGCTCTAGTAAATTTAGATTTAACGGTATTGTTGATGATAAGTTAGGATTTGAAGGAGAAGAGCATGGAACAACAGAGAATGAAAACCACGATGATGATGATAATGAGGACGTGGAAGGTGTCGAAGAAAAAGAGGATGGTGTTGATGAAGGAGATTGAGAAGTAACGATTGGATAAGGACATGAGGTACTTTCAGTTCATGTCGGAATTCTTTTTGTTCAGTAAGCTATTGATTATCATTATGAGATTTTTTTCCGGGTTTGAAGCCAAATCATTTTGAATTTAATTGATTCTTGCTGCATATTCAATTTTGCTCCAAATGGCTAAGCTTTTGTCAATGTTCAAATCCTTTTGCCCATCCTACCCACACAGAAATAAAACCCCAGAACCAATTCTCGAAAATAGAATGCATATCATTCCCTTTTTTGTTTTCTAATATGGTCAATTTAGCTTTTTTGTCTTCAGAATTTTTCCTTCTTTCGCTGGAATTTAGCCGTTAAAAGAATCCGGTTGGAAGTCTTGAAGAAAGCTGAGAGAGCATAAACGAAATAATCAATTTGTTCTAAAAGGAAATGGAAATAGCTCTTGAAAGTTGAAGGCTATCAGAAAGAGCGGTCCACATGCAGATAATCGTTGAAAGCAAGATCTTGATTTCAATTTCTTTACAAAACTTTCCACCAATCTTGTTGTCCATTTCCTGTCCATATGAATCTATTAGCCAGTTTTAGGACTCGTTTGCTGGATTTTTTGTCGGCTAGGCCTGTTTAATTAAGCAGGCTGCTGATTGGGCTCAAATTTAAAGCCGCGAATTGGGCCCAAGTGTGAGTTTGGATAAAATAAAAGTTAGGAAATAAGACAAAGCGGAAAATGTAGCGTTCTATTGGCATTAAAAATTTGCTAGATTTTATCATTTCCATCAACAATCAGGGCATCCCGTATCCCAGTAACAAAAAGTCAATAATCTGATACATAAAAGATCGGCCATCTTCATCATCCACACATTTTCGTAAATACTTAATTTGGAAGAAGCCAGAGCAGGAATTTGGTTCTGCATTAGTTGTTCTATTCCCCATCATGGTTTTTCTTCAGACGGTGGAGTCCATATTTGATGACAATGTAGCCTCCTCTGAAGTTTGGTTGATGGGTTTATCTCTTTTTGAGATTTTGTGGATTGGTTTGCTTGAATCTTTTTCCTCAAGGTAGAGTTCCATTAGTTCTTGATTTCGTTGTCTGTTCGACCCGGAAGTCTTCCAGCTATTAAAGACCATCTACGATTGGACGAGAAATTTAATTCAGATGCCCAAATTCTTGAGCTATCCTTGCCGTTTAACAACAAACCAGTTAAGTTTTATGTTCTTGAAGAAGACAATGATGATTATGATCAATGAGCAAATGATAAAGAATACCTGTTGCCTAAGAATTTATAGAGCCTTATGATAAGGTCTTCTTCATCTTGTGTAATGTTCCTTCTATTCTCACATCTCGTCGGACCTGCATCAAAATTCCTTTTATATATATATATATATATATGTAAACATATATAATATATATTTCACTAAAATTAAGGGGAAAAAAAAAAGAAAAAAGAAAAGAAAAGCACCTGTTTCCTTGGAAATATTTTTTCATTTGCTTTTGCCACTTACTTTAACGTAATCCACGCTAACTTGGTCTTCAAGCGGGGTACATGCTCCTCTCTTCTTTTTCTTGTCAGGAAAAGGAGTCCCTACCATTTAGAAATCTTGTTGCTTTCTTTCTCTCCAAATTATCAATTGAAGTCTTTCAGTTTGTGGACAAGACATTTAATTCAGATGCCCAAATTATCAAGTGCATTCAACTTGATACTTATGATTATTTAATTAATATTTTTGCGTACTGAAACGAGTGGTTGTGACAAATTTGTAATTAAACTATGCAAGTAAATGCCAGATAAGGTCCTTAAATTTTAAGTTTAGTGTACATGGCATTCTTGCATTGGTTGATTTGGAACGGTCGCCCGATAACTTTTTTGAATTATAATCCTTTGCTTGGGTTTTTTCTATATTTGTTTATGCTTATTTTTCAATTCTAATTAGGTATGATTAATCCAATTAATGATATGTATTCATTTTATTGACATAATTTTTTAGAGTATAATTAAATTAAAATAAAACACATGTGAATAAATATTTTTTTATTCAAAAAAAAAAAGCATACATAAATATAGAAGAAAAACAAGCAAAGGATCCAAGTCCAATTTTTTTCTTTTTTTATCATTTATAATAATTTTCTTTTATCTGGATGTTTTAAACTCATAATGTTTCAAATTGAGAGGATTTTTTTTATCATTTTCAATATTTTCCCCTATTATGATGTTTGAATCTATAACTTTATAAATATAATTTTGAATGGTTTACCAACTAATTCAAATTCACTGCATTACTCTTGATAATTTTTATATGTGGCTTTTTGACCTATTGTCATTTTATTATAATTAGCTTCAAATCTCTCTCATTATAACTTCATAAATATAATTTTGAACGATTTACCAACCGAACCAAATTCACTGCATTACTCTTATAATTTTTATATGTGGCTTTTTGACCTATTGGCATTATTTTATTATAATTAGCTTCAAATCTCTTTCATCCAAACCCCTTTATAATTTAAATATATGACAAATGTTTTCCAATATACAACAAAATATTAAACTTATCTGTACCATTACTCGCTTCTAGTGACCTTGACTGACAGTTCTAGTCTAAGCCCCACCCAAATTATATGTTGATACCTAACAGTATGAAAAAGACGTTTCCCCTCCCTTGATGGCAATAATATAAATAATCATTGTTATTTGTTCACTTTAGTCATCCGCGTTTACACACACACACACACACACACACACACACACATATATATATATATATATATATCTTGGTAAATAGTCATAGAAGTTACTAATAATGGTCATAAATGGTGACAATAAATAAGTAAATAAAAAAGCTTTCCTTCCATTGTTTATGGTGAAATTAATATAGTTAATAAGTAAATATTTCTTCTTCAATATTCCTGTAGCAATGAGGTGAATTCTCCATCTAAATAATAATTAATTAATTATTTTTAATAACCTAAAGTTTTTTTTTTATTTTTTATTTTTATTTTTTATACAAACCTATTTTATAAATTACCAAAAACTTTATTTTATCTCTTATGATTCCAACCCATACAATAGGAATACTCAACTATGAGAACTATCAACTTCGTCAACCTAAAGCAATGTTTGAAGTGTTAATTTTTTTATGCTAATTTCGTTTTCTTATTAATATTATTATGAGCTTAGAAACGTTGGAGAAAAGTTTAAAATATATTTAGCTTTAGTTGACGTATTTCGTTTGTGGTTGAATGTATAAGTTGTGTTAATCATGAGTAAAACAAAAAAGGAAGCTGCCGACCAGAAGGAAATAGTTGAAAATTTAAACCAAAAATGAAAACTTAATTTGTTTCAATTTGATTATATTAAGAGAAAGAAACAAGTTGGCAGTTGCCAACTTATTCTTTTACTTGCCCGCTAAACAACAAGCTCTTCAGTCAATCATCTTGTTTTACAAGGAAAGAAGGCAAATCAATTACGTACCACAAGTGGTTCGTTTTGTTATGGAGCAAGGCCGCTCGGCCAAAAACTTTTCGTGCAGCCTAATTAAAAAAACAGACTATGCATGCATCTAATCTGACAATCGAAGATATATATTTAGTTGCACGAATTCTAGATACATACACAAGTCGGCTTTTTGTTTTTATTTTTGGAATATTTAAGAATGCTCTGTTGCTTGAGTTACGCCTTATTTAGCATAACTTTTTATTATTTTTCAAATATGTCTTTTAAAAAATTATTCTTTAATAATTTTGGTTAGAAATTATTTAGATAGTCTGAAATATTTTAAAAAAATTATCCTAATAGTTTGTAAATAGCTATAGTCTGAAATGTTTTTAAAAAATTATCTTAATAGTTTGTAAATAGCTTTTGAACCTCCAGTACAGTCTCTTAATTTCAAATATTTTAGCCGTGGGAGAAACCAATTGACAAGTAAACTTTGTGTGAGAGATCAGAAAATTAAAGGAAGAATTATTGATTAATATAAATAAATTATTACGAAAAAAATAAAATAAATATAAGAACTCATTTTATATATTGTCTATCCTAAAGTACTGCTCAATATATCCCACCATATATAAGGTAATAGTAAATGCTATTTTATAATAATTATTAATATTATTCAAGAGAAGACGCAAAACTAGCCCACTGCGGGCCGCTTTTATCTGCTCGAGGGAATTAATGAGGCAACAAAATAAGTGGGTTAAACAAAAGGGATCCAAGGGAGGAGAGCCTAGTACCAATAAAATATTAGAAATACAGCAAACATTTTTTCCGTACTTCCATTAAAAGCATTTATTTATTTATTTTTTTAACAAGCTCATCATAAACTAGCTAGCTAGCAGTTACATTTTAGCTTGAGTTCCAATTCAAGCGATCATTAAGAAGCTCATCAATTTTGGTCAATTTTTGATGGGTGCAACCAACAATATCATCTTTCTTTATCCATTCCTCGAGCATTATTTCCTCAGAAAACAAAAGAGGTTGACATGAAGATGGCCAGTATTTCCTTCTCAACTCCCCATAGCTGCTGCTGCTAGTACTACTACCACCACCTTCCTCCGAATCGAAAGTCTCCGAAAGCTCGTGACACAATTTCCAGAAGTCTATATCCGATGATTTATCAGACACCAAAAACTCCTCTACTTTAAAATTCCATGCCTGTTTTCCTGAATTATCTTTCTGACAACTAGTATTCGTAATAATATTATCTTTCACCTTATTTTCCAAATTTAATTTTTCTTCAGAGGCTGCATGATCAGCCGCAACACTAATTATGCCAATATTGTCGAGTTCGTGTGGCTTCGGTGTGACCTTCGTCTTCTCATTCTTAGACCGAAGCTTTGACTGTTTACCTTGTATTTTCTTTAATAGAGTTGTATTCCAATAGTTCTTGATTTCATTATCTGTTCGTCCTGGAAGTCTCCCTGCTATAAGAGACCATCTACAAACAACCCAATATAATTAGTGATGGTGAAATTAATAAAACCTATAATTTCTTGTTAAATTATTGGGGGGAGAAAAAAAGTAAAGGGAAAGAGTTAGGACAAATTTCATAAGTAACAAAATTATAACATGTAATATATTATTATTAAAAAAAATTAAAGATAAGAGTGAATAATTAAGTACCTGTTGCCCAACAGCTTATGGAGCCTAATGATGAGATCCTCTTCCTCTAGAGATATATTACCCCTTTTGATATTAGGTCTGAGATAATTCAACCATCTTAATCTGCAGCTCTTTCCGCACCTTTTTAGACCTAATAATTATTAATCAAGTAAAAAACAAAAAATGTATATATGGTTTTCATTATTGATCGGAAAGGTATAAATATATATACACACACACATAGCCAAATGATAGCATAAGAAAATTAAAGCTAGCAAGTTGCGCAGGCATGCAAATATTTACCAGCTTGCTTAGGAATATTTCTCCATTTTCCTTCACCGTGGGTTTTGATGTAATCTGTGAGAATTTGGTCCTCCTGAGAACTCCAAGCTCCTTTGTTCAGTCCCTCCTCGGAGCTGCAAGCAGTTTTTCCCATTAGAACCCCGAAAACTTGCTAGCACGCTCTCTTCTCTCTTTCAAAAAGACAAGTTGCATAAACGTGTGTATATGTGGGATATTATCCCATATATAATCCTTGGCGGAGTTTTTTTTTTTTTTTTGGTGGGGAGGGTGTAGGGAGGCGCTTGGGCGGCATGGTCCCCTAAGCTTTTTAAAAGTTTTGAGATATACAGTGATTTTCAAAAAAATTAAGAAAATAAACTGTTTAAATAGATAATTGGCCCTCCTACCCAAAAATCTTTATCTTTTCTATGTACATTATTTTCGTTTCAATTAGTATTTATAATTTATTTAATTAGTAGATATTAATATAATTATGTATTAAGTGACAAGTGTTCTTGTTTTTTAACATAGTGATTAATATCTATTTTAGTTAGTATTTACTAGAACTGTTGGTATAAATCCATTTTCATTTGTTTTTTAAATTTTCTAGTTACTTAATTAATGGTATTTTTTAAGGGTGTAAATGAGCCAAGCATTATCATTCTCAAATTCAGCTCATATAATTTTATCAATGCTCAAGTTCGGTTTAAACTCATAAAATTTTAAAATAATCTGCTCAAGCACAAATATACTCATTTATGAAAAATTCGAACTTAATTTGGTTCAGCTCTTCCTTTAAAACCTTAAGTATTTGTTTTCTTAATATAAAAATGTTAAAATTAATTGTTAATAAATATAATTTAATCTTTTAGTTTTATTATAAAATTAATTTATTTTAAAAATAATAAAATTTAAATATAAAAATACTATTTATTCATTATAAATATTCAATATACTTAAATTCATAATATAAATTTTTTTATATATGTATATATAAGTAATAAATTCAAACTATTCATGAGTTACTTACGAATTTATTATTGCTCAAAATAGACTTATGAGTTTCACTTTTTATTTTTTTTTTATAAGTCGAGCTGAAATAATCATGTGCTGCCGAAGCTTATTTACAGCCGTAGTATTCTTTTTAAATTAGTGGAGTTTTTATCTTACTTATACTAATTCAATGGTTAAATTAAATACATCCTATAATTTTTCTACTATAATAGTCCATTCAAAATCAAAATCCTATGATGTCCTAATATAAAAGTACCATCTAAATGTTTTTCTAAAAAGTTATACCTAATTATTCTAAAAATTGGATTAACAATTATTTAATGTTGTTAAGTATTTAATCTATTAATAATAACGTTGTCTAAGTTTTTTTATGTTCTAAAACATAAAGTAATTGTTCAAATTCATAATTTTAACTCTATTTACAACACGGCCCTTCTTTAGATACATTCCTAGTTCTGTTCTGTTGATATATCTAGAATCTGAATGATCTTTGTCAATAAAATACCTGACTTTATATATATATATATATATAAACGAATATTTCTGCTACTCTTCCTTAACGTACTACACAAATATTCAAAATGATTGGAGTCAAAGTAAAAATAATATAATAATAACAGCAATAATAATAACAAATTGAAGAAAAATGAAAACAATATATTGAGGTGTTTGTGACGCGTTAAAATGTTAGCAATAAAAAGCTAGAGCAGAGTGGAGATACGTGAATTAAATGACGTTGATCTCCCTTACATCAATACCATTAAATCATGGGTTTGGACACGCTCTCGCCCTTTAAATAGATAATACAGTAAGCGATAAAAGAAAAAACAAGTGGTGGTACGTGGTTATATATAAACCATATAATGCTGTTTCAATGTTTTGGTAAGGTTACCTACTTGACACTTGTGGACCCCCAATTTGTTGAGAATATAATTCAAGTGCCACTACAAACTCTTTAACCGAAAAAAAGTGCCACTAGAAGCTCTCTTGAAATCTCCATTACCACTCATCCATGATCCATCCATGCATATATCTATAACTTTACTTTCGTTTTTGGTCGTTGGCACTATGATTGCTATATATGGGTGCCTTTTTTTGTTGTTGCCCAATGTCTTTGCGAATATGTATATATATATATATATGTGTATATATATATATATATATGTAAATATCAAATAGGCTGTTTGATTGTTATGAGCACATTTTTTGTGCTTGTAGGAGCACGGCTCCTCTTTTCACAATGACGTGGGATCCACATGTGGATACGAAAAAATTTCAATTGTTACAAACCAATAATTAGTGCTTAATTAAATGAATATTATCAACTTACCCGGCGGCTAGGCATCCGTAACCCATATAGTATTATAGATATTCGAATGCCTATTTGTTAATATTTGGTTCTTAAAGTTATTAGCTAAGCATAGCTCCACAAGTGTGTGTATGAATACGTGCATTTTTACTTAGTTAATCTTGAGAAAAAATTTTAAAGACATAATGATCCGTTTTTTAATGGTTTAAGATTTTGAAAAAGTTGTAATTCAATATGATCCTCCGTTTTGTTTTTTCTTTGTGGGTGGATGGAGAACCTCAAGGTTGTTTTTAATAACAACTACATAATAACTATTCACGTGACCCTAAGATTATTGTATCTTAGGTTAATCTCATTGTGCTGACATTATTCCCATTATTTTATGAGCTCTTCAATGCTGACATTATTCCCATTTTTTTTATGAGCTCTTCAAACTAACTTTCCCAATAAAGTGTAGGAGTTTGCAAGTGTCGTTGCTCCTTTTCCCTCTCAACTGACTTGGGTGGCAGTAAGCACACACCAATTAAGTGCCGTGCAAAAAGGTTTAAAAATGCCACTAATTCTTTTTTATCTCCAATAACAAAGCTACCAAGTACAATGTAACACCCCGTCCCAAATCGCACCGGAATTCGTGCACGTTGACCGAGGTTGACCGTTGACCGAGCGGGTTAAAAGTTGACTTTTTGCTCCAGTTGGAATTTCAAGTTGACCAGGGTACCATGGCGAAGTGCATGATGCCCCGAGTTCGTAGACTAGTAGCACGTCGAAAACGGAGCTACGGTTTGAAAGTTATGGGCAAAACAAGTTGAGGTTCAAACTGTCCAAAAGGTACCGGGAGTTGACTTTTTCTTGAGATGTAATTTTGTGTTGACTCTTGTATGGTTGTAAAGTACTCGTCGATACGAGTTCATAGACTAGCGGCACGCTTAAATCAGACGTTTGGTTAAAAAGTTATGGACGTTTGAATTTCGCCGGATACCGTATTATTTTAATATATCTGGCTTAAGTGCATAGTGATGCCACGTGTCAGCTTCTGATTGCTCCACGTGGCATGAACAGTGTCACACAGGGGTTTTTATTTGATAAAATTCTCGGGGAAGAGAGAGAAAGAGAGAGAGGAGAGAGAAAGAGAGAGAGTCCGCCGGCCACCAGAATTTTTCAAACTTTCCGGCCGAGTTACTGTACATGTGCCGCCCAGCAAGGTTGCCCTCCCCATTTCTGGCAAAACCTCCAAGTTTCACGGCGATTGGCCGCAGGACGTGCCCGGATCGGACGTCCGAAGATCGGCGGCGAGTTTTTCCCTCCACCGCCGGCCACCGCCGATTGACCCACTTCCGGCCATTTTCCGGCCACACGCGCCTGACACCCATCATCCTCTCCTCAAGTCCCGCCGCCCACCAAATTTCACGACCATCGGACCACCGACGCGCCGGGATCGGAGCGTTTTCCGGCGAGGGGCCGGAAATCTTCAAACCGTGATTTCTCTGCTGTCCGGCCTCCGTTTGCCTCACCGCCGGTCCCGTTGGATTGCTCTCCTCACGATCTACAAATCTGCAAAATTTCACGGCCAACGGCCACTGCACACGCCGCCGCCGGCGACGGTTGCCGGTGACCGCGGCGGCTCGCCGGAAAGTATTGTTCTGGCGAGTACCCAGTTTTCCGGCCGGCTCCAGTCCACTGTGTTCGACCTCCTGAACTCGAATCCGGCATCCGTTTCCACCAATTCGCAACGGTTTGGGAGAATTGCGGAGCCGAAATCCGAAAAACTTCCCGGCGAAATTCCGACCCCGTCGGGTACGATCATCGGAAATTAAGACCGAATCAGTGATCAGCATCACTCGAGCTTCGATTCGGTATACAATTCATAAATTTTAGATATCGTTTGGTGTTCGCTCCCCGGGTACCCATTTGGGAATTACCAAAATAAAATATTAATATTTGTGGTTTGGTGTACTGTGGATGTTTAGGTGCACGTGCGAGTAGCGGAGTCGATCCTACGGAGGATCTTGATTGAGATACGTGCATAAGGTGAGTGACCCACCTTCAAATTAATTTTGGGAATTTAATTGGTGAATATATTAAGTGTGATTTAAATATTTGGAATTTAATTTCTATGTGCCAAATATTTATTTGATTTATTGTGAAATTATTAGTGCATTTTATTTTGATTAAAGGAAATATGCCTTATATAAAATTATGCCATGTGAAATTATTTTATGGTTTTGAGGATTTTGAAATTCGTGTGGTTTTAATATTAAATCGGGCATGATTTGATTTTCAAATATTTCAAGGAAAATATTTGTTTATGTTGGTGACTCCAATTTTTATAAAATATGCCCATGGAATATTTTGAGGTTTAATTATTATATTTTGAGAAATTATTTATGAAATTGGGAAAATGTGAATATTTGAATTGATGGATTTGGGAGTTGGTGGATTTGAAAATCATGGAATTTATGGTATTAATTATAAAGAAATTGTGGAGAATTTTCTGGTTCAAGCGGATGGACTATACCCGCTATGTTTATGCAAAATGTGAAATTGTTATATAATTTAAATTTGTGAGTTTTATGATTTTTAGATGCACCGTGCACGTACTGGTGTTCTGATTATATGTGATATGGATATTGTGCACACAGATATGATTAGCGCGCAGGTGGGTGTGAGTAGCGCACAGGTGATATTATGAGGGTGTCCTGTGGTTGCCATCGGATGAGGGTGGCCACCCCTCTATGGCCGGGACACCAGGTTAGCAGCGGCGCAGTGGGACGCCACACGACCGTATGCCGGTTTTTTTCTATAACCTCCTGACTGGCGGTACCTCGGGACGCTGGCTACTGTTGGCGCCACTAGTATATAGTGGGTGCATCAACTGATTTTCAGAACTGTGTTTTAAAAATAAAATGTTTTAAAGCTGTATTGGAATTAAAATTAATTATTACTGTTTTTGGTATTTATTTGATGTCTTGGTTTTCAGGGAATACAAACAAAAGGATTTTGTGAAAATGTTTTAAAAGGGGAACTTTTCCAACTGAGAGGATTGTAAGGGTTTTGAGAGAAATTATTATTTCCAATTAATTATTATCTATATACTTATTACCGTGGTATTATATTACATGGTAGATAGGGTTACTCACTGAGATGATTAGCATCTCACACTCTTAAATTCCGTTCCTCTAGGTACCACGTTGTCGGTGTTTATTCGGAGCGGACTTGATCTTCCTCGCTGTTTTAGTTCGGCAGTACCTGTTCTTCTTTTATTGCAGTTGTAATATTTCTTTCACTCTTGCTGTATTCTATACTTGTAGTACTTCATAAAGCTCTGTATACTGTATGAGACACTTATGTATTTAAATTGCACTGGATTACTGTATTTATTTTGAAGTGCTGAAATTTGTGGAACCAACCTGTAGTACTGTGGGAGGAATAAGGGGACAATTATAGAAGTGCGTTTTCAGTGCAGGGAATTTTGTGGTAAGTCCATCCCTTAGGGGAGGTTCTGCCGGATTTTTCATAGGGGGGCCCGGTAGGGTTTCCCTGGGATCAGGACTTGTCTAGGGTTCCGGTGGGGAACTTTGGACGGGTCCTGACAACAAAGTCGATGATAAGATAGACTTTGAGATTAACATTATGCTTGGTATGGTGGAAAAATGGAAGGATGGAAATTAAGGAAGAAATAGAAAAATGGAGAGAAAAAATGTTGAGGTTGTTTCGTTTGGAGGGAAAAGGGAAGGATGATGAGTTGGATATAAAACTTTCCCTTCCTCTTTCTTATACTTTATATACTCATACATTTTCATTTTTCATAATTTGTTTTCTTTATTTCAATCTTTTTTTTTTTTTTTTTTGCTTTTGTTGTGGCTAGTATGACCTTTTTTCTTTCTTTACATTTTATTGTATATATATATATATATATAATCCTAAAATCATTTTTCCTTTTCATTTTCCGTATTTTTAAACCAATTTTTTCCGTACATATCAATAATATTTTCTTCATTTCAGTATTTATTTATTTTCTATTTTTAACAAGTCTTTAAAAAAAAAAACTGTTTTTTTTTTTAAATCTTTCATATGTATTTCTTTTTATTTTCCTTAGATTTTGTATTTCTACACTTACTTATTTAACTTTTTTTCTTCTTTTTTATTCATTTTCTTTATTTTTAACTTATTTTTTTTCCTAAAGCATTTTTAAATTTTTTAGCAAGTATTTTTATTTTTATTTTCTTATTTTTTTAAACTCAAATTTTTTTGTTTTCTTTTACTCTTTTATTATATATTGTGTGTTTTTTATTCTTCCTAAAATTTTGTATGTCCATGTCACGGGTAAAACCGTATGTATTTTGAGAAATAAATTTTCTCTTAGTTATTAGTAGAACAGTTTTTTTTATCTGTAATTAGTAGAACATAATGGTGGAATATTTGCACATACAAATTGTAATTGGGTCAACACATGTGCGGTCATTTATCAAATAAAAAAAGGGATAATGTTATCAAAAGTTCTTAAACTATATATCATGTGACATTTTAGTCGCTAAATAATTTGTTATGACAATTAAACCCCCAAGCTCTTTAAAATAATACAGCGTTGGTCCCAAATTCAAATTTCATCCAAATATGTAACAGAGTATGCATATGCCTCTTATGTGCCAATTTTATGAGAGCATTAAAGGTCATTTCTACTCAATAACTATGAATGTGTCCTTTCCGGAGCATCTTTTCAGTTCTCATCAGGCCAAGCTCCATGGCTCTTGGGTCTATAATCTTCAATACTGCACTGGTTATGGCTACTTGTCAGTGTGATCATCGGTGCACTAAAGACTTCATCAAAGGCAAAAAATTTGCTGAACCTGGGATACACTCAAGATCCACATAAACTTCAACTCCAGATGCCATGGGGTCATTGGAAAGTAGATGGTGGAGAAATATGCGTCCATATAGGGAGTATATTGTGAATTTTGGAAAACTGATTTTTTATAGATGATAATTTTTAGGAGAGAGAAGAAATGGATTTGTAGGTTTTATCCTTTTTTACAAGCAATTTATTGCATTGGATATTAATTTTGAGAATTTTTTTTGAAAAAAAAAGGATGAAGTTGCATAAAACTAGCTTTGAATTTTTTCTATTTTGTAAATTAACAGGATGTTTTGAATTAATGGGATATTTAGAATTGAGAAATTTTTTCAGTCTATTGTTATACATTTCAAAACCAAGGTTGCATAATTCATGATCTGCAATTGTTCTTCATGATATGTGACTGTAATGGAGAGACAGAAGGTTGCTAAGTTAAAATGACCTTTAATGCCCTTATAAAATTGGCACATGAGAGACATATGCATATTCTGTTAAATACTTAGATGAAATTTAAATTTGGGATCAATATTGTATTGTTTTAAAGAATTTAGGGATTTAATTATCACAAAAGTAGTTTAAGGACTAAAATGTCACTAGAATATAGTTTAAAGACTTTTAACGACATTATCCCAAAAAACAAAAATGTGTGGGGAGAGGTAGGTTTATATATGTATATGGATTCGATTCCCACCTGTCGCATAGTGGGAATGTCTTTATAGGGGGAAATGGGGAATGGGGTTTATTTGTTTGGTTTTTGGCCCAATTGAATGGATTTTGCATGCGAGCGCTATTAATCATTAATGTACGATTGGTTTTTCTTCGCATATATTTTCTTTACCTCGGATTGAATTCCAAATCCCCTCAAGTTCCAGAAATAAAAATGGAGAGGTGGAATTTGACATAATGTGGCTAGTTAAAAAGAAAATGCTTTCAGCCACAATTGGATTTACCATCATGGTTCTGAGGACCATGCAAAATCTTGATAACTGACTTCATTGTTATATTATTAGTCATTATTCAATAAGCTTTCTTTTAAGAGTCTTGTGAACGCAAAAAGATTGATAATAATGGCGCATATGTGTGCAACACATGCTTGTTTTAAAGCAAAAGCACTTCCCAACCGAAAAAAGAACCTTTGGAGATTCTTAGGATTATGTGTCTGAAACTATTATAAAATTTGGACTAATGACACAAAGTAACGTCTATTTTTTATTTTTTATTATATTTTTTGAGATATAGTGAATATATATAGTTTGAAAAAGTTGTAATTTTGGCTTTGAAATTTAAAATGTTTTTCTTTGACCTTATTATTATTATTTTTTATCAATAATTTTAATATATTCTAAAACTATTATAATATAAAATTTTAATAAAAATGGTTTAATGACACCTTAGTGCTCTCATTTGAGGAAGTTGTAATTTCAACTTTCAAATTTAAACTGTTATAATTTAGGCTTTATTATTTTTTCTTTAAACTAAAGAGGAAAGTATTCCACCCAAAACTGATTGAATCCAAAACTTGAAAAATATATTTATGCAATCCAAAATTCAATTTCATTTTTATCCAATTTATGTAATTGTATTTAAACAACAATATTTAACTAATTGACTTAAAAATGAAAAAATTATCAAACAATGTTCAAAATTTACAAACTTTATAATAATAGAAAGCTTGTCGAATAGATAATAAGAATTTAAGCTCAATTAATCCAAAAATATTACTAGTGACCAGAAAACACATCGAAAAATTTGATCAAATTTGATGTTGATGGATCTTTCAACAGGTGAAGAATTTTAATAAACGAAGGGTTCCAATTGATGTAGAGGGTCTAAAACAATGGGAAATGGATATATAAGTTGAGCTAAGAAGGCTGAAGAACAACCAACCCATCGAAAACCCAACCGATCACTGCCTCTGGCTTCAAATGGTTGATCCCAGTGTGTTTGACAATGGATTTATCTAAAAATCAAGGGTTTTGGTCGGAATCTAGTGGGCTTCGAGCTGATCTAGTGTGTGTTACTTGTCAGAGGTTGAAAAACACTAAATTGGTGTCGAATCGATTGGTAGTGGTGATGGATTTGATTAACTCGATTCATAGGTTTTGAGTCTACTGAAGGGTTTTGGGACTTTTTGGGTATTTTTTAACATGTTTAATGAAGGCACAATTCTTGAGGTATATATAGATCTTGGATCCACGAAAAAATAAAAATCGGGATTGATTTAGATATAGATAAAATACTAATATTTTAAAACTTCACAAAATCATAGTTTTATAATAATCCAGAATAAGGTTTGTCATCAGTTTATATCGATGAGCTCTACGCTATGGTTTATTGATCAAATCAAAATTTTTAACCATATATAAAGTTAAATTTGGGATTTATAAATAGTCCATTGAATCAATCTTTGCCAAAAATTCAAAATCTAAGTGATTTTTTTGAATGGATTGTTACATTCAAACTATTAAGTACAGACTAAAGTGTAAGTAACCCTATTTTCCCTCTTCCTTCATGGGTGCAAGAGTTTTGGGTGCAACTGTCTTTTTCTATAACGTCGTCTCCCAAACTATATTACCTAAAAATCATTGATTTGCTTTCTTTTGTAGGCTAGATTATCCAAAACCTAGTTTACCAAAAATATTAGTCTTTGCAAATTAATTAGGATGATTTTGAATAAATTTAGCTTCAGCATCTACACTAACAGTCACTCATTAACGTTCATAAATGACCAAATGTTGGTCAAAAGACTCAAAACAAGAATAATCAATCTATGTAGCAATTAAACTAATGTCCTTTGTCTTTAACAGTCATTAGCTTTCGAATTATTTGTAATATTTGCACAGAAATTATGTCTTCTTTTTCTTTAAAAAAAAAATATATAAAAAAAAATTGTGTATATAATCGCTCAATGAAGATGGATTTTTGAATTGCGATCCTATGTACAGTGTTATGTCCCAAAAAAGAGTAAAACGCCGTACACCCAAAAATATTCACTTGATGTGTTCTTAATAAAAAAAAAAAAAACAAGAAATAAAAATAAATCAAGTTCATTTAATTGGTGCTCGATGGCTTAATTCCACCGTAATTTTTTAATAATATTTTTTTATTTTTTGCTTCCATAATCCCGCGGTAGAGTTAATTGCAAAGCAGAGCGTTTGACCAATATTTAAAACACTCGACTATAAAATGCAAACAGCTTTTCCCATATATTATACTTGTTGCTTAGCAATGTACCCTAGAATTAATTTACACGTTATAAATATATAACTTCAAAATCTAATGACAGTAAACAAATAAAAACACATCAAAAAAGATATCTGTTCTTCGATTTACCATTTTAATTTGTTGCTCTTTCAAACATAGTATAAAAAACAGGTTTTGATCTATGCTTTATGATAAAAAAAATGTAATGAAAATAATATTAATTAGCTGCTATTTTAGTTTTTTGATTAGAGAAATTAACCCATTGAATTTATATTTACAAGCAAGAAAACTTGAGAATATCTTGATAAACCTACAAATAGCACAAAATCTGAATTGAACCTTTAGGTCATAAGTCAATAATGCAATGTACAAAGTTAGACCCACATTCAACCACTGGTACATGATTCCTGCTTATATATAATATGAATGTTGATGACCGATTTGGTTTGCATCATATATATATATATTAGATAGACTCAAATAAAAACCTTAATATCATAATTAATATGAAATTATAAATTACATCAAATAGTAAAATTTAAAATTATATTTATTAATTATTAGATATCAATAAAATTTATTTTTTTTAAATAAAATTTTAGGATATTATTAAATATATATTTAATCACTTTTTTAAATTTTAAAATTTGATATGATCTAAAATAATAAAATAAATT
This sequence comes from Ziziphus jujuba, assembly GCF_031755915.1. NCBI lineage: Eukaryota > Viridiplantae > Streptophyta > Magnoliopsida > Rosales > Rhamnaceae > Ziziphus > Ziziphus jujuba. The sequence continues at coordinate 6,454,130 of NC_083383.1, read as the reverse complement.
TTATTTGAGACTAGGTCATATATATATATATATATACATATATATTTTATTTGAGACTAACCGATTGATATATATATATATATATATTAATTTTCTAAGATGGTTGTTGAGAAGACAGAAGAGAGTACCTAACCCACGTAGAACTCTCAAAATTGTCGTGAAAGCCTAGCATTGAAAGTTAGCTGAGATCCGATTTGTCTACAGGAACCTGGAAACAACCTCCTGTACATTACAAGTTTTTGTGCAAAATATATTCTTTAACTTGTATATGATCTACATGTTGATTGGTGAAGTACTTTGCTTATATAAATATATATATATATTGGGCAAGCTTACGTATTAGTACTACCATTCTTTTCGCAAATTGATTTCAATTTATTGGTAATCAAAACTTTTCGAATCAATTATTATTTAACAAATTTAACAAGTAATAAACTAGGCGGTTAATTAAATATCTGGACTCAAATTTGACAACCTCAATATGTATGTATATATTTTTCTTTTGAGGAAGTCAATATTGATATATACATTTATTTATGTTCAAATTGACTGAAAATAATAGGAAAAATCGCCTAGGTCCTATCAAAGCCACTCACACACTCAACCAACAAACAGGGAAAACATTAAAACCTTCTTATATTTGGACGTGTCTTCATAATGGACCACTCAGTGATGGTTTTTGATGAAGAAGAAAAGTAGACCGTTTTATTGATCCAAACTGAATAAGCGGTCTCTTCTATTCTAATGTGAGTTTTTAACTGTATTTCTAAAATTGCAATTGGGTAATAAATAATTTGTTAAAACGTACATACATGACTTAGATGAGGTTCATATAGGATAATATCAGGAAACTCATGCATTAGAAGTTAGAAATAGTTTTAAATTTGGTGGTTTCATGCTAATTTGTTCCGAACAATTGTAAAGAAATATTTATTCGTGAAAAATAATAAATTTTCAGAAAAAATCATAAAAATAATACATTAATTACTAGCTTGACAGAAATATTTTTGTCTTTTTCTCTCTTTGACTACTAAATCGTTTTATTCGTAATTAATTAAGCAGATAATTCAATAGTATCATTTAAAAGAAAACAATTTTAAATTAAAAAAACAGAGAAAGGAAATGTCTAACCAGCCGCTAATTTCTAGTCTCGAAAATTACTCAGAATCGATCTCTCACCATATATATATATATATATATAATATGAACAGTATTCAAACCCCTTTGAAAATGTCGTCCTGTTGTCCAATAAACGTGCGTGATAAAACTCTCAACTAACCAGGACACAAAACTCCACGGATGGGACATATATTTTCGCTTGCGTTGAATTGCAGTTGGGGCTTGAAACTTATGTATCGAAAACCAAAGTATTAAGAAAATAGACACGTTTAATACGCGATGTTCGTCTAATAGCTTTTTATATCCATATATTTGTTTAAGACACATCTTCTCATTTTAAAAATTATTGTAATCCAATAAAACAGAAAATAAAGAAAGAAAATTGCCACGGTTATTCCTGGAGGTTTACCACCAAATGTTCATGGCAGCTTCAAACTCACAGTGAAAAATAGTTGTAAAATAAAATGTTTTATCGTAATCAAATATATGATAATTAGATATCATTTGAAAATAGAAAATTTCGGTGCTAAATACTGCATCGTTCTTTAAGTTTTTTTTTTTTTTTTTTTTTGATCGCATATATAAGAAAACTATAACTTATAGTTTTGCTGTATATAATAATAATAATAAAAAAAATCTAATAGCTGACTTTTTTTTTTTTTTGGGTGAATCTTCAACCATATATTCAAACAAGAAGATTAAGATTTTTTGCTATACATAATAATTTAATACCAACAACCTTTTAACTGCACGGCCAAGATGTACATATGTTCTTAAACTAGGGGGAAAATCGGTTCGTTTTAATTTAGTTTCTTTTGAATTTTAGTTTGTTGTTATTTGAAGCTGGTTACAATTAACACAAACGATTCCAATGAAAAATAATGTTATTGCTTTTGAAGCCGCATAAATGTGGACGACAACTAGATGTGTAATTTTTTTTCAAAAAAAAAAAAAAAAACTATATGTGTAATTTAAGGTAGATATCTTCTTAGAGAATTACAGTAATGAGGTAAACAGTACACCAACAACCTTTTTCATCCCCGACCAAGATGTATAAATATTCTTAAATTCTGGGGCACGTTATTAATTTGTTTATTTAATTTTTTTTTTTTGAATTATAAGGAATGTATTCAATTTATAATTTGAAAAATTTGTAAAATACTTAAAAGTTTGAAGGTAATTTGATTTAAATTTTAAAAGAGTTTATACAAATCCAATAATATTCAATTCAAATTTTAAGATGTATTCAATTACAATTTTATAGAACTTTTTTAAGATTTTAATAGATTTGAAAGAATTTTAATAGTAAAATTATGAAAAAAAATTATCAATATAAAACTCATTCTTAATTCCAAAAATTTCGTTAGATTATTATAAATTATTTATGAAATCTTTGAAATTTCATTGCAACCCATTAAATTCTTTAAAATTCATAATTCATTGTGAATAAATTAAATTTTAAATTGAATACACCTACCAATTTGTCATTATTTCTAACCAGTTATTATCAAGCCTACCAACCTAAAAGTGCATAGGCATCATACTATTTTTATTATTATTTTAATATTACATGAAATTACTAAATAAATAAAATAATTAATATTTTAAAAGTCTAAATATATAAAAGTCTGTATTAACAGAACGCATGCATACATCTAATCTTTATAGAAATTTCGTATTTTTTAAATTTCCAATAGAAAAACAAATTAGTCTCACATAGTATAAGTTTAAAATTATTTAATAATTTCTGCAATTTAAAATTTTGATATAATTATAATTTAACTAGTGTTATTTTTTTTGGGATTGCAATTCATTTCCATTTAAATATATGTAACTAATATTTATAATTTATTAATTTTTTCCCTTTTGAAAAGGTGATCCATGCAGTACTCTGGGTCCCTTAAGATTTTGTCGAATATTTTTTTTCCTTTTTTAACATTATTCTTTTTCAGTTTTTTCTAATTTCTCATAAATTCTTTTTTTCAAAAGAAATTGATGAAAAAGACTCATGTCTTAGCCATTAAGGCATGCATTCGACAATCAATACAGCATGACTGCGTTTTTATAAATCTTGCTCCAAGATGATGAGGCAATGTCTCCAAGCCTCTAGTACTGTGCACATGCCTTTTAAACATTGGTAATCTAAGCTTGATATCTTCTTAGAGGATTACAGTGATGAGGTCGACCTATTTTACTAATAAGGTCAAGCTTCAGCTAGGTCAATTGGCTTGCCTCCTCGTTTGATATTATAACAGGTATATATATAACAATAGGTCAATTTACAAATAATTCTCTATCAAGTGAAAATTTGTATGAGAGAAGTACTATGCAGTATACGTGCTTGAATCAATTGGCTTTGCACCAAAAAAAATCGATAATCTTTTGACAAATCAAATGAGTGCCTGACAAGATAAAGTATGAAATTAACAAATACATATCCAGGAAGCATTACCGCGATGTGTAATGGGAAACTTGTATTTGAGAATTTAGGGATATTTCGTGGCCTTAAGCAAACACCATGATACCATAGTCAATGTGAGACGTATCACTCTGGTAAGAAATTGGTAAAATAATTGAACCATCAATTATAAAAACTAAAACTATATGTGGAAAAGAAAATGTTGGTCAGTATTTGGCTTTGGAGAATTTAATGTAAGGTTAAAGATCACGGTAGTAAAACACAAGAAGATAATCAAATTTTTTTCTCTTACTCCTTTATTTTTTAAAAAATAATAAAAAACAGAAAATTAATTCTCATGTTTCCAAATCAGTGTTAAAGAATCGATCATTTTACATATATAATCTGCCTCACAGATGACTATAATATGTTAGGAGGAGGCTGAAGTTGATGAGGAAAAAAAGTAGTAATATTAATAATAATAATAATAAATCCATGCAAAAAATTAATTTTGGCAAGAAAAATTAAAAGTTGGGCACAGAGACGCAAAAAGGAAAAAGTATCGGAAGGATTCACCCAAAAAAAAAAAAAAAAAAGAAGAAGAATGGAAAAAGTATCGGAAGCGTCACCATCAGATGGATCGTGAAAAGAATCACGTGCTTAGTTTTGTAACAGTTCACAAATGAACACGTAATCGTAGCCGTATTGAGCACAAGTTCGCACCCAAGAAAATTTGCTCTGGACCTCTCTGGCTATTTATAGATCAAATTAGATGCAAATCAGTGTGTCATCTTTCTTTTATGCACATTCGAGGCAATTGAATAACAAGTCCCGTGCTCCATTTACTTAATAGTTGCTTGTTGGACTTTGTTTGCCACCCCAAAGCCTAACCAAAAAAGCTAGTCTTTTCTATTCACCAAATAAATAAATAAATAAATAAAAAGCTAGTTTTCTACGTTCACCTTTCCTTCTTCTTTGGCATTTTTTTCCTCGGCTTTGGATTGCCGGCCTTTATAAAAGCTAGGTTCATTCTGGTCCTACTTTATATTATACGCATATAGTGCATCCAAAAGAGAGAGAGATATATTACCAAAAAAGAGAGAGAGAGTGAGAAAAAGAGAGAAGCAGAGATGGGAAGGAGTCCATGTTGCTCCAAGGAAGGACTAAACAGAGGAGCCTGGACTGCCTTAGAAGATAAAATTCTAACAGGTTATATTAATGCTCACGGAGAGGGAAAATGGAGAAACCTACCCAAGAGAGCTGGTATATTTTAGCATCTATATTTGCAAAATCTTCTCTCTTTTTTTTTCTTTTTCTTTTTTTTTTCATCAAACGCTTTCTATTATATGTTTTTGATCTGTTCTTTTTATTCCCTTTTTTTTTTTTTTTTTTTTCCAAATACAAGAATACATGTACTTGCAGTTGAGATTGTAATTAATGAATTTCATGCATACTAAAATGCAAGGTTTAAAGAGATGTGGTAAGAGTTGCAGACTTCGATGGCTAAATTATCTTAGACCGGACATAAAGAGAGGTAACATATCTCATGATGAAGAGGAACTCATTATCAGACTTCACAAACTGCTTGGTAACAGGTCAATTGCCATTCTCTCTTATATATTTTGTTTTTTTTTTTTCCCCGAATTATATGTAATCCGGCGCCATAGAATAAAATTGACATATTTACTACTTGACCGAATTCAGATGGTCTCTAATAGCTGGAAGGCTGCCGGGGCGAACAGACAATGAAATCAAGAACTATTGGAACACTACTTTATGTAAAAAAGCTAACGCCCAGCCATCTTCACCGCCATCGAAGCAGAATTCGCAAAGAAAATCCAAAGCCAAAAGTCAACCCAGTGAACCCAAAATAACCAAGCCATCGGACTCGGCATCATCGGCTGCTACTAAAACCCAAGTGGTAAGAGCCAAGGCCTCCAGGTGTACAGCAACAGTAGTAATCCCAACACTCTCACCCCCAGGTGAGACTTGCACTCACAAGCTCAACTCATCGGCAGCCACAGTGGACCCATTGGAGCTTCAATTCCGGGATCAGAATAATTTGGTAAATAATCAACCCCAAGATTCTGCTGGGTCAGAAATGCACTGTGGAGCTCATGAAGAACAGTTTCATGGGACTCATTCACAAGGCTGCGATATGTTGAAATTTAGCTATGATTGTGATGGTGACAACTGGGAAAACTTCAATAATTTAACCATGAGTACCGATGAGTTACCCTTTGAGGAGCCAATTTTCAATGATTTCGCTGTGGGCCGCCTTGAGGACGACAATGCTGATCTGAGCTTAGAATCTTTGGCATTTTTACTTGAATGCGAGGAATGGCCAACTGATACATAATACAATTATTAATTATAAGTTAAAAATAAATAACAGGGATTTTGCATTTTTTTTATCATCATTGGTCACCAATAGTAGCTAGTACTAAGTGCCTACTGTAAATAAATAATAAAATAAAATGAAAAAGAAAGAAGCATATGCTTAAATTTGAGGTTATTTAATTAACTACTAAGTAGTTGTTGTATAATTGATGAAATTGATTCAAAAACTTTTGTCTGTCACTGTTTGCTTGTCTGCTAAATCTTTCGGATATCAGTTGTCTTGTATTAGCTAAGTCTTACCGTATACTTGTAAACAAAAATTTTTCAGAACTCTAAAAAAACAAAAAAGAAAAAAAAAGAAAAAAAAAAATCTGTTTCAGCAACTTGGAGGACCAATAAAACATCTATTTCTATGATTTTACATCGTAAAACAATGTATAATTACAGAGACTAATAATTTCCGAAGCCAGTCGGCCAGTGTGAAAAATCAGTGATTATTTTGTATCCAGCCGAAAATTTTAATGTAGTACGATTTCACAGATATAGTTAAGAAAGTACTTGAACAGGATGATCAAAAAGATTTTAACTTGTGGGTTCCACCAAATGAATGTTTCCGTGAAAGATGAAGTCTATGGACAAATCGGATGCTGCTGTACATACATGTAAGATCAAGAACATGATGATGATGATCAATTTCACTTATTTTTAATTTCATATAATATTTTAAACTAGGACCCGAAAAAGCCTCCCTTATACGAGTGACAAATGTGCGATGTATATGCGAAGAGCATTAATAATTTGTCTTCTAAGAGTAATTTTCTTGTCTTGATGTGATGAGTTGTGAAAGAGAGTTTCCAACCTCATTTTAAGAAGTTTGAATTTCTGGTAGAAAGCTAGTAAGGGGTAGATTCGACCTTCCCTATTGTAGTGCTGTTGAATCACAACTCTCCAGTAGGGTGAAAATCTGTGGTAGTAGGCAACGATTTTTCCCTTTTTTTTTTTTTTTTTTTTCCTTCTCCTCGTTCTTGTAGTTGACTATTAGATATAGATATGCGAGTCATCCCCTATTAACATTTTCATGTCATTATGAATGAACAAATTGTGGAACATTTCCAGTCAGAAAAGTTTATACATAGAAGGGTCTTTCCAGGAAAATTTATATTTCCAAAACTACTTGATGTAATTTTTCTAAACATCTAAAAAACGAAGTTTCAACCATTTTTTTTTTTTTTAAACCTTAAGAATCTTTATTTTAAAGAATCCAAAGTAGAGATCTATATGTCCAATGTGAAATTATCCGAAAGAGTCATATTTGATCACGTTTTCAAATTATTGAATCGGGTGATGGGGAACAGGGCTTCTATTTTGTTCGCCTAGCAAGTGGTAACTAACAACTGGCATGACCAATTCAAGTTCGCACTAGGACATAAGCAGAGCCCAAATTGATTAATTAAGCTTAAAAACGACGACTTCAACAGTATCAACGTTTTGAGGTTGAGGAGCACACCGTCAGCTACTAGTTAGCTAGGGATATTTTGTTTTAAATATTAATATAATATTATTAAATACTATTTTTATTTTTTAAAAAAAGAATTTGTTTCCGACCATGTTTGTTTCTGTCCGCCATTTAATGACGGCCAATGCATTCAAATATGTTCTGATTGTCATCCCCACTCCCAAAACTTGTCTCTCATTTCTCTGATATTTTATTGTTAATTGTCCGTGAATCTTTTTCTATTTTCCATGGTTCATATACGTGGTAGAGGTATAGGTAATGCTTGCTTTTCATATGATTGAAATAAACATCTCAAAAGTCCATAAGCTAGAAAACTCAAGACTTAACTCGAAGAAGAAATTCAACATCGTGGGGGCAAAAAAATGCATCAGGTTCATAAACATGCAATTATTTGCACGAAATCCTTATTTCCCTTTGTCAATTAACCAAATAGCGTAATAATGATTGACAAGGTTAATTATCTTGGCTAATTCCGTGGCCTTGAATGATGTATGTTAACTTGGACTTTAATTGAAGAAAAAAACAAAGGAATCACAGTACCATCTTAACCTACAAAGAATTTAATCTTAGTTTGCCCGACGAAATATCATGACCGACTTAGATCTTGCTCAGAATTTATACGATGAACTCCAGAATTTCCGCTCATATTTAACCCGTTCTGCTGCTGCTGATGTTTAATTAACAAGAGAGAAGACATGTTACGCCACAATATTTTTCTAAACAGTTTTACTTCCTCACCACATAAAGTCTTCTAAAGAATTTTTATAAATGAAAACTTAATCATGTAGCTAGCTTTTTCTTCTCCTAGTCCACCAAGTTTGGTATGGTGTGACAAATGGGAGTTGAAACAAGGCCATGAGGCAGAAAGGGAAAAACTATTTCCCACGACCTGCTAACTTAATTGGCAACAATTTTCTCTAGGCACACTAAGCTAGCTGTAGGAAATGGGTCTAGTTTAACAACCATCACATGCTTTTTTTTTTCTTTTTTTTTTTAAAAATTTTTTTTGAATGTCCTAATTGGCATTTCTTTTTCATGTAAATAACCTGATAACTTGCAGATGCTAGCTAGCTTCTCAATCTAAAGTAGGCCCTGTGAAATGAATTTATAAAATTGAACCAAAACTCTGAAATTAATTGATCTACTTTAATGCAGGGGAGAAAATCCCTTTCTTGCAAGCTTTAGGCAGTACGAAATCTTATATATGTATATAAACTGGTATTCAATCAATAAGGTGTCCCAACTAATTTTTACCAAAAAAACAAAAAAGGTGTCCCAACTAAGCCAAACATGTCATGTGGATCCCTGGAAGTCAAATAACGAAAGGCTATGTTCCTCAAATTCTTACCAAGAACTCCTACAAACAGAGAAGGCCCTATAAAAGTCTCAAGAGTAGTGGACAGTGCATAAGATTACGTGTAAATAATTAATCGAATTTAGGAACATATCAAAGATCAAATTGTTTCAGAATACGCATTTTGCATAGAAATTGAGATCGATGCATGCACTGATTAATGCTGATGATTAGAAAAGACATAAAGTGATTGACATAAAAAATTGAGTTTTTGAAAGAACTTGCAGCCTCATCATTATAATAGGCGGCTAGGATGATTAATGAGAGCTAGTAAAAACAGCATTTTAATCTTCCAAATAATATTAGAATTTGAGTGCATGAATTTGACCTTATTATAAGAACCAATATGCAACCAATATGCCATAGCTATACTACCTAACTTTCTAGCAATGTATAACTAATACCATTGTTATGGAAGGACAGATATATATATACATACATATATATATATATATATAAATAAATATAAGCGTGCTCATATATGATAATGACATGTTTGATTTTTATATTATGATAATTCCTTTCACTCGGAAATGAAAGCATAAATAATATGAAAGAGTATGTGTTTCGTTTGGAATAGAGATCCTTCGTGGAATCATCATGAAAAGATAGTGAAATAGACACCAAAATGCCATCTACCACTTGAAGGGGGAACTAACAGACGAGTTTAGAGCTTTCAACTTTTAAAAGCATCCTAATTGAGGAATCTAATCAACCAACCAAACTTAGATTTTCTTCCAGGCGGGTGGGGGAGAGTCTAGTTAATTAATTGCTATTTATCATTTGGCTGATATGAGCCAATTAGCTACGCCGGGTAAGCAAACAAAAAGAAAACCCTCAAGTCAAACGGATCAAATACTGAATTATATTGACTAATCTAGCAGGATGAAGAAAAATTAAGCCACCACTATACATTTATTGTAAAGAATATTAAAAGAAATCAGGTTGAATTATTGAGTTGCACATGAAGTTCAATCAATTAAGTGAATATATGAGTTTTTTCATTCTTTCAGACCAAGAAGTTGTGGCTCTTGATCTCTTCGCATTTGTTTATTTAATTATATTTATATATATATATATATATATTTATGTATATACACATGCATCAATTAAGAAGCTCATGTCGCATGAGGTAATTTATAACGTAGAAAAGACATTTTTTAAGAATTATAAAAAGCTGCTTTTTCTCTTGGTCATCCTGGATCCTAGCTAGGGTCCTGTTTATGCAATCGGTCCTTTCAATATTTACAGATAAAAATGTTCTTTTGGTGTTTTCTAGAGCATCCTATTTAAGTATGGCTGTGAAGTGAGGAGTTCAAATTCTTATTAATTGCCAATCTTGTGTAAAGAAAATGGTCAACATAGACTTGGGTTGAACATGCCCTTTTGACGTCAATATCGTTGTAATCATTTGCCCAACAAAACAAATAATCTATAAGATTACAAGAAAGGAAATATGTATGATTAATTACTAATTAGTATCTTCAAATTTTAGATATATATAAATCAAATATTGAAGTTTGAAATTATTTGAATTGAACTTTTGAAGTTTCAAATTGATTACAAATCAGTCTAGTTCATTAATGGTATTAATTTTATTGACATAAGTATGATTTTATGCTTATGTCATAATTCATTTTAAGCAAAAAATTTAAAATTTTTGAAAAATGAAATTTTTTATTTTTCCATTTTATATTTATGGTTTTTAATTTAAAAAATAGTAACCAATCCTATTTTAATTAAATAAAAATTCCAAAAAAAATTAAATATTTTTTTTACCTAAAATTAGACTAAAAGTAAAAATTTTTTAAAAAAATCGAGATTTTGTTCTCAAAAAATTTTTGTTATCAGACCAAAAATTAAGTAAAATTATTTTAATGGGTCAAAAATGAATTATAATTTTTTATGCCCAAATCATTAAAAAAAAATAGTCAAAAATAAAAAAAAATAAAAATTAGACCAAAAATAAAAATAAATTTTTATTTTTATTTTTTATTATTTTTTTTATATTGGTCCAATAAGAAAAAGGACAGTAGATCTATTTGTACTCATTTTTGAATCACTGAATTTTACAAAGAATGAAAACCATAGAAAAATTAAAAATAGAATAAACTAATTTTGCTTAAAAAGATAATGATCTAAACATAATAAAAATAAATTATTAGACCAAATAAAAATAAAAAAATAAAATCAAGAATAATAATTTTTTTTGTTTTTTATATTAGACCAAAATAAGAAAAGCATTAAAATTAAATTTATTTTTATTTTTACTTTTATTTTTTTTATCTAATTTTTATTTTTTTTATGGTTTGGTTGTAAAAAATTATTATAATTTTTTGATATGAAATTATTTTAATTAATTTTGGATCTAATAAAAATATTTTTACTTTAGAAATTTCAATTTTGGTTTCATTTTTATTTTTGTCTAATTTTAAATCTAATTTTTATTTTTGTAATTTTGGTCTAATTTTTTTATGATTTAGGGGTAGAAAAATATTACTAATTTTTGATCTAGTAAAATTACTTTATTTAATTTGTGGTCAAACAAAAAAAATTTATTAGATCAAAAATTCTAATTTTATTTTTATTTTCATTCTTTGTTCTATTTTAGGTCCCAAAAAAAAAAAATATATATATATATATATATATTTTGAAATTTCAATTTAAATAGAATATAAAATTAAAGAATTTTTAAATGAAGAAAATAAAAAAAAAATATTTTTGTTTAATTTTTTTACTAAAAGAATGAATTATGACATCAGTATGATTTTAGTATGTTGATGTTAGTAAAATTAACACCTTAGTTAAGTAAACCGAATTGTAAAAAATTTAAAATTTTATAATTGATTCAAACAATTCCAAATTTTAAAGTTTAATTTACATAACTCTACTATTTTGGTGTACTAATCAGCAATTAAACATAATATATATGGTAAGATAGTAACCAAAAAGTTAATAAGAATTTGAAATAACACATATCTCATGCAGATTTACACACATTTTATACATTCATGGGCTTAGCCCAATGATAAAAATTACAAAGAATTATTTCAATATCCATAATGTATTCATAAACTTAGCCTAATGGTAAAAGTTACACAGGATCATCTCAAAATCCATGATTTAAACCCAACTGGAAGAACCTTTCCCTATACTTGTAATGTTGACAATTAAAAAAAAAAAAAAAAAATTAGATCCCTTCACCATTTCACCTTTTGTTTGACCATGATCCTAGGTGTAAATATTTTTTATGGAATTCCTAAGTAGTATGTAATACGTATTATATATGTACGCTTATTGGATGTCTGGCACTGTCTCTCGTATAGATTGGTACATGTATGGGAGACCAGATGTGGGACCCTACACAAAAGTTGGTAAAATATGAAGAAAACTAGCGCTTTTTGAACAAGGTTGTCCATCCTATTATCGCATATATTTCAGCATATCAACGCTAATGAAATCAGAAAATATTCTTTAATAAACTAATTATGTGTTTAAAATATGCTAAAAAACAAAAGTGAAAGAAAATTGACATCTTTTAACTATTTTTTTTCTAGAACAAATATGTGTTTCCAAAACTAAAGAAAAAAAAAAAAAATCAATCGAGGCATGCATTGATCAAACAAAGGCTTTTATTATTTTTATTGGAACTTTTTCTTTGGGAATTTCAAAAAATCAAAATAATCCAGCGTGAATGGAAATTCCAAACTTATTGAGCAATAGGTTGCTTCCTGGAATGATACTTATGGTCATATATCTATTTATGTCAAACAAAAGTCCTTGAAAGCACGTCAAAAAGTTGATTTTAGAGAAGGCGATATTTAGAATGAAAATTGAAGACATAATATAATGAAATCATTCTCCATATTTACAGAAGAAAAAATGCATCTTGATTTTTTTTTTTTTATTATGATTATCGGTGGCTTTTGTATATATGTTTGCTTTCTTTCCTCCGAAGTCAAATAGGAAAAAAAATATAAATTATAGTTATAAAAATTTATCTTTAAAACGTCCAAAAAAATTTACATCAAATATTAGTTAAACCTGCAATGCGACATATAAAAATTAAATAAATTTTAAATATATTATATAACTGTTCTCGTAAATAAGTAATATTTTATTTATCATTGTTTTACTTCTAATAAAAAGATTTATTTTTATTACCAAAGAAAAAATTTTTATATGTATAAAAAAGGTTGATTATATCTTTTTTTTTTCCCCCTTAAAAATACAAAATTAAGTCCATAAATATAATTTTGAGAAATAATAAATCGTAACTGGAACGCAACGGCAAAACGTACGATACGATGTCGTTTCAGATCTCTAAATTTATTTTTATTTTTTTGGCTGAAAAATATAAAGCAACTTCGGTTGATTAATTAACCGCCTTAAGCTTCGCGCATTAGCATTTATTCGTCTTCTCTCCGTGTAGTAAAAGATTGTTCAAAGAATTTAAACCTTCGCAGCTAAACATAACGAAATTCCTCAACTGATTCTCTCTCTCTCTCTCCCTCTCCCTCTCCTATCGTTGTTCGTTCGGAGAATTCATGACCTGTGATCTCGTTGACTCGCCGATTTGACTACGGCATGGCCGTCCGGTTCAAATTCAGAAGCTCATTGAATTTCGATACGGTTGACATCGAAGGCAGGTCCTCCATATCCGTTCGTGATCTCAAATCCAAGATCATCCGCCAAAAGAACCTTAACATCTGTCAAGACTTCGATCTCGTATTCTCTGACTCCCTAACCGGTCAAGGTCAACTTTCTTTCTTTTATTATTGTTATTCTTTTTCATCTACGTCCGTTGAATATTTTTCTTGTTCTGTTCGTGAAGATTGGTTTCTAAGAAAACTCAGAAAATTTGATGGGAATGAAGAGAAAAGCACCGCCACTCTTTTAGTTATTTTTGTTTTTGCCGAATTAGGTCTTCAATGCTTGTTACTTCGGCATCGCGGAAAACTATCCCATGCGGTTGAATAATTAAAATTAGAAACCCTAATCAGATTCATGTTTCAAAAGCTGCACTGTTTTCATTTTATTTTATCTATTTATTTTTAAAAAAATAATTTGGATTTACTGCAGAGTATGTTGACGGGAGCTTCCAAATTCCAAATGGGGCTAGTGTGATAATCAAAAGAGTGCCGGCAGGGTCAGGGCACGGGAATATGTGAGATTTCTCTTCAAGTCTATGAATATTGCCTACAGAAAGTTCAAAGAAAAACAAGAATTTATTATTATTTTTTTGTTTGCGCTGATGCTTATTTCGTGGGTTAATTGGTGATGCTAGTTAAATATTATTTTTCCATATTTATTATCTATTGTCATTGGAAAGATAACCGTTGTTTATACTGAAATACAACTCTGGTACAGTGATACTCCTCACATTAGTGCTTACGAGAATCTTGCGGTCAAGGACACCGTGAAGACCAATCCATCTGGTGCACCGGTATGTCAGTAAATTTTTAAAGCAGTATATATTATGACTTGGAGATTTTACTGTTTTGTCCATGTTTTAGCTTTGTTATTTCACATTAGTACACTTACGTATTCTAAAGCAACATCTATAACGGCTTTAGAGTTGGTAACTTATGATTTTGCTTATGTTAGCACTTTACTGAATATAGAAATTTGGGACTACTTTAAACGGGCAAATCTACAATGTTGTTTTCTTGCGCATAGAGGACCTTGTGGAGTAGAAAGATATTGTCCATCTTTTTTTGTTCCAACTTAATTTACTGCATCTTTTGTTTTCTTATCATTCTAATTTATCTGGGATGGCTTGTTTTACTTTTCAGAATACTGGTATCCTTGACTTTGATGACTTTGGGGTTGATTTGTATCCTTATCCTGGGGCAACATTATCTAGTTCTAATCTTGATGATGACAAGAAAACTCACATTTTGTATGATACTCCAAATATTGGAGTTGCAAGGTATAAAAGTGTTGTTTGTTTTTAGATCTTGATCTTGAATTTTGGATCTTCATTGTGTTTGTGAATGCATTTTTTAAGATACTTTTTGATGCATCTAACTTTTGAATTCACTAATTATCATTCTCTGTGCATTTAGATATTCTAAGCAACCTGTGGATGGATGTCAGAAAATTGAGGCAAGCAACCTTTCTGAGGCTAGTCCTAGAGGTATATAGCATCTTTATTCATATTTAGACTGTTCTTTAATGATGGTGTAGATTTGCAACAAAGATGTTAATTTTTTGTAGGTCGTGATGAGGAACTTAAATCTATTTCGTTGCACAGAAAATTAACTATGGATGTTCAGGAGGACATTCCACTAGAGAAGTAGGCTATTCGTTTCTCATATCTTAATTTTTTTTTATTTTTTTTTAAATTTTGTTGCAACAATCTGATTGTTTTTTGTTTTGGTGATTTGAAGGGTGGACAGTGCTAATCCAGCTATGCGAAGTGGGGATTTGCCATCAGAGCTAAAATGTTTGCTTTGCAAGTCATTTTTTAAGGCAGCCGTGATGATACCTTGCTGCCAGCATAGTTTTTGCGAGAAATGTAAGTTTATGTGTGTTGCAGGGAGCTGTCTTTGCCTTTATGACATTTGGTCCAATTTGTTTTATTATCAGTTTGTATCCATCTTTTTTACTGTTTAAATGTGTAAAAATGCACAAACCAACTGTATTCTGTTATTGATTTGATTACTTTTTGTATTTTCTAAAATGGTATGGTTGATTTAGCTATGTTGGTTTTTGTATGCAGGCATTTGTGAAGTGCTGCATGAGAAGGGAAAGTGTCCCAAGTGCTTTTCTACCAAATGCAGAGTAGAAGATTTATTACCAAATGTTTCTCTTAGACAAGCAATTGTGCATTTCCTTGAATCTCAAATCTTGACTACTGGTTTTGGCAATGATTATCAGCGTTATGCTCCAGGTAGAAATTCTGTTTAAAAGATATTGCCTAACTGGGCTACATTTAAGTGCTTAACTAGTTAACTATCCCAAAAAAAAAACAGATGGAGAATCTGGAATTCAAGCAGAAGATGTTTCATGTGGTGTGTCTATTCTCCAAAAACAGCCAGAGTTGCCTCATTCTCCCTCTGGAACTGGGAAGGGATCAAATAATATAATGACAGATTCAGCTTACAGCTCACCGTTTAAAACAAAACCATCCAATCTAGTGGGTGCAAATAATTTGCTGAAACTACCTGCTTTTTCTCCCAAGAAAAAGCAAATAGATAAAAGTGGATGTGAGAATGCGATGGCTTTGGATGAGTTCCAAGGGGAAAGCCAGCCCATGCATGAGGAAGGTATTGTCTAATGGAATTTGCCAGATGCTTTACTACTGATGTCAGTACCTATTATGATTATTATTTGTTTATGCATGCTTCAGCCTGCATTTACCTTGTATATGCTGATTACATCTGTATTTATATGCTGTTTCTAAGTCCTTATACTAGATTTCAATTGAAGTTTTTCAATTTTTTGTTTCTTTGGAATGTAATTTCTACTACTGTTGGCATTTTATATTTGATATTCTTGATTAGTACATTATTTCTCCCCATTTTCAGTGTTCTTATCTTTCAACATGTTTTTCATGTCATTCCAGCTGAATCTACAATAAAGAAAAAGGATCCAGTAGGCTTTAATACAGCAGGTATGTGGTTTTGCTGTCTTTTCTAGGTTTACTTGAATCTTCATGTAGATATCAGATATATATTACAAATTCTGGTTTTTTCAGGTGGAATAAATGGTATAGTGAAGACTGGAAGAAACAAAAAGGTATTCTTTATTATTATTATTATTATTATTTAAACACTTATATGTTTGCGAATTTATTTAAAATAATATTTTGAGGAGACTGAAATCTACGTTGTGAATACAGGGTCCCCAAACCTGCTTCATGTGTGGTTCTCCAGACCATTTCATTAGAGAATGCCCAGTTGCATTAAGCCCACATTCTATGCTTCAAGCAGGTAGGAATGGATGCATTTCTCATCTCTATTTTGGAAATATTTTTGTCTTACATTTTTCTACTTTTTGGATTTCAGGAAATGCTATTTTTCCAGGTGCTATGCCAGGTTATATGCCTTATTGGAACAGGCCCCCTATGCCTCATTTCAGGCCCTTTTGTAACCTTTATGGCGATCCTGGAATGATGCCTTTTAATGCAACTATGGTTCCAGCTTCTCCTTTCCCTGTTCCAAACTATCACTCATCTATGTATGGCCCTATTCAAGCCTTTGGGTAGGTTCATATATAATGATTATTGCTATTTGAAATATAATATATGTGAGGCTATTGTATGTAATAAGTATGATTTTTCACCTGCCAAATAAGTGGCTTTCTTCGTTACGTCATCTAGATTTTTGACACTGAATGATGTTGCAGCAGATACATGAGGATGGGACCCATTGCACCTCAACAAGCTGGTGAAGATCACTGTCTAAGTCATTCAGAATTTTTGGATGTTCAAGATCAGATAAAGAGACAAAAGCTTTCAAATGAGGATGTGAGGAGGTATGTTTTCATTGATATCAAGCAACAAAATTGAAGGTTGAATGCATTGCATATACTGTTGGCTAGATAAGTGATTTATCACCTATTTTCACATATTTTCTTATCGATCTTTTGGGGTTTGGGGGTTCTTTTGTTTTTTATTTTATTTGATCAAGAGTGGAATATTAAAATTTTTGCACGATCAGTATTGTTTAATCATATCAATGCATCTGTGATCTATATCTTGTTCTTGTCAGTGATTATGATTGGGTAAAGGGTAAGATTATATTTTCACATCCAAAGTTATATTTATGTACTTTTCTCTTTACTTTCCTTTGAATGTTCATGGCATTAATATGCTCTATATCCTTTTACTTTATGGGATTATTCCAGTTCATATTTTGTGATGGGAATACGATAGAGTTGTTTTGTAATCTTTGAATTATTTGTTCTTATGCTGTGTCAAAATTGAAATAAGTATGGAGCTTATGTTTGGAAGGTAAACATGGGTACATAACACAATAATTTATTTTGAACAGGGAACAATATAGTGATGTGGATAATGAGAGAGTTTTTGGAAAGAAGCATTCCTATAGTGAGAAAGGAAGATCACATGATCATAAATCTGTTATGAGCAGGGAAAAGAATGTAAGCTACTCTGATTGCAGCTCCAGCCAGAGGAAACATAGTCATCACAGTCATAAACATTATGACATTGATGGCGATGATGAATGTCACCAGAAGGCTCATCATTCTTCAATTGGCAGTGGTGACAAGAGGTTAAATAATCAAACAGAGAGATTAAGTTCAGAAGATGATGATATGCCTTGCAGCACCAGTTGGCAGAGTGAAAAGAGGCAGAAGCACCATCACAAGAGCTCCGATAAGGTTAATAAAAAGAGTGTGCAGTATGGCGGTGATTCAAGTCAGGATCGGTATCAGACCAAAAATAAAAATCATAGTAAGAGGAGTGTAATCGAGTGTGACATGAAAAGACACCATAGAAAACATCATAGCCGTTCAGAGTTGCAATTGGACCAAAGTTCTTCCATCAATCACAGGCAGCGAAAGAAAGATGCTGGTCCCATTTCAAGACATTCCCAACATGATTTGAAGTCTAATAATGATGAGCCGAGTCATGAGAGGTGGCAGATGATTAGTGGGTCAGATGAGGATGGTACAAAAGAATGTCGGTATTATAAGCGGAAAAGAGGGCACTAACATATGCTAGGAGCCTGATCCTGAGGTAACAAGTGTAAATGAAAGCCACATTTCTCTATTTTGCTGATTCAGCTGGTTCTCATACATCTTATATAGGTATTTGTATCAATTTGGTTTATTACAATTGCTATCTTGTTTTTTATATGTCTAATATAAAAAGTGACGGGTTTAGGACACATATTGTAAGACACACATAGGCTTGTTCTGCTCTAATGTAAATTCTTTGTTGGTTTTGTTGGTACAGATCTAGTTGGACTGGTCGGCTTTTGGACATTAGATATTTGTTAATATCTGCTAACTACCCTTCACTTTTTTATCATGAGGTCTCAAGGGTAGCCAAATGAAAGTTTTAACCAGAGCCGGAATGCTAATATAATTATAGGGTTTGGATATTATATGCCATGCCTAAATTTCATTCTGCTGAGATTCTTGAAGCTGGTGAAGGTATGAATTCTTTTCTTGAGAAAGAGGGAGTGAGAAAGGAGGTGAAAGGACGAGAGTAGTAATAGGACAAAAAAAATTATCACCGTCTCATTCTCTTAGTTACTTGTACATTCTTCTCTCAGGGTAAGGTTCAATAGTTTGCCCGTGCATGTTCATAGCTTTTTTGGTCAAGTATAGAAGATAAGAGTACTAAATGAAAAAGTGACGTCTAGAGTTTTTTAGATGGTTTTGAAGAAATGAGTTGATTTATTTTCCAGAGAAGCCTGTTTTAGGTAATTTCTTGCACTTACTTGATGTTGATAGAGCGCTTCGTCAATATTATGCCGTCCAATTTCTAGGTACGGTTTTGGTGGTTGTAGTTCATGCTTTTGTTATGGAAGTATTTTTGTAGGGTTCTAGGTGTATTTGATTTATTTGCTGCTAGGCACCTGATTATGGTTCCAGGCTGTGGTAGTATTTACCACTTATTTTTGGTATTGGTAAGAATATGTTTTTAGATTATATATATATATATATATATATGTATATATATCTTTAGAATTTTAGATCGAGTAACATTTTAGATAAATAAATATAATTAAGATTTTCGAAGGGTTCATCCGTTGCTGTGAAGTACCAGATTCACATCTTGGATTTCCCAAGTTTAAAGTCTACCAGTGCACTATTTCCGGGAAAGAAAAATAAAAAAGTAGACCAGTGCACTAATTAAGTTTGCATATGGAATATTAGAACTTTCAATACCCTCAGCTTGCATATTTATATATATATATATATATATATGTATATATTTTAAAAAAAAATCAAATTAAATTAAATGAAAATACTTATACAATCGAATATAAACCGAGTGTATTGTCTCCAGCTGATAAGGTATGAAGATGGTATAAGTTCGATGGCATCTAATGCGTCCATCCTTGGTCAGTTTTGGGGATTCTGCTTCCCAATTTTAACTTTTCAGTCAGTTTTGATAATTCTGCTTCCCAATTGACTTTTAGTTTTCCTTTATTTTTCTTTTTTCTTTTTTTCAAAAAAGAAAAAAGAAAAATTGTTACTTAATTCATTTTTTTATTCTGTATCATTTTGGGATGTATAATATTACTGAGGGGTTTAGGGGGAAAAATGAGAAAGTCTACTTTGAATTTTGTTTTGATTTGGCTGGATCGCAATGGGTGATGATGTTGATAGTGGAGGCGGGGTTGCTGACGATGGTGGAAGTAATGGATGGTAATAAGGTGGTGGTACAGGTAATGGGTCGTGAATCGTGGATAAGGGCAGTTTCAGGTCCTCCTGAAAAAAAAATAATAATAATAATAAAGGCACAAAATATGAGGGGGTATGTGTCTTCTCATCAAGCTTGAGGTTCTGTTCTCTTCCCTTTTCTCCCTCCCGTCTCTTTAAACTTATTTTCAGTAACAAGGCATAACCAAAAAGGGAATAAGAAAAAGTTATGCATTTTATTTGCAAAAATTTAAAATTTTTTTTAGGTGTTCGCTTGTGTTTAATTTTAATTTTTATTTGTTCTTTCAAACTGTGTGAGTTTGTTTATTTTAATTGTTTGTTCTTGCTAGGTGGTAGTGGTTAAAGTTCGTTAGACAAATTAATTAATTACAAATATGAAAAAAAAAAATTATATATATAATCAATACAATTCATTTTGTTTTTTATTTTTTTTATTTTTATTTTTTTATGGAATTAATAATTAATAGAGATATCTAATTGCTATTAAACTATCACTAATAAATAAATCATCGTTGTAAGCAAATTAAAAAAAAAAAAAAAGAAACAAAAAAAAATTAATTAGTTTAACAAGTGATGCTTTAAAAATTCGATTCTTGAGCTTACTTTCAATTTTTGACTTTTAATTATCTAAAGTTAAGTTAGCGCTTTACTTTTCCAAGTTTGCTAGATTGTATCAGTTACTCTTTTATATTTTTAGTACTGGTATGCTCGTATTGTTTTGTTAATCTGTTTAAACTCTCTTTTGATCGGGAGTAAATATTAAATCCCGTCTAACTGGTCAAGTAGAACGTAAATGTAAAAAATGAGTTTAGCTATATCAGTATGTTTTAAGATAATTACTTCAATATTTCTCATTCACCAAAAAAAGTGGTCATTTCTCGTATAATTTTTTGGTTTAGCATCATGATTCCTTAATAGTTGTATTCTAAACGTGCCATGTTAATTGAACGAACGACAAAAGGGCACACAAAAAGATAGATTTTTCATAAAAGGTTTTTTTTTTTTTTTGTTTTTTTTTCAAATATAGTTCATATTAATGATTATGAACATTTGTTTAATTTAATCAAGGGAGTAAATGGCTGAATCGAGCTGAATAAAAGGATTTTGAAGCTCAGTTCATAAGATTTTTGAAGTGTTTTTAAGTTTACAAAATTTTGAAACTCCTTATTCAAAATTGACTTTGTTAATTAAAAGCTTAGTTTGTCCGGTTCAGATCATCTAAATACAAAATTATAAAAATTTGAACATTTGATATTATTTTTTTGTTTTTGTTTTGATACTATATTATTTATAATTTTTATTTATTTTATCATTTTGATACAGTTAAAAAGTTTATAAAATTAAATAGGAAAATATTGTTTATGTATTATAAGTATTTATTATGTCTACGTTAGTAAAATAACTTTTATTATTATGTTTAAATTAATAAAATATTTTTTTTTATAGGCATGTAAAGCTTACAAATTTGAGCTATTTGAAAGCTACTTACAACCTTAATTTATTGTTTAGTTCATAAGCTTCATTTACTATTGTAGATTAGCTCATTTCAATGACAAATTTAGTTGGAACAAGTTATAATCGAGTCTATCTCGAATCAATCATAGCTGTTCTTATTTCTAACCCTAAATTGAACATTTTATAATTGTTTTGTCTGCTTTTTAACCAAGTGAGATTGTTGGAATCATTTGTTTTTTATGCAGGTAATGCTTATGGGAACAAATCAAATGGACTGCCCTTGGAATAAAACATTTGATTTCAGTTTAAAGAAATTTAGTACTACTGGTCAAACTGTTGGGAGTAGCTAAAATTTTCACGATGGTTTTTACCTTAAAAAAAAAAAAAATATATATATATATATATATATAGTGTTTATAATTTTAAAAATCGCTAATCAATTTTGACCAAAATCTTTTTTTTCAGAAAAATTGTTAAAAATTTTCTTGAAAAAAAAGAAAAGAAAAGAAAAATTGTTAAAATTAATTTCTCAAGGTTTTATTCTTATCCTAAAATGGTTCTTTTAAAATGTTATTCTTGAAATTGCAATACGAAAATCCAAATAATTTTGTATTAGAAGTTTTGCTGTGAAAAAATAGTATTTTGGATTTGAACGCTCTAATTTGCCTTAAATAGTAAAAAACATATACTCCGACACATCACACGCATCTCATTTTAAAATAGTATTTTTATTTTTCTATTACGCACTTTTCATTAATACTGAAAAGTTGGAAATTTTTGGCTCTAATTGCTTAATAAAGAGGTTGAAACAATCATAATTTATCGGGCAAGGGCTATAGACAATGCAATGGACAGTATGAGCCATCCCAGCAGGAAGTATCCAACGAATCTTGTTGGTCCCACGTCCTCGGGTTCCTGCCATCCGAAAAAGTCAAAAAAGTATAGAGATATAAAAGAACTTTGCAGAGAGCTCTGAAGTTCAATATATTTATGATCACACTGAAACGTACGAGGTTTTCATGGACTGGACTTGGTACTATAATAACTAAATTGCAGGCTGAAAATGGACCTTCAGTGGGAAGAAAGGATATAAGACCGTTTTCTTCCATGTACAAATCAGACTTTAAAATGTTTGCACCAAGCACAAACATCTTGGAGGAAACAATACGGAAAAATTGAAACAAAATGACTAAAAAAATTGAGTCAAAACATGAATGTGTTGGATGAATTAAAAACGTTTCGAGTGTCATGTCAAAATAACTTGTTTTCATAATAATAATAATAATAATAATAAACACCTATATCATTATGTTATTCTGCCCTAAAAGGGAGAAAATGGGGATCTTCAATCAAAGTGGTTGAAGTGGGGAGTGAGTACCTGTGGAGGGGGAGGCTCGGTAGGGGGTTTTGTTTTGTCAACCTCAAAAGGCCAAACATATCGTTCTGGTTTCTCGCTTCTGGCTAGACTCCAGTCATATAATCTTCGCTCTTCCGGGGTTGACAGAATTGTGAATGATTCCTGTTGAATTCATCCAATGCCTCAACATATGTAATCCTTCTTTTAATATATAACTCTACAGTTCTAATCTTATTACAAAACATACAGAAATCGCAAAATAAAATAATGCTGTCATAATATTTACGGACTTTTAGAAGATCCTGTTTGCTTCTAAGTTCTTCTTCATCCAAACCCTGATTTATAAGTTCTTCCACCTTCGCTTGGTATGCTTTTGTAACCTGTTGGAAGGAAAACAGAGACTGAATCTTAATTTGCATTTTTAAATAAAAGAGATAAAAGCAAATTTACGGATTCTAACGTTGAGACCTGATCATATGAGGATCCTCTTGCAACTCCAAGCCTTCCATAATGATCTACATCTGTGATTGCTGCATTCTAAACCAGTTTCTTCTCAGTTGCTTTCCATCCAAAATTATTTTAAAATACTCTGTTTTTCATTTTTAATAACATAACTTTTTCTTGCCATTCGAAATGGATATGCTAAGTGAAAAATTTCCGAGCAAACAGCGAAAGAAAAAGAAAAAAAAAAAAATTAAGAAAGATGAGAATGGATTGATGGTGGATTACGTATGCCACGAAGAGCCCTTTCGACATTGAGAGCAGAAATCAAGGAAGGAGGTCCTTTTGGAGCTTCAATGGAGCTTTCTGAATCTGTGTCTGTGGTGGTTGTCTCAACCGAAGCATCGTTGGTGGAGTTTCTGATACAGAATCTGCGTGGTTTGGATTCGAAACTGGTAGTGTAGTTTGTGAAAAAAACTCTGTTTCCTGGCGTTGGAAGCGAGAGACTTTGCTGGGAAATGTAGAGTGTAACGGTGGGAGATGATGAAGCGGCCATCCCCTGTGTAGCTTGATGGTTTTCTGTTTCGAAGTTCGTGCAGCAGGTCCTTGTGTTTGGTGGTAACCGAGAGATAAGACGCGGGATATCTACCAATGGAAAGTTATGTGGCTTTTTTTTTTCCGAGGCAAGTTTTATTGGTATGTTAAAAGT
The DNA here is from genome assembly GCF_031755915.1 of Ziziphus jujuba. NCBI lineage: Eukaryota > Viridiplantae > Streptophyta > Magnoliopsida > Rosales > Rhamnaceae > Ziziphus > Ziziphus jujuba. The sequence continues at coordinate 6,430,077 of NC_083383.1, read as the reverse complement.
TTTGTACCCCCAACCAACAAGTCGTTGTAGTATAGTGGTAAGTATTCCCGCCTGTCACGCGGGTGACCCGGGTTCGATCCCCGGCAACGGCGTTATATATGTTTTTTTTCCTTTTTTGGGGAAAAAAGGGTAATTTTTTGAAGTTAATTATTTATTAAAATAATAATTTGGGGCAACGACGCCGGTTTGATGTGTTCTTCTCCTATTTTATCCCTTTTTCTGGTATGCCTTGGGCTAAGTGATCCCAATTCACAGACAAAACGAAACCGTGGCTTCTGCAACTAAACGTCGTTTCCTTTTTGAAAGAAAAAGTCGAAAATAGTTTCAGTATGGGACTGAGAAGGAGAGAGGTAGATGGGTCCGCTGAGGCTGGACCCAGTAGCGGAGAAGCGGGTCCCAGCAGCTCCGAACCAGTAGTGCCGCGGCGGTTCCCTCTGGCGGCTCAGCCTGAGATTATGAGGGCCGCTGAGAAGGACGACCAGTACGCCTCCTTCGTCTACGACGCCTGCCGTGACGCTTTTCGCCACCTCTTTGGTCAGTTTGTTTCTCTTTCTCTGTCACTATATTTTGGTTGCTTTGGTTTTGGAAAATTGGGGAATCGCAAAATTACTTGGTTAGTGCTCGCAGTTCATGGCTTCTTCGATTTCATCCTCTCTGCCGACATTTCCTCATTGAAAAACACTAACATATTCTCTTATTCAAAAGTTTCGAACTATGTATTGCTCCCCAGATAAACAAATAAATAAGGTTCTTATTTTGCAAAAAAAAAAAAAAAAAAGTGTAAAATCCTATTTGTTTGTGCTTGTCTAAAGGCATTTTGTCTCTGTTGGTATAGGTACAAGAATTGCCGTAGCTTACCAGAGTGAGGTTAGTCCTTTAAATCTAAACTTTGTCTTTGTATGTTTCTTTTTTTATTTTTCTCCACTGGGTTTACTTTTTACCAACTTCTAATGGAGGAAGAAAAGAAATGCTGGGATATCTTCTCATTAACCAAAATCTAATTGATGTCTTTTTATATTTGGCTTTACATTTGGTAATATTACTTAAATTGTGTTAGTGGTGGGATCCTAATAACTACTTTTGTCGTCCGGTTTTGCAGATGAAGCTTCTAGGACAAACGCTTTATTACGTATTGACAACTGGTTCAGGGCAGCAAACTCTGGGAGAAGAATACTGTGACATAACTCAGGTTTCAGCGCTGAATCTGCACTTATTATTTAGCACCATATTAGCCTTTTCCTCTTGTAGAAATTTCAACGATCTAGCTATTTGAAGAGTTTCTGATTGAGATTGGATGTTTTGATGTCTTATCACACAACAAAAGAATATTGCGGTTTTTGTGAGTTTGCCTGTAACTTTTCTACTTGTTTTACTAGGTTGCAGGACCTTATGGACTTCCTCCAACACCAGCAAGGCGTGCACTTTTTATTGTGTACCAATCTGCAGTTCCTTATATTGCAGAACGAATTAGGTTAAAACTTGCATTTGCTTCTTTTTTTATATAGTTTCAGTTGCATCCCTTATTTTGATGGGAATTTACTAATAAAACTTCTGAAACTTTTTATTTTACAGCTCAAGAGTTGCTTCTCGCGGTATTATCCTTGCTGATTCACAGTCTGAGGACCTATATGGTAATATTGCTTCAGGGAACAACTATGTTTCAGATGGTTCAGCTTCATCAACATCGGGGGCATCTGTTTCAGCTTTGACAACATTGAAAGAAAAACTCAATAGATTATGGTTCTTTGCAGTTCAGAGATGGCCGACGGTGTGTGTCTTCTTGTTATCTTTCTCAATTGAGCAATGATTTTTTTTTTTTTTTTTTTTTTTTATAAAAAAAACTGCTTTCTTTGAAGGCATTCACATTCTTGCTCATCTCTGAATTGGATAATAACACCATTTATAAGAAAAATAAAAAGATACATATTAATATTCTAATGATTACTAAAGGCACATCTAGTGTTGTTAAGTAATGTTCTCTTCCATGTGGAGTTAACTTAAGCTATATATCAAGCCTTAAAATGTGATTATGAGATCACCTGCTACATTGATTTTGTGTCTAATATTTCTATACGGCTGGTGCATTCAGGTGCTCCCTATAGCTCGTGAATTTTTGCAATTGGTACTTCGTGCTAACCTTATGTTCTTTTACTTTGAAGGTAACTTTTCTTTTTCTTTTTTCTTGAGGTTTATACATGTAGCAAAGAGGTTTTGACATGTAGCAAAGGTTTTGACAACAAGTTTAGATTATCTTGTGTTATATTATGTTTGCAGGCCTCTATTATCATATCTCAAAACGTGCAGCTGGTATTCGTTATGTGTTCATTGGAAAACCATCAAATCAAAGGCCTAGGTACTTAAAATTTCTTATCATAATTGTTTAATATATTTGCTTTTAATTTTCTGATCCCCTGGTGGTGTTTCTTTTTTGCCTCATTTCTCTTTTCTGAGTAATGTAATTCAAATTTATATGTCTTGTAGTTTGCTTAGTTCTTTTTCCCTTCGGAGTTTGTTAGAAAGATTGGGAGCTCTCTGAGTTTCCTGAACGTTATGGATAGTGCTTAAACATTCTGTAAAGCCATTGCATGATAATGTTTGTTATTCGTACTCTTACCAATTGACTTCCATGCAGATACCAAATTCTGGGAGTATTTTTACTAGTTCAGCTATGTATCATTGCGGTTGAAGGACTGCGGCGTAGCAATTTATCATCTATTGCAAGTTCAGCTCATCATACATCCTCTGGGATGCACCATAGTTCGGCAGGTTGTTGACCATATTCTTTAGCGAAATTAGATGAGAACTGGACTTTCTTTGAAAGTACCAATATTTGCTTTACAATTCTTCCTTATGTGTGCTTGGTGATGTGGCTCTTGGGTAAAAACGTTTGTGCATCATAAACTAGTATCTCACTTTATCCTGATCCCTGTAACTGATTTCCAACCAGTCAATAGAGTTATCAAGAAGCTGATAAAGTTTCATAATTTTGAAAGTCCCTAATCCTATTAGTATGGGTCCTATCATGTTTTAGGATTCATGTGCTGAATTGCTTTTTTGGTTTTGTTGTTTTTCTTAATGAAGACAAATTTTCAAACATAATATCATTTGTTCCACCCAAAGAACTTATTTTTGTAGGATGCTTATATAGTAAATTAGTTTTCTTTTGTAATTCAACTTTCTAATAACCTTTGACTTTAATTCATGGATCTGCAGAACGAGGTTTGCCTGTTTTAAACGAGGAAGGTAATTTGATATCAGTAAGTACTGACAAGAGAAGTTGGATGTACGATTCATCATCAACTTCAGAGGTATAACATCTTTTCCGCTTTCTTCTTCTTCATTTATTTATTTGTTCTCTTGTGGGAATTGGGTTCAATGGAATCTTATAATACTCTGAATTCTAGTGTTCCCGATGGAATGAAGCATCGCAATAAATGTTGTATTTTCAACCAAAAATGTAAATATGTCTAACATGAGTCCTTTACCTCATGAAGTCCCAAGCAACAACTGGAATGAGCAAATGCACGCTATGCCTTAGTGATCGACAGCATCCAACAGCCACACCCTGTGGTCATGTTTTCTGCTGGTACTGTTTTTTTTCTTTTTAAGTGATGAATTATAATTTTGTCTCTCTTTGATTTCTCTCACTAATTTTCTGTGTGACATATAGGAGTTGCATAATGGAATGGTGTAACGAAAAGCCAGAATGTCCTCTATGCCGAACACCCATAACTCATTCAAGCTTAGTTTGCTTATATCATTCAGACTTCTAGACCTGGGTTGTGGTTTTTGTATTTTGCCCCAAAATGGATAGGAAATATGCATCATAGAGAAATTGTAGCCATAGATAAAGATGAAGAAATTGTAGCAGTTAACATGTAAAATTTGTTTGAATTTGAGGTAATTATGTATTTTTATATATGTTTGAGAAGTGAGAAGGGTAGCCCTTGTAGTGATATTATTGTTGTAATTTAGCTATTTAGCAAGCAAAAGGTTCTTTACAGAATAAAATTAGCATTTTTATTTTTTATTTTTTATTTTTTTACATACCTTTAACTAGGAGATCAGTAAGTTTGGTCGTCCGGTCCAAGATTGTCATGTTGAATATATTTTACGTACCAATTATTTAGATATGTTCGTTAGAAAATTGTTTTTAAATGAAGCCTCCCAGCTCTTTCGTATTATCACTTTGGTTTACTTGTTTATGAATTATACATCTATTTTTTTTTTTAACATATATATTTATATATATATATATATAAATATTATCTTCACATACAAGATTTATTGCAATTTTACTAATATATATATATATATATATGTTTGGATTTTTTTTTTTAAATTTGAACTCTTACTTTTTTATATAAGCACAATTAATTAAGTTATAATTGAATGTACAATTAAATGCATATGCACAGCATTGACAACATCGACATTACTGCTATTAAGGCATTTTTATAAAAATAACAAAATAAAAGGGATGCAAGTGACTTTTTTCTGATAATAGTGATAATATACTGATAATGATAATAATAATAATAATAATAATACTAATATTTGACCATTTTGTTTTTTCATTTAGCTATAAGGAAAATGGATTTAATGTAGCTTGATCGCATCCTAGCCGTCTAACTTGATCGCCATCTTTAACCGTTGGATTGGGCTCCATTGTTAATCTCTTTATATACGAAAAACACGTCGCTCCGTTGCCTTGTGCAGCATTAGGGTTTTTGGAAACGGCAACCCCCCGAAGAGTTGAAGCGCAGTCATAAAAATCTGAACAGCACTCTCTCGTGTATTTCCGAACATCATGGCGACTCAGATGAGCAAGAAGCGAAAGGTATGGTCCACTTTTCCATTTTCTTCGCCCTCTGTTTGGCTTTCGAGGAAAAAAAAAAAAAAAAAAGTAATGAAAAGGAAAATTCTTATCATGTAGATTTGTATCATTGAAACAAGTAATTGATCTAGTCTGTGATATGTTTATCGATTACTCACAGTTCGTTGCGGATGGTGTATTCTTCGCGGAACTGAATGAGGTTCTGACCAGAGAGCTTGCTGAGGATGGTTACTCAGGCGTCGAGGTTAGGGTCACTCCCATGCGCACTGAGATCATCATCAGAGCCACTCGTACTCAGAATGTTCTTGGTACTTCTGTCACCTTTTTTTTTTTTTTTTTGGTCAATTATTCTATATACCTCCTCTGTGAAAATTGCCAAAAATAATAAATAAATAAAAATAAAAGTAAAGAATATAGAAATGGTTTCTTCGGGGCAAAAATGTTGATAGGCAATCTGATTGTGTATTAGGCGAGAAAGGTAGAAGAATTAGGGAATTGACTTCCGTTGTTCAGAAACGGTTCAAGTTTCCAGAGAACAGCGTGGAGCTGTATGCTGAGAAAGTTAACAATAGAGGTCTCTGTGCCATTGCTCAGGCAGAATCACTCCGTTACAAGCTCCTTGGAGGCCTTGCCGTTAGAAGGTACAATCTTGTTTTTGTTTATTTCCAGTAAGTTTTTTTTTTTTTTTTTAATTATTATTAGTATATGTTTTTAAGTCATCTTTACAGCGATAAGGTTTTGTGTTCTAGTACCTATATCGTGTCTGAGGGTGACTACATTTTGTCAAACCATCGTTTATTTCAAGGCCTAGGAATAATTTTTATATTAATGTTCCTTGCTATGTTAGATGGGGTGGTACATTTAGGGTGGCCAATCTCTGCATCTTAAATTTTTACGATTATAATTTAAATACATATTTCGTGATTCGTGCTCTGGATGGTTTGATAGTTATTAACCAAACAAAGCTTGAAATATGTTCAATGCCCTCATTGAACACTAGGTTACCTTACCAATTTGAATTTGCTTTCCTATTTTGATTTGAGCAAGATTGCATGCCTTGAAGCATGACCCATATTTATCCCTCTCCGCCTAACCACATGAGCCCTTTTTTTTTTTAATTTATTTTTTATATTGATACTTAGATTAAATATTTTGCTGGAATTTGTGAGACTTCTCGCTCCTTTTAAGAAATGCTTGAGCTTTGGAATATCTCCTTTCTCCACCTGCGGAAATAGATTGCTCTTATGTCAGTAAGATTGTTGCATTTTTAAATGAGTATTCTTTTTTTCCCCTCTTTGTCATGGAACATGAGGTCTGGGGATTTTTTTCTGGCAATACTTGGATTGAATGTCACTCTAATATCCCTAGTTTATTGCTTCCCTGAGCTCTTTCGCCCTCGTTCTCAAAACAGTAAATGGATGATATTGTTTCAATCAGTAAGATAATACGCATAATCGCATTTGCTTAGCAAAATGTGAAGAAATACTTTGATGTTTGACTTATCCTCTTACATTTTAAAGAATCGTACGTTTTACTTTGTTACAGTGTATGGAATCTGAGATTTGTTATATTATCTATAGGGCTTGCTATGGTGTTCTGAGATTTGTGATGGAAAGCGGAGCAAAGGGATGTGAGGTGTTTACCGATGCTTCTCTTCTTTCTTTTTTGCTTTCCCCTGTGTATATATTTCGACTTTTTCGTGGGCCAAAGTAATGATTGCAGAAATTTGTTCCTAGGTTATTGTGAGTGGAAAGCTGAGGGCACAACGTGCAAAGTCGATGAAGTTCAAGGATGGATACATGATATCCTCTGGTCAACCTGTCAAGGAATATATTGACTCAGCTGTGAGGCATGTTCTGCTTAGACAGGTTTGATTCTTTCTGTATCCAAGTAACTTGCTAACTGTTAATTATGTCCTGTTACATAGCTTAAGGATGATTGGGATGATAATTAGGTTGAGGTTTTAATGTATTTATTAGGTATTGGTTCCGTTGACTCTCTATGGTTGTCACCGAGTAGTCTTAATTCTTGTTTCTTTGAAAACTATAACAGGGTGTACTTGGTATCAAGGTCAAGATTATGCTTGACTGGGATCCCAAGGGCAAGCAAGGGCCAACGACTCCATTGCCTGATTTGGTTACTATCCATCCTCCGAAGGAAGAAGAAGAATATATTCCATCGGTGCAGACAACCAGCGTTGAGATACCTGTAGCTTAAGATCAAGAAGTGTTATTTTTGGTTTTCTTTTTTTCCCGGCGATGTTTCAGTATTTTTCCCAGTGAAGTTTCCTGTATTACCTACCGCAGTGTAATAGCTTTTTGTTAAAATCGTATCTTCCGGGTAGGAGAGTACTTATACAGTTTGATTTATTTTCTTGTTCTAGTACACATATCTATCAGATTTTCCATATAGTTTTTTAAAACGTTCCTTCTTGTTTACGGTCCTTATTTATTCTGTTTATTTTCGTGGGGTGATAATTGTTATATACTGTTGAAATATGTTTCAGAGTTAGCTTTTAATAAATGGTAATTCGAAATGAAGACATTTTTGTCGCTGATAATTTGTCAACATGTTTACTTCTCATGTGGAAGTTAGTAGGAGACAGTAATTAAATTCAAAATATATCTTTAACCGTGCAGCATTCTGGAGGTACTTTTTTAATTCTTTGTTTTTTCGTTTTTTCTTTTTTTTTTTAGAACTTATGATAATAGCATTCCAGAGATAATTAGTTTCTTTACCGGTAATAATTTTGATAATATATAATTTGTCTGATGCACCGAACTAAATAAAATTGGATTGAATTATTATTATTATTATTATTATTATTATTATTTTTAAGTCTAGCCCAAAGAAATTTGATCTAGTTTAAAGCTGATTGAGCTAAACGTAAAGCAATTCAGTTCAACACTTTAATGATCTGGACTATTAAAGGGGTTTGGACCGGACTAAATTATTTTAAATCGAGTTCATTGAAATGGAGCTATTTCAAATTTAGTTCCACATGATTTTAAACTGATCCTAAAAGGTTCGCAAATAGAACAGGAAACAAAAACAAGCTAAAACGCTGGTGCGGTTTCTAGTTTTCCTTTGGACGCTGCTGACGATGATCCAACTTTTGAAGGTTGACAAAGTAATGATTGAAGGCCTAGACCAGGGAAATATGTGGCCTGCTGGGCCATTGAGCCTGCCTCCCTCAACAACCAATTGAATTGGGTATGGTGGGACTTCAACATCCCCTAACCTGCCATTATCCATTTCGTTTCCTTCTATATTATCCCATTCTTTTAGAGGGAGAGACAAAGTGTTGGGGAACTGGAATGGAACTTTGAAGTAAGAAATGCATTACAAACTTATTTCTTTCCTTTTTTGGGCAAGTTGTTGACGATGCAAAAAAAATTACTATAATTAGGAGGAGGGTAAAGGCAAAGCCAATATGATGATACAATGGGAATGAAAATCAAATCATTTCTTGCGTGGTGCCTTATCCCTCGTACCGTCCCTGTGAATAATGGGTTATCACTACCTTCTCTTTTCTTTTCTTTATTTAGTTAATCTCTTTGATTTTACAATCTTTAATCACATACCCAAAAAAAACAAAAATCAAAATAATTTAATCGTCCATTGTACCATGGCACTTATTTTGCATGCTTTGAACTTTATACCTAATCGTATTGTACTATTGTATGTAGCACTAGAAAAGGCATTATATGTGCATGTGTCCACATCATGGAAGCCAAATTGAGTTTTTGGTCCCTCTTTTCTTTTTCTTCATAACACTCATCATGATTTTCCCCCACCACGTCCTCCACTATGCCATACATGTAGCCATTTGGTGTCCGAGGAAAGCATGAGAGCCCTTATCGCATTGACATCATTTTAATGTCACATTCTTACCACTCACCAGCACGTGTGTTCTAAGACAATTTGACGGCATGTCACTCCCTTCGTCTTGCACTTTTTAGGACAAACTTGATCTAAAGTGATTTTTCAGATTGAGTTTGTCTTCTACTCCTTTTTTTTTTTTTTTTTTTTTCCTTTTAATTTCGAATTCTAATGGAAAACAAATCACACTTAATCATTACTTGAAAAAGTGATGCCATTGGGCTACAGTAGCACCACCACTCCTTTTCTTTTTTCTTCCCCACCCCCAGGAAAATATGCATGTATCTTGTAAATTGTTATGTATATAATATTTGTATACAGATATTATTTCCATAATTTTATTTATGTATTGGGATTCTATAAAATTTTATTTCGTCAGTGGTGGTTGTTTGGATTGAGAAACGACTATTCCCATTACGTGATAGAAAAAGAAGGATCCAAGTCATACGGAGTATAAATAATAACACAAGATAATTAATATGACTTGATCAAAGTTCATTATATTAAAGGAACGGTGTTGAGGAGTACATAAAAAATAAGGCATTATATTAAAGGAACGGTGTTGAGGAGTACATAAAAAAATAAGGCAGAACGATAATAATCTCTGCTTTGAAAACTGAGGAGTACGATACTTGTGCAAGTTTTGCAAACAGATTTATGTGTAAAAGGCAAAATAGATGTGAAAACCTTAATTAACCAAGCTGCACGCTTAACATTATTTAATTTGAAGATAATGAATAAAACGACATAAAATCATGATTAGCTGTTGGGGCTAAGCTAATGACTAAAGTGTTGACCTTGTGAAATCGAAATAGAAATTAGAAGAAAACCAAAGGGTTTTGACTTGATGAGAAAAGTGGGACCAACAAACAAAATAAATAAATATACACAAAAAAAAAATTTGTTATAGAAGTGAAGCAATATATATTGAATGGGACATTAGAGAAGAAAGGTGGATGAGGCTCTTTTTAAGTAAACACAAAGGCTTTGAAAATGATTGTGAGCCGCCCTAACAATAAGCAGAAGACCAGAATGCCCCTATCCTTGTGAATTGATTTTAAATAATGCTTTGCACCCTTGTCTCCCCATTACAGGAAAAGGCTAGGCCGCCAACCCAACAATACTACTTTGCTTTTGGTGCTCTGCTTTTATCAATAAAAGTTTGTTTTTTTCATATGAAAAAAAAAAAAAACAAAATAGAAAAGAAAGAAGTTTGCTAGAGCTCAGAAACAGAGATTGTAATTAATACTCTGATTCTTTCATTGTGGTTGAAGGATACTCCATGAGTTTCTTTGTTTTGTCTCTTTGTTGCTTCTGTTCTTCTCTAATCTCCTCTGTATTTGCTCTTGTCCTCCTTTTAAAAAATTCAATAAAAAATCACGACTCAAAATTTTGCCTTTAACGACTCTCCTCAGGGAGAGACATATGGCAAGCTCAAAAGAAGTGCTCTAGTCTGTGGGTTCAGATATATGTTCTCATTGTTATGGCCCCAAGTATAACTGTTTCTATTTCTATGACTCGTCAATTAAAAAAGTAATAATAAAAATTAAATTACAAATGAAAAAAATATTCATAACACTATCAGCGTGCGCACGGAAATAAAATATCAGTCTTGGAAAAACACACAAGGACATCAGATAGGAATTGGAGCATATTCCAGATTGTATGGTGGGAATAAAGGCTGTCCAATGTCCAGTGTTTATTTTCCTCTTATGCGGTTTGTTGCTGTTGAAAAAGAAATAATAGGTGGGAGGAGGGGCAAAGGGGTAATTTGGGTAGATACATACATGCGCCATGAGAAGAAAGAAAGTGATGATGGTAAGATCAAAAACATGATAGTGTTAGGAAGAAGTGGGCTTTCCACAAAAAAGTTGCACCCTAGTGGACTCACCCCACGCCCAACAATCCCTTCCTTCTTCCACACAATTTTTAATGGGTCCCACAAACAATCCCATTTATTTTATTTTTTTATTTTTTTTATTTTATTATTTTTTTTTGGTGGGTCCCTCTTCCATTCACATTTCCTTCCATTTCCTTTCTCCTTCCATCGGGTGCAGAGTGGGATGTGGTACGCCCACTACCCAGTTACCCGCACAAGCCTGATTTTGGTGGGCAGCCTCAACAATTCAAGATTGGCTTAAACCCAAAAAAAAAATCCAAAAAAACAAAGGAAAGTGTGCGAAAATGATTTCCAAAAACACAATCAACAAAAACAAAAGTGAAAAAATGAAAATAGAAAAAAAAAAAAAAAAAATATCTACTACCCCCAAGTGGGACTGAAGCCCTGCGGGCCCACATAGCCATATTCCTCTTATGAGTTCCCACCACATGCACTAATTTCGTCCACGTGTAATTTTCACCTCGCGTGTACATTGTGGGATCCGCCACTATCCACGCGAGAATTTCCCAGTTGTACTTGTACTTGCGGTTGTGCTGCCAATTTTTGGTTATATTGCCTCGGCTGCAAAGCCTCACTGCGCGCGTGCTTTGCTTACTTCCAAAAATAATAACATCATTCCAGTCACTCCAAGTGTTCCATCAAACCTGCTATGCTTCCCAACACGTGTCTCAATGAGTGCCAGCTCGGCATGCCCAAAAACAGAAACCGAAATAAGAAACCGCACCCCACCCCACCCCAACCCCCCCCTAAATTCAGTAGACACGCTTCTTCTTTAATTCTTATCATCCATACTTTTATTGTGTATTTCCCAATTAAAACGTGAAATGAGTGGGACAGGAAATCTGTGATTCTGCCGGTGACACAATCATTACACGTGTTACAGAGAGAAACCGAAGAGGTTTGCGTTTTATTATTGATTCTTTTTTCATGTCAAAGTATTTTCATTTTCCAGTGGAGACATCTACCTTGGAGGAGTTGCAAATATGCCACTATAAAAGCAAGCGGTCTCTGTGCCAAAACCCAACACATTCCTACCAACTTGCTCTTGTTCTTATTGTGCAGTCGTCCTTATCATATCTCTCAAACTCTCTCTCTCTTTTATTATTCTCAGACAAGTGATATATATATTTTGTCAAATTAAAATGGGTGAGGCTGTTGTTGCTAATGGTTTTGCCAATCTTTATGAGAAAGCTGATAAAACCCTGAATATTGATAATCACAAAGACTCTTTTTGGTACGAAGAAGTCATTGATGAGGATCTCAAATGGTCCTTCGCTTTGAATAGGTTTGTATAAATCCTCTACGTATTCAAAATCACTACGTACGTGCGTATATATATGTATGTGTGTGTGTGTGTGTGTGTGTGGTGGTTTTAATCTTTTCCTTACTATATACTGACAATTTTCACGACTTGTAATACAAAACATTTTCATACGTAATAGAATTACGTTAGAATAGGACCATGTTTATTATTATTATTATTATTTATATTGAACGTTTGTATATATTCTCGCCGTACGTCCCACCAGTGTTCTGCATAAAGGAACCAGCGAGTACCAGGACATTGCTCTCTTGGACACAAAGCGTTTTGGCAAGGTTTGTGTTATGTCGCTTTTGATCAACTTTTGTTTGGTAGTATTTAGTTTTGTTTATTTTAAGGTTTTCTTATGGGATTTATCCGGTACTATATACCTGTTCCCTTTACCATGCTCCCTCCTAATAGTGGCGGACCAATTTGTATACAAACAGGTGTTGGTGATTGATGGAAAGATGCAGAGTGCTGAAATAGACGAATTTATATACCATGAATGCTTGATACATCCCGCTCTCTTATGCCACCCAAAGTAAGTGTAAAGTGTGTGGGGAATATATTTTATGATATAATATAACGATACTATTTGATAAGTAAATCTTATATATGTAGTATTACTCTTTTTTCCATTAACTGAAATGTCTGGACATGGATAAAAATCAAATTTGTTTCTGGCCACTTTTTCCTTCTTATAAAAAATAAATTAAAAAAAAAGAAGTGAAAAGCATGTAAAAGAAATCTTTTACTTGTACATTTTTTTTTTTTTTTGGGATTATAATGTTTTACTTTTACTTTTACTTTTTTTTTTTTTGGTAACTACCTTTTAATTTTACTTGCTAACAATCTTTTAATTTTACTTGCACACATACTATAAAGTAATGGCGGTAGGCCGATAGGTTTCACCAAGAAGTTGCTTTTTGTGTTAAAAATTTACCATTAAAAGTTCTTTATGCAACGTGTCATAATTGGATTTGTTGGTTGGTGTAGTAATAATTTTATTCTGTGCAGCCCCCAGACAATGTTTATAATGGGAGGTGGCGAAGGGTCATCAGCAAGGGAAGCACTAAAGCACAAGTCATTGGAGAAGGTGGTTATGTGTGATATAGACCAGGTAATTTCTCAAATCCATTTTAACCTTTTTACTTTTTACTGCAGGTGTAATTGTTTTGTCTTGTGGACTGGAGTTTTTGATGCATTTATGCTTATATTGTTGCAGGAGGTGGTCGATTTTTGCCGCACACATTTGACGGTAAACCATGACGCCTTTTGCCACAAGAAGCTTAAACTTGTTATTAATGATGCCAAGTAAGTCCACCACTATTAATTGCAACTTCTTTTGTTACAAACAATTCTCATTCCATCGTTTTATTAGCTGATAATACTAATATACGATCGAATAACAATATTTAATGGCATATTGAACACAAAGAAATAGGTTTATTTTTCTCAAATTATTATTTGAGTTTGAATTATTTCTCCATCTCCAATATAATTAAAAAAAAAAAAAAGAAAGTTTTAGTACTGAGGTGCTAACCTTGCTACAACATTGTTATTAAAGGGCTGAATTGGAGAGGAGCAGTGAAAAATTCGATGTAATAGTGGGAGATTTAGCAGACCCAGTTAAAGGAGGTCCATGCTACCAACTCTACACAAAATCCTTCTATGAGCGAACTGTCAAGCCCAAGCTCAATACCAATGGCATCTTTGTCACCCAGGTATAGCTAGAAATTCCCACAAAGCCTAGATAAGCTTAATATTACTTCTTTTTTTGGTTGCCAATAAAATAAAATACGGTATAATTTCTGAGAGATATATAAACAGGCCGGACCAGCAGGCATTTTCACCCACAAGGAGGTCTTCACCTCTATCTACAACACTATCAAACAAGTCTTCAAATGTAAGTCTCATTACTTTTATAACAAGAAACCTCTTGCTGATAAGTGGACTAGTTCAAAAAGAGTTAAAATCAACAAAATTTCATGATATTTTTCTATGTTATTGCAGATGTGGTGGCATACACTGCTCACATACCCTCTTTTGCAGATACATGGGGATGGGTTATGGTGTGTAGTTAATCACTTCCTTAATTCTGTTCCAAATATGTATTACCAAAGAAAGCAGAACACTGGTTTCACTTCCTTAATGTGAATTTATATGCATTTTGTTGTACTTCATCTAGGCCTCGGACCAGCCATTCTCTGTGAATGCTGAGGAAATGGACAAAAGGATCAAGGAAAGAATCGATGGCGAATTGCTCTATTTAACTGGTGCTTTGTTTATCTCCTCAGCAACACTCAATAAGACTGTTGCCTTCTCGTAAGTTCACAATTTTCTTAGTTAATATGTAGCGTACAAATTAATTTAATTTGCTCTAACTCCAACTTTGTTTCAATATTTTATATTTAACATGCTTATGAAATTGGGGGGAATTTGGCAATTTCAGGTTGTTGAATGAAACTCATATCTACACTGAAGATGATGCAAGGTTTATTCATGGACATGGGTTGGCTAACCGCCATTGAGGTCTCAAGCCAAAGGTTGGGGGAAATGCTGTACAAAAAAAAAAAAAAAAAAAAAAAGAGTAAGAAAGACTGGAATTTAAAAAGTGAGATTTTAATAGAGCTTTGCCAAAGATATCAATCAGTTAACAAATTGTTTGAAGCGTTTGGGGTTTAGGCAAGAAATGTTAGCTTCATTTGGGGTTGTTCATAGGATTTTAAAGTGTACTACAATTTAAACTTTATCCGATATGAATGAATTATGAGGCATTCCTCCATTCAGATTTCTATCTTTTAACTGACTTCTATAATAATTAATTCCTCGGTTCTTTATTTTACTGGACAGTACTATTTGAATATCTATATATATATATATATATATAACTGTAAATATCAAAGTGATGAGATCTCAAAAGAATCAGGCTTTCGACTAGCATTTTTCCTTCAATAAAAATAAATAAATAAATAAATTATATTACATGGCATCCAACAAGTCCTTGACAACGTTCTTGTACAATGCCCACTATTTCCTCTGTTTTGCGCTGATACAATGACAAAATACTAATCTCAAGAGTTCTTACTTTTTAAATAACATGGTAAAAGAGTCGTGTATCATATGTAAAACACCAACATAAATTGCATCAACTAATAACAATATAATGAAGAGAAAGAATTGCACAGAATTAGAATGGTTCAGCTTCACTTAACAGCGTCGAAGTTTGAAACCTCAATAACAGCTCCAATAATGGAAGCGACCACAACTCCACCAGCAGCGATGCTTAGCAAGAAACTCTTAAGAGATGGCGAAATGCGGACCCCGCTGCCTCGGCCACCTCCGATATAACAATGGAGGCTGTCAATGCAGCTGCTGTTAAGCCTGCCACCGCCTTTTCTTTCAAAGAGGCCTGCACTAGAAGCCTGCTGGTGCTGGCTCTGGACTTGACCTTCGCAATCGTAGACACATCCTTGTTTGATGGCCTTTGTGGGATTGGCTTCAAATGATTCAGGGCCGTGATACCAGATCAGCTGCTGGTTACAACTGAAAACACAAAAAAAAAAAAAAAAACTTAAATAAAGCCGTGATACCAGATCAGCCTGTACCATTCCAAATGATTAAGTGCCACATGTTAAATTATATCATGTCATAACTAATTAATTATTTTTTATTTTTTACGTAAAAAATGTAAAAGCTTTTTGCAGGAGATGCTATTTCTTCTCCATCTTTTTCTTCTTTCATGGACCACAACTTCCCCTTCTCTATGAACACAGGAATAAACAAAGAAATAAAACACAATAATTAAGACAAAAAAGTAAAACCATTCTTTATGTAAAAAATCAGTTTCGTGTAGTACGCCTTTTGCAGCACTTTTCTTTTTCTTTTTGATGTGGTCTGGCTTTTCCATTTCCATGTTGAAAAAAGAGCTTCTTCCAATTCAGATATGAGATATCTTAACTCAAGCTTTTGCAAAGAGAGGCAATTGGAAGTAGCCTAAAAGCTGTTTAATTTCATGAGAGAAAGAGGAATGTCTCCCATGGAGAATATTATTTTAACTCCTTTTTTAAGTTGTTACTATGAACTCATGAAAATATATAGAGAACCCATAGAAATGGTGGATTTTCAAAATAATTTTTCATCACCAGATTGCAAAATATGTTTTTTTTTTTTTTCTATTTAATTTGATTTAAAACAATCATTTTATCTTTTCTGAAGATAAAAATCAACTTGAATAAAAAATCAATGTTTACTTTTCCAAAAGCATAGAAAAATAATTATAAGAAAAAAAATCGCTGCAAATGCTTATGGATATTTAAGCCACAGCCAAAGGAAGGAAGAAGATACACTTTCATCAAACGGTAGCTGTGGGGGTGGGAGGGGACAAAACCCAAAACTCGCTCCAAATATTTCAACTTTTTTTTTAAAAAATAAAAAGTTAATTAATTGGAAAGATGATATGGTAAATAGTTAACATGTGTCGTATAATAATTTGAAGTGGTACCAGGTAGCCTAGTACCAACGTGTCATGCAACTTTGTCCCCATTTATTGAAAGGCTAAGCCATTTTGCTTGTGCTTGTTACTTGTAGTTGTTTAGAATATATTAGATTAGATGGGGATCAGTTTTGGGGTCTGGCTAAAAACAATTGGGTGGGAACGAAATGGGAGGTGCACTTTCAGCTGACGTGTTGCTTCCATGTTTATCCGACGTGGCAAATTCTCCATCTGGTTTGAAGGAAAAGGTCATCCTTCCAGAGTTATCTACTGGGAACCGATTTGGCTGCTGTTGAAATTGGAAATTAATTTCTCAAATGGGCCACTTAAGAATGAAATATTAATTTGTAGGGAACCTTACCAATCATTTAGTTGGGTTGTCTCCTCGTCAATCTGAGGCCTAGTTTCTCGAGACTACTTAATTAATTCTCTGGAATTATTGAAGCACCTTAAAATAAATTTTTCAATAAAACAAGATAAATAAATAAACAAATAAATAAGAAAGAAACATTCCCTGTATCATCAAGAATTTATAGTAAATAGCCTATTAAAAACTATTTTAGGAAGAAATTCCAACATCCTCTGAGTCCCGTTATTTTGCCTCATATTTTGGCTTTTTTATTTTTTGATTTTTAATTTACTGTCTGCACAGAAAAGTCAGATAAACCCCTTCCATAGTTTTTATTTTTTATTATTATTATTTTTTTAATCATTCGATAATTGGTGGTGATGAACAGAAAAGAAAAAGGGACAATTTTTTTGGATGATACTAAAAGACAAAAGTCAATTAGAGTCCCCTAACTAGCTACAACAAGATAATATCTTTTTAGAAACAACAGCAACAACCAGAGTTACATTTTCTTCACAAAGATGACACCTCCTCTACCATACTACTATCCACGGTTGTTGGATGGTTTCGACGTCAGATCCTCAGTCAAATCCGTTGTTCATTCAATATGCTCTTTCAAAAACATTGATGCTCTGGAACCCTGCAAGTTTCACAACACTTTCAGATTGTTAAATTCTTTGAAGAGTTTCTAGATTATTAATAAATCTCTAGTAGTTTATGCAATATGTTTGCCCTATCAAATTTCTCCTGTGTGCAAAGGCTTTCTAGACTGCACATTATGATATCAGCATAATTTCATAAAGACTAGAGGTCTGAAGGCTTTTTTCTTTTTGATATATTACCCTTCAATGTTTCCAAAGTCATATAATTGAATCTGGACAGGACATTCAAATTTTTCAAAAGAGCAGAAAAACAGGGTGGACATACTCAAAGATTAACCTGGGCAGAAACGAAAAACAAGCCGTAATTTATCTGTGGATAGCATTTGCTTCTGATCCAACATGGCTGAGATGAACCGCTTGAGGCAGGAGATGGTATCTGATATTGAGTTCTTCAAAAATTTTCTTCAACTCCACGATTAGCTCGGTACGTCGATCGTTCTTCTCTCCCCAGTCTTGGAAAGTCATGGTGTGAGTAACATAGACAGACATCTTTACTTCATTCATATTTTCAATCTGGTTGACCACCACACTGAAGTTGGGATACCAATGCTGTGGAGTCCTTTCCAAGTACCTGAACAAACAGAAGACCATTACAAAACTGAGATATCAAAACATCATCACCAATTGATTGAAATGAAGCAACATGACCAAGGTGAACTCGTAAATCCAATCACCTATGTGCTTTAATATTGCTGATCTTAGGCAAGTTTCCACAGTAACCAATTTGTATATATAGAATTGATTTTGTAGAAGGAACAATGTCATCAGGCATGGTGGCACCAAGGATTTGCAAGTGCTTATTTTAACAGGTAACCATAACCCAAGCCAACATCGTCATCAGACTATGTTATCAGAATAAATCTTAAATAATGCAAACTCAAAAAAATTTTAAGATAATGCCAAGTAAAATCTTTTTACAGACACCTAGGTACTGATATTGCAATTGATAAAAATCAAGTTCAACATTTTATCAAATCCTGTTTCAAGGGTGAGAAACTTGTTTGCGATAAAAATCAAGTTCAACATTTTATCAAATCCTGTTTCAAGGGTGAGAAACTTGTTTGCGATATCTACAGAATACAACTCCCAGAAAAGATTATTTCTTTTTAATTTATTTTTTTTTTAATTTTTGAAATTTTTTTTAGTTTTTAACTTCAAATAATTTCCTGTATTAAGATTAAGCTGGATAAGTTATAAACTTTTATAAATTACAGTTCTTTTACCTAAACTTCTTCTGAGAAATTAAAGATTACTTTACAAACTCATAATTACAATATTAGATAATGTAAGTAGAGCAAGGCCTTAGTGAAACTCACATTTTTATCTTCTCTTTAAGCATCCCTATCTTCTCCACTGGTGTCATAAAATCAATTGAGAAATCCACACCATCACCCATATCTGGACTTCTGTAATAATTGCTAATGGGCTTGGTAGCCAAAACTGAATTTGGATAGTATACCTTTTCGTTATTGAGTTTCAAGAAGACTGTATTTAAGATGTTCATTTCCTCAACCAGCATCTATCAAGTCACCAAATAACAACCAGCGTTAATGAAGTAAATCCAAAAGAACTTGTAAGAGATTTCTATCTTAAAAGTTACCTGAACTCCTTCTATAACACAGCGATCACCAACGTCAAAAGGGTGCATTATAAATACAAACATGAGAGCTTCAAATATAGTCTTGCAGGTGTTCCCAAACACAAATGCTGCTGCTACAAGCTGTGTTGAGAGGAAAACAAGTACTTTTGTAGTTGCAATTCCCATTAATAGAAGCCATACTACAATTGTTACAATAACAATGATGCCTGCAAGAAGCTTGTTCAATTGATTTACAGCTGTTTTGGTGTCACTTAAAGCATGTGCTAGTGCTTTCCGTCCCTTGTAGACCTTAATCTGCATTAGACAAATATAAAAGACGTTTATGAATCAACATCAAACATCGTTTTCCTTCTCTACTATACTTATACATTCAAGTAGGTTAGTTTGAGAAAATCATGTAATCAAAATCCACTAAATTTTTGGAGGATGCCTGTCTAAACCAAAAGTAAGATAGCTCAACATCAGTGACTACCAAATAAAAAGATGAACTGTGTGCTATCTATATTGAGCATAACGATCAAAACACTCATCAAGAATCGTAATTTTTTAAGTGAAAAAAGAAAAAAATGCCTTACCACCCAATCTGTCAAAGCCTGTCTATCAATTTTTCCAGTCTCTGCACCTTCGAACATGGGAAATACAAGGTCCACCTCTTCCTTAATCATGAATCTCAGTAGGTCGTCCTCGTCAATGTAGCTACTCCATTGTAAAACATATTAGTGAAGACCAAACTTAAAAGGAAAAGGAAAACCTGTAAAACTCAAGCAAATAGATAAAGTAGATATTCTCACTTGCAACCAGGCTGAGCGACATTCCTGAAAATGTAATAGGCAGCGGCAGTTGCTTCCATCTCATTGGTAATCTCCTTGTCTGTCTGCTCGGCTCCTCCATCTTCCACCTCATCCAGTGTATTGGAGATGGTAGAAAGCCCTGAACTAGCAACTGCATCAACCAGAACCTTCATTGTCCAAGCTGAAACTTTTTCTTGCTTCATCTTATAAACCTTTCCCATATCAATCACTTGTTTATCCTTCGCTGGTTTTCCCTTCTTTGTACTCCTGAAACTCAAGTGACCAGTTCTGGGCTCTCTACCAACCATCTCAGCCATCTCTACAAGCGGAGGTCCTGAAAGAGTTTGCAGAACATACTGATTGAAGATTGATTCTTGTATCCTATCAAAGAAGGTATTAACATGGAAATTAGATGCTAAGATCTTCATCATAAGAGTCTTTATCAACCATAGAAATGACCCAATGAGAAGAGTAACAAGAGTCCATGTTACAAAACTCAATATCTTGGTGGCTTTCTTTGAACGCTTCTCCCCATCTTCAAACAACAGGTGCCATGTGATTAGAATCAAACTTAACCAAATGTGCACCTGAACAACCTTCTTCAGCCCATGAACAAAATACATTACCTTCTTTTTAAGCAAGAAATTCTTCTCGATCACGAAGACTACCATGCGCATAAACCAATTGGTCACCAACATGCCGCAGAAGGTCACCATCACAAGAACAAACCATTTCCAAAGCTCCAATCCCCAAATCCCACTCTTTTTCAATCTTTCAATGGTCAAGCTCGCTACTAAACAACCGGTGATAAACACAAAGAACACCCACTCAATCCACACCTTGAGGCTTACTCCCTTACGCTTCTCATTATGCAACTTGATCTTCTTGTAAATCTCTTCATCTTCGTTATCCTTGTGAACTGCCGGAGACCCCAAATGTGAAGACTTTTGAGTGATGGACACCGTTCTAGCTGTTGCTGATCTGTTATTTGGGGAATCCATACTGAATGAACTCCTAAAAGAGGAATTGTTTCGAACTATTTCCGAAGCATTGTCTTCAAGGATAGCAGTATCAATGGGAACTGAGGGTTCGCCAAACCTTGACTTGGGTTTGGAGATGAGTGACCTGTTGAGCGATTTTCTGCGAGTGATCACATTCTCATTGGAAGTGGTAGTAGGAATTTTAGGAGGCTTATTGGGGTTGCCACTGATCTTTGCAATCTCAGGCGAAGGGCAGCTCAAAGGGACCGACTTGGATAACCCAGCAGCAGCAGCAGTAGTAGTAGTAGTAATATTGGGCAAATCCACTTTGCTTTGCTTGGAACCAGAATATTCAGAGCTTATGGAAGGAGACTCTGTTCCGTCTTTGGCCTCTTCGCTTCGAATCTCCACCACCACTTCGTTTCCGTTTGCTCGTTTTCTCTCCGACATGTTTATTTCGCCGCCTTTTGCAGCTTTCTCGTTTGCTTCCATAAAAAAAAAAAAACCCTGACACATTAAACACCAAGAGAGCTCGCTTTAATAAAGAACAAAAAATAAAAAATAAAAAAAGAAAGAAACTGAACTCGGAATCACAATTAAAGGGTAACAACTTTTTAGAATGTTTTAAGATTCTAGATCTTCACTCTGCTTTTTTGCATCTCTACAACTTTTAAAATAGCTTCGCATCACAAAAACAATGGACTAACTTTGCCGCCAAAAAGACATACCCTACAAATTACTGAAAAAAAAAATAAAAAAATGCAGAGTTTAAGAACTCAAAACCCTATGCTTAGTATCGTAGCTTAGTGGAATATTAAAACAAAACTGAGGGTTTCACGGAGTAAAGCCACGGAAGAAGAAGACTGAGAAATTTTTATGAAAGATGAGGTACTTACTGGTTTCTACTTTTTCTTGACTCAACAAATGCTACGAAAGAAAGATAAAATGGGGTTTAGTAGAAAACTTAAAACCAGTACCGTAATACAAATTGGGTCAAGTTTAAGGAAAAAAACATAAACAAATAATTGGTGATAGTCAGTAAAGAGCTTACTAATCACTATGCTGGTCAGAAAATGGTAGCAGATTTGATTGGATTTTCAATTTGTCTTGGTTATTAAGTAGGAATAGTTCCAAGACAAACCAGGGTTAGAGTGAGCTTTCTTTGACCGGAACCGTAAAAAAGAGGTGCGAGTGTGAAGGGAAAGGGGTTGCAGTCTTGTGTTTGCACAAAGTGAGAGAAAGAAGGTTCGTTTGGCTCGAGGATCGAGGCTTTAGTGTTTGGTCTAGGCAGGAAAATGCAATAAATATTATGATTGAAGCGCTTGAATCCAAGAAAAACGTTCATTTCCCCAAAAAGACAAAAAACAAAAAAAAAAACAAAAAGATCATTTATTTACAGAATACTTTGCTGTAAAAATTACAAAATTTTACATGAAATGGTGGTAAATCTATTCCACTTCAAATTACTACATCTCACATAAATTCAATGCTTTATAATCATGTGGTATGACATAAGTTCAAAGATAGCGATAATTATGCCGTTGTTGACACCAGTAACGATTATTAGTTGGCAAACTTCATCACGTTCTCATCCCAAACCCATGAAAAAAAAAGGCACACTTTTTGTGTTCATGATCTACCAAAATCGACAAGTGCATTTTATACGGAAATTGACTTAAAAGTGTTTTCAATTATTGGAGCATAATTTTTTTCCCTAACAAATTATAATTGTTTGAAAAAGAAAAAGAAGAAGATATTGTAGCGTCAAGATGAGTAGAGTTGTTCTCCGCCATGGTTGTCTTTTCAAGGTAATAAAAACATTGCTATTATTATTTTTTTATGAAAAACATTGGTATTATGGTATTACAGTAATGATAATGTATTTTTTCTACCAAAAAAAAAAAAGTAATGATAATGTATTTCCATTTTACTTTAATAATTAGGGCCATTATTTTAAAGTGTATTTTTCAAGGTAATAAAAACATTGCTATTATTATTTTTTTTATGAAAAACATTGGTATTATGGTATTACAGTAATGATAATGTATTTCCATTTGCCTTTAATGACTAGGGCCATTGTTTCAAAATGTATAGCTGTATAATATAATTTTCTATAAAATTTGGCACATGATGCGATACTCAATATTTCTTGTTATCCGATAATGCTGTACATATCTATTAAAAAAAGAGAGAGAGAGAGATCATGTTGCACATAATATTTATAGACAATAATTAAATAATTAAGTATAATAATCCTGCAGCAAATTTTTAAGAGAATCCTAGCATTTGCCAAAAGATACGTAAGTTTATTAAAAAAATATTGGTTTAGTAATTAAAAAAAAAAATCCCAAAAGTCTGTCAAAATGCTTGTACAACGTCAAAATGTGTTTTTTTAATACAAAAAACGCATTTTTATTAAAAAAATATATATAATATTTTATTAAACTATTTTAAACCACAAAAAAAAGTATTTTTGCGCAACCTATTGTAATTTCTGGAACTTTCTTTTGGTAGTAAATTGTTTTTTACAGCACAGCTAGGAAAGCCAGTGCAAGTTGACATTATCGTGATGTTGAACATAGTAAAGGTACTTTAGTATTTTATGCAATGTTTTCCATATTGTTAAATTGTTTCAAATATATACACTACAATATGCGTGTTGTGTCAGTGTATGGTGTATTCCTATTACCAAAAAACAAATGTATGGATTTATTCCACCTGCCACATCTTGTAGCCATGAGATCAAGCAACTGAAAATGGTGCTCTTGGTGCTAGGTTTCCAGTGGGCATTCACTATCAAAGAATTTGGTGCATTCCACCTGTACTCCATCTATTTGAGTTTGAGATTTTCAAAATTGAAAGAATATTTTAAAATACTGTGAATCTATTTTTTAAATACATCAAAATTTACATTCATTAAGTTCTATATTCAATTCTTAAATTTTTTTTCAACATAATATTATATACAAAATCTGTTTATAGATATTAATTAATTATATATTTTATATCTTTTTTTTTTTGGGGGGGGGAAACAATTGTCTTTTGAAAAAAATTACAATGTTTATAGATTCTAAAAATATATATTCACATCAACAATTGTGAAAATTCTAAGGTATATTTATTTGATATTTTAAACATTATTATTAAAAATCATTTTGTTTAAAATATTTTTATATTATTTATATGACATGGTAATTTTCACAACTTAGAATGTGTTGTGTATTTAAAACAATATTGTAACATTTTTTTATCATGAGAAAGTGCACTTTTTGAATTTTGCTTATTCACTTCATTATGTTATATTATATGATCAAAGTACTAGAATTATAAATTTGAATTTCAGATGATACTAACAGTTTAGAGACTTTAAAAGGTTCAAGAAAAAAGAAAGCACATGATATTCTTTGAATTTGAGAATTCTTTCAACTCTTCAGTTTATTTAAATTCCTTTCCGTAGATTAATAATATTGATCACCAAGTTCATGAATTCATAACACGAATATAAACATACCAATTTCTTTATTATTATTATATGCTACTATAAGTTATAAATAACAATTAAATTATAACAATTACAAATTTAATTAAAAGTAACGTTGAACATCTGCTAGCCAAATTTCCAATTATGCAAAGTGTGCAGCATGATAAAAACGTCAATTGTGCACTAACCAAAGTTTAGTGGGTAGAACTGAAGAAAGTGAATATGGCATTCGAGATCTTGGTTTTATGGTATCTCAAAAAAAAAAAAAAAAAAGACTTTGCTTTTATGGTGTCAACTTTATTTAATTAAGATATCAAAAAAGATAGAAAGAAAGAATTAAATAAAATAATGGTATTGCAACTTTATTTTTTGGTCCCTCAAATAGACAATGGAACGGCCTAGAAACTTCAAAAATAAACACTTCCACTTTCACGTATTCATTTTCTTTCAACAGCGGTGGTCTCTGTGGAAGGTTGGTAAAGCCTTTTTTTTCCTCCTTAATTAATTTCCAAGACTAAGATCCTATTTTGCCATATTTTTTATTTTTGATTTTCAAAATATTATTTAAAAAAACTGTTTTTATTTATTTTTGAAAAACAAAAATGTTTGGCGATGGTTAAAAACAGTTTTCGAAACTAAAAAACAAAAAATATCATTTTAATATTTTTTTAAATTTTATTTTTATTTTTTAATTTATTTTCTATAATAAATTTTTAAAAATTGATAGTTAAATAAATAATTTTTTATTTTATAAAATAAAAAAATATTTTAAAACTCAATGAGCAAACAGGCCTAAAATTTTTACTATACGGTCAAAAAATGCGAAACAATTTATATTCAACATTAATTAAGACCCAAAACTTATTCACACAGGAAGCATTAAAAAATGCCTCTGTTATTTTATATTTTGGTGGTCCCAATAAAGTTCATCACGTGGACATGCTGCAAGGAGACACTGAATGTGTTGTTATAAAATAAAATTTCAGTACACTCTTAAAAAACAAAAAGGTTAATTACACTTTCTTACTTACTTTTGATTAGCAAAATTTTGCAATTTAAGTTATAAATTTTTAAAAATTACAATTTAAAATTTTAATTTTTAATTTATTGAGTATTAAATCAGTAATTGGGCAAAAAATTGATAATTATTTTGTTCAAAAGCTTACTTTCATAGTAAGATTGAAAATAATGGAAGAAAAAAGAATAAAGCACCAATATGGGGAACGATATTATTAATTTATTTGACTAGATTATATTTTAAATGAGTATGTAGCAAATTAAAAAATGAACAACTTAAATTACTATTTTTAAAAATTAAAATTTTAATTTATAAATTTTTTAAAATTAAAAATTCTAAAATACAATCAAATCAATCCAAAACAAAAGAGATATGTTTCTCAATAAATTCATTACATCTACTTTGCAGAAAGATGAAACAGAGCTTGGTCATCATTTTTTCTTTTTTTCTTTTTTCTTTTTTGGTGAATGGTCATCCTTTTTTTCTTAATTGATGTTTTACCATTTTTTTTAATTCATGAAAAATAGGTTTTTATTCTTTTTAGTATTTGAAACAAGGAGAAAAAAACAAAAGCGCTTATATATATATATATATCTATATTATTTCAGAAGTGTTGGAAGCAGAACGATTGTCTGCCCCGCACCTGTCTGTTTCTTTTCTTTTGCTTCACAAACATCATAGTTATGATTTGTCCCATCACAACTCTCCAAGTTTAACTTGTAGGTTTTATTTTATCTTATTTTATTTTATTTTTTCCTTCTTAATGAAATTGACACAATAATGAAGAAATTTTTTTACTGTGTTGGTATATATTTGCATGCATTTTCATGAAATTAAAGGTTAATTGGTAATTTTAATTTAATATAATTTTAGTAATTTATTACCATATATAATACCTACCAAATAATTTATCTCTCATGGTATTCTCTTCTGTGTTTGTTGTGCATGCCTTTTTATTTGTTCATCTAGCGGGTGTGTGGTTGGACTACGACTTTGAATTGAAACATTTGGAATGAGTCAAAATTAGGAAACTATAACGTTAATTAATTAAAAATATATATATAAATTGTTGTCAGAATCAAATTAGTCGCTGGCAAGTACTGCACATTGCTTACGCTGCTAAACATAGAATATGTTAATGGTCTCTTTCGAAGTATTTTGAGACTGCATGTGATAAGCAGAAAAAAGGTCCAATAAAAGCATCTCCATTCCATGATAGGTGAATGAGATCGAGTGGTCTCCAAGCTGACCATCATCATTAGGAAGTCTGGGTATCAGGTTTTCTTCTACAATCTCCATTGCAATCTAATCAATACGAAACCAAACCCACAATTAATAATACAATACCAATTCATATATAGTCACACGATTATTTTGACTATGACTTTATATATTAATTATACCTTGGCCGGACCATAGTCGGTGTGAATGTATGGATATAATTCCCTAGTTATAAGGTCATTTAAAATTATTCCAAAACTATAAACCTCTCATTTTTCATCATAAGATTCGGATATTATCTAACTCCTGAAAATCGTTATCTAATATTAAATTTAATTAGAATATATTTTTAATGAATTAAAAAAATTAATTAACACAATAGACACAAAGTATATAATATATATATATATATATATTTTTTATTGTGTCAAGAACCACCAATTGGATATGGTGTGTTAAATCATTATCTATTTTAAAATTTTAAACAAATAAAAAAATAAATATAATTGAACATAAAATCTTTGTTACTAAAATTTTCATATCATATTAAATTATTATTAATTTTAAAAAATTAATTATAAAAATATTAATCTAACAATACATATCAAATATATTTTCTGATATACATGGTGGTTAAAAAATTCAAGGACCATCCAGGAGGATCCAAACTCGCCCCACTGGTTCTAGTACTAACGTATGTCTCCCACTACATGCCGTTTTCCAATAGTTTCGAAGAAATCCGGGTGTATGCATTTTACTGGCACGTCCGGACTCAGGTCCACGCCATGTTCCTGTGTATATCTCTGCCGTACTTCCCTGCTCTATTTACTCTTTCAATTCAACCTGCCCCATTGATTAATATATTAATATTAACGTAAATATATAATTTTTTTAATGGGGAAAGGATTAGCTAAGAAACATCTAAAAAATGATATCCTTCTATTTTCTTCTTGGCTGACGAAGTGTTGTCCACTCATAATTTTAAATGCAATGCTCATCCTATCTTTTGATCTAATCAAAAAACTTCAAAGCATATAATCAAAACCATGTGAGTAGTTGATCTTCTAATGCAGTTTCTTTTGGCTGTGTTTAAATCCCCAGTTTGATTAAAAGATATTACGAGAGACAGAATTTGTCATTCTCCAGCGATAGTTTCTAAAAGAATAAATTCTTTGCCTTTTTGGAATTATTGAAGCACCTTAAGGTCGAATTTCAATGATATTAATAAAAAAGAAACATTTGCCTATATCTTCAAGAATCTATAGTTATTACACTTGAGGAGCCTATTCTAGGAAGGAATTTCCGACGAATGGATCACTAAGCCTCATAATCTGGCATTTTAAAGTTTTTTCTATTTGTTGTGATGAACCCCTAAAGATTTCATACTGAAATGACATATACTAATTAGATATAACGAACCATGCATTAATTTTTCATTCTAAAATTTTAATATTAAAAATTTAATTTTTTTTTTAAATAACTAATTAAATTCTCATGTGGTATATTCTTCTTGACATCCATCACAAATAAATAAATAGCTGTTTTATTTAATTTTTTTATTTTTATACTTTATAACCGTATAGTATATAAATCACTTCCTAGTGAAATCAATTTTAAAATAAAATAAAATACTTATTTTATAACCAGTAGTGATGAACCAAAACAACATTTCAGATATGCTAAAAAGTCTGAAGTCAATTAGAGTCCCCTAGCTAGCTACAACAAGATAATAGATGTTTACAATCACAGTTTTCCATTTTCTTTGCAAGGATGATACCGTCTCTACTCTATTAACCTGATATCAAAAAGAAAAAGTTCAATTATCCATGGATGTTGGATGGTTTCAATTTCCGATCCTCGTCAAATCCATTGTTCATTCAATATGCCCCTTCCATAACACGATGCTCTCTAACCCTGCAAGTTTCACAGCATTTTCATATCGTCAAATTCTTTGGTCAGTTTCTAGATTAACTATTCATTACACTATACTATTATACAAAATCAAACATCAAGTAGTTGATTTAATGTGCTCGCCGTATCAAATTTCTGCTGTGTGCAAAGGCTTTCTAGAGTGCACATTATGCTGTATGCAAAGGTGTGAAGGCTTTCAATGTTTCCAAAGTCATATAATTGAATGTGGATGTGGCATTCAAATTTCTCGAAAGAGAGGAAGAACAGGAACATACTCAAAAGATTAACCAAAGCATAATGAAAAATGAGCGGTAATTTATCTATGGAAAGCATTTGCTTCTGATCCACCATGGCTGAGATGAACTGCTTGAGGCAGGAGATTGTATATAATATTGAGTTCTTCAAACATTTTCTTTAACTCGACAACTAGCTCAGTGCGTCGATCGTTCTTCTCTCCCCAGTCTTGGAAAGTCATGGTGTGAGTAACATAGACAGACATCTTTATCTTATTCATATTTTCAATCTGGTTGATCACTACACTGAAGTTGGGATACCAGTGTTGTGGATTCTTTTCCAAGTACCTTGTACAAACAGAAGCCCATTACAAAACTGAGGCATCAAAACATCATTGCTAATTGATTGAAAGAAAGCAACACGATGAAGTTGAACATGTAATTCTAAACACCTATGTGCTTTAATATTGCTATCTTAGGCAAGTTTCCCTAGTAATCAATCCGTATATCTAGAATTGATTTTGTAAAAAGAAAGATGGCATCAATTATGGTAGCACCAAGGATTAGCAAGTGCTTATTTTAACAGGCATCTATGACCCTAGCCAATATCATCACACTATGTTATCAGAATAAATCTGAGAAAATGCAAAGTCAGATATTTTTATGCCAAAGATAATGCCAAGGAAAATCATTTTTGAGAAACCTAGGTACTGATTTTGCTATCAATCAAAAGAGGAGATACTGGTTTGCAAGCACCAAGTTCAACATTCAATCTAAGACCTGTTTCAAGAGATGGGAGACCTGTTTGTAATAACTACAGAATACAACTTTCAGAACAGTAAATTTTTCTATTTTAACTAACTTCCACAGTTGAAAAGAGGATGGCTGGATAAGTTTTTCTGTTCATACGGTTCTTTCACCTAAAAATTCTTCTGAGAAATTAAAAATTACTTTACAGTTTCAAAATTCCAATATTAGATAATGTTAGTAGATCAAAGCCTTAGTGAAACTAGTGAAACTCACTTCTTTATTTTCTCTTTCAGCATCCCTATCTTCTCCACTGGTGTCGTAAAATCAATCGAGAAATCCACACCATCACCCATATCTGGACTTCTATAATAATTGCTGATGGGCTTGGTAGCCAAAACTGAATTTGGATAGTATACCTTTTCGTTATTGAGTTTCAAGAAGATTGTAGTTAAGATGTTCATTTCCTCAACCAGCATCTATCAAGTTACCAAACAACAACCAGCGTTAATGAAGTAAATCCAAAAGAACTTGATAAGCGATTTCTCTTTTAAAAGTTACCTGAACTCCATCTATAACACAGCGATCACCAACATCAAAAGGGTGCATTACAAATACAAATATGAGAGCTTCAAATATAGTCTTGCAGGTGTTCTTAAACACGAAAGCTGCTGCCATAATCTGTGATGAGACAAAAACAAGTACTTTCGTTTTTGCAAGATCCATTACTAGAATCCATACTATAATTGTCACGACAACAATGACGAGCGCGAGAAGTTTGTTCAACTGATTTACAGCCGTTTTGGTGTCATTTAAAGCATGTGCTAGTGCTTTCCGTTCCTTGTACACCTTAATCTGCAAAAGACAAATATAAAAAACATTTATGAATCAATATCAAGCATAGTTTTCCTTCTCCACTGTACTTATTTGATTCAAGTAGGTTAGTTTGAGAAAATCAAGTACTCAAAATCAACTTAATTTTGGAAGATGCCTATCTAAATCAGAAGTTTGAAAGCTCAACATCAGTGACTACCAAATAAAACATGAACTTTTTTATGCTATCCACACTGAGCATAAAGATCAAAACACCCATCAAGAATTGCACTTTTACATGAAAACAAAAGGCCTTACCACCCACTCTGTCAAAGCCTGTCTGTCAATTTTTCCTGTCTCTGCACCTTCAATCATGGGAAATACAAGGTCCACCTCTTCCTTAATCATGAATCTCAGGAGGTCGCCTTCATCAATGTACCTGCTCAATTTTGAAACATATCAGTGAAGTCCAAACTTAAAGGAAAAGGAAAACCAGTAAACAACAATCATTACAGATAAGGAAGAGATTCTCACTTGCAACCAGGCTGAGCAACATTTATGAAAATGTGATAGGCAGCAGCAGTTGCTTCCATCTCATTGGTAATCTCCTTGTCTTTCTGCTCATCCAATGCATTAGAGATGGTAGAAAGCCCTGAACTAGCAACTGCATCGACCAGAACCTTCATTGTCCAAGCTGAAACTTTTTCTTGCTTCATCTTATAAACTTTTCCCATATCAATCACTTGTTTATCCTTTGCTGGCTTTCCTTTCTTTGTACTCCTGAAACTCAAGTGACCAGTACTGGGCTCTCTACCAACCATCTCAGCCATCTCTACAAGTGGAGGTCCTGAAAGAGTTTGCAGAACATACTGATTGAAGATTGATTCTTGAATCCTATCAAAGAAGGTATTAACATGGAAATTAGATGCCAAGATCTTCATCAAGAGAGTCTTTATCAACCATAGAGATGACCCGATGAGGATCGTAATAATCGTCCATGTTACAAAGCTCAATACATTGGTGGCCGTCTTTGAACGCCTAACCCCATCATCAAACAACAAAACCCATGTAAGTAGAATCAAACTCAACCAAATGTTCACCTGAACAATCTTCTTCAGTCCATGAACAAAATACATCACTTTCTTTTTAAGCAAGAAATTCTTCTCGATCACAAAAACTATTATGCGCATAAACCAATTGGTCACCAACATGCCGCAGAAGGTCACCATCACAAGAACACACCATTTCCAAAGCTCCAATCCCCAAATCATAAGCTTTTCCAACCTCTCAATGGTCAAGCTAGCTACTAAGCAACCTAAGATAAACACAAAGAACACCCACTGAATCCACGCCTTGGGACTTACTCCCTTATGCTTCTCATTGTGCAACTTAACTTTCTTGTAAATCTCTTCATCCTCATCATCCAGCCGTGAAGACTTTTGCGTAATAGACAGGGTTCTAGCAGTTGTTGATCTGTTATTCGGGGAACCCCTACTGAATGAACTCCTAAAAGAGGAGTTGTTTCGACCTAATACTTCTGAAGCATCGTCTTCAAGGATAGCAGTATCAATGGGAACAGAGGGTTCACCAAACCTTGACTTGGGTTTGGAGATGAGTGACCTGTTGAGTGATTTTCTGCGAGTGATCACATTCTCATTGGAAGAAGTAGTAGGAATCTTGGGAGGCTTATTCAAGCTACCGACGAACTTGGAAGTCTCAGGCGAAGGACAGCTCAAAGGGGCTGACTCCATGGACGCTAATTGGCGAGACGAATCCACCATGCTTTGCTTGGAAATCGAATACTCAGAACTCCTAGAAGGAGACTCTGTTCCGTCTTTGGCCTCTCCGTTTCGAATCTCCACCACCACTTCGCTTCCATTTGCGGGTTTACTCTCCCACATGTTTATTTCGCCGACTACTTTTGGAGCTTTCGCTTTCGCTTCGATGGAAATCCTGACACATTAAACACAAAGAAAGCTATATATTATATATATATATATATATATAAAGTAAAAATAGCAGCTGAGCTCGGAATCACTATTAAAGGGAAATAACTTTTTAGAATCTTCTAGTCAAGCAAACAGTTTGAAGATATGAACTAATTTTGCATCTCTACAACTTAAAAAAGAAAAAGAAAAAAAAAATCGATATGAACTAATTTTGCCGCCAAAAATACAGAACCTACAAATTATTGGCGAAAACTGCAAAGTATAGGAACTCAAAAACTCTATGCTGAGTATCTCAGCTTAGCGGAATACTTATATGTTAACAGAATTCAGGATTTCACGTAGAAGATGGTAAAATTTTTATGAGAAAGATGAAGCAGTGGTTGTTGACTCGGGTCAACAATGCAATGAAAGAAGCTCGAATGGAATTTAGTACAAAACAGAGTTTAAACACTGTAAAGCACATTAACAAATAGAGAATGGGTAAAGTTTCCAAGGAAGAAATATAAACAAACAGTTGGGTGATCATATGCTAATTAAATAGCTTACTATTCAGCAATCACACGCTGGTCCGAAAGTGGCAGCGGATTTCGTAGGATTTTCATGTTGGTGATTAGGCTACAGCAGTGAGCTTTCTTTGACCGGGTTTGTGAATACAGAGGTGCGAGTGAAGTGGCCGTGGCTGTAGTCTTGTCTTGTACAAGAAAAGAGAGAGAGAGAGAGAGAGAGAGAGAAGGTGTGTGTTGGTTCGTGATCTGAGGCTTCAAGATTTGGTAAGAAGATCATCAAATAGATTACTCTAAATCATGACGCCGTTAACGCCAGTCTACACTTTCTTTAGTACAATAATTACTTCGAGAACTTTCTCATCCCAAATCTTTTTTTTTAAAAAGAAAAAAGGAAAAAAAAAAAAGGTGAAAGCACCGTTTATGTTCATGGTCTACCAACACTGAGCCACTGGGAGGTGCATTTTACGGACTAATAAATTATAATTGTTAATTTGCCCCAAAAAAAAAAAAAAAACAATGCATTGGTATTATGGTCAGAGCCGATCTGGAGTGGCCTGTATAAAATTTAAAAGAGTTTTTAATCATATGTGCATATATATATATATATATATATATGTATGCTTTTTTAAAAAAATTTAATATATTATTAAATTTATATTGATTGGCCTGTATAAATTTGATTTTTTTAATTAATAATTTATATAAAATAAAATATAAATATATTTTTATTATTTAGTTTTGATGATATTTATTATGTATTATTATATTGATTGTGTTAGACATATTCAATTATATTTGATTTTGATTTGGATTTCAAAACAAAGGGAAAAAAAAAAATTGTAAAGTAATATGCTATATTCTCTTGCAAATATATATATATATATATATATATATCTACATGCATTTAATATTTATATATATTTTTAATCATTTTATCCTCAAATTTTATATCCTTTAATTTTAATAAAAATAAATTGGTAAGATAGTCCCTTAAATAAAATTAAATATAAATGTATAGCACATTTACTGACCTTATCTTTGGTGTTTACCATAATGTTAATTATTTCCATTTCACTTTAATTATCATTGCGTCGTTATTTAAAAGTGTATCCCAGGTATTTTTTCAACTTTCAAGATCTGTGCTCCCCTTCCCATATAATCAAAAAATTTAAAAGTGTGTTAGCAGTATAATATCATTTTTTATAAAATTTAGCACGTGATGTGATACTCAATGTCTCTTGTCATTAACGATATTGTGCATATCTTTTAAAAAAGAAGAAGAAGAAAATTTGTATATAATATTATTTTTAGTAAATTTGTACATAATATTTATAAACAATAATAGAAATATTTTATACATAACAATCCTGCAGCGAATTTTTTGATAAATTGGTTATTACAGCACAGCAATGAAAGCCAGTGTCAGTTTCTCAACATTGTCGCGATGCTGAACAAGGTAAAGCTATGCATATGTTTTTGTTTTTGCTAAAAATAAAAAATAAAAAAGGCATATATATATATATATTTATGCAATGTTCCCCTTAATGATCGACTGTTCAAATATATATGTATGTATTTATATATAATACAATATGCGTGTCTTCATCAGTCTATGGTGTATTCCATCTGTTTGAGTTTGGGATTACCTGAATTTAAAGAATACCTTGCTATGTATTTTGTATTTTACTATATTATTACATTTTTTTTTTTTAAGGTGAGAAAGTACACTTTTTAAATACTACTTATATATTCACTTTATTATATCTTATATTATATGATTAACGTGCTATAGTTATAAAATTAAACATCAGATGACATGATTTAGAGACTTTCCATTTATCAAAAAGAAAATTCAGAAACGTTTCATAGATTAGTATTAATTATTGTTCTCTTAAACAAAAATTTCAAATTTAAATTCTTTACTTTCAATAAAATAAAATAAAGAGATTAATTTTGATCACTAAATTTGCAAATTCATAATATTTTTTTTTTTGTTTTTTATTAAAAAATCACTTGCGGTTGTTCCTATAAATGTTAAATAGAACATACGCTACCAATCTTGTAAAGTGTGCAGCACGATAAAGCAGAGAAATGTTTGTAAATGAGTCAAAAAGTTTAGAATTAGAAACTGAAGATAGTAAACATCGCCTTTTAAAGTTCGCTTTAATGGGTTCATATTTTATTTTTTGGGACTACGATATATGATCAAAAAAGGAAGGATTAAATAAAATAATGGTAATGCAGCTTTATTTTTGGCCCCAAAAATACACAATGGAACTGCAATAAGCTTCAAAAATAAACACTTTCATATTATCAAAAAAGAAAAAGCAAAAAAAAAAAAACACTTTCACTTTCACATTTTTATTTTCTTTCCATCTCCTTGTATTCTCACCTTCAATTTGCGTTATTACGCACATCAGCCTTATTGAATATTGAAGGTTGGAAAAGCCTGTTTTCCCTCCTTAACTAATTTTCAAGTGTATATAAAGTTTTTACAAAATAGTCAAAAAAATGCCAAACCATATATATTTTTCAAGCTATCAAGAGCCAAAGTTCTGCCCAAACAATAGTAATAAAACTTAAGACCCAAACTAGTTTACACAGTAGTACTGAAAAATGCCCCTGTTGTATTATATTTTGGTAGTCCCAATTAAGTTCATCGAGCGGCCATGCTGCAGAGAGACACGAATGTAACGTTCTATGCTTGTATACACATCAAATTTAATATTTTATAAAGTTAATTTTACTTTTGTATTTTTGGTTTTTAGAATATTTGCAATTTGAATTCTTAATTTTTAAAAATAGTTATTTATGTTTTTAATTTTTCAATTGTTATAGATTAATCCAATTTCTAATTTAACAAATGTATGAATAACATTTCGTTCCAAATAATTTGTTCCAAAATATTACTTAACTGTTTGTCATATTAGATATTGAATCAATTTGTAATAAATTAAAAAATTAAATGCTTAAATTATTATGTTTAAAATCAAAGGTATAAATTTTAATATTTAAATAAAAAGAGCAACAAAATGTAATTAAGTATATTTTATAATATTTAGCTTTTGGTGAAAACAAATTTCGGTCTCCTGTTAAAAGCAAAAGATATATTCCTTACCTTACTTTGAAAAAAAGTGCGATCATCCTTTTTTGTTAACTGATGTTTTACCCTTTTTTTTTCTTTTTTTTTCTTTTTAACTATCAAATAATTGCAAACTAGAGTCTTATGATAGAAATTTCAAAGTGTTATATATATATATATATATATAATTAATTAAATTTTTAATGTCAAAATTAATGTTGAATTTTTTTATTTTTTAAATTTGATAAAATATTAAA
Source organism: Ziziphus jujuba (assembly GCF_031755915.1). Taxonomy (NCBI): domain Eukaryota; kingdom Viridiplantae; phylum Streptophyta; class Magnoliopsida; order Rosales; family Rhamnaceae; genus Ziziphus; species Ziziphus jujuba. The sequence goes on along the minus strand of NC_083383.1, from coordinate 6,394,060 downwards.
ATTTAAATTATATTTATTATTTATGGAATCTTGTAGATTTTATTTTTTTTTTAAATTTAATATATTATTAAATTTATATTTTATTATTTTTAAATTTAATTTTTAATATAATTCAAAGTTAATGAAATATATAATATGCACAGAAAGTGAATTTATCTGATGTAAATTTGATCATTTCAAAATGATATTTACGGTTAAATTCTGTATACGAAAAAAATTTGATTATCTCCTCTATGTGTGTGTGTGTGTGTATATATATATATATATATATTATTTAAGAAGCTCTGGAAGCATAACGATGAAATGCGACGTGCTCATCTGTTTCTTTTGCTTCCCAAACATCGTTGTCACGAGTTGTCCCAATCCCATTACAGCTCTCAACGTTTAACCTGTAGCGTGTAGCTGCTTTTGCTTTTTATTTCCACTCAATGATAATGAAAATGACATAATGGTGAAGAAATTTTTTTACCGTGCATATATATATATATATATATATTGGTAGAATTTTACTGTGTATAGAATTGCAAGCTTTTGAACGAATTAAAGGCTATTTGGTTGTACTCCAAGGTTTAACCAAGTAGTGAAGCTCTCAGTTTAGAGTTTAAATTCGATCTTAGTAAAAAAATCCCTACCTTATTATTTGGTAAGTTTAATTTTATATAGTTTATAATTTATTATTAAACTATGTACCACCGACCTAATAATTTAATCTCTCATAGTATTCTCTGCTTCTCCTGACAAATCACATTAGTGTATTTGTTGTGTTCGATTTTTTATTTATTGAGCTACAATTTCGAAAAATCGAGTCAAAATTGGGGAACTGTATCATTAATTAAAAGATATACAGAAATTGTTGTCGGAAACAAATTAGATAAAGGTAGTACTATCCATTCATTACGTTGCTAAACATAAAATTAGTATATAAGCCTCTTTAGAAGTTTTTTGAGCATGCCTGTGATATTGGAAAAAGAAGGTCTGATTGAAGCATCTCCATTCCATGATAGACGAATGAGGTCAAGTAGTTCTTCAAGACGGCCATCATCATCATCAGGAAGCCTGGGCCTCAGGTTTTCCTCTACAACTTTCATTGCAATCTAATATATACAAAACCAAACCCACAATTAATATACAATTACCATTGATATCATGCTAGTCACATGATTATTTTTATTATGATTGTATATATAAATATTAATAATAAATACCTTGGCGGGACCATAGTCAGTGTGAATGTACGGATATTCCCCAGTTATAAGCTCATTTAAGATTATACCAAAACTGTAAACGTCACATTTTTCATTGTAAGGTTCGCATCGTATCACCTCTGGGCCCATGTACACATAAGTTCCTGAAAATCATCATATTATAACCAATGTTAATTAATTGAAGGAAATTTAACCAACATAATAGATACAAAACACATTGTCTTTTTCATGACCAAATTAACAAAATGTTAACAAATATATATATATATATATATCAAAACTTGCCTGTTTCACCAGTAAGGGCCATTTCTTTGTCACTCAAGAACCTAGCATGACCAAAATCTGCTATCCTAACATGCATAGCATCATCCAAAAAAATGTTGCTAGGCTTGAGGTCACGATGGATGAGCTTGGGGCTTTGTTCATGGAGATATTGCATTGCTTGAGCAATTTCCAAAGCCTTAGCCAATCTATCTTCCAATGGCGGAAGTGGAAAGGCCCTCTCGGCCTTATTCCGGCGATTACCGGGACCATGTAGCCAGTCTTTGAGTGTGGTGGTCAAGAATTCAGTCACCACCCAGGCATGATCAGGGGGATCCAAACACGCACCCATTAGTTGCAACACCAACCTATGTCGTTGTCTGGACAAGGTCTCCACCTCTTGAGCAAAAAACGACACGCCGTTTTCATTAGTTTCGAAGAAATCCGGCCGTATGCATTTTACTGCCACGTCAAGTCCACGCCATGTTCCTTTGTATATCTCTGCTGTACTTCCGTGCCCTATTTTCTCTTTAAATGCAATCTGCTTCATTAATTAATATGTAACATTAATGTAAATATACTATAATGTTTTTTTTTTTTTTAAATGGAAAAAAAATATATATCTAATAGATTAATAAATATGGACGGACCTCATCTTGAGCGATATACCATCCATTGAGCTTGGCTTGAAGGGTAACAGCGGATAGATCGGAATTTTTATGGTGGTGCAAAGGAGTTGGAGTTTGAGGACTTTTGGTACTGGCATTCATTATATTGGATTGGGGAGCGTCCTTGCCGTGGATGATGAGGTCCAAGAATCCATTTTCTTGAGCCACTTGAAGGCAGTACCTCAGATAGTCTTGAGTTCTTTCCATCCTCTTCCTGTACATTATCTGGAGTTCTTTTTGCTTTTGGACTTCTCTTTCTAGGTCTCCCACCTTTACAACCCGGCCCATACAATTTTTTTTATACTATGTCTAAACAGAATACACGGACCCTAATTAAAATATATATTATTCTTCCAAATTCTATATGGGGTATTATGACCAAAAAAAAAAAAATTATATATGCTTGTTTGTGGGTTGAACTATCACTTCGCGTGAGAATGATATTTTTTTCATTTCTCTACTAATTATATTAATCATGCTGGGAATTTAAGCAAAGCCCAAAATAAACTGCATTAGAACTTAGAAGATCAACTACTTGCATAATTTCATTAGATGCCTGCTTGCTCCTCCTTTTGGTTTATATAACATCAATTGTTCAGCCAAAAGAAAATTTGATTAGATGCTCTGAAGTTCTTTTAAAAAATCAAAAGATAGGACCACCATGCTTTTAAAATTTTAAGTGGACAACATTTTCTCAGACAAAAATGAACAGAACAAAGTGCTTTGGGCATTTGTCTGTTATCGAGAAGCACAATTTCATTTTGGGTCTATCCATATGGGCCCATAATGGATAGTCAGGGACTGGGCTCCTAAGCCCATATTCAATCTTTTTATCTTGATGTACCTTATTCGGTCTCTCTTTGAATATAAAAAGTCTTAACGTTTTCTTTCACAACCTAACACGCATCTCATTCATCAAAAAGAGCTAATACGCATCTCAAACCATGTGTACATTCAAACAAACACCCATAAATGTTCATACATGCATACGTACATAGTACAATATAGGCTGGCATTTTTAATGTTGACCGATTGACAAGCAAATCCCAGTAATTGCTGCTTTTAATATATAACATAAGCATGATCATTATATGAAGAAGTAATAGGCGTGGTCCAAATTGGTCCAAAATACCTGCTGCTCCAATTTAGAGGTGAGTTGGTGGTGGTGGTGGTGTTGATGCGGCTGATGGTTGTTAGAAACAATAGACCCCATACTCATACAGTCATTCAAACCTCCACAAAATCTCTGAGCCTGCAGTGTGGTCCTCTTTCGACCCTCCACCTTTTCACTTGATTTCGATCCTGCCCTCCCAATTACCCCACTGCCCTTCTTCAAGTCGGAGGTGCTTTTGTTCATCATATCAAATTAGCCCCCTCCAATTTCCCTTTCAAAGTTCTCCAATTATTTGGTGATGCAATTGCAAAGCTAGAAAAAAACTTAGTAGTGGTGCAATTTGCTTATAATGTAGGTCGAAAATTTTGTTGTTTAGCGTGTTACAAAGTTTTGGGCGGACTTTTTTATGTTTTTATTTTATTTTATGAAAATGGGATATTCTTTGACATTTCAACGAAGAAGGGGAAAAAAAATAAAATAAAAAAGGTTGTGAAGTGTGAACAGGGTATATTAGCATTGATGGGATCGAGGCTGCATGCAGTCTATTAAGTATTTATTTAGATTAGCCTGCCGTGGCCCAGGCGACATTGTCTATGATACTTAATTTTGGATTTTTTTTAATGACATTTTTATTTTTAATGTTTATTGGAGAGAGTTTGACCAAATTTGAAAAATTTACAAAATGGTCGGCGATTCCGATTCCTAGTTAAGTATTGTGATAGGCACCCCTACAAAAATACAAATTTGGACCACCGTGGATAATGAGGTTAGTGGTCCTCTAGGATTTGTATGAATATACTCCAGAGTATGATAGTTGGTCCATGCATATATTTTGGTAGCCAGAGAAAATATTTCCTTTTTGTTTGTTTCTTTGGGTCTTTTCCCTTTTCAATCATTTTATCCATATGCATGTCAAAAAACACAATCTGCCCCAAGTTTAATCGATCTTCTAATTGCATATGCCAAGTTTTGGGTATAATTACGTAAATCATGCCTATAATCCAGTATTCTTATTCTTATAGATATTACCAAGTGCTGCCGACAGTCCAAAACTAATATAATAAGAATAAATATTTTTACTTTATCTTCTGTTTCACCAAATTTTGGTCCAGCCCCCTGCATGAATCAATTTTTGTGTTGCAGACTATATTAAAAATAAAGTTGATGTGGTTGAACCGATTGAAACTCAATTTCAATTTCCAAACTCATGAAAAAGTGAGGAATAAAAAGTAACATAAGTATCCATTATCCACATAAATGGGAGAGGTTGAAATCTCACATTATTTGGTTGGATTGCTATTTAAACTCCGTTTATTACAAATAAATGTTGTTTAATCAAGGGACAGTAACAGCAGCATTTACGAAACATTTTTTTGTTTTTTTTTGGCAGCAAATTAATTTTGTTGAGCAGAAAATTAGAAAAAAAAAAAACATCATCTTCACCGCTCGCTTTGGATGAAAAAGGAAAAAGCTACTGATAAACTCTCAACCTCGGGATCGACAATCTCTTAGCATTTTATATGCCTTTAAGTCTTTAACTAAGCAAGGCAAGACAGTGACTGTTGGGCATGGACCATTTCTCTCTCTAAATTCTTAATTTCTTAGCTCGGCCCGCTGGATAGAGCCTGACCTTTTGCCTACTTTCACGCGGTTCTGCTAAATTTGAAGTAACTTTAGCTTATCTAGCTAGCTCTTTGGTTTTTTTCATAAGAAAAAAGAAAAAAGGGTAACTCGATCTTATAACCATCAAAATGGATATGCATCATGCATGCAGACGCACTTATTCATGTGTATTTTTATCATACAAATATAAATTTAAGACTAGGTTTTTTTTGGACAGAATATATACATAGATTTTATTTTTATTTTTATTAATTTATATACGTATGTATCCTTTTTTTTTTTTTTCCTCCTCAATGGACTTTTACTATGTTCCAAATAGAGTTTGCAACAGAAACTTTGCTTTGCTATAGAAATAATATTAACCAAAAATCATCAAAACATTTAAATTTCCCAAATTTTATCTGGGTCTCTCTCTTTTTTTTCCATGAATTAGTACTTAGTTAATTATTTGGTGCACCTTGTAATAAATTAATTGGATCACAATGATATCCACCCCATCATAAAAAGAAAAAAATAATGGACATAACAATGATATAAACTAATAGTAGCAATCCAATCATTTGACACATTTTTTTTTTTTTAAATCCCCTTAATAAGAAAGAATGCATAACATATGATGCCTCAGCTGGAAGTGGATTTGGTGAATATTTCATATTTCCATTTGAGGGTGTAACATTAGCTTCGTACAGTGGAAGTGAATTATGGACCTCATGGTTCCCACATTTTAATTATAATAACGAATAAAACTAATAAGTGGAAAATTTGATTCCTATTGGGAAGTGGGAAATGTACAAAGCTAGGCTAGTAGCATATATATGGTTATCCAAATACTGTATCCCAACTACAAAGAATCCTAAAACGGCTTCATATGTAACCTTTTAGCTAGAGAAATTAAAATTAAATCAAAACAATAACAATCAGATCAAAGAAGAGGTATGATCAAAATCATAAGGTGATTGGGAAGAAAAAGAAAATATAGATTGTGAAAGAGCTTGGTCATTTTAGGCGGTGAAGAAGTTGAAAGGTCAATGGGTGTAGGCAGCTAAGCTGTGTTCATACATATACATGTACATATTCTCTAGTTCCACACCACAAATTAAACATTATTCTTCTCATCATTGCTGGCAACTTCCCCACCCCCCCCACTACTGTACGGTATCTTTTTACTTTTTAAATTAACTAATTGCACACTCGAGGAATGATCCTAATTAATAAACTAAAACAATCTAATCTCACCTATACATTTAATTAATCTTTTAATCAAAAAACCCTATTATATGGAATAAACAAGTGAGTTTGCCGCACTTCCCAGCCATAAAGTGCCCCATTCTAGCAAATCTTATATTAGTTAATTATCTAACTGCATGACTAAAGTATTTTGTTTGAATAAGTTAGGCATCCACCACCCAAACTATATATTATATACAAAAACACAATAGTTTTTTTTAATTTTAATTTTAATTAAGTTGCTAATCATAAGTTCTCATGTTAAATTTTGACTGTAGAGCCTGATTCTTTTTGAAGTGGGTCTCCGCCATTTTCACACTGAGACCCACTGCATGCTCCGCACGTACTAATCTTATATTCATATAGCTCATCATTAGGCCTACGATTAATCATCCCTCTTACTTTTCTGTATTTTAAGCATGTTTAAAGATACATTTTTAAGCTACTATTATTCTGCTTGATTATTTCTTGAACATACTTTCTTAATTATTTCATATACTGTTATTGACACTAATTTTTTCATCATATAAATATATGATCTGATAGATATGCTAATTATTATATACATAAATTGCAAGGTCAATATATTAATATGATGATAATATTGCCGTCAAAGCAACAATCTGGTATTGCATATATATCAGGTTAATTTGATTTTCCCTTCAAAAGTTACTTTGATTTTGAAAAGCACGCAATAAAATAATTCTTCTTCAATTTGATAATTACAATTTTTATACTTTTTTGTTAATCAGAATTACAAAAAACCATCTTATTTGCAAAAGTATATGTTTGTTAAGATGTTAAAATTGATTGGCAGGAGGGAAAGGCCTGGTTTAGGTGTACCTAGGCATGGTTGATGATGACTATAACTTGGGTGAAAATGAAACAACCAGATTACCATATATGGTGGACTATGCATATAGCAACTGAGCAAGCTTTCTCCTCTACCAATTAAAAGAAAAATAAATAAAAATCAGCAAGCTTTTTCATTTACTTTTTACTTAACTATGTTTATTAATATTGTTTCCAAAGTATGAGTATCCATCAATCTATGCCTATTAGGCTATAATTATAAGATTGAATTATATTAATTTGTACATGACAGGTGACAAAACCAATTATATATATATATATATATTAGCATACCATACACATCATTTATATGAAATAATTAATAAACTAAAAATAAAAATAAAAGAGAGATTGGAAGGTTGGCATATTTCAACGATACACATGCTAAGATTCCTTGTGTACTAACAGAAAGTTCAAGCACCCAACTATATATATTAAACTGCAAAAGTTCACGTATTTGTAATATTCTTCAATTAATTTAGACTCCAGCATTACATGTTTCGGATAAACAAAATTAAATTAAAAAAAAGAAAAAAAACTTCCACCTCACCCCCTCCCAGCCCTTTCTTCGAAAATTCGATATTCAATTAGTTTATTCCCAAAGATTTCCTTTTCAAATTAAAGAAAAAGGAGTTAGTAGAGCATGCTTTAAAAAATTTTAAATTCATCGATCATCGCTAATATATGTAAGAGCTTAATATAATATGATATGTAATCTCCACGGAAAAAAAAAAAAAAAAACTCTAAATTTCGGTTTTACTATGAGTTTTTTTCATATTTTTTAATTTCAAGCTTCTCTCATTCATTACTGTACTTTAAGTGGAACGTTCAATTGTGAACTACTCAAAAACCATGTAACCCGTACATTCATAGTTAGTCCATCGGTTTTGGATAATTTACAAGTATATATACTCAAAGATTTAAATTTATATAAAATTAGGTAACACTGAGACTTATAATAAATGGTGATAAATATAACAATAATGTTAATTTACTTTGGTGGGTGGGTTAGGGAAGGAAATTATACATTAAATGCAATACTTTTTTATAGACTAATATATATATGCATAGGAATTGTTCAGAAAGTGTAAAAAATTCAAAAGAAAATAATTAGGAATTAGCTTTTCGAGATTTAACTTTTTAAAATTATTTTTCAAAATGTTTGATTTATACAGGAATATTTAAAATTTATAAGTAATTAATTAATTTATATTTTAAAAATTAAAATAAATTTGCTTTTTAATAAAATACATAAAAAAAATTTTAAAAAAATTTAAATGATATTTTTTTAGATGATTTATTTTCTATTTTATTTTTTCAAATTTAGTTTTTTTTTTTTAAAAGCTCATAATTCTTTATCCAAATATATGAAAATTTTATTTTTTAAAAAAAATTTAAATTTTCAATAATTTTACATTTTAAAATAGGATTTAAAAAAATAATGCCTATGTTTTTTTTTTTATAATATTTTAAAAATAAGAATTATAATAAATGGTAATAAATGTGGTTAATAAGGTGAAGTATTTTGGGTTAGAAAATCAGTGGATATTGCTATTATTTGATATAATTGGTTGTTGGGATGGGGATAGGGATGGTAACGCAACGTTGAAGCAAGAGGGGAGGGAGGGATGGATGGGGGGGGGGGGGGGGGGGGGGGGGGGGGGGCCAAAAATACAAAACAAATGCAATTCCAGAGAAAGAAAGAGGAAGGAAAGCAAATGCTTTAATGGGTTCACTTTCTCTATTCCCATGGGCGAAGATCTGCCTTTCCCTTTACCGTCACACTCTTCTCTCTCTCTTTCTTCTATCTTTGCTTGTCATTACCATCTCGAATCTTTCGTTTTCTTGCTTCTTTTTCTTTCTTGTTTCTTTTCCTCCTCTTCCCATCAAATTCTGTTCTGTCAGTATCTATCTCAATGTTTGATCATCAGAATTAACGCATCCCCACCTCTTTCTTTTCAGAAAAAATCAAACTCTCTCTCTCTCTCTCTCTCTCTGATCTTCACTTTTCTTTTCATTTTTTTTTTTTTTTTACCCCCTTCCCCCCCTCCATTTTAAAAAGCCCTCTCAGTCAGTCTGAGGTGTTGCCTCATCAACAATGAAACATAAAAAAATAAAAAATAAAATAATCTACCATTTTTTAATTAAACCAAAAATAATAATAAAAAAAAGAAGGTAATTTGGTTTGTGGGATCATCAATATATTTATATAAAGATAAATAATCTAAATTTGACTACTTTTTTATGCAAACCCATCATTATCATTTATCAAAATAAAAACAAGAAAAATTAAGGGAAAGTAATAGCATACAATGAGTTGAAAGACTGTTTATGTTATGGAGGAAACTGAGAAAACGTTGTCATGGTTCTATTTCTGGAATCTCATATTTTGGCCATTAGCGGTGGCCTAAAAACATCATTAACAAGACTAGTACAAGACAATATTAATTAGCCAGACAGTAACAGAATGTTAAAAGTTATCAAAAGCAAAGCTCATCAGTATACTTGAAAAAAAAAAAACTGGTTTAATTCTATGTGATATCAAAACTCTACATTATTAGGCCATTAGCTATGGCACGGTTTGTATCAACATGGGTTGTTTCATACACCGGAAGTTCTTCCCGGTACCTTTCGTTTCCGATCAACGCAAGGTGATCGAGCTCGAAAAGATCCGAACTTGAATAGCTAGCTGCATCATCATCCACTTCCTCCACTTTACCACACCGAAAATCTCTCAGCTTTATTTCGTTCTTCAGTAGGTTTTGACGATAATCCTTGAGAAACTCTCTGGCTGCTTCTTCAACTCGCCGACTTTTCTCAAACACTTGGTGTTTAACAACCTCTTCTTCGATCTTCCTCGTCGGCGACGGTCCGATTTTCCATGCCGTCGGTACGGTTACCGGCATTAGAGTTGTTCGGTTTTCTTCTTGTTCTGCTTCGTACAAGCATTTATGACCACATGGCCGACAATCTTCATCCACAATAACACTCACAGGGTAAAAACGAACCGTCCTTTTAACCCCATTGCGAAGTTTTTCTCTCGTAGTAGGCGAATTTTTGCTCAGACATGATCTGGAATATGAAGAGGCCGAAGAACAAGTCGAAGAAGCTTGGACCGATTTCGATTTCCTCTCGGCACTAGCATTAGCATAATCGCAGCTTGCGACGGAGGAGGAGTGTTTGGATTTCTTTGATGTTCCTGCAGTGAAAAGTGAATTGAGGAAATTCACCAGCCGACCTCCCGGTGAAATTGGCTGTTTCACCTTCTTTAGATTGCTGTAAATCTTCAAAGCCCTTGACTTGGACCTGATCAGAATTTCGTCGAGCTTCGGTGTGTGTTCTGTGGATGAACTATTATGATGATGATGATGGCGATGACAATCATCGTACATATGCAATTCCGTCCTCTGTTCGTATAACAGAGTCCTCTGTTTCTTCTCTGTTTTCTCCGACCGAGAAGAAGTGGTGCTGGTTCGAACAGGCTTAGGCTTCGGCATCGCCGGCGCGAAACACGAGGGTGTTCTCGATCTGGTACAGTGCATAGATTCCGTGTCGGAGGAAGAGAAACCTCCCGAACTTGAATCTGAAGAACTGGATGTCGAACTGAAAAACATAACGTCATGATCGTTATTGTAGTTATCGTGGTCTATTTTTCTATCCGATTCTGGGTAATACTGTCTTCGTTGAGCACCGACTTTATCTCCAGCCTTCTTCTCCATCCACTTATCGGTTAAACAAGCTCGGCGAAAACTGGCCATGTCTTCCTCTTCCATAGCTCTACTACTTCTTCCACCGCTTTTGGTCTGTTTCTTTGCCATTGTTCCCGTAAAGACCTTCAAATCTCCAGAGTGTTTGTCACCCTCGTCGATTGAGCGGTATATTTTGTCGAGTAGACTTGAAGAGAATGATGGGCTTTTCTTGTCATGCTTATATCTCTCCTGTGTTTTCTCTCGTCTATACATTTTTTTTTTTTCCCTGTAAAAACAAAATGAATAGCAGACACGAAAACAAAATGATAACAATGAGAGTGACAAAACAGGGAAACAAAATGAAGGATTAATTAGAGCTTGTTTTGTTTTTCTCCTTTCCTATTCTTTTTTGTCTGCTGGGTGAGAGATTGAAAAGCTGCAAAATGGAAGGTGCTAAAAAATTATGTGAAATAAAACAGCTGCAGGGGAATGGACATTATTGGAAACTTAGGATCAAATAGTTTGTAGATTTTTCTTTCTCTCTCTGAATTTTTTTTGTTTTTGTTTTTTGTTCTGGGTCCTTGGGAATGAAAGAAAAAGAGCAAGAAAAACAGAGAAATTGATGATGATTGTGTGTGTGTGTAGAGAGAGAAAGAGCTAATGAGAACACAATGGCACGCCTTGAAGGACATGGAAGGAGAAAGAACAGGAGAATAGAGACTTTATAAAGGGTGGGGGGTTCCTTCACGCGCGTGCATGTCCTATCGCCCCAATTGCAGCCAATGCCAGTTTGGCATTTATGACGTGGTAATAAGTTTGCTCCTTTTATCCTCAGTTTACCCCTCGTTTTTTGGAAAAAAATGACGTCCAGTACACCTTCCGAAATTCGAATTTCAACCCGTTGATCAAGTTTCTTTGATGGGCTTTTATCATATGTAATGTCGCACAACTAAGTATTTATACGCGACACTATAATTGCGGTCCACATCTTCCCCTTTTTTTTTTTTAAAAATAAAAAATTTGCATGTTTTATCATGGACATTGTGGATTTTCCTTATTTCTTACAAAAATATTTAACATTGTTTAGGAAAGAATATTTGGTGCCTTTGAAGGAGGAAAAATTTTGAGGAGGAATTAATGGTGCCTTTTTTCTTTTTTTTCTTTTTTTTGAAATAAGAATATTTCTTGCTTCCGGAGGAGGAAAAATTTTGAGGAGATTATTGATTAATAAATGCCCTGAAATTTAGTTGAATTAATTAATTTTGAGGGTAAACTATATTATTGTCATTATTATTTTTGTTGTGATTCTCTGTGGTAGTTGCCCACATTTTAATTTGATATCATTATAATCTTGGCCGTCCAGTACATCAAGGTCCTCAATTTAGAAAGAAACCGTATTGAGTTTTTTTAACAGCCAGAACAAAACAAAAGGGATGTTCTTTTATTTATACGGTGATGAAAAGAATAAGAAGAGAAAAAGAGAATAATTGTTAGGAATAAGATAGGTGTTCTGGTTATTATAGGCTTAAAATTATTCCAATCGACATGGCATATATTAAAAAAATATTATAATTGAATATTTATTTAACAAAACAAAAATATTATAATTGAATATTTGGTGTAACCACACATAAATATATCATAATACGACCGAGAAACAAAATACAATTTGTCTCTTCTCTCATTTTGTTTATTTTTGATTGCAGGGGTTGTTTCCTTTAAAAATATAGATCATGCATAAAATCATTTCATGTCTCATACGGGGATATATATATATATATATATGCACGAATAATATAAGATCAATTAATTTGGTAGGTATTCCATTACACAAATCAATTTTTTTTAAGGGATTACAATATATTATAAAATAAAACCTTATATGGGAAGTATCAAAATTAATGGAAATTTGAGATTTTTAGAAAAATTAAATTTTTTTGAAATTGAAAAAATGTGAGCACATGGAAATCAAATTTCCCAAAAACATGGAAAGTAGAATAAGTAGAACAGAAAGTAATTTCAACCAAAAAGTTATCATTCTAAAATTTTCTCAAAGCCTATTTTATTTTATTTTTAGGGCAAATTTATCCTCAATTATAAAATATAAATTAATTTAATTATTTGAATATAATAAATTTTCCATGTTAACAAACATTGAAAAAATAAATTTCCACAAAATTGATTCTCACTAAGCTAATTCGTAATCCCTCATAAGTTTGATATTTTTCTAGGACCGAAAGGTGAGAGGGGATTTTACACAGATTTAGTCAAATTTAAGATATAGAAGTATATTTTTAATGGTTTTACAATTGCATCAAGCCTAAAGAATACCATCGTTGTGCAAACTATGCAAAATCATTTTTACATTAAAAAAAAAAAAAAACTATGCACAATTATTATTTGCATTATTATTTTGCTTTTATCTTTTTGGACGGATTATTTTTTTCCTTTTTTGATATCTCTTTTTTTTCTTGGTTTTTTTTTTTTAAAAAAAAAAAAGCCGAACGGAGGATATACATATGTTTTTTTTACCCTTAACGATATGCATTTATTTAATAAGGAACGATATAGTATTTGTATAATGAAAATTGGCCATTTTGAGGAAGAATTTATTCATTTAATCAAATGATAGTCGAGATAATTCTCTCCAAGTAAAATCTGTGCCAAAAAAAAAAAAAACGAAAAATGGTCTTGGAAATCTACGTTTAGAACGAAATACCAAAAAATAAAAAATAAAAAAATTAAATAAATAATAATAATAAAAGGTGGAGGATGAGGAGAGTGACTTTGACTCTGCAGGTGGCTGGCTGGCTCTTGGTAGACTTAAATGGGGCCCATTGCGACATGGTATTTTGAATTTTGAACATATGGGAAGCTCTATGACCCAAAATAAAAACGGAAATGACAGTTGAAAAGAGGAAACAAGTGTGTTAAAGATGGACTTTAATCATGGGTGATTAGCGCCTTTGTTTTAACCTCCTTGTTTCAGTAATTCTTATGCAAGGAGCCTGTAAATTTTCATCCTTTAATCATGGACATTTTAACTGGGGAGCCTCTGTCTCGCTCTCTCTCTCTTTCTCTCTCTGTCTCTCTCTCCCCATCTCATATGCTTCTCTTACATATTTTACTCTAAACATTTGAGTGTTAAATCTCTCATAACGGCTCTCTGCAAGCGCTATGAAAGGCTTATAAGACCGACAGACATATAGAGAAATTCATTTGCTTTTTTCACAGCTATGAGTTCCTTTTTTGCCACATCAAAATCAAATAGCATGCCTTTTTCGGATTTGGAAAGAACCTCCTCCTTCCAAAGATAGGACAATCGAGACTTGCTGGGAGATAGAAAAAAAAAAAATGTATATATACTTTCCACCTAAATGCGAAAAGTAAAATTAAAAAAAAGAAAAAGAAAAAGAAAAAAGAAATTAAATCTGTCAGGATGGTTCAAGAAATAATTGTACTAGCACTACTCCAGATTTGTTACTTGGGAAAACAAAACCGAAATCAAACATCAGAAAAAAAAAAAAAAAAAAAAAAAACCACGTTCACATATTTCTTAAAGATATTTCACTTCCTAATATTTAATCGACCAAAAATAAACGTACGTACGAAGGTTCTGAACATAGCCAAATTAAAATCCATGAAGCAAAAACCGAAGTTATAGAAAAGAAATGAAGGTGCATGGTGTGGTGATATAGTTGGAGGTATTATCGTATGTAGCAGAGACAGCATTCATATCGGTGTTACCCAGTTGATAGAACAAAAAACAGCATCATTAAGTAGATTGAAAAGGATGGTCTTGGAGTTGCATACCAAGATCCAAGGAAACCCCACCATTTGCCAAAGACTAAAAACTATACTATATGGGATTGCCCCCATTATCTATGCCAAGATCACATGTTTTCCATATATGGTTTGTCCATGTCCTTTCATCCCAGGACATGGACTATGATGCATTCAACTTCCATTATCCTTTATGCACCCTAATCTCTTGATAAAGAAGAGTGTGACACAGAAAGGTCCTTGATTTGGTCTCTTAATTTGGATTCAAACAGTATCCAGGTTATTTGGGTTTTTGGTTTAAAATAAGGTTTATATAAGGTTGGCTTCCACCAACAATTAGAAAAAAATATGATCTTAGGTACTTTCAAATAGGTTGATAATGGATCTTTTGGGTGTTTAAATATTTATGTAGGCCATATGTTGGAGATTGTGGTCATATTTGGAGACCAGGCATTTAGATAAGAAAATGCTTTATATGAGAGATTCATATGCACTTTCCATGAACTTGAACTTGAATTTGGAACAATGGTGGTGATCAACCCCATGACCTCTTTAAAATTGAGATCCACAGCTTTTAATCCATGCTCTTCTATCATTTCTGATTATAAGGTCCTCTAAAAATTCGCAATATTTACGGTTTCTCCGCATATTGTATGAATATATACATATATATATACATTTTTTTTTTTCACAAGAAAATTGGAATTTAAGACATATTATACCATCTCACCCATCTTCTATCATTTAAGTGCTTAGCTATATACACAAGCACTGAATTTTATATTACACATTTCAACCTTTTTAGGTACAACACCCGACACCAAGTTTATCATTTTATAAAGCATAGTATTTAATAAGTAGTTGTGAATTAATATCAATTAATTTGAAATTCTGAACGCATTCGTGTGAATTTTATGTCACATTTTGAAGACCATATAAACATATAATAACTTCAGTTTTTGTAACTCTTTCATTTTTCCTTTCTGTTAGATTCATTCACATATTTAAAATGGAATTTTACTTTATAAAGTAAATAATTCCTTTTTCATGGTTACTATATTATATGTAATTGTAATTTGATCGAATTCAATGATTATTATTATAAAAGTTAGAACTCTGTTAAAAAAAAAAAAAAAAAGTAAAATGGGGGCTAATTTTAAAACAGTAATAGTCTAATAATGAAATACTCGAGTCTTGTGAGAGCATTCAATTTTCTTACCATTTCTTTTTTTGGTTTTTTTTTGGGTTATTTATTTATTTATTTATTTTTTTTGTGTCTGCAAGAACCTTTAATTCAATGATAGTATATTTCTATTAAAATAATATTTTCCAAATTGTCCAAGCAATAAAATTGGATTGGACATCCATAATCAAGAAACAGTTCATATGCAAAAAACATGAGAGTTTTTAATATCCTCATATTCCATTAATTGGTTTTACATATTCTTGTTCGTGAAAATACTACGTACCTTTTCTTTTTTTCTTTTTTTTTCCCCTTTTTTGTGAACGATCCCCATTTTCCATTTGAAATCTTACTAATTATTACGTGTCTCATATATTATTTATCTAATTATTGGATGAACTCACAAAATAATATGATAATTGTACATATAATAAGTTTATATGATATGAACCCAAGTAATTAAGCACAGACATTAGTATACCATGATTATAATAAGTTCATTGAAGATAGATTCTCTTCCCTGATCATAACATTATTTAGTTTAGAGAATTACTGTTTTTTTTTTTTTTTAATGTAATGATCTTGGTTTGAATCTCTCAAAGTATTAACGAAAAATAAAAAATAAAAAATAAAAAAATCTCTCATCATATAATATAGAAAAATATACATTATATGCTTAAAAGAGAATTAAAGTGATTAACGAGAAGCATGTAATTTAGCAATATTTTCCATATTTGTTTTTCTTTGCACATGGAAAAATGGAAAGAGCCCAAATTACCTTTTTATTTTTATTTTTAATTTCTGTTTCTTGCTTTGGAGGCTGTCATTTATGGAGGGTTGTAAATTATAAGGGTTAATGTCAGTGGACAGCTGCAAAGTACGGACTCTGATGAGTCTGTGATATATTGTAGTGGGCCCGTCAAGCTCACATTATAATACGTATACTCTATGCACGGGTGCCAATAATTAACGGCCCGATCTCGGCCATCACTGGCAACTGGTGGGACCTTCTGGACCTTCCGCAACTGGTAAAGTGGAACCCCGCGTACTGGCACGTGAACCATTTACTGTCCTGCTCACACTCTGTCCCATACGACATCGCCTCTGACACGTGCGGTTACGGGGGGTACTCTTGCCTTTGTCCACACGCATACGTCATGGTCACTGTATCAGGGTGCCCTTTTTTAACACCACAGCTATCATCTCTCGACACGTGTCTTGGGCTGCAATTCACGGGTTGTTTAATGGCCTCGTATGCTTTGGGTTTCCTTGGCGTGGACGGCGATGCTAACGGATTTATGTTATCCCACCAACAATACACTCCACGTTCGTACTTCATGACCCTATTTCAGCAATCCATTCGCATTTCTCGGCCTCTTGTTATATTTACTGTATGATAGTATAAAACCACTTGTTGATTTATATGATACTAAAAAAAACTTTACAGTTAAGTTTAACTCATTAACAAATAGTTAAGTTTAACTAATTAACAAATAACATGAAGTTATTATGTCACATTCGAGACCTTTCTGGATACTAGATTGAAAGAATGTCATTTTCTATCAAATTTTAATATTGAAAAGAACCCAATCTTTTTATACGTAAGTAAATTATTGTATCTAATTTTAAATTGGAATGTGATGTACAATCTAACAAGACGACTTCATGAACCCACATTTTGCCTGCTAAATAAGCATATTTACAAATGAATCAAATCAGAGAGGAAACATCATTGATGTTAGGGACCCAGACTGTGCGTCCTCATAAGCCTACCACGTGAGAAAGCATGCCCAATCACCAGATAACTAGTGTTTACACCTCATCTCTCACTCTCTCTCAATCCCACTATTATCAACAGTGTAGTGTATAATATTTAATACATATATGTAAAGAATGTCCATGGTGGTCCGTCAAGAATCACCGTTGGATGGCCCTTGGAAAGATGTGATATTAAGAGAACCAAATCAAACGGATTTGAGCATTGGTGGGGCCTAGGATAGGCAAAAGGGATGAGTGAAAGAGATGTACATGCAGTGGTGGAGGATCCCGATATTATGGAGATGGAGAAGGAGAAGATCAATGCGAGGGGGTAGCTGTGAATTGCGATCAAATAAAGGAGGGGTGTGCTCTTTCTCCAACAAAAGCATAAGATTTATTGGCATTGCCTGCCAGTGCCAGGCATCTTATCCTTGGGTTGTGTTTCGTGTGTTTGTGTTGTGCTAGGGACTTGGGAGTTTCTGACAAGCCAGCCTAGCTAGGCTCTAAGGCTATCTTTCTCTTCGGCTGGTACGAGTCTGCGACTATGAGTCTGAGTGAGGCTTTTGTGCAAGTTTCATCCACGTGTCCTTACATCACTTCACTTGAGAGTTGAGACTTGACTGCTTTTCCTTTTTTAATTGGGCTTTGTCTGCCGGAGGTCTCAATCTTCACGTGCACTACATGCGCTTCTTCATATATGTCCCTTTCATTTTTCTCTGTTCTTCTAATCTCTCTAATATATTTTGACCTTTGATATCATCCATTTAAGTCTCGTAAGCCTATCTTGAAAATTTTCATTTACGTCACAACACAACCAGCGAAGAAAGGTCCTACTTGAAAACATTGGACAACCCATTATGCACGGAATATCAAAAAGGACTTTAAAATCACCCATGAAACACAACAGTTTTTGTTGGTTATGATTTTTATGATCCCAAAACAACAAATTGTCACATTCTTTTTGCTCTTTCAGTCACTCTTTTTCAGTCGCACTTGCTCAGGCATCTCGCTGAAAAATCAAAGCCAAAGTTTCAGTCACGTTTCTCAAAATATACGAAATGTTTCTCCTCATAAGCACTCCCCTCCCTGCATTATTTTAATTTCTGCATCGAACTAGTAATTCGATCATCTTATTATAACAACAACCCAACCCAAATATATCTTTTAATTTTTTCCCAAAAAAAAAACAAAAAGCATATTAGATTAACCTCAGCAGTATCATTTTGTTTCACGTAAAAATGATCAAAAGCACTCTCTTGTAAATTTTTTATATAAAAAATATAAATATAAATGTAATATATTATTTATTTTAACAGTCAATATCCCACATAAATAAAGCTTTTATTAAAGAATAAAAAACCTCAGGCATATGAAGCAAATCCAAAGTTCACTGAATCATTTCCTCAATCACATCACAGTTGTCCTCATAAGCACTCCCCTCCCTGCATTATTTTAATTTCTGCATCGAACTAGTAATTCGATCATCTTATTATAACAACAACCCAACCCAAATATATCTTTTAATTTTTTCCCAAAAAAAAAAACAAAAAGCATATTAGATTAACCTCAGCAGTATCATTTTGTTTCACGTAAAAATGATCAAAAGCACTCTCTTGTAAATTTTTTATATAAAAAATATAAATATAAATGTAATATATTATTTATTTTAACAGTCAATATCCCACATAAATAAAGCTTTTATTAAAGAATAAAAAACCTCAGGCATATGAAGCAAATCCAAAGTTCACTGAATCATTTCCTCAATCACATCACAGTTGTCCTACATTCTGATTGTCTTATAACACTATCCTTTCTCAAGGAAATTTCTTTCCTGCATAATAGGAGTACGCTTCATTGAGAATTCAACCTCTGAATATCTACCAACTGGTAGAGATCACCACGCCGTTGCTTCTGTAGGGGGAGGTTGGTCCTGTACAATTTATGGCCAGTTTATCATCGATTAGTTTAATTTACAAAACAATGAAATATACTAATAGAAAATTCTTGTGTTAGGGCAACGCCACCTTCTAAGCTCAAGAATTGAATAATCAATCTCCGCAATGATTATTGTCTCTTCATGTTCTGTAGTAGCCAGTACTTCTCCAAACTGCCATATTCAATTCTTTCAGTCAATATCTTACACAGAGAGGTTACAATCCTTAAGGCTTAATTAAGTGTCAAACAGCTAATACTTAATTCTCAAATAGAAACTTGCAAATCAGCTACCCAGCCTCTGTACACAATATCAGACTTGTCGACTAATGGCTCTTTTAAATACATGGTGGAGAATAACATAGAGTAGAGCTCAGCTAATCATGAGTATTTACTTACCGGTCCAACAAGGGTGGAGTGGCCCCAAGCCACATAACCAGCTCCAGCATCTCGAGCAGGTGAGCAAGTTGCTACGTATAACTGAAATTAATGTTTCAAAAAGGGTACCTATAAGAAAATCCTTATTCTATACGGAGAAAAACCCAACTTACAAGGTGAATCGCATTATAAGGAACAAACGGCACACATACACTATTTTTATCCTGATTGCTTGTAATAAAAGTTTTGACTTGCATGAACAACACTTTGAAAGTCAAGAAATTGGAGAGAAATGATAGCAATTTAGAAAACATTTTTAAGAAACAGACTAGTGAAGCAAAAATTTGATGTTTAAAGTGCCAATGCTGACCAGATTTTACAATATGCGATTTGCGGTTCATGCAAAAATACTAATGGTTAGATATTATGGTAGTTATACATCTCATATAAAAGAGATTTGTTGCAGTACCTGATTATCCACAGCCCTGCACTTGACACAGAAAAGAAAACCAGTAAGAAAGACTACATATCAATTTATGCATATCTGTAATTTGTATATTTTCAATAAGCTGAGGCAAGTATAATCTTTACCAACACTTGCAGTAACCATAAAGACATTTTCTATCATAACATACAAATATTCGTAAACAACATTTATGTACAATCTGTTTTACTTCACTATTATTGCTTGTGTTTCTTCTCACAAAGAAACACGTGAAAGACAAAAGCACATAAATTTTAAATGTTCACTAATCACTATAATTATAACAAGTTTATGATCAGTAACAACTGAGTATGGTACCTTGCTCTCTGCAATAGCTCCCAATGCAATGGTCCAGTAGTCATGTTAAAAGCCCCAGGATAGCATAGCAAGTGAGCACCTGATGTCAACAAGTTTAATCCAGTCAATTTTTAGCACCTCAAACACAGGAATTCACACTGCTGTTTCACATGTCTCAATATAAGGAAATCAAAACTATTCAAGAAGAAGAAGAAGGGAAACCTCTTGATGCATAAATCATTGCCAGTTCCTGAAACCGAATATCATAACAGATACCTATACCAATACACCCAACATCTGCATCAACCATTTGATGGTTATTTTCTCTACAATTTAAATGATAATAGCTTCACTCAAACAGTGAACAGAAAGTCACGGAAAAGAATGAAGAATACAGTCTGATTATCACAAACTATATAATTTGAAAATGAATACAAGAGCAGATCAATGGCAAACAAACCTGTGTCCACAATTGTAGGACTCTGGCCTGCTGTCAGAGTCTTTGATTCAATAAAGGTAATCTTTCCAGGAATGTCAATATCAAAAAGGTGTATCTGTAAACACATGCATATTCCAGATCAATTTTGATACTGAATTAGCAATGGCAAATTTTTTCAATAAAGTACCAGGCAAAAGTCCTGTAGATTTGTTCTTCAAATATTACAACTTAGCATGTAGAAGAGAAACAAAACTAATGAGACACTCAAGTATAAGCCCAAGTTAAGAGATAATCAATGTCAACCGATGATCTATTACTACAAAAATCTGGTTGACTAAAAGATACAATCTACTCATGTTACATTGAACTCCTTGACGATAAACATTCAATGTCTCATCATAGTTGCTAGGTCAAAGACTTCACTTTGTCAATCCCCTGTACAAGGGTGTAACAGACTTGATAGACAAATGAACTACATTTTCCCCATAACATGCATAATCAATCGAAGATAATCACTTATGGCACAAAACTTAACGTTACCTTCCTGTGCTTAGCTTTCAGCTTTCCATCAGTACCAAACACACAACAAGTATTGTACAACCGATCGCCAGAACGTTCCGGTATAGATCCCCCAACTATGGTAATCTTAAGAAGACGAGAAACTTCAGAGAGCATGGCTGTTGAAGGAGATGCATCAGCACCCGCATCAATGTCCTCAGCATAAACAGGGAAGCTATCATTTGAATATGGACTATTCCATATTTCCTGACATAAAATGAAAGAATGGTTATTTCAGTATCAATATTCACTTAAAACGATGAAGTGACAGTATCACAAAATCTAATTATGCCAGCTTGCTTCACAAGATTTTGCTTACATAGACCAAATTGATGGTGGTTTCCAATCTACTTTATGAAACTGAGAAAACAACAACCAACGTGCTTTTAATTTTCGACAACCATTTAGCTTAATTGAGCCAACGTGCTTTTAATTTTCGACAACCATTTAGCTTAATTGAGGTGAAGTTATAAGGTATTCAAATTTTTAGAAACACCATTATAGGAACCACAGTGTCTTCTCATGAATGGCATGGCAGTGTACTCCTCAGAAGTGATATTCGTAGTCCGTCCGTGTTATTCAAAGACTCATCCACAAGTTTATCATAACATTAATTTCAGAACATCTCTAAATTCAAATTCATTTTAATTTGATAAGTGTACAGTATTTTAAAAAAAAAAAAGAAAAAAAAAAAGAAAAAAGCTAAACTCGAATACAATATTAAGTAAAGTATAAAAATTGCTTTGAAACTCAGATGCCACGCAAACAAAGACATTGTTGGGATTAAACTCACAGGCAGAAGAACAAGCTGAGCACCCTTTCCAGCAGCCTCTTCAATGGCTTTGCGAGCATGAGCAATGTTCCTTTCCTTATCCGCGGTCACGGATAATTGGCAAAGCCCGATCTTAAACTGCACACCCCAAAAACACAAAATAAAATAAAATAAAATAAATATAAATATATAAATAAATAACCAAAATGACAATCAATTTTCTCTCACCCACCCCACCCTCTAAACCCAACTCAAAATTAGACCCAAAATTTTATAAATTAGCGACAAATGAACAAATAACATAAGTAGAAAGAAATATCATTGCCTTCGTGACAGGTGGGGTGGGCAAGGGAATAGCAGGTGGTGACCTGGCCTGCTCGGGGTTGTAAGAGGAAGCCATAATCGAAGAGAAACTGGTAGTATGGATATGGGATTTTTTGGTCAAACCGAAACGGGTATGGGTTTTTGTGGGTATGGAGGTGGGGATTGAAGGTCGACGAGAGATGGCGTTGGAATTTGGGTGAAAGAGAGTGGAGCGAGAGAGAGCAGAGGTGGAATGTTGCAGATTGAGATTCTTGGAGCTGACAAATGATGATATTGCTGCTTTCATTTCACTTTCTTCTAGTCGATTTTGATTTTGTTAGGTTTTTTACACTTTGCTACTTTACTATAAATTCCTTGGTCCAATCAGCTCTCTCTCTCTCTCAGCTCCAATCTCCATCCCTTTGTTTTCTTTGGAACCGATTGGAGAGGGTGTACTGTAAACAGTTAAACGACGTCGTTAAACTCTGAGTGCCTAACTGCTCTCAATTTTTGTCCAATTCTTTGTTTTTTAGTTTTTGTTTTTTTTTTTTTTTTTTTTTTTTTTTTTTCCACCCAAAAATGGTTTTTGCCTTTTATCTTGTCGTCGTGTTTTGGTCATGCTTTTGGGCTGTTGACTTGCTATTTTGGCTAGTTCGCCTGCCAAATGTCTAATGTTGTAGACAAAGACGAATTCGTTGTCGTATGAATATTTTATGAAAATCTTTAAGAGGGATTTTTGGCCTTTTGGGCATATGACCAAAACCTATGTGTAACCAACATTTTTTGTATGAAGAATTCATGTATACTGAAATATATATACATATATATATATATATTTGGGAAAATATGTATCAAAACTCAAAAGCATATTAACAATAAATCAAAGATTTTTATCCGTTAGTTTATCTTTTTCTTTTGGGTGCCATAAAACAAACAGGCATGTTAGATTATTTACTTTGAATTTTGGTCAACTTTTGAAGTTCGAAAAAAAATGTGATCACATGTTATTAGAGGTTTAGATTCTAGGCCATTAGATAAGAAAAAGCCCTTTATTTTATTTTAATTCCACAAAAAAATAAAAAAAAATAAAAAGGCCCTTTAGTAATTAGAGGAGGAAAAAAAGTGTTTTTTTTTTTTAACCAAAAAAAAAGAAAAAAGACACAAGTTCAAACGACGTCGATTAGTTTCTAAAGTCTGACTTTAGATCTCACCCGTTACTTCTCCCGATCGATTTGGAATATTGGATGCAGGCTCACACCACCAGATCAAAACCTCGTTATTTGAAAAAGAAACCAAACTGTCTGTCCTCAACGGTCATAAACTGCCTCTCGCGCCTTCCTTTCCTTTTCCTTTGACACCCATTCCCAATTCCAACCCACACACACAAAAAAAAAAAAAAAAAAAAAAAGGACCTTGTTTTCACAGTGTCATAGAATCACTCTATCTCAAGCACCATCTCCGGTGCTTGAGAATTTTCCCCGAACGCACAATCAGTAGCGGCGCTTTGCCTTCACGCGCCGCTACACAAGAACACTGAAAGAAATATTTTATTTTATTTTATATTTTGGACGTTGAGAAGTTACAGATACAGAATCATCATCCTTTTATTATGCATGGCAGATCAATCAGGGTTTATGGTACCGCACCATTACTCTTATGATGGTCCATATAACGATGACATTCTTAGTCTTATGGATGATAATATTCCATTCCTTGCGGATTTACCAGTACCGTTGGATGGACCCTCAATCAATCCCCATTCAATGCCTGCGTTTAACGATATTGGAATCCAACAAGTTGAACATCCATCGGATTGGAATTTTCCTAATGAGTTTAATAGTGGTGGTGGTGTTGGTGGGGGCTCGGAGGCAGGTCCTTCGAAAGTTCGTTGTGAAATGGGTAATCCAAATCTACCGGACAATAACTTGGAAACACCAAATCCTAGTGATGCCTATAATTATACAAAGCCACTTTCTATTTGGCCCGTACCACCGGTCCCATTTAATTGTAGTTGTTGCCAGGTCCTCAGGGAAATCATTCACGTACATGGTAACATTGTTTATATGTTTTATTTATTTTCCAAGAACATAAAAAGTTAGTGAACAACTTTATGTAATCTCTTCTTTTATAAATTCTCCAGCGGGGAAAAAATAAAAATCTTTTATAAATTAGTCAGTGACATGACATTGGATTCATGTTTATTTATTCAACAATTTTCTCTCTTTTTTTTTTCTTTGAAGGTGACAAAATCATGAAACTTGAGATTCATGGAAGGCTGGGTATGATCTGCCATGCTGTATTTCAGAATCAAAGCGTGGATGTGAATTCTTCAGGAAATAATCGATGGGAAATGTTTGAGTAAGATTTCCACCTCCACATTCTCTGTCTCTGAAACGTGTGTTCCAAATATTATAATTAATTGTTTCATTTACTAATTTATTTTGAAAAAATGGCTTGCACTTTTTTCTTTTTTTGTTTGTTTGTTAATCCAGTTTTTGCAAGAAAAGCATAGAAGACGTGAAACATTTTCTTGTACAGTACTGCATACAAAGAAAACTAGAAGGCTACACTATGCAGCAAGACCCATTGTCATTCTTCTACGAGGCCGTCTGCGTTGGCTTGGAGTGGGATGAGATTACCAATATTGACGACCTCATTTTAACATCCCCAGTGAATTCAGGTCAGTTTGTTAATTTTTGTCAACTTTTTATGCCGTTTATACAGAAAGAATTATATCAAATTCTAATCCTATAGAGGTTTGAATTTCAGGGGTTGCTAGGATGCAACAACCAGAAGAAGCAGGTCAACCAGAGGTAGGGATTGAGGCAGAGAGGAATCCCAGGTCACTTGCAGAACAGGTTGCTGTTATATTTTTCGCCTCTTAAAAAAAAAAAAAAAAAATCTCTAATACTATATTATTAAAATTTAAAACATAGTTTTTATTTTTTTAACATGGTTTATTTATGACATTGGGGAATAGTGCAGAGGCAGAGAACAGGAAGATTGACATTGATGGATCTCAAGGAGTATCTCCATCTTCCTATTGAAGAGGCTGCTAGGAGGATGAATGTATGTCCAACTGTTGTTAAAAAGATTTGCCGTAGAAATGGATTGACTAGATGGCCTCACAGAAAGGTTTTTCCATATTTCTCATTTTCTTTCCCATGATTTTTCTCATGATTAATATATATATTATATTTAATTTTTAACATTTGTGCTCCTTTGTGTTATGGACAGATTAAAAGCATTCGGAAGCAAATATCAAATTTGTTGCCCAGTTTACATTCTGAAGATGCAAGGACCAGGATAAATGCTCAAACTGAAATCAATAGACTCCAACAACAAGTTACCAATATCTGTGCTGGAGTCAGTATTGCATTATTATAATTGAATTCATTTTATTTGTATACAAATATTTTTTTTATCATTATTTTTTAATATAGATTTATAGAACCGATGAATTATTTGTTTTGACTGAAGTATAATTTAAACTAAAATGCAGTTGAATATATAAGTACTTAAATATAATTGACCAATAATAATGCTACATGTAATTAATGAGTAAGGAGGAATGTTTCCGCAGAAGAAGCAAATATTGTCCTTGAGAAAGTGTCTTGGCATTTTCTTATTTGGAATATTGTCCCCATGAATTTCTTTGCATTTACCTATTTTTACCTTTTTCTATAGCAAGTGCCCATCTTCTTGTGTTTTTCTAAGGTGAGATAGGCATCTATATAATTCAACGAGGAACCGCAAAGCCGGCATTGTTGGCGTTTTCCAAAAAAACCCATGATCACGATAAACAAAGAATATTAGACACACACACCAAAAAAAAAAAAAAAAAAAAATCAGCATTGATATTTCCTTGCTATGATTTGGACGGAGAGACCTAAAAATTGACTTCCTTGAAGAACTCGTATATCCCCCTTGGCCAAAACCTCGTTGAATCTTTCTCTCTCCCACTGAATATAACGTAAAAGGGTCTAGGAATATTATTCCAATTTTCCATGAACAGTTAGTATCCCATTCCAAATAATAAGAAGGAAATCATGAGCAGCAGTAATCAGACACTAGTCTGTGTGAAACAAGTAAAGCAAGAATGGCTGGAGGAGTGGGACGAAAGCATGCCTTTGCCCGGTGATATAATCGAAGGAATATCGGAGAGTGATATGGAAGAGCTATTTGTGTGTGTGAAAGCAAAGTCAGAGCTTAGTTCACAGCTTGGTAAAATGGGCCAACATGTGGAAATCATATGGGTTAAGGTCAGAAGAGGAGCTGACACACACAAAATCAGGGCAAGAATTGTCCAAGATAAGTGTACAATGCTTCAGAGGAAGTACACGATTAAAGCCGCTACAGATGATAGACACGTCGCCGTTTTAGGGGAATTGACCTTAGAACAGTGCACTCAACTCCAAGGTAGTTTTTTTTTTTTTTTTTTAACTTGGATTAACCATTTAAAGTTTTTAACTTTTGATTATTAAAAGATTAACGTAGTAATAGCAGAAATGAGCAGAAGGGTGGTAAACGTGGAGAGCAGGGGATTCAACAAAAGAGGAATAAAGTATGATTGGAAGATGAAAGCCGATACCTACTTGCCCGATCAACGCTGTACGGTTGTTAGCTCCATTCTCTTCACGCCATTGCAAGAAGAGCACAGCGTTGAGGCAACAACTGCTCGGTGCATGGCTTGGTTTTCTGCCTCGGTTTCTTCAGGGACTCCTCTTGTTTTCGTTAATATCCAAACAGAACAGATTGTCACCTCGGTATATTTTTTATATGTATATATATATATATATATAATAACAAAATTGTATTCCAACAACTCCGGTTTATTTGTTTTTGGTATATGACAAAGAAAGCTTCTTAAAATCCATTTTGTTTCCTTGAAGGACAAACATAATTTAATGGGGTCAAGAGAAATATCTTGGGGTCGGCAACAAAACCATACAACAACTTTCCAAGTAGTGCAGGGGATAAGACTATGGTTTCTACCTGGAGTTGCTGAACTCTTAGTTGAATTAATTCCTAAACCCGGTGAAATTCGGTTTGGAATGGACATTAAGCGGACGGAAGAGGTAACTAATTAATTCCTTTGCAACTTTAATTGACATCAAAATTGAATTTGGTCCTTGTTTTCTAAAACTTATATATGTTTCTGACTACATGTATGGCTGTGTTTGTATAGGGCTTCATTTGCATATACTCGGTAACGAAAGGATCAGCCGCTGATAGAGCAGGGCTTGGGAGCCTACATGATGAAGCGTGTGGAAGTGGGCATTTGCTTGTGATGTCTCGCTTAGAAGGAAAGAGTTTGATGCCTTCACATGTCAGCTCCGGAGGACTTATTCACTGCTGTGATCATACTGAATTAAGGGATACTCTTACTTCTGCAATTGATCAGATGGATAGAATTCAAATCCACGTTATGGCCTGGCCAAACCAAACACGTCTCAATAACGTTCCTCAGCCTCTTGGTGTTGCGACACTTAGACCACCTGATGGATGTTGTGTCCCAAGATGATTGTGGAAATATATTTCTCAATATTTTCTGTATCATTTTCTACTGTAAGTCTATAACTTTAAGCTGTTTGTGGGCTTAAAATTGTGTAATATATAAATAAGTGCACATATGGATTAGATTAGTATTTCTCAGAAATTAATGAATGTTTTGCCTTCCCATTTTCGGCTTTTCCCTTCTTTTTTTTTTTAATTTAAATTTTTTAATACATTTTTATAGAAGTGGATTAGCGCGCGCGCGCGCACACGCGAAAAAAAAGAAAGAAAAAGGTACTTCCCAGTTCCCATATCAGAGCGAAATATAATCAACTACTCTCTAAGTGATGGTTTTGGAGACCAAGCTCTAGTTTTCCCAGTATCAATGGCTGTTAGAGCTTTAACCAATACATCTCCGACCTCTCCCAGAAGCGCCTTAGTAAGCTCCATAACCTCGCTTCTTCGAAACCTAAACCCCCAAAAAGCAAACCCCTCAGACCTAAGTTTCGCCCCTCTTAATCAGTTCTCATGTGCTCTCGACCCAAGCTTAGTCATCGAAGTCATCAAGAAGCAGACCAATCCCTACCATGCCCTTTTCTTCTTCAATTGGGCTTCAAACCCTGCTCCTAATCCTAACGGCTATTCCCACACTCACCATTGCTACCTGGCTATCATTGACCTTCTTCTCTCCCATTCTCTCTTTTCTACTGCCTCATCGCTTCTTATACAGTCTAACAGGCTCTCTGATTTCATGATTGCCAAGTTTATCAAAGCTCACGGGGATCGGGCCGATATTAGGGCTGCTATTGATTGGCTACACAGAGCGAAAGTGATCGAGAATGGTCGGTGTTTGTTTTCGTATAATGCCATACTGGGTGTGCTGGTAAGGACGAATAGAATTCATTTTGCTGAGTCCTTGTATAATCAGATTGTGAAGGAAGGAGTGGTGAAACCCGATGTTTCCACATATACGACAATGATTAGAGGGTATTGCAAAATGGGCATGATTGAGAATGCCAAGAAAGTGTTCGATGAAATGGGTTGTGAACCAAACTTGATTACCTACAATACTATGATTTTTGGATACTGTAAGAAGGGTGATATGGAAAGTGCGAGGAGAATTTTGGGTTATATGATGGACAGTAAAGATTGTTTGCCCGATACTGTAACTTATACGACATTGATTGACGGGTACTGCAAGAAAGGTGAACTGGATGATGCGGCTAAATTCATGGATGAAATGGAGAAGCAGGGTTGTGAGCCTAATATGTTAACTTACAATGCATTGGTTCATGGGTTGTGTTTGAGTGGGAAAGTTGATGAAGCAAAGAGGATGATGACTAGGATGAGGTTAAATGGTGTGAAGGACAATATAGCAACTCACACGAGCATATTGAGAGGGCTATGCATTGTGGGAAAGCTCGATGAAGCTATTCAACATATCAAGGAGATGGTTAGAATTGGCATAAAATTAGATGTCAAATCATATGGGGTTGTTGTTAATGAGTATTGCGAAAGGGGGAAACCAGATGAAGCAATTTCCCTTCTAAAGGAGATGAGATCCAAGGGACTAAATCCAAGTGTTTCAAGTTTTAATGCTGTGTTCAGAATTCTTGTGGAAAATGGGGAGCTGGAAAAGGCAGTTCATCTTCTAAAGCAGATGCCAGAAATGGGCTGCTCTCCAAATTTCGTGTCATATAACACAGTGATACACGGTCTTTGTGGAAGGAGAGGTAGAATGCAAGAAGTTCAAAAGCTTATTCGTCACATGGTTCAAAATGGCCATGAGCTAGATGCTACCGTTTGTAGTTTAATGGTTAAGGGATACTGTGAGGATGCAAATGTGAACAGGGCAGTACAGGTTTTCTATGAAGCACTAGATAAACATTACATAATTAATTTAGAGAGCTTTTCAGTTTTGATCAAGGAGTTGTGCAGAAAGGGGCAGTTCCATGAGGCTGATATTATTGTTGAGGAGATGTGTAGGAGATGCAACGTGATCGATATAGATAGTTACAGAAAGGTGATGGATGACTTTTTATGTTTATATTCAGGAAAAACAAGTGAGACTACTTTTATAGGGAATAAAATGGAGACAACCAATCCATCTTAAAGTTTATGTGTAACATCATTTGAACATCATTTTTCCTAATGGCGATATGATGTCAAATTATTCTGTATAATTACTGTGTGTGACGGATCATTAAAATTCACAAAGCATATGGGCTTATGAGATTGGCTAATAAGCTCCTTTTTAATTAGGGTATGTTTGAAAGAAAAACTCATGTAGAGTTATAGAGACTGAGAGAAAGAAAAAGTATTTTATTTTCTCCTTTTATATATAGTTTTTGTTGTTCTATTAAAGATTGTAATCTTTTATTGTAACTAGACATATAAATAGGAATAACGATTCCATTTATGTAGTTTTTATTAGCATCCTAATTCTGATTTTGGTCAGAGTTGTAAGACCTTGGAATTGACGAAGGAATTGTATTTTTTGTATTTGTTTCGTCTCTTTGAAATTTATAAGAAGATGAAACTAATTTGTATATGAAACATACTGGATGAATGAATAAGAATTGTCGTAATTTGTCAAAATTCTAGAGTTTGATTAATAAACGAATCCCCGAATTGACCTAGGAAACAAATAGAAATAGTAAGTGTTCGGAGGCCCAGAGGCCCACCCAGGACATGGCCCAAAGTGAATCCAAACCCAAAAAGTCAAACCTAATGGAGAGTGGGGAGGGAAGATCCTAGGGTGTAGAACTGGTGATATGTTGCGTCCTCATCCTACCTGGCAAGATCATAAGTGCGGGTTTTTGTTGCCCGATTTGAAAAACTGACCCTTTTTGGGGTATTTTTGCTTCCAATTCCCAGTTTTTATCATTATTCCACTGATCGTCGAATATGGGCCAAATCTCATCCGCTCCACGGATTCTTCAACCTTTTATCAAATCCGGTTAATTTGTCCGTTTCATTCCGATTCAAATCCGCTCCACTCCTCTCTCTCTCTCTCTCTCTTCTCTTTCACCCACAGAGGTCAAATAATTTCCCATCTTTCCCTCCTTTTAAACGAACATTCACTCTCTCTCTCTCTCTCTCTCTCTCTCTCTCGCTCTGTGTTCTCGCTCTGTTTTGTTTTCTCTCTGGTTTCTCGATCTTTCACTCTTAGTCTACGGGTGGAACTCGGTGTTTCTTACCGTTGCGGTTTTCGTAATTGTGTTTACAGTGTGCTAAACATGGACGGGGGTGGTCCGTACAACCCGCGTACTGTCGAGGAAGTCTTTAGGGATTTTAAAGGTCGGAGAGCTGGCATGATTAAAGCTCTCACCACTGGTATTTACTCTCTCTCTCTCTCTCTCAATTTAATTTTTTCTTGGGGTTTTATATACTTATATTTATATTTATATTTTTTATAATTTTATTTGTTAATTTTTACTCTTCATGCTGTCTGGATGTTTTATTTTCATTTTTTGTGTGGTTGCAGATGTTGAAGAGTTCTATCAGCAGTGCGATCCTGGTCTGGTTTTATCTTTTTAAGTTTCTGTTATTTTCTACTTGTTTATTATAAATCATGCTTTGTTTGGTTACTGAAAAAATGCGGGAAAGTGAAATGTAGTCAGGTTTTAGTTTTGAGATTTTTCATTAATAGAAATTAAAATGGCCTCGAACTAATTTTATTTGTGAAACTGTTGCTTTACTGTTCAGATACTGTTTTCTTTCTATTACCAAAAAAGTTAAAATAAAAATTACTGTTTTCTTTTTAAAATGAGGTCAACTTTTTTTGCACAATTTTTTAAACCTTTTCTTCCCACTTTTTTTTTTTTTTTTTTTTTTTAAACCACTCCTTCTCTTTTATTTATTTATTTTTGTCTATTTTATTTTGTACGTTAGAACCAAGTTATTGATCAGGTTACACTGAATTCTTTTCAGTATTTTCGCCAGTTCCATCGCAAGTAATTTTACTTCGATTTGTCATGCCCTTTTTACATTTAATTGTTTGCCACAATTTTTATATATATATATATATATGTATATTTTATTTTCATTGATTCTCAGAATCTTTTTGGCATTTGGTGCTTTCTAAGTTCCTTATTATTCTTTATCTTATCATTCCTCATGCTCACTTTTATTCTAATGTAAAAGGTTTAGCAATGGAATGCATATGTGGCAAAGAACATGATTGGACCGGTTCTTGTTGTGTTGTTCAGTTGACTAAAATTTTCTATTTTAGTTCTCATATATGATTGTTTATTTTTCGGTTCGCAGAAATAATTGTTTATTTTCTCTTTTTTGTCTTGAAGTTCATCTGATAAGTTTATTTTAATCAATTGCGTCATATTCATTACTAATAGAGTGCAGTGCTTTATTGGGTTTTCTTTGAGGGTGCCTGGCCTGGCCCGTGGCCTATTTAATTGGTTTTCTTGGGTTGCCAATTTGGTAAAAGATATTTACTGAAATTAGTTTGCAGTGATATCTTAATGTTATTTCATCAAGAAAAAGATTTTCTAGAATTATTTTACTGTAAATTACTCTTAAGCAAGTTTGAGTTTACGAGAGTTAAATTGTATCCGGAGTTTGAATAATGCTAATTTTTATACGTTTGGAATATGTGAAACCTGCCAGTATCGAATGCTTTTGAAAGCAATTGGGTATGTTGCTCAGCTTTTTTTGATATTTAGTGTGCAAGGTTAGTTTTTAACTTTTTGGATATCCGTTACAAAAGCAAATTTCTAAGCTCTTTATGAACAAATCTAAAAAAATTTGGATGATTAAATTGTTCTACAATTACATAAATGTGATAAGCCATTGGGGTTTACAGCCTGGCCTGCTGAATTACTTCCCTAATAATGAAATAATCCTTGTAAAATGACCTATTGCAATGGATCTTCTCACCTTTTTGTCATTTCAAATTGTTGTTACATGCTATATAAGGCAATAGTTCTCCCACCCAGCTGAGTAATTTTAATAACAGTCTATACACAGCTTTTGTCCCCAAAAAAGGTCTACATATAGCGTAGCTACTTTGGAGATAGGAAAGTGATGCATTATTCTAGTGATTTATTGGAGTTGATGAGAAGCAGGTTAATATGGAGGACTTTTGTAGATGGTATTGCTCTCAGTGAAATTTATGAATTTTGAGTTCATTTGGTTCATTTATTATTTTTTACTGGTTGCATAAGTTGTTTAAATTGTTTTATATTATAAAGATTGAGATAGAATTGAGGTGTGATTTTTGTGTGATGTACATTATCTATGGGA
Source organism: Ziziphus jujuba (assembly GCF_031755915.1). NCBI lineage: Eukaryota > Viridiplantae > Streptophyta > Magnoliopsida > Rosales > Rhamnaceae > Ziziphus > Ziziphus jujuba. Next base: position 6,360,776 of record NC_083383.1, on the reverse strand, counting down.
ATAGGTTTCGTGGCATTTGAACTGGTTCTATTTTTCAATTTTGGCAGTTCCATATATGCAGCTCCCTTTTTCGATTGTCTTTTGTGCTTTTTCTGTTTGTCTAACCATTGGCTTGTAGCATGTAACCATGCCTAAAATCCTGATTTTGTCGCAGAGAAGGAAAACCTTTGCCTCTATGGATTTCCAAGTGAGCAGTGGGAAGTCAATTTACCTGCTGAGGAAGTGCCTCCAGAACTCCCAGAGCCAGCACTGGGTATCAACTTTGCTAGAGATGGGATGCAGGAAAAGGATTGGCTATCGTTGGTTGCTGTCCACAGTGATGCATGGTTACTTGCTGTGTCTTTCTATTTTGGTGCTAGGTTTGGATTTGATAAGGCTGATAGGTATGCTTCTCATTACTCTATGGCCCATCTTTGGATTGACTTTGTATTTCTAAATGGACGGTTCAAAATGGCCCCACCCAAATTCTTTCTGTGACTTCTTTTAGTTTTTGTCCTTTTCAATGATGAATTGTATTAGGTTTCATTATCACTTTTACAATATTGTGATGCTACTTGGTTTGCAGGAAACGCCTTTTTAATATGATAAATGATCTTCCAACAATATTCGAGGTTGTGACAGGAACAGCTAAGAAACAAGTGAAGGAGAAGTCTTCAAACTCTAATCATGGCAGCAATAAATCTAAATCAAACCATAAGGTATGAGAAGATTTGTATTATCTGGTTTTGATTCTAAAATAAGGAAATCCACCATGGAGTACAATGGTCCGAAAGTAAGGAGTTGCATAATGTTCTTCTAAGGTTTTTCGGTTGGTTTATGCCTGGTATAAATGTACCAAGTAACTAAATGTTACATCCTTAGATTTTTATGTGTAACTGCTAAATTAGTAGTACGGAAGAAATTACCTTGACTTCTGTTGCTTGTCTTTCAAACTTTTGTTGAATGAATGTTTAAGGACTTGTTCTTATCACACATAAAGATGATTCATTTTTGCGTGGGGGTGAGAAAGGTATGATTTGTTATCTTTGGTTGATGATCTTGTACGCTATAATAACATTTTAATTTTCCCTCTGGGCTGACAAATTGCAGCGAGGTTCTGAGTCTGTAACTGCTAACAAGTTCATAAAGTCAGCAGAGAAAGATGAGTTTCCGGGGGGTTTGGAAATGGATGAGGAAGATGATGAGGAGCATGGAGAAACACTATGCGGGGCTTGCGGAGAGAACTATGCATCTGATGAATTTTGGATTTGCTGTGACATCTGCGAGAAGTGGTTTCATGGCAAGTGTGTCAAGATCACACCAGCAAGGGCTGAGCATATTAAGCAGTACAAATGCCCATCTTGCAGCAACAAGAGATCCCGGCCTTGATGTTTTGCTGGAAAGCTAGCCCTTTTCTGTATTCTCTTCTAGTTGACTGCTAATTTGTTCAGTTGGTCGGGTTTTGTTTTTAGCTTTTATGTCTGTAGCTCTAGGAAATTTATCTCGAATATAATGTGTAGGCTTGCAAAATCTTCTGTTTAATTGATTAATGTTAGGATATTTATAAGCGGGTCAGAGACGAATTCTTCCATCTGTTTGCGTGCATTTAAACTAGGTCTTTAAGGATAATTGTTCCCATTTCGTATATAATTTTATACGGCGCTTCCTGTAGCATATATTCTGTCTTCGACTCTCTGCTTCTACCATAAAAGCGTTTTCTCCGATGGGATTACAGTTTGGTTTTCTGGTTTACCAAAAAAATAAAAATAAAAATCGTTTGTCTGATTTCAAGTTGGCTTAGTAAAAGTTTTGATCATCGTCTAACTGTAAATTTACAAAACTCTACGCTTATAGACCCCTTACGAGGGCCTTCGTTTGATCTGTTAACTATTTGGCCAATTTGACGATAAATGTTTAATTAGTGAAAATGGTAACTTGTTTAATAAATCGGTGCCCCTATTATGGTTTAGTAATGCTCCACCAAATATTTTTGGTTTTTTCAAACAAAAAAAGTATATATATATATATATATATATATAGGAGAGCTCTCCATACTATGTTTTTAACAAATATATGATAAATAATCTAAATCCTTCAATTTATTTAATTTAGTGGTTCATATATTTCTTTTAAAAAATCCTTGAATATTTCATATTTATCATATCCAATTATTTATTATCTACCTAAATTAGTTATTGCTTCCAAAATAATATTTTTCTTTTTTCAATCTCAATCATCTTTCTATCTCCTCAATCTTGAGCCTTTCGATTTTCTTTTTACTCTGTATTTTTATTTTTTTATTTTTTGGGAAAAAAAATTTGTATTCCTTTCTATCATATATTATTTATATTTAAATAATTAAATGATAAAATTGAAGAATTCATTATAAAGTCAATAAAAATCCATATATATATATATATATAATATTTTTTATATGACAATATGAATAACTTCTTCTAATCTTATATACATTAAACTCATTTTTTGTTAGAAGATAAAAAGATAAAAATATATAATTTTTGCTGCCACAAATCATTAAAGCCATGAAATTCTTTTTCATATATATAATTTTTATGTGTGACTTTGTTTCTGACTTTTGTTTAATCCTCAATTCAATCATTTTCAAGCAAAAAATGATATCTAATCAGGCTCCTCGTACCCCATTTATGCAAATGCATATCTTTTCCACTTGCTCTTTTCCATCTGGTATGAGAAGATTTTTTCAACTCTTTTTATCAAAATTCAGAGGTAATATATAGCGAATCGAGCTATATAAATTCTCTGTTCATTCTCCAAAATTCAAAAGGCGGCCACGAATATAAGGATGTACAGTGCAAAAATATATTTATAATTCAAAAGTTCCTCATAAAAATAAGAAAAGCCACCGAATATTTTATCGCAATCATAATTTTTTTTTTTTTCTTTTTTTTTGTTGTTTGGGTAAATCACCATCATCATTGATTAGTGATAAAATGACAACATTTGTCCTACGGCTACAGCCTACAAGACGTGAAATATTTGTGCGATTGTCAATGACAACAGTAGATAAATCAAATATAAATCCACGGATAAATCAAATCCTCCGTGGACTGAATCATTTTGGATACAATGTACGTCTTCAATATTGAACTCTGGGGTCTTTGGCTGCTGATTAATCTTGGTTTGTTTACTCAGTGAGTAAACGACTAGGAAGAAATAAATTTGGTAGGAGTTGCCAATTACTGTTCAAGTTCAACTTCAACCCACTGGATGGGTTTTGTCCTCTGGCATTATCCTGAAATCAGTATGATTCTGACCATTTACAGATTTTCCAGTTTTTCGATGATACAGAAAGTGGTCACAGCAGCCAGTCATGCTAAAGTTTGGACAAGTGCTACTCTTAGGCATAAGGATAAGCCATGAAACACTGAAGGGGAGAGAGAGAGAGAAACTGGGGGCTTGTTTGGCCCACTGTTTCTTTGGTCCATCCATATTGGAATTGAGCAATTGAGCAAATGGGTTTTACACATCAGCTCATGGTTTTGTTCCTTTTTTTTTTATTCCGCTGGATTTTATTACCCTATCTATACAGATATCCATGGGATCATGTCCTCTTGTCTTTTTTCTATTTTCTATTTTTTTTTAAATATTATTTTCCAGATTCAGCCACCGCCATCCATGTTTATTTTTAAATTTTGATTACTTCGATGGTGTAAGAAATTTCTTTGGAAGGTAGTTGAAGTAGATAAACAGTAAATTCAGTTTAGATGCACCTTGTTTTGTAACGTTGAATAAAGCTTGCACCTTTAACGCTTACAGTTACGGACGCTTAAACCTTCTAATCTTCTCCGATTGGCAGCCATTGAAACCCTCTGTTTTTGACCAATAGGCTAGCTTTCAGTTTTTGTAGTGGATGATCTCTTTATATAGTGTTTTTTTGACTAAGTGTCTTACAATGAAGCATGGACTCTGTTGAAAGTGGGGTATTCTAGTTTGAATGGGAAAGTGATTATTCTATGATCTGGTTTATAGGACTTGATGTTTAATTAAATTTGCTTTTTATAGTTAGAAGTCGTGTCTTTGCATTATAAATAAAATGTAATGGGAAGACTCGTTAGTGAGCGTAATTTCAACAATTCAATTGATTGCCTCTTCGAGTGTTTTGAGGGGTATAGCCGGCCCATGTATCCTTTCCCTGGTTGGCTTGTGTGCCATACAGTAGCACTACCAACTTTTATACCACTTGGTAATAGGATTATATAACCTATATTATTACCAAAGAATTTATAGGGACAGATTTACCAAAAAAACAATTGACAGGGATAGGACATTGTCTTACGTCAAACACTAATTAAAACAACAAGACAAAGAGATCGTAATGAACTCGGCAAACCAAATACGCCAAATTTTGTGCTTAAGCATGGTAAATAGTTTCTTTTTCATGTTATTTTGCTTCTTTTCCCTTTTACTGGGTTATGGATCTTTTACAAATTATGTGGCTTTCGTCAATTAAGATGGACTTGACACAAGGCTCTTACACATACAGCTGAACCTTCTTAACAAAATTTATTCTTGGATTGGAAGAGATAGAAGAAACCAACGCATTAAAGACAAGATCAGAAGAAATATTTTATTGAAATACACTATACATATTTACACTATAATCCGCGGTTATCTCGCTCATGATATCTCTCCTTTCCCCCAGAAATAGATAACAGTAAAAAGAATTTACATATTATCTAACGCAACTAGCCAGGCCAATATAGCCAAAAGGTAGAACATTCCAAGATATAAGAAACTAAAACCATTTCTTTATGAGTTTATCTTGGTTATTCAAGTTATGAAGTGAAGCTTTCTTGGCTCTTGGTAGACAATCGTTTGAGAAATTCATAGGTAGTAATCATTGTTGTTGCAGACATAGCCATTGAAGCCCATCTTGGTCCCAAACCTCTATAACAGGCAGCAAAACCTCCTTCCTTCACCAAATTCCTCACCGTTTGCATCATTGTCAATGGCCTTGTTTTCCCATTTTCCTCTCCATCCAAAACTTGCAACCTTGTTTTGATGGTATCCAGTGGCATGGTAATCAGAGCAGAAACCCCACTAGCCATTGCCGCACTCAACCCCTGCACCGCTACCACTGCCCTGGAGTCAGGCCTAAAACTACAAGCATAGCCGGAATCATTCTCATCTTTCTTACCCATATAGCAACCAAAACCACCCCAAATGAGCCTGTGAGCTACAGAGTAAGAAGCCCACCAAACCGCATTTGATGGGGCATAAGTCAGTATCGATATCCCAAATCCCCTATACAATCCTCGCACACCATCTGTATATAAAATTTTCCTAAACGCGTCAATTCCATTGTTATAGTTGTAGGCACTAACAAGAGGTAGGGTATTGGTTTTGATGCTGTTGTTGCAGCTTTGAACCATGAGTCTTTGGCTCACAACATCAATTGGGGTCCAAACCAATTGTGCAGCCATGGCTGAACTCAACCCCGCCGCCGCATTAGCTAAAGCCATGGCAGTAGTATCCGAAAAGCCTAATCTTACAGTCACAGTCCCAACTTTGCTCTTGGTGACTTCAAGAGCCGCCATGTAAAGCGCTCGGGCAGGGATTGTTCCCGTTAAAGAGGTACCAAAACCTCTGTAGAACCCTCGCAAACCTTCATAGCGCATGATGGCGAAGGACATCTTCAAGCAAGAAATCGGAGTGTGAGAGACCTGTTGTCGGGTCTTCAAGACCACGACCGGATATAAAGCCGCCGACACGCCGGAAAACAGAGCAGCACCCAGAAAGAAAAACTTGGATTTGTCGAGCATATGCCAATCTACATCCGCCGGAATATGAATCTCCGAAGCCGAATCATCCTCGGCCGCACCCAAACTCATCTTCGCCACCTTTAAAACCGATTTACAGAATCAAAACCCTCTTTTGCCCAACTATGAAACTCTTTTAACAAATCCGTACGACTAGCAAGAAGCTGAGCTTTTTAACTTTTAACAAGTCCTATTTACAAGTATCAGCTAAAGAAGACGGTATCTATGATAGTGACTGAAAGCTTAATAAAAGGAAAAAAAAAAAAAAAAGGGTAAAAGCACAAAATAAACGGAATATTAAACAGTGGTTTTCTTGTTTGGATCGTACATACAGGTGAAGCAATAGTACCGTGAAACCCAAAATTAAAGATTTGAGGAATTGGTTTCAGAGGAATCCAAGTAAAAATTAAGAGATGGGCTTTGCTGGTGGGGTGAGGGAGTTTCCTTTTTTCCTTTTGCGTAACCAGATTAGAGAGCGAACGTGGATCCCCATGAATGGGCGGTCGACCATTTCTTGATGTAAAAAAAAGTGGAATTAGAAGAAGCGATTGTTCTTACCGGAGGTGGACGATCATGGCTTCTCATCATCGTCCTTTCACCACTTCATATACGACGGCGTAGAATGGAAGATGAAAGGGTTCCCAGAAGCAGCAGACAAGAGAGAGAGAGAGAGAGAGAGAGAGAGAGAGAGCAGAGAACAAAGAGGTATGAGTGAGAGAGTCACACAGAAAGCGAAGTGGATTGGCAATACAAAAAGGTGGAAATAGGTAGGGAATTGGGCTATTAGAGAGAGAGAGAGAAAGAGAGAGAGAGAGCTTTAACGGAAAAGAGAGGACAAGATTTATGGATTTTAGCGAGGGTTTTGCGGATCGAGGAGTCTAGACACGTGTCGGTTTCCAAATCGAGGACTTTTCGAGATATTAGCCGGTTTAAGGTTGAACATGCTGACTATGTTTCCCCTCTAAATTGTTTTGTACGTATTACCTCTCTCATTTTTCACTGTATAACTTAATCCAACAAAAAAGCAATAATAATAATGCATATTACTAAGTTTTGATTATCAATTTAGCTCAGATTAGAGGGTGGATAAATATTTTCCAAAGTCCAAAAATGAAGAAAAGAAAGGGCTTTGACGAAATATATATATATTCATTATTAATGCGTTAACAAGTCATAATTCGGAAGCCTTTTAGCTTATTTAACCTAATAAAGCAGCAGAGGGTTGGTTGGTTGAGCTTCCAGGTTTTGACTAAATTCTACCTAAATTATTAGGATGATATCGCTCGCTCCAAAGAAACTTCTTAACGAGAAAAAGAGAAGATTCAATGATTTGCCAATTAATCCTCCGCCTTATTTTTTACTACTATGTATTTTGCGTTATTATTCACACCATATATGTTTGATTGTATGCCAGCCCACTTCAACCTTTTTGGAGTTTCTAACAGCTTTTGGGTCAAGTTTTTGCTAAGGCCCAGCAGTCCCCTTTTGACCGTAAACAATGAATTAGAGCTCGGACCGTGGACTTGTATGGCCCAGCAAAATTGGAAAATGACACCAGCAGCTTCCTAAGCAAGAGAACCCAAAAAAAAAAAAAAAAAAAAAAAAAAAAAAAAATCAACAAAATTACACGAAACTTTCCTGTTCTTGTTCTCTTGTGTTCATTTTATAAAAAGTCCATATGATCCTCGTTTTCGTTAAACTATGTATGTTAGAAATTTTTGGTTATTTGGGACAAACTGACAGCCACAATCGCTATTTCCGCAAATTTTGTTGAAAACCTTCGTTTTTATGGAAGAAGATGGAATTATTCTTAAAAAATGCTACATATACAAAAATATTTATCAAATTTTTTAATTAAAAATTACATATTAAAATATTATTTATTAATATATTGAATATAAAAAAAGTAAATCCTTAATTATTAATTAAATATTATTATATTATCTATAATATTATTTAATAAATTTAGTATTGTTAGTTGTCATTTTGGAATTAAAAAATTATTAATTACAAGCCTAATTAACTTCATCGAAGTACATAAATAAGTTGAGTATTTGACTTGTCTAATGACGTGTAAATGAACTGTGAAACTTCAAACCATTGTCTTCGTCAATTTTTAATTCTAAGGACTAATTTAATATTATTTTGTTTGGACAATTATATTCATCATCTAGATCAAACCCATTGGCTTTATAGTAACTTAGACCATTTCCAACCTTTGACCCAAGAAGTCTTCTCTACTTGTAAACCAGTCCTTTATGATCCATTTAATCAATTCATATGCACCAATTGTGAAGAGCTCCCAAAAATCTCTACACCATCACTATGGAGACGATGACAAATAGGCTCTACAACGCAGCATACGAAGGGAGTGTCACTGCCTTGCTCGAATTGCTTCAACAAGACAGACTGATTCTTGACAGGATGGCATCCCTAAATGGTATTACAGAGACTCCTCTGCATGTGGCAGCAATTCTGGGTCACACGGATTTCGTGAAGGAGATTTTGCACCGAAAGCCTCAACTTGCTAAGGAATTGGATTCCAAACGCTCATCGCCGCTTCACTTGGCATCGGCAAAAGGGCATGTTGAAATAGTAAAAGCGCTTGTAGTTATCAGCCCTGCTTTGTGCCATGCTGGAGATAGAGATGGTAGAAACCCAATCCAACTAGCGGCGATGAACGGCCGGGTTGATGTGCTAGTGGAGTTGCTCAGAGTGGCTCCGGATGCGGCTCGGAACACCGCCGGACAGGGCGAGACTATATTGCATCTTTGTGTGAAACACAATCAGCTGGAAGCTCTTAGGCTTTTGGTGGAGGTGATGGGTGATTATGAGCTTGTGAATGCGAAGGATGATTACGGCATGAACATCTTACACCTCGCAGTTGCTGATAAACAGATTGAGGTATGTTATGAACATGATGAATCGTTTTTTTAAAACTTAGAAAGTCCAATCTAAAAAGTTTCATTTTTTTTATTTTATTTTTTTAAAAATTATGTATAATTTATTTATATGAGTCGATAATATTTCGAATTTATTAAATATATTAATTTATTACAGAAGAAAAAAATAAAAAATAAAAATCTAAAATAATTTTAAATTGTATATTATTTTTGTTTATCTGTTGTTTTATGTTTAGAATGAGTAAGACTATTTAATTACTACCAATTAATATTAATAAATTATTAAAATAAATAATCTACATGCCATTAAGAAGAAAAGAAAAGAAAAAGAAAAAGAAAAAAAAAAAAAAAAAAAAAAAGAACTTGTCTGAACAGAGTCTGTATTTCATTAATTTCATATTGACTTGTTACATTCAAACTTTGACTGTAATTCCTAATTCGACCAATTAATTGGTTTGGAATTGGTAATTTTTGTTTGAGTGAATATCACTGTTAACGGTGCTGCTGCAGACGACCAAGTTTCTGGTTACCAGCACAAAAATCGAAGTGAATGCTGTGAGCGCAAATGGGTTCACGGCGTTGGACATTTTGGCACAGAGTCACAGAGACATTAAAGACTTTGACATTTCAGAGTGTCTTCGAAACATGGGAGCTTTACGAACAACGGAAATACCCCCACGTGGCGGCCGTTGAAGGAGTACTCCAAATGACGGTGGATATATAGAAGAAGCAGCATCAGAACAGAAGAAATTGCAGCGTAAGAAACACCCAGAGGAGTGGCTTACAAGGAAACGAGATTCGTTGATGGTGGTGGCTTCGCTGATCGCAACGATGGCATTTCAATCGGGAATAAGCCCTCCTGGTGGACTCTGGCAAGATGATTCTACAGGAGATTCCCAAGGTAACAACGCCACCACTGCTGCACACACCGCAGGCAAATCAGTTATGGGTGACAAAGATTCGACCCAGTACGAATTCTATCTCTATTCCAACACAATTGGTTTTGTTGCATCGTTGAGCATAATCTTGCTGCTTGTGACCGGATTGCCCTTCAAGCAGAAATTTTTTATGTGGCTTTTAACGGTGATTGTTTGGATCACAATCACAGCCATGGCACTTACTTACGTAGTCGCTATACTCTATTTCACACCAGATGGACAGGCCGAACTGGCCTCTCGAGTAGTTAAATATGGAGTCACTGCTTGGTGTGGCGTAATGGCTGTGGTTTTGCTTCTGCATACCATTCGTGTCATCTTAAATTTGTTCCGCAAGTTGGATCATTTAGCGGGCAAATAGGGCCGGCCCAAACTTGTGTTTCGTTTTGAGTAGAGAATTATTCTATTTTCCTTGCAGAATAATTTCTGTATCAGCATAATTTGTCCAGTTCTATAAAAAAAAAAAAAAAGAAAAAAAAGTGTGCATTATTTAGCTTGTCAGTTGGTTTGTAAAAGTAGATTGTTTGCATCTTGTTTACTGGTCTATAAGAGGAAGAAGGCTTTTAGTGTGATCTCAAGTCTTGTATGAAAATTCTTCTTTCAATATATTAAGTGTTTTTTTTCCATATATAGCTTTCTAAATTATTTTCTCCCTGAAAACCTATACTTTCGTTATGAGATCGGATAAGCTTTGAATATTACTATGCTCTGAATATTATTATGCTCTAAACTTGCCTCATTAAAGGAACGTGTCCATTAGAAAGTATAAAAAACTCTTATTGATCTTTATATTCTTCATATAAATGATTATATGTAAACTCCAAAGGGACTTTGGAGAACGATGAAAGTAAGTTTCGGCTATTAATGTAGTAGTTTACTATGATTATTTATATGGAACCCTGTTTGGTATTTTTTAATAAAGGAATTCGATAAGTGCTTTATTTATCTTATACTTTATATCTTCACACAAATGTAATGTTTGAAGTATGCCTTCGTTTATTTGAAATAGAACAACAAATGAAATAATTTATGTCCCAATTGGTAATATTGTTTGTTTTTAAAATTCTTTTAATTTTACTTTTTTCCTCTCTAATTATATGTATTTTTCTTATCTCAAATTTTTATTAGTTTTAATTAGTTTGTTACACATCTTTAAAAACTGTAGTTTGAAAAAAAAGGGCAAAAATTTTTAAAAAAAAATTAAAAAAAAAAGGCAATTTAAATTTTCTTCAAGGGCAATGCTACTATCACAGTGCAAAATAACAATTATGCGGGATCCTCCGTTTTTTGCAGTTCCCATTTTGTCCTTGGTGTAGGTTATTAATCTCCTTTTCCCCTAGTTATTTATTCAGTTCAAATTAAAGAAAGTAAATGTTATCATTTTCTTTTAGCATGATATCCTTATTCCATACAACATATAAATTAAGATTAAATATTACACTTTGTTAAAAAAAAAAAAACCATTTGTTAAATAGTAATAATAATAATAATAATAATAATTTCAAAAAAGAAAAATGGAGTATCACATCATAAAAATTTTAAAATTTGTAAGTGTATAAAATATTATTATTTTTAATTTCAACAAAAACTGAAGGTAAGAAGTCATTAAAAATTAGGGAAATAAGTGATTAAAACTTCACATGCAAAATAAGGAGAAAATCGAAATATAAAAAAGTGGTGCATTAAAAACTAGTGGAAACGGGGACCGTGGCCATTAAACTACCCTTTGTTCAATTTGGTGTTTGTCCAGAAATAAAAAAAGGAAGAATTTGTAGGCCATACTGGCTCGGGTTGTGGGCCAATTCCCCGTGCGTTTGTTCAGCAGAAAAAAGCAATCGACGGCTCAGATGGCTTTTGCAATTGTATTTATTAATAATAAAATATGGAAAGTAATTGAATAAAAGCAACCAATAAAAATTAAAGACATGTTCATAAAATAGTTATAATAAATAAATAAATAAAATTAAAGACATCCATCAAACAGAACCTTCAACTGGAGTCTTCTCCACCATTCTAGACAGAAGCCAGAGTGCCTGAACATCAAACTCCTTTCTACCTTTTTATATTTTTATTTTATTTTTTTCTTTTTGAGGCTCTAGAATTCTCTGGCATTTTCACTTCGACATTATAAATACCCCTCGAATTCTCCGTCCTCCATATCATCAGCCAGCTCAAGCTCAATACACGCTTTTCTGCTGAGTTCTTTGCCAGAAAAAAAACAAAATCCTTTTGTATAATTGTATTACTATAAGCTCTTTCAGTTATATACCATAGATCATATATAACATCAAAGACATCATGGATTTGAGGAACATGGGTTTTAATTCGCCACTCTTCTCGATCCTCGAAGACATGCTTGACTTCCCTGAGGAGCCCGACAACAAGTCTTCTCGAAACAATCCTTCTCGGGCTTACGTTCGTGATGCAAAAGCAATGGCTGCAACACCGGCGGACGTGGTGGAGTACCCAAACTCCTACGTTTTCGTGGTGGATATGCCAGGAATCAAGGCCAGTGAAATCAAAGTGCAGGTGGAGGACAATCACTTGTTGGTGGTGAGCGGGGAACGAAAGCGGGACAAAGACAAACATGATAAAGATGCAGCGGGGGTCAAGTACCTGATGATGGAGAGGAGAGTTGGCAAGTTCATGAGGAAATTTTCACTCCCCGAAAATGCCAATTTGGATAAGATCTCCGCGCTCTGTCAGGATGGTGTGCTGACTGTCACCGTAGAGAAGTTGCCTCCGCCGGAGCTCAAGAGGCTTAAGACGATCGATGTTAAGGTCGCTTAATTAAATCCAATGACTGATCACAACGAAATTTGAACTTTTGAAAATTGGTGTCTCAAGTTTGTGAAGAGTAATGTTGTTATATGGAATGCACTGTTTTTGAGTTTGGGCTCTGTTTGGGAATTGAGGTTGGGTTCGTCTGATCAGGTCTATAAGGTGTGTCTATATATATATATATATATATATTTGTATTAGATTAGATTATTTGTTTGTTTGCTTTTCTTGTTCACCTAAGATATTTTTCGATGAAGATCATCAACTTTGCCGGAGAGTAGTGTCAATTTCATACTAGTGAAAGAAATCATCAACTTTATCAGAGAATGGTGTCCATTTAATACTAGTGAAAAAGAATATGTTTATTATTAGCGAATGACAACTATGCAATATAAGAAAAATTATACGTACTCAAGCATTAAAAAAAAAAAAAAAAAAAAAGGTGAGTTAAAATTTAGGCGAGAGCAGATAAGTTTGTAAGAAATTTAGATTCAGATTATAAAATTTATTTGCATTAAGAATTCAATCATGTTTTATGATTGAAATTGCTAAATCTACCATCCAAAATTTACAAAGTATGCTAATCTCTATTTTTCTAATATTTTTATTGCTTTAAAAGGGTGTGTTGGGTTGAGACAAAGGTCCGCTCTTCAATTTTCTTCTATTTTTTTCAAATAACAAAAATAAAATACATTAACGTAATCTTGTAAATTTTTTGAATAAAACTTCAAATGGTACATGTGATTAAACAGGGTAAATTTCAAAGTTCATATTATTTTTCATCCATTATTATTTTGATTAAATGAGTCATAATGTGATAATATTTTTTTTTGTTTTTCCCCACCCTATGACTGGCAGGATCAGATTGATAAGAGCAATAAAGTTAGAAGCTAAAGGAAAAGAAAAAAAAAAAAATTGAGACTGGAAAAACCATTAACAATGTGGAGACGTATACAGCATAAAAAATAGCTTTCCTCGCTGTCATGTGATAAATTGCAGAGAACCAAAGAAGACCGTAGTCTTGCCACGTCCCTGGCTATCGTGTATGAGACGGCAGAGACCAATGCCACGCAGATAATTAATATCCGAGTCGACAGCCACGTAGCACGCTACATTCCAAATACCACCGATTACCTTAACTAGAAAAGCATTGAAACTCCTCCTCTAATATTCCAGAGAATCATTATATAAACCTCCCAATACCCCCACTTCACCATCCACGCAGAAAACGAAGCACGGAAAATTCAGCAATTATTCCATAGTTAGTGCGTTTGATCGGCAAAATGGACCCTAGAGGCCTAGCAGTCGACCCTTGGTCCCTGATGGATACAATCCACGACATCCTAGACTTCTCCGACGAGTCGGCCGGCCAGTCGCACCACCCATCGCGAGCATATGTCCGTGACAACAAAGCCATGGCTAATACCCCTGCGGACGTGAAGGAGGATCCCAACGCTTACATCTTCGTGGTGGATATGCCTGGGTTGAAGTCCGACCAGATCAAGGTTCAAGTGGAGGACAGCACGCTGGTTGTGAGCGGGGAGAGGAGGAGGGAGAAAGAGAAGGATCAGAAGGATGGGGTCAAGTATATAAGGATGGAGAGGAGGGTAGGCAAGTTCTTGAAGAAGTTCGTGCTGCCGGAGAATGCTGATATCGATAAGATATCGGCGGTGAGTCAGGACGGCGTTCTGACTGTCACGGTGGCCAAGAAACCCCCGCCGGAGCCCAAGAAGCCCAAAACCGTGGAGGTGCAAATTGGCTAACTAGTATTAGCCAAGATCATATGTATGTCAATCGTGTTGCGTTGCTCTGCTTGTTCTGTTGTTGTTGTTGTTGTTGTTGGATGTTTAATTTGTCGTGGTCTTTGTTTTAGATTTTTTAAAAATGAAAAACAAAAGTATTGTCACTGACTCTCAGTGGTATGTACTGAAATGGTAAGTAGGTGTTATGTTTGTTTTTGGGCTTGGTTATGTACATGTTTAAATAGATTAATGTACTGCTTGTGTTTATAAATTATTTTTTTCTTTTCGTTTTGTGGAAATAATAGGGAAATACTACTCGTTCTCCGAATTCAGTATATATTTCTTTCTTTTGGTTTTTTTCACACGTATACGGACCTTAAACAGTAAACAAAAGTTTCCCCGAAGAAAAAAAAGATAATAATAATAAAGTTTTGGGATTTCTAGCTTCATCAAAAACAGAATCAGTAAGTGACCTTGGGAAAATTTTCTATTTATTTAAAAGAAATTAAATGTGTAGCTATCGAAGTGATCATTTTCCACTTGAGATCAAGATCCCGAATTTGTTCTTCAGAGAAATTGTAATCGCTGCTTTGACTGACATTTAATTATTTAGTTGATGATATATTAACTTGCAATGTACCCATCTCTCTCTTTTACTTTAAAAAAAAAATAAAAAAATGTACCATCCCTTGCAGAAAGATCTTCGATGTATTTGGAACTAACCATTTTGGTTTAACCCTTGTTGTTAGATAGAATAACAAATTGATGCACTGCAATTTTTTTTAAATAAAAATATATATATTATTTTGCCCCAAATTTATTTATTTATTTTTTTTATTTTTTTTAATTTTTTTTTTTGGTTCACGGAAGAAGCGCAACATTCTTTATTTCACGGCAATTTACTTTTTTTAATATAATCGACTCACTTTGCATCTTTACTTAAAAGTTGCATACGGCGTACTTCTCTGTACTACATTTATATATATATATATATATTATATTTTTTTTCCTGAATGGACCAATATTACATAAATAAAACTTAACCGTTTATTAAATGTTAATTTTAAAACGTATATCCAAAATTAGAAGGAAGTAGTTATTTTAATAAACAAACTCCAAAAAAAAATAAAAAATAAAAATTCTTTACACTCTTTTGAAATTAAAATCATTATTTAGAGTAATACGTTTCAGAAAAGAAAGTTCCATACAGCATGGCAACGCGGTCCCACTAACAAAAAATCCGCACTTAAAAATGATAAAAAAGATTTTTTGAAAAAAAAAAAATGATAAAAAAGAGTCGCAGATAAGCTTGCACAGCGTTCTGGAACATTTTAGAAGTACGTAAAAGAAACTCCTAGAACCTCCCTAACCCTTCCCCGTATCCCTCCAGAACGTTCTCTCCGTTTCCATTTCGTCACTACAAATAGCAAAGCGTTCACGAATTCAAGCACCAAACTATCGAAAGGAAAAAAGAATCAATTTCATCTCTGCAATTCCTCAATTCCTAGTCTATACTTCTTTCAAAGTAATATCGAGAGCAACCAAGAAGCTCAGGGAAAAAAAGAAAAAAATGGATTTCAGAATCATGGGTTTGGATTCGCCACTCTTCTCGACCCTCCAGCACATGATCGATGCCAACGAAGACGGCGACAAGACCTCCAATGCTCCGACTCGTTCCTACGTGCGCGACGCGAAGGCCATGGCTGCTACTCCTGCAGATGTGAAGGAATTGCCCAATTCCTACGTGTTCATCGTCGATATGCCGGGGCTGAAATCGGGGGACATCAAGGTCCAAGTTGAGGATGACAATGTGCTGCTGATCAGCGGCGAGAGGAAGAGGGAAGAAGAGAAAGAAGGCGCCAAGTATGTGAGAATGGAGAGGAGGGTCGGAAAGTTTATGAGGAAGTTTGTGCTGCCTGAGAATGCCAACACCGATGCCATTTCGGCTGTGTGCCAGGACGGCGTTTTGACTGTGACCGTGCAGAAGCTGCCTCCGCCAGAGCCGAAGAAGGCCAAGACCATTGAGGTCAAGATTGCTTAAACAGTGACAATTGTGTAAGGGCTACGGGTGTTAAAAGCTGCTATGTGTGATTGTGGGGTTTGGGTGAATTGGTAATAAGTAGTAGGATTTTCTGTTATTTTTGCGAGTGAGTGACGGTTTATGACTTTTCGAGCTGTCTTTTGTGTGGATATAGTGGTGCATTATAAATCTAATCGGTATCGGTATTTTCTTCCTTATAAAATGTTCGATCTTCTTCTTTCTTTTTAATTATTTTTGTTCTTTTTTAAAGCTTATGGGCACATCAGATTCAACGCAAATAGCAATCGCACGATCTTTCATCCAGACTCGGTAGGTAAAAAAAAATAATTAGAGATTTTATTATAAATTAAAAAAGAAAAAGAAAACTACTTTACTGTCTTACATCTCTTGCGTCTCGAAGACAATCTTTTCCCCCAATTTGGCTTCACTTTTAACCAAAATTTAAACAATTTAGAAGGGGAAGGGCGAACCATAAACTGTTTCTTGGTGGCGATTACGCTGTCTTGGATAGTGTCTGAGATCTTCCGGACAAATAGAGCAATAAAGAATCCTTCTTTGTCCTCAACCGGATCGGTGCGCAGCAAATTTTCAGCTGCGAACCAATAAAATAGAAATTAGCGAGTTAGCGAAACGTGCGACAATATAGGAGATGAAGCTCTGAAAGATTGTGAAATGAAAGCACTTACAGCCATCAAAAACTGGAAGACCACGGCGTTGCCACTGGGGGAATGGAGTTTCCAAGTGAAACCCATAGGATGCAGCGAGAGGTAAAACCGATTGGACCACGTCCTCGTTCTCGATTTGGTGTACGGAGCAGGTGCTGTAGACTATCCTCTGTACTCCTGGAACTGCCAATATGAGCATGCATTTTCGTCATAACATTGAAGCATTACTATAAGAATGCTCTGTTTTGATGCGCAGAATCTTTTAACGAAGCATATTATATTTCTTTCTTTTGAATGAAGCAAAATATTTCGTATCCAATTTGAAAAACTCTCGGAAAATAGAGGACACAAACTAATAAAAGACACACACACACACACACACACAGACTTACAAGACAAAGCATGTTCTAGAGCCTTTCTCTGGAAAGCTGCAAGCTTCTTCAATCTTTCTTCATCAGCAGCATTGGCTGAATGACCTATATGTAATTTAGGAATTAGTTTAATGGAAAGGGTCATATGTAATTTAGGAATTAGTTTAATGGAAAGACACTAACTTCAAATGATAGCATGCTCATTCAGCCTCCTTAGAAAATTACCATAAGAAGTTTCTGTTACCATTCTCAAAGCCAAAATGAATTTGTGATGCATAAGCCTATCTAATAGACAAGAAGATTTACAGAGTTATTAATCAATAGTTGAATTGAAAAGTTACCTGAAGCATAAGATGGAAGCAAATGGTCTAATCTCACAGAAGCAGTCCCAGATCCAGAACATGAAGGATCTAATAGAATAGCTCGGACCTACAGATAGAATATGCTATTTTTTGTAAAAGTTGCAATCAGCTATACATTATATTATGATTAAGAAAAAGTCTTTTTTAATGATATGACACACCGACAACTAAAGGTTGAAGTCCACAGAAACTATCGACTTGCATATTAAACAATGGGAACAGATGATGCATCCAATTTTGCATTACCTTGGAATATGAAGGGTCAACTGAGCTTAATTTTAAAAAATCTCCATGCAAAACTTGTATATCTACATTCTAAGTCAAGGTTGATACACAGATTATCTTTTATAGAAAATAGACAATGAAGAGCTAAAGGGATCTGAACAATATGCTAGCTTTCCTCAGATTGTGATGTAATAACAAAGAAGGTGAAGGTGAATAAATAAGAAAAATAAGTACTGGCACATAAAGACCAGAATGTTGTCAGAAGGATACTAGAGGCACCAGAGAGTCTGATAGTATCTTTTAAACGTTTAACCCTTTCTTTATTCAGCTCACAAGCTAAAATTTTTCCCTTTCCTCTCATGATAGCGGCAAGTTGAACAGTTTTGTTCCCAGGAGCTGAACATGCATCAAGAACCTTTACAGAGAATAAAAATTTAGCATCAGGTAGACTGTTAGCATGTTAGCAAACCCCAGGCTAAGCCAATGGAATGAAGGCAAAAAGGTGAAATAATTTGCAACATATTTATGTTGCACAAATTGTTCACTTTTTTTGAAGATTCCAATTTATGGGGCCTTTTGGTATGTGACAAGTTTTTTAATTTTTTTTGAATTTTTTTATCAACATCAACTCAAGCAAGACAAGTAACTACCTCCCATCCTGGTTTGGGACTAAGGGCTGCTGCCACCATAGAACTTGCCTTGCCCTGTGCAAACAGATTGAAACAGAATAAAACTCACTGAGAAACAATGAACCAGAAGCATAATAGCTTATTCAGCAACAAAGCACCATCATACTTGTAAAAGGGGAACCTTGATGCATCAAGGTGCTTTCATTTTTATGGGTAAAAACATAGTGGTTTATTCTTACAATTGTTCTTTCAATTGTAAGGAACCATTTCGCTTATCAGAACCTGATTAAATCAGTGATTCACATTACAACAAAAACCAACTTATAAGATTTTATTCAGAACTCTTACTTGCATAAAGATACTTCCATTCATGACTAAATGATGATCATGCAAATCACTACCCGGTGGAAGAACCAATAAGTCAGGAACCAAATCATCCTTTTGCACCTATTTAACATACAAAACGAACATAAAAAAAAGTAGAATAAGAAACCACAGATATGAATAACACAAAAGCATGATAAAACATAGCATGTGTTATGTATACATAAATAACTGAAGTACATTCTAAATCATTAACCTGAATACATAAAAATAAATAAATAAATAAATAAAAAATTACAATTATTCATAAATATTTTCACAAGGAAATTACGAGTAAATTTTACTGCATCAAGTGCATGATAGAAGGCAACAATAAAGCACCAACGAGCACATCACAGCTGGTGTGGGAGGTTGCATACGCTAACACCCTCTTCTCCGCTATAATATTACTTCTAGCAAAAATTTCATCACATCCATGGGAAACACAAGAAGGTATCAGAAAGTACCATATATTGCTTTTCCAATTCAAGAACGGCGGATTCTACATCTACTTTCAGAGTATTTACACGTACATAACGCGGTTTCGAAACACCTGCATGAAAAATTAACGACACTAATTTAGAAAACATTTACATATCAGTAGCCAAAGTAAAAATGCATAACCATGAATCAAAATGATAGACTTGTAGGGTCACTTCAGAAAACTAACAAGGACCTAAACTATCATATATGGCTCCTACCATAAAGAACTTCCATGAGAGAATAAGAAAGTAAGTGAAAGAATCCCTTTCCATATAAGAGTGATACTTCTAATCAAAAGAGTGTAAAACTAACTGCAAAGACAAAAAAGGGAGACAACATGAACACACACCAGGAGTTTCATAGAGAGATACCAACTCTTGGACACTCTTCACTTGCTTCCTCTTCAAAAGGGATGCAAGAGCTGACTTCAAAGCATCTCTTCGACCCCATAGAAACTTCTCCGCATCACCAGTTGATAAAACTGCCTGCATTAAAAAATTCAATGTAAAATGGTGGGGGGGGGGGGGGGGGAAATGCCTATCATTTTACTGCTTTTTCAATTTATTAAAAAATATACCTGCCCAAAAAGAATATCGTACGTGATGACATAGATTAATTCCTCTTGCTTCTGAAACACCATACGAACTTCACAGTCAATTTGCAATGCAAGTTCATGTCAAAATTTCAAGCCAAAAAAAAAAAAAAAAAAAAAAAAAAACCTTCAAATTTTTCTTATAAATTAATTGCACATAAAAATGTGGGTAAATTTATTGTATAATATATACCTTCCATTTGCTATTAAGTACACTAGCAGCCTCTAACACCTCCTTGATAATTAAAAGATCTGAAAACGGAAAATAAATTCCAAACCCAAAATCAGAAAAAAAATAAAAAAAATCGAATTTTCAATATCAGTGATGCATAAAGTTGCAGAGTGTCGGTTGCTAACTTACGCTTGAGGGTTTGACAGACCAGAGCGAAGGTTCCCTTCTTGTTCTTTACAGAAGGACTATAGACCAGCGACTTGATAGAGCCGACGGCTTGGCGCCGAGCGTCCCCTAGCAGAACGACTCGCAAGACCTTAGCAGCTTCTCTCCTAGCAAAGTACGCAGACCGCTCGGCGTTCATACGACGCCGTTTTTCCGACTTCTCAGTGGCTCCGGACTCAGACATCGACTTCTTCTGAAGCGCCACAGCTGGCGATAGCAACAGAGAAAACACGACATTATATATGTCCCCAAAGCGACAACGTTCCGCCTAGGCGCCTTATGATTTATTGCTAACTCACGACGCGTCGTATTGAGTTAACCCGTGAACAACACGCGGAGCTCGTCTAAATGGATGTCGTTTGGTTTACAGCTGGTAAGTTTTGTACGAGTAATGTCAAAATAACACGTTCATATGACAAAGAGAACAAATTATTCAAGCTAATTAGCATTGATAAAAATATTTTGATTTTTTTACATTATTTTGTTCTTTTCTTTTAAATGTTATCTTTCTAAGGCAAACTAGATATTAGAGAAGTCATGCACTTATATAATATGAATTGTGTAATATCATGATGCAGAGTTTGATTAAATTAAAAATCTGATATCATTTACGGTATGCGGCTCTTTGTCCTCTTTTTTGGATCACATACTTTTAACCATCGATATGAACTTTTTTTTTTTTTTTTTTTGAAGTTTTCACTCATCCCATTGTGTCATACATATCATACTACATCATTAAAAAATATTAAATAGAAATATCAATTTTTTTATATTATATAAATAATATTTTATTATTAAATGGACAGAAATAAAAATCACCATTGAACAAAAATAAAAATAAAAAAATTATCAAACTTGCCTAATCATGGTTGCTTACATAGACAAGCAGAGATAAAGTTTGTGGTGGATTTAGGTTAACTTGCATATAAAAACAACAGGCTTCTAGGGAAAAGGCAGGTTGTGTTCACTATTAAATAAAGGTTGATACGACAGATGTCCACTGAAGGCATATTAATTAGGCAATCAGTGTGGATAAGTATAAATATAATGCATTAAACAAATAGGCCCAAAAAAAAAAACAAAAAAAAAAATTCAGAAAGGCAAAATCGAAAGGAATACACAATTTATCGATAAGTGGAATTTATATATGCCATATTATATTTTAAATAATTTAAAATGATTATTGTTAAAAGATTTATTTTTAAAAATTTAACAAAAAAAATAATAAAATTAAACAATCTAATAAAATTTATTACATTACTGGTAATTGTTATCCAAAACTTAAATCTAGAAGTAGACCTTCACCGTCAATCTCTAATGTTGACATTTCCCATTTGAAGTCGTGTAACGGTGGCTAAAAACATTAAAAGAATTTGAGGTCAAAGTCCCAGTTAGAGCTTAGTGGAACTTAATAGACCGACCCCGAAAACCAATAAAAATGAGCAAGGGAAATTGCACTAAAACTTCCTAAATGGTTGTATGCATACATATAAAGAGGACGTCCCTTTCAATCTTTTGGTGGTGATAACGAGTCTGCTGACCTCTGTGAGATGAGATCACAGTTCCTTTTACATTGGAGTTTTGTTGCAAACTAATTAAATTTATTTATATTTTGGAGTTTTGTGGGGCTGTTTCGAAGATACTTCTTTGAACAAAGAAACCAAACGGTCAAGGGTCTGTAATAATCTCTTAATGCGGTCATCAATGGGGATACAAATGATGAAAATTGAGAATATTGGAGTTCTTTCTGTTTTTAATTTGCTTTTCAATCTTTTTTAACTCGAAACCACACTGGAATAGAACGATATGCTTGTAGACTTAGCAGTAGAGGACTGGGTTCGGCAGAAATGATGATAAAACCTAGGAATTATCAAATTAATCTTTACCTTTTACCAAACTCCATCATGGTCATAGCTAGGCTGCTAATCCACGGTATCGAGAACCTATATCAATTTGACCTGAAAAAAAATCTTACTTGACTTCCAAGGATGAATTTTATCTTGTATATATTCTTCGCTTCAATATTATATATATATATATATATATAGACAATCAGATTTATATTAGATTTTTAATAGTAAATTTTTTTTTAATTTTTAAATTATATAAAAAATTAAAATATAAAATAATATTTATTAATTATTAGATTCTAATGAGATTTATTTAATTTTAATGTATATCTAAATTTATATAGTATTTTTTTTAGATTTTAATTTTTTTTAATGTGATCAAATGATTAGTAAAAGAAAAATTTTAATATTAAAACTATCAAATCATTGTAATTTTGCTAATCATTGTGACATCTCAATACCAATGAATTGGATGGTAATAAATATTTGTTCCCGTGATAACATTCCTAGGTGTATTTATAAGATAATTGCGGTAATATTTCCTTAGGCCATATATGTAGCCCACCCTATGCTGGCCAATCCACATCCTGCAAGAAGTTTTACATATATATATATATTGATCAATCCCCCACACAACTTATTGTAAATTCTATTGGCTGATAAAATAAAATTATATATATATAAACAGTTTGATATGATAAAAAATTAACGATAAAGAGCTATAAATATAATTATTTCAAATTATCAAATTACAAAAATTATACATGTTTAATAATTGTAAATTTTATCTTTCTTAATTTTTTTTATAAATCATTTATTATATAATTTTGCTATATATATATAAAAATTTTTATTTTTTTATTTTTTTATTTTTGAGTGAATGAAGTCGTAAATAATGGGCCCACCACACCTCTCCACGTATGGAAAGGCATAATGACAGTGAGTAACATTATATAGAAGTCAGTCCATTTTATTTGTGTAGTACATTATTTTTATAAATAAAATATTATTTACTGTTTTGGTCTTCAAAAATAAAGGATTAACATGTCAATTAGTATCATTAAGACGCCAAGCTGTTCAAATTTTAAACCAATCAACTCCATACATGTAATAAAGCGATCTTATCTTAAGGGCCATCATGATGGGACCCTTTTGAATTGGACATTCCAAACCCACAAATTATGAAAATAATATTCATACGGGTTTAATCGGTATAGACAAAAGTCTTTGCACGTAAGATTCGGTGCAGGAAAATAATATTCGATGATATGTTTTGTTGGTATGTTTTTTTTATCAAAATTTTTTTTATTAATTTTTAAATATATTTAATGATTAAAATTTAAAAATATTTTATAATATAGATAAATTGAATGATAGATAAAATTTTAAAAGGTAAAATAAATTTTATATGAATTCGTTTAAATTTTAAAAATAATTTTATATTTTAAGTTTTAAGATAATCTAAAAATTGATTAATGAGATTCTAAGTCATCAGCTAAGTCATCACCAAATTCTGACAGGAGAATTTATATATATATACATATATATATAAAATCACAAAGTTCACTTTTACACCCCAAAAAAAATAAAAAAATCGCAAAGTTCACAAGCGCATTTGACTTGTATTCTTCTGCGTTTTCGAAGGGTTGGTGACGTTGGTCTAAGCACAAGACCTGAAAGCCTTAACACAAAAGCGATGCTACTACAAGTCTTCCCTCCTAAGTCATCCCTTGGGTTGCCCCACCGTCTTCAGTTGTCCTTTGTACACACACCTTTCTGTGTCTCTCATTTTTTTTTTAATTATTTATTTATTTATTTTTTGGGCTATGTGACACTTCTACTTAGAATTACCTTTGAAGCTTCCTGTGACTGCATAGGAAGGTCCATTGAAGCCGCCCTGCGAGTCGTGGAGATTAAATTATATCTACGCTGTTGATTTTCACTTCCATATCCCGATGCTCTTAAACATATTATTATTGTTTTTCTGCCACCCATTTTTAATGTCTAATAGCAAATCAATATCAGACTCACCTGAGAATGACTTTGCTGAGGGCTCGAATTTCGAGTTAAATGAGTTTTTGATGTTTGATGACTGGCTAGGTGAAGATCCAGCATCAATGGTTTCTGGGTCTTTGACGAATCCAGTTTATCAAGCTAGTGAAGGTGATGATCCTAGTGGAGGTAGCAGCCACATTGGAGGGCATACTAGCAGTAAGCATTTTCAAACGTATAATATATATATACATATATAATTCATAGGCATATAATTATTTATACTCGTTAATTTGCTGACACTACCTTTCCCTTCTGTAATCTATTTATTAGGCTTAAGGTGTTTGGTTGTGTTTTTATTAAACAGGAGAGAATGAAGGACTGCGAGAGAAGAAGGAAACCAGAGAAAGAGTAGCCTTTAAAACAAAATCAGAGGTTGAAATACTGGAGGATGGTTTCAAATGGAGGAAGTACGGTAAAAAAATGGTGAAGAACAGCCCAAATCCAAGGTATGACACAAACTTACATAACCAATAACATCTGGGGCAGCTTTGTTGTGCAAATCAAGTGATAGTATGTATATACAATGTTATTTACCTCTAAAACCAATAGCTTTGTTCATAGAAGGAGAAATGAAAGTAATTAATTAAATCAATGGAAACTGATATAATATTGAATTTGTTTATGGGATTGCAGGAATTATTACAGGTGTTCAGTTGAAGGCTGCCCAGTGAAGAAGAGAGTTGAAAGGGATAGAGAGGATCCAAGGTACGTGATTACCACCTACGAGGGAGTCCATAACCATCAAAGCTCTTCTTGACTTCCTGAATATTAAAATGTAAAATGTTAAAGAGTTTTAACGCTTAAAATGGTAGACCACATCTTTGTCACGACTCACGAGGTGTAGTAGAGTTGACATCAGGGTTTAGCAATGTGATTCGAACATTAACACCACCATGTCATGTCCTGCTTCTCATTCTACATTCAGACAAGATTTATATGTTGAAGATTGTATGGTTATCAGATTAGTGTTTCAGAAAACTCTTTATATAATATATATATATATATATATTAGTTTTTTTGGTCACGCACTAAATTTATCGTCTACCAGTTCAAAGCAGACCAGTCTAACTTTTCAGTAAAATTGGTTAGATATATAAATTGACTTGGGTAGCTAACCCGAGCCAATTCAATTGCTAAGGTATGGTATCATACTAAGTTTTTAAGTTTTTTTTTCCCCCTTACTAAATTTTATGAGTTTGTTAACTTTAATTGTTTGTTTGTTAATGTTAGATGTGGCTAGAGTTTGCTAAGTATATCTACTAATTATAAATGTAATGAAAAAAAAAAAAAAAACCCAAAAAACTAACACAATTTCAAATTGTGTTTCATTTATTTTTTTCCATAAATTTATAGTTAATTAAATATCTAGCTATCATTAGTTAACACTAATAAACAATTAAAATAAGTTAACTAAACACAGTTTAGTAAAAAAACAAAAATAAAAACCAAATATGTCAACAAATGACACCCAAGACAATTGTTGTCCTTGTTTCCTATTTATGTGGGACATACGGGCTTTTGTTGTTAGTGAAAACCATGCAAACAATTAATTGTTTTTGAAAAACTCCAAAAGAAAATCATATTATAATTCGAGCACACTTGAAGTAATAATAATAAACAAAAAATAGTAAATATGTTATAGCAGCGACAGGAGCTTATATTGCAAACCACATAAAGAAATCGACCTCACACAAGAACCGAACTTGATTAATGATTACGACTATGTTAAAAAAACCACATCAAGCATATATTGTAAAAACCATTATTTTGAGTTTGAATCCCCATCTTCCATATATATATATATATATATATATAGAATAATTCTATTATCCGGACTGTTTGTATATAGATTAAAAAAAAAAAATTATCATTTTTTTCTTATCTATGTGAAAAAAAACGATAACGATTTTTTCAAAAATTTTTATTTTTTCACTTGGTCTACATACAAACGATCCGGATGATAGCTAGACTCTATATATGTATATGTATATATATATATATATATACAAACATAGCCATCCAGACAGCAGTAAGCGAAAGGGTTCAGAGTTCAACAACATCAAATTCGAGATATCTTTTTTTCAAGATGTAATTCGAGCATCAAGTAAATCCATTAATAAAACCATATATTTCCATTTTTTCCCCTTGAAAATATATATTACTTTAGTACAGAAAATTACAAACACGTTAATTAGGCACATAATTATAGGAAATGGACGACCTGCACGGTCCACATAAAACAAACAGCCACTTTAACGATAGAAAAATAGCAATGGTCACGATTTAACCTATATATTGAGACCAGGAAACTGCATTGATGAAAATTCAGTTAGACCCGTTACATCATAAGCTCCTTGACGTCGAGATCCTTATATATTAAAAATCCCAAGGTCTCACCTTCTTTTCACACCTGGTTGATCGCCACATAAAACTACATGAAAACAAACCAAAAAAAAAAAAAAAAAAAACACAACAACAACAATAATTCCATAGTTTATAGTGGCATCACAAATACACTAGGCCAAGATTGAGACACAATGGATGTTCACATTATAAAAGCATAAATGTTCAGACATTGCTTTTTATTAGATATCATACACATCAATAAATTAAATTTGGAGAAAACATACAAAAGAGTTTTACCATTCTCATCTACATCAAAGAACCAGCCACAGTGTATTTCTTATCAACAAAGCCTGCATAGTCTTTTCTTACTTAAAACCTTTCAGTGAACTTGGGTTGACATATAGAGCAAGGTTGTATCAAGCTGTGTACCATATTCACTATACAAACAAAATTGTATATACCAGAAGAGAGATCCATCCAAATTAACTAAAAAGTGCTAGTTTCGTGCGGCCTGATGATTTCACTTGGAAAGATGATATCAGGGTTTCCAGTATGTGAAATTATTAAATCTCTTTTGTTAGCTGCCTATTCATGAACATTAGAGGAGATGCTCCACAAGATATCATCTGACTCTGCTACTTGAGGAGATGATCTTACAATTGCCTTCGATTTTGAAAAGTGCTCGTTTCGTGAGGCCTGATGATTTCACTTGGAAAGATGATGTCAGGGTTTCGAGTATGTGGAATTGTTAAATCCCTTTTGTTATCTCCCTGTTCATGAACATTGGAGGAGATGCTCCACAAGATATCATCTGACTCTGCTACATGAGGAGATGATCTTGCAATTGCCTTTGATTTTGAAAAAACATAACTTGGGTTTTTACCCATACCACTAGAGAGCAACCAACGGGACCCAGACTGCCGTTGTGCTGTGGTACCCCAAAGCTGCCTGTTGCCAGGCACAGTATTCACACTTGCAATGTGGATCTCACTGACTTGAAACAAGGGAGTGTCTTCTTCATCTCCTTCATCAGTCTCCTCATCTTTGCTGCCACTTAGCTCCTCAGACAATGGATTATCATTTTCTTTCTCCTGGCTATGTTTCAACATCATACCATGCCCTTTTTCCATCTGAGAAACAAAGACCCTCTGCACTTGAATCAGAAGAAGCATTGGTAAACCCACTGGCTCAAAGTTTCTAAGTGGATCTCTGAGCTGCATGGTGAGAGCAACTGTAAGGTTGTTTCCCAACAATCCACACTTCTTATCACATGATTTGTGTTGGTTGACATCTTCTGTCGCCCTTCTACCAACTAAATCTAGGCACTTAGCACGATGGGCAGCAAGGATCTTTAAAACATGCTCATTGTTATGATCTTCTAGGCCAAAATTTCCAGCATCTAGCCTCAACCACTCATCCAATGTTATAGACAGATCAATTAAGCCATCATTATTGCTGCCACTGTCTCTGACAGCACATACCTGAGATCCTCCAACATCTTCTAAACTGAGAAATTGACCAAGATTAGTTCTCCTGCCTTCGGAGGTCGACATAGTCTCAATAAACTGGGGGTGTATGGAAGAAGGTGGTTTCTCCTCCGACATGCGAGACTGTATTCTTAATCCCTCAATTGAGAGGCCTTCAACCTTACCTAGAGCAAAAGGAGCAAGTTCTTCAAGAGACACAACGAACTTCATTTGTTTCTCATAACCTACTAAATCTGACCTCATGTTCTTACTATTCCAACCAGGCGAAAAATCTTCAACTCCCTTTCTCCAACCATATGAATTATGCCCCAATAAAGCCTGCCTGTAACAGAAATAAAAAATTTGCCAATTTATAACAGTCCAAGCAGATAAAGAATGACAGTTGAAAGTGTACTTAAAGTGTTCACAAACCTATCAGATGCCATCTTATCCGGGGCTGCATTCTGAGAAACCTGCTTTATTGTCTTCCCGGTAATATCCTCCAAAGGCATTAACTTATTGATCTGCATATACATTTTTTCGGCTCCAACCAATGCCAAATGTTGCAGTATCTCCATAACATTATAACCCATTTTTGCAGGTAGTACAACTGGACTAGAAACTTGAAAGACCAAGTTTCCACCATTTTTTGCATTTCTGAAAATTAGAGGATTCATAGACCGCAGAAAGCCTCCATGCTTCATCTGAACAGAAGGACCAAAGCCTTCTTCAAGTGGAGGTAGTTGGCATGGTTCTTCAGGGAGAAGCTCAATTGGACTACCAAACCCACCAGAAAAACTACGAGGAGAATTCTGAAAGTCCTTCTCATTTAAGCCCCATTCTTGCATCAATGCTTCAGTTTCCAAGTCTTCAAGAATTTTGGCATTTCTTCTCTTTAATAATTCACTTACTCTCTTGTCCTCCTCTTCAGTAGCATGAAGGATCAAAGACAAATTAGAATCCTCAGAGTAATCCATGAAACCACACTTGGGTGTGACAGTGCATGCAAAATCTGATTGCTCTTCATCTGCATCAAAATCAAAAAGGAAGTTGCCTGAAGCTAGTGCCTCTTTTTCAAACTGTCTCAAAAGACATTCTCTAGGAGACTCTGGATCACCATCAGATCTCATATCAAATGAGTCATGTTCCATCCCCAGCATGTTCAAGAACTCACTTGCCACAGATTCATCAGCATCATCCAAGCTAAGCGACCGTTTTAGTGGTTTATTTGCTTTATCATTTGATTTCATCTCTATGTGGTTTTCCTGCTCAATATATTCTTTTGTAGATACCGAAATATCCACCTCAGCAGATCCTGAAATTGACTGTCCATTAAAAGCTGGCTCCACCTCTTCCAAGGTCAAATTTTCAGTGCATATGCTATTTGTTTCATGTTTACTATTATCCATCATAACCTTAAATTCAAAATCATCAAAGCTGCCATCCTTCGAAATAAATATTGGCTCCTTGTCAACATCTATATCACAATCTTGAATGATCTCATCTGCATTGATAACCTCAATGGCAGACTCATCATTAGTACGACCAGTACATTGATTCAATGGCGATGCCAACTGTACACTTTCACAAATTTCTGTCCCTACTTCAGTAATGGTAAACTCAGTAATATCAGAATCATATTCTTCAATTCCCTCAGCAAACACAAAGTCACGATCAACCTCAGGTTTGACATGCTTCATATGTTGAGAATCTGCATCTTCTGAACAGCACAAACTTCCCTCATCAAGTTTCTGATATAGAAAAGTTATTGACTTGGAGAGCTCCAACCCTTTCCTCAGCAATATATCATGACAAAATTTCACATCAGTAGAGCTATTATGTACGCTACCAGGAATGCTTCTAACTCGCTGAATCATCTCGTTACAATTACTTGGATTTAAATCAACATCATATTCCTTGGTAGTTGACCTGCCCTGCACCATGTTTACAAGCTCGGAGAAGTTCAAATTTCCACTCATTTTAACCAACTTATCTTGCGTAACCCAAAATCCAAAACTAACATTCAAACTAGCACCTTTAGCCTTGCCTGAGAGTTTGAAGCTGGTGGTCCATTTACCACGACTCTTTTCCCCCTCTAACTCCTCCCATGTAAGTGGCAACAAGCTCGTGAGGTCGACCCACTGCTTTCCGATATCAAGCTCAGGAGCCCCAATTATAGAAGCATAGATCAAGCAAAGCTTTGAGTCATACTTCATAGAGTGGTTGGGCCCGGTTCTACTGCCATAAACAGAACATTGATGCACCAATGTTTCTTCAAATTCAACCATGCCCCGAAGAACCCTCGAAGAGCCAGTGGAGAGCACCTCATTCTTCCTCTTCCAATGCACTCGAAGACTAAAACTGTCAAAATTTGCGGGCAACCCTTCGATCGAATGGACATGAAGGCAAAAGAAACAATCCAATTTTTGATTCCCAATATGCGAGAGAGCTTTTAAGGGCTTCTTCCAACTCCATAGTGATGATAATTTCTTGTCCTTGTGCAATAATTCTTCTTTCCTAAGCAATGTTGGATTTGAAATGGACTTCGATTCTGACAAACGGATTTTCCCCGTAGATTTAGATCGAACGTCGGATGATGACGAAGATACCAAAGCCTTTGAAGGTGTTTTGTGCAGATAAAGGGCTTTACTTATTTCTTCAATGTCTCGCAACAACTGGCCACTATTCGAGTTCCCAGAACTATTTCTGTTTTCAGACTCTATCTTGCCCAACATCATCTTCGTATAAAAAACAATAATCTAGCGTAATCAACCAAATTCATGTCCCGATATGTTCAGCGACTCGTTTGAATCTCAACACTTGAAACAAAATAGAAGACGGAGAACAAAATAATAAGATTTTTTATTTTTTTCAATTGAAAGAAGTAAAACATAAATAAGTATTAAAGCGCGTAGAAGAAGATCACATAGAGAAAATGACCAATTCTTTCAACACTAACCTGGGCTTGTAATCTTCTTCTTCGGTTCAGTCTATCGATTCCATGAACTCTTAAAAGAAACACAAGAGAGAAATAATATATCGCCCAGAGGAATGATTCTGTCGGGTTTCCAATTATTTTCCCGGGAATCGCGTAATTTTCTCGGGAAAAAAAAAATTACACAATAACTATTTTGTCCCGCGTGTGTAGAAAAGTGGTAGTAGGTGAGTACTCTCGCAAGACTTCATTTGCGGCTACTTTACGGGGTTCTGATCTTCATGCAGTCGGGTCCACGCCATTTTTGGTAGGATCGAGCTTCATATCCGTCGATCACAACGCGATAATACCAAAAAAAAAAAAAAAAGAAAAAAAAGAAGAAGAAAACCGCTGACTCAATCTGGTCAAAGCCCAAAGAAAATGGGCCAAAAAGTGACGAAGCCCAAAAAGGGTGTCTCTCAGGGCTGGCAACGAGACCGTACACCGCCGATCCGATGGTAGGGAAAAGACGAAAATGGCATATATTGGGATCTGGGTGAGTGAGGATTGAATTTGAATCCTGTGGCTGATATAAACTGATAAGGCGACTGTGTGTGTCGGAGACGAAGAAGAGCTAGCAAAAAAAGGTCAAAAGGGCTACCTGAAAAATCTGAAATGGAAGCGATACTTCAGGTGCCGTATGGGGCAACAGTGAAGCTGGCATTGAGTTCGTTGGAGCGAAACCTTCTACCAGACGCCGTGATAAGGAGGCTCACTCGCTTGCTCTTAGCCGCTCGTCTTCGCTCCGGCTATAAGCCTTCCTCTGACCTCCAGTTCTCCCAACTCCTTCGATTCGTACACTGTAAATATTCATTTTCCCCTCTCCCCCTCTATTTAAGTACGGTTTCGTCTTCGTTGCTAAATTTGGAATTTTTGTTTTATGTCTCCTCTTTCGTAGCTCTGAAAGAATTGCCGATAGCCGTAGAGACTGATCAGCCAAAAGCTCAGCATTATGAATTGCCAACATCTTTTTTCAAGCTGGTGCTCGGGAAGAATCTCAAGTACAGGTGTTACTTTGGTACTTTGATTTTTTTTTTCTTTTTTTTGGATTAAATTGCAACTTTCAATTTAATTTAAGTAAACGCATTTGGGATTTTCAGTTTTAAGTTATACCCAGTGAAGGATAAGCAGTGGACTATGAAGCTATAATAGTATAAACATATGATTTTAGTATGGAAGACTAATATAATATCGTTTTTTGGCGATGCTGATGACTTTAGAATAACTTTAGTAAGTCCAAGCTTATGTTTTCATTTTTTTTTATAAAATTATTATTATTATTATTATTATGAGTTGGTGCAGTTGCTGTTACTTTGAGGAAAAGTCGAGCACCTTAGAGGATGCTGAGAAAGCAATGATGGAGCTTTACTGTGAGAGGGCCCAGATAAAAGATGGTCAAACCATTCTGGATATTGGATGTGGATGGGGATCGCTGTCTTTGTACATTGCACAGAAGTATAGGAACTGCAGGGTCACTGGGGTTTGCAATTCAACAACACAGAAAGCTTTTATAGATGAGCAGTGTAGGTAATGCTTTTATCTGTATCTACAAAATGACATCTAGATTACTATGAGATATTAATCTAGTTTAATGGCAATGAGTATCCATTTATATTTCTATTAGTGCTTAGTTGCGTTCACGAATGACCCCAATAAAAAATACTTCGTTCTTGCTTCGTTTTAGGGATCTTAAACTACAGAATGTGGAGATTATTGTCGCAGATATTAGCACATTTGAAATGGAAGCGACCTATGACCGACTAATTTCCATTGAAATGTTTGAGGTAAAACAGTTTATGCTATGCCATGAGTATAATTTTTTATTTATTTTTATTTTTAATATTGTTGTCTTCATTAAGGAATTGGGTTTTGTCGTCTGATAGCATATGAAGAACTATAAAGATCTTCTCAAGAAGATATCAGGATGGATGAAGCAGGATAGTCTCCTATTTGTTCATCATTTCTGCCATAAAGCATTTGCTTACCACTTTGAGGTACACCTTTTTATTTTTGTATATGGCTCTTCATTAACTTAACATGGAAAATGTATTAAAAAAATCTTGCACCTTTAAGAAAATGATACTTTTTGGGCCTTTGTCTAATGTAGGATGTAAGT
Organism: Ziziphus jujuba; assembly: GCF_031755915.1. NCBI lineage: Eukaryota > Viridiplantae > Streptophyta > Magnoliopsida > Rosales > Rhamnaceae > Ziziphus > Ziziphus jujuba. The sequence goes on along the minus strand of NC_083383.1, from coordinate 6,327,700 downwards.
GAGGAGGACTGGATCACTAGGTACTTCTTCACTGGAGGTACAATGCCTTCAGCAAATCTCCTGCTTTATTTCCAGGTGAGCTTTTACTCTCCAATCTCGGAGTTTCAATATTCAGTTCCATTTAATTGTGGGACGAAGTGAATTGGCTCCTAGATCTAACAGTTTTAGACTTTTGTGAAATATATCCTAGATCACCATAATCGTACCAAACTCGAGATAAAATTTGGGGCTTTAGTTTGACTCATTCTTTGCGGTCATTCTGGTGAACATGTTTGTGCAGGATGATGTTTCCGTTGTTAACCATTGGCTTGTGAATGGAAAGCATTATGCACAAACAAGGTATGGATAAACTCCTCCGTTACTTTTATTAAGGTAGCATTTATTTATAGAGTCGGGAACTTCATTTCTCCAGTAAAAAAAAAATATATATATATATATATACTGAAACATCCTGCTCTACTGTTACTAATTAGGTCATCCAATTAAGTCCACAATTATTTTATAAAGAATCTAAAAACCATTTGTGTTGCAGTGAGGAGTGGCTCAAAAGAATGGACCAAAGCTTATCTTCTATAAAACCAATTATGGAGTCTACTTATGGCAAGGATTCAGCAGTGAAGTGGACAGTCTACTGGAGAACTTTCTTTATTGCTGTTGCAGAACTGTTTGGTTACAACAATGGGGAAGAGTGGATGGTTGCTCATTTCCTATTCAAAAAGAAATGAAACATGGAAAACTTCATTTCAATCCGAGGCAATGTCAATATTGACTGTTAAAAAATGAATTACAGCCCGTCTTTGTTGTGGAGGGGAGCTGCTAGCATTGGAAACTACATGACTACTGGTTTTTATAATTTATCTTCAATGAATCTATTCTTTACTATACTATAAAATTGTTCTAACAAATAAATGGAAATGAATGGGCTTCCACCTTATTTTTTTTGGTTTGGCTGTCCATCCGGAGAGTAGGATTGCAGCCAGTCCAGAACAAGGGAAGTGAGGTCTATCTTGTGAAAGAAAAAGCAGAGCAACATGTTGAGAACAACTTTATTAACGCTATGTTCGGATTGAAGGATGGAAAGGAAAAGAAGGATAAATTTAATGAGGAAAGGAAAGGAAAAGAAAGGAAAAAAATATTTATAATAATTATTTGTTAAGGAAAAGTACAAAATAATTAATGTAGTTTATGTTTTTTTTTTCTTTTTTCTTTTTTTACTACAAAAATATCCTCTCTCTCTATATATATATATATATAAAATATCTTAATCATTAGTTTTTCATTAACAGAGATAATATTATCAAATTAACAAAAAACAAAAAAATATTAAGTAATAAGCTGAATCATAGATTTGGGGCTTTAGTTTGTGATACGAACCTAGGACGACCTGCTCCTAAACCCGTATTATATTAGCCCGGATCTTTAATTAAGTTCAAGTTCTAATGGAATGGACCTCAACCCCTAACCAACCTGTGGTTAGAAACCTTGGTATAATGTAGACGCTACAATAGGGGATGGAAAATCTATTGATAAGTCAAGCTAAAACAACCAATTCTCTAATGGTGTTTTAGGTGTTCTCAAAGAACAATGAGATAATTAATCTCACAAGTATTTTCTCAATCAAATCAAAGTTTTTATTCATATTGAAAAATAAGCCTTTAAATAGGCTAAGTTTACAAAGAAAAAAACCCTAAAAAATTAATTCAAAACCGGACTCCTATAGGAATTAGGAAACTTGACCGAATTGTAATATGTCATAAACTAAGTTTCCTAAACTAAATTTGATTAATTAATTCCTTTATTTTGAATTAGGAATTAATTAATTTACAATGGAAATAATAAAATAAAAACCTTCCTAAAGTTATTCATCCAGAAAATAAATAAATAAAAACCTAAAAGTAATGGTAGTTTCCTAAAACAAAAAGTAAAAACAAATTAGGAAACTAAAAATGCTAGCTTTTTTATCAAGTTGAATTTGATCAATCTTTGACCTCTTTGAGCTTCAAATCAGCTTCTAGATGCTTTTTAGGATGCCAAATAAGCTGAATATGAAGTCCCACACGTTGCCCATGCTTGGAAAAATAAGAAAATGCTAATACAGTAAAATACAATAAAGCCAGCAAGCAATACAGCAAATTCGGCCAAATTGTTGATGCTGTCCGTACAAGCCCTTTTTGATTGTATTTGAGGCTGCTTTAACTTGATTCCATGACCTCTTAGGCATATGTATTGAACCCATAAATCATTGGAACCATTTCATGCTTCTCGGACTCCAAAAATGTACCAAAACCGTCACCCGGGTCCGTATCGGTTTCCACCACTTGGATGCTTAGAATAGGCTTTGTATCTTCAAGTATGGACAAGCTCTGTTGAGATTGATTACCCCCTGTATAAATACTCCCAGGTTGTCCTTAAATCTCATAATTTGAGCTCTTGTGATTGGCCTAGTCTTCATCCGTGTCGAGTCAGCACCCCAGCGGGTTATCGGTTGAGCGGCCTCGGGCGGAATCACATCATTCCCCTCCTCTTGAAAAGGAGTTGTCCTCAAATCAAGATCATCACCTGCAGCAAAAGGAGTTAAATCAGCAACATTAAATGCAGCACTCATGTTATACTCACCCGGTAAATCAAGCTTGTAGGCATTCTTGTTATTCGGCTCCAAAACTTGAAAAAGTCCATCCATAGGCGGCATTAGCTTTGACTTTCTTTGTTTAGGAAACCTTTCCTTTCGTAAGTGCAACCAAACCAATTCTCCTGGGTCAAACACTATTACAACAAAATCTAGAAATACATGCTCATTATGGTAAAAATTACACTTTTTAACGTTAGCAAACAATATTTCCCAAATTTTCAAATTGCTACTAAGTAAAGCTCTCAACAATGCAGATAAAGTTCTATGCAATAAAGACATCTTTAAATAAGTATCTTTAAAATTCATGGTCAGCAATGATTTCTTATTCATAATTACTTTATTAACATCACCAAAGCTAAGATAAAAATTTATATTTTTCCTTTCTTGTCTTCCTTTTCCTTTCTCACTCACGGCCATCTCACCTTCCTCACTCTCGGCTTTTGCACCGAATTTCTCACTCTTGGTTTTATTAAAATTTTTCCACACAACCTGAGTATTAGAAGACTTACCTTGGACAGCAAGCTCACCTTTTCCCTCTTGATTGGATGGTAGTCCACTTGGAATTTCATTTGGGAAGACATCTCCAAATTCCTTCAAAAAAGAAATCATTGAACTTGGCAATTCAAGTTTTTCAAAGTTAGTTTGATCACTAAAATAATTTTCCTTATAAATCATGACCAGCAAAGGTTTCTTACACTCAATAACCTTATTAATATCCCCTAAACTCAAATAAAAGTTGCTACTTGACCTTTCTTTTCTTTCTTTTTCTTTTTCCCCCTTGGATTGGCGCAAACCTTCGGATTTCCCTTCCTTCTCCAAGCTCTCGGGTTTGCCACTTTCTTTCCCCTTTCTTTCAGTTTTTCCTTGATCTTTCCACTCAATATGAGTCTTAGAAACCTTACCTTGATCAACAACCTCAATATTACCTCCTTGAAAGGATGGTGAAGCGGTCGGTGCCATACTTGCTTTTTCCTTGAGCTTTTCGGCTTCTCTCCTTTGTTGCATTTGTAATTGGTCTTTGTAAACCTCTTTAGGAGATAATGGTTCCAGCTTGACCTTCTTCCCTTTAAACCTGAAAACAATACTATTTTCTTGACCAAAATGAGTAGCATCTTTATCAAATTGCCATGGTCTACCTAATAGTATATGTCCAGCAATCATGGGTACAATATCACATAAAACTACATCCTCATATCTACCTATATTAAATTTTACTTTGGCTTGTTTGTTTACTTTCATCTCACCACTATCATTAACCCATTGTAATCTATAAGGTTCTGGATGATTAATAGTTATTAAGCCTAATTTATCAACTACAATGTTACTAATTACATTTGTACAACTTTCACTATCAATAATCATACTACAAATCTTACCTTGAATTTCACATCGGGTGTGGAAGATGTTCTCTCTTTGAATTTCATCCTCATCTTTGTATGCAGCAAGTACTCTCCTAGAAAGCAAGTTTAATTCAGCATTGGATGCTTGCAAGGTTTCGGGTTCATCCTCCAAGTCCTCCTCCTCTTGCTTGGCTTCATCCTCACTTTCTTGACTTTCCGATTCTAGCTCGTCATTGCCCTTTAACACCATGATTCTTCTATTCGGGCATTGGCTAGCAATGTGTCCTCCTCCCTGGCACTTAAAACACACAACATCATGAGTTCTAAAAGGTTTAGGATCTAATTTTACCTCATTCTTTGGTGCTTGGACAGATTTGGTTCTAGTCTCTTTCCTTGGCCAGTTTGAACTTTCTTCTTTGACTTTCGGCTTTGGCTTGCTTTCATAGATGGGATTGTTCCTCCAGCCACTTAAATTGGACCTTCCACTGTTGGAAACACCTCCAAACCATGACCTTACACCCCTCCTCTTGAATTGATGCTCTAATTTAATAGCCACATGCAACATCTCCTCCAATTCCACATATTGTTGCAATTCTAGTTGATTGGCTATTTCACGATTCAAACCACCAAGAAACCTTGCCATGGTTGCTTCTCTATCTTCATTCAAGTTCAGTCTCATCATAAGCATCTCCATCTGCTTGTAATAATCCTCCACGGATCCATGTCCTTGAGATAAAGATTGAAGTCTTTGATGCAGCAACCTATGATAGTGTGATGGTACGAATCGCTTCTGCATGGCTCCTTTCATTTGTCGCCATGTAGAAATCAAGTCATCACCATGTCAGGACCCGTCCAAAATTCCTTCCTCGGAACCCTAGACAGCCCTGATCCCAGGGAAACCCTACCGAACTCTCCAACGGAAAATCCAGTAGAGCCTCCCCTAAGGGATTTACTTACCACAATTTACCTGCACTGAAAACACACTTCTAAAAACATCCCCTTATTCCTCCCACATTACTACAAATTGATTCCACAAATTACAGCACTCCAAAATAAATACAGTAATCGAGTGCAAAATAAATACAACAAGAGTGAAGAAATATTACAACTGCAATAAAAGAAGAACAGGGTACTTCACGAACTAAAACAGTGAGGAAGGTCGAGTCCGCTCCGAATGAACAACGACAACCTGGTACCTAGAGGAACGGAATTTAAGAGTGTGAGATGCTAATCATCTCAGTGAGTGACCCTATCTACTATACAATACAATATCACAGTAATAAGTAGATAAATAATAATAAATTGGAAATAATAATTTTTCTCAAAACCCTTACAATTCTCTCAGTTGGAAAAGTTCCCCTTTTAAACCTTTTCACAAAACCCTTGTTCGTAATCCCCAAAAACCAAGACATCAATTAATTCACTAAATATCAAATAGAATATAATAATTCACGCATCCGACAATTTTAATTTAAAGAAAATTAATTTATTGAATAATTAAGTAAAGAGAAAATTAAACCAATTTAAGAACCCCAATCAAATAAATACCAGAACAGTAATAATTATATTTTTAATTCCAATACAGTTTCAAAACAGTTTATTTTTAAAACACAGTTCTGAAAATCATTTGATGCACCCACTATATACCAAGGTACCGCCAGACAGGAGGTTATAGAGAGAAACCAGCATACGGTCGCGTGGCGTCCCACTGCGCCGCTGCTAACCAGGTGTCCCGGCCAAAGGGGGTGGCCTACCCTCATCCGATGGCAACCACAGGACAACCTTATCATATCAACCGCGCGCTACTCACACCCACCTGCACGCTAATCACATCACCTGCGCGCTAATCACACCCACCTGCGCACTAATCACAACCGTGTGCACACTAACCATATCACATATAAACAGAACACCAGTACGTGCACGGTGCATCTAAAAATCATAAAATTCACAATTTAAATTTTATAACAAATTCCACATTTTTCATAAACATAGCGGGCATAGTCCATCCGCTTGAACCCGGGAATTATCCGTAATTTCTTTATAATCAATACCATAAATTCCATGATTTTCAAATCCACCAACTCCCAAATCCATCAATTCAAATATCCACATTTTCCCAATAGCATAAATAATTCTCGAAATATAATAATTAAATCTCATAATATTCCATGGGCATATTTTATAAAAATTGAAATCACCAACATAACCAATATTTTCTTTGAAATATTTGAAAATCAAATCGTGCCCATTTTACTATTAAAACCACACCAATTTCAAAATCCTCAAATCCATAAAATAATTTCACATGGCATAAATTTGTAGAATGCACATTTCCTTAAATCCAATAAATTCATAAATAATTCCACAATAAATCCAATAAATATTTGGCACATAGAAATTAAATTCCAAATATTTAAATTGCACATAATATATTCACCAAATAAATTCCCAAAATTAATTTGAAGGTGGGTCACTCACCTGGAGCACGCAATTAACCCACGATCTACTACGGGATCAATTCTATGACTCACCGGTGCTCCTAGAACAAAATTCACAGACAGTCAAATAAATTAATATTTTATTCGGGTAAATAATACCCGGTACCCGGGGGCTTAAACGCAAACGATACCTAGAATTTATGAGTTATATACCGAATTGAAACTCGAGTGATGCTGATCATAGATTCGGTCTCAATTTCCAAGGATCGTACCCGACGGGGTCGGAATTTCGCCGGGAAGCTTTTCGGATTTCGGCTCCGCAATTCTCCCAAACCGTCGCGAATTGGCGGAAACGGAAGCCGGATTCGGGTTCAGGAGGTCGAACACAGCGGACTGGAGCTGGCCGGAAAACTGGGTACTCACCGGAACAGTATTTTCCGGCGAGCCGCCGCGGTCACCGGCAACCGTCGCCGGCGGCGGCGCGTGCGGTGGCCGTTGGTCGTGAAATTTTGCAGACTTGTAGATCTCGAGTGGAGGTCGGACGGCGGAGAAATCACCGTTTGAAGATTTCCGGCCCCTCACCGGAAAACGCTCCGATCCCGGCGCGTCGGTGGTCCGATGGCCGTGATTTTTGGTGGGTCGGCCGGACTTGAGGAGGGGATCAAGGCTAGCTGGCGCGTGTGGCCGGAAAATGGCCGGAACAGTGTCGATTCGCGGTGGCCGGCGGTGGAGGGGAAAAACTCGCCGCCGAACTTCGGACGTCCGATCCGGGCGCGTCCGGCGGCCGTTCGCCGTGAAATTTGGAGGTTTTGCCGGAAATGAGGTGGGCAATCTGGCTGGCCGGCGCGTGTACAGTAACTCGGCCGGAAAGTTTGAAAATTACCGGCGGCCGGCGACTCTCTCTCTTTCTCTCTCCTCTCTCTCTTTCTCTCTCTTCCCAAATGATTTTCAGAACTGTGTTTTAAAAATAAACTGTTTTGAAACTGTATTGGAATTAAAAATATAATTATTACTTTTCTGGTATTTATTTGATTGGGGTTCTTAAATTGGTTTAATTTTCTCTTTACTTAATTATTCAATAAATTAATTTTCTTTAAATTAAAATTGTCGGATGCGTGAATTATTATATTCTATTTGATATTTAGTGAATTAATTGATGTCTTGGTTTTTGGGGATTACGAACAAGGGTTTTGTGAAAAGGTTTAAAAGGGGAACTTTTCCAACTGAGAGAATTGTAAGGGTTTTGAGAAAAATTATTATTTCCAATTTATTATTATTTATCTACTTATTACCGTGATATTGTATTGTATAGTAGATAGGGTCACTCACTGAGATGATTAGCATCTCACACTCTTAAATTCCGTTCCTCTAGGTACCAGGTTGTCGTTGTTCATTCGGAGCGGACTCGACCTTCCTCACTGTTTTAGTTCGTGAAGTACCCTGTTCTTCTTTTATTGCAGTTGTAATATTTCTTCACTCTTGTTGTATTTATTTTGCACTCAATTACTGTATTTATTTTGGAGTGCTGTAATTTGTGGAATCAATCTGTAGTAATGTGGGAGGAATAAGGGGATGTTTTTAGAAGTGTGTTTTCAGTGCAGGTAAATTGTGGTAAGTAAATCCCTTAGGGGAGGCTCTGCCGGATTTTCCGTTGGAGAGTTCGGTAGGGTTTCCCTGGGATCAGGGCTGTCTAGGGTTCCGGGGAAGGAATTCTGGACGGGTCCTGACAGTTGGTATCAGAGCCAGGTTTTAGTATTCCTAAGGGACTGTGCATTGTTGTGCATCCTATCCGTGTCTAATCTCTCGTTTTACCCGTGTGAAAGCGTTCTTTCTGTTTGTCTCGAAGTAAATTCATTGCCCGAGTTTGAATAACTCTAATCTTTGAGGGTGTCAATTAGGATCATCTAGCCTAACGGGAAATTCCTATGGCCTAGTCGATGGTCGAGGATGCCTTTTCTTTTTGAAGGTCAAGCTTATCATCGTGAATGATATCCGTTTCGTTCATGGAGAAGAAGGATGATTGCCTAAGGATGTGTGTCGATCGATTTCAAGGCGTCAAAATATTTTTCCGATCGATTATCAAAATTTAAATGCTTTTCAAAGTGATATTTGAAATTTAAGGGTATTTTATTCAAGTATTTTTCGTTTGTGTTCGTACATGTATTTGTATGTTATATCGTTTGATATTATACTGCACCATATGGAGGCGGCGAACCAATGTGGTCCATGTAGAGCTAGCCCCATGATCATGTTGCCTACGAGCCCGGGGAATTGGACGGCCAATATAGGCAACCACCCTGGTTTGTATTGGTAGCAGAGTGTCGGCGACAGTTGGAATCATGGATTACGTAGCATGTAGAAGGTGTCGTACGTACCTCCATTACAAGCGTGCATATTTTATTTTATGCTATGGATTTTAAGATATGATTTTGTGCACTTATTCATGTTTTTATTATTGTTTCAATGTGGAGTTTTAACAATTGCCTATGCAAGTTAGGTATATTTGAAAAATATATTTTATTATTTGTTTTATGTTGTGGTTTTCCAAGAGCGACTTAAGGGTTAAGTATCGCCAGTCGAGAATCCAAAGCAGGGTATCGTTGAGTTCAAAAAGGAGATCCTAAAAGACGCACGTGATTCAATGTATGCGATACATCCCAAGGGTATAAAGATGTATGGAATGCTCACTAGATGACATTGTGGTTTGGCACGATAAAGGAAGTTGCAAGATCCGAATAAAGGTACTTAAGTCACCGACAAGTAAAAGTAGGGAGATGTAAACATGGATTTCGTGCTTAAACTATCGTTCACAAAGAGAAGGTACGACAGCGTTTAGAGAATCAAGCAAGATCCGGATAGCGACTAAAGTTCTACTTGGTGGTTGATGAGGTTAATGAGATGAGGATGATTCCTTAGGCATGGTTGGATGTTTAAGCATGATTATTTTCATTCTAGAAGCTAAGATCTTGATATCTTATTTTCTTGGAGATTTAAGGTTCATATTGGTGGTGTTTTATCTATTTAAGGTGGTTGATATTGTTGGTGATAATTTACAATGATAAGGAGTATGATTTTTGGGACGTAGTTAGAATTTAAGAAGTGTGGAATACTTTATTGGGTTAAGGATCTAGTGATTGTTCATAGTATTGGTGGTGATGCTAGAATTAAGATTTAAATTCCTTATTGCTTGAGGTGTGGATTCATGGAATTTATTTGAAATGAGGGAAACTTAGGGTTTTCAAGAATGGTATTTGGATGTTGAGAAATTTTATTCATGACCTTGATGAATTTAGTTAAAAGAAAGATTGATGTTTGTCGAGGTTAAGACTATTGGTTAATCAATGAGGAGCAAGGGTTTTATAATTGTAAGTACTAAGAGGGTAATCGAAGACAAATGAATTTATCTCAACCTTAACTTGGTGATACCAGTATTTGAGGAAATTAGACTTAAGTTCTAATCTTACCTTTTGGATTGCTGATTGAGTTACGAGAGTTGGTTGTTGGTTTAAGGATGCATGCTTCAGGAGTTCTCATGGCTAGCTTCCAGGTATGACCGGTGTTGGTGGATCGTATAGTAGAGACCCAAATGGAAGATCCTAAGTTGAGGACAATTAAAGGCAAAGTACAAGAAGGTCTTGATCCGGAATTTTCCATAAGGAGGGATGGAGCCCTCGTGTATAAAGGACGACTTTGTGTTCCGGATATCCCAGGACTCAAGAAGAAAATTTTAGAGGAGGCGCACAGCTCGATGTATGCGATGCATCCGGGGAGTACCAAGATGTACCGGACGCTTGTTAAGTATTATTGGTGGATTGGTATGAAGAGAGAAGTGGCAGACTTCGTATCAAAGTGTTTGATTTGTCAACAAGTGAAAGCAGAAAGACAGAAGCCTTCGGGACTACTCCAACCTTTACCAATTCCCGTGTGGAAGTGGGAAGAACTCAACATGGACTTCGTATTCAAGCTTCCTTCCACACCTAGAAGGTACGACGGCATTTGGGTAATCATTGATCGTCTCACCAAGTCGGCACACTTCCTACCGGTACGAGAACGTTTTTCACCCGAGAAGTTAGCTCAGTTGTTCGTGCAACGCATTGTAAGTCTTCATGGAGTACCGTTAGCCATCGTCTCCGATCGAGATCCTCGCCACTTCACGACTATGGCGGAAGTTGGCTGATGCACTAGGAGCAAGACTTAACTACAGCACCGCTTTTCACCCGCAATCTGATGGACAAACAGAGCACACAATCCAGACATTAGAAGACATGCTAAGGTCTTGCATTATGCAATTTCGTGGTAGCTGGGATGAACAACTACCCCTGATAGAGTTTGTCTACAACAACAGTTATCAGACGAGTATTGGGATGTCCCCGTATGAAGCTTTATATGGGAGGCAGTGTCGGACACCTTTGTGTTGGAGTGAGGTAGGAGAAGAGAGGCTCCTTGCAACAAATAATGCGGTCGGATCTGAGTATTTAAGGATGACCTTGGACAAGGTGAAGATCATTAGGGATCGATTGAAGGTTGCCCAAGATCGACAGAAGAGCTACGCCGATGTGCGTAGAAAGGATTTGGAATTCGAGGTAGGAGATTGGGTATTCCTAAAGTTATCTCCATGGAAAGGAGTAGTACGTTTTGGGCCTTACGAGGTTACGGAGAGGATTGGCCCTGTGGCGTACAGGTTGGCGTTACCGGAAGAGCTAGCTCGAGTTCACAACGTATTTCATGTGTCGATGCTACGGAAGTATATTGCAGACCCTTCGCACGTACTCGAGAGTCCGGACATAGAGATAAGGGAAGATCTTTCGTATGTGGAGCAGCCAATACAGATTTTGGATCGCGAGGAACGGACACTACGCAACAAGACTATTCCTCTAGTTAAAGTTTTATGGCGGAACCACTTAGTCGAGGAAGCAACGTGGGAGCCCGAAGCACAGATGCGTGAGTAGTACCCGTATCTGTTCCAGTGACGTGCGAAAATTTTTGTAAGGGGGGAAGGCTGTAACACCCCGTCCCGAATCGCACCGGAATCCGTGCACGTTGACCGAGGTTGACCATTGACCGAAAGGGTCAAAAGTTGACTTTTTGACTTGGTGGGAATTTTGAGTTGACCAGGGTACCATGGCGAAGTGCACGATGCCCCGAGTTCGTAGACTGGTAGCACGTAAAAAACGGAGCTACGGTTTGAAAGTTATGGGCAAAACAAGTTGAGGTTCAAACTGTCCAAAAGGTGCCGGGAGTTTACTTTTTCTTGAGATGTAATTTTGTGTTGACTCTTGTATGGTTGTAAAGTACTCGTCGATACGAGTTCATAGACTAGCGGCACGCTTAAATCGGACATTTGGTTAAAAAGTTACGGACGTTTGAAATTCGCCGGATACCGTATTATTTTAATATATCTGGCTTAAGTGCACAGTGAAGCCAGGTGTCAGCTTCTGATTGGTCCACGTGGCATGAACAGTGTCACGCAGGGTTTTTATTTGTTAAAACACTCGGGGAAGAGAGAGAAAGAGAGAGAGGAGAGAGAAAGAGAGAGAGAGAGGGAGAGAGTCGCCGGCCGCCGGTAATTTTCAAACTTTCTGGCTGAGTTACTGTACATGTGCCGGCCAGCCAGATTGCCCACCTCATTTCCGGCAAAACCTCCAAATTTCACGGCGAACGGCCGCCGGACGCGCCCGGATCAGACATCCGAAGTTCGGCGGCGAGTTTTTCCCCTCCACCGCTGGCCACCGCGAATCGACACTGTTCCGGCCATTTTCCGGCCACACGCGCCAGCTAGCCTTGATCCCCTCCTCAAGTCCGGCCGACCCACCAAAAATCACGGCCATCGGACCACAGACGCGCCAGGATCGGAGCGCCGGAAATCTTCAAACGGTGATTTCTCCGCCGTCCGACCTCCGTTTTGCTCACCGCCGGTCCCGTTGGGTTGCTCTTCTCGAGATCTACAAGTCTGCAAAATTTCACGACCAACGGCCACCGCACGCGCCGCCGCCGGCGACGGTTGCCGGTGACCGCGGCGGCTCGCCGGAAAATACTGTTCCGGCGAGTACCCAGTTTTCCGGCCAGCTCCAGTCCGCTGTGTTCGACCTCCTGAACCCGAATCTGGCTTCCGTTTCCGCCAATTCGCGATGGTTTGGGAGAATTGCGGAGCCGAAATCCGAAAAGCTTCCCGGCGAAATTCCAACCCCGTCGGGTACGATCCTTGGAAATTGAGACCGAATCTGTGATCAGCATCACTCGAGTTTCGATTCGGTATATAACTCGTAAATTCTAGGTATCGTTTGCGTTTAAGCCCCCGGGTACCGGGTATTATTTACCCGAATAAAATATTAATTTATTTGACTGTCTGTGAATTTTGTTCTAGGAGCACCAGTGAGTCGTAGAATTGATCCCGTAGTGGATCGTGGGTTAATTGCGTGCTCCAGGTGAGTGACCCACCTTCAAATTAATTTTGGGAATTTATTTGGTGAATATATTATGTGCGATTTAAATATTTGGAATTTAATTTCTATGTGCCAAATATTTATTGGATTTATTGTGGAATTATTTATGAATTTATTGGATTTAAGGAAATGTGCATTCTACAAATTTATGCCATGTGAAATTATTTTATGGATTTGAGAATTTTGAAATTGGTGTGGTTTTAATAGTAAAATGGGCACGATTTGATTTTCAAATATTTCAAAGAAAATATTTGGTTATGTTGGTGATTTCAATTTTTATAAAATATGCCCATGGAATATTATGAGATTTAATTATTATATTTCGAGAATTATTTATACTATTGGGAAAATGTGGATATTTGAATTGATGGATTTGGGAGTTGGTGGATTTGAAAATCATGGAATTTATGGTATTGATTATAAAGAAATTACGGATAATTCCCGGGTTCAAGCGGATGGACTATGCCCGCTATGTTTATGAAAAATGTGGAATTTGTTATAAAATTTAAATTGTGAATTTTATGATTTTTAGATGCACCGTGTACGTACTGGTGTTCTGTTTATATGTGATATGGTTAGTGTGCACACGGTTGTGATTAGTGCGCAGGTGGGTGTGATTAGCGCGCAGGTGATGTGATTAGCGCGCAGGTGGGTGTGAGTAGCACGCGGTTGATATGATAAGGTTGTCCTGTGGTTGCCATCGGATGAGGGTAGGCCACCCCCTTTGGCCGGGACACCTAGTTAGCAGCGGCGCAGTGGGACGCCACGCGACCGTATGCCGGTTTCTCTCTATAACCTCCTGTCTGGCGGTACCTTGGGACGCTGGGTACTGTTGGCGCCACTGGTATATAGTGGGTACATCAAATGATTTTCAGAACTGTGTTTTAAAAATAAACTGTTTTGAAACTGTATTGGAATTAAAAATATAATTATTACTGTTCTGGTATTTATTTGATTGGGGTTCTTAAATTGGTTTAATTTTCTCTTTACTTAATTATTCAATAAATTAATTTTCTTTAAATTAAAATTGTCGGATGCGTGAATTATTATATTCTATTTGATATTTAGTGAATTAATTGATGTCTTGGTTTTTGGGGATTACGAACAAGGGTTTTGTGAAAAGGTTTAAAAGGGGAACTTTTCCAACTGAGAGAATTGTAAGGGTTTTGAGAAAAATTATTATTTCCACTTTATTATTATTTATCTACTTATTACCGTGATATTGTATTGTATAGTAGATAGGGTTACTCACTGAGATGATTAGCATCTCACACTCTTAAATTCCGTTCCTCTAGGTACCAGGTTGTCGTTGTTCATTCGGAGCGGACTCGACCTTCCTCACTGTTTTAGTTCGTGAAGTACCCTGTTATTCTTTTATTGCAGTTGTAATATTTCTTCACTCTTGTTGTATTTATTTTGCACTCGATTACTGTATTTATTTTGGAGTGCTGTAATTTGTGGAATCAATCTGTAGTAATGTGGGAGGAATAAGGGGATGTTTTTAGAAGTGTGTTTTCAGTGCAGGTAAATTGTGGTAAGTAAATCCCTTAGGGGAGGCTATGCCGGATTTTCCGTTGGAGAGTTCGGTAGGGTTTCCCTGGGATCAGGGCTGTCTAGGGTTCCGGGGAAGGAATTCTGGACGGGTCCTGACAACCAACTCTCCTTCGGGTGTTTTGCTCATTGGTCCACCATTGGAGTGCATAATGGCCAAACTCCATTGCTGCCAATTTCACCTTCTTAGCCTCCGAATAATTATGGCGGTCAAATATCATCTCCATTTTTTCTTCCCACTCCAAATATGCTTCGGGATCACTTTTACCCATAAAAGGTGGGATATTAACCTTGATATTTCCCAAATCATCATCTGTATCTTCCCTCCTATATCTCCCACGGCCAGCTCTATCTTGGACAGCAAAGGTTTCGTCCATACCTTCCTCAAAGTCGTCGTCGAATGGCTCCTCATCAAATTCCTCTCTCGGCCTCTCGCGACCTCCTCGTCCTCGGTCTCGTCCTCCATGGAATTCTTGCCTATTTCTTGTATTCGGCCTTCCTTGTGAGGCTTCTAGTCTTCCCACTCTTTGATTTACATGCTCAACTTGAGCACTAACCCGCTGTATTGACTCCAAAACAGCCCTCATGTCTAATTGGTCTCCACTCCCGGTAGCTCGGTCATCGCCATGGAATGCTACGGATTCTTCCTCATTAATCCTTAAGGGTGGATCCCCTCTTCTTATTCTAGAATCTGCCATGTTAGTAAAATATTGCAAAAATAAAATAAATCCTCACAATATTCACTCCCTCACGTGTTTCACTCAAACAAGGTCTCGACACTCGTGTTTGCACACTAGTTTCGGTTTTTACCCTCTTTTAAGCTCACACACTCTTGCCTTTTTCCACTCAATGAATTATCTCAAAGTTCTAATTAAAACACCCACAAAACAGCAATTAGATCACTAGTATGTTTTAATTAAACTTATCAACAAAGCAGTAGCAAAAAGTAGGCAACACCGAAAGAATCCAACAAATCCTAATTTTTCGGCTTTCTAGACAAGAAAACACAAAATAATGGGAAAACGTTGGAATTTTTGAAAACTGCACCAGATGGTAGTAGATTATGAGTTGAAGAATAAAATTACAGAAAAAGAAATTCAAATACGAACAAGAATCAAAGAGAACAAAAATATAGAAAAGTGTTGGTTGTTGTTCTTGTAATTCAAGTTTTGTATCAATTCCTTTAACTAATTTTAATCCAAAAAATTTAAGCACCCAAAATCCAAATATCCAGCAGCAAAAATAATTTCCCAGCAACTCAAATATTGAATAAATAATCAAAAAACCAGCAGCTCCAACAAATTTCCAGCAAACAAATCAAACTCCAACAAACCGAAATATTTTTCTTTTTTTTTTCCTTTTTTTTCTTTTTTTTAATTCGGCTTTACCTCTTCTTTTTTTTTTTTCTTTTTTTTTTCACTCACAGAACATAAACAACTGCAGTAGCAAGAATAATTACCAAAATTGCAATTCCAACTCCAAAACAAACACCAAACCTGTGACCTCCAAATAAACACAAATGTGCAGTTTTTTTTTTTTTTTTTTTTTAATGTTGCCGCAAACTCTTTTTTTTTTTTTTTTTTTGAATATATGAATGCAAATTTCTAAGACTAAAACAGCAAAGGAAAATCAACAAAAACCAAAATTATCAAGAACAATGATAAAAGACAACCAACAAATTAGGAAACAAAAATATGATAAAACTAGGAAACCTAATTCAACTAGGAATGAATTTTTTTATTTTTTTTTAAATGCAGAACGTGTATAGGATGGATGCAACCTTAACCTAATGCTAAAATTGCAGAATAACACAAAAACAAATAAGGCAAATAAAGATAGATCAAACCTGAACAAAATTTAGCTCTGATACCAAATGATACGAACCTAGGACGACCTGCTCCTAAACCCGTATTATATTAGCCCGGATCTTTAATTAAGTTCAAGTTCTAATGGAATGGACCTCAACCCCTAACCAACCTGTGGTTAGAAACCTTGGTATAATGTAGACGCCACAATAGGGGATGGAAAACCTATTGATAAGTCAAGCTAAAACAACCAATTCTCTAATGGTGTTTTAGGTGTTCTCAAAGAACAATGAGATAATTAATCTCACAAGTATTTTCTCAATCAAATCAAAGTTTTTATTCATATTGAAAAATAAGCCTTTAAATAGGCTAAGTTTACAAAGAAAAAAACCCTAAAAAATTAATTCAAAACCGGACTCCTATAGGAATTAGGAAACTTGACCGAATTGTAATATGTCCTAAACTAAATTTGATTAATTAATTCCTTTATTTTGAATTAGGAATTAATTAATTTACAATGGAAATAATAAAATAAAAACCTTCCTAAAGTTATTCATCCAGAAAATAAATAAATAAAAACCTAAAAGTAATGGTAGTTTCCTAAAACAAAAAGTAAAAACAAATTAGGAAACTAAAAATGCTAGCTTTTTTATCAAGTTGAATTTGATCAATCTTTGACCTCTTTGAGCTTCAAATCAGCTTCTAGATGCTTTTTAAGATGCCAAATAAGCTGAATATGAAGTCCCACACGTTGCCCATGCTTGGAAAAATAAGAAAAGGCTAATACAGTAAAATACAGTAAAGCCAGCAAGCAATACAGCAAATTCGGCCAAATTGTTGATGCTGTCCGTACAAGCCCTTTTTGATTGTATTTGAGGCTGCTTTAACTTGATTCCATGACCTCTTAGGCATATGTATTGACCCATAAATCATTGGAACCATTTCATGCTTCTCGGACTCCAAAAATGTACCAAAACCGTCACCCGGGTCCGTATCGGCTTCCACCACTTGGATGCTTAGAATAGGCTTTGTATCTTCAAGTATGGACAAGCTCTGTTGAGATTGATTACCCCCTGTATAAATACTCCCAGGTTGTCCTTAAATCTCATAATTTGAGCTCTTGTGATTGGCCTAGTCTTCATCCGTGTCGAGTCAGCACCCCAGTGGGTTATCGGTTGAGCGGCCTCAGGCGGAATCACATCAGTTTGACTCAGACTTTCGGTTCATTATGGTGAACATGTTTGTGCAGGATGATGTTTCCGTTGTTAACCACTAGCTTGTGAATGGAAAGCATCATGTCCAAACACGGTATGGGTCAACTCTATTACTTTTGGTAAGGTAGCAATTATGTATTGAGTCAGTAACTGCATTTTTCCAGGGGAAAAAAAATAGTGAAACATCCAGCTCTACCATTACTTATTAGGTCATCCAATGAAGTCCACAATTATATTAGAAAACATCCAAAAACCATTTGTATTGCAGTGAGGAGTGCCTCAAAAGAATGTACCAAAATTTATCTTCTATAAGACCAATTATGGAGTCTAGTTATGGATTCAGCAGTGAAGTGAACTGTCTACTAGAGAACGTTCTTTATTGCTGTTGCAGAACTGTTTGGGTACAACAATGGGGAAGAGTGGATGGTTGCTCATTTCCTATTGAAGAAATGAAACATGGAAAACTCCATTTCGATCCGAGGCAATGTCAATATCAATTAGTAAAATATGAATTACAGCCCGTCTTTGTTGTTGGATGGGAGCTGCTAGTATTGGAAACTACATTTCTACTGGTTTTTATAATTCATCTCCAATGACTTTATCGTCTACTATTCTAAAATTGTTGTTAACAAATAAATGGATAAGGATGGGTTTCCACCTTATCTTTTGTGGTTTGGGCTGACCATCTGGATTGTAGGATTGCAGCCAGTCCAGATCAAGGGAAGTGAGGTCTATCTTGTGAAGCAAAAAGCAGAGCAATAGTCGAGAACAACTTTATCTTAAGATTCATGACATACAAATCTTTTTACTTTAATACAGTATGGGACTTGAGGCGTCTTATCACCTTATTTTTCTCTTTTGAATATGATTAAGTTTTTATTTTTTTTTATTATATAAGAAAAAAATTATATCGACAAAACAATTTTAACGTTTTTTTTTTCCTTAAAAAAAAATAAAAATGAAAAATTAGCTTTTGCATTTTTGTTTTTTTTTGTTTTTTTTTGTTTTTTTTTTTTTTTTTTTTTTTTTTTTGCTTTCAAATGTGGGGCTTGCTTGATCTATCATCAAAATAATAGAAATAAATTATCAAGAAGGTGGAAAATCAATTCTACAACAAATGATGTATTGAGAAGACATACCATAAAGATGGCGAGAGCAAGGGCCAAGTATGTTGGCCAGGACATTTCAATTATTGATGGTAATTTATTCCTTGCAAAAACTACTCCATATGCCCATGAACGTCAACAGCAACATTGTTGGTGGTATCTTTATCAACAATGAATGTAATTTTGCAGGCACTATGCGATGCAACGATGAGACTGATGCTAACTTGGCTGCAACGCAACCTTCTACCTGATGCTGTCATAAGAAGGCTCATCCGCATGTTCATAGCCAGTCGTCTACGCTATAGTTATCAGCCTTTATGTCAACTTCAACTTTCCCAACTCCTCCATTTTGTACACTGTAATTTACATAGCCTTTTCTTTATCTTTCTCTACTTAGTCTTCGTTTCTCTGCCAAATGTCAATATCCTCTTTGCTGCACAGCGCTGAAACAGGTACCAATAACTTTAAGGACAGGTCCACATCCAGAACATTACCCTTATGCATTACCAACATCTTTCTTCAAGCTAATCCTTGGAAAGAATCTCAAACTCAGGTATGATACATATATTGATTTCAATACATTATATATAAAAAATGAAAACCAGATTTTCTTCGCTCTGATTTGCCTTGATATTAGTTTATTGTTAATGTGGGGGAAAGAAACAGATTGACTTAAAAGACTTTTAAAATAAAATGAATGCAGTTGTTGTTACTTCGCGGATGAGCGTAGTAGTTTAGAGGATGCAGAAAAGGCAATGTTGGAACTCTACTGTGAGAGGGCCCAGATAAAAGATGGACAGAGTATTCTGGATATTGGATGTGGATGGGGATCACTCTGCCTCTACATTGCACAGAAACACAACAACTGCAGGGTTACCGGGATCACAGACTCAGGTTCACAGAAAGCGTATATTGACGAGCTGTGTCGGTATATCTCCAAATGCCTCTAGCTTTTTTTGAGATTTTCATTTGATTTTTATGGTAATTTTTGACCCATAAAGCACTAATTTTTTCCTTACCTTTTTGTAGGGATCTTGAGCTACAGAACTTAGAGATCATTGTTGCTGATGTTTGTACATTTGAAATGGATGCTTCATATGATCGATTAATTTCCGTTGAAACATTTGAGGTAATCCCATTTAATCTATGAGATAGGTATGGTGTTTATATTTTCTACTTAGTTGAAGAATTGGGTTTTGTTGTTTGACAGCATATTAAGAACTATAAAGATCTTCTCAAGAAAATATCAGGGTGGATGAAGCCGGATAGTCTTTTGTTTGTTCATCATATCTGCCATAAGGCATTTGCTTACCACTTTGAGGTATAGCTTTTTCATTTATTTCTAAATAATCCTTTATTCACCAGGCTATTTTGGTCAGAGAAGCGTTAAATTTGGTATTTGGAAAACAAGTATTACTCATTGTAGTAGAAAATAGAATTTCGTAATTCCTAATTTACCGTTGCCTTATTGTAGGATGTCAATGAAGGTGGCTGGCTCACTAAGTATGACTGGCTCTGCAGGGACGTCTTAGTTGGTAGTACAATGCTTTCAGCAAATCTACTACTTTATTTTCAGGTAATCTCTCTACGACCCACTCTCAAATTTATGAGCTACGTGTATCACAACCAAAATATTGTTGAAATGGCTCAGAAATCTATTAGTTTTCTTTTCTTACCTTAGCTCAAGATGAACGAGGGATGAAAACGGGAAAAACACATCAGATAATAATGTAGACTGTATCATCATCACAGAAATTGGTTGAGAATTCAGTTTAAAATGGTGATGGTTTTGTTGCAGGACGATGTTTCTGTTGTCAATCATTGGCTTGTGAATGGGAAACATAATGCACAGACAGGGTAATGGTGTTCGCGTTCTATGTCTTGTTATTAGTTGTAATACAAACACTCAGAAACTCTTTTTTCTTGCAGTAACGAGTGGCTCAAAAGAATGGATCACAACATTTCTTCCATAAAACCAATTATGGAGTCAACTTATGGCAGTGATTCCGCTGTGAAGTGGACTGTTTATTGGAGAACATTCTTTATATTTATCACTGAATTATTTGGATACAATAATGGAGAAGAGTGGATGGTTGCCCATTTGCTATTCAAAAAGAAAATGATAGAACCAAGGCAATCCAGTGGAAAATTTTAAGAAATGTCGAGATTATAGCATATCTTAGTTGTTTGAGAGGACTGTTTACTATTTACTTTTGGAAACTATTTTCTCAACAAAAAAAAAAAAAAAAGAAAAAGAAAGCTTATTCATCTTATACCTACCATCGTTTTTTTTGAGTTGCATTCTCCACAAATATGTAGTGCCATCACTAGCATTTCGTTTAGAAGATTTATAAACAATAAAAATTGAATAAATAGGTAACGCAAATTAAGATTTAGGACTAAATTTGATGTATAAGAAGATGTCTTCATTTTTTTTTTTTTGGGGGTTTATGGAAAGAAAAAAGAAAAAAAAAAAATATATATATATATATATATATATAATCAGTCGGATGAGAATATATATAAAAAACTACTTGATTTTATATATTTATGTGATATGTTTAATGTGATATGCAATCCAAAAACTCTAAATAATTGAACTTATCTTCACTTAAATACCATTAACAAATATATTTATTTCCACTTTTTACAGAGCAATTGAATTAAAGGGTCATTGTGTAAAGAGTACGCCGGGGAATATTTTGTGGTGACAAGGAAAGATAGAAAGGAAAGACAGAGATGGGAGTGGGACACAACGATTAGACAACCAGTCATTCTAAATTTCTAAGCAAAAGAAAAGAGTATATGTGTGTATATATATATATATATATATCTTCTCCAGAAAATAACAACACATTTCATCGGAAAAGATGAAAAAAGAAAAAAAAAATAATAACACATCTATAGTTGTATATAAGAAAACCTAATGTGCTTTTGGCCATTCCAATGGCAAATTTCGTCGATACTGCTTTTACTGTCAAATTTGGCAATGAATTTGTAATTGTTATTTTATAACAGTGGATTGCATTTGATAAAATATTGTAAAATTATGTAAAATTTGATGATGGATCCCATTTTATAATAGTATCCAATAAAAACGGGAAAACTATTTAATTAAATATAATTTAAAAATTGACATTGTTATTTATTTATTTATTTATTTTTTTACATTTGTCATTAAAAAACCAATTTAAAATTTAAGATTGGCATATATAACATTTATCATTAAAGAGTTTATGCGAATGCTAAAAATTTATGATAATATTTATTATTGGAAGCTGATGATACATTTGTCTAATGTGTGCAAAAAAATAAAAAAACAAACATCCAAATCCTATCAATACCTGTCGGTTGAAAATATTCTCAAATTTCGATCCCCTTCCGTCTTGAAATACCGAATGACAAAGGTGAGGGTGGATTGTCTTCAAATTAATTTCGGCACTATGCATCATGCTTTCTCACATAATATATTCTCAACCTCTCAATAATTATTATTTTTTTCTTGTAGAGAATAAAAAGTAAAAGGAAACCGATGCACAAGTAGAATATATAGAGCTGATAATCGGTATCGATCGTCATTTATTTATTTATTTTTAAATAGGCTTTTACTTGTATCGATTGGTATTGCTAATAAAAAAACATTCCACAGACAGTGATCTCTCTCTCACTTCCGAATAAGTGTAGCTGGTGGAGGGTGTAACCTATGCTGGTTTCGTAATATTCTCCACCATTAAGTTGATGTGGGCTTTTCCATGGAAACAGTACTGGGATTTCATTTGCTTGAGTTGGCGAGGGTGGTTCGTCTTCAAAATAATTTCCCAACTACACCATTCATTCTCACAGAATATATTCTCCACCTCTCAATAATAATAATAATAATTATTTTCTAGAGAAACAAAAGTAAAAGGAAACCAATGCACAAGTAGAATATATAGAGTAGACGGTCTGCATCCTCTTTTGATTAGTAGAAGAAAAAAATATAAGACTCTGAATAATCTGATAATTGTATTGATTGGTATTGCTAATAAAAAACTTTCGAAAGATGTAGTTTTTTTCTGTCTCAATATTATTCTAAAGGTTAATATGCACGGATAATTTCCAAACGTATTTAATTGGGCAAAACCAGTTAGACTTTGAAAATAACTGTATCTGATAGGGTATACCATTAACCAAGAAATTATTTGGTAGGATAGGATTACCATGTCAACTGTAAACTTGTCCAATTATATTATACCAATTCATAAAGTATGATACATTATTTATGTCGTTTTAAAATTCAATATAATTAAACTCTAAATTTTAATCAACACAATAAAATAAAATTTGATATTAACATAGATTTTAATAAATTGTGATATTCTAGTTTAATTTTTTGGGAATTTTCTTCCAGTTTGGCTTCTGTTCTTTCTTAATATAGTTTCAGTGTTCAGGAAATGATCCACATAAACACTCATTTTTTTTATTTTTTATTTTTTATTTTTATTTTTTACCTTTGTAAAAGGGATCTTCAACAACGGAATGTAGACATCATTGATGCATATGTTGGCACATTTGAAATGGAGGCATCCTATGATAGAATATTTTCAATTGGAACATTCGATATATATATATATATATTATATATTTAAACTAGCCTTGCCTAGTTATGCTATATGATACTCATAGTTGTAACTTTTATATTGTTTACTTAATTTGGTTGAAGAATTGGGGTTTTGTTGTTTAATAAATAGCATATGAAGAACTATAAAGCTCTTCTGAAGAAGATCTGAGAGTGGATGAAGCAGGATAGTCTTCTGTTTGTTGATCATATCTGCCATAAAACACTTGCGCACACTTTAAAGGCACACCTTTTTTATTGCTGTTTCGGATTGAGCATCAATTGGTCGCATATTAACTCACTTTAGATGGTCAAACTATTCTGGATATTGGATGTGGATATGGATCACTCTGTCTCTACATTGCACGAAATTGTAAAAGCCGCAGGGTTACTGGGATTATCGATTCAGCATCACAGAAAGCATATATCAATGAGCAGTGTCGGTAATATCTTTCTATATATATACTTATCTAACAAATGTGCCTCTAACCTCAATTTACCTTGATATTTTCATTTAGTTTTGTTATGTATTGGATCTCTGTAACGTAATAGTTATTAATGAATACAAACTGAACTTAATTTGCATATTATATCTGGCCATGACTTGTTGATTATAGCATAACATTAACGGAAATAATTGATGTACTATGCAACTAATTTAATAAAAATATTTTTAACTTTGATTATTTCCAAAAAATTTTAATGTAATATTATCATTTAGTTTGGCTTATGGTCTTACTAGGAAATGACCTACAAAGCACTATCTTCTTACCTTTTGATAGGGATCTTCAGTTACAAAAAGTAGAGATCATCGCTGCAGATATTAGAATATTTAAAAATGAGGCACCAATGACAGAGTATTGTCGGTCGAAATGTTTGAGGTGAACCCATTTAAGCTATATGCGGTAGGTAATGTGTTCTTATTGTAATTCACTTAGTTGAAGAATCACGTTTTGTTTTTGGACCAGCATATCAAGAACTATAAAGATCTTTTCAAGTAAGATATCAGGGTGAATTTAAAATATTGAAAAGAAATATTGAATATGATAAAATAAAAGATAAAAAGAAGAAAAGAAAAAAAGAAAAAGAAGCAAACAAACAAATTATAATGAATGGATGACATGGAGGAGATCTAACTTGCGCGATGGAAGATGATTAAATGGACAGACATGAGACACGATATAAGATAGATACGATGCACACATCTTTTTTTTTTTTTTTTCAATTTTTATCTAGCTCTTAGAGTGTCGTTTTTTTGAGTGAATAAAAAAGTTTCCTAGTAGATTTCAGACTAAAAATCCCGCAATACGCGACATTGATAGACGTATTACTTTCACTAAGCTAACAGCATCTGTGGTTAGCATGGAGTGTTATTGATTTGTTGTATAACCAATCAAAAAAGAGAAGCTGGGAGTCTGGGACCAAGTCCATGCCCACATAGTTGTCACATTATATGAGTCTTACACGAGTTTGTAAGTAGGGACTTTGTAGCATAGGTGATTGCAATTTTTTTTAAGAAAATAATTGGTAATATTAGCATAATAAAAATAAATAATCAGTCACCACCACCAATGCAGGCGTGAAAGGGAGCAATATTTGACATACAGGACGGGCAATCAGATTCAAAGTCCTCCATAACAATTGATACTTTTCTAATAAAAATAAATAATTGATCCCTTTATTTTAGGTGGAGAGTGCGTGTGGTATATATATTATATAATTATATATCAGTCAGTCGCTACAGCTTGTTGTTGAAATTAATTAAGGTGTTGGCCGGTTTGTCTTTATATATCCATCTAAAAATCGTATCCCCTCGTAACTTTGTGATCCTAGATCCAAAATTATGTACGATACCTATATACATATATATGGATTACAAGGTCCCCGGACCATTCAATTTTTGCTCTAAAGAGTATGGCGGGGAATAGTTTGTGGTGATAAGAAAATATAGAAGGGAAAGACAGAGATGGGAGTGGGGCACAACAATTAGACAGCCAGTCATTTTAAATTTCTAACTAAAAGAAAAGAAATATATATATATATATATATAGATGACAAGTTTATAGTGTGGACGTTCGTATGATTCTATTGTATATGCAAAAATGATAGTTTTGAAAAATTATTATCCTTGTATAATAATATTGATGATAGTTTTTTCGAAAATTATTATTTCTGTAAATATTCCTATTATAAAAATATCATATATAATGAAGAAATTTATAACACATCTTACCAAAAAAATTTTAAAAAAATTAAATAAAATAAAAACACATCTATAGTTGTATATAAGATAACCAACGTGCTTGTTGACCCTCTAATGACCAATAGTAAATTCGGCCAATGTTATGTTTGATGTCAAATTCGACATTAAATTTGCAAATTGATATTTTATAATAGTGAATCGTATTCATTAAAATATTGTAAAATTATGTAAAAATTTGAGAATAGATTCCATTTTATAATAGTGGGCCCAATTAAAAAGGAAAAACAACTTAATTAAATATTTAAAATTTGGTATTGTTATTTTTTTAACATTTGTAATTAAAAAGCCAATACTAAAATTTAACATTGGTATAACATCTGTTATTAAAGGGATCATGCGAATGCCAAAAATTTAAAATAAAATTTATTATTGGAAATCAATTATACATTTGTTAAAAAAAACAAAAAACAAAACATACGAAAAATCCAAACCTTCGGCTTTTAGAGCGTATCAATACCAGTCAGTTGAAATTATTCTCAAATTTTGATCCCCTTCCATTTTGAAATACCAAATAATAAAGGTCAGGGTCGTTTATCTTCAAATTAATTTCCCAACTATGCATCATGCTTTCTCACATAATATGTTCTCCACCTCTGAATAATAACTATTTTTCTATTCTAGACAATCAAAAGTAAAAGAAAACCGATGCACAAGTAGAATATATAGAGCTGATAATCGGTATCGATCGTTATTCATTTATTTATTTTAAATAAGCTTATACCAGTATTGATTGGTATTGCTGATAAAAGAAATTCGAGAGATAGTGATTTCTCTCTCATTCTTTGTTTCAATATTATTCTATTTTTAAGTTTTATCTGCACGCATATTCCAAACCCACTTAAGTGGACAAAACGTACCAGTTACACTTCGAAAATAACTGTAGCTGGTGGGGCTGTAACCTATATTGGTTTGGTAATATTCTCCACCATTAATTTGATGTGGGCTAGCTTTTCCATGGAAACAGCACTGGGATATCAGTTGGTTCATTTGGCGCTATAAATACCAGTGTGACAGCTATGGAGGAAAACCAAACGAAACTAAATAAAAGAAAAGCCATGGAATCAACAATTTATAGGATTCTACAGGGACCCTACGATTCAACAATGCGGCTGGTGTTAACTTCACTGCAGCGCAACATTGTACCCGACGTCATCATAAGAAGGCTTATACGCATGTTGTTGGCCAGTCGTCTTCGCCATGGTTATAAACCTTCATGCCAACTGCAACTCTCTCAACTCCTCCAATTTGTACGCTGTAAACTCTCTACTCTTACTTAATTGTATTCACACACTTTAAGTGCTGGTTTGTTTTTTTCCTTTTTAAATTGTGTGTAGTTTGTTACTTTAATAATAATATTATTTAATAGATTATTAATATTAGTTGATAGTAATTAGATTCTGTTAATTATAAATGCAACAACATATATATATATAAATAGAAAATGAAGTACAATTTATTTAATTTTTTCTTTCATATTTGTTGTTAATTGATATGTCTAATAAATTCTAACTACCACTGGATAATACTAAAAAACAATTTAGAAGAAGGAAAAAAAAAAAAAAAAAAAATCTGAATATATCAACAAACGGCACCTTATAAGTTTCGGTTCTCTACTGCTAAATGTGTATGTAAACAATTGTCGCACAGCTCTCAAAGAAATGCCTATACTCTTGAACACGGATCAGCCAACGTCTGACCCTTATGAATTACCACCATCTTTCTTCAAGCTGGTGCTAGGAAAAAATCTCAAATTCAGGTACTTCATATGATTAATGTTTAATGTGATGATTAAATTGAATCCAAAAGCTGTTTTTTTTTAAACTCTCATTTGTTCCTTATCATATTATATCCAAAATTACAGTTGCTGTTTATTCAAAGACAAGACCACCACCTTAGAAGATGCAGAGATAGCAATGTTGGAGCTCTACTGTGAGAGGGCCCAGATTAAAGATGGTCAAACTGTATTAGATATTGGATGTGGATGGGGATCACTCTGTTTGTTCATTGCACAAAAGTACAAAAACTGCAGAGTTACCGGGATTACCGATTCAACATTGCAGAAAACGTCTATTGACGAGCAGTGTAGGTAATGTTTGATGCACATATATCAGCTTAATTATTTTGAGATTCTAAATAGATATTTTTGTGGAAGTTGTCTTTGAGTTTGGGTTCGGTTCTTGCATGGTTGCGTCTTGGAAATGACTCAGAAAACACTTCTTTCTTACCATTTCTCAGGGATCTTAAGCTAAAAAATGTAGATATCATCGCTGCAGATGTTAGTACATTGGAAATGGAGGCATACTATGATCGGATTTTTTCTATTGGAACATTCGAGGTACATAGTTAACCTTAGCTCTGTGATTAATTGGTATAATAATTCTCATGTATATTGTTTCCTTAATTTGGTTGAAGAACTGGTTTTGGTGGTTGAACAGCATATGAAGAACTATAAAGATCTTCTTAAGAAGATATCAGGGTGGATGGAACAGGATGGTCTTTTATTTGTTGATCATATCTGCCATAAAATATTTGCATACCACATGGAGGTATACATTTTTCATTGTCTAAGTAGTGTGTATAAATATATAGGATAAAAAGCATAGCCATTTACTTTAAATGGAAACTTCATCAAAATCAAAAATTAATTTACAAAGTGGTTTTTGGTCCTTTGTGTGTGCAAGTATAGAGAGTAATAGAAGATGATTGGATCAGTAAGTATGACTGGCTCACCAAGAACTTCTTTGATGGAGGATGTACGGTGCTTTCAGCAGGTCTACTACTTTATTTCCAGGTGCTCATATTTCTACTTTCCACTCTCAAGCTTGTGATATATTTTCTAATTATTTCAAAAATCATAACTAATCAAAATGATAATTACATAAACTTTAAACTACATGTATAAATGTCTAAAAATATATATGGGGTTCAATAAGTTCAACTCTTGCTTAATTTAGAATGATCATACTGGTGATAATTTCGCTGCAGGATGATGTTTCTGTAGTAGATCATTGGCTTGTGAATGGGAAGCATTTTGCTCAAACAAGGTAAGAGTACAATGCTCTATAAATTGACTTCAATTGAAGTTAACTAAGAAACATCAATGAATTCACTGAGGAGGGAGGTCTGCTCTAGTTTAACTCATACTCACAGAAACACTTTGATTGGTTTTACATGCATGCAGTGAGTGATAAATTATAAATTAAAGAGATCTCTAAAAAGTAAAAACCAATTTATGTTGCAGTGAAGAGTGGCTGAAAAGAATGGACCAGAATATTTCTTTCATAAAACCAATAATGGAGACGACTTATGACAAGGATTCAGCCGTGAAGTGGACAGTTAATTGGAGAACATTCTTTATATACAATACTGAATTATTCGGATACAACAATGGAGAAGAATGGATGATTTCTCATATCTTATTCAAAAAGAAATAAAGCAACCAAGGCTAGCTAGCGGGCTTCACTTCAATCTAAAAAAGATGGCCAAAAAAATAAAATAAGAAACAAGCTAATATACAAACCATCATCTCTAATAGTTTTTTTTTTTTTTTTTTTTTTTTTTTTTTTTTTTTTTTTTTTTTTTTTAAATATAAACCAAGTTTGTATGCTAGTTTACTTTATGAAACTATTTACTGAATAAATAAAGAGGCTTAAATATTTCATCCTTTTTAGACTTTTAAAGGCATTATTAATTTAAGAAGAGAAGCGTATGGGAAAAGCGGGATCTATTTTGTCAAACCAAAGAGCAAATCGAAAACTTTATCGCCTTGAAATGGCTCCGTAATCTAATAGTTTCCTTTTCTTACCAAGCTCACGATGAAAACAAAAAAACACATTAGAGATGTAATAAACTGTATCGTAACCGCAAAATTAATTGGTTGAGAATTCAGTTTAAAATGGTGATGATTTTGTTGCGGGATGATGTTTTCGTTGTCATCATTGGTTTGTGAATGGGAAATATAATGCACAGACAGGGTAACGGTAGGTTGTTGATCTCCTTGTATCTTGTTAGTGGTAATAAAAAACTTAGGTGTCATTTGCTAACATAGTTGTTTTTTAGATTTTGTTTTTTATTTTTCTTTACTTAATTGTGTATAATTTATATACATTTATATGTGTGTGTGTGCGCACTTTCTTATTTATATCAAATCACTTATACATTTATATCAAATTAGCTTATATAAAATAATAAACTCATTTAGAATGATTATATTTCATATATTTATGCCACATGCAAACTCCCTTATATTCAATTTAAAAAATTAATAATATCTCCATCCAAAAGCCATTATATATATTTAATTCGACTTTTTATTTTTTTAATATATTAATTCACTGATTGAGTAAAAGGGTCCAAATTCTAAAAGAGTATGGCTAGGGAATTGTTTGTGGAGACATGATAAGATTGAAGGGAAAGACAGAGATGGGAGTGGGAGACAGCAAGGGAACAGCTCATTCTAAATTTCTCACTAAAAAAGAATGTAATATATATATATATATATGTATATATTATCTTCTCAAGAAAATTATAATCACACATTTTATCCAAAATAATAAAAGTAATAATAATAACACATCTACTGTGTCAAAAATAAAAAAATAAACCTTCGAAATCCACTGGCTTTTAGTGGGTATCAAAACCAGTTAAAAGATCCTCAAATTTAAATACCCTTCCATTTTGAAATATCAAATGTTGCATGTGAGGGTGGCTCGTCTTCAAATTAATTTCCCAACTACGCATCATGCTTTGTCACAGAATATATTCTCCACCTCTCGATAATTATTATCATTATTTTCTAGAGAAACAAAAGTAAAAGTTAACTAATGCACAAGTAGAATATATAAAGCCGACAGTCTGCATCCTCCTTTGATTAGTAGAAGAAAAGAATTTAAGGCTCTAAACAATCCTAAGACATATATCATCTTAAATGAAAA
Source organism: Ziziphus jujuba (assembly GCF_031755915.1). Classification (NCBI taxonomy): domain Eukaryota; kingdom Viridiplantae; phylum Streptophyta; class Magnoliopsida; order Rosales; family Rhamnaceae; genus Ziziphus; species Ziziphus jujuba. Next base: position 6,297,377 of record NC_083383.1, on the reverse strand, counting down.
TTTTCTTTAAAATTTAAGTAAAATTACACTGTTAGTTACTATTGTAAAAGCTTGTTTGTTTCCGATTGCCGGATATTTGACCTCATACTCAGCCAACCACTCCAATTATATAAGTTATATATATTTTTAATATTTATGAATTTCATTTACAAAAGAAACCTGTAAACCTAATCTTTCATTTTTTTGGCAGCCGCCACCCACTAACCCTTCATTCCTGCCATTCTTTAATTAATTGACATGTGTATTCTTTTTTCGACATCGAAAAGGCTGCACTTTCCTGTGTTTTTCACCGTTTGTTCCCTTTTCGATTGTTGCATAACATATCGTATTAGGTGAAGAAAAGTTTCAAAAGTAGTGCATGCCAAGTTCAAATGTTATTAATAATAATAAAAAAATAAATAAAACAAACAAAACAAGACAAAACAAAAAAACAAAAACTAGTGCCCAAATTAACCGACCTTAAGCAAACACAGAAGCAAACGCTTGAATTTCTTTCACCGTTACCAATTCAATTTGAGCTCTGCGTTGCTGATCGATCCTCTAAAATTTAAGGGCACAGGCACTCCGCTTTCCTAGGCATTCCCAAACCCAAAATTCAGCCTTTTTATACCTCAAATTGAGGGGACTCTGCTCCGTCCATCTATCCATAGTCCATTTGTGAAGACCAAAATTTTCGTTCCGCTGGGCTGCCGAGAAGGAGAAATTGGAATTAGCAATAATAATAATGATAATAAAGTATAAAGTATTAGATTCTACAAGCACCGCGCGATGCAACCATGAGACTCATGCTAAGTTTACTGCAGCGTAACCTTTTACCTGACGCCCTCGTTAGAAGCCTCATACGGAGGTTCTTAGCCAGTCGGCTTCGCTACTCTTACAAACCTTCATGCCAACTCCAACACTCCGAACTTCTCCAATTTATACATTGTATATATATATATATATATACATCTATATATTTAGCAACTCCATTATATTCACATTATACATATGTAATACATTCACTGAATCACTCTGCTTAATTTACAGCACTGAAAGAAATTCCTATGTCACTTATTAATATAACCGATCAGCGCGCCAACATTATGGTCTCTGGAGACAATATCAAATTAAGGTTTTCTCATTCTTATCATCTACCATACATTATTACTATCATTTCCTACTAATTCTCATTTTTGCTGATTCTTAATAAATGCAGTTGTTGTTACTTCATCAATAAGTGAAGCACCTTAGAGGATGCTGAGGAAGCCATGTTAAAGTTGTACTGTGAGAGAGCCCGGATCAAAGATGGTCAAACCATTCTGGATGTTGGATGTGGACATGGATCACTCTGTCTCTACATTGCACGAAACTATAAAAGCCGCAGGGTTACTGGGATTACCGATTCGACATCACAGAAAGCATATATTGATAAGCAGTGTCGGTAGTATCATTTTATACATACTTATCTACCAAATATGCCTCTCACCTCAATTTACCTTGATATTTTCATTTAGTTTCGTTAGATATTGGATTTCAGCAACTTAATAGTTATTAATTAATACAAATTAAACTTAATTTGCATAATATGTCCATGACTTTTTTATTATAGCATAACATTAATGGAAATAATTGATGTACTATGCGACCAATTAAATAAAAATATTTTTAACTTTGCTTATTTCCAAGAAATTTTAATGTAATATATTATCATTGAGTTTGGCTTTGCTCTTACAAGAAAATGAACCACAAAGCACTAATCTTCTTACCTTTTGATAGGGATCTTCAGTTACAAAATGTAGAGATCATCGCTGCATATATTAGAACATTTGAAAATGAAGCGACCTATGACCGAGTATTATCGGTCGAAATGTTTGAGGTAAACCCATTTAAGCTATATGCGGTAAGTAATGTTTTCTCATTGTTTACTTAGTAGAAGAATCACGTTTTGTTGTTGCACAGCATATCAAGAACTATAAAGATCTTCTCAAGAAGATATCAGGGTGGATGAAGCAGGATAGCCTTCTATTTTTTCATCATATGTACCATAAAACATTTGCCTATCATTTGGAGGTGCCCTTCATTCATATTGCTAATTTTTAAATGGAGCAATAGTTAAGCAGTACTATTAACTTAATACTTCAAATGAGAAATGCATAAAGAACAAATTTAGTAAAATGGCATTTCTGGCCCTTGCCTAAATATACAGAGACTAATTGAAGATTACTGGATTAGTAAGTACGATTGGCTGACCGCAAATTTCTTTGGCGAAGGTGTAATGCTTTCGGCTGATCTACTGCTTTATTTCCAGGGGACCTCTAAACTTTTGATCGCTCCCAAGATTCTGACTCTAGACTATTGAAAGTGAACTAAAACTCAAGATCTATTACTGATACTGACAAAAGAAACTATAACTAAATTATAGAAATAGTTAAGAATTTAGTTTATTAAGTGATTTGATTAGTGCTGTGAGAGTATCTAGGTGACAAATTTCCTGCAGGATGATGTATCTGTATTGTTGATCACTGGCTTGTGAGTGGGATGCATTATTTGCGGACAGGGTAAGAGTGAACTACTTTATAAATTGATTTTTCAATAATTAGCAGAAATGTATTCAAAGCTTCTTATTAGGTTATGCATTGAGTGCCATAAATTCTGAAAAAAATCCGGAAACCATTTCACTGATACAGTGAAGAATGGCTCAAAAGAATGGACCGCAATTTGCCTTCCATAAAACCAATTATGGAGTCAACTTATGGGAAGGATTCAGCTACGAAGTGGACTGTCTACCGGAGAACATTATTTATATATATTGAAGAAATGTACGGATACAACAATGGAGAAGAGTGGATGCTTGCACATTACCTATTTAAATAGAGATGAACAGACAAAAGCTCCATTCTGCGACTAGTGGTTTTTATTTTAGAGAGAAATAACTTGTATGTTAGTCTACTTTATAAAACAATAATTGTTCTTAAAACTCCATTTTATTTATGCATATCAAAGTACGAATGATTTCAACCAATTATTTCAAATAATATTATTGTTAACAGACGAGAAGAGTAAACTGATCTATTTTTCTTTTCAAAATGAAAACATGACAGAAAATATAATTATATGGTTATAGCTGTTGCCTATTCATGATAAAATCCCGTTCTGTCTTGATTACCATAGATAAGAACCCTTTCTTATAACATAATTGCTTTTCAGCCATCAAAATCTTTCCAATGCGTAAAAACTTTAATAAATTGGCAATAATAAAAATACCTAGACTAATTAAAGCCGTCAAAGTACACAATGTTTAATAAAGCAACAAAATTTTGCAACCTATCAATAATCACTAGTATGATATTTTCATTCTCTGCAAATACTATTGGAAATCTCTAGATAATTAAGGTGGCAGGCCATTCTTCCAGTCTTTTCTTCTTTGACAGCGACGAGGTTCTTCTATATATAATTGAATGTTAGGTAGAGTGTATGCTAGCTTTATCGTCAATAATATCAACCTCTTTGCAATATTTTTCATTTTGAATGATCTTTTTTGGAGAAATTAAAGATTTGCATCCTCTTTTAGGTGAAAGAAATTTGAGCATGGTGATAGAAAGCTTGATAATGCTGATCATATTAATTGGCATAGATAAACCTTTGCTTGTACAGCTATTAGCTCTTTTATTCTTTGTGTGACACCTGTACAGATATTTTCTACAATAGTCTTTTGTAATTGTATAACACAACTCACTTTGTGTTCTCCTTGGTATAAGAGCCTCTGTCACAGAGCTCTTTTGAATCCTTATGGCATTTTGCTGGTGGAACTCCGATTAATACTCTTAGTGAAACTTCTTCTACTACCAACCCCCAAATTTCAATCTTCAGCTGGGCAAAAATCAATCTAATGGTACAGATCAGATTTTTTTCTCAGTTTCAACTGCTGCCAACTTTTGCGCTCTTAATCTTAATTCCACCTTCTCTATTAAACTTGACAGCAGTAACCGTCTTCTTTTGAAGCTTTCTTTCACATAGTAAGAAAATACTAATATGGATTAGCATTGATGATTAAAAAAATTGGAATTACAATATTCCATGCCATTCAGTAGTTAACTTTTTGGTCTATGCGTGTTTAAAAATACGAAATGAGTATGTCCGATAAGACAAAAAGAAAGGACAGCAAATTTACCAATAAATAAATAAAATAACAGAAGGATTGATGAGACATAAGAGTAACCGAGTAAGAGATCTGGACAGGCAATCTTCAACTTGGTTTTTAACTTAAAAATACTATCTGTCTTTCTTCCCAAAAGAATAAATAAATAAATAAATAACAACAACAACAACCATCCAATTAACATAGTTACCTTAAAAACACAAAAATGAAAATTATCTAAGGAAAAAATAAAAAATTACATACACAATTGTTATATGGAATATAATTATATGATGCAAGAAATGACAAAAATCACAAATTTCATAAAATGACACCACTGACACGGTATTAATAATGCCGACACGATACCATTATGGCTGGTGGGGTATTCAGGTTAGAAAATGTTCTCCATTATTGGTAGTCACTTACATATGGGTGTATCGTTACACTTGACATTATAAAATATAATATAATCCTGAGACATATATCATTTTAAATGAAAATTTTCTTTAAAACTTAATAAATCATGAAGAAGAATAAAAATTAAAGAAAAAAAAAGAAAGTAAAAGCATGAACAAAAACCATGAAAATAAAAATTAAAAAAAAAGAAAAAAGAAAGTAAAAGCATGAACAAAAACCATGAAGTTTTTCCCTAAAAAAATGAAAATTCGTTGAAAAGAATTTTCATATAAAATTCAATCAATGAATATTTTTAAAAATCTTGCACATTGTATAATCATAAACATATTTATTTAATTATATATCCACTCAGGGCCCAAGTCCCCAAAAAAAGAAAAAGGAAAATCCGAAAAAGCATTGCCTCTCGAATATTCCTATCCTTATCTATCCAATTCTATATAGCTTTGTATAATTGCGAAATATTTGTGCTATTAGTTTTGTTTTTGTTTCTAGTGAGTAGGCGGAAGTACCATGCGTATGTCTGGAGCGAATAGTAATGCAACCATGTCCATGAATGGAATATTTGAAGCACCACGCGATGCAACAATGAGAATGATGTTAAATTTACTCAACCGCAACCTTCTACCGGACGCCCTCATAAGAAGGCTCATCCGCAGGTTCTTAGCCGGTCGTCTCCGCCATGGTTATGAACTTTCATCCCAGCTCCAACTCTCTCAACTCCTGCAATTTGTTCGCTGTAATTTAATTATATACTACTACTTTTTTCTCTATTTCTCTCCTTTTTTTATTTTTATTCTTCTTTGTATTTTTTATTTGATGTGCATAATATGATGTATATATATATATATATATGTACATCTCTCTGCCCTGCACTGCACAGCTTTGAAAGAAATGCCTATAACCTTGCGTAATTCTACTACTACTACGGATCAGCCAAAATCTGACACTTATGAATTACCAACATCTTTCTTCAAGCTGGTGCTTGGAAACAGTCTCAAATTCAGGTACAATATCCTTAATATAGATATTAAGCTCTCCTTTCTTCTCACTAATATTTTGACTTTAATATTATTCACTTTCCTTTTTCATATCTTTTTTGTTTCTAATGAGAGTGCAGTTGCTGTTACTTCCCCGATAAGTTAACGACCTTGGATGATGCTGAGAAAGCAATGTTGGAGCTGTACTGTGAGAGGGCTGAGATAAAAGATGGTCAAACTATTCTAGATATTGGATGCGGATGGGGATCACTCTGTCTTTATATTGCACAGAAGTATAACAATTGCATGATTACTGGGATTACTGATTTAATTTCGCAAAAAGAATATATTGATGAGCAATGTCGGTAATGATCCACCTTTGGCGCTTAATTACAATCTCAGATTCTACTTTTAATTTTGTGGGAATTGAATTGTCCTCTGAGTTTGGCTTAAGCTATTCTTGCTTAGTTTAATTGTAGTGTTCAGGAAATTATCCACATAAGCACTAATTAATTTCTTTACATTTATATAAGGGATCTTCAACTACGAAATGTAGACATTATTGTTGCTGATGTTGGCACATTTGAAATGGAAGCATCCTATGATAGAATATTTTCAATTGGAACATTCGAGGTATAGAATATATCTATCTGTACATAAACTGTCCTCAGCCTGGCCTAGCGCGCCATGTGATAGATGTAACTTTGTATATTGTTTGCTTAACTCGGTTGAAGAATTGGGGTTTGTTGTTTAATAACCAGCATATGAAGAACTATAAAGCTCTTCTGAAGAAGATATCAGAGTGGATGAAGCAGGATGGTCTTCTGTTTGTTGATCATATCTGCCATAAAACATTTGCATATCCTTTAGAGGTACACTTTCCGATTGCTTTTTTTTTTTTGGATTAAGCAGCACTTAGGCACATATTAACCCATTTTAAATGCAAAATTTACATATACATATATATATATATATATGTATATATTTTTTTTTTCTTGTTCCTGCATAAATGTAGGCTGTAGTTGAAGATGATTGGATCAGTAAATACGATTGGCTCTCCACAGAGTTCTTCAATGGAGGAGGAGTAATGCCTTCAGTAAATCTTCTACTTTATTTTCAGGTGATCGATTTCTACACTTTTCCAACTTCAAAACTAGTGATATTTTAGTTCTGCTCTGAAATTGGAGATTTTTTTTTTTTTTTTTTTTTTTTGGGCTTTTTATCCATAACATATACACATATTGCTAAATTTAAGGTTAAGTTGTGATCATAACTCAGACCGCAATTGATCTGCATAGGTGCATATATACCTAATTTAAAGTTATTATATTCATGATTTTTGTGCAGGATGATGTTTCTGTTGTCAATCATTGGCTTGTGCATGCAAAGCATTTTGAGCGGACAGGGTAAGAATGAAGCACTTAATTGGGAAAAATATTTTCAGTGAGAAAGTGTTCCAGTCCTACCATTATCCCTTGTTAGTTCATACAGTGAGTGCACCAATTCTTTAAGAAATCTCAAAATCATTAAACTTGACTTACAGTGAAGAGTGGCTGAAAAAAATGGATCAGAATATGTCTTCCATAAAACCATTGACGGAGTCAACTTATGGCAAGGATTCAGCTGTGAAGTGGACGGTTTACTGGAGAACATTCTTGATACATACCGTAGAATTCTTTAAATACAACAATGGAGAAGAGTGGATGGTGTCTCATTTGCTATTCAAAAAGAAATGAAGCAAGAAAAGCTTCAATATTTCAATGTGATGCAATGTCAACAGAGAGAAGATAAAAGCAATATATGGCATATCTTTGTTGTTCAAGGAGCTATAATATTACTACGGGCCACTAGTATAACTTTTGCTTAACTTTTCTCTACTAAAATTTCATGTAGTAGGTATAAGAGATAATGACTTGTATTGTATTGTTTGTTATAGTCTACTTTTTCAAAATTATATATGTTCTCTCAATAATAATAATAATTATAATAATAATGGCCTTCACCTGGTGAGCATGCAAAGCACGAAAACCTATTTATAATATATATATATATATATATATTATATAGTTATTTCATCTTTATAAGCCTTGAGGCAGAGCAGGGTAAGAGAAACCTATTTTGTTAAACAAAAAAACAGAGCCAGAGTCCTAGGCATGATATTTCCGAAGCTTTCTTGCTTTAAATTGTACAAAATTTTCTTATAATATAATATATATATATATTGTGGTAAACTGGTAGTTTTGAAATGGTTAAACTATCCGTTTACCTTATCAATCAACTAAAATAAAATAAAATAAATCAATGTCACACGTCATTTGACACCACCACAGTTTACCTTATCAATCAACAAAAATAAAATAAATAAATCAATGTAACATGTCATTTGACACCACCGCACCAACTTATTGAAAGCTTTCAATTTTAATTTCCTCCATCAACAAATAATATATTTTACTCAGTCCAAAAAGAAGAAGAAAAAAAAAATATTTTATTTTTATTTTCTTTCATTAACTAGGCATTTAATATATCCAGCAACGTATGTTCATTGGCCTATTGCACAGGATACAGGAGGTTGCTGATGCAAAGGAACGAAAAAAATTTGTTTTACAATATTTATTTATTTATTTATTTTGTTTATTAAATTTGTTTTGCCATATTTGTATACGCAAATAAAAACCCAAAAGATAGAATGAAAAACCATGTATCAAATAAAGAACTTCAATAATTTCCCAAGGACAAAGTTCAAAGAAAATGAAACTCAAATTCCATCAGAGCGAATTATCCAAACTATCCCCATAACCTCTTTTTATTCACAATTAGAGCCCGAATTTAATACTCCGTATACAATATGGTATTTATGCACTTTTGCTAAAACATGTATGGTTTTAACTTTATCGTCCGAGATGATTCCTCGGTGATTGATCCAGTTATCTGTATAAAGTTTTGCAATTATTTTGTAAACAAGTCCTCACATAATAAACTTTTACCCAAAAAAATAAATAAATAAATAAAATTCCTTGCATAACAAACAGAGTCCAATGAAGTCACTCTCTAACGAAAAAATTATAAAATGACAAATTTTAAATTATATTAAATAAAACTCGATGAGTTCAGTTGCTAAATTATTTTTATCTATATGTAAAATGTTTTGCGGTAAACCCATTTAAGCTATTGGCGGTAGGTATAGTTTTCTTATTGTTTACTTAATGGAAGAATCGTTTTTTTGTTGGACAGGATATCAAGAACTATAAAGATGTTGTCAAGTATGATATCAGGGTGAATTTAAAATATTTAAAAAGTTATGAATTTAAAATGTTGAAAAGAAAAAAAGAAAAGAAGCAAACAAACCAATTATAATGAATGGACAAGCGTGTGGGACGCGATATAAGATTGATACGATGCACACATCTTATCTTATTTATTTCTTTTTATCTAGCTCCTATTACTTTCTGAGTGTCGTTTTTCTGGATGAATAAAAACAAGTGTCTCCGAGTTGATGTCGCACTAAAACTCCTGCAATACGTGACATTATTATTTTCGCTAAGTTAACATCATCGGTGGTTAGCATAGGGTGTCATTGATTTGTCGAATAGCCAATAAGAGAAGAGAACCTGCGACCACCAAGTACCTACCCACATAATTGTCACATTATATGAGGTCTTACACAAGTTTGTAAGTAGGGACTTGGTAGCCTAGGTGAATGCAATTTTTTTTTTTTTTTAAAGAAAATAATTGGTAATATGAGCATAATAAAAATAAGTAATCAGTCACCACCAGTCACCACCAACGCAGGCGTGAAAGGGCAACCAGATTCAAGTCCTCCATAACAATTAATCTTTTTCTAATAAAAATAAATAATTAATCCCTTTATTTTAGGTGGAGGGTGCGTGTTGTATATATATATATATATATATTATATAATTATATATCAGTCAGTCGTTATAGCTTGTCGTTGGAAATTAATTAAGGTGTTGGGCGATTTGTCTTTATATATCCAGCTAAAAATCTATTCCCCCGTGACTTTTTATTTATTTATTATTATTATTATTATTTTTTTATAACTAGAGATTACAAGGTCCCGGACCATTCAATTTTTACTCTATATATCCTTGCAATTAATTACAGCCTTTCTCTTTTATACATAATATCCTTGTATTATTGTTGACCAAAAACATCGATATTGGAATTGAAGTGATCATCTCAGATTATTAGAAATTGGAATTGGATTTGGAATTAGCAGCAGCAATAATAAAGAATATTAATGTATAGGATCTACAGGCACCGTGCGATGCAACCATAAGACTTATGCTAAGTTCACTGCAGCGCAACCTTTTACCAAACGTCCTCATTTACTATGCAAAAATTAAGATCTAGCGACACAATAAAAAAAATACATTTAAAAAAATAAAATCACGACTTTGAAATTAATGCATCAGTAAAAATTTAATAAATAGACGGCGCATCTGAAAGTTGTCGTCGTCAAGAAGTCACTAGAAACAACAACACACGACACATCTGAACAAAATCGCTTTCAATAGCGTGCATATATTTGCTATGAATTGTATTATTTAAATGCTACACTAATAAAAAATTATTAACCAAACACTTATCTATGTTTACATAACAACAAAATTTAATTATACAATATTCTTGTTCAAATATATAATTTGTCACATACAGTTTATTCAAGCAAATCTCATAAATAGTATGTTATGCATATATTTTTTTTGTTTTTCTTTTTTTGTTACAATATCAATATCCGGAAACACATAATCATATTTTAGGTCGCCTATTACCATATATAATTTTTCTTTTTGATTTTTTGTAAATATTAATCAATCTGATTTTCTATCAACTTTAAATAACCAGTGAAAATATTAAAGGAAAATAACTGAGTTGTTCTTTTTGTTACAAGATCGATATCAGGCGACGCATAATCACCTATTGCGTTGCCTATTAACTTATTAATTTTTTTTTTGGTTTTTTGAAAATATTAATCAATTTGATTTTCTATCAACTTTAAATAACAAGTGAAAATATTTAAGCAGCATCACAGAGCTTTTTTTGTTCTTTTTTTTTTTTCAAAAATATTTATATCAGGCAACTCACAAGCATATTTTGGGTCGCCTGTTCCCAATTTATTTATTTATTTTTTTCTGTAAATATTAATCAATCTGATTGTCTTTCAACTTTAAATAACAAATGAAAATATTTAAGAAAAACAACTGAGTTGGAATTTTTTGTTTTTTTTTTGTCACGATATTATTGATATCCAGCGACGCATAAGCACCTATTGCGTCGCCTATTAATTTATTAAATTTTTGTTTTTTTTTTTTTGTTTTTTGTAAGTATGAATCAATCTAATTTTCTTTCAATTTTAAATAACAAGTAAAAATATTTAAGCAGCATCAAAAACCTTGTTTTTGTTTTTTTCTTCTTTTTAAGTTCAAAGATATCTATATCCGGCGATGCACAAGCATATTTTGCGTCGCCTTTTTCTTTTTATTTATTTATTTTCTTTTTACATAAAATATTAATCAATCTGATTTTCTTTTAATTTTAAATAACCAGTGAAAATATTTAAGCAGCATCAAAGACCTTGTTCTTGTCTTCTTCTTTTTTTTGGTTCAAAAATATCTGTATCCAGCGATGCACAAGCATTATTTACGTCGCTTGTTCCCCTTTTATTTATTTATTTTCATTTTGCATAAAATATTAATCAATCTGATTTTCTTTCAAATTTAAATACCTAGTAAAAATATTTAAGAAAAATAAATAAGCTGGATTTTTTTTCCCCATATTGTTGATATCAGGCGACGCATAATCAACTGTTGCGTCACCTGTTAACTTATTAATTTTTTTTTATTTTATGTAAATATTAATCAATTTGATTTTCTTTCAAATTTAAATAACAAGTGAAAATATTTAAGCAGCATCACAGAGCTTGTTTTTGTTTTTTTTTTTTTTAAATATTTGTCTCAGGTGATGCATATGCATATTTTGCATCGCCTATTCCCCTTTTATTTCTTTATTTTTCTTTTTCATAAAATATTAATAAATCTGATTTTCTTTCAACTTTAAATAACCAATGAAAATATTTAAGAAAAATAACGGAGGTGGATTTTTGTTTCCATACATTATTGATATTAGGCGACGCATAACCACCTTTTGTGTCTCCTGTTAACTTATTAATTTTGTTTTTTGGTTTTTTGTAAATAATAATCAATCTAATTTTCTTTCAACTTTAAATAACAAATGAAAATATTTAAGCAGCATCACAGAACTTGTTTTTTTTTTTTTTTTTTTTCAAAAATATTTGTATCAGGCGACGCATATGCATATTTTGCGTTGCATGTTCCCTTTTTATTTATTTATTTATTTTTTTTATAAAATATTAATCAATCTAATTTTCTTTCAACTTTAAATAAACAGTGAAAATATTTTAAAAAAATAACTGAGCTGGATTTTTTTTTTCACCCCCACATTATTGATATCAGACGACCCATAATCACCTTTTGCGTCACCTTTTAACTTATTAATTTTTTTTTTCTTTTTGTAAATATAGATCAATCTAATTTTTTCTTAATTTTAAATAACAAGTGAAAATAATTAAGCAGTATCACAGAGCTTGTTTTTTTTTTTTTTTTTTCAAAAATATTTGTATCAGGCGACGTACAAGCATATTGTGCTTTGCCTGTTACCCTTTTATTTTATTTTATTTTATTTTATTTGTTGATTCTCTAAAAATATTAATCAATCTGTTTTACTTTTAACTTCAACTAACTAGTTAAAATATTTAAGGTGCATAACCGTGCTGGTTTTTATTTTTTTTGCATTATTTGAATCAGGTGATGCATAGACATATTGTGCGTCGCCTATTCCCCTTTTATTTATTTTTTTTTTTGGTTTTCTAAAAATATTAATCAATCTGTTTTACTTTTAATTTCAAATAACCAGTTAAAATTTTTAAGCAGCATAATTGTGCTTTTTTTTTTTTTTTTGCAATATTTGTATCAGGCGACACACAAGCATCTTTTCCATTTTGTGTTTCAACTCTTTTAATTATTTTTAATATTGTTTGAATTTTTATAAAATTGATACATTTAAAACCAAAGTTTATGCAAAACAAATATTACCTTACGTCCTATTTTTACAAATTGGTCTACTATATTTTATATGTAGAAACAAAAACTATTAAATATTTTCACTGCATATTTGATGTTCCAGAAAATCAAATTTATTAAAAAACTAAAAAAACTAAAAAAACTCATTTATGTTGCTTAAATATTTTCACTGGATATTTGATATTGAAGAAAATTGATTAAAAAAAAAAAACTCATTTTATGTTGTTTAAATATTTTCACTGGATATTTGATGTTGAAGAAAATCAGATTGATTAAAAAACAAAAAAAATTAAAAATTCATTTACGTTACTTAAATATTTTCTCTCAATATTTAATGTTGAAAAAAAATCAGATTGATTGAAAAAAAAACCAAAAAAAAAAAAAAGTTGCTAACAGGCAACTCGAAAATATGATTATGCATCACCTATTATCAAATTAAAAAAAAAAACTCACTTATGTTAAATATTTTCACTGGATATTTGATGTTGAAGAAAATTAGATTGATTAAAAAAATAAAAAAATAAAAAACTCATTTATGTTGCTTAAATATTTTCACTAAATATTTGATATTGAAAGAAAATCAGATTGATTGAAAAAAAAAAAAACCAAAAAAAAAAATATTGGCTAACAGGCAACGTGAAAATTATATTTTCGCATCGCCTGTTAACAAATATTTAGAAAACAAGAAAAAAAAATCATTTATATTACTGAAATATTTTCACTAGATATTTGATGTTGATAGAAAATCAGATTGATTGAAAAAAATCCCCAAAAAAAATAAAATATTTGCTAACAGGTGACGCAAAAATATGATTGATGCATCGCCTGTTATCAAATTTAAAAAAAAAAAAAAACTCATTTATGTTGCTTAAATATTTTCACTGATGATTTGATACTGAAAGAAAATCAGCATGATTAAAAAAAAAGCACCCAAAAAAAAATTGCTAACAGGAGACACGTAATAATGAATATGCATCACCTGTTACCATGCTTTTGTACCAAAAAAAAAAAAAGGTTCAGTTAATAAGTTACTTAAATATTTTCACTAGATATTTGATATTGAAAAAAAATCAGATTGATTGAAAAAAAATCAAAAAAAAAAATTATTTGCTAACAGGCGACGCGAAAATATGATTATGCATCGCCTTTACCAAATTTTTTTTATTAAAAAAAAAAAACTCATTTATGTTGCTTAAATATTTTCATTAATGATTTGTGCTAAAAGAAAATCAGATTGATTGAAAAAAAAATTAATTGCTAACAGGTGACGTGAAAATATGCTTATGCATCGGCATTTACAAATATTATTAAATATATATATATATATATCTCATTTATGTTGCTTAAATATTTTCACTGGTGATTTGATGTTGAAAGAAAATCAGATTGATTAAAAAAAAAAACCAAAAAACATGAATAAATATCTAACAGGCGCTCTTAATTAAGCTTATGCGTCACCTGTTAGTAAAATTTTAAACAAATAAAAAAAAGAAAAAAAACTATATCATTTATTTTGCTTTAATATTTTCACTAGTGATTTAATGTTGAAAGAAAATTAGATTGATAAAAAAAATAGAAAAACAAAAAAAATAATGTTTAACAAGTGACGCGTAATAATGTTTATGTGTCACCTATTAGCCTTACGAAAGGGTCGCCTTAAATTATCTAGCGACCCATGTATCATTTAATGCGTCGCTTCTTATTTCAAAAGAAGAAACAATGTAATCTATTATTTTATTTGAGTTCAAATAAACTATCATTGATAGCCAAAAATATGAAAGTTCAACTCGTTGAACATACTTACATCGAGCAATTGGACTATGGGTCTTTGTTGCGTTAGATCAATTTACAATTGTTATATCCTATCTCAAATTATGTCGTGAGATGTGTTTTTATGTTTGTGTATACACATATATGTGAATAATTGAAAAGAGCATTGACAAAACTATTTTCTATTTTTAAATCAATTGAATTGATGCTCATTGGAATGCTATGTGAAAATATTTGTAGATGAAATTTAAAAAAAAATAACTAAAATTAAAAAATAAATTTTAAATACTATTGGATAAGGTGACCCTTTTATATGTAACTGCATCGTCTGTTCTTGAAGAGACATGACAGTATCATTTATGAGATTTGCATATTTTAATAGCAAATGCAAATTTTAAACTCAAATAAAAAAGTAAAAAAAAATCCTATTTTAAGGGTATAAAATCTTATATAAATGAACAGGCGACGCTATCTGAAGACAATGCGTCGCTAGTTTATCTAGTTTCTTAAACAAAAAATTACAATTTTAGAGTTATTGCCAAAAGTTTAAGAAGGAAATACACAGTACTTGGAGAAATTTTCTTTTTTAAAAGAATTAAAAAAAAGGGGCGACTCTAAAACTGTTTAACCTTTAGCGACATAATTTATTTGAATACGTTGCCTGTTTAGCCATTTTCTTAAAAATTTTGGCCTATTTTAAAATTTTATGTGGGATTTTGAATACCATTTCTTTTCACAAAATATATGTTAGTACACTACATAATAGGTGTTAGAATTGGAAGCAATCTAAAAGAGACTTGAAGAGTGGGATAGTTCGTGTTTAAGTTTCCATTTGCATGCGTTACTGTCTGGAAGTTGGGTTTCTCTGTGGCGCCCTCATTGTTAGCTTGGCTTCTTCTTTCTTCGTCTCTATGGTTTTGATGAGTTTCTTTTCTCTTTATGATTGGCAGTGACATGTGGTAGGTTGGGTTATTTTTTATTTATTTATTTTTTCATTATAACCGAAAGTTAGGTTAACTGGGTTTTCTTAATCTTACTTTTGTCGATAATTTTTTTTGTAATATTGTTTGACATTGTTCTGCTTAGATTGTTAGGGAAATGAATAAATCGTGGATAACAAAAGATAGGACCTCAAGCGATTTTGCTAAGGGGGTGAATGAATTTTTGAAATTTAGCATGGAGAATGCCAATGATTGTAATGTCATACGGTGTCCTTGCATGCAATGTGGGAATATGAAAATCCATACTATTAGGGATATTAAAGGCCATATATATTGGAATGGGTTTGATGTCAACTATCGGCGATGGATTTGGCATGGTGAGTCATGTGCTGATGGTATTGGACCATCTTCTCATTTTGGGAATATTAATGTAGAATATAATGAAAATGATAGTGCTAGTAAGGAAGACGTGGCTTTCAATAGCTTAGAAATGACTCGTGCTACATTAGAAACTTTTGATAATGATCCTAATGAATTTGCTACATTATTGGAGGATGCGGAGAAACCTTTGTTCCGAGGTACGTTGTACCGAATTTACCAAGTTGTTGGTCTTGATTAAATTGTGCAACTTAAAGACAAGATATGGATATTCTGATAAGAGCTTTGATGTACTGTTGCAATTGTTATCCAAAATGTTGCCAAATGACAATGTGTTGCCAACATCCATGTACAATGTTAAGAAGACTTTGAGTGCTTTGGGAATGGAATTGTTAGCAATATTCCAAATAAAGTTTTATGGTACTTT
The DNA here is from genome assembly GCF_031755915.1 of Ziziphus jujuba. Classification (NCBI taxonomy): domain Eukaryota; kingdom Viridiplantae; phylum Streptophyta; class Magnoliopsida; order Rosales; family Rhamnaceae; genus Ziziphus; species Ziziphus jujuba. The sequence goes on along the minus strand of NC_083383.1, from coordinate 6,281,220 downwards.
CCTACTATTCCTCATTTTAAACGCATGTTTCGTAGTGTTGAAACAACTAAGAATTTGAGAGTGACTATGTTCGTAATGACTGTGAGAGGATATGGATAAACAATATCTTATAAATAAATTTGTATGTATATTTATTAACTTATGTTTTAAGTAATATTTATTTATTCATTAAATTATTTTTTTCTTATATGTTTTCCACTTTTAATTAGGAAAAATGTGTCACGCCAAATCTTAAGAAGGTAATATTTATTAAATTTTTATTTACCAAATTATAAATTTAATAATGATTAAGTTTTTATTAATTTATTTTGCATAAGTGTTAACAAATTTTTTAATTTTTCCATATGCAGTATGAGAGTGTAATATCGTCAACATGAGGACGTCAACTTCCTATCTCAATGAGTATGCATATGTAAAAATATGTCAATGAGATGATATTTAATTATATTGATAATTATTTTGTTATGAACAAATATTTATTTTAAATTTTTGTATTCTAATTATTTTGGACGAAGCTAGTTTTGGTTTTTTTTGTATTTTAATTATTTTTATATTTTAACTATTTTAATCAATTTTTAAAAATTTTAAAAAAACAAAATTAAAAAAAAAAAAAGAAATGGCGACGCATTAAAAATATTACAAAGTCGCCAAAAATATATAGCGACATATAATTAGATAATTTTAGTGACTCATAAATTTCGCGACTCTTTAGAATATGTCTTTAAAAGAATTTCTTCCCATTTTAGCGACATAAATATCTAGCAACTCTTAACGACAATGTCGCTAATGAATTTTTAACAACTCTTTCATAAAGAGTCGCTAAATATATGAGTCGCTTTAAGTTAATTGGTCAATGTGTCGCTAAATGAAAACATGGGTCGCTAAAAACATACAAATATGCGACTATTATAATTTGTCGCTAAAATAACTATGGGTCGCTAAACCGACGACACATAAAATTTGTCGCTAAAATATAAATACGTCGCTAAATAGGTGACAAATATAATGCATCGCTAAAAATAGGTGCGTCGCTAAATAGGAGACTTACATAATACGTCGCTAAAAAAAAAAGAGTCTCTAAATAGGCAACAAATATAATGCGTCGCTAAAAATATGTGAGTCGCTAAATAGGAGACACTAATAAAGAGTCGCTAAAAATATGTGCGTCGCTAAATAGGAGACTCACATAATGCATCGCTAAAATAAAAAGAGTCACTAAATAGGCGACAAAATAATGCGTTGCTAAAATATATGATGCATCACTAAAAGTTTTGAATAGGCGATTGTTATGATGCGTTGCCTGTTATCTTATGTATTTAGCGACAGGATATTAGGCGACTCCGTCAAATGTATCGCTGCTTATTTTGTGCGATGCAGTAGTTGCATCATTTATCAGTGCGATTCTAATAGTGATTAGAGGGCTCATAAGGATGTTCTTAGCCAGTCTGCTTCGCAACTCTTACAAACCTTCATGTCAACTCCAACACTCCCAACTCCTCCAATTTCTACTATGTATATATGTATCTATATATATATACACATTTATACATCTTGCTACTCTTCCATTGTCACATACATATTTATGTAATACATGTACTAAATTACACTGCTTAATTTACGGCTTTGAAAGAAATACTTATGGCACTTATCAGTCGGACGGACCAGTCCAACACTAACTTGTATGACTACACTTGGTGTAACAAAAGGAGTGGTAAGGCTAATATCAGGGAAAGACTAGACAGAGTGATTGTCAGCTCAGAGTGGAGACTCATGTTTGATCAAGCGGGAGTTCTGCACTTATCCAATGAACTTTCAGACCACTCACCTATTCAGCTCAAAATCTATTTGGACCACCCTCCTAAACCTAGACCTTTTAGGTTTCTGGACGTTTGGACTCGAGACTCCCTGTGTGAGGAAGTCATGTACGAGGCCTGCAAAAGCGCTGACTTTCGAGACCGTCCGGCATCAGTTAGATTTAAAACTCACAGTACGGCATTGGCTTTGAGAAAGTGGAACAAAAATGTATTCAGCTTCTGTCAAACTAGAGTGAAGGAACTGGAAAGGCATCTCCAAATGCTTCAAGGGAAAGCTCCCACCGAGCAGAACATATCCAAGGAAAGAAAAGTGCAATTGGATCTAAACGAATGAAGGACAAGATTCGAAATTTTGTGGCGTCAGAAATCCACAGAAATGTGGCTTACTGCAGGGGACAAAAATTCCAAGTTCTTCCATGCTGCTAGTGTAACTAATAGAAGAAAGATTTTTATCCCCGCTCTAAAAGATAGCAATGGAAAATGGAAAGAGAATTGTGAAGACATTGGCAACCTCTTAATTAAGGAGTTTTCAAATCTGTTCAAAGCTGATACTCTTCAGAGAAGCAAGCATCTTGGACATTTCATTACTAATTGCATCTCCAACAAGGATAATGTAAGTATGGAAGTAATTCCGACAGGCTGTGAAATTTGGAAAATGATACAAAGTATGCACCTAGACAAAGCTCTGGACCAGACGGGATGACAGCATTGTTTTATCAAAAATACTGGAGCATTGTTGGTAAAGATGTGGTGAACATGGTTCAAAACGTGTTTAGATTAGGATTGCTCCCAAGAGATATCAATAAATCATTTGTCATCCTGATTCCCAAAGGAAATGGGGTGTCCAAATTTAAGCATCTGTGGCCAATAAGTTTATGTAATACCACTTATAAAATCATTTCCAAGATTCTCATTGATCGGATCAAACCTCTCCTGGAGAAATTGGTGTATACGCACTAGTCAGCGTTTATGTCAGGGCAATGGATAGGTGAGAATGCTATTATAGCAAATGAAATAGTCCATTCTATGAGATGGAAAAAGGGCATCAAAGGCATCGTTGGAATAAAAATGGACATGCAAAAGGCATACAATATGATTGATTGGGTAGTGCTCACTCGTATCCTTACCTTGTTCGGATTCTCAGACAGATGCATGAAATTGATCCTTAACTACATATCTTCTCCTTCCATGGAGTTAATGCTTAATGGTAATGTCTTCGGGAAAATCCCAATGGAAAGAGGACTCCGACAAGGAGACCTTTTGTCTCCTTTTCTGTTCATCCTTGTTATTGAATTGCTGTCCAGGTTACTGCACTCTTGGGAAAGTGAAGGCAAGTTCAATGGAGTTAAACTAGGTCGGTTATCCCCTTCAATTACGCACTTACTATTTGCGGATGACATATTAATTTTCTATCAAGCCAACTTAGAGGAGGTTAGAAACGTTCTCAAATGCCTTCGAACTTACTGTAAATGGACGGGATAGGCCATGAACGTCGAGAAGTCAGGTTGCTTTTTCTCGCAAAATGTGGTTGGCAAGTCCAAAGTTGTGATCAAAAGCCTCCTTGGAATGAAAGAGCTTAATAAAGATTCTAAGTACCTCGGCTTCCCTCTATTCTTGGAAAGGAATAACGTGTGTGCGTTTGAAGAGCTGAAAAGAAATTTAGAGACTAGAATTCAAAGGTGGAAGGCTAAGTTGCTGTCCCAAGCAGGTAGGGCTACCCTCATTAAGCACGTAGCAACATCGATTCCTGTATACACTATGTGAACGTTTCTCCTACTGAAAGTGTGGTGTGATAATTTCGAAAAATTAGCAAGATCCTTTTTCTGGAATAATGATCATAAGGTAACTAGAAGTTTCATGCTGATTGCTCGGAGGAAAGTTTGTTCTCCTAAACAGTGTGGTCTTGGTGTTAAAAGGATTTGGAGTTTCAACAAGGCTTTGATAGCTAAGCTTGGGTGGAGTATGGCTACTAAACAAGACAAATTTTGGATGAAAGCCCTCAAGGCCAAACATTTCCCAAACACCACTTTCCCGAAATGTAAAAAGAAGAAAGGTTGTTCATGGCTTTGGTCTGGGGTCTTGAGCACTAAATCCCTTTTAGCTAAAGTTTTTTGCTATCAAGTTGGCAAGGGAGATACTGTAAATTTTTGGGAAGACCCATGGATTCCAAACTCCCCGAGGTTCCTGCCTAAACCTACCCACCATGGTCAACTCTCTAAAGCTGAGTAATGGTTGCTGGAATGAAGCCTATCTGGCTTCCCTTTTTGATCTAGCATCGGTGGAGAATATTAAAAGAATCTTCTGGGCTAAAGATGAAGAGAAGGATAAGATAGTGTGGTTGGGATCCAAGACAGGAGCTTTCACTGTTAAGTCAGCTTATAGCCTTGAAGAGGGGTTTATTGAAAACAATTGCGCATGGTGCAAGACTGTCTGGAGAAGCAGACTACACGAGAGGTCTAAATTATTCCTTTGGTTTGCTAACCCTTGGAGTATTAGATGGGAGAGAACAACCTGCAATAATTTGGAATCTTTCCTAAATTGTATTGTGGAGCCGCAAGGAGTTCTTCCAATGCATTCAGATGACAAAGAAGACTTTTTTTATGTTTAGCAGCATCCTTTTGGAACATATTTGGTGGATTTGAAATCGTGTAGTGCACGGGAAAGACATTGAAAGCCTGGAATTTTCCGTGCAGACAATCACCATCAGGTTTAACGAAATTAAAGACTCCATATCGCAATTTTACGGGCCGTCCAACTCTTTCATCCATTAATAGTAGACAAGGTTGGAGCAGACCGACAATAGGAACAATCAAAATCAACACCGATGCTGCTTTGAGCAAACGAGGAAGCTGTCTGGCCATGGTTGTGAGAAATGCCGCAGGAAACATCCTCCTCATCCGACCCTTCAAATCTAAGATTGATATTCCTGAGGTGGCGGAGATGGAAGCTATTCTGAAGGCTTTACAGGTGGCTTCTAGTTACGGATGGAGTAATATCTGCTTAGAATTTGATGCTTCCGCTGTCATTGATTCCTTAGCTACCAAGAATAGAAAGGCTCTTCATTGGCAAGCTGAGCACCTTGTGAATCTTATATTTCAGTTGACTCCCTTGTTTGCTAATGTGTCTTTTGTCTGGATTGCGAGAGAAAACAATAGGTGTGCTCACCTAGTTGGGCAGTGGGCTAAGAAATTTAGTTTTTTTTGGAGAGGTGGATTTATATTCTCTGCCTCCTTATTTTGTAAGTCTGTTGATTCAGGAAAGCGATCATGGTGTAGCTACCTGAATCGGGATTTGTCTGTTTATGACCCTTTCGTTTGGTTTCTCAATGAATCCCAGTTTAAGTAAAATAAAAAATAAAATAAAAAACTTTTATGAATTGCCAACATTATTCTTCAAGATGGTCTTAGAAGACAATATATCAAATTCAGGTTTTCTCATTCTTACTATCTACTATATATTATCACTTCCTATTAATTAATACTTTTCTAATAAAAATAAATAATTAATCCCTTTATTTTAGGTGGAGGGTGCGTGTGGTATATATATTATATAATTATATATCAGTCAGTAGCTTGTCGTTGGAAATTAATTAACGTGTTGGGCGGTTTGTCTTTATATATCCAGCTAAAAATCGTATCCCCTCGTAACTTTGTGATCCTAGATACAAAATTATGTACAATACCTATATATATATATATATATACAGAGATTACGAGGTCCCCGGACCATTCAATTTTTGCTCTAAGGAGTATGGCGGGATATATATAGAGATTACAAGGTCCCCGGACCATTCAATTTTTGCTCTGAGGAGTATGGCGGGGAATAGTTTGTGGTGATAAGAAAGTATAGAAGGGAATGACAGAGAGTGGAGTGGGGCACAACAATTAGACAACCAGTCATTCTAAATTTCTAACTAAAAGAAAAGAAATATATAAACATATATATTAGAAACAAGCCTTTGGTGTGGACGTTATTATGATTTGATCGTGCAAATATCTATAAAGATGATGGTTTTTAAAAAAATTATTTTTGTATAATAATATTGATAATGTTTTTTTTAAAAATTATTATATTTATAGATATCTACATTATAAAAAAAATATAAATAAATAAAAAAAAACTATGTATATATATATATATGTATTTGAGAAATTTATAACATATTTTATCAAAAAAAATTTAAAAAAATAAAATAAAATAAAAACACATAATTGATATTTTATAATAGTGAATCGTATTTGTTAAAATATTGTAAAATTATGTAAAAATTTGACAATAGATTCCATTTTATAATAGTGGGCCCAACTAAAAAGAAAAAACTACTTAATTAAATATTTAAAATTTGGTATTGTTATTTTTTTAAAATTTGTAATTAAAAAGTCAATATTAAAATTTAACATTGGTATAACAGATCATCTGAATGCCAAAAATTTAAAATAATGTTTATTATTGAAAACCGATGATACATTTGTTAATGTGTGCCAAAAAACAAAAAATCCAAATCCTTGGGCTGTTAGAGCGTATCAATACAAGTCAGTTGAAATTATTCTCAAATTTTGATCCCCTTCCATTTTGAAATACCAATAATAAGGTCAGGGTCGTTTATCTTCAAATTAATTTCCCAACTATGCATCATGCTTTCTCACATAATATGTTCTCCACTTCTGCATAATTATTATTTTTTTTATTCTACACAATCAAAACTAAAAGGAAACCGATGCACAAGTAGAATATATAAAGCAAGGGTTGCTGTGGCAGCTCACGTGCCTTGGGGCCATGCCACACTAGCCAAAAAAAACAAAAAAACAAAAAAACAAAAACAAAGTAGAATATATAAAGCTGACAATCGGTATCGATCGTCACTTATTTATTTATTTATTTATTTTAAAAAAGCTTATACTTGTATTGATTGGTATTGCTAATAAAAAAATTCGAGAGATAGTAATTTCTCTCTCACTCTTTGTTTCAATGTTATTCTATTTTTAAGTTTTATCTGCACACATTTTTCCAAACCCACTTAAGCGTACGAAACGTACCAGTTACGCTTTGAAAAAAACTGTAGCTGGTGGGCTGGGCTAGCTTTTCCATGGAAACAGCACTGGGATATCATTTGGTTCATTTGGCCCTATAAGTACCAGTGTGACAGCTATGGAGGAAAACCAAACGAAAAAAAAAAAAAAAAAGCCATGGAATCAACAATTTATAGGATTCTACAGGGACCATAGATGCAACAATGCGACTGGTGTTAACTTCACTGCAGCGCAACCATGTACCCGACATCGTCATAAGATGGCTCATACACATGTTGTTGGCCAGTCATCTTCGCCATGGTTATAAAGCTTCATGCCAACTGCAACTCTCCCAACTCCTCCAATTTGTAAGCTGTAAACTCTCTATGTTGAATAAATTAATATTTGTGGATTTGACATAATCAATTACTCACTTACAGGACCTATTTATGCCATTAATGGGATTGATTTATTTTATTATTTTGTAGTAGGACCCTTGATCACACACTTTCTATAAGACTCCAGTTGGTCCATTAGACTGGAGGACCAACTCTCTTTAAAAGCCTAATGACTTACTCATATTTTTCCTAGTATTATTATATTATTAAATTATTAGTATTTTGTATGTGTCAAAATTAATAGATAAGTTTGACTTGCAGAGACTATTTAAAGGGTCTAGGGCAAGTAGACATTATAAATACCATACGGTATTTTGATATTAGGGTTTTCAGAGATCTGAGAGTGGTTTGAGAGTAGTGTATCCATAGGCACTACTTTACGTTGTTTCTATTTTGTAGGATTAAAGATCTAATTTATCAATGGCTGCGTTTGGAGGTTAGTAATTTATGATTTATGAAATTTATTATGTATATTTAGATCCATAAAATTTCTAACAATTGGTATCAGAGCATGGTTAATATGTATAATAAATTTCATGTGATTATTCGGATTATTACTGTATGATCGGCCATTGAATAATCTATACATGTTTTTTGTTTATTTTTCCTTCTTCTCTTATTCAAATACATGTGTAGATTAAGAGAATCAAAATTACATATCTTGTGAATATATAAGATTCATGCCCGATTGTGTTTGTGATGTTTATATATTTGCTGGAATCTGTGTGATAATACTTTCGATTATGTATGCATATCTATATATAACCCGATTGCTATTTCTTCATAAAATTAAAAAAAATAAAAAAAAATCAAATCCTTAAAATCCGAATAATGGTTATTGATGCTATTTGAAAACTGGGCTATGTTTTATTGGAGTTTATGGATTGCATGTAGTAGTTTAGACTAATCAATTTGGTTCAAAACCTTATAAAATCGGTTGATTTTGAAACTTCCTTGGCCGAATATAAACCTTGCTTAGATGTTTATTTTGGGTTGATTTTGAATCAAATTAATTTGTGGGAAACGTTGCCCAAGGGAAGACAAAACTATCGCCGCTGGTATTGCCGGAAACGGAGTCCGGAACGGCGAGATAGAGCCGGGTAAGAAATCGGGTCACAGGACCCGTACAGGTAGGAATCGGGTCAGACCCGACCCGGCTAGCTGAGGAAGAAGGTGCGAACGACGTGCCGTTTTGGGCTGATTGCTTACATCATCTGCTGATGTCAGCAGATGATGTCAGCAGGCCAAAAAAAAAACTTATTTTTTTATTGATTTATTTGTTGTTTATTTATTAATTAATTTAATGATTCAATTGTTCAATTGTTCAATTTATTTATTTATTGTTTATTTATTTGTTTAATTATCACATTCCAATTTTATTAAATTAAATTAAATATTTGTGATTGGAAAATTGGATTGTATGAGCTTACCCAAAGAGGCTTTGTGCCTAGTTGGTATAGTAGTGTGGGAATTTAGGTACTCACCTGTCGTGAGACTTATGTTATCTGCATTATGTGTACTAATGTAATGTGTGTTGGCATAGTGGATGGGTTATCTTTTATTTACCTATATTATGAAATTGCCAATATGTTATTTTTCTCCCACTTATTAACCAGGGTCTATACGGGTAACTAGGCTACCCTGTTAGTAGTTTTAGTTGTTTTGTATGACACCTGAAATGGCAGTGGAAGTTAATTAAATGCCATGTATTGCAGGTTCTGAGTTGCCCTGCTGGTGATTCAGTTCAATGCATTTGATTGTGGTTATTTGGTTGACTGTCCCTAGCCCGCGTAAGGGTATCTTTAGTGCTACAAAGACCCTAAGCGATATTTATGTTTGTGTTTTTGTGTTGAGGGGCTGGAAAATAGTAACTGGATTGTCTTAAATTTTTTGAATGTCTTGTTGTTTACTATTTTTGGAGCTAGTAGCACCCCAAACCTTCTGCCCATGACTGCCATGATGAAATTGGATGGGACAAATTATCAGAAATGGAAGAAAACCTTAGTTATGAATTTGACATTTATGAAATTGGATTTGCCTTTGGAGATAGATTCACCCAAGATACCAACTAATGATAGTAGTGCAGTAATTAGGAAACTTTATGAGGATTGGAAGCATTCTAATAAGTGCTGCAAAATGATGATGGAGAATTACATGGATGAAGTTATATATGCTAGTATTCCTAAGGTTGATATAGCAAAAGAACTTCTCGAGGAGATAGGAAAGAAATTTATCAAGTTTGATATGAATGAGAAACATCATTATTTGGACCTTTTGAATAATACTGATGATGCTTATTATATAGGAGAAAAGAAAGAGTACTTCAATTAAAGGTGTGGCTACTGCAATAAAATTAGACACAAGAAGATAGATTGTTGGCATTTGAAGGGAAAGCAAGAAAAGAAAGGGGATGATAAGGCAAATGGTGCCAAGCAATCTTGAGCAGCATGTTTATATGGGAGATAACTCGAGAGTGAAGGTGAATATCATGGGAACAATCAAGTTAAAGCTTGCCACTGAATATGTTTTAGAATTATAAGAAGTTTCATATGTACCCTCAATTAGGAGGAATGTATTATCTATTTCACTTTTGGATAGTCAAGGTTATAGTTTTTTGTTTGGAAATAACAAAGTTGAATTATTTAAGGATGGTAAAGTTGTTGGTTTTGGAACTTTATGTGGAAATTTATATAGACTTGGTTTATTTAGTAATGGTCTCAATTCTTCTATTAATTCTGTTGTTGACCTTGTTATTGTTTCTAAACGTTCAAGAGTTAATGATAATTCCTCAATGTTGTGGCATAACCGTTTGGGACATATTTCTAGGCACAGAATAGAAAGGTTAGTGAAGGATGTAATTCTTCCTAATCTTGATTTCTCTGATCTGTTGACTTGTGTTGAATGTGTGAAAGGGAAGTTAACTTCTAAGGTTAGAAAAGATAAGATAGCCAGATGTGGAGATGTTTTGGAGTTAATTCATACTGATATATGTGGACCTTTCACTCCAATTGCTTTGAGTGGTTACAGGTATTTTATTACCTTCATTGATGTTTTTTCTCGTTATGGACATGTTGAGCTTATCCGTGAGAAATCGGATTCTTTAGTTGCTTTTATGGAGTTTAAATTAAAGATGGAGCTTCAGAAGAATAAGAAAATAAAAGTTGTGAGGTATGATAAAGGTGGTGAATTTTATGGTAGATATGATGAAACTGGAAGGAACCCAGGGCCTTTTGCTATTTATTTGCGTGAGTGTGGCATTGATGCGCAATATACGATCCTGGTACACCTCAGTAAAATGGCATAGCTGAGAGAAGAAATAGGACTTTGTTGGATATGGTGCGGTCTATGTTGGCAAATTCTAGGTTGCCAGATTATTTGTGGGGAGAGGTTTTAAGGACGGCGGCTTATATTTTGAATCAAGTTCCAAGTAAGTCCATTCCTAAGACACCTTTTGAGTTGTGGTCAGGAAGAAAGCCTAATTTGCACCATTTTCGAGTATGGGGTTGCAAAGCTGAAGTAAGGATTTATAATCCCCAAGTTAAGAAGTTGGATCCTAAAACCATTAGTGGATATTTTGTTGGCTATTGTATAGGATCTAGGGATTCAAGATTCTTTTGTCCTTCTCACACCACCAGGATCGTGGAATCAGACAGGGCCATTTATTTTGAAGATGATTTTGGATTTGATAATAATAATGGAACAAGGGTGCCTCAATTTAGAGAAGAAAATGTTTTCATTCCCAGTATAGTTGTTCCTGATAGAGATATTATTAATCCAGTAGTTGATGAACCCGTAGTTGATCAGGATGAACCCATCATTGAAGAACAGAATACCCCAGCTATTGTAGATGCTGATGTGCCTTTAAGAAGGTCACAAATGACTAGGAGATCAGCTATTCCTGATGACTATGAGGTTTATTTGCAGGAGCATGAGTTTGACATAAGTGATGATTCAAATGCAGTCACTTATGAGGAGGCCATAAGCAGTTCAAACTTAAATTTTTGGTTGGATACAATGGAAGATGAAATGAAATCCATGGCATCAAGTGGAGTTTGGAATTTGGTTGAGTTACCTGAGGGTAGCAAGCCATAAGCAGTTTAAGACTAAAAAGGACTCCAATGGTCAAGTGGAGAGGTATAAGGCTAGACTTGTAGCCAAAGGGTTTAGCCAGAAGGAAGGAATTGATTACACAGAGACATTCTCTCCTGTATCCACAAGGAATTCTTTTAGAATCACTATGGCGATTGTGGCGCATTATGACCTGGAGTTGCATCAGATGGATGTCAAGACTGCTTTTCTGAATGGTGATTTATATGAGGATGTATATATGGTTCAACCAGTTGGTTTCCAACAAACAGGGAATGGTAATTTGGTTTGTAAGCTTAAGAAATCTATTTATAGTCTTAAGCAAGCTTCAAGACAATGGTATCTTAAGTTTGATGAGGTTGTCACCAAAATTGGCTTTAAGGAGAATGTTGTTGATAGATGCATATATATGAAGGTCAGTGGGAGCAGTTTTATATTTCTGGTGTTGTATGTTGATGACATACTTTTGGCTACTAATGACACTGACCTATTAGCTGAGACAAAGCAGATGTTGTGCAACCATTTTGATATGAAAGATCTTGGTGAGGCTTTTTTTGTTTTGGGCATCAAGATTGTTCGAGATAGGACTAATTATGTGTTGCAATTGTCTGATAGAGCTTATATTGATAGAATCCTTAAGAGATTTGATATGCATAATTGTTCTCCTGGAAGTGTACCGGTTACGAAAGGTGAAAAGTTTTCTAAAGATCAGTGTCCCAAGAATGATAGAGAAAGGATGGCAATGAAGAATGTTCGCTATTCTTCAGCAGTGGGTAGTTTGATGTATACTCAAGTTTGTACACGGCCTGATATAGCTTTTGCTGTGGGTGTGCTTGGTAGATTAATGAGCAATCCTGATCCTATTCATTACCAAGCAGTTAAAAAGGTCTTTAGGTATCTTCAGGGTACTAAAGATCATATGTTGACATATCGTCGCACCAACTCTCTTGAAGTATTGGGTTATAGTGATGCAGACTATAAAGGTTGTGTAGATGATAAGAAATCTACCACTGGTTATATATTTATCATGGCAGGAGGTGCTGTGTCTTAGCGGAGATCCAAGCAGTCAGTGACAGCATCCTCGACTATGGAGGCAGATTATGTGGCGTGTTATGAGGCTACTCGTCATGCAGTTTGGCTACTGAATTTTATCCGTGATTTAGGAGTAGTTGATTCCATTGAGAGGCCTATTATGATGTATTGTGATAATACTGCAGCGGTGTCTTTCTCCAATAATTTAAAAGGTACTCCTGGTGCGAAGTACATTGATGTGAAATGTTTTGTGGTAAAGGAGAAAGTTGAAGAGGGCTTCATTACTGTTGTTCACAGGTCGACTTATAGCATGGTGGCAGATCCACTGACCAATGCTTTACCGGTAGGCATATTTGAGGAGCATGTGTCCCGTATGGGATTGTTAGGTAGTTGAGACTGCTGTGGGTCAGTGGGAGTTTATTTCTTTGAATATTTTAATACATTGATGTATGTGGATCATTATTTATTTATGAGATGATTTATTACACATATTATTGCTCCTTGTATTTACAGGCCTGTTGAGACTATTAGTCTATGTATATGTGTATGTTGATCCACAGGTGCCATGGTGAATCCCTACTACCTAGTTTGGGTATATTGTTGTATCCTGTCGATACGCAATGTGCTTGAATGAAATGGTTTTGTGTGTTGGGGGATTGCACATGGTTAGGTAAATCTCTACTATCTAGACTGAGTTTATGGCATGCAAAGTACTCAGTTGAAATGGTATAATGTTTTGGGAGATTTACTGAGATAATCTCTACTGCCTAGTCTAGTATATTGTTGTGCCCTGTCGGTATACTATATATTTGGATGAAATGGCATTATGGTTCGGGAGATTCTATAGTAAGTGAGTTTGGATTTTATATGATGATGATTATGCAGTCCAAGTGGGAGAATGTTGAATAAATTAATATTTGTGGACTTGGCATAATCAATTACTCACTTACAGGGCCTATTTATACCATTAATGGGACTGACTTATTTTATTATTTTGTAGTAGGGCCCTTGGTCACACACTCTCTATAAGACTCCAGTTGGCCCATTAGATTGGAGGACCAACTCTCTTTAAAAGCCCAATGACTTATCCATATTTTTTCTAGTATTATTATATTATTAAATTATTAGTATTTTGTGTGTGTCAAAATTAATGGATAAGTCTAACTTGCAGAGACTATTTAAAGGTTCTAGGGCAAGCAGACATTATGAATACCATACGGTATTTTGACATTGGGGTTTTTAGAGATCTGAGAGTGATTTGAGAGTAGTGTGTCCATAGGCACTACTTTACGTTATTTCTATTTTGCAGGATTAAAGATCTAATTTATCAATGGCTGCATTTGGAGGTTAGTAATTTATGATTTATGGAATTTATTATGTATATTTAGATCCATAAAATTTCTAACACTCTACCCTTAATTAATTGTATTCACACACTTACTTTTTTTCTTTTTAAATTGTGTAGTTTACTTACTTTAATAAGTTGTTGATATTATTTAATAAATTATTAATATTAATTGATAGTAATTAGACTCTATTAACTATAAATGCAACAAAAAAAAATATTGTTACGAAAATAGAACAAAACAATAGCAATAGAAGAATAAAATTTACACACAGATTTGTGGAAAATCCTTGATGGGAAAAAAACCACGGGTAAAAAAAGGTAAAAACTTTTATTGATCAAGATTAGTATAAAATGTGAGCAAATAGAGTGGCTAAAAACACAATACAGCCGAAAACCCCTCAGAAGCATAAAAATATATTGTACGGAATAAACCTTAAAACTAAACAGGTTCCTAGGTCTCGGGCCTACCACCATAGAGCTCCAAATTTTTTCACAAAATAAATTTCACCAAATGGGTCGCACCGTAAGCTTTTCGGGTCGGATCAATAAGAATTTAGGTTATAAACTCTAACAATCTCTACCTTGACATGAATTCCATACAAGGAATGAACAACACAAAACTCCAATCTTTGATAGAAGCTGCCATCCTTTTCCACAAAAGCCCCTAAGGGCAAAGCTTAGCAACGAACACCAACCAAGTCCAAGCAATGCTCAAACTTGGCTACTGGAAGTGTCTTGGTCATCATGTCAGCAGGATTATCATGAGTACTCACCTTACTGACACAATATCACCACGAGTAATAACATCACGCACAAAATGATATCAAACATCTATGTGCTTCGTCCTCTCATGAAACATCTGATCTTTCGTGAGAAAGATTGCACTCTGACTGTCACAAAAGACTGTGGTAATCTGCAAATCATCACTAAGCTCACCAAATAGTCCTTTCAACCAAATAGCTTCCTTACAAGCCATGTACTTTGCCTCAGTAGTTGACAACGCAACTGTATTCTGTAAAGTGGCTTTCAAACTAATAGCACAGCCATCAACGGTAAACACATACCATGTGAGAGATCTTCTTTTATCCAAGTCTCTAGCAAAATCAAAATCTACATACCCAATGACTCCATCTCTAATCCTCCCAAACTGCAAACAAACATCAAAAAAGCCACGCAAGTATCTGAAAATCCATTGAATTGCTTTCCAATATTCTTTACCAAGGTTTGCCATGTATCTACTAATTGCACTCACTGCATATCCTAAATATGGACGTGAACAAACTATAGCATACATGAGAGATCCCATTACACTAGAATATAGAACTCGAGATATATAGTCAACATCATCATTTGATTGTGGAGATAAAGCAGATGAAAGCCTGAAATGAGCTGCTAATGGTGTACTAACCGGTTTGGCATTCTGCATATTGAATCTACTAAGAACTTTCTCAATATACCCTTTATGACTTAAATACAGTTTGACTGTCTGTCTATCTCTAAGAATCTCCATTCTAAGAATCTTCTTCGCTACTCCCAAATCTTTCATCTCAAACTCTCTACTAAGTTGGGCTTTAACTTTTCTTATCTCTCTCTTATCCTCGGCTGCTACCAACATGTCATCCACATACAAGAGTAAGTAAACAAATGATCCATTATCACTCCTTTTAAAATAAACACAGCTATCATAATTGCATCTCTTAAAACTGTTAGAGATCATAAATAAGTCAAACCTCTTGTACCATTGTCTGGGAGACTATTTCAGGCCATAAAGGGACTTTTTCAACAAGCACGCATAATCCTCTTTACCTGAAAATACAAAGTCCTCTGATTGTTGCATGTAAATGTCCTCCTCAAATTCTCCATGTAAAAATATTGTATTCACATCTAACTGCTCAAGCTCAAAATCATGCATAGCTACAACACCAAGCAAAGCTCTAATTGAGCTGTGCTTTACAACTGGTGAAAACACATCTGTAAAGTCAACACCTGGAACCTAACTATAACTCTTTGCAACTAGTCTTGCCTTATACCTGGCTTCTTCAACTACAGGTGTCCCTTCCTTCCTTTTGAACACCCATTTGCAACGAACAACTTCTTATCCTTCGACAATCTCACTAATTCCCATATGTCATTCTTATAAAGAGACTTTATCTCCTCCTGCATAGCGATCATCCACATGCCAGAATCATCACAACTAACTACCCCTGAACAAGTAAAAGGTTCTTCACTTGAATCAATTCTCTCTGTTACATTTAAAGTATAGGCAACCAAATCAACTTCAGCATACCTTTGTGAAGGTCTAATATCTCTTCTAGGCCTGTCTTTAGTGATAGAATACACAATGTTTAATAAAGCAACAAAATTTTGCAACCTATCAATAATCACTAGTATGATATTTTCATTCTCTGCAAAATACTACTGGAAATCTCTAGATAATTAAGGTGGCAGGCCATTCTTCCAGTCTTTTCCTCTTTGACAGCGATGAGGTTCTTCTATATATAATTGAATGTTAGGTAGAGTAGGGTATGCTAGCTTTATGGTCAATAATATCTACCTCTTTGAAATATTTTCCATTTTGAATGATCTTTTTTGGAGAAATTAAAGATTTGCATCCTCTTTTAGGTGAAAGAAATTTGAGCATAGTGATAGAAAGCTTGATAATGCTGATAATATTAATTGGCATAGATAAACCTTTGCTTGTACAGCTATTAGCTCTTTTATTCTTTGTGTGAAACCTGTACAGATATTTTCTACAATAGTCTTTTGTAGTTATATAACATAATTTACTTTGTGTTCCCCTTGGTATAAAAGCCTCTGTCACGGAGCTCTTTTGAATCCTTGTGGCATTTGCTGGTGGAACTCCGATTAATACTCTTAGTGAAACTTCTTCTACTACCAACCCCCATATTTCAATCTTCAGCATGGCAGCAATCAATCTAATGGTACACATCAGATTTTTTTTCTCAGTTTTTCAACAACTGCCAACTCTTGTGTTCTTAATCTTAATTCCACCTTCTCTCCTTGACAGCCGTAACTGTCTTCTTTGAAGCTTTCTGTCACATAGTAAGAAAATACTAATATGGATTAGCATTAATGATTAAAAAATTAAATTGGAGTTAGAATATTCCATGCCATTCAGTAGTTAACTTTTTGGTCTATGCGTGTTTAAAAATACGAAAGGAATATGTCCGGTAAAACAAAAGAAAGGACAGCCAATTTACCAAAAAATAAATAAATAAATAAAATAACAGAAGGATAGATGAGACATAAGAGTAAGAGAGCTGGACAGCCAATCTTCAACTTGGTTTTTAACTTAAAAATATTATCTGTCTTTCTTCCCAACAGAATAAATAAATAACAACAACTACCATCTGTCTTTCTTCCCAAAAGAATAAATAAATAAATAACAACAACTACCACCCAAGACACCTAGTTACCTCTGAAAATAAAAAATGAAAGGCATCTAAGGAAAAAATAAAAATCATATACATAATTGTCATATGGCATATAATTATATGATGCAAGAAATGACAAATAATCGAACATTTTTCATTCATTTTTATAAAATCACAAAATTAAGAAAATGTCACCACTAATCAGTGATAAAAATATCGTTATCGATAAAAATATCAAAGATATGATTTTATAGAAATATTGATAAAAATATCGATAAAATTATAGAAACTGTAAATAGTTAATTTAGAATATAAATTTTTGCATATGATATAATTAGTGTAGTAAAATAATATAAAAAATATAATAATTAAAATACAATGATGATAAAATACTTATCCAATTAGACATATATACTAAAATCCTATATATTATATAACACAAAAACTAATAAGATTATTTATTTATTTATTTATTTATTTAAATAGATAAAATCAAATTAAACATAAAAAAATAAAAAAAAAATATGTATTAATATACTACAATCATACAACCTTTAAAAACTTTAGATTTTCTAAAAAATCCATTACTACAACTTAACCAGCCATAAATTTGATATTTGAGCATATGAAAAAATCCAATATAATATTATCATATTATTATTTTATATTATTTTATTTCTTTTTATTTTTTTCCTTCTTTTTTCTTTTTCCCCTACGTGGGAATAAAGATATTTTTGTTCTCCTTTCTTCTTTTTCCTCCCTCTCTTTCTCTTTCTTCTCTCTCTGCATTTCTCTCCCACTCGTTCTGTTTCTTTTTCTTTTTCTTTTTCTTTTATTTATTTATTTATTTTTATTTTTATTTTTTGCTTCTTCTTCACCTGTTCGGACAGCTCATCTCCCACACAAATACACAGAAACCGATCTCTTCGCAGACCATGAAAGAGGGCCGATCAGGATTTCCACGGACAATTTCATCGACAACCAGCTTCTCCACATCGTTTTCCACCATTTTCCACCCTAAATCCGGAAATTCTTTCCGATATTCGACGATTCAACCGACATCCTTTGATTCCAGCAACATTTCTCCGGCACTGCATGGTATTAATAATGTCGGCATTTTTACCCAAAAAAATAATAATAATAAATAATGTTGGCACGATACCATTATGGCTGGTGGGGTATACACGTGTTAGAAAGATACCATTATGGCTGGTGGGGTATACACGTGTTAGAAAATGGTCTCCATTATTGGTGGTCACCTACGTACGGGTGTATCGTGCGTTACACTTGACATTATAAAATATCATATAATCCTGAGACATATATCATTTTTAAATGAAAATTTTCTCTAAAACTTAATAAATCATGAAGAAAAATAAAAATTAAAAAAAAAAGTTTTCTTCTAAAAAAATGAAAATTCGTTAAAAAGAATTTTCATATAAATTTCAATCCATGAATATTTTTAAAAATCTTATACATTGTGTAATTATAAACATATTTATTTAATTATATATACACTCAGTGTGAAGTCCAGCCGTACCACCACTGCACCGACAGTGTAAAGACTGCACAGCCACCATCTTTGACAATGGTTGCTGCATTTAACACCGAACTCCAACTTGCTCAACAATTGTGGGCTAATGTCAGAAGCTGTTCAAGATTGTGGCCATGCAACCGACCTTGTAAGCCTATAAATAGGCTCCATCCCGGTGCATGCAAGCCAAGCCAAGAGAGCAAGCTCAATATTATCCCAAGTGAAGAATATTGAGAGAAAACTCCGAGAGAGAGAGTGTTTGAATTCCAAAGAGAGCTTGAGAGAAGAGTGAGCAATTCCAGAGAGAATTTGACAGTGTAGAGAGAGGTTCCACGTGAGAATCTCCACGAGAGAAGTTTTTTATTTTTGTATTCTATTTCCAAGAGAGTAATAGAATTCTTTTTATTTTTCTTATTATATTTCTTCTCTAAAGTGGTCAGAGAACCACAATAAGTGGTATCAGAGCTCCAGGTCGAGAGCTTGGGTTCAAAATTTGAAGAAACAGAGCTACTGTTCTTCAAGTTGGTGTTTCGAAAAGTTGCTCAAATAATTAATTTGACAATACCAGGTGAAAGTAGTAGACGAGACGAGAGCACACAAGTTCGCCAGAGAGAAAGACAGCGGCTCACGCGCCCGCACGCACCGTCTGAAATTTTCTGCAGTAGTTCACGCGCCTCACGCGCCGCACGAGCCGTCTGGAGGTTGAAGACGACCACGTCAGCAGACACGTCAATGCACCCTGCCACGTCATCTGCCACTCGATCCGACACGTCGTCAGCCACGCAATCGCCACGTCATCTGCCACGTGTTGACACGCCAACATAATATGCCACGTCATCCGAAGTTTCTGAAATTACGGAACAGCCCCTGAATTATTGGAAATTACAGATTGACCCCTGTAGTTTCTGTATTTGCAGGTTGACCCAAATTTTTGTGAAATTACATTTTTACCCTAAAATTTCTGGTAATTATATTTTGACCCCGGAAGAGTCAAGTCCACCATTTTCGGCCGTTCCGGACGCAACGGTTAACTCCGTTTTGCCAAATTCGGCTCCATTTTTGGTCAAGCCATAATGTCAATGGAAGAATCATCTTCGGGAGCTATGGTTAAGCTCACTGCCACAAATTATACACTTTGGAGACCTCGGATGGAAGATCTCCTCAATTGTAAGGATCTGTTTGATCCTATAGAAGCTAAAGGAGAAAACCCCGATCCCAGCAAAGAAGCAGAATGGAAGAAATTAAACAAGAAAACGATCGGTCAGATCAGGCAATGGATCGACCACAGTGTCTTCCATCATGTAGCGAAGGAAACGATGCATATGCCCTCTGGACAAAATTGGAGGACATGTACCAGGCCAAGACTGCTCGGAACAAAGCCCTGTTGCTTAAGCGATTGGTAAATCTAAAATTACAGAGTGGAAGTAGCCGAGCATACCAGTGAGTTCCAGAACTTGGTAAATCAACTATCTGCTGTGGATTACCAACTAGGGGATGAGGATCAAGCCCTCCTACTTCTAAGCTCTCTTCCAGACAGTTGGGAGACATTGGTAGTCTCTCTCAGCAATTCGGCCCCGAATGGCAAACTTACTATGTCTATGGTTAAGGATGCCCTATTTAATGAAGAGGCCAGGAGAAAGGACATTGGCATGGATCAGTCACATGCCCTCGTCACAGAGAGAGGAAGACAGCAAAGAGGTGGTCGAGAAAGGGGGAGAGGCAGGAGCAAGAGCAGAGGCAGATCTACAGACGGCAGAAAATCATCATATAAGTGCTATCATTGTGGCTTGGAGGGTCACATGAAGAAGAACTGCAGAAAGTTGTTGAGAGAGCAGAGGCTCCAAGGTAATCAACCGAAGAAAGATGGAGAGACACTAGTCACTGTTACAGGAGAAGTGGTGCTCTGCTCCACCGAAGAAGAGACATGCCTTCATATATCAACCCAAGATGTTGAGTGGGTAGTCGATACTGCAGCATCCTACCATGTCACTCCACACAAAGATTTCTTCAAAACGTACAAAGCAGGAGACTTTGGTACGGTAAAGATGGGAAATTCCAGTTTCGCAAAAATTATGGGAACTGGTGATATTCAGGTAAAAACGAATGTTGGTTGTACAATCACTTTGAAGGATGTCCGTCATGTTCCAGATCTTCGGCTTAATCTACTTTCGGGAGCAGCCTTAGACAAGCAAGGCTATGACAACTACTTCAGCAAAGGCACATGGAAAATGACGAAAGGTGCCATAGTTGTCGCCCGAGGACATATTTGTGGAACGCTGTACAAGACTCATGTGAAGATATGTGCAGATAGCCTCAATATTGCAGAAGGAGAGGCGTCTCAAAATCTGTGGCACCAGAGACTCGGTCACATGAGTGAAAAAGGATTGTCCACTTTGACAAGGACGAAGCTTATCACTGTTTGCAAGGATGCTGCGCTAGATCCTTGTAATCACTGCTTGTTTGGTAAGCAACATAGAGTCTCCTTCAGTTCCTCTGCATCGAGAAGATCAGAGTTGCTTAGTCTGGTGCACTCTGATGTTTGTGGTCCCATGGAGGTGGAATCATTAGGTGGCAACAAGTATTTCCTGACCTTCATTGATGATGCTTCTCGGAAGGTGTGGGTATATTTCTTGAAGACAAAGGACCAGGTATTGGATTACTTCAAACTGTTTCATACCATGGTAGAGCGTGAAACAGGAAAGAAGCTGAAATGCCTCCGCTCAGATAATGGAGGCGAGTATACTTCCAAGGAATTCGATGCCTACTGTAGAAGACACGGCATTCGATATGAGAAGACAGTCCCTCGCACCCCACAACATAATGGAATAGCCGAAAGAATGAACCGAACCATTATGGAAAAGGTCAGAAGTATGATCAGTATGGCTAAGCTGCCAAAGCCATTTTGGGGAGAAACTGTTCGTGCCGCCTGCTATTTAATCAACAGATCACCGTCAGTACCGTTGAATTTTGAAATTTCGGAGAAAATGTGGTCGGGTAAGATTCCCTCCTACTCTCATTTAAGAGTGTTTGGTTGTTTAGCTTATGTACATGTATCCAAGGAGCTCAGACAGAAGCTCGATGCAAGATCTACTCCATGCATCTTTATAGGATATGGAGATGAAGAATTCGGATACAGGTTATGGGACCCGAAAACAAAGAAGGTTATTAGAAGCAGGGATGTAGTATTCCATGAAAACCAGAAAATGGAAGACATTGAAAAGCCTAGAATGTCTCCTAATTGTAGTTCTAGTGCCGAGAATGTTTGTCTTCATCCAGCACCAGCACAAATAGCCACAGAAGATAATGAGGTGCATGAAGATATACCAGAAGCAGACCAGGAGGAAGAAGGGGATATTGAGCAGGGGGAGACTCAATCCTCTCAAGCAGCTGTAGGGCCATCACAGCGGTCAGATGATGGTACACCTCCTGAAACTAGTGGTTTACAAGTTCGGAGATCTGAGCGAGGCCGAATTCCATCAAAGAGATTTCCAGAATCTGAGTATATTCTGCTTACTGAAGAGGGGGAGCCAGAGAGTTTCCAGGAAGCTGTTTCTCATCAAGAGAAGGAAAAGTGGCTGCAAGCAATGCAAGATGAGATGGAATCCTTGCAGAAAAATCATACTTATGAATTGGTTGAGCTTCCAATAGGAAAGAAGGCACTAAAGAATAAATGGGTGTTCAAGCTCAAGAAAGATGGCAGCGGAAGGGTGGTGAAACACAAAGCTCGATTGGTGGTCAAAGGATTTCTTTAGAAGAAAGGAATTGACTTTGATGAGATTTTTTCACCAGTGGTTAAAATGACTTCAATTCGAGTCATTTTTGGTTTAGTAGCAAGTCTAAACCTAGAGCTTGAACAGATGGATGTGAAGACAGCATTTCTTCATGGTGATTTACATGAGGAAATCTACATGGAGCAGCCAGAAGGATTTGAGGTTTCAGGGAAAGAAAACCTCGTATGCAAGCTGAAGAAGAGCTTGTATGGCCTCAAGCAAGCACCAAGACAATGGTACAAGAAGTTTGATTCGTTTATGGTGAGTCAAGGCTATAAAAGGACTGCAGCAGACCAGTGTGTTTATATTCAAAAATTTTCAGATGGAAACTTCATTGCACTTTTGCTATATGTGGACGACATGTTGATCGTTGGATAAGATGCAATGAAGATTAGTCAGCTGAAGAAAGAATTGTCTAAGTCCTTTGATATGAAGGATTTAGGACCAGCTCAACAAATTTTGGGAATGCAAATAATCCAAGACAGGAAGAATAAAAGGTTATGGCTATCTCAAGAGAAGTATGTTGAACGGGTGATAAAGAGATTCAACATGGATAAAGCCAAACCGGTCAGCATTCCACTTGCAAATCATTTCAAGTTGAGCAAGAGATTGTGCCCCTCATCCAAAGAAGAGATAGAGGAGATGGCTTCAGTACCATATTCTTCAGCGGTAGAAAGTCTGATGTATGCAATGGTGTGTACCAGACCAGATATTGCTCACGCAGTAGGTGTTGTGAGCAAATTTCTTTCAAATCCTGGAAAGAAACACTGGGAAGCAGTCAAATGGATTCTCAGGTATCTTAAAGGTACATCAAAGCTGTGCTTGTGCTACGGGGTAGGTGCTCCAATCTTAGAAGGCTATACAGATGCAGATATGGCTGGAGACCCTGATAATAGAAAGTCTACATCAGGTTATCTCTACACTTTTGCAGGGGGAGCTGTGTCATGGCAGTCAAGATTGCAGAAGTGTGTTGCTTTATCCACTACTGAAGCAGAGTACATAGCCGCAGCGGAAGCGGGTAAGGAAATGTTGTGGTTAAAGCGTTTTCTCACAGAATTGGGCATCAGGCAAGAAGACTACAAGATACATTATGATAACCAAAGTGCCATGGATTTGAGCAAAAACTCAATGTATCACTCCCGTACAAAGCACATTGATATCCGCTATCATTGGATACGCGAAGTAATAGTTGCTGAAACTGATGAAGATCCACACAAAAGAGAATCCAGCAGATATGCTAACAAAAGTTGTTGCTCAAGAGAAGCTGAAGCTATGCAGAGACATAGCCGGAATAGATGGCAGATGACCATCGGTTTAAATGCGGCTGGAGGGGGAGAATTGTGAAATCCAGCCGTACCAACACTACACCGACAGTGTGAAGACTGCACAGCCACCATCTTTGACAATGGTTGCTGCATTTAACACCGAACTCCAACTTGCTCAACAATTGTGGGCTACTGTCAGAAGCTGTTCAAGATTGTGGCCATGCAACCGACCTTGTAAGCCTATAAATAGGCTCCATCCCATTGCATGCAAGCCAAGCCAAGAGAGCAAGCTCAATATTATCCCAAGTGAGGAATATTGAGAGAAAACTCCGAAAGAGAGAGTGTTTGAATTCCAGAGAGAGCTTGAGAGAAGAGTGAGCAATTCCAGAGAGAATTTGACAGTGTAGAGAGAGGTTCCACGTGAGAATCTCCACGAGAGAAGTTTTTTATTTTTGTATTCTATTTCCAAGAGAGTAATAGAATTTTTTTTATTTTTCTTATCATATTTCTTCTCTAAAGTGGTCAGAGAACCACAACACTCAGGGCCCAAGTAACCGGAAAAAAAAAAAAAAAAAAAAAAAAAAAAAAAAAAAGCATTGCCTCTCGGATATTCCTATTCTTATCTATCCAATTATATATAGCTTTGTATAATTGCGAAATATTTTGTGCTATTATTTTTGCTTTTGTTGCTAGTGAGTAGGCGAAAGTACCATACGTCTGGAGGGAGTAGTAATGCAACCATGTCCATGAATGGAATATTTGAAGCACCACGCGATGCAACAATGAGATTGATGTTAAATTTACTCAACCGCGACCTTCTACCGGACGCCCTCATAAGAAGGCTCATCCGCAGGTTCTTAGCCGGTCGTCTCCGCCATGGTTATAAACTTTCATCCTAGCTACAACACTCTCAACTCCTGCAATTTGTACACTGTAATTAATTAAATACTACTACTCCTCTCTCCATTTCTCTCCTTTTTTTTTCTTTTATTTAATTTTTTGGTATTTTTTATTTTATGTGCATAATATGATGTATGTATATGTATATATATATACATCTCTCTGCCCTGCACTGCACAGCTTTGAAAGAAATGCCTATAACCTTGCGTACTTCTACTACTACTACGGATCAGCCACAATCTGACTCTTATGAATTACCAACATCTTTCTTCAAGCTGGTGCTTGGAAACACTCTCAAATTCAGGTACAATATCCTTAGTATACATATTAATTGCTCTCCTTTCTTCTCACCAATATTTTGACTTTAATGTTATTCCCTTTCCTTTTTCATATATCTTCTTTTCTTTTTTTTTCTAATGGGAGTGCAGTTGCTGTTACTTCCCCGATAAGTTAACAACCTTGGATGATGCTGAGAAAGCAATGTTGGAGCTGTACTGCGAGAGGGCCGGGATAAAAGATGGTCAAACTATTCTAGATATTGGATGCGGATGGGAATCACTCTGTCTTTATATTGCAAAGAAGTATAAGAACTGCATGGTTACTGGGATTACTGATTCAAAATCGCAAAAAGAATATATTGATGAGCAGTGTCGGTAATGAACTGCCTTTGGCGCTTAATTACAATCTGAGATTTTACTTTTAATTTTGTGGGAATTGAATTCTGCTCTGAGTTTGGCTTAAGCTAGTCTTGCTTAATTTAATTGTAGTGTTTAAGAAATTATCCACATAAACACTGATTTATTTCTTTACCTTTATAAAAGGGATCTTCAACTCCGAAATGTAGACATTATTGTCGCTGATGTTGGCACATTTGAAATGGAAGCATCCTATGATAGAATATTTTCAATTGGAACATTCGAGGTATATATATATATATATATATAAACTATCCTCAGCCTGGCCTAGCTTTCCATGTGATAGATGTAACTTTTTGTATTGTTTACTTAATTCGGTTGAAGAATTGGGGTTTTGTTGTTTAATAACCAGCATATGAAGAACTATAAAGCTCTTCTAAAGAAGATATCAGAGTGGATGAAGCAGGATGGTCTTCTGTTTGTTGATCATATCTGCCATAAAACATTTGCATATCCTTTCGAGGTACACCTTTTATATTGCTTTTTTTGGATTAAGCAGCAATTAGGCACATATTAATCCATTTTAGACTCAAAATATATTTATATTTTTCTTGTCCCTGCATAATGTAGAGTGTAATTGAAGATGATTGGATCAGTAAATTCGATTGGCTCTCCGCAGACTTTTCCAATGGAGAAGGCGTAATGCCTTCAGTAAATCTACTACTTTATTTTCAGGTGATCGATTTCTATACTTTTCCAACTTCAAAACTTGTGATATTTTAGTTTTTCTCTGAAATTGGAGGTGTTTTTTTTTTTTTTTTTTTTTTTGTCTTTTTATCCATAACATATATACAAATTGCTAAATTTAAGTTGTGATCATAACTCAGACCGTAATTGATCTGCATAGGTGCAAATATAGCTATTATGTTTATAATTTTTGTGCAGGATGATGTTTCTGTTGTCAATCATTGGCTTGTGAATGCAAAGCATGCTGAGCGGACAGGGTAAGAGTAAAGTAATTGGTTAGCAAAAATATTTTCAGTGAGAAAGTGTTCCAGTCCTACCATTATCTCTTGTTAGTTCATACAGTGAGTGCAACAAATTCTAAAAGAAATCTCAAAAATATTAATTTTGACATACAGTGAAGAGTGGGTGAAAAAAATGGATCGGAATATGTCTTCCATAAAACCATTGATGGAGTCAACTTATGGCAAGGATTCAGCTGTGAAGTGGACTGTTTACTGGAGAACATTCTTCATACATACTGCAGAATTCTTTAAATACAACAACGGAGAAGAGTGGATGGTGTCTCATATGCTATTTAAAAAGAAATGAAGCAAGAAAAGATTCAATATTTCAATGTGATGCAATGTCAACAGAGAGAAGAAAAAAACAATATATGGCATATCTTTGTTGTTCAAGGAGCTACAATATTACGACTGGCCACTAGTATAACTTTTGCTCAACTTTTCTCTATTAAACTTCATGTAGTATTTATAAGAGATGAATGATTTGTATTGTTTGTTATGGTCTACTTTTTCAAAATTATATATGCTCTTTTAACAATAATAATTATTATAATAATAAAGGCGCCTTCAACTGGTGAGCATGTAAAGTACGAAAACCGATTTATATATAAATTTTATATTTTTTTTATGTAGTTATTTCATCTTTGTAAGCCTTGAGGCGGAGCAGGGTAAGAGAGATCTATTTTGTCAAACAAAAAAACAGAGCTACAGTCCGAAGCATGATATTTAAGAAGCTTTCTCGCTTTAAATCGTAAAAAAATTTCATATAATATATATATATATATATTGTGGTATGAAATGGTAAACTATCAGTTTACCTTATCAACTAAAATAAAATAAAATAAATCAATGTAACATGTCATTGGACACCACTGCACCAACTTATTGAAAGTTTTCAATTCTAATTTCCTGCATCAACAAATAATATATTGATTTTCTTTCATTAACTAGGCATTTAATGTATCCAGCAACCCATGTTCATATATTTTCTTTCTATTGATTTTCTTTCATTAACTAGGCATTTAATGTGTTCAGCAACACGTGTTCATATATTTTTTTTCTATTGATTTTCTTTCATGAACTAGGCATTTAATGTATCCAGCAAAACATGTTCATTGGCCTATTGCACAGGATACAGGAGGTTGCTGAAGCCAAGGAACAAAAAACTTTTGTTTTGAAATATTGATTATTCATTTATTTGTTTATTAAATTTGTTTTGTCATATTTGTGTACCCAAATAAAAACACAAAAGATAGAATGAAAGACCACGTACCAAATAAAGAACTTCAATAATTTCCCAAGGACAAAGATACAAAGAAAGTGAAACCCAAATTCCATCAGCGCAAATTATCCACGTAACCTCTTTTTATTCACAATGAGATACCGAATTCTATACTGTATTTTTGCTAAAACATGTATGGTTTTAACTTTATCGTCATAGATGATTCGTTTTTTCGGCTAAAACATGTATTTTTGCCAAAACATGTATGGTTTTAACATTATATGAGTCTTATACAAAGTTTGTAAGTAGGGACTTGGTAGCCTAGGTGAATGCAATTTTTTTTTAAGAAAATAATTGGTAATATTAGCAAAATGAAAATAAAAAATCAGTCACCGCCACCAAGGCAGGAGTGAAAGGGAGACAATACATACAGGACGGCCAATCAGACTCGGGGCCCTCCATGACAATTAATCAAAATAAATAATTAGTCCCTTTATTTTAGGTTGAGATTGCTTAAGGTGTATACATTACATAAAGGTGCTTGGGGTGTATACATTTTATAATTATATATCAGTCAGTCGCTACAGGGTCCCGGACCAATATTCAATTTTTGCTCTATATATCCTTGCAATTAATTACAGCCTTTCTCTTGTACAAATAATATCCTTCCATTATTGTTGACCAAAAACATCGATATTGGAAGTGAAGTGATCATTCTCAGATTATTAGAAATTGGAGTTGGAATTGGAATTAGCAGCAGCAATAATAGAGAATATTAACGTATAGGATTCTACAGGCACCGTGAGATGCAACCATAAGACTCATGCTAAGTTAACTGCAGCAACCTTTTACCTGACGCCTTCATTAAAGGGCTCATAAGGAGGTTCTTAGCCAATCGGCTTCGCTACTCTTATAACCCTTCATGCCAACTCCAACGCTCCCAACTCCTCCAATTTCTACATTGTATGTATATATATATATATATATATACACATTTATATATCTAGCTACTCTTACATTGTCACATACATATACATGTAGTACATGCACTAAATTTGGCGGCTTTAATTTACAGCACTGAAAGTAATACCCATGGCACTTATCAGTAGGACGGATCAGCCCAACACTAACTCGAATGAATTGCCAACATTATTCTTCAAGATGGTCTTAGGAGACAATATCAAATTCAGATTTACTATCTACTATACATATAATTATTACAATTTCCTATTGTTTCTCAGTTTTGCTGATTCTTAATTAATGCAGTTGTTGTTACTTCACGGAGCACCTTAGAGGATGCTGAGAAAGCCATGACAGAGTTGTACATTGAGAGAGCCCCGATAAAAAATGGTCAAACTATTTTGGATATCGGATGTGGATGTGCATCACTCTGTCTCTACATTGCACGAAACTATAAAACTGCGGGGTCACTGGGATTACGGATTCAACATCACAAAAAGCATATATCGATGGGCAGTGTCGGTAATATCATTTTATATATCTACTAATCTACCAAATATGTGTCACCTCAATTTACCTTAGTATTTTCATTTACTTTTTTTAGGTATTGGATCTCTTAATTGTTATTAACTATCACAATTTTAACTTAATTTGCATACTACGTTGATGACTTGTTGACTAAACCATAACAGTAATGGAAATAATTGATATACTTTGCAACCAATTAAATAAAAATAGTTATTACTGTGGTTATATCCAAGATATGTTATTGTAATGTTATCATTGAGTTTGGCTTATGTTCTTAATATGAAATGACCCATGCACAAAGCACTATCTTCTTATCTTTTGATAGGGACCTTCAGTTACAAAATGTAGACATCATCGTTGCAGATATTAGAACATTTGAAAACGAAGCAACTTATGACCGACTATCATCCATCGAATTTGTTTGAGGTAAACCCATTTAAGCTATACACGATAGGTATAGTTTTTCGCTTTGTTTACTTTGTTGAAGAATTAGGTTATGTGGTTTTGTTGGACAGCATGTCAAGAACCATAAAGATCTTCTCAAGAAGATATCAGGATGGATGAAGCAGGACAGCCTTCTATTTGTTCATCATATGTGCCACAAAGCATTTGCCTATCATCTAGAGGTACCCTTCATATTGCTAATTAGTTTTGATGGAGCAATAGTTAAGCAATAGCATTAACTCATATTTCAAATGGAAAAATGCATAAAGAGCAGATTTTGAAAAAATGGTTTATCTGGCCCCTGCCTAAATATACAGAGACTAATTGAAGATGACTTGATGAGTAAGTACGAATGGCTAACCACGGATTTCTTTGGTGGAGAAGGTGCAATGCTTTCGGCAGATCTACTACTTTATCTCCAGGTGATCTCCAAACTTTTGATCACTCCCGTCTCCCTGTATTCTGACTCTAGATTATCGAAAAGTTCCTGTTCTTAGAAAAATTCAAGATCTATTCATGATAATGACAAGCATAGAAATAATTAAAAATCCAGCTTATTAAATGAATTGACTAGCGCTTTAAGAGCAACCTGGCGATAATTTTCCTGCAGGATGATATTTCTGTTGTTGATCACTGGCTCGTGAGTGGGAAGCATCATTTGCGGACAGGGTGAGAGTGAAATACTCCATAAATTGACTTTCAATAATTAGCAAAAATGCATTCATGGCTTTTAGGTTATGCATTGAGTGCCACAAATTCTAAAAGAAAATCTGGAAACCATTTTACTGATACACTGAAGAATGGCCTTCCATAAAACTCACTATGGAGTCAACTTATGGAAGGATTCAGCTATGAAGTGGACAGTCTACTAGAAAACATTATTTATATATATTGAATAAATGTTTGGATACAATAATGGAGAAGAGTGGATGATTGCACGTTGCCTATTCAAAAAGAAATGAACAAATATAAGCTCTCCATTTTGTGACGAGTGGCTTTTATTTTAGAGACGAATAATTTGTATGTTAGTCTACTCTATAAAACAATAATTGTTCTCAAAACACCACTTTACTCATACATATGAATTTGTCAAATTATAAATGATTTCAACCAACTGTTTCCATAAAGAAGTGTTAACAAAGGAGAAAAGGGTACATTGATCTTTTTTCTGTTAAACAAGAAAACAAAACACAAAATTTAATGATATGGTTATAGCTATCGCCTATTCATTATAAAAATCCCCTTTAGTTTTCATCACCATAAATAAAAAACACTTTTTTTTTTTTTTTAATAACATAATTGCAACTGAAAATTACTACTAGCGTTTTCCATCGGTAACAGGAATGGAAGGCTCCAAAGGCCCTTCATCAGCTTCCAAGAATCGACTGAGATGTTTATCTTCTAAATGTTCCTGCCCTCAAGAAAGTTAAATATTAATGGAAAACCAACACCCCCACAAAGATGGAAACCAAATTAACAAATTTATCAAACATATTAACAGTCAGAACGATTAAAGACAGAATTTTGGAAGAGTTTGTAAAGAGAAACAAATCAATAAACATACAGAGAGACAAGCTTTGTATTTTCGCCATTCAGAAACACAATCCTCCTTGTCCCATTGACCTTTTACAAACTTTTCCGAATACCACCTGAACATAAATAATCAATAAGTACCCTTTAATTTCACAGCAACTAGTACAACATAAACCCGTTAAAATGTTAACGGATTAGGGGGGGGCAAAAAAAAAAAAAGCATAATTAGGGTTTAAGGATCTGGAAATTAGAAAAAGGAAAATTATATAAATGAGAGCCGCATAGAAAGCCGGCGGGAAAGGAAGCAAGCGAGAGACAGAGAGTGTGACCTGTTGAAGCAGTTGTGGTAAGCAGCTCTGAGATTGGCGCAAGGTGATGTCGAGGACGACGGGGAGCCTTTTTTGTCTTTACCTAGGATCCCCATTTCTTAAACCCATCCAAAAAAAAAAAAAAGCGACAGTCCAAATTTATCATCTTTCTCAAAGCAATATGTTTTTGGGCCTTGAAGTTGGGTTGGTAATGGACTGTTTTAAAATTGGTAGTGCTTCTATTTGCATTAGCTGAATTTCTCTTTCCACACGTGATTTTCAAGATAAATTTAAATTTACAAAAAACCCCTTGATTTTATCTTATGCTGCCTTTTTTTTTTCCTATTATTTATTGGATTGGATTTTATTTTCCCCAGCCGGCACAGGATTGGCAGCTTCTTGTGGGCAAACGCGGGGATGGGTTGAAGAAGAAGGATTTGAGGAAAAAAGAAAGTCAGCCGCTTCAGAAGTTCTATTCGTTGAAGCCGAGCTTAGCAGGGTCAAGCTCTCTAGTGCCAAAGAAGTTGGCTTCGTCGTCGATGGTGGTGCGGCGAACATGAAGAAGGTGTCTCCTGTGTATCCAATTCTGGCGTCCTCGCTTGGTTTAAATATGATAAAGACGATATCCGGGTCGCTGCATTAGGTGAGCTTTTCCCGTGATAAAGTGTCAAGAGCTAGGGACAAGCAAGCTGTCGAGGTATGGTGGTGGTGCCGGCGGTGGATGAATATTTGGGAACGACTAAAACCCTACAGAGAAAAAAAAAAAAAAAAAAAAAAAAAATGACTTGCTCTTAGTAGGTGTGACTTGCGCTTGTTTCACTAATATACATAATACATAATCCAAAAACTTGATCATACTTCTAATTGGAGATTGCCTTTTTTTTTTTTTTGGTTTTATTTTATATATACATAATAAATACTCATATTGCAGCAGCACAAAAAGCTTTGTTTGCTGTTTCGCTCTCGTCCATGGCGGCCATGGTCTGAGCTTCCAGAGGAACTGTTGGAGTTGGTCTTCAAAAGAGTTGGTTTTGTTGATATATTTCGTATGAAATTGGTTTGTTGCGCCTGGAATATAGCCCTGCGATCCTGTACGGCCAGCTCCCGATGTTACACTCTATGGCTGATGTTTCCTAATGATCGGCACGCCAAAATTCGCCCCTTTTTCAGTCTTGCAGAGAATAAGTTTTACGACATCGACAACCTCCGTCCATACGACGACTCTAATTATTCTAATGATTATGGTGTTGTGGGATGGTTGGTGCTTTACACCGTATTAGGAAAGCTATATATTATTAATCCATTTTCATCATGCATAGTCCCACTTCCAAATAAGATCATCATCTCCAAAGACAAGATGAGAAAGCAATTCGTTCAGTTTCTAAAGCCATTATCCCATTTGATTTATCATATGGTGGCAAAAACAACTTTTGTGTTGTGATAATTTATGGACAATGTCCAAAAAAACTAGGACTCACTATTGCAATTAATGCTGCACATTTCTAAAGAGAAATTAAAAATAAATATTTTCTATAACTATTTAGATGGCAAATAAGATATGGAGTTTGATGAAGATATTTTGTATAAGTGTTTAAGTTTAACTTAATTTTTGTATAAGTATTTAAATTTAACTTGACTTTTGTATAAGTGTTTAAGTTTGATTTGACTTTCTCATGTGTACAAGTGTTTAAATTAAACTTGACTTTCTAGAACCTAAAACATTTATAAATGGTTTTGTTGGTTAAAAACTCACATTGTACTTGTATAAATAGGAAGCTGTTGCTTCCACAACATATATTGCAATTACATTAAAAATATATATATATTAGCCATTTTCCTTTCTCCACCGAGAGTATCCCACCTTTTTACTCAAATAATTCAACTTAT
Source organism: Ziziphus jujuba (assembly GCF_031755915.1). Classification (NCBI taxonomy): domain Eukaryota; kingdom Viridiplantae; phylum Streptophyta; class Magnoliopsida; order Rosales; family Rhamnaceae; genus Ziziphus; species Ziziphus jujuba. The sequence goes on along the minus strand of NC_083383.1, from coordinate 6,248,124 downwards.
TTCTATCTTACCTTTTTACTCAAATAATTCAACTTATTTCTACCTTCCTTTGTCACCTAAATCAAAATACTCTTCAACAAATTCCATCAACTCGTAAAGCATACAGGCAATACATCCTGGACTCACATAGATGGTGGATATGAAATATACATTGATGCATATAATATGTCACAATGATCTGCTGATCTATTCATGCATTACTCTGTGGAGGCCTGATTGAAGTTCGGGATTTTCTTTGTCCTTTTCTCAACAAAATTATGGATCTTGAATTTTCTCCAACAGTAAGTCAATTTTGTAAAGCAATATGTTTCAGTAGTACATACAAAAGCATTTTTTGTGGAATCAATAGGAAAGCTTTTGTTTGTTTTACCATTTAATATTGAATCATTGAAAAAAAACATTTGAATTTGTTGTCTATAATCTAGATTACGGTGTAGAAAGATAGGTAACCACGGAAACTAGATTAGATCAAGCTCTTTTTTCTAAGCGGAAACGAATGTATTTCAGTATTCACTCGGGATGTGAGAGAAAATTCAATACACTTGAAAACAGTGCGATTTGACCGGGGATTACATTATTGGAATTTAAATCTTAAAAGAAAGAAGGATGCTCAACGAGACTTATCCTTCGGATAAATATTGTCTGGCTACTGGTGCACCAATTTAGTTTGTCCTTAATCCTTGGATCCTGCATGGTGTAGATCATCTAACTTTTAGGTAAAATTTCATTAATCTCAAATAATTTTATAATATATATATATATATATATTGTTCCATTATTTTCTTTTACGCGTTAGAGTTGCATGTAAATATCATTTTTAAAATGAATTATTTGACTTAATTTAAGTAGGGTATTTAATTAGGTATAATAATTAACTTAATTATTTGTTTCAAAGAATAATATTACTACTCTTTGGATATAATACCCAGCTATATAAACTTACAAAAGAATGTAAAACTTATTTAACATAACATATATACATATATAATCTTGTTATTATTTGTTATCATAAGTAATAATTACTATTTTATATAGTAAATTTTAATTGAAATATTTATTTATATTATTTTTTATTTTAAAACGTTAAAAGATAATTTCTTAATTATAATAATTTAAATTGTTATTTGGTGTATAGGTTTACTGATGATCATTCATCACTAATGACAAATATAATATTTAAAAAAAAATAGCAAAGACTAATAAAAAGTAATTAGTCCTATACAAAGGGTAATTGCTTAATCAAAAGATCAAGACAATCTATACATACTTCGGTTCGCAAAGATAAATGAACAAGTACAATAATTTACCAAAAAGAACGTACAACGTAAAGAGAAAGACTAAGTATGCGAGCATAATAATTTTTGCAGTTCCAAACTATATGGACGTTCATGGTTTGCTGACTGGCTAATACTTAAATCTTTGAGTAATTTCACATCAATTCAAAAGTCATATATACATAATGAGGCATGCATACATGTAACAGCTCAGTCTACCCGCATGCGATATTATCCGTTTTGGGCCCAGCCCGCACGGTTTTGTCAAAACGCATTGCAAGGGAAAGATATCTACACCCTCTTTTAAGGCATGCTTCGTTCTCCTTTCCAACCGATGTGGGATCTCACAATCCTCCACCCGCATGCGATATTGTCCGCTTTGGGCCCAACCCGCACGGTTTGGTCAAAACGCATCGCAAGGCTACACCTTCTTCTTTTAAGGCATACTTTGTCCCCCTTTCCAACCGATGTAGGATCTCACAATCCTCCCCCTTGGGGCCCAGCATCCTCACTAGTACACCGATCTGGGTACTGGCTCTGATACCAACTGTAACAGCTCACTGATACCAACTGTAACAGCCCAGTCCATCCGCATGCGATATTGTCCGCTTTGGGCCCAACCTGTACGGTTTTGTCAAAACGCATCGCAAGGAAAATATATCCACACCCTCTTTTAAGGTATGCTTCGTTCTCATTTTCAACCAATGTGGGATCTTACATACATGTATAGTGTAAATGTGACTGGAGTTTAAGTTTTGTAAAATAATAATAATAATAATAAGGACTAATTGACATATAAAGCTAATTGATTGTGATCTAGTTTCCCAGTCTCGATCGGCTGCTAAGTTATTTTGATTGTGATACAGTTGCTTTTGCCCATATGTTATATATGATGAAAAAACATAAACTATAATAGTATAGCAAACTCCTAGCCACAAATGAAAACTCAGTTGCCGAGGCCGTGTGGTAACCTGTGGTAAGAGGCACCAACAGCCCAATTTATGAGCTGGGTTTAAGTCTCACCAGCCACAAAAAAAAAAAAAAAAAAAAAATGAAAACTCAGTTGCCAATGATAGAAGAATACTTGCAGCGGTAGTCATTTTTTTAGCCAATACAAATTATTAAACTTTTGGGGTTGAAAATAGTTTGGGCAGGCACCAACAAGATTCCTCCTTTTGCATATGAGTCGGCGGAAAGGTAATTGGAAAATGTCAAGAATCTATCAAGAGACTCATCAAAACCGTCCCAGGAACATACTCATGATCGGGCAAGAACCACCCTCCCTACATCAACAAAAGGGAGAAAACCTTTTCTTTTTCGCTATACCACAATAAGTTTAGGTTCAGAGTCTAAGTCCAGTGTTTCAAGCCCTACTCCAGTCATTAAATGATTTTGTCGTTATTAAATATCCTTTGAGCACTCCATTAGAATACTACAAGATGTGGATGCTTTTAAAAGATGCGACAGAATTAGCACAATTGTTTTGAAGAGTACTGGTTATTGGAAAACTTTTTAGACAAAGGGTACATATGAGAAAAGTAGTATTGTCCCTCACATGATTCACAACATTAGCTCAAAGATACTGGAGAAAGATAATTACATATTCGTCTAAGCTCTTTGTTTAATGTTTAAGAGACATGTAGGAGGATGTATTCAATTTAGAATTTGAAGGATTTTAAAAGTCTTTTAAAGTTTTGAGGTATTCGATTTAGATTTTAAGATAATCCATACAAGTCTAATGATATTCAATTCAGATTTTGATGGATTTTATAAAAGTCCATTAAAATATAGATGTATTCAATTAGGATTTTATAGAATTTTTTTAAAATCTGATAGTATTCAAAAAGTCATTGATTTTAAAAGATTTTAAAAAATGATGGATTTTAATGGATTTGAAAGGATTTTAACAGGGAAATTGTGAAGAAAATTGTCAATATGAAATCCAGCTTTAAATCCAAAGATTTCATTGGATTCTTATAAAATCTTTATGGAGTCTGTAGAATTCCATAACAATCCATCAAATCTTTTAAAGTCTATAATTCATTTTAAATCCATCAAATTCTAAATTGAATACATCCCTCGTAGTTTCTAGCTGCACACTCCCAAGTGTAAAATCAACAAATGGTTTTCATATAGCATATGCCTCCACCCTCAAAAAATATAGTCTCTAAGGTATTTATCGGACAAGTAGAAGTGATATTAAGAAAACTGGGTATAAAGGTGATACTAGTACGACTTTAATTAAGTTCATGTGCGGAAAGCACGCGGAGAGCTTTTGGCTATACCGGCCATGACAATAGCTGAAGAAATGTATAAATGGACTGGCTTTCCTCTTGATGTGTTTGATACCACTCTGTTCCACTTAAACTTGTACTAGTTTTATCATTAGGAGTGAATTTTTTTTTTTTTTTAATTGACCTATGTGACTTTTTTAATCTACAGCAATGAAAGCACCAAATGATATACATTCTTTATAACCCCAGTTTATTTGTTGACCCAAAAAAATGCACAATTTACCATGTTTGGCACCAAATGATGTACATTCCTTATAAACCCAGTTTATTTTTTGAAAAAAAAAAATGCACAATTTACTATGTTTGGCATAGCTTTTTTTAGGTTTAAAAATTATCTATAGAAGTATTTAGATAATTTTTAAAAAATATTTTTTTATTTTTAAAAGTATTTCTAATTAAAATCATTTGAAAATCGTTTTTATAAAAAAGAATTGAAAAGAAAAAGCAAAAACTATGTCAAACAGAACCTTATCTTATTTTAAAATCACTTTAATTTTTAAAAACAGATTACTTCAAGTACAATTATTCCCTTGGTAATTTATATTATATATATAGTATGAATTTTATTTAAAAGAAAACTCAGCTGCCAAACATATGTTTGTGACAATTTTTTATTCAGTAACTTTTGTGGTTGATAGGAGAATATTTGTAACTGTAGTCATTTTTTTAGCTACAAACTATTAAAATTTTGTGGTTGAAAATCTTTTGATCAGGCATCAACAAGATTCCTTCCTTTTGCATATGAGTCCGAAGGAAAGTTAATTAGAAAATGCCAAGAATATGAAGAATGAACATGCAAACATAATACAAGATTGGCTTGTCTGAAATCTAAGAATGCTGATAATGCTTGAAACATAGGAAAGTAATATGCTGAATCAACAAAGAAAACTATTCTAGGAATCCAAACTAGGAATCATGGTACACAAAATTCCATGCGGATAAGGTGCTCCATTTTCATGGTTAAATTTTTTTTTTACCTCTTTCTTCTACTTTAAGCATTCCATTTAAAGCAGTAAGCACCAATCAAAAAATTATACCATTTGGCCTCTAATATTCTTATCTTGCCTTCAAGAGCTACAAGATTACTTTTTAAGAGTAAATTACTATAGTACAATTATTCGCTTGCATTGATAGTTTTTATATATAGTTTGAATTTTATTTTAAACAAGGAGAAATATAACAAAACTTTGCAGTTGTGTATTTATTTATATTTTAAGAGAAATTAGAATTTACATATCGGTTACGATCATATTGCTCAATATTTTTTTTTTAAAAAAAAGATATAAAATAAATAAAATCAATTAGAAGTTTTATCTTTTACTTTTTTTTTATGTTGATAATGATATTGAGAAAATAAATAAATATTATTCAGTTCATCTTTATCCGTTTCAGGCTATAATCCAAACTAGGAGTTTATTATTTGAGATTAAGAAAAAAAAAATAATAATCAAGTTAAACAGTTTAAAGAACGAATGCAAACAAAAACGGCTTGTTTGAAAATTTAAGGAATACAATGCCGATAATGCTTGAAACATAGGAAAGCAGTATATGCTGACCCAATATACAAAACGATTGAAGCAATCCAAACTAGGAAGCTTGGTACATAAAATTTAATGAGTACAAGGTGCTTAGTATTAAAAATAATAATAATATAGTTTGAAATGAGGTTAACTGGATTGATAAATGTTTTAAAAAATAATAATAATAACAATAATAAGGTGCTTTATTTTTATGGTTAAAATGTCTCATTATCATTATCATTATTATTATTACCTTCTTTTTTCCCCCTATTTTAAGCCTTCCATATGGCACTTTACCGAGCAAAACATTCCATTAAGCACCAATCAAAATAAATTATTCCATTTGGCCTAATATACTTATCTTGCCCCCAAGATTCCTTATTAAAAAAAATTTACGAGTACAATTTTTTATTAAAAAAATTACGGGTACAATTATTCCCTTGCATTGATAATTTATATTATACTTTATAGTTTGAATTTTATTCAAAGGAAGGAGAAATATAACTCAGCTATGCAGTTGTTTATTTATTTATTTTAACAAAAGTTAGATAACATTGGTAAATATCTTTTCTGAAAAAAATGTAAAATAAATAAAAAAGATTTTTTTTTTATTCTCTCTAATTGTTGATAATGATATAAAAATAAATAAATAAATAAATATTATGCAGTTCAGCTTTATTCGTTTCAGGCTACAATCCAAACTAGAAGTTTATTTGAGATTTAATATGAATAATAAAATTGAAGCTGCGTCGTTTTAAAGATTTTCAAAGGGCCAAAGTCCTCCTAATCCCTCTCTTTAAAACGGTTACGAGTGTCACCCTCTTTTCTCAGTTTCACTCATAGTCTCACTGGGTCGCAGAGATATAGGGCACAGAGAGAGATCCAAAATTTGAAGCTTAACAGAAATGGAGCAGTTCAAAGGTCAATCTCGGCTACCGAAATTCGCCGTCCCCAAGCGATACGATATAAGACTCAAACCGGACCTCATCTCTTGCAAATTCGCCGGTTCGGTCAACATCGACCTCGACATCGTCGCCGATACTCGCTTCGTCGTTCTCAATGCCGCCGACCTTTCCATCCGATCAGGTTCCGTGTCGTTCAAGAGCAAGGACTCCTCCAAGGTACCTCTGATCTGTTTAATCTTCGCATCGGTTTCCTGTTCTATTTTCTGAATTTTGAATCGCGGTTTGGTGGTGGGGTTTTTTTTTTTTTTTTTTTTTTGGGGGGGGGTTGTTCTGAGAGATTTTGTTTATGCTTGGAACTTAGAATCTGCTAAGGAAATAGAAAAAAAAGTGGAGAGATTCTGTTTTTCCATGTTTGAATAAAAGAAAAAAGCAAGAAAAAAAAAATGCAATCGAAACTTAGGAGGAAAATGCGGTGCTTTTGTGGATTTCCGTTTTCCCTTCAAAACAAAGAAGAAAAGGTAGGGAAAAACTTCTCTGCTTTACTCTCATCTTACTCTCAGCAAAAATTAAAAAAATAAACATTGGATGATTTTCAATTGTCAATTTGCCTGACTCGATTCCTTCTTAGGCTTTTGTAGTTTGATGTTTTTATCCTTATGACGTAAAACACATTTTCAGTGGTCAGATGGAATGGAATGTCTTTGTTATAACACTAAGAGATTTGTTGGTTTCATTGCTCATTTTTTGGCTGCTGATCAATTTCTTCGAAAGAATTGATGAAATTTGTCATTTTGTTTTTGAACCTCAGCCTCTACGTGATTCATTTCATTGTACAACTATTCGAATTCCATGTACCCAGTGAACGACTGAATTCCTGGCTCGTGGTTTTTTGTCTATATCACTGTTGCTTTGTTTCCTTGTTAAAAAGTGTGTATTATTGAAGTATAAATATTTAGCATCTTGACGATGGTTATTTTTTGCTTTTCAAATGATCCATTATTAGTAACAGTCGTTCCGATAGTGAACCCTATTGTGACTCAGCAATTTTGTTTACCTTTTTTCGCGAACCTCTACCGACCATTAGAATTTTTTGCTTACTTAGTTAATGAATGCTGGTGCAGGTCTTCCAGCCTTCAAAAATTGAGATTTTTGAAGAAGATGATCTTTTGGTCTTGGAGTTCTCAGAGACACTGCCAATCGGGCTTGGAGTTTTGGCTATTGAGTTTGAAGGGATTTTGAATGACAAAATGAAGGGTTTCTATAGGAGGTAATAAGAAAGTGGGATATAGTAATACAAGTTTTCTTTATTGACCAGTTCTATTGAAAACCAATTTTGAGGGTGACTAGTTGCTGATTTATTAGATTTTAAGGATATTTTATTTATGTAGCTAGGTGTGCTTTTGACTTGTTCCTTTTTTTTTTTTCTTTTCTTTTCTTTTTTTCCCTTTTTTTTTCTCTTTTCTTTTTCACGTACAGCACTTACGAGCATAATGGTGAGAAGAAAAATATGGCTGTTACACAGTTTGAACCTGCTGATGCAAGGAGATGCTTTCCATGTTGGGATGAACCTGCTTGCAAGGTCCTCTCTCTCTCTGCCCTGTTGTCTCATCTCAGTTCCTACCATCGACCAGTTTTCTTTTTTCCTTTTTTTTTTTTTTAAATTTCAGAGTTTGGTACTGGATACTGTTGTAAAAGCTTTTCATCTTTTGAGAAAATTTAGCTACATTACTTTGTGGTAGGCAGTCTGGTTTAAGTAATTGCAAGTTCAAGCTTATGGCTGCACCTCCCTCTTTCTAAGTGGCGCTTTTGTACACAGGCTATGTTTAAGATTACATTGGATGTGCCAGTTGAACTAGTAGCCCTTTCCAACATGCCAGTTATTGAAGAAAAAGTGGATGGACTTCTCAAGACAGTTTCATATCAAGAATCACCAATTATGTCTACATATTTGGTGGCCATTGTTGTTGGTTTATTTGATTATGTGGAAGATCATACATCTGATGGTATATTCACAAACATATCTGTTCTCTTATACAAGTATAATCCTTGAGTTGAAAGTGGTATGTTTGTCTCAGGGGTCAAAGTTCGAGTTTATTGTCAAGTTGGCAAGGCAAACGAAGGAAAATTTGCATTGCATGTTGCTGTCAAGACCCTCAAATTATACGAAGAGTATGTTCTGCAATAATAAAATTTAGGGAGATTACCAGTCATTATAGGGCCTTCCTTCTTCTAACAGACAATTTCATTTTGTGAATGCTGTTGGACTATATAACTAGTAGTTACTCCATAACATTTTCCCAGTTTGGTGTTTTTCATTAATTTTCTTTTTTGCATGTTTTACACTAAATGCAACACAATCTTCAGATACTTTGCAGTGCCATATCCTTTGCCCAAATTGGATATGATTGCTATCCCTGATTTTGCTGCTGGGGCCATGGAGAATTATGGTTTAGTTACATATCGTGAAGTAGCTTTGCTCTATGATGATCAGCATTCTGCAGCTGCAAATAAGCAAAGGGTAAGCTTATGGGTATTGATTTTTGTCTGTCAGAATTAGTTTACAAACTTGTATAATCACACCTCACTCAAATGTTTAATCCTTTATTTTCTGCTGTACTTGTAAAAGGTTGCGATTGTTGTAGCCCATGAGCTTGCACATCAGTGGTTTGGAAATCTGGTAACCATGGAATGGTGGACTCATTTATGGCTGAATGAGGGATTTGCAACATGGGTACATTTCCTTTGTTCATTAGTTTTCATGTCAAACCTGCTAGAATACATGCTTGTAGTCTTAATTTTTTATTATTATTTTTTTAAAAATTTCTAGGTGAGCTATTTGGCTACTGATAACTTATTCCCTGAGTGGAAGATATGGACTCAGTTTCTTGATGAATCCACTGAGGGTCTCAGGCTGGATGGACTTGAAGAATCCCACCCTATTGAGGTATGTCTGACTAAAAAAGTTTGTTTTTACCCCCTCCTGTTTCTTTCATGTTAATGTATTTTTCCCCCAGGTGGAGGTAAATCATGCTCGTGAGATTGATGAAATATTTGATTCGATAAGTTACAGAAAAGGTGCTGCTGTTATTCGGATGCTGCAAAGTTATCTTGGTGCTGAATGCTTTCAGGTTGGATACTCAGTTTGTGATCTCCTATGGTTTGAAGCTCCTATTATATTCTATGAGAATTTTTCTTGAAGATTTTTGCCATACGAAGTGCAAACTTTGAAAGACCACAGCTTTCATGCACACACTAGTTTTGGGGCTCACTGATGAGCTGAATAGCATATTATTCGTTCAGCAACTAGTGAAATATTTAAGCATTGTTAATTCATAGAAGTTTCGGTTGCACTTTATGTCCCATATTCTTTGTTTTCTTTTCTTTTAAAAATTCGTTAAATACATTTATTGAAGCCATCCCTCTCAAAAGATTGCATAATTAGTTACTTTTGTGTTATTTCATGTAATCAGAGGTCTCTTGCTTCATATATAAAAAGACATGCATACTCAAATGCGAAGACAGAAGATTTGTGGGCTGCCCTTGAGGAGGGGTCTGGTGAACCTGTGAACAAGTTGATGAATTCATGGACAAAGCAAAAAGGCTATCCAGTTGTCTCCGTCAAAGTCAAAGATCAAAATTTGGAATTTGAACAGGTTTTCTTGTGTCTGATTACCCTAGCTATAGTGAAAACTCACTTATTAAATTGTTATTTAATTTTTTAATTTTATGATGGTAAATTTTTTTAGAGTTCTTACTGAATAATTTTGTAATGGCAGTCGCAATTCCTGTCAAGTGGTTCCCATGGGAATGGGCAATGGATTGTCCCAATAACAGTCTGTTTTGGCTCATATGATGTCCTCAAGAATTTCTTGTTAGAAACAAAGTCTGAAACTCTTGACATAAAGGAATTCCTTGGTAGCTCAGTAGCTAAAGACAAGCTTTCAGGGAGTGGAAGTGGATGCATTTGCGATAGAAACAATGGAATAAGCACTTGGATAAAACTTAATGTGGATCAGGCTGGTTTCTATAGGGTGAAATATGATGAGGTCCTCGCGGCTAGACTTAGATATGCTATAGAGAACAAATATTTATCTGCAACCGACAGATTTGGTAAAAAAAATAAATAAATAAATAATGTATTTCATACTTGATTATATTCTTCATGGTGGAATTTAGTAGATTTACATTATAGATTCCTTAACCAGGTATCTTGGATGATTCATTTGCCCTTTGTATGGCTCGCCAGCAGTCTTTAGCCTCTTTGCTTACCTTGATGGGTGCTTACAGGGAGGAACTTGAATATACCGTGCTGTCTCATTTGATTACGGTATTATTTCCTCTATATCTTTTACAATGTTTATTTCAATTATTACATGAATCCTGATTCCATTCCCTACATTTTACAGATAAGCTATAAAATAGCAAGAATTGCTGCTGATGCTGTACCTGAGCTGCTGGATTTCATTAAACAATTTTTTATTAGCCTTTTCCAGAATTCTGTAGAGTAAGTTTATATTTTTATACCATCTATTTGTCTCATGTTTTTATTTATATCCTATTGTTTTATTGATAACCCGTTTACTATGTTGTGATTTATTCAGGAGGCTTGGTTGGCAACCTAAAGCAGGTGAGAGCCATTTAGATGCGATGTTGAGGGGAGAAGTTTTGACTGCACTTGCTGTATTCGGACATGATCTGACACTAGTTGAAGCGATAAGGCGTTTTCATGCATTCTTAGAAGACAGAAATACGCCACTTCTTCCTCCTGATATAAGAAAGGTTGCTGACTGTAAAGCATTAATTGGCACTAGTACTTATCTATTTAAAACCCCATTGATACTTATTATGGATTATGGTTTGCAGGCAGCTTATGTGGCTGTAATGCAGAAAGTAAGTGTGTCGAACAGATGGGGCTATGATTCTCTTCTGAGAGTTTATAGAGAAAGTGATCTGAGCCAGGAGAAAACACGCATTCTAAGTAATTAACAATCATTTGTTGAATTGAGATGGTATATTTGGATTTGTTTAGTTTTTGGCAATCTTATATATTTCTGTCTTGTAGGTTCTTTAGCAACTTGTCCAGATCCCAATATTATATTGGAACTTCACAACTTTTTGTTGACTTCTGAGGTACTACTGAATGAAAGTTAATAGTCTATACAAGCAGATAATTAATAGCAGCTTGAAGCTGAAGTCTGAGTTCTTTCCAAATTTCATGTAGGTTCGTAGTCAAGATGCTTATTTGGGACTTGCTGTTAGCATGGAAGGGCGTGAAACTGCTTGGACATGGCTGAAGGTATAATACTCAAATCCACTATACTATGTGGAGGAGAAATATAATCTAATATGAACTGAATGATTTTTTTTTTTTTTTCCATATTTTTGGATTTTGTTAAAATATAGGATAACTGGGAGCACATCTCAAATACCTGGGGTTCTGGACCTCTAATAACTCGATTTGTTAGTGCAGTGGTCTCACCGGTTCGTCCTATCCCTCTCTTGGTTCAATCATATATATTTTTAGTTCTTATTAAATTCTTTCCTCTTTTTTTTTTTTTTTTTTTTTTTTTTGCCTTTTTCTTTTTCTGGACTTATCTTTTGTGGTCATCTTCTTCTATAGTTTGCTTCATTTGAGAAGGCAAAAGAAGTTGAAGAGTTCTTTGCAAGCCGGAGTAAGCCCTCAATCGCTAGAACATTGAAGCAGAGCATCGAGAGGGTTTGCATCAATGCAAAGTGGGTTGAGAGCGTTCGGGGTGAGAAAGATCTTGCTGAAGCTGTGAAGGAGTTGGCACATAGAAAATGCTAGTCGCATTCTTGTTTTGCTTTTAATATATCGAAGAAGAAATCCTGAGAGGGAATTTCACCACCTATGTGACTAAAAAATAAAATACAAATAATTTAAATTAAAGATAATCTCCTTTGGTGATAATATATATTTCGTGCTATGATGTATCCTTTTCTAAATTCCGGTTTGATGATGTTTGTGTAATTGTTTTGTTAGTGAACGAGTACCAAGTATTTCCCTTCTCCATCAACATCCCACTCTTGTGCGTTGCATGTATGTTTACTTGACAAGTGGATAGGTCCGAATTTATAATGTTTCAAAAGTGAATCAGCAACACAATTGGGGATATTCCCAATCCTCTTCGTATTCCCAAGAAAAAAAAAAAAAAAAAATTCCTTCTTGATAATGGGTCTTCTGGTCCTATGATGATAAGCACACAATGCTTCCACTACTCATCTCTCATATGATAATAGCACCTAGGAATAGATATACATATGTTGCATTTTTACTATGGATTGTCTATTTCAGAGAGCATTACAAGAGAATCAGAAAAATACGAGACGAGTAAAGGAACGCATCCTCATCCACTCTGGCTCAGCACAGCCTCCATTGTTTGCCTCCTCGGCGACAAACTACTTTGTGCCCCAATCCGCTGCTGTTTCCACCACTCCATTACTGCCCACATTGTCGCTCCACAATTGCCACTTCCCATAATTTTTATCAACCCTCGTGACTGTTGGCAGTGCCACCACCATGAACTGTTTCAAGACTAGTCAGCTCACTTCCATCTACCATAAACACCACCACCATCTCCATCATTGCGCCAGATATTTTTGTAAAACTGCAACCACACAAATTAAGCAGAAGAACAACCTACAAAAGCAGAAGTCTTTACAGTAGGATTGGAAAGATTATGGCTACTCACAACACTAATCTTCAAGTTTTGCTACTTTTATAAGCACCACGTGGTCGAAATAATACCAAAGTAACTGCCTCACAGAGCCTTTTTAACTCGGAGGCATAATGAATACAATTTGCCATCAAGTCAAGAGCTTCATAAGTGTCACCATCTCCTATTCCTACAACAACCATCTAAAAATTTACACAGCCAGAACTGGACATGGTATACAACTAGACACATCAGTGAATGGTTCCAGAATGGCGAATGTTTTTCTATAGTACATACAGCCTGCGGTTTCCAATGAAGAGATATAGCCCCAGTGAAAAACAAAAAGGGCAAAAACTATATCAAGTTTATATCGAACCAGCCATGGGTTAATACAGAGCAGAGGATTGAACTTCACGTTTTGCTCTTAAACTTTCTTTGAGCTTTCAAATCCACCACGATCACTGTAATGTTGTCCTTGCTGCCTTTCTGAAGTGCGCGGTTCGAAAGATATTCTGCTGCTGCTTGAGCTGCTGGGTCAATTCCCTCTCCCCTTTCTGAGGGAAGTGAAACACCATTCTTTTTGTGCCAAAGAAGTATTCTTCTCCGTGCCAGCTCACAAACTTCCTCATTTGTCATGACATCCCACAGACCATCACTTGCCAGAATGAGGCATTCATCATCTTTTGCCCGAGGAAGAAACATCACTTCTGGTTCAGGAATGATCCATGGTTTCAAGTATCTATCACCTGCAAGTCACAATCATGCTAAAAGTATTAATTAAATTCAATTAGCATGCATTAATTTCTTCCGCTGCCTGACATTAGAATGGTTTCCGTAGAATGACAGATGCTTAAATGTATACAAACCAAATGTAATTTACAAGTTTTGACATAGCTATGTCCAACACTAGCGTGAAAATAATTTTCAAAATGACATTTCTTGAGAATACGAAGTATAACAAGATTCCATTAAAGAAGCAACTCTTGCCATGTCTGCATAAAACCATTAGCTTGATGAAAGGAATTCTGCAACGCTTTGCACAAATAGCATGCAAGTTCGATTTCAAAAAAGTGTGCACATCCCAAGCCAATTGAATCAATTATTTAGATCCTTAACCAGAGGCCTAAATAAAATTCCAAAAAAAAAAAAAAAAGGACTCGATTAAATATTACTTATATAATCACAGAATAGTCAAAATACAACAAAATGACAGTTTCGTTGATCCACAGGCCATAGCTTTTCTGCTGTTGCAATTAAAGAGAAAGACATATACTCAATCAGGAATTTTAAGCTGTAAAATGCTAACTGTTAAAAGTCCTTCAGTACATTCCCTTTTTCATATATATATATATATATAAAATATATTCCTGATCTTTAAGTACATTCCCGAGTTGTACATATTAATCATGTCTATATATATTCCTGATCTTTAAGTACATTCCCGAGTTGTACATATTAATCATGTCTATATATATTCCTGATCTTTAAGTACATTCCCGAGTTGTACATATTAATCATGTCTGTTAAATTTAACAAAGAAAATTCCAATGAGGGGGCATTCCCTAGGAAGATTATGTCCATCCAATTCAAGCTAATACCACTTAAAAGCAGGCAGATAAAAATAAAAAGTTCATGTTGAAGCACATACCAATAGACCTTGACATAGCAAGAACGCCAAACACACGATGCCCATTCCACTGTATGACCTTGCCTCCAGCTGCCTCAATTCTTGCATATTCATCTTCCCGGTTTGGCTGAAATCAGATGTGCATAATCAGTTATTACATGAAAAATATAACAAATGGAGATCAGTTCCGTAGAGCCAGCCAAGAACTCCGTCTATTTCTTTTTTATTTTTTATATTTTAGTTCTGGATAAGAAGAGAAGAACTATGTCATGAAATATAATTTATAATTTGAGATCTCTTACTTTATGATCCACTGACAATGCCATGGGTTCTTTCCCCCGACACAGAACTGCCCTTGAATCTCCACAGTTTGCAACTATGATATGTGAGGAACAAATAATGGCAACAACCGCGGTAGAACCAACAGTTTCAGGGGCAACAGGATCATGACTAGCTTTTCCTCCAACTTCAGCATCAACTTTAAGAAAACAATTGGTGAATGCCTTTCTCCACTGCTCTTGGCAATCATCCTTTATACCACCATCAATCAACCCTTGCTTAACCAATTCTATCTCCTCAGCCAAAGCCAAATGGACACGATCACGACAATAATTAGCAACCTGAACAAAGAAAGGCCAATCACATGAAAATGGAGTTACTTGCATGGAGATACATTATTTACAAAAAGGCCTTAAGAAATAATGAAAGATACCTGAAAGCCTCCATGACCATCATATACTCCAAAGAAATGAAGAGTCTGATGAGGCAAACCCTTGCTCATGCCATCAAGTACTCGATCACCAATCAACATTTGAATAGGAATCTTCAAGAACCGGGGAACAGTTGCAAATGCATCTTCCATCTCAGGTCTTCTTCCACACATAGATGTAAATCCCCAAAGAGGCACATAATCCACCTCAAAAACACTTCGGCTGACTGTTCCACTGACCACTTTTTCCACAGGCAACTCAAGAAGAACAGCGGATGGCTTTGAGTCAGACCCATCTCCAATTTTTTCAAGACTGACTGCTACAGAAAGGGAATCACTTGCTATATCTGTCTCCACATTCGATCCCTCCAAGTTAGCAGCAGCCTTAGCAACAACATCAACATTGTATATGCTTTTGTCTACGTCTACAGAACGCGATGTTCCTACATCAAAAGTGGCCTCAAAACCCAACAAATCCTCCCCGCATATGCTACCATTCTCACTGGCCACAGAAAGAGAACAAGAGCTATCAAGAATCTGATCACCATCCAATGACAAAGAATCATCTTCCTCACTTTCCCGAGCTATCAAATCATCACCAGCAACCCAATTGCTTTTGTTTTGAGATATCATATCCAACAAAGGAGCTAATTCTCCCTTGTCCTGTTCGGGAACCGCTATAGCAATATCTTCATTCTCCAACACACTACTACAATTATTACAATCCTCGTCACCAGCCGCAACAACAGGGTCAGTGGAAGAAGCTTTAGGCAGAGAATCGGATAACAAGCCAGCCGTGTCGGTCATTAGCTTAAGTCTTGTGATATCCATGTGGGCAGCTATGGTTGGGTTATCACAGACTGAATTACCTACTCTAAATGGCACCGCGACCGCCGGGGACATCTCCTCCATGAAAATCCTTATCTGGGCAGTACAAAAAGTTACCCTCCAAAATCACACAACCTGTCATTTTTCAACTAATTTATTACCTCCTCTACTCATTAAGAATGATCCTGGAATGTGGACGGTGGGTTCCAATGGACCATTTTCCATGCCTAAGCCACAGCTCAATTAAAGACTTTAAAAGAGAAAAAAAATATATATATATATATAAATAAGCAAATTCAAGGCTTTGCGAATGTATGGACAAGCTAAAAGGTGCTGAAAAGGAAATGGGTTAACAGATCTGGTCAACAACAACGGATCCAAACTTCCATTTGTAGAAATTATAACCAAAAATAGTTAAAATAGACGACACGTTTAGGCCTGTCAACTTCTTCTTCTCTGGACTCTTCTCTATCTACCTCCATCAACTACAGCAAGAGAGAAACAACCAGAAAACCACTTTAAATGGAGAAAAATAAATGAATAAATAAACATAAAAAATTAATTTCTAACTTAAATTTGAAACCATCCCCTTTTCTATAAACACAAGAAAGGCAGTGAAAAAGGGTCATGAGAAAGAACCCAAGACAGGCATAGTCCCAAGAATCACAGGAAAAACCTATAAAAGATAGTACCCTTTTTTCCTCACATATCATTTGCGTTCCCTGGATCTGAGGCAACCCATCTGAGCCTCTTGTAATTGAACATAAACACACACACACACACACACACACACACACACTCTCTCCCTCTCTCTCTCTCTCTCTCACTCTCTCTCTCTCTTTCTCTTTCTCTCTCCAAATAATTATCGCAATTATTAATTAAAAAAAAAAGAAAGTAAGAAGGTGAAAGAAAAAAAGGAAAAGAAGCGTCACTACCTAATTTGTCAACTGTAGAGTCTTCTCTCTAAACCTCTCCTACACACAAACAACAACACCCCCCCCCCCCCAACCCCCCAAAACACCACCCTCGCTTCCCCTTTCCCTCCGCTTCTTTCTCTCTCTATCTCTCTTTCTCTCTCTGTTGAAAAAAACTTGATTTTTAAAACATCTTAAATCCATGAAAGGATCAAAGAATCAATAAACCAGATATGGGGATACGCTTACCATTTAAAATATAACACCTCAAATGTGATTACGCTCTTCTTTTTATGATTCTTTTAAAAGCGTTGAGACTTGGAGAAGCAAGAAAGGGAGTGGATGAGAAATATATAAAATATTATGTAAATCTAATAAAAACGGAAATGACTATGGAGAGAGAGAGAGAGAGAGAGAGTATGTGCCTATGTGTGTGTGAGAGTGTGTGAGGAGTGAGAAAGCGATGGACAGGTGTCAAATCTTGGAGAGCATATTAAAGCATCTCCACCCAACCCATGTCTCCTTTCCTTTCCCTTTTCATCCTCCAATCCAAAAAGGTTTTATTTTATCCATTGATTGCTTTCATATTCAATTGCCCTTTTCCTTCACACTAAATACCATAAAAAAAATTATATATATATATATATTTTTAAAAAAAAAAAAAAAAAAAAAAAAAAGAACACCATAAACCTTACATGGCCACTGCCACTCTTCACTCCGCATTCTTCTTTTCTTTCCCACCTCCTTCCTCATATCATAACCACTGACTTTCTGGAATATCAAAAAAAATATAAAAATATAAAAAAGCGCCTCTTAGAGAATGTATTCATTTTTCAGTATGAGTTTTAAAAGCTTTTTACAGGGTTTTAAAATTTTGGATGTGTTCCGTATACATTTTTATTCATGGCATGGCCATTCATTTATCTTTTAATTACATTGATGAATTTGTATAATAATCAATTAGTATTTAATGGTTCTGTGAAAGTTAGATTTACCTACACGTATCCTTTTATTCCTTTTCTGTTTATTTTTGCTTTAAAAAAAAAAAAAAGTAGTTAGTTTTCTTTATTGTTTAATTAAATATTCAATATATCATCCTATCATTCTATTTTATAGAAACTAACTAATTTCTTTTATTTTTTATTAAACAATATGTATTATTAGTTGAATATAATTAAAATTCAACAAATCGATATCGATGAAAATATCAAAAATTTAAAATATAAAATTTTTTATAAAAATATCAAAAAATATCGAATATCGAATATCAATAAAAAATTATAAGAAATGATGAAATTTATTTAAAAAAATAAAAATTTTTATTGAAAATTTAAAATTAACTTATTTAATCCATTAATTATCAAATTGATTATAAAATTTGCTAAAATATTGAATGGATTTTATATTTTTCTTGGTGAATTAATTTATAATAAACATTAATAATCATAGATGAATTATTATTAATAAAAACATGTCAAAAAATACATATATAATAAAATTATTTATTAACTAAAATATTTAAAACAATTATTACAATTACATTATAATTCATAAATGTCATCTTAATACACATAGAACTTTTGGGTGGTTGAAAATTATCTGTTTCTTCCTCATTTTAATTTTGAGATATAAAATGTAAGAAGTAGTTATGAAAAGATATATCTCCCTAACAATTTTCTATATAATTATTAATATGTCAACTATATGGATTTTGCATTATTGATTGACTATGCGCATAACTACTACTTTTCTGATGATTGAGTTTGAGATGCTACCCATAAATTGCTACTTGATGACATTCCATAAATACCTATTGAATAAGGGCTATGAAAATGACTTCCAACTCTCATATATCTAAAATTCACAAAAATCGAATCTTTTTCTTGTTACACATCTCCATTATAGATTTCTCTTTACATATATAGTCTTTTCCAACAGTACTGAATCCTTAACCTGCATCTCTACTCTCATGGTCTTCATCTTGTGTTGCATGTGTGTAATATTGTTCACCAGTATATGGATTTAATCCAACTTCTCGACTTGGTGATTCCTTTTGACCATTACCTTTTCTAACTTTTTCAAAAATGTAAACAAAAAAAAAAAAAATTGTGAATTGTCAGGAATTTTTTTTTTTTCAAACAAACGTTATTATTTCACATGTATATATTTCATCATCTATTTTTCCACATTTGTAAAACAAATATTCCCGATAATAAGATTTTCCAGGTTAAAAAATGTAGTTTACAATCTTTGTATTTTTCCTTTATCGATATTAAATAAGTAGAATGTATATGTTATTCAATTTAATTCATTATATTTTGCTTATATCACTAAATGTATAAAAAGTAATTAAAGAATAAAAAAATAATCAATGAAGTTAATTTGATAAATTTTTTTACTAAATATCAATAATAATGCAAATTATAGATTTTTTAACCAAATAATTAAAGATTTGATATCGATATTTTACGAAAATTTCCATGGCAATTTTGGCTAAATTTCAAAAATTTCAATAGATATTATAAAAGTTTTATCTATTTCCATTTCAAACCTAAATTTTATTTCGACCCCTACAAAAAGTGAAAATGTCAAAAAAATTTATAGAAAATATCGGATATGTTAAACTTTGAATATAATAATGTGGCATTAATAGAATTTAGTTAAACAGTATTTTATACTAGATTAATATATTTTAGTTTAACATGCTAAATGAATGCCTAGAGATTAAAAATTAAAAATAAAAACAAGTAGTCTATAAAAAAAGGAAACCCAACTTTACTTTCACTTTATTTGAGTCATATCCATGCAAGTATTACATGAAAAGTCATTCAAAACAATTGGTTTAATTTTTTTGTTTTATTTAGTTTATGCATTAAACTACTGTATTGCTTGTTAAAACTTAAAAGGTAAGTGTATTCAAAAAATTTTAAAATGCAAACAAAAACATAATCATCTTTTTTTTTTTTTTTTGGTTCTGTCTGAGTTGCCTTTACATAAAATTAGTTAAAGAGTATTTCCGTTTTATATTTTGGATGAAAAAGGGTTTGTGGAAATAATGAAAGGTCTTTGACATGACATCCAATTTTAAAAAAGTTTCCCATTAGTGGCTTTGGGCTTTGTGGGGGAGCATGTCCCAGACTAATGCAAACGAAATGGAGAACATGGCCAAACACTCTTATGAACAACATCGAATTTGCAGAGACCCAAAAAGTTTTAAAAAATAAATAAATAAAAAGAAAAAAAAAATATTTTACCTATAAGAATAAAATTAAAATTGGTATTTCATACATCGTCGTTACATCAGGCACGAAACGACGCCCACATAACTTTGACAGGGTCGCAGTTGTGGATAGTATTTGAATCCGTTCTTCATGTTTAATGGCCCAAATTTAACCCACTTTCCGGATCAATTATTAGGTTGGGTTTCTAAGGACCAAGCCTGACCCACCTTAAATTTTCATTTTGGGCTAGTTTTTATAAAATATCGATGTTGCTGGATCCACTAGTTTCCACATTTTGCTGATGGGGCAATGTTCCCCACAGGGTTGCCTTCCAAAATCTTGACGATTTTATTCAAATAAAAAAATAAAAAAATAAAAAATAAAAAATAAAAAGAAGGTTTCCTTGACAATCAATGAAAGGAAAAGCTGCATTTTCCCGACTTTTTTCAATTAAAAGTCGGTCAAAATGAAATGGCTCTTTTTGGGATTTGACTTTGATTTAAGAAGTTAAAGCTTACAGATCCAATCTAATCGGACGGATAAAAATTTTACTAGCAAAGACAAAATGCATGAGAGATACAGCTCAGCAATAAAAAGCCACAAAATTCATTCACCCGAAAAAACGATTTCAACATCAAGAAAGAAAGAAAGAAGACGAATCCACAAGTACATTACTGAGTAAAATATAAGCGATTATAATTTAACACTTTTAAAGAGTTGGGGCAAGAGTTATGAATTGAGGCAATAAGTTCTCTCAAACTATTTTTTCTTGATAGCTACTAGCAAGTTTTTTTGCCCATAAAAAATTACACAAGGAGGAAGATTCTTCTGTGAAAGGGCCAAAATAGAGTTCCTTAGTAGTTTGTCCTCGATCATATTTTGACCAGATAGATACTGCCACTAGAGAAGGCAAGAGTACGCTCCTGCCAACCTGGGCAGCCAGGACACAAGCTCCACATTTGTCTGTCCTACATTCTAAATTCTAATTCACAAAAAGCTTTTTCACCAACTACTAAAGCCCTTCCCTGGGCGCTTATGAAGCTCTTCAAAACTACTGTACACATATAATGAGTTCTGCAAATAGCATGGCAGCTAATCCACGAGAAATGCATAATACAAAGAAGCACTTCACCAAATTAACATGGCAAGTGCTCTGCATCCTGGGTTTTTGCCAATTTTGTTATACCATGATTTCACATTATGGTAACATCGGATCACCTGATGATGCAAGCATTTCTACTTCTGTTTCCTCGGCTGTCCGTTTGTTAGAATCTGCCCCAGAATCACCTGCTTGGATTTCCAAAAGTAATAAGATAATAAGATAAAGTACTACATTAGAAAAATGTGATTATGGTTTCTCAAAGTTCAAAATCATTAATCAAATAGG
This sequence comes from Ziziphus jujuba, assembly GCF_031755915.1. Taxonomy (NCBI): domain Eukaryota; kingdom Viridiplantae; phylum Streptophyta; class Magnoliopsida; order Rosales; family Rhamnaceae; genus Ziziphus; species Ziziphus jujuba. Next base: position 6,226,771 of record NC_083383.1, on the reverse strand, counting down.
TGGTTGACTGGTATACTAAAAGGACGTTCTGGGTTCAACCTATGCCAATTCTAAATTATTCCTATTCATCCCTTTCCCCATCCTTTTGTTCATGGATAATTCCTGGATTGGGATATCAGACACAACATCCATGACCAGAAATAAGATAAATGGTAATTGAGTTGAATGCATTTCCTTAAAAATTAAAATGGTCTATATAACAAAAGAAAATTATATACACGAAGCAATGCAAAAACAGTTTACAAGTAGAAGTTCATAATAGAGAAGCACATGGAAGTTGGAACCTCCTACATGTTGCCACAAAATTACAACGGACCCTTATTCTGAAAATATATACTTATATTATATATATAAATATATATATTTCAGAAAAAAAAAAAAAATGTAGAGAACATTCACAATTTACATACCTAATGATTGGCGAAGTGCCCCTTTTACAGCATCAAAGTTCTTGTATGTATAGCCAACAAAGCTTAGATCTTTTGGAGTTAATAACAGCTGCAGAAATAGCCAACAGTGGAATAGACAAACATCAAATTTCATATTAAATTATAGATGCCACACAAGATTATGAGTTCGTAGAAATAGCAAGGCATAATTCTGCAAAAACCTCTCCTTGGGTATGATCTACTTCCAATTACTACCCAAATCACATAATCTTCTTGCCTTGAACATAAAGATGAAAATGAAGCATTCTTCCAGGGCACCAAAATAGTAACAACCAATAATGCAAAGTAATACATCTTGTGAGTATATGGACAAAATACATAGATGACGAACCTTCCGAGATGGTCCTGAGCTAGTTCTTGCTGGCACTGGAGCATCTAACTGAAAAGTAACACAAAAGTTTCATGAGTAAGGAAATCAAAGAGTAATCTAAAAGAATTGATGGTCTACAGCATCTTCAGTAGGTGTGTGTCTATCTGCTTAAATAAAACTATATATATATATATGTAGTATATTATATTATTTAATGCCTCTTGAAATGCCAATAGTAGTCGGGTTAACAATTGTAGAACCACCACTATTTCTGAGCATGCAATGTCAAATCCTATAATAGAGGAGAAAAGGCGCTATTATCAAAACCTATGTGCTTGGTCAGAACCATGGATGATGACAGATTCCGTGAGAATATCATAAAATTTAATGTAATCTGCCTGCATATTTAGCAAGTTATGTATTCTAGGAGCTAATATGGTTCCAAAACTGAATCAACTGGTCAATGTAAATTAGCAATTGAAGCATAACAGTGAAACACTGCTGACTAAAAATAAATAAATAAATAATCCAACAGATATGAAAGGTGAAATTATATTATACTTCGTCAAACTTCATAAAGTTCTGGGTATCAAGCTCTCCATTTACTTCTGGTTTGAATGCTGCCTCCATTTCATAGAGTTTATCCCACACAACGTCCTTGAACCAAGGATGAGACTGATACAATAGAGTCTTATTAGATATAAAACAAAGAACAGATAGATGAAAGTCTTGATAACAATTTAATTAATATGAAAGCTTACTTTAATTTGATGTGCTCCTCCAGTGCCCAGTCTATGTTCAACATCGCAGAGCAACCTACAAATAAGATCCTTAGCCTCTGGTGTCAATCTTGCATCTTCTGGGAATTTCAGGTGGTTTCTCCAATGAACAATCTGACAGATTGACAACAGAATAAGAAAAGTGTGTACCCATCCACTTATTTTAGTGACCATATGGACTATAGAAAATATGCTAGAAAACATGATTAGTGTAACAGAGCAATAGTTTCACCTAGACAGAAAATCAAGTCACCCGTCCAAAGATTAAAGGTGATCATTCTCAGTGGCCAATATCTACATGAAACACCAAGACATGTGCAATCTTTCTAAAGTTTCTCCACAACTAGGCCTAATTGTAAAAACAGGACCAGTTAAGTCTCAAACTTAAATAATCAATTTCAGTCATAGTTGAGGTTGGTATCACTCTTTTTATTTATTCATCTTTTTGGAAAACCAAGGTTCACTCTTTTCCCTCTGAACCCTTACATCGTACTACTCATACAAGTATCTTGTCCTTAGACACATACAAAATGCAGAAACTCATCCTCACTTCAATTTATGTAAAGAGTTTGCTGAGCATGTTACCTTTCTGCAAGTAGTTAAAGGGTCATCTGAATAAAATGGAGGATACCCAACAAGCATTTCATACATTATTGCACCCAATGACCACCTGAATCAAATTGAACAACATTATTAAATACACAAAATAGAACAAACAAACACATTATGACACAAATGACTGAGAAACAGATGCAGTGGAAGTCTTTGGTTTGAACAAAAAAATATAGAATGTGAACATTATGTTATATTACCGATGAGAACACCATGACATTGAAGTTGAAAAAAACCATGTTTCAAGAAAAGACCAACTCAAGACTGAAAATGGAGAAAATGAGTGTGCAGATCATGAACACAAACTACAAGTGAATTGAAAATAGAAAAACAATGTACAAACTAACCAGTCGCACTCCATTCCATATCCTTTCTTCAACAGCACTTCTGGAGCAATATAATCTGGTGTTCCCACAGTTGAAAATGCCTTCCAAATGAAATAGAAATTACACTGAGTAATATGCACACACAAATGTGCTAACAATTATATGACCATATTATAAACATCATTGTAGATATGACCAAAACAGAAAAAGAAACAGGAAAAAATAAAATAACATAAAAATCCATCATTGTAGATGAGTCTTGATCCTTATGGTATTGAATACGAATCAATTATGAAGTAATTTATCAATACATTTCCAAGTTCAAACACCAAAATAACCACTGCTTTCAGGCTAGACATATGAATATGTGCAAATATTACACTTGTATAAGGAAAAAAGAGGTGCTGTTATCATACCAACTTCCTTCTGTTCATCTGCCAATGCTGAAGCTGTTCACGAGGACTTTTCCAACTACTCCTATTATCAGCATCAGGAACACATCCATCGATATCCATTGGTTCTGTCAAATTTTCACCATCCATGGATCTATTTTCATGCAATGCAGATAAAGTTGTACAATCAAGAGGCTTACAGAGGCCAAAATCTGAGAGTTTCATGTGACCATTTTTGTCCAGTAGAAGATTGTCAGGTTTTATGTCTCTGGAAAGAAAGTGCATATGGATTAGTAAGACAAATTAAATACCTGATATGGTGATATGTATCAAATATCAATCCAAATGATCAATAATCCAACATTTAACACAACATGTTGATAATTTGACCAAGTAGGTGAATTACCTACCTGTGAATGTAATGATGTCTGTGTATTGACTCTATGGCTAGGACACTCTGTGCAATGTAAAATCTAGCCACATTTTCAGGTAACGTGTCTTCCCTCATCAGCAAAGTCATCATGTCACCACCAGGCAGATATTCCATAATCAAATATAAGAACTCAGCATCCTGAAATGAGTAGTAAAGTTTAACTATGCAGTGGCTGGCAACTTCTGCCAGCAAGTTTCTCTCAGCTCTAACATGTTCTACCTATAGAGCAAAAGAGAACTAATTAAACAAACCAAGAGTAATACGTAAATATGATATAGCAATAAAATGCAAGGACTTGTAAAAGTGCTGATAATTTATTTCTCACCTGTCCTCTCATAAGCATTTCAGATTTCTTCAGCTTTTTCATGGCATAAATATTGCCAGATTTTTTCTCCCGACACAACCGAACCTGTACTTTGAGAATGAATGAGCTAACACATAACAAATAAACATATGAAAAAAAAGTAAAAAAAAAAAGAATAATAATAAATAACAAGGAAGATATGAGGACCAATCAGCATATGCATTTCCCAGAATACTAACCTCACCAAAGGCCCCCCTCCCAATAATGGTTAAAAGCTCAAAATCATCCACACAAATTTTGTGCCTCTTAAGCCTCATGAACTCTGTCTCTTTGCGCTCTAAATCTTTGATCAAATTAATCTGCACATCCTTGGGTACATCTGAGGAAGCCAATCTCCTTTCTAACACCCATCGTCTGTGAGAAAAAAAATCATATCATAAACCCGAAAAATTAATTTTTGAAACAGAAAGTAATGCAACAGCCTATAGAGGTTTCCATGAAAATGCAAAGAATATGGTGAGGAATACTGAACAGAAAGCACATTTTCAAGGTATATCTCATGTAACATAAAATTTATCTTCTAGCACCCATTCATTTGTTTATGCAATTTTCAGTAGCACACCTATTATTCTAGATTTCCAATTTCATGAACTATAGATTTAACTTATCAGCTATATCACTTGGTGGCTTAAGGAATACTTGTCTTTTTTGTCATGATCCTCTTCAATTAATCAAGTCAGTACGCATTACAGCAGTAGATGATCGACCAAGTCAGATAAAGACAATTTTATTTTTATTCTTTAATAAATAACTATGTTCGTAAAGATAATAAAAGGAAAAAAGTAACAAAAATAACTAATGATACAATCAAAACCCAGCTGGATCAGATTTAATAAACCCCATTTTAGTGACTGAGCAAACTAAGAAAAAGAATCTGGTATCTTCAATCATATGGTTTTTGCCGCTTTAAGCTTAGAACAATAGCGTATGCATTTATGCAATTAACAATGACATCTGAACTAGCCCAAACAGTGAATTTACCCTATTTGAATCTCATTGGTGCTAACGTGCTTGTGTTTCGAATGTGCCGGCAATTTTGGTTTCTTTGCTAACGCCCTGAGTTCCTCAGCTACCAAATAGGACAAATATAAGAAAAAATAGACGGTTTAATTGCCCAGACGACACAGTTATGGTAGGACCAGTGGAATACAGGCTCTATTTTATACACATTTTGTTTTTTCTCACTCTTTTCTCAGCTACCAAACAGATTAAAACTGAAAATAATTGATCAAAAACGATCTTAGTTGCGTGATTTATGCTAGGAAATACCCCAAGGTCAAGACTCGAACTACAGAAATTTCCAAGATTCGTAGTTCAAATTACTCTCCTTCATATTTTTCCCACAGCTAAACAGAAACAAATAAAATAATAATAATAATAAAATTAACTCCAAAGTACCTCTCTTTTCGCTCTTGAATGTTCTTCATCTGAGCTCTGTAGTGATTCTCTATAAACTGCTTGGCTGCAGCGACTTTCTCCATCGTCAAACTGGACCCCAGCACTTCCTCTTCTTCTCCGTTCTCCTCCTCCGGTAGATCCTCCATTTTCTCCTTCTCTTAAACCCCTTCCCGCTTTCTCTTATTATATATATATATATATATATATTTATGCTCTGAAGCCCTCTCTTTCTTCCTTTTTCCTCTCTCTAAAGCATATCAATTTTTTTCTCTCTCTACAACACCAAAACTCTCAGAAGCTCTTATTTATTGCAACAGCGAGAGTAGACGATGGCAGAGAACCTCAAAACACCCCTCTCTCTCTCTCTCTCTCTCTCTGCGCATTGGCCTACCCCAATTTTGTTTATGCACCTTTTCATCATCTGCGGCTTCGGTGTACCCAAAACCACTCGTCGACCCGCCAGTTCACGCCACGTTGGCGGGACAATTTTCACTCTGCGCTACTTCTTTGGTGAACGTGTCATTTTTCAATTGGCTGAGTTGGAATTGAACAAACATCATTTGGGAGTATCTGATAAAAGCTCCCTCATTAAATTATCAATTAGTTTCACGATTGCTGTCAATAAATGAGTAAGGAGGTCACGCGCCTGTTGGTAATGTGCGTGGGAGCAGTCCAATTTAAGACAGCGGGGAAATGTGTGGTGGTCACAATTTTGATGACGTCCCAGCACCATTTTGTTTTTTAAGTAAGTACATGAAGATTACAAAAAAAATTAAAAATAAAAAATTAAAAGAAAATAGTCCGTACTTAGCTGTGATTGGAGCGTCTCATGTACTTTCCTTGAAAAGGATGTGGTTTTTGATAAATTCTTTGGTCAGTGATTGGCTGTCTTTTGCTTTTCGCACCCCCTTGTGTCCTCCTGTCTCCGTTAAACTCTGAGATGTTCTAATCGCCGAGTAATTACTCCGCAGAGTATCAATCTCCTGTGCACCGTACACACCGTTTCCCCACTGCACCCTTTCCCTTTGTTTTTTTTTTTTTTTTTTTTTTAACTTTTTCATCTCACGCCGATGTTTAGAATTACTTCATTATTTTCCATGTAAATTAATTTGATATTTAATAAAATTAACAAGATTCCTAACATCCAGATTATAGTTGAAAAACAAAATCACTTTCTGGAATCTATAGAAGGTAAAACGTTTAAAACGCTAGTTGATTGTTGATAGTACATAAGGATACGGAATCACAGCCGTAGATGCTGCCAACCTCTTGATGAGGACTGAGGGAGGTGACTTAGAGAAGGGGGTCCACCTAAGCAGTAAGCACTGAATAATAGCTGTATTACAAGACAAGAAGGGCAGTGGGTCGGGATTATATTTATACTTAACGGGTAACGTACATGGTGCTTTTTATAAAAATAAGGAATTTCACAGTGAAATCCAAGCTCAATCTAGCTGTGAATATGTGTGAACCCGAACCGCCAGCCTACTACTCTCTCTCTCTCTCTCTCTCTGCCAAATCAATTTCACTATTTATTATCTTGCTGCGTATTTGTACCACAATGGAGAAGGGTGATCCGGTGCGTCAAACGTCGATCGAGCTCTACGTTCCCCCTTACGTGGCAACCTGTAGTTCGCTGTCATACATGTGTAAAACCGTGGGGGTTGGTGATGGAATGGTTTAGTGGGGTCAGGAGCAGCTCGATGAGACTAGAAATGTGGTTGGGGTGATTAAAATGGGTACTTTGGCGGTACACTAGCAGCTTTTCCTACTTTGATAATTTTTTAAAGAGAAGAGAAGCAACTGGAAGAGGCAGCAGTTCAGCATGAGCTCTCCAACACAGCTGTTAGATTGGGTGTGATTTTGAGATCTGTTCTTAAAAAAAGGACAGTCTAGCATAAATATAATATACCTTTTTTTATTATTTTATAGATTATAAACTTAAAATATGATGTAAAATAAACGTGGGATAGCCATGGGAATTAAAATTTTACAAATAAAATAAAATAAATCGGAGGCAACAGCATGTGAGATTGAATACTTGAGAGAGACATGCTGCATATAACTCCAAAAACCATAAGTACGGCAACTGATTTAGCTAGTTTTTCCCTTATTTATTTTATTGGATCGGGAAATTTAAACAATAAGCTATGCTGGACAATTTTCTCACCATTTATTATTTGTTAGCATATATTAAAGTGGCTCAATGAACAAGAACTTTTTTTTTTTTTTTCAATAAATTTGGAATGGAACATTTCATCTCCAAGCAGAAGATTTGAAGATTAGTATTAGTGGTCATTGTTAATTGTTAGTTAAGTTCTCCAAAAAAACAGTAAATTAAAAAATTATCACCTAACAAAACCTTTTTGGATTTGTATATAATTAAACAATGGAATTATATGGTCAGTTTTACTAAAGCATTTTAAATGTATAATAGATAGAGACGGTTATATTGCAATATAATTAAACGTGAGGTAAGTTCAGGTAATTTATCTGCATTTATTTTTATATATAATAAATTTATTCACAAGATCAATAAAACATATACAGGTCATTGGCTTTAAACAAAAACACAACAAACAAAAAAAACGCATAGGGGTATGCTTTCAATTATCCCGTTATAATATATAACATACTTTATTATTATTTTTTAATTATATGCTCCAAAAATATAAAGTTACACATTTCTTATATCCGTACATATCCTTAAAATATATGTATATACACACACGTATATCCTTGCTAGAAAAATGAAATTAGAAGTGTTTCATATGTAATTTTATTCTCCTTGTATATCTTAAATACAAAACATATTCTACAAGTTGTTGTTTTTTTTTTTTTTTTTTTTTTTTTTTTTTGGGAAGCCTAAGAAAAGCTTTACGTTAACATATTCTATAAGTTACATATATATATATATATATATATATATATGTAGTAATTTGGAAGATATTTAAAAATGGTTATCTACTTGGGTGATGATTTGAGTTCAAATTTTTCACTTTCGGTATTGAAAAAAAAAAAAAACGAAAAAATCTCAACCCTATTGAAATATGTTTCAAATGCAAAAAAAATTAATAATAATAATAATAAATAAATAATATATATGTATCTTTGATAGTCAAGCAAGGTTACTTGCTAAATTATCTACATCTATTTAGGAGGTTATGAGTTTCAATTAATACAGGAGAAAATTGTTATAAATTATAATATGTATATATATGATAAAAAATAAAATAAATGAACAATATTAAAGGTATTAATAACTTTTTCAATATGCATACTAATAATAAGGGTTTTTGTAATTGGTTTGGGTGAGCCAATGAGCAACTGCATTAGCAAACACATCGAGGACAAGCATCATTGGGAAGTTTATTGCTAATTAGTTTCTATGATGACGAGCCTGTTGATCCTAGAGTGAAAACTTCAGCAAAAGCCCTTAATGGCTGCTTAAAAAGGTAAAGAGGCTGAGAACAAAGCAAAAAGAGAAGGCTGTCCAAAGCCTACGTCTAAATGCATCCTTGCTAGGTGTTGACTATCAGTGAATTTGGATCATAGTTTATAGATGCTTTTCAATTGCAGAAGAGTTTTCACAATTAGATTCGAGAAAATAATTAGAGTTATATCACAATTATCTTTCTTTGATAATTGACATTTTTTATTGAATTTAAAATGGAATTATTTAACTTTTTAAATTTGTTTTTTCTTATGTTTTTGTGAGGAGTTGACAAAATAGTTAATCTTCTATTAACAACTGGGACTTACCTATTGAATGCCTAATTGAATGGGTTTTAAAATCGATTAAATTGCAAAATACCGAAACTAAAAAATATTAATTTGTAATAAATTTAAAATAATTACCATATCATTTTGATATTTTTTTTTTGTTAAATCAATTTTGATGAAGTTTTCAATATATTTAGCATTACTACTAAATATACATATGAATATATATATATATATATATTAACATATGATATAATAAAAATAATGCCATACACATCAATTTGTTTTCAAAAATATTCATTAAAAGTAAATATTTTAAAAGATAAAATATAATTAAATATACAAAGTAATAATATAATGATACTTGTGTATATATATATATTTGTAGTCACTTCAAACATTATGAAAATTGGTATTTTATCATTATTCATATAATAATATTTGTGTGATCATATAAAACATATAGTAAAAGACTTTTTTCTTTATGAAAAAAAAATATTCTTTTTTTTCTGAAAAAAAAAATATTATTTTTTTTCATATAAAAAAAAAGATTTTGAAACAAAAAATAAAAATGTTGCCCCAAAAAAAAAAAAAAAAAACTAAAAAATAAAATAAAAATAATGATGAAAATTACATGGAAATACAGTCGGCCTTATTACACGGCATGCTTCTCGCTCTAAAGCTTCCCTTCAAAACACTGCGTCGTTTCGAACTATCAACGAACAAAAAGAAGGCGTATGCTAAAATTATAGTCTGGGATTCGAATAGAGAGTGTATGAGAGACTAGAATTCCGTATAGCGAGAGAGGAACCGGCTTACAGGGCCATGGATGATCCAAAAACCAGATATGGAGCACCCGGGGACAGCGGTGCGTTTTCTGCCCTAATCCTAATTTCCCACTTACTTTTTTGTTTTTTTGAAAATTAATTTTAATTTTATTTAATAGAAAGCTTCGAGTATATATATATATATATATATATTATATAGCTTCTTTTTGTAACATACACTTAGTGAGCGAAAATGGGTTATATATATTATTTTGAGACGATTAGTTAGCCTGCTAAAAAAAAAAATGCATATCAAAGGAGAGATGGAAACAATGTTCTACGTTTATTTGCAGTTTCTTACATTGTTAATTTGTTGCTTTTCCCTTCTACTCACATTTACATATATCTTATCTCATTCTGCTGCTCTTATATATTTATTAATTTATTTACAAATTCTAGATTAATTTTAAAACTTAAGATTGGAATCAACCAGCCAGAAACCTCCTTTTATGCTCTTGCTTGTACTGTGCAATTCTCATTGGTCACAGTTTTTCTTGGACTTAGAATTAGACTAACCCTGTTTTGAGCTTAAGTTGACAGTTACTTAATTTTGGTACAAGCTATAGAATTAGACTAACGCTGTTTTGGGCGTAAGTTGACAGTTACTTAATTTTGATACAAGCTATAAATATGCATCTAGCTTTATTGTACATTAGAAGGTGTGTCAGTATGGATGACTTATCACTTATGTTGATTGAATAATCTTTCTCTTAATGTGTTATCTGCAACTTACAATGACACATATTTTCATTGATAATTTTTATTCTAGCAGCCACCGTTGCCAGACCCCATGTGCCTGGTTACTTGTCGTTGGAAGCACCCTTGTTGACGCCAAATAATTTTTACGACCCTACCGATTTGCAGGGTGTGTCTTCATTTTTTATGCAGAGAGATTTATCAAGGAGTATGTTTTAATTGGTTCCTTTCATTGTAACAGGCAGTGTTTTGAGACCTTATTTTCCTGGTTATTTGTCATCTGAACCGCCTTCGTTACGAGCACAGCATGCTGATTTTCCGGGTGCGCTTCTGCAGAGAGATGTAAAACTTTGCTTGGGACAAACTTTCAAGTTATTATCGATAAAATACATATAATGTGGAAATTAAATGTTTCTTTTCCTGCAGATAGGATCATTCGGGCCTGGGGCATATGCTGCAGATAATATTTCGGGTGTTGGAGTTCGTCCTGAACTTGGTAATGGTGCTACATCGGGAGTTAGCACACAGGGTTATCCTTCTGCATTGGATGTTCCAACTTTGCCGAACCAAAGGCAGGAATTTTCTATAGGCATCAGTCCCTGTGAAAATGTTGAAAGAAGTACTGAAAGTCCCAGCTACTTGAGAAATGATAATGGTTTTACACACCCTAAGGGTGAGTCAAATGTTTTGTTTGTTGATGGTCTTCCAACTGACTGTACCAGAAGAGAAGTAGGCCGTATCCTTTTCTTAATCTATATTTGACTGTCTGTGGATGCTTTAGTTGCGCAACATATTTTAGGCTTATTGCATTGTTTGACAGAACTAATTTGGAAATATGAACTTTGCCTAGTACAAATTGCATCTATCTTCAAACTGGGATCCTTTTTCCAATTCCTATGTTCAAGTTTTTAGTTTTTAGATACAGCATATGCACTTAAAATGTTATGAAAATTGTATATGATATGCTCAATTTATGTTATATTACATGCTTTCTTTTGTCATCCCAAACCTTAACTCCTATGAAAGATCTTTTCCGTCCTTTTATTGGTTTTAGAGAAATCAAAGTTGTCCACAAGGGGTCTAGACGTGTAAGTCTACTTATCAGCCTTTTTTTGACTTCTTCAGAGAAATGCTTTACGTACTTAGAGTCTCTCTTACTCACTTACGGGAAATACATTTCAAAGCCTGCTTATTTTTATATTGGAACTTAGAAGTATCGCCAGCATTTCATTAGTTGTCTGCCTTGAGTGTAGTGACAAACGTTCCAATGAGGGTTTTATGAATTGAATAGGATTCAACTGGAGATATGTTTGAATATTCATAAATGTTGAACTCATGCGTAGAGCTCAGAAGAATTTAATTTCATTTGTTTTTAATTTCTGAGTTTGGAAGTTTAAGATGTTATACACTGTAAGTTAATTGATGGTTAAAATGCATTAGACTGTACTCTGCTTTGGCAGAAACAAAAATAGGACGATTACCTGCTGAGAAAAGGAAGGTTTTTGGCACGATTTTAGAAAACAAGATTATCAATTGAATTGGATGGTCTCTGGATTTTTCTTTGTTATCTTCTCTCCTTTTAGGTAGTGTTAACATAACTTTAGTCAAGGTAAACAAAACCATTTCTCTAACATTTGGAACTGGCTATTAATACAATGGAATCTCCCCCTCCTCTACTTTCTTTCTCTGTTTTTTGGTTGGTTTGCTCTATGATAGTTGGCCTTCATGTTCTGTTACTTTGAGACTTTCGAGTCAACAAAATTGAAAATGGAAATTTAGGTGAAAAGATGAATACGAGTTCAATTCAAGATTGAACTGCTAGGTTTCAACTTTTATGAAGCTTTTTAATGTGTTTATTCTCATTGTGACTATTAGTAAATAACTGTGCTGGTGGATTATTTCTGTCCTACTTTAATATAATAATGGTATGTTATAAAACATGTACAATAATGAAAACTGCAGAGTGGAGATAAGGCCATGGTTTTGTGCTTTGTGGAGTTTGTTGATGAGAAGTGTGCTCTGACTGCTATGGAAGCTCTTCAAGGTAATAAGTAATATTCTCCTTTCATATATATTTTTTATTCCTTTTGGAGATGAACAAAGCATTGAAAATTCCTATGCTATTACTAGCATGCTAGTTGTATGGAGATCTATACATCAATTACTTAGACCATACAATTTGACAATGATAATTCTATGGCATAAAGTTTGTAATAAAGTCCAAATCCACCTGGGCAAAAGGTTAGTGTGATATATTTACCAATGGCAAGCATAGTGTGATATATTTACCAATGGCAAGCATACGTTGTATGTCTATTGTAAACATAATTTTGTAATCGTGTTGTTAAAAGTCTTCTATAATGATTCAACATAATTCTCCAATTAATCATGATCTGAAGTTCGATATTCATGCAGGTTACAAGTTTGACAACAAGAAACCCGATTCCCCTGTCTTGAGGATCCAATTTGCACATTTTCCTTTCAGTCTACCATCTTATCATGACGAGAAACCAATCAGACGCTAAACTGACTACAACATGGCTTCGAATAATAACAAATCAGAGTTGCCAAGAGTTATAAATGTCAAGGAGACAAGGGTGATAGATGATTAATTGGAATACTGTATATAGCTGTGGAATTATTCACTGTCAGTGCAAGAGGCTAACAGTGGAATATGGGTATACCATTTACTGTATATTTGTCTTGTTGCTTCACTATTATTGTCTGGTTAAATTTCAGAAAATCATGTCTCATAATTGAATTAGAGCATTTATGATGATGAGATACCAATTCTACCTTTTACGACGAATAATTTCTGAATGTTTTCTGACGTCACTTTGTAATATACCATTTTCCTTTTTCTTTGATAAATTGTAATATGCTGCCATGTAGGTTATCCTGTCTTCATGCGCCTTATCATAAATATAGGATTTAGGCAAGTTTTGTCTTGCGACGCTGAGTGACTGAAGACGCTATAATTATTGCTTAAAAGTTAATGTATTTAAATTCTTTTCTGTTTTTGGTTTTTTTGGGCTCGATGCGTAATGAAAGTCTTCCCAGTTGTTGGCATGTTGCTTTGTTTCTTGGCAACAGGTGACCGGACAGGTACCACAGACAAGCCCAAAGATGTGGCAATGGTTCGACCATGTCTCTTGCGGCTTATATCATGTCATGCAGTACATATTTTCTGTGTCGGGGGTGGGGGCAAAAAGTCTTCAATTGTTGGAAATTGGAATGGGAAATATATGCATGACATTGATTATTCATTTATTTTTTCTGCTATAGGATGTCTACCTAATGAAAAATGATTTAAAAAAATTTCTTATTCCTTTTTCCTTTTTTAAATAAAGGTTAAATGTTGTTTTAAGGGTAAATCAATATTCAAATAAATTATATTTGTTTCCTTGAGGAGATAAAGCTGATGGTCTTTGCTGGAGAAAGAACGTGGAACAATATGGTCGATTTCTTTATGGTGGATAGTTGACGAGTATGCTAAATAAAAAGATTATAATAAGCTACATATATATATATATATATATTTTTTTTTTTTGTATATATTTTGCTGATAATGATACTCAACAGGACGAAGACAGCTCAAAAAATAATAGAGATTATTAATATGGATAATTAAACATGGATATTTATACAAAACTGAATATCTTGGAAACGGTGAAGAGTATAGTGAAAGTAAATTCTCATGGCATGTAACACACCAAAACTTTAGGTGATACTTAGTTGGACAATTAAACGTGCTATAATTGATGATTTGACTTGATCTTGTCAGAATAAGGGTTCGAAGTCGGCAATCTTAAAATAATTCCCCATTATATAAGCATTCAGATTCCCTAAGTAACTATTATAGGATAGAAATTTAAAAAAAAAAAAAAAAAAGTGTAAGAATTAGTGCCTTTTCAGGACTTCAATGGATGATTTTTTTCCCACATAGAGGGAGGGAAAGCTTAAGAGTATCAACAATACGGTCAGTTACAAGGAGAACCGCCTCAATACTTAAAAAGGGCTTATGATCATTATTTGCAAAGTAGGCTTAATAAATATGTATAGTTGAAACAAAATGTACAGAAGGGAAAAGGAAAACCCTCATTTTGACACAGAACACAAGAAATTGTTAAATTTTGAGGCAATATTGACTTTCACCAAGGTTGATAAACCTTGTAAATATATATATATAATAGTATTCCAAAGCACTAAAGTCATTTGCCATCACATCAGAAGGAAAATAATGATACAAGAGAACATTTTGATGTTCAATTTCATTTGTCTTATTAGGTAAATGGAGTGTGAGGTACCTAAGGTTACATGTTTCTGTAATTTTCAAGTATATGAAAAGCCTATAAAGACTAAAAGCATTCACTGGCTGCAGGGGCAAATCTATCTAATCTAATACAGAACCCCTATACAACAAATGAAGAATGGCTTCCTAGGTAAACTACCAGGACAGAGCCATATAAGCAAAAGAATTACAATATCAAAAAGTACAGGATTACAAATTTTCTATCCTCTCTAAAGAAAAGCAGTGCCTGCAAGACCGTGGTGCAAAAGATTATGAGCAATAGCATCTCTTGCCTTCATTGAGCTTGACGACCTCAAAGCAACCTCTGGGACCATTTCATCATCAACAAGCTCAAACACAAGTTCTGGATCGATTTCTTCATTCTTCATTTCACAGATATTATGCAACACACAGCAAGCCCCAAGAACAACAGGCAAATCTTGGAGTTTCACTTCCGTTCGTTTCTGCAAACAAGACCACCTTCCTTTCAATCTGGCAAACGCGTCTTTTGCAACCTTTTGAATCTCCCCAATTTTCTCATTGAAGGCATGCTGAGTCCAAGTCAGATGCTGCTGAGTATAAGGTACCAAAACCCAATCCATTAGTGGGTACCCTGAACTCCCAACGATCCAAACTCCTTTCAAAAGACCCCCATTGGCCCTCTGATAAAGAGCCGATTTTTCCAGCACTTGATCATCAGGCATTGAACCAGGCCAGCCAATACAAACATCTGTAAAAACCCCTTTTGGATCAACAACCCCTTGAACCGTAATCGAATATGAAGTTTTCTGGTTCCTCTCAGTATGACGCTTATTGAAATAGGCCGCTACACTAATCTTCGGAGCTATAATCGGAATATGCGTAGTATACATGGACCCAACAACATTGGGTATGCCTGATATCGTTTCGAATTCGTCTTTTATATCTCTCAAGGCACTATCTTCAGGCCATTGCAAGTACTTAGGCATTAGAACAGTTCTTATAGCAGAACAGACCTCAAGAACCAATTTATGGCAGGTGGATATCCCCAAACCAAAGCGTTTGGACACAACCCGAAGTGGGTCTCCAGTGGCTAGCCTCCACAAGCAAACGGCGACCCTTTGCCTGACCGGAATTGCAGTTCTCAGGGTCGTGTCCTCTTTGGCTATTACCGAATTGAGCTCTTCGCATATCATATCGAATGTGGCTCTTCCCATCCTAAACGCTTTCTTGAATTCCTCTTCTGGGTAATCAGGACTATTGCACTCATCCCACCATGCTTTGGACCGGTCCTTGACCCACAACCGGCGGTGGTGACCCGCGGCCGGTCCACTACCGGTAGCGGCAGAACCAGCCGAACCGGACTTGATCTTTTCCAACCCATCAGAGGCCGCGGCCACAGCCACCGCACTGGACATGGCCCTCGATTTCTTCCTCTTCAAACGCTCTGATTCTTCGACCTCAGAATTACAATATTGGAAATTGGAGTAGTAATCAAACATAGCTCTGGTCTTCTTCTTGTGGTTCTCGTCCAACGACAACTTGTCATCGTTTGAGGCCTTATCAAGCTGTTCTTGGTCATGCTTTTCCTGCTCATCCAATAACAATATGGAAGTGACTATACCCTTTAGACCCGTCGTCTTATCGTCTTCTTTCTCAGGCGAATCATCATCAGCATCATTTCCGTCTTTCCTTCGCCGCTTCCTAGTATTGCCATTATCACTCATTTGGTCAATCGAGGATCGAAGCAAACTGAATATGTAAGAGAGATCTTCTTCGTCTGGTACAGAAGGGTATTTGTGTTTCATATGGTAAAAGATGCAGAAAAGCCAAGAGTCTTAGAGCAACGAAAACAAGGAAAGGAGATGAAGCGAAAGAGATTAACAATAAAAAATTAATAATAATAATAATAAAAATAGAAAGAGATGGAAAAGGGGTGGAAAGGTTAAGTGTATATGATAATATGTGTGAACCAAAGTGTGAACGCGGAAATTGAAAAAATTGAGAAATCGGTGATGCCTGGGCTGGGCTTATTTATGGTGTATATTATGTACAAGTTTCATAACTTGTGACAACGGCTAAGTATCATCTATGATCAAGTCAAACCTATCATATTCTTTGATGAAAAAAAAAAGAAAGGATTTCCTTAACTGTACAAATGGAATTTTGCTTTCTCATTAGTTGTATCTATTTGTTTAGTCAAGTTTACATGTGAAAATCCATTTTGTAGTGACTGTTTCAAACTATTAATTAAAATTTTTTGTTTTTTTGTTTTTTTTTTAATAAGGATCATCAAAATGAGTCAAAAAAAATAGAAAAAGGTCAAAACTAGTTGGCCAATTGATGAGGAGGAGAGCATGATGGATGATGTGGTGGCGAAGTAGGAAATGGAAAAGCGTATCAGAGTGAAAATAAAAACATGGAATGTGAAGAGGGGTAGGGGGCTGGGGCTGTGGGGGGTGGCGTGGCAGGTCAGTTCAGGTGTGAATGCGGTTTTAGGATTATGGGCGTTTTGGGAGAGTCGTGGTGGTGGTGGCGGTAGGTGTAGGACGGTGACTACGAATTTTACGCGCTTTGCCATTTGTTTGGGTTTTGCTTCTGCTTTGGATTTTCGGATTTTGTTTTTTATTTTTTATTTTTTATTTTTTATTTTTTATTTTTAGTTTGGAAACCAAAGCAAGAAAATATAACGAAGCATGTATGTAACTTGCCTTTTTGTTTCTCAAAAAAAAAAAAATATATATATATATATATAAAATATATTCCTGCAATCTTGTTAGAAGCAACTGGGACCCATGACTTAATTGGGCCAGAATGATTTGTGGGACCCGTGATTGGTGGATCTCATGCTGACGTGGAGATCCAAATGATATTGATTGGAACAGTAGAAAAAAGGCATTTATAATTTTTTTTGTCATTTTTCCTACTGGTTTGCTTTATCCAATTCCACATAAGACAAAATTTTTTCAATTAATTAGCTTGCTTCTGCCCTCTGCCTCTGTATTTTACGTGTTAAACTTTTTAAACAAGATATTAACTTGGTTTATGAAAAGTAAAATATAAAAAAAAAAGGTTTGTTTGCTCAGTAAATTAAATCCTTTTATATAGCAAAAAAATAAAAGAAAAGAAAAAGATGAAAAAGGTTTGGGATTGCAATTACAGTGCATTTGTTGTATTGGATTGAATGGAATGTGATTATATTATTTTAAATTAGATTCAATTAAATTAAATATAATATAAAGCTGATTAAACTAAATTTAAAATAGTTAAATTCAATCCTATTCAACATTATAGGAAATAAAAAAAATAAGATGATAATGATTAAAATTATAAAGTTTATCCTGATAATTTTATCCAAAAGTTTGATGATTTAACATTGAAAATTTTCTTTAAAGTCCTCGATAATACATAGGACTTTCCAATCTTGTAAGCATTTGATTTGCCAGAAACTTGTTCAATAAAACCATTATCCACCATGTTTAATTTAGTGTCATTGTTACATCATGTAATGCAACATTTTTGGGTTAGGGGCATGGTAGAGTCATACGCGTACAATTCGGTATAATGAATGGGCCCTACCTCGACATAACAAATTCAACATTATACACTACTTTTGACCATAATTTACAGCACCACATCCGCACATCCATCCAGAAATGAAGAAAAAACACGAAAGCGGAAAAATCACAATTATAATAATTCCAAAAAAAAAAAAAAAAAGAATGTTCATTGCCGGTCCTATTAATATAAAAAACGTTGGTCTGCGAGACCTTTCCAAAATTCCAAGTCTATTTACGGTGAAACAGAAAGAGCAGAAGAAAAAGGGCTCGGCCGAAAAAATCTTCCATTCGAAATTTCAAATTCTGTTTAAATGCCAGTTTTAGACGATATATATATATATATATATATTTGTTTTTCTGGGTTGGTTGCAAAGCACAATGCTGACTTTCTTTTCCTTTTTTAGCTTGAACGTATCCCATAAACCAGCTTATAGAAAAGAGGGAAAAAATAGAAAAGAGGGAAAAAAAAAAGCGGATTAATTTTGAATTCAAATTTAAAAAAAAAAAAAAAAAAAGTAGGTCACCTATTTGGAATTTCCAGAAGCTATTTACAGATAAAAAAAAAATAAGTTTGTGAGGTCTAAGGTCTTCGCTGGTCCGACAAATGTAACATGAGGCATGTGATTTTTTTTTTTAACAAAGGTTTTTTTTTATAATAGAGGCGTGCCTCATACTACGACATGGTCATGGATGTCCATTATTAGAATAGAATAGAAACAGTCTTCCTAAATCTTGGTCACATTAAAATTCTGATTCTTCCACCTCCACCCAATACCAAACATAAATTGCCTTTTCTCTTCCAAAGAGTTTATTCGTTGGTCAAAATTCATACGCCGCAAAAAAATTGTGTTCAAATTAATTTGTTACAGTTTCCAAATTAAACTGTGAACCGTTTTGAGAGTTTTGGCAGCATAATCATGTATTGTGCTTCTCTCAGTCTTTAGTTACAGATCATAAATTTGGTCTTTGAAGAAGTAATGGTTGCCATAACTGCACTTCAAGCTCCAGTTCCAACAACATTTTGTTCCTCTTTAGTTCCCTTCAGTTAGTCGTGAAATGCATGAAGCTGAGTTTGATTTAAGTCCATGCTTGTTGCGTAACACGTGTTTGGTAAAATTGATGTGAAATAGAAACTAAAATTACGGAAAGGATTAAATTTGGAGAAAAGAAATGGAGGACAATGACGTTGTGATAGAGAAATTATAAATATTCTAACTTAAAAAAAGGAGATATTTTTAAGTTTTTTTATTTTTATTATTTTTAAATAAATATTAGACGTAAAGTTCTAATTTTCAAATGAAAAAAAATAAAAAATAAAAATCTTAAACATTTAAAAGAATTGAATAACAAATATGCTGCAAAAAAATGATATCTCAGTATTTTTGCTCATTACGAATTTAAAAAGCATAGCATGCGTATGTTATATTTCGAAAATTGTGTTACCATTCATTGTTATAATTTATTTTTGCTTTTGATGTTTTATGCTTCTCCCAATTATCAAAACAATGATAAATTTTTGGTGAGGAATATGATTTTCTTCTTTTTTTTATTTGTGTAACCAAACGTGGAAAATAATTATTTTTCTCTCTCAGCAGCCTCGTCTTTTAACTTCCAATTTCTTTTTCTTCACCTAAACATATTTATCTAGAATTTGTGAAATAAAAAAGGCATAGTTATATTTTTTGGGTAATGTAAAGAAGCATAATTATAAAACGTTACTAAACATACTTAAAAATTTTACATTCTCAACAACAAAAGAAAATAATAACTAATTCATATGAAAAATAAAAAATGTTTAAGAGACAAACAATATGGTATTTTCATTTTGGGCCCTTTTTGTCTGTGGCTTTAGCCCTCTAGCCCGCACTGAATCCAACTTGTAAGTTAGATTTGAGTGTCAATATTCACAAGCAAACTTGGATAACAAGATGACAAGTTGACACCCAAAAAAAAAAAAGGGAACATTAGAGATCAAGTAAGAGATCGGCCAGCCCATTCCCGTTCTCGTCGCTTTTGCTTGGCTTGCATCCGATTAAACTTCTCTTTTCCCTTCTCCAAAAGAGGGTCAACGACTACATAGTCATTAGGGTCATCGCTGCGAGACATGCGATCCTGCAAATTGAATTGGATGAGAGCTTTACATTCACTTTAAACAAGAAGCAGACATTATAATAATATTGTTCAGGAAAACATCTAAAACATAGAAAGAAGTTTATTTTCGTTAACAAAATTAGTGAGTTTACGTATAGATCATCAATTTCAAATTGATATATGCAAGTAGTTTTACCTTGCCAGTTTCGGGAGTAAATTTTAGCCGAACAGCTTTCCAGTCGGACAGATCCTCATTATTACCACCACCTTCAGATTCACTACTTGGGGCCGCAGGTCTTTCAGATATCATACTCTTAAACTTCTCAAGTTTTGCTAGAACCTACACATAGCAAATTCATGATTTAAAAAAGGAAAACAAGAAAGAGAGTAACTTAACACACAACCCGAAAAGAGACATTTTGTGAAGAAATGCAGTCAAGTATTCACTATTCATTTCATTTGTCTAACATGTAATCTATTTTCATGTTTCAAGGATGCACGACATCAGTTTTAAATTTCATCAACACTTTAAATGCACAATTTTGTATATTTGTCTATTATCATTTGCTGATTTTTTAGGATACCATAAACTGCATATTTGAAACAGTTAAAATGATAATTACCAGGTCTACTGTAAGATTTTCAGGGAATCAGATAGAAGAAATTAGGTAAATAGGGGAAAAACAACCATGAATCAGATAAGTCTAACATACTTCATCTTCACGTCCTTGAAGTCTGCGTTTCTTTTGTTTTTGCAACTGCCTTCCTCTTTCAGCTTCACTCAACAGCTGTAAGTCCACATTTGCATTGGCCATGCGTTCTGCTCTTGCCTCTGAGCCTATCCCCTTTTTCTTCAAGGAAAGCTTTTCTACCCTAGGTTGATCATCAGCAACACTTTCAGCATTTGACCTGGTGTGGACAAAAAAAAGAAAATAATGGTAGTCTCTCTTTATCAATTATCAACAGAAGCTTCAACCTTTGGTAAGAAGGTTCCAAAAATTCTAGGAAAAAAAAAAAAAAAAAGAACTGTCAAAATAAATAATATAAAAATAAAAACCATGACTGGATCTGTATCATCATTCATGCAGCTAACAATAAAACAAGACAAGCATTAAGTGAGCTTGAAATTAGATGAAAAATAAACTAGTCTGCCTTAACGTGTATATTTTTCACATTATGCTCATACAGTTCGGTTCAAAATCAAAGATATTCTAAAGATCCTCCTCATGTCACAGTTCAAGTTATGAAAACATATCCACTTAAAAGATGTATAATTATACAACTGAAGCCCACAATGAAACCTGTCAACAGTAACCTAGTCGAAAGTCTTAAGTTTTTCCCTAACATTTTACTTCAACATATACTACTAACATGCTTCAATCTAAGATGCTTCCACATCTGCATATGTTTGGATGAAAATTATACAAATATTCGTACACAAAAAGAAAATGATTTTTGGAGAGAAAAGCACTTGCAAACAATAGTAAGATTTCATTTTTACCTTGGTGGAGATTTTTCATAGCCCTTTGTGCTAGAACTCCCTGCATATGCATATGTAGATTAACAAACAAGCTACAACAATTAAGGCAACATTATAGGAAAACCCAAAAAATAAAAATAAAAAAGACGTATAAGAAAAGGAAAATGACATAAAGTTAATTATAGAGATAGATCTCAAAAGAAAAGGAAAGGATATGTTCATGCTAGCTACACATGTTGGGGAATTTACCATCTGAAAATACTTCGGAGAATTCACTTACCATTCCGCAGCTTTGGCTTAGGTGGAAGAACTCCTAATTCTTTCCTCTTCTTAAGTATTTGCTGACGCATTCGTGAATCAAAGTTTGCCTCATCATCATCATCGTCACTATAATTAAAAGAATTAGAAAATTCAGCTTCTGCATCTTTGTGAGATTCTTCTTTCTTTGAGCTTAAAGCTTCTCTGACAGATAACTGCACATTCCTTGTTTTCTCAGGATCCTGTGTTCAAAACATTTTGTTAAAGACACGTCCTTTTGAGACTTAATTGCTTACTACAAAACACAGACAAAATGCGACATCTAAATTATGTATAGTCTTAACAAGTAGGTAGATATTCTGGTTAAGATAAGTTTTGGAAGTCATTAACTGGGCCATCTATATGCCACCACACAAAGCCAACCCAAGTAATTTCACCTAATTAATCTAACTGATCCAAGAAGTAACATTAAGATCACTAAAATTCATACAAGTCAAAACAGGCAATTAGTTAAGATGACCCCCTTGGACCTAAAAACCAGCAATATGTATCACTACAGTTTTACATGATCATAGTAGACATTAAAAAAGTGATGGATAACTACCACTTCTGGAATTGCTTCCTTTAAGAGACGAGGATCATCCAACACGTCGTGACTGCTCTTGATTTTTTTCCTCACAGCTGCCAATTCTTTCTCTTCTTCTTCAGCTTCTTCTCCAAATGAAAGCAAGTTCAACTTTCTGCGTTGATATATATCACACGTATTTCATAATACTGCTAGAATATTGACAAATATAAGAATCCATCTAAATACAACCACATATATACATTTCAGAGTGCAAGGACAAAAACTGCTTACTTCACAGCCTTTTTCTTTGTATCTTTATCAGTCTCACTTGCTGATTCAAGAGAAGGCTTTGAAGGTGCCCGTGGAACTATATCATCAAATGGATTCCACAATACCTAAAAGTGGGTTTTTCAAAAGGAAGCTCACTAATCAAACTCTCTAGCGAGCAAAACTGATAAATCACATTAGAAGATTAATAATAATAATAATAGTAATACTATTCAGCAACATGCCTCTTAACCTACCTCAACTGATAATATCTTAGGTGGTTGTTCCAAAGGACGATCATCCTTATCTGTTTCAATATCGCCCAACCTCGCAAGATTATAAATTGAATCCCCAGTCACCTGGAAAAAGAGGAAAAATTTAAAACGAAAATAGAAAAAAGAAAAAAAAAAAGTTGAATAAGTTCTATAACCTTTTTTTTTTTTTCTCCCCAGGCAAAGGAGTTGGGGAAGAGAAAATTCATCGTTACCTTTCCAAAAATGGTGTGCTTGCGGTCAAGCCAGTCGCAGCGATCCAAGGCTATAAAAAACTGACTTCCATTGGAATTGGGCGAACCAGCATTTGCACATGCAACAATACCTCTATGCTTGAATCTTAGACGCGAATGGAACTCGTCAGCAAAAGGAGCTCCATAAATACTTTCACCGCCTGCAAACAGTGATAAGCACCAATCTTTTTCATGAATTGAAAGTTACTTGCATCCATCTTCAACTTTAGCAAACAATTTACAATCCCTAATGCGTCTTTATTCAACTGGAGCACCAAAAAAAAAAAGAAAAAAAAAGTAAAAAACAATAACCAGGGAAAACAGCTCTAGAGTAAGATTGTGTGTGTACGGACCTGTGCCGGTACCGGTGGGATCGCCGCCCTGAATGAGAAAATCCTTGATAATGCGGTGAAAGATGGTTTTGTCGTAGTAACCTTCGAGGCAGAGCTGAACGAAGTTCCTGACGGCCTTAGGTGCTTCTTTGGGCCAGAGCTCGATATCCAATGGACCGTGCGTTGTCTCCAGAACAACCTTACCTCTCGTCGGTGGCTCTAACACGTATATCGTCGACATAACCGCGCACGTTGGATTTCAAGCGCCAAAGCGATTCACAACTCTTTTGTCTGAATTTCTGATTTGGGGGAGAAGCTAGCTGATGCCCGATGGTTAGCGCTCAAAGTCTCTCTCTGCAATCGAATGTTGCCGGATAAAACGACGCCGTCTCTATTTTAGACAGTGGCCCATTTCATTCTAGGCTTAGCATTTTAGTGGGCTGAGCACAACTTAATGGTCTCAAGTATTGGGTTCATCCTTTTTTTTTTTTTTTTTTTTTTTTTTTTTTTTTTCTGGGGGAGAAATTGGGTTTTTTCTTTTTCTTTTTGCTCTGCTCCCAGGCATCTTTTGTTTTCCAGTAAACTCGAATTCAGCGTAATAAGCATAGGGAGAAAATGGATTTATTAGTTTTATTTTGTTATTTTTTATGTAATTCATGTACCTAATTCAAAACATAGGAAAAAAAAACATGCATAGGGTTTTCTTTTTAATGAAAAATTATTTTTATGAGTATATTTGTCATCATAATAATAATAATAAGAAGAAGAAGAAATAACTTCAACCGGAAGTAAGTCCATTGGATATTTTTAGCCATTTGTTGATGTATGACCTAATCCTTATGAACATAATTACATAATTAAATCACAAGGTGATATTCGAAGTCATTTTTGTTTCATCTACCATATCAAAATCAATTAGTTATAGGAGAAAAATGAGTTGTATTTAATTTTCAAAAAGAAAAAAATTCAAAGAATTTTCCAAGTTGCAAATTTTGAGATTAGAGGGTGACGATGAGGCTTTACCCAATGTTAAGATGCTGTTGACCGGGTCAAAATGCGGAAATAAAGGGGTCCGAGGGAGAGACATATTTAAAAGTTGGTTATTTCCGTTTTTCCAATTTAGGCCACATGGCGTTCCAAGTCTGTATTGACAGCGCCAGAAAGGAGCGCTAATCTTCTTAGCATCCTTGATTCTCCTTTAATTTTTGCTTTTTTTAATTTAATTTTTCCAGATTATAGAGTAGCCGTGGTTGATAGAGAAGGCTGGAGTTGGCAGTGGCGGTGGAGCGGCAGCCCACGGCGTTAGGTGGTGCAAATTATAACAACAACGACAGCAGCACAGCAGCAACCACGACTCACATGGCCCCACAAACCAACACTGATGAAAGCCTTCCGCCGATCAACTCTACTTCGGTGGCCGTTGATAAGGACAACAAGAACAGCATCGCTGCCGTCCGATGGGCTATTGATCATCTCCTCATTAATAATCCGTTTCTCATCCTAGTCCACGTCAGGAACAAATACAATCGTAGGTACCCTCCCTCTTATCTTTTTCATCGATTTTTATTAACTAATTATATTCATGCATGCATGATTCTATGAAATTAAGTTGGCTGTTAATCTGAATTTTTTTTTTTTCTTCTTCTTCTTCTTCTTTCTTGTTTGAATTAATCATGTAGAGGGCTCAAGCGATGCTGATCCCGATGGGCAAAACGTTTTTGCTCCATTTCGCACATTTTGTGCTCGTAAAGGGGTAACATTATATTTACCATAAAGTTTATGTCATTTAATACCATCCAGAGAATTAATTTTTTATTTTTTGGACATATATTCAGGTCCAAATGAAAGAGGTACTCATCGAAGATTCTGAGGTTCCTAAAGCAATATTGGAGTATACCAATAGGAATTACATCAATAATATTGTTGTTGGTGCATCGACAAGGAATGCTATTACTAGGTTTTCTTCAATAATCCTCAACTTCTTCTTCCTCTTCTGTATATGTTTATATATCTGTAATAAACTTATGCAAGGGGTACATGATTTCCAATATTAATTGTTATGGTTTTGATCACAGGAAATTCAAAGGTTATGATGTGGCTAGTAGCCTAGTAAAATATGCACCAGACTTTTGTTCTGTGTATGTAGTTTCAAAAGGGAAGCTAATGCAAGCCCGAACTGCTCAACGGCCTGTGCTCAATACTGTTGCTCCGCCTAAACAACTAACACCACAGGGGCCGGAAGAAAATGTACCCAGGTACATTTTCTTTTGCGCAAGCAAAAAAAGAGGAAGAAAAAAAAAAAAAAAAAAAGAGATTATATAATATGCATGATGACTGCCTTGTAATTGTAAATATTAAAGCTTACGTCATTATTTTTCTGAATGGTTGTCCGGTAATTTGGAATAGACCACAGCTTACAAGGGGAGCATGGAGAAATGGAGGATCAGAGAAACTTAACCCAGTGAAGGATAGGACTCGGAGTGCTCCACCGAACCTGTCATTGGATCATCTTGATATTCCAAGCCAAAGCGCTAGGTCTTCATTCAGCCGTGATTCCATCTCAGATATTGATAGTGAAATATCAGGGTCATTCAGTGCATATGGGTCATTGGATTTCACAAGCCATAACTTAGATTTCAGCTCTACTCCAACTTCTCCTGTGGAAACCAGACAATCCGCGGTGAGTGTGCGAAGATTATGGCGTTTGATTAGTCCAACCAAAGAGAATTGTTCATTTTTGTTCACTACTAATGGTTTTGTGGCAGCGAGACCTTGAAGCCGAGATGAGAAGATTGAAGCTCGAATTAAAACAAACTATGGACATGTACAGTTCAGCTTGCAAAGAAGCAATCTCAGCTAAAAATAAGGTATTGATGTTGCTATGCCATTGTCATCAGTTTTTCTAGAAAGAAACTTGTCAAAGAGCTACCTTGTTGAATGCCATTTTTCTATTTGCTTCTATACTCTTAAAATTGATTGCTATCATCAAATATCAGGAGATGTTCATTTTCTGGTTTATGGTTTAGAAAAGTTATAATAGAGCAACTACACTGGCTTTAAATTCAGGCTAAAGAGCTGACCCAGTGGAAAATGGAGGAGGCTCGAAAATTTGAGGAAGCCAGGCTCTCTGAAGAGGCGGCTCTAGCCATTGCAGAGATGGAGAAGGCCAAGTGCAAAGCTGCTATGGAAGCGGCCACAATGGCACAGAAGCTGGCTGAGAAGGAAGCTCAGAGAAGAAAACAAGCAGAGAAGGCAGCAAAGCGAGAGGCAGAAGAGAAGAATCGGGCACTGACTGTTTTGGCGCATAACGACGTCCGCTATAGAAAATACACCATAGAAGAAATTGAAGAAGCCACTGACAAGTTCTCAGACTCACTGAAAATAGGTGAAGGAGGTTATGGGCCTGTGTATAAAGGCAAACTCGACCACACCCCTGTTGCCATCAAGGTCTTAAGGCCTGATGCTGCTCAAGGAAGGAAGCAATTCCAACAGGAGGTATGAATTAAAGAATTTTACGAAAGAAAATTCAGACAACCTTGTTAATAATAATCACATGAACATGCATTCAACTTCTTCTAATTCAAGCAAACATGTACAGGTTGAGGTCCTGAGCTGCATTAGGCATCCACACATGGTCCTCCTTCTTGGTGCCTGCCCTGAATATGGATGCTTAGTATACGAGTACATGAACAATGGGAGCTTGGAAGATCGACTGTTTCGAAGAGGAAATTCCCGTCCGATTCCATGGAGGAGACGATTCAAAATAGCTTGTGAAATTGCAACAGCGCTTCTATTCCTTCACCAAACCAAGCCTGAACCACTTGTGCACCGGGACCTCAAGCCGGCAAACATACTCATAGATCGTAACTACGTGAGCAAGATAAGTGATGTTGGTCTAGCGCGGCTAGTCCCTCAATCTGTAGCCGACCAAGTCACGCAATACCACATGACTTCTGCTGCAGGGACATTTTGTTACATAGACCCAGAGTACCAACAGACAGGCATGCTAACAACAAAGTCAGACATTTACTCCTTAGGGATAATGCTACTCCAAATTATTACAGCAAGGCCACCAATGGCTCTTTCTCACCATGTTCAAAGGGCCATTGAAAAGGGTAAGTTTGAAGAGATGCTTGACCCTGCTGTGCAGGACTGGCCCGTCGAAGAAGCTCTAGCATTCGCTAATTTGGCATTGAAGTGCACGGAATTAAGGAAGAAGGACAGGCCGGATCTTGGCACGGTTATATTGCCAGAGCTTAAACGGTTAAAAGATTTTGGAAAGAATTCTGGACCAGACGATATGAGCTCCTTACGCAGCAGTAGTGGTCACTCACAAAACAGCATGCAACGACCACCTATAGCAAGAGTATCATATAGAAGTCAGGTACTAATCACTAACTAGAGAGCTAAAATCATCTTGATGTATATTCTATGTAGGCCATATAATAAAACAGATGGCTATGAAAATTTATTTGATTTGCTTACTTGTGTTTCATTGTTGAATGGCTAGGATCGAATTGAAGAATGATTTTGACTCGAGAAGATGATGGCAACTGACTCGATTAGAAACAGAAAGTGAAACAAAAGCAAGAGTTGCAAAGACACTGCATTTTTTGAGTTGAATGGTAAGACTGAATTTGTAACAAGGTGAAAAAAAAGGAAACTGGTGGAATATGTATATTGAGAGGTTTTGTTACGAAGGCAATACTCTGATTTCAGGTGGATAAATGTTGGGAGAAACCTGCTAGCTAGTTGGATGGTGCGCTTAAGATAAGGTTCCTCTACGAAATTGGCCCTGGAAAAACTTCCACTGTTGTTGTGGTTGCTTTTCAACATTATAAAAAGAAATATTATTCTTCTTGGCAATTCTTAAGAATGCTTCACGCATCAAAAGACAAATCTGTTCTATTTTGAGACGCATATATATAATATTTCTAGGGATATATGTAGGTAGATTTGGCTAGCTGGTGTTACAAGATCATGTCATGCAAATTTCTCTAAAATATTTTATTCGTCCATCACAATCACTGACTCAGAATGGACCATGGTAAACAATGACACAAGAAGGAAAAAGATTAAAAAAAAAGAAAAAAAAGAAAAAGAAAAAGAAAGTTGGTGAATTGAAAGCTCGAAAGGAACCAAAATATTAATCCATAGAATGGTTATATTATTAATCCATAGAATGGTTATATTAATCAAATTAAGCTGTAGGAAAACTATTTGTCATGTGATATGCACTTTGTGGAATATCATTACCATCAGTATCCAAGCCAATTGATTAAAAAACTAGAAGTTGCTAGAACCCACAATAGACAAGTGGGAATTATTAGAGAAGCCCAGCTTGCAAAGGAAAGTATAAATAAAAGAAGCAGCATAAAGTGAGGCCATTGCGAGGAGGGAATTGATCCACACAAAGTTTGGATTATGTTTGCAGAAAGGCATTTGAGAAAAAAAGTAAAGAAAGGAGATTGTCAAAGAAGCTTTGCTTAGGATTCCTTCTCCCACGAAAAATGAAATAATACAAAATATACATACTCCAAAGTCCTATCTAATATAAAAAGGAAAAAAGATACAAGTGTCCTACACTTGTTTACATATGA
Organism: Ziziphus jujuba; assembly: GCF_031755915.1. Taxonomy (NCBI): domain Eukaryota; kingdom Viridiplantae; phylum Streptophyta; class Magnoliopsida; order Rosales; family Rhamnaceae; genus Ziziphus; species Ziziphus jujuba. Next base: position 6,197,531 of record NC_083383.1, on the reverse strand, counting down.
ATATCTTAATGGGAAAGGTTTCTTCTTCATAAGACTGTATAAGTCGTTGATGAGCGTGGAATCCGCGTCAATGACACGGACAGCCGCTCATTTAAGGTGGCCCCACACCATGAGCGATGCGGATTACACCATGTAATATATTATGTCTCCCAAAATGGAGGTTTGATTAGTATAACATCACCCAAAAACATCATCGACTATAAATTGATAATCAACAACAACAACAACCAACATATAAATATTTTATTAATTGATTAACTCATGATTTCAACGACAGTGAAGAAAAATGAAAAAGGAGTGGAACTAAACGGTCTCTTTACAGCAATATACCACTCCTCCATAAGAAGAGAAGTATCCAAAACTCACTTTTTTTTTTTTAATTTTTTTTTTAAATTTTCTCTTCTGAAGAGCTATACACACGCATGTATATGCATATAGAGTAGAGGCAGAGACTTATGACCTATCTACCTACTATTAGGCCTCACTTGCTCTTTTATCTTCGGAAGCCGCTCTTTCAAAACCGTTATAACTTGGTTTCCAATTTCCAAGCCTATGACACTGCAAGGTTTGGTATCCATGGCAATAAACCCTTTATGCCTACCTTACTTCATTGCTCTGCTCACGTTAGCCACGCTAACATATGGAGGTCAAGTTGGGGATCCCCAAGCCGGATTACTATGCATCAGTGACTGCGCCACGTGTCCAGTCATATGTTCACCGCCGCCTCCTATTTTACAGTCACATCCACCACCATCACCGTCATTGCCAACATCACCTCCGCCAGAGCACCACTCGCCACCCCAATCTTACTACGGCTTCCCGCCGCCGCCATCAGCACCATCGACCCCACCACCATCACCTCCGTCGCCACCACCCTCGCCGCACAAAGAAACACCGCCAACATCTCCTCCATCACCGTCTTGGTATCCTTCATGGGGCACTCCTCCGCCTCCTTTTAACTATTTCAATCAGCCACCTTCAGGTCCGCTGACACCGACAAGAGGACCACATGACTATTCCTATCCTTACTACTATTTTTACTCCTCTGAGGCTTCTTCTCTTTTCTCTGTTCATGTTTCTTCCTACTTCCTCATTCTGTTGTTTTTTCAATTTGTGTTTTGTTGCTGGTGGTGAGATGCTGTACATATTTTCCCCTGTTTATAGGTTTCAGTTTATGTAATTTGTTACAATTTTTTCTGTCAATCTTGTAATGTTTGTAGATAAACCAAAATATATATGATGTTGTTTGTTTCAACTAATATGATTTTTCAGATAAATTTGTTTATCGTGTTTATGTTGCTTGCATATTATTATTTGAAAAAAAAAAAAAAAAAAACTAACTAATTGTGTCCTATCATTATGTTATCATGAAATAAATATTTCACAAGATCTGTAACTAATTAATCAGCCATGCATTCCGCTTGGAAATTAATTCTTAGGACAAAAGAAAAAAATATATATATATTTGCATGCTCTGTAAACAAACACATATATTTCGTTCCCTGTAGAACAACTCTGTCTCTGGACACCAGGAAGCAAAATGAATTAGGAAGACCAATGGAGAGAAAGAGAATCAATCAGCCACCTATTAAAAATTAGTTTAATTCAAAGCTAAACCGAAGAGTGATCACGATCAAAAGAGGGGTTAAAAGAGGGGGGAAGAAAAAAAGAAAAAAAAGAAAAAAAAAAGAAAAAAGAGAGCAAAAGACTGATTGATATTTTGCATAAGGGCGTTTAAATATAGAAAAAGGAAAAAATAGTCTTTGCTTCAGGCAAGGTCATGCTGCACTAATATCCTACGTGCTATTAGTTGAAGATTGCAAAAACAATTTTCAATAATTGTTTTAAAATCTGAAAATTGTCTTAATATGAATTTAAATTAGTTTAAACTTAATGCTAAATTTTAAATAATTTATATGGCATTTAAAAACCAAGAAAGAAAAAAGAAACATAGCATGTTTCCAATATTAAATAAAATTGAGCTATGACATAATAATAATAATAGTAATAATAAAAACAAATGTTGAGCTACACTTAGAAAAACATATTTTGGAAGTGGCTGAAAAAATAAATATTGATATATTAAATGCAGTTATTTTTTAAAATAAAATTATATGCCATATTGAAAATAAAAAAAACCATCTTCGAAACAAAAATTTTAACTACGAAAAGAGGAGCAATTAATTATAAATATAGAACCAAATTTAAAAAAAAAAAGAAAAAAAAAAGAAACACTTAAGATAGCCCTTTATGAATTAAATTTAAATGAAACTTTTAAGAAATAAGAAATTCCCCTTTTTATATTATTTTTTTCAGAGCATGTATTATCTATTATACAAACGTGGGGAGTAACGTAGTGGAATTTATCTTCCGATTTTTGTCTAATCGCGCGAGGAAAATTATGTAAATCTAACGGCAGCTGTTACGCCGATTAGCCAATTCAACCGTCAAAGGCACGCAGTAGGGGCCCACTACTAACTAGGTCCGGCAACTCTGCGCTGAAGGAAGTGACAGAGCCTTATTGAATTCAAGTGGATCCAGATCCGAATCTCCAAACAACCAACTTACAGAACCGAGCGACGAAGCTCGGTGGCGCTGCAGCAGATCTACAATCCTTCCGGTATTGGAACCAGAAATTGGCCGTTCAGTCCGATAAATCAAGCATTTTGGAGCTCTGATTAATGGAGTCCAATAATGCGGCGGAGGAGATGCCGACCGTCGGCAGCCTCCTTCCCCTTGCCTCTGTCTCCCAGCAACCCTACGTCTCCGAGCTCCTCTCCTTCACTCTCGATCGCCTCCACAAGGTCCGTCCTTTCCCCTTTCTCTCTTTCCACTGAATCAGTGTCCGGTGCTCGTCGTAGGATTTGATATTGTTCGTTTCGCAGATATTATTAAATAGATTGTTCTTCAATTGTGTAGGAACCGGAGCTTCTTCGGGTCGATGCGGAGAGAATACAGAGGCAAATGCAAGAGGTAGCAGTTGGCAATTACCGAGCGTTTATTGCTGCTGCCGACGCATTGCTCGCGATTCGTGACGAAGTGTCTTCAATTGACAACCATCTTGAATCTCTGGTATTCCATAATTGTTTCATAACCGATTGTAATGTTTTCAATTTGTAGTTTTGATGTTCAATCCTATGTAGTATTGGCTTTGAATTTAATTTTGGTGCACCTTGTTACAGAATCAGAGTTTGGACTTCAAACTAAAACTAGCATCATGCATGCATTATTATGTTTCGGATGGGCGCTTTCGATGCATTTGATATTATTTCATTTTACACCAAAAAACGTATAGAGTCCCTGAGTGCTTAAATGTATCACTTCCTTAGGGTTTTGGTGGGTCCCTGAATGTGTACAAGTTTTCAACAGGAAACATGAAGTTGTAGATTAGGGTGTGGAATTAGGTAAGAGAGGTGTATATGGGTGGAAGTGCTAGCTGTGCACACCGTAAATATTCTACTTAGATTGGTTTAACCTTAATACATGTTATGGATGGAATGATAGCAGAATGGTTGGCGTTTTGAAATATATAAAATATTGAGATTTATAATTAGCTGAAGTAGTTATATATAAGCTTTTCTGGTATGTATTTGAGCTTTCAGGAATATGATGGATTGAGCTCTGCTGAAATATTATACCTTTCCTTTGTAGATAGCTGAGGTCCCAAAATTGACATCTGGATGCTCTGAATTCGTTGAATCTGCAGAAGAGATTTTGGAAAAGAGGAAGATGAACCAAAAATTGCTGGCAAATCACAGCACTTTGCTGGACTTGCTTGAAATTCCTCAGTTAATGGACACGTATGTGCTTTTGTTATTTTTGGCTAGGCTCATCATGACTTTAGAGATAATAACCTATAACACTGAAATTATTGTCCATAAAATGCTGGTTTTCTGATTTGAAATGACCGTGAATGACATTGTTATGATAGTATGCTTTCATTATTATCCAAAGGATAGCTAGGCGTTGAATATATATTATAAGGCTTCAATGATTTCTATATTTCTGCAGATGCGTGAGAAATGGAAATTATGATGAAGCTCTTGATTTAGAAGCATATGTTGGCAAACTTTCAACAATGCACCCCAAGTGAGTTTCTTCCATTCTCTTAGTTAACCCATATTTGATATTAGTTTTTCTACTTCAAGAAAGGCCATCACTCTGATGCTATTTCACCTCCTGCCTCCTCTAAGAATATCTGTTATTCAAGCACTGGCTGAAGAAGTTGGGCAGATCACCAAATCTCTTCTTTCTCAGCTTCTCCAAAAACTCCGTTCAAATATTCAGGTATCTTGGATTTGTTTAACGTATGCTTGTAATGTAAAACTGATTCATCTAGAACATGCTTCGGAGAATCTTATGTATTTTCTACCTAATCTTTGTTTGTTGCAGTTGCCAGAATGTCTCCGCATTATTGGATACTTACGTCGAATAGGAGTATTTAGTGAGTATGAAATGCGTTTGCAGGTAAAGATGATGAGTGCTTTTTGTGCTAATTTACATACATGTTTTATCTGATTAACACTCTTAATGATCATTTGCTGGTGAATGTATGTTTTTAAAATGCTTGTATCAGGCCATTATCCTTTTTTTCCCCCCCTAAGATATATTTCCTTTTCTAGTTTCTGAGATGCAGGGAGGCATGGCTTACTGGAATTTTGGAGGATCTGGACCAGAGAAATGCTTATGAGTACTTAAAAGGGATGATAAACTGTCACAGGATGCATCTATTTGATGTTGTTAATCAGTATCGAGCAATATTTGCTGATGATACATCAGGAAGTGAAGAAAACTATGACGGTGGGCTTCTCTTTAGCTGGGCAATGCATCAAATCACCTCACACCTTAAGACACTAAAAGTCATGCTTCCAAAGATAACTGAAGGTGGATCGCTATCAAATATATTGGATCAGTGCATGGTAAGCATCTTCCTTTATCTTATTGCATTTGCATGTACCAATCAATCTTTTGATGGAATGTCATAGGATGTAGTTATTTGTTGATATTTTTCTGATTTATGGAGAAACATAATAGGTCAATTAATTTAGATTTGTCTTGCCCTACATGGGCATATTGTCATAGCTAAACTAAAGTCTTTGGTATATATTTGTATATATATATATATATATTAAATGTCCATGGAAATAAATTGCATGTGGTTGTGGCATGCAAGGCATGATGAATGAGGCTCAATTCTAAGGGGAGCAATGGAAGTTTCATTGGGTTCAGAATTTTATTTTGACAAAGTTCACTTGTGTCATTGACAGTATTGCGCTATGGGGCTTGGTTGGGTTGGGCTGGATTTTAGGGGATTGCTTCCTTCACTTTTTGAAGAGTAAGTTATGGTTTTTCTTTTTTATATTTGAAATTTATCTAGACAATTGTGACTTTTAAAGGTAGTTTTCATATTAGATACTGAACTTGGTCACTTTACAGGGCAGTTCTTAATTTGTTCTCCAAAAATATGAGTACAGCAGTTGAGAATTTTCAGGTACTGATGATGAATTTTAAATCTTTTGTAATATGATTAATAAAGTAAACAAGTCATGCTTAGGCTGGGAACAAGCTGCGTGTTGTTCTTTATGTAGTGATCTCTTACATTTTACACATTCCTCCAGTTGGTCTTGGATTCACATCGTTTTTTGTACCATGATTAATTAAGTAAAAAAGTCATCCTTGGGCTGGGAACAAGCTGCGTGCTGTTCTTTATGTAGTGATCTCTAACTTTTTACACATTCCTCCAGTTGGTCTTGGATTCACATCGATGGGTCCCTCTTCCAGCAGTTGGCTTTCCAGCAAATAGTGTTGGTGAAGATACTCATGAGGAAGTGACACCGCCATCTTATCTGATGGAGCATCCACCTCTTGCTGTTTTTGTTAATGGTAAGCTATAATTCCCCTTTTAAGCGTAGTGTTGCTGTTGTAAGTTTGCAACTTTTCTACTATTCATGTAAGATTCAGATTTACTGATTATTGTTATTCTAATAACTTTGGCATTTCTCCCTCTCTCTCCCACTTTAGGTGTTTCTGCGGCAATGAATGAGCTGCGCCCCTGCGCCCCACTAAGTTTGAAGCACGTGCTTGCTCAAGAATTAATCAAGGGGTTGCAGGCTGTTTCTGACTCTTTACTGGCATACAATACAACTCGTATACTTAAAGAAAGTGAGTCTGGACTTTTCCTCTCGCTTTGCCGGGCATTTATTGAGGTATTGCTTCTTCGCTAATTTGATCTTATAACTGGTGCAAACTTTGTATATATTGACATCATATTAAAAGCTTGTGTACTGTTATGTAGGTTGCATACCCGCATTGTGCCACATGCTTTGGTCGGTGTTACCCTGGTGGATCTGCTATTATAATGGATGCAAAGAATTTATATGATGGAATCGGCCGCCTAGTGAGGGTTTTTTCATCTAGAGAAGTCCCAAAACCTGTTAATAATGGAGAGGATAAAAGCATAACAGAGAACGGTGACCTGCCTTCACAACCTTCGAAGGAAAATGGGGTAGCTCCTGTTGAACAAACTGAAGATGCCAATGCGGATGTAATAGAAGAGAAAAGCCCCACTATGCAGAACGATGAAAATCCTAGTGCCACTGTATGATCAATTTGATCTCCTCAACAGTCCCAGCTTAATTTTGTAGGTCGCCCATTCTTTCATTTTCTTCTTTTTGAAAGAGTTAAAAAAAAAGAAAAAGAAAAAAAAATTGATTTTTCATCAGGTGCTTGTAATTAACATGTTGAGTAACACAAAAGAAAAATCCATCTGATTAATATTTTATAGAAGCGAGAAGCAATATGATTGTACAAGTGAATAATACTACTTCCATTCATGTAACATCCTTGATAACAAGTAAAACACTTGTAATTGATTACGACGCTGGTAGTTTTTAATTGCTATCCAATTCCATCCATCTACAAAAATATATGGATTGAAGAACTAAAAAATCTTAAAAGACGGGAATATTTCATGTTGGAAGAAAACTGCCATGGAAGTAAGTGCAAAGTTTCTGGTTTTTACCCATCGTGAAAAGAAGGGTGAGCCATGCAACGCAGCAAGTAGGCAATCCGTGCTGTGTTGGGTTGCGTTATAGTAATTGGGCTTAGATGGCTTCTAGTCGGTCTTAATACAGGTACTTAACACAAAGGTCAGTCCATCCAAGGCCCGATGCCATTGGGACTGCCGCCGCAGTTTTTCAGTTAAGATTACCGTTAAACTAAAACACTCACTTTTTTTTTTTTTTTTTGAAAAATAAAAAAGAAAAGGAAAAATCAAAAATAGACAACGACAAGGTAAGACTACGCGTTTCATATGGAATGTGCTAAAACCCTAACTGTGCGACTCTCTCCGTGTGTCTACCGAACGGTAAAGTTTAACGGGTACGAACTTCGTGATCTGAAATTTGGTTACCCTTTGAACAATTTGAAGTTCCGAAACTGATGTTAACGGTGGTGGCTGTTTTAGTTTGAGGAAGCTCGCAGGCTATGGCTTCTAATGTGCAAGATACTACTATAGAAGAAAGGCAACCAGCCACTCGCATACAGATATACCCTACCTCTGCCACTGGAGTCTCTCCGTTCTGGAGAGGTTATTCTTTTTTTTTTTTTTTTTTTTTGGCACTCCATCTCTCTCTTTTTTGGATATATATATATATATATATATATTTTTTTTTTTGGCTCTAAGAAATTGATGTGTCTTTCTCTTCTTGCAGAGAAGTACGAAAGAGAAGCAAAGAAATATTGGGATATATTTTACAAACAGCACCAAGACAAGGTTGGCTTTCCCTTTTGGGATATCTGCTATAGCTACTACGACTAGTTCTTCCTACTGCTAATTCTAACCTCGTTACCCTGAAAAACTAAGCTGGAAAATGACGGTTTCAATTTAGTTTTGACTTTTGTTTGTATTTTAGAGTATTTATGAGCCTTTTGGCTCACTTCCTGATATTGGCATTGGTCATTGGCATTTAATTTGAATATTCTGAAATGTGCTGTTCTATTGATATGCTTTCTGTCTTTTCAACCCATCAGTTTTTTAAGGATCGCCACTACTTGGATAAAGAATGGGGTCGGTACTTCAATGTAAGTTTTAAATTTAACTGTGTTATGTATGGATTTTTATTTTTATTTTTTTGTTGATTGCTTGGTGGATATTATAACAATTTTATGTTAATTTTTCTGGTTTCAGGGAACGGGGAGAAAAATCATTTTAGAGGTGAACATCTGCACTTTTTAATTTCAAAACCATGTAATTGCCAGTCCTTTACTTTGTAAAGGATAATTGACACTTTGTCCTATCAAATTGCTGTATGTTGGGTTACTCATAACTATTGTCAATAAGCAGGTCGGCTGTGGAGCAGGAAACACTATTTTTCCCTTAGTTGCAACATACCCAGATAGTTTTGTCTATGCGTGTGATTTTTCTCCACGTGCTGTCAATTTAGTTAAGGTTTGCGTTTCTTTCCTTCTTCTAGTTTCAGCTCATGGATTTCAGTCTGTTACCGGCCAAATGTGGTTAATATCTTTGAATGGATCATGCATGATACATAATTGATTTAAAACTGAAGTTATGTGTGTCTTAATCTCCTTAGGTGTTCTGTTTTTATGTTGTGACTGATCAGGGCCAGTATAGATTTCTGATAGGTTTTACCTTATGTAGGCAATGTGAAGACTTGACAAAGGGGTGTAACTGTTTTCTGTTTTTATAATTGCAGACGCGTAAAGACTTCACTGATAAACGTATCAGTGCCTTTGTTTGTGATCTGACTCTTGATGACCTGAGAGATCATATTCCTCCTTCTTCAGTTGACATTGTAACCATGGTACTTGACCAAAAAGTTATGGACATTAATTTGTTCAAATTCTTTAATGGATAGTCTTTGTCTAGTTAGTTTCTAATAGTGCAATTTTCTGGTGCATAAGTTTTTTGTTGCTTTTTGTTATATGGTGGATGGCTGACCTGTTAAGGCAGATTTTTGTATTATCTGCAGTGTCCCCGGAGAAGATGTCTCTAGTTGTGCAGAATGTGCAAAAAGTTCTTAAGGTAAGAATATTTATGATATCTGCTAGATTTCTTAGACACCTGATCAGTATACTTTTTCATTCATGAAGATTTCTGTTCCTGATAAATTTTATTATTACTGCTTCACATATATGAAAGTTTCATTTTCTTTTCAGCCAAAAGGTTATCTTCTGTTTCGCGACTATGCCACTGGTGACCTTGCCCAGGTTGATATGCAAAGTACCACATTGATTTCCTCTTGGTTGTGTGCATGCATATTTTTGTTTTTCTTTGCAATCTGTGTTCAAGAATTTTGGGACTATGATAATTTTTCAAATTTGATCTTTATGTTGGCTCTATTGCTATCACATTGACAATTTGACAGGAAAGATTGATTTGCAAGGACCAAAAGATAAGTGAAAACTTTTATGTCAGGGGTGATGGCACTGTAAGTTTAAACATGTGATTTTATTAGGATTTTAAGTAATCTGCCTTGTTAACTGGCCTGGTTGGGTATAATTTTGCTTATTTTTTCGTATTTTTTCCAGCGTGCTTTCTACTTTTCAAATGAATTCTTGACCAGTTTGTTTAAAGAAAATGGATTTGTTGTTGAAGAAATCGGTGTGTGCTGCAAACAAGTGGAGAATCGTTCAAGGGAGTTATTAATGAATCGGTAAGTAATCTTATCTTGCTCTTACAGCAGGGTACTCATGGTGTTAGTTTGGCTTTCCTCTTTGATCCAATTGTTTCTGTTCTCTCTATTCAGTCGTTGGATCCAAGCGGTGTTCCACCTTTCATATGGTACAAACTATTCTATAGATACTGAAGCTGCTATTCAAGTCAAGGAGAACATCTTGAACGAAGCTAAGAATGATACTGAGGTTGACATTTCTGATGGAGTGGCGGCAGAAATGTTTGGAATTTTGCCCTCCGGTGACAATGAGGTAAGGTTCCATTATGTATATATTTTCCAAAACTCTTTAGTTAATGTTTCTCAGGTCACATTTCTTTCACAGTTTCTGTAAACATTTCTTTAATGCTATGCGCAAGATTCGAAAGTTGGATATTTTGCAAATGGAGCTTCCTTTTCTTTTAGAATATTTTATATGTTTGTTTATTTGTATTTATCATCCTCTATTTTATAAACTTTTCCTGTTTTATTTCAAGACTCCAATTTCTTATCACTCTATATTGTTTCTTTTTAGACAACTGAGATCAACTTTGAAGACTTCAATTTCAAGATTAAAATGCTATCAAAAGAGTACCAACATACTTGCAAATCCACTGGCCTGATGTTGTGGGAATCAGCCCGTTTGATGGCTTCTGTGTTAGCAAGAAATCCAACTATTGTTGCAGGGAAAAGGGTGTTAGAGTTGGGGTGCGGCTGTGTGGGAATCTGCTCTATGGTTGCTGCTAGGTTTGCTGAATGTGTTATCGCAACCGATGGAGATATAAAAGCACTTGATCTATTGACCCAAAATGTGGCTTCAAATCTTAGACCACCATTCCTAGACAAATTGATGACAATGAGACTAGAGTGGGGCAATAGAGACCATATAGAAACAATAAAGAAAGTAAATAGCAGAGGTTTTGATATTATTCTAGGCACAGATGTGACTTATGTTTCTGAAGCTATTTCACCCCTATTTTCCACTGCAAAGGAGCTGATTTCAACTACCAGAGGCAGTAATAGTAAGGACCAGGAAGAACCAGCATTGATTCTGTGTCATGTTATTCGTCGGGTGGATGAGCCATCTATACTTTCAACTGCATTACAATTTGGCTTCAGGCTGGTTGATAGGTGGCCCTCAGGAACTTCTACTAATTTATCACAAGGAATCATAAACCCTTGGTTCCCAGACAATGCCTTCCTATGTATTCCAGATACGGCATTGAATATATGGTACTTCCGCATGGAATGAGATTATTTTATAGACTTTCTTTCATCCTTTTTTTTTTTTTTTTTTGCTCTCCAGTAGGGTTTTGAGTATTTATCCATTGTTTCGTAACATGAATCCATTGCCTGCATTTATTGCGACATTTTCCCCTTGGGACGGTGAAGATCTGTAATTTACTGAAAACTTTTTCACAGTTGCTTTTAAATGCAAGCGAATTTTTATTTATTTATTTATTTTTACTTTATTTTATTTTTTGGTTGCTTGAAACTATTGTGTTTTGTCAATTTGTGCTAGACCATCAACTTTGGGTAGTTGTGGCTGACGACTTGTGAGGATGACGGGTCAACCGTCAATGATGATTAATTTCTAATAATGGACCTGAAATGACAGATGGTGTAACATCTCACCTGCAAGAATAGGAAGCAACAGTAGTTTAGGTTATAAAATTGTCTTCTGGAATATCATAACGTCTAATTTTTGGAAACACTTTTCTTCCTGAATTATATTCTTGAGGATTTTGTATGCTCAAAGTGGTGATTACGTAATTCACCAAAAATAGAAAAGTGATGATTACTCATGAGAACATTTTAGTGCCAATGTAGAACTCTTTTCTTTTCTCTGATAAAGGTCTATAATTCGATTCTAAAAATAGTGATGTTTGTACAAAATGATACTCCAAATGCTAATTGTAGCGGAAAAGAATGAATAATTGGTGTACGGGCTCTAGTCTAGCTGATATGTGCAGGTACAAATCAATTGGGTTTCTTTGATACCGAGTTCAATGATCTTTACCTTCACAGTAGATAGATACCACGTAAGTACGTATGACCTTTAACGAATTAGTACCTAAGAAAAGACCTCCATTTTTTACTGTTTGAGCTTTTCCTAATACGTTTGTTCAGAGCTTTCCAAAGGGCTTCATAACAAATTACTTTTGTTAAAATAAAAGCTAAACATAGTATTTAAAGAATTTTTCCTATTATAATTTTGAAGTTAATTCTTGGCCCAATCGAGAGAAGTCGCCACCCTGTAAAAAGAAAAAAAAAAAATGGTAAAAACAATCGAAAAGAGGGTAGTAAAGACACTCTCAAGCCTTAACCAATATTGCTTGGTAACCAATATTGCTCTTGGTAACCAATATTGCTTGGCTATTTGTTTATTAGAGAGTTTCATTATGAGAATATATAAAATAATCTTCCAGAAAAAAAAAAAAAAAGTTGTTCAAAATGACTGATTAATTTGTTGTTAAAAAAAAGTTGAAAAACGAACTTAAAAAGTCTTAGACCCACCAAAAATTAATTTCAAACTAAAATTTATCGTATTTGTCCTATATATGTATTGGGAATTTTGACACCGCGTGACAAATATATATATATATATATATATCTTTGAAGTGCACAGTTTCCATGCATATATAGGTAATAAATTCAATTAATATATAGGTAATAAATTCAATTAATTGTTGCCTGTTTGAGGTTGAGGAAAAATAAAACAAGTTAGCCATTTCGAGTCATGTTTGTTATACCCACATAGATTTATACATTGAAAGTCCCATTGAGATTTGGTCCTATGTAGTATAACTTTTATTTCTGTTTTTGTTTTCACAAAAATATTTTTTAAAGAAGTCATTCTTTATTAATTTGAATTTAAAAGTTTTTACAAAAATCTGAAATATTTCTAGAAAATTATCTAAATATTTTCAAATCTATCTTTTGAATTTTAAAATTTGTTTTTAACTTCTTAAAAGTTATTCCAAACAAGATTTTAAAATTACAAGATACATAAATTGGTCACGAATAATTTCATCTTCACTTTCATTATTATATTAGGGTTACTGGAATATGGTAAAACATTCTTTTTCTTAGACCACGTTATCTCTTTTAGTCTTCCATATCTTACAGCACAAATATATAAGGAATATTTGATGACTTAAACATTGAACTTGACCCTTTTCTAGATGATGACAAATTGTGTTATCTACTAATTTCGATGAATAAAAAAATGCAGCCACTAATTAATATCCTGGGTGGGAATGAATCAATGAAACAGTGTATTTAACACAGCCCTCTAAGAAGTAAAAAATGTGTCTTTGTGTTGTCCAATCCCTAGGCAACCTAAATCACATTGCAATATAAAACCTTTAAACATGCACTCAATTCCTCCCCCACCCCCCCCAAAAAAAAAAAAAAAAAAAACAAAACAAAAAAGGAACAGAAGCAACATTAAACAAAATAGATTTGAATCTGGAGATGATTAATGTAGAAAGAGAGAAATGAAAATTGATTTTATTGTATGTTGGAAAGAGATGGGATTAATTACTATGTTTCACAGTGAATACAGATCATAGACGTGAACTTTTTGCATCAACTTGTTTTATATACATAACAAATTACAAAGAAAAGAACCGCAAGGATTGCAATCTTCATAGCTGGAACCTACTCTCTAATTAATCATTAATAGTACTGCTAGAGTACCCTAGCATGTACAGGTTTTAGGAATGCAGAGATGCTAAATTGCTAGTTGTAAAGAGAGTTCCCATATTTGTCAATAGGCGGCATTTAGGGATCGAAGTGTTCTTGAAACATTTGCATTTTGGAATCAGATTCGTATAGAGGATGTGCCCAATGCATTTTTACCAAAGCTCCTTCAAAAGGTTCATCGACAATGTCAGACAGATGTTAAACTGATGTTTGAACAGGAATATTAAGTTTATATGCATAGCTATAACTAGCTGATTCTTCTTTTCCCTTTCTGTTTCTCTTTTTCTTCCATTTCTTATTAGATTTTGAGTTAAACGCCTACAATGATAAGCACACACCAACTGAAATATCAATATACAAAACACATTAATTGGAACATCAAACCGCAACTTATAAGCCTAAAATTAAGGAAATTAAAAGAGATAACAAATGAAATCTATAGCTAGCAGACAGATTTTTAAAATCAATATGCATATATAATACTTAAGATCCGATTTGCACGTATCTATATATATATATATATATATATATATATATGTATTTCTGATTGTGACTGAGGAAGCATGATGAATAATCAATCCATTAATGAGAGTCAAATCAAAACCTTTAGTTTTTGCCTGTGAAGCGCTTTCTGATTTTTGAAACCAATTGTACAAGACCAATTAGACTCATCATCAGGCTGCAAGTCTACAATCAATTATCAATTGGAATGGCATAAAAGACTACACAATTTCACACTCAGTGTCTAAACGCATCACAGATCCACTTATATATTTAGGTACAAATTAACAAAGAAAAGCGAAGGACCAACGCTGCAAAGACATACAAAAGATATTAGATATATAAATAATTATGAGTTCCAAATGAGTGAACTTGATTTGCTGGATATCCACTGCAAATTAACAAATGATAATGAAACACAAAAAAAACTTGATTTCCAAATTAATATATAATAACCCTAATGTATACATACATATATATATCGAGAGAGAAAGAGAGAGAGAGAGAGAGAGAGAGAGAGAGAGAGAGATGTTGGTGGGGGTGACAGTCAGAGAGTGAGCACGCAGAGCTTCAAGCATGAACATGCAAGAAAATGCCATGTGTGCTCACTCTCTTCTGTCACCTCCCCTTACCCTTCTGCAATTTTAAATCTAAAGACCTCTCGTGGTTGCACCTGACAAACGCTTGAAAAGAAAGGAAGAAAAAAAAAAAAATTTGTTTGGCTGCCTAGCTATATACGCATGCATCAATCTCCCAAACCCTAAAACTGTTCCACTGAATTGGAACATGTAGCTTTACTTTGATGGTGTAGGGAAGAGGGTGGGCTGCTGGGGTTTATATAGAGGTACAAACACAAAGAGAGAAAGAGGTGGGGGTAGCAATGGCACCACGTATGGAATAAATGTGGGTTTATCTTCTATTGGTCATTGCCTATTATTTTATTTCTGCAGACACAATAGAAAAGTAGTAGTCTAGAAAAACTTTATCTTTCTGATTTCTTCAATATGCATACAAGCCTAACCTAACCACACAGACACCCCATTTATTCATTTTACCGTTACCAATGCATCTCATATCTTGTGATTCTAAATATCTTATCTTTCATCCAATCTTTGATCTGTGTCTAGATTTTGTATCCTTTTTTTTTATCATTATTTTTGTCCATATCTTCTCGTTTAAAAATATTAATAAAATTTAAAATTAATTAATGATATCATCTCATTTAAAAATATTAACAAAATAATAATAATAATAATAATAATAATAATAATAATAATAATAATAAAATAAACAAAGTGAAAAAAATTACTTTTTAAATAAAGTGAAATTTTATCACCAGTCAAACATAAATGGAAATAAAAGATTCTCAATATCTTTGATCTCTCCTCTCAACCCTACTCTTTCCTCAATGCTCTAATTCCTCTCTACTCTATTTAACGTTTTCATTTATACATTACCTTCATGGAAAATGTTTAATTACGAAGAATATTACGTATAATTACAATATCTATTTTTTTTTTTCCTTTTGCAATATATTATTACCATATGTAGCGTCCTATATTATACTTATTATATATATATAGATATATAACGTTTCATCATTAAATATGCATATATGGCCATGTTCACAATTTGAATTTAATTTTAGACTCATCTTGTTACGATTAGCACGCGCATTGTTTGTTGTCATGATTTATGTTACTTTTATTGGTTCTTTTGTGCCTTTACTCGATCAAGATCTTTTCCACAACTGAATTTTAAAAGTTAATACGTTGATTTAGAAGATTAAAGAAAAGGTAAATAAATCATAATCATGATCAGTTCCACAAACCATATATTTTATTTAAGATTGAAGGTAATTAATCTTTCAAAAAGGAGAGGATCGTCATTTATAACAAATTACTGGTCGTTTGCTAACATTTACGTTTGGTTTTCAATTCTTGAAGATTTTATTAATTAGTTATATGTGTAGAATTTTTATTTTCATATATTTTTAGTATAAATATATATACATATATATATATATATATATTAAAATTTACAATAATTTTCATCTTACTTCAGTATCCTGAACTTACAACCTTCCGGTTATATATGTGAACAGCTTATCAATTTAGCCAACTTCATTTAACTTAGTTTGTTTTTATTAGAGTGAAAGAATTCAAACTTAGTTCATTGTCTAAGAAAATAATAACTTTAACAAATTTGGTCGTTGTTACGCTGGTATATGTACAACTGGACTCCTATTAGGTTAATTTGATAGTTTAACCATCATTATCATTTCAAGTATTGAGATTTAAAAATATATTATGGTTATCTAGGAGATTTAAAAATACATTATGGTTATCTAGATGATTCCTATATGATTCACTTTACCAAAATATAGTTTATGATATGAAATTTATAATTAATGATTAATTAATTTAAATTATAGTCATTAATATGATTTAACGGCTAATAAAAAAAAATTATTGATAACATCATCAGGTAGAGAAAATGTGATATTGACTCATTCTACACACACATATATATTGTATATGTAATATAATATAATATGATAAGGATGTGACAAAACACATTATTTTAATAAATAAATCCTAAGTAGGGATGTAACCTGTCATATTTACCTGAACTGATCAATATTTGTTCTAAAAGTTTAATTATATACTTTTAAAATTTGATTAATTTATTTTTTCTATATGGCAGTCAATATGGATGACAATGTTTACCTTTACCATGTATGATAGTTCTTACGATAAGATTTTCAGCCTGATTTTACTATATCAAAATCCTATAAAGAAAAAAGGAGTCAACTCACATTAAGTTGACCAAGCAATTAATAGATGAAATCTGATGGTTTTAAGTCGATGTGATAGTAACCTCATTGTATATACAATTGGCTTTTCCTTTAAATGATAAACTTGATTTTATGTTCTAATACTCATGAGTGATATAAAAGTAATGAGATAATAAATATTCATTTTGATATCCGAAATAGAAGTACTCATTCAAGTCAAAACAGATTAATGGAAATAGAATGCAAAAGGGGATGAAAAAAATAAAGTGGGAACTGCATTTAGAAAAACCCGAATTAAGTAATTGAAGAGGATAGTAGCTAAATGATTATTGTCATTACAATCACATGCAGAGAGCAAGATTATATTTGGGGGCAGATCTAGACGGCCGGTACATGCCGTGAATATCCATGACAAACAAAATGGAATGCAACAATGTCTGCAAAGAACATGCAAAGTTGCTCCTAATCTGGATTAGTTTAATAAAAATCATAATTAAAACGGAGAATGAGAAGAAATTAAGAAAGTATATATAATGGGAGGAGGGCCATCTCCCTTTGAAAAAAGAGAAAAAGAGAAAGAAAAAAGGGGATTGCTTTCAAAGGGGATCAGCCAATGAAAGCGCAACACAGCCTCATAAACATAAAGCTACGCAAAAGATCTAATGCGGCGCTAAAGCAGCTTAAAGTATATATGCTTTATATTTGTTTATTACATAATTGTGCTGAGAGAATATATGATTGACAATGTTCCCATCTATCACTGCAGAATGCGTCATGACCCTTTTCTACATTCCGTATTGATTTGCATAATTAGCCGAATTAATCATATTTTCATAGTTAACCAATTCCCATAAACTGACTAAGTCAATCTCAGATCAATCCTTCTCTTAATTACATAATCACATATATATATCATTTATCCTTGGTGCATGTTATTATATATATATATATATATATAACCAAATCAAAACCCTAATTATTTTTAAGCAAATTGGGTTTTACCCTTCATAATTTGTAATCTCATTTACAGGTTCAATCGCTGTGCCATGGATCTGATGTGAAATCAGATCACTGGGTTTTTCACTAAGCATATGATTATCATAAAAATGGTGGGTACTAGAAAGAACATGGTAATTTTCCCTTTCTGGACGTGGGCATTTTTTTATTATTTTCAGGACTTTCTCTTTTTGGAGTGGAAGATGAGACGAGCGCTAACCTACTCATTGATTCCCATCAAGCATTTGAGAGGAACCAAAAAAAAAAAAAAAAAAAAAAGGAAAAAGACTGGAAATTTTCCACTTTGCATGCTTCACCAATTATGATGATAAGCATCTTTGTTGTGCTGCCATAGATCAGAGATGGAAACGACTTTGGACTAACCATGTTCTAATCCTATCCTCTTCTGCCACTTTCGGCACCCGAGCATGTCACGCTGACCTCTAAAACTGTGCCAAATGGCATTCCAGGGTTAGCTACATTATTGCTACAGTTTAATAAAGTTTGGTCTTGATTAGCTATCCCTTCATCTTCTTCTTCATCATATCGTATTTCATATGTATATGTTCTCAGAGAATGATTCCTATATGGGGTATATATTTTGAGTTGGGCTCTAAGAATCGTTGTGGTCCAATGGCTTCCATATTGTGTGGTTGGGGTGGATTTTCAAGTAATTGAATGACCATTCTCACCTTTTCAAGAGAAGACCTATTTCCAGCATGCATTTTTAACTTTTTATTTTTGGTGAGGTGCTAGCTTTTAAAAAAAATATGCAACATGGACCACCCACTTCCATACACATTTATATTAATTATATGTCATGCTTACTCATATCTTATGCTGTATATCTGCATAAAATTAAACTTTTGCTGCCTAGACTATTAGGTTGGCAGCTCAACCGTGCCAATTATCTAATAATATATAACCGTAGTGTGCTAAAAAAAAAATATATAATAATTACCCAATTATCATCGAAACTATTTACAAGAAAATATTTAATATGAAGTATTATTCATGAGCTTTCTCTTTTACTTTTTCATTTTTTGTTTGAAATAAAGTAGTATACATGAACTGAAAATAAACAATGATAATAATAATTTTAAAAGCATGATGACCTTAATCAGGCTATGCTACATTTCATCATTTATATCATGTAATTATGTGGATTTCATTGCAAAAATGGGAACACTAATTGAGAATTAAGAATATTGAATAATTAATTGTACACATGGAAGGTTAGAATTTCTACAAGTTATATATAGATATTGTAGGGGCATATTTTATCATTCCTTCAAAATTTGGACAAATCAAGAATGTATGTTTAAATTGTTTAAAATAATTAGGATTTTATGGTTCAATTTATTTGAATTGTTTAAATCTAAATATATTAGAATTTTAATTAAAATATTTTCTATTTTTAAATAATATATATTTATTTATATTTCTACTGAAATGGCCTATAAAAGAGTTCTAAATAATCAACAAATATATATAACTTATTAAAAAGATGTTGGAAGTTGTAAGTTTTTATCTCTGTATATAAAGTTTTCATATATAACGAAATAGTGGAATAGAAAACAAAATTTTTTTTAACTTTAAAATCTCACTACTTTTTTAACCTGATATATTTTAATATAAATGCTGCATTAATAATGATATATAAAATAAATTGGTAATTGAAGAGGGAATCGAAGTTGAAGATGGGGAAGCATGCAATGCATGTGTGGTGGATTCAAATGAATCAGAGGGCACGTGGTTGATCACATGTGCAGCAGCAGCATGCAGGCATTGGCGGAGTGTGGAGGTGCACCACCCAATATCTGCTAAAAATTCAAGGCAAAGCTGCACCTGTTTAATATGGCCTTCCTCGCACACTCTCTCTTTATTTTATTTAATTTGGTGTCTATGTATCCCCACACCCATACGTTCATCCCTTGCCCTCTTGTACCTAGCCATCTACATATTCTGTTTCTTTTTTCTTATTTATTTGTTCAAGATGGTAATTGATATAATGTCATCTTCTTCAAAAAATATAAAAACCATAAGAAATAATTAGAATTAAGCATATAAAAAGATAACTAGTTTTCAATTGAAATTATATTTTATCATTTATTTTTTATTTTTTATTTTTTGGGATAAGTAGACTAGTTTTGTCATTAATTGAACATAAATGGGAACCGAGAAAATAAGACCGGAAATCTCCATCTATTAGCTACAATTACCCAATCCATTTGGCAGATCATCTAGTATGCACATAATCACCCTTTTGTGACCTGCGCTCCCAAATACTTTAAATCTATATTATTTATCAGAAATTGTATAACAGTCACTGTGTATGTAGCTATGGAAGTTGTGCAATTATTTGATTGTGAATTTAAACCCTTTTATTCAATATTTCACTAAAACCAACAAATTATCCGAATTTAATTATTTTATTCTTCCCAATTAAAATCACAATCTCAAGATCAAGCTCAAGCTCTCGTTCTATCCGAAACATATTGTACAAGCTGATGCTGTTTAAATATCGAAATTTTGTTGCGAACAATTTTAAGGATCGGATTCGAAATTCCATAGACTCGTATTGCATCCAATTAAGAACCAGGATTTTCTAGTCCAGACCCCCAGACAACCAGTTAATTTTATGCTTTGTTCCAAGTACGTTTTCAACGAATGAAAATTATGGTCAACAAATTCTTGTCTCATTTGGTATAACTTTCAAAAAGCTACTTTTAAATTTTAAAATTTAAAAGTTATTTCTTAAACTGTTTGGACAATTTGATTTTGAAAGTATTTTAAATTTTAATAAAAACTTGTAGTCAAAACTAATAAAAAGTATTGCTAAACATAGCTTTATTTTAAGCTAAGCATAGTTCTTTATCGCTGTGTCCAAAATCATTTTTAAAAAAGAAATAAAATCTATGCCAAACATAATCGTTATGTCGCTATTTCCAACCTCAAAGCATCGCCATCAACTTCACGATTCGGATTGAAAACGATTCAAGCTGGGGAGTCGGGACAAACCCAAAATTACAGATCCACACTGGTCACTACTGATAGGGCTGGGCCTGGGTTTGCACGCGCGCGTGCATATATATATATATATATATATGCGAACGGTCCGGTGTTTTTAAAAACAATCAGAAAGAATATTGAAAATAAATTTTGATTTTTTTAAAAATTATCGTTAATATTTATAATCCGTTGGTCTGCTATATATATATATATATAATTTTTTTTTCTGTAAAAAGTTTCCAAAAATTCCGCTAACCTTTCTTATTTCTTTTTATCTTTCTTCTTTTATTTTGGATGCCGACAAATTTTATTTTCAAAAAGCTCCAACCGACAGTGACATGCAAGATTATAACTATCAATACAATATTAGTGGGTGTATAAAGTTGTTTGAATTTAATTTTGTACATAGATTCGGAGAGACAATCATGCATCTAAAAACTTCATAAGGGCCCAAGTCTCTGTCCAAGTTGTTTCCTTACTTCAATGGTAAGAAATGGTCCCAAAATGGCCAACTCTCAGCCTATGTTTTTTCATTCATTAAAAAAAAGAAAAAAAAAAAGGCCCGACAGATATCTTTTTATACAACGTTCCTGTTTGTTTGTTTGTTTTTTTTTTTTTTTTTTTTTTTCCCCTTCTTTTATTACTATTATTATTATTGTTATTTTATTTCTGCAAAAGTGCTAATTCCAAATGATTAAAAAAACAAAGTACTGATTCCATTAAAAAAAACATTAAAATTAAAAATAGAAACAGATACCAAGCTCACTTTACAACGAACCTAAGAGCCGTGGAAACCGTTCCCGTTCCTTTTGTCAAAGATTAAAAGATATATATATATATATATATATTAGTAATTTATATTCAATAATGCACTGGTAATGGTAAGAATCAAGATCGCCAAACAACTTTATCATCGCAAAAGTCATCTTCCAGTACGATTAATAAATAAATAAATTTAAACTTGACGAGAATAATCTTATCAACAGTAACAGTATTAAAAAGAAAAATGGTTATTATCATTACTTCCACGGTTAAAGGGGTTTCCCATGAAAAATTGTTTGTTTCTAACCAAAATAATGTTCCACTCGGTTTCTATCGATCATCTCAACTGGAGTTTCGCATAGTTCTGCCTAAAATAAGAACATTATCATTGATGATTATTTTAAGTGGAATCTTTTTGTATATGATAATTAATAATTGATTATATTTAAATCAAATTTGATTTTTTTTTAAAATAAATTCCTTCCTGAAAAAAATGAATTTTTAGCATGAATTAGTTAAGAATTGACATATAAATGATAAATATGATTTTTGTTAAAATAATCCTGCAGTTTTGCTACTTTTAAAATGGCAATAATTGATATTTATATATAGTTTTTTAATTTTGTTCTCCTTTAGAAAAATATGCTATCTTTGAAATGTCTACTTTCAGAATTTATCGAAATAGCAAAATGTTAAAACGCTCAAATCAACGCCCTATTCATATATATATATATATATATATATATGCAAATATCCAAAAATTTTTCAAAATTTTTAATTTTTAAAAGGTTAAAATAAAATTTAAATTTCAAATAGAAATAGATAGCATGTTTATAATATCCATTAAAATTTTTAAAATTTCACCAAAATTTCTATAGAAATATCTACATTAAATTCTTAAAAATTTGGTTAAAAAAATATCTATAATTTTCATAAAAATTTCTGAAATTTCCATAAAATTTCCATTGAAATTTTGGAAATATATATGGATTTTTTTTATTTTTTTTTAAATTCATAAATATTATTGATATTTAGTAAATTTTTTTATCAAATTAAATTTATTGATAATTTTTTTATCCTTGAATTGCCTTTTAAATATTTAGTGATATAAGTAAAATAGAATGCATTGAATTGAATTGAATAACATTAATAAGTTTTACTTATTAAATATCGATAAAGCAAAAATACAAATATTATGGATTATATTTTTGAACTTATAAAATCTTATTGCTGGGAATATCTGTTTTACAAATATGAATAAATAAATGATGAAACATATACATGGAGATGTCATAATAAGAAAATGATTTAATTTCTATGAATTTTGGATCAATGAGGGTTCGAAGTCATTTTCATAACCCTTATTCAATAAATATTTATGGAATGTTATCAAGTAGCAACTCATGGATACCATTTCAAACTCAACCATCAGAGAGTAGTAGTTATGCACATAGCCCACCAATAATGCAAATCCATATGGTTGTCATATTAATAATTATATACAAAATTATAAAAGGAGATATTTTTTTTTATAACTACTTTTCACATTTCACATCTCAAAATCAAAATGAGATAGAAACCGATAATTTTCAACTAACAAAATATTATGTGTGGTATTAAGATGATATTTATGAACTATAATGTAATTATAATAATCGTTTTATATATTTTAGTTAATAAATAATTTTATCATATATGTATTTTCGACATATTTTTATTAGTAATAATTTGTCTATGATTATTAATACTTATTATAAATCAATTCACTAAGAAAAATATAATATATATTCAATATTTTAGCAAGTTTTATAATCAATTTGATAATTGATGGATTAAATAAGCTAATTTTAAAATTTCAATAAAAAATTTTATTTTTTAAAATAAATTTTCATAATTTTTTATAATATATTTTTATAAAAATTTTTATATTTTAAATTCTCAATATTTCAATCAATACTGATTTTTCGAACCTTGTATATATGCAATTATCCAAATAAAAAAAAAAAACAAAAAAGTCCTCGACATGTATGACATATGAGAATGAAAACCAATCTCATATTTTGAGTGGCTATACTGTCATGTCTATGGAATGATAGAAATAGAATAGGAAGAGAGGAGATGTGAGCAAGGAATAAGAATATGGAATTTCAACAAGATACCGCTATCTTTAAATTAGATTTAGTGATGCAATCGAACATGGTATTTTGTAATGGTAGAAATATATTATAATGGGAAAGAATAATAATAATAATAATAAGAATAATCCAAGTCATAAGGGGAAAAAAAAAAAAAAAAACAATGCATGTAAGTAAGAAGGGTGGAGAATTTTCATATGTATTATTATAGTTTTTCTGCTATACCGTGTACTAACCTCGTTTACTTAACGAACAAGTTCCATTATCATTAGCCATGTCTCGAATCTTGCTTGTAGTAGATGTATTTGAAATTTGAGCTTCAAATTCAATGAACACCGACCAATTATGAAAAAAGAAATAATAAATCAAATAGAAATGTTAGCCAAGTCAATCTAATTTTTCCATCATTTTCCAAAAATGAAAAATAAAAACTAATAAAAAGAAAGGATAACTAGGCAACTGAATTGAAACGGCGTCGGTTAGGGGAAAAAAAGGGGGCGAAAAGGGGTGAAAGGGCAAAATTGGAAAATGGAAAAAGCGAGGCATCAAAAAGATCCCTCGGATTTCCCTAATCCTCAGAGAGAGAGAGAGAGAGAGAGGCATTTGGTTTGGTTTGGTCTGGTCTCTGTGAATTTGCTCAGCGGTCTGCGTTGCGTTGCGCTCCCTCAACTCCTCAAAAAACACACAGAATTCCAGAGATCCGAGGAGTTTGGGAAAGAAGCTCTCTCTCTTCGACAACCCTTCTCGCACGATCGATAGCTTTCAGGTACTCCCCCACTTTCAAGTTTTTGGCTTCTCATCCATTGCTCTGCTCTATCTTGCTTCTTTGACATCTGATTCTGGATTCCTTTACTTTACTATACCTTATCTTCTTCTTCGCAGTTAGATCCTTTTTTTTTTTTTTTGGTAAAGCTTTTAATTTGAATTTCGATCACTCGCTGAGAATAGGGCATTTCTGTATGAGATACAGTTACGTTGTGTCCACACTTAATTGAGTTGGTTTTGGTTGAAGCCCATTCGTTTTCAAAAATCCGATCTGTATTTGCTTGTTATATGTGAGAGGACTATTTCCTATGCTTTGTTGTGATGTTTGGACTAGGTTGGGCTTCTGTTTGTTATGTTGATGTTGTTTTAATACCTGTACAAGGTTATATTTTATTTATTTATTATTATTATTATTTTTTTTTTCTCCCTTAGTGTATGAGTTTTGTGGAATAGGTAGCAAGAATGGGGTTTGGGATGTGTGGGTAGGCAATAACCAGAAAATTTGGCATTGTAATGCAAGCGTCGAAACCACCTCTAGTAATAGGACAAGTTCCAGCACCTATTTGTACAATTCCTTGTGTATAATTAGCATGCTTGCCCATGCATATATGTCTACAGGCTTTGTGGACATGTATGTGGACCTTTTTGCGGATTTGCCAGGAACTTTTTTCAATTACCTATCCTCTTTTCCTCTTTATATCAATAACTTGTAATTTTATAATTCTTCATATAGTAGCTGTGAGTTTTCATTGGCCTCCTTTTAATGGGAATACTGGACCTTAGTTTGCTTATTGCAGTGTGATTTTAAACTTTTAACGAATGTGGACACTTATTTTACAAGTTAATTTTTCTTGACTTGTTAATCGAACTTTTGCTTTCTGGTAATGTGGTTTTTGAGTTTGATGCATTCTTTTTCTATCTGTAGTCATGGCAAGTTTTGCACCAGAAGGATCCCAGTTTGATGCTCGTCAATATGATTCAAAAATGAATGACTTGTGAGTTTCTTTGCCTTATTCAACTCATAGATATATTGTGTATGAAATATATTTTGTTTTTCGGTCACAAAATCTCATTTTTGGTTTAATAAATTGATGGTATGCAGACTTGGCAGTGATGGGCAGGATTTCTTCACAACATATGATGAGGTTTATGAAACTTTTGACTCTATGGGATTGCAAGAGAACCTCCTTAGAGGCATTTATGCATATGGTACATTAAATCATGTTGTATTTCATTTACTTTTCTTGTTGGACGTTGAAGATTTTTGGATATGGTATTTTATGTAGCTTTTTATCAAGAAAGTTTGGTAATAGAGTGCCTCCTCAGATGAATTTAGTTTATTTAGCATTTCCAGAGAATTATAATATTTCTTTTAAGATTTATGGGTTATTTTGCTGTGGCTTATTTGTTTTTCATAATCAAATATGGTGGTCAAGACTTATTTCTCTTTTTAGGCATGCAATGGATGGTTTAGCTTTAGTTGATGTGATATTTTATGCCATTTCACACTATGAAGGATTTATCCTGTAGTGTAGTTAAATATTATACACTCTATCTATGTGAATCATTGTTTTGAGAAATTGGGAAACTTACAAGTTTCCAAATTTTAAAGGTTTTGAGAAGCCATCTGCAATTCAGCAAAGGGGGATCGTTCCCTTCTGCAAAGGACTTGATGTGATTCAGCAAGCACAGTCTGGAACTGGAAAAACAGCTACTTTCTGCTCTGGAATCTTGCAGCAGCTTGATTATGAGTTACTTGACTGCCAAGCATTGGTTCTTGCTCCAACTAGAGAACTAGCTCAACAGATCGAGAAGGTTATGCGTGCATTAGGTGATTATCTTGGTGTCAAGGTTCATGCATGTGTAGGTGGCACTAGTGTTCGTGAAGATCAGCGCATTCTTTCTAGTGGAGTACATGTTGTTGTTGGTACCCCTGGTCGTGTTTTTGACATGTTGAGGAGGCAGTCACTTCGCCCCGATCACATCAAGATGTTTGTGTTGGATGAAGCAGATGAAATGCTTTCACGAGGTTTCAAGGATCAGGTCCTGACTGTTCTTTTTATTTGTATGTTTTGATTTGATGTTCCTGCATGTGGTATTCATTTGTATGGAGAGTATCTATACAACAAATTATATCTATTCCATGATCACACCATCTCTTGCGTTTTTATTTGGTGTGTTGCTTATGATCTTGTGTATTAACAATCTTATTTCTTACTTTCAGATCTATGACATTTTCCAGCTGCTACCATCAAAAATTCAGATTGGGGTTTTCTCTGCCACAATGCCACCTGAGGCACTTGAGATCACTAGGAAGTTCATGAATAAACCTGTGAGGATTCTGGTGAAACGTGATGAGCTTACCCTTGAGGGTATCAAGCAGTTCCATGTCAATGTTGACAAGGAGGAATGGAAGCTGGAGACACTTTGTGATCTTTACGAGACATTGGCAATTACCCAGAGTGTTATCTTTGTGAACACTAGGCGCAAGGTTGATTGGCTCACAGACAAGATGCGTAGCCGGGATCATACAGTTTCTGCCACTCATGGTGACATGGACCAAAACACTAGGGACATCATTATGAGGGAATTTCGGTCTGGTTCCTCTCGTGTGCTCATAACTACTGATCTCCTGGCCCGTGGTATTGATGTGCAGCAGGTTTCTTTGGTGATAAATTATGATCTTCCAACACAGCCAGAAAACTACCTCCATCGAATTGGTCGTAGTGGACGGTTTGGGAGGAAGGGTGTTGCAATCAATTTTGTCACCAGGGATGATGAGAGGATGCTGTTTGACATCCAGAAGTTCTATAATGTTGTGATTGAAGAGCTGCCGGCAAATGTTGCTGATCTCCTTTAAAAGGGTTTTGGTTGGGTGTAGTAAAAGGGTTTTAATTCTGAAGGCATAATTATTATCTTCTTTCTTGTAGGTATAAGGTCCTTTATTTAGCATTGGTTTGAAAATTATTGCGAATTTTGTTGCATGATTTTGTATTGTTAGTGTCTGAGACAAATCTGCAGAATGCTGTCTGGATTGAAATCGTTTTGTCTGAAACCAGGTTTTTTATGTCTGTATGAGGGGGAATATTTAAGTTTCAAAACAGTGTGTTTATGTTAGGATACAGCCGTTGCTCCATTTGCTCATTGAGTTGCGCTTTTTACATCTTTTCCCGCTTTCTCTCTGTAGGTGCGAACATTTCTTGTTCTAAGCCCCCTTCTCTACCATGTCAGAAACTCTTTGTTCTGTGCCACCAAAAGTTTGTCTGTATCACTTGGTAAGTTGGACACGCGTTCCCCCATAATACCTGTTCCTAAAAATGTTAGGTTTCCTTTGTGCATTGTTTTGGTTTCTGTACCTTTAGTGTTGTGAGTGATAGTGAGCAATGAGCATAGGTGGAGAATGATCCCTTAATAGAGCTTTTCACCGAAAGACCGAAAGCTGTGTTCCTATAAGAAAAGGTAAGAAATGATTTTTGAGGTGAAAGGATTCAATCAGGAACAAGGGAGTGGTGGTACCCATAGGACCGTCGTACTCATTTGGCATTTGAAGGTGCAATTGTTAAGGGTATTAAGGTTTTTTTCAACAAGACAAAGAATAACGGCATGACTTACATGCCATCGAGTCCGCCAAACTCCGCGACCAATTTTATTATTGGAAATGCTTTTTGCATACGAATGAGGATCTGTTTCCTGTCACAAATTCCTAGTTTCTTTTTATTTTATTTTATTCTCTGTGTGTGTGTGTGTGTGTGTGTGTTTTTATTTTTATTTTTTCATGTGTAAATGGAGAAGTGGTAAACTGAAAGTTTTGCATTGTGGTGTTTAAGCAGACAAAATGTATAGGTCAATTTGGTGTTATTTTGACAGTTATAAAATTGATTTAAGAATTAGGTTCAGGGTTGCTTCGTAAATAACATCCTTACTTGTCGCTAAAATTACATCTATATTTATCTTTTAACACTCGCACTCAAATTTAAATTCTCGCGTAAAACAAAATAAAAATAAAACAATCAATAACTTAATATATTTTATAAAAATATATTTCATTATTTGTATAGATAAATATTTTGCATAGCTTACGATTTATCATTACGCATATTCTTACAATCTAGAAGCATGATAAACTTTTAACTTTTTTTAATTATAAATTTAATGTAATCTAGAAGCAGGACCCAAACATTGCAGGCACAGATTCAAATTAAGCCTCACAGCTTCAAATGGGCTAATCAAATGGTAGTCACTATGGAACTCCTTTTTTCTGCTGATGATATACAGAGTGTACTTTTGCGCTGCCACTTTTTCTGTGAAGTACTTGATGGGTGGCTCAAAATCAACATGTTGCTGGTGGCTGATATTCCAATTTCTCGAGTGAACTATAAGCAACGTGGTCGTGGACATTTTCAAGCCTTGCGTCTTCATATGCATTTTTGGTTCTCCGACAATGAACTTGTCGATGAAAGAATCCAACGACGGCTTCCCAATCCTAGCCGAAGAGAACAGAGTACCATTGTTGAGTGAACTACAAGCAACGTCGCCGATGACATATTTCAAGCCTTGTGTTTTCATATGCAGTTCTTGGTTCTCTGACAACGAACTTGTCGTTGAAAGAATCCAATAACGGTTTCTAGTCGAACAAAGTAAACTACCTAATTCCGACAACAGAGTATCAACATTTTCAAATTCAGGGCTCTTGATTCCCTCATGACAACGAACTCGCTATCAAGAAAATCCAAGAATTGCATCCTAGTCCAACGAAATAAAAGACCTGCAAAGTAGTGGTGGGCCTTTCCATCATGTTTCGCTGGCTGTTAACAGTGCTTTGCAATTCTTGATTCTCGACAATAAACTTGCTGTTAAAAAGATCCAACACAGGCTCCCTCATCCCAACGACTGAACGAAAAACTAGGTTCCAAGGATATTTCAATTTCAGGCATTGCCGTGTTGTCGTTAATTCTCTCACCACAACAAACTTGTTATCAAACAAATCGATAGCCAGCTTTTTGTTCTTGAATAACTTAGTAGTCGACGTGGCCGTACGTTGAGACGATGTTCTTGG
This sequence comes from Ziziphus jujuba, assembly GCF_031755915.1. Lineage (NCBI taxonomy): Eukaryota > Viridiplantae > Streptophyta > Magnoliopsida > Rosales > Rhamnaceae > Ziziphus > Ziziphus jujuba. The sequence goes on along the minus strand of NC_083383.1, from coordinate 6,168,128 downwards.
TCCAATTTCCCATGCATTACTGCTACCGTGACTATGAAGCTCTCCCACACTTTCTTGATCAGTCGCTTATTCTATCTTGGAGATGGTCACTTTTATTTTTATGAATTACTCTGTCTAATCTTGAATTGGTCACTATCATTTTTACGAATTGGATGAAATGGAATGAAAATAGGCTACATCATACTATATATACATATACAACAGTACTACAAACTAAAATGTTATTTGTACTATTTGTCATTATTGCTGAACGATTATCAATAGAATCTATATGTTATATAATAATTTAAATACAACTATTAAATGGTTCATTTTTAAAATTTTAATATAAAAATTGAAAAAATTAGATATTCTAATTAAAATTTATAGCTAAGTTGATGACTATTACAATAATGACAAAAAGCAAAATCAGTAACAGAAATTACTACTCACCCATTTGAAAATTGGTAACAGAATATTCTCAATCCATTTCATTTTCTACCAAACTTGCAAGCAAGTGTAATTTGGCTTTGCAGTCTTTCACTTTGTACAGGAAATTACTACTCAACCATTTGAAAGTTTTTCATTGGTTGTTGGCTTTCATCTTAATTGGGTGCTTTGTTTGGAAGCTGTAAGTTGGATTGTCATGTGTTAACAACATTTTGGAGTTTCTTTCTCAATCGTCCCAAATTTCTTACCTCACTTTTAGATTATAGAACTTTGTATCATGTTTTATTTGGTTGTTTGGGATTTAAGCTATTGGGATTGGACTTTGTATCATGGTCGATTTTGTTGCTCAATAACCTGCATTGGTTTGTGATTTAAGAAGGCCTTATGCTTTGAGAATGAAGCTTGAATTTTCGTGATTTAAGGACTTATGCTTTGAGAATGAAGCTTGAATTCTTGTGACTGAAAACTGGTTGTGTATAATACTTGGACAAATCACATTTGGCTAAGAACGCAGCATGTTGATCGGTCTAATATTATTTCTAATTCATTTATTGCATCATTTTTTCTTTTTAACTGATCAATTAATATGAAAACAATTTGCATGCTTTACTTAGAAATCCTATAACGTAACACATGGCATTACAAAGAGTAATGTCAAATTTAAGGGAAAATACTAAGAACAACCAAAAATTGTTTTTCATCTCTGTAAAGAGCAAGTTAAATGCTCAGGACCATGTCAAAGCCATCCATTTTTACTCCAAATGAATCACAAGAGAGAAAATTGTGGTTGATCTGTCAAAATATTTGTAGGCAAGCAGGTATATTCAATAAAAAATCCAGGCATTTGAAAACTAGTTCATTGTACAATTTAGAAATAACCATATAAGCTTGCAAAACCCCTCAAACCTCAATGCAACATTTTTTGCAATTTTAACCACTCAGACAATACCAAACCTATAAAACAGAGGATTCATTCTTAGAAACATGTGTACAAATAACAAAGTATATCAGAAAATTCACCAACAAAACACAAATCCATCATTCAATCTGTGTCATGATCAGGAGCTTGAGAATACCAAGCAGGAAACCTTCCTTTGGTTCTAAGCATTCTTGTATAGGGGCAGTTAGGCACTCTACCTCTCTTTCTTCCTTCAGCTCAGATGCTTGACCAACAATTTCAGCTGTCCATCTGGGAAGGTTCTTTCTCCTTTCTCTGAATCCAGTAGCTTTGACAGACTAATTTCTTTCTTCTTCCCTTTTTGTATTGCTGCTATACCGTGTAAATATCCAAGCTCTTCATACCTCCTAATTGAAGAATTAGCTTCTCTATGTCTTCTTTTGGTGCTTCCCTTTGAACAATATTTTTTCATCACATAAAAAAGTTGATATTTGCACTAATTAAATACATAATCCTTCATTAGTTCACTTTTTTGTTTTCTTTCAAGACAAGAAAACAAGTTCCCCGCAGATAAAATGAAAAAACAAATACTAATAAATCCTATTCCTCTGTCAAATTAGTAAGAAAACGTAGGAAAACAAACACATCTCAAACCGTACTCTCTACAATTTTTTTTTTTTTTTTTTTTTTTTTTGGGTTCATTTTGGGTAAGTGGGTTATAGTTTTGAGTAATGACATGCTGGTTAAAGAATTTTTGTACATAAAAAATAAATAAAATTCAAAGGACATATAGAATTCGTATATCAATATTTCTATATTCATATTTTTATTATTTGCTTGTAATTTAAAGATCAAATTTACGAAAAATAAAAATTATTTAAGATTATTATAGATGTTTTCTGGTTTATACACTTAAAGGACAAATAAATCGCAAACTTTTTTTACATTTAAAAAGTTTTACTGGCTTTTTATAGTAGCTATAACTTTTCTTTTTTTAAAAAAAAAAAAAAATCTTGTTGTTTCTATTGTTACCCAAAAAATATTTTTGTTTTCATATCTTTTGTTTTATTTTTAATGATCTCTCTTTTTTTCAATGTTCTAAAAAGCGTAAGACCTCGCAAGATAATAAGATCAAATCTTAAGTTTTACGAGCCTAAGCATGCTTAGGCGAAACCTAAGTATGTTTCGACGAAGCCGAAGCTTGAAAAGGAGTTTCACAATTATATGATTATTTTAATTATTATAAGGCTACTAATAAACAAAATAATTCATATTTTAAATGTCAAGATATATATAAGTCTATATTACTTTTGTATGTACAATAAACATGAATTAGCATATAATTAATCATAATAGATTTATGAAAATTTATGTTTTTCAAGTTTCCAACAACAGATTAGTTTTAAAACATATATATATTACAAACCTACAAGTACCTAATAATTCCTAGATTAATACATACTTTAGTTATTATCATAATCTACCTCTTGTTTAATTCTTTATCGGCTTCAATTCAATATCTACATTTTTATCCAACTCATCTTCCGTACCATCTGATACAAAATTATTTTCCTCAGGTTTTTTAATTTCAACTTGAGCATTTCTAAAATCTTTTTTAGGTGGTAACATATCATTCTCCATTTCATCACCATTTTTATCATCATTACAACCTTTGGCAATCCGTGATTGTACATTATTAGCATCACTTGCTAGTAAAGTTTCTAATTTATTACTCTTCTTTTTCTTATTCATCATTTTTATTTTTTTATTTAAAAATAAAACTTAATCTTAAAAAAGTTTCCATTTTTTAACAATTTTTTTAAATTTTTTAATTTCTCATTAATTGTTTTTTAATATTTTTTAAAAAATAATCTTAGAAAATAAAAAATTTTGAACAAAAGAGCTCTCATCTTTTAGTTTTTATGAACGCATTAGACGGTCAACACAACATTGATCGTCTTTTTTTATTGTAAAACATTATCTAAAAACATCATGCATAGATGACATCTTTTTCCGCTTTTTAGAACTCTGCTTTTTGTTCTTTCTTTTTTAGCATTTTGTTTTTAAGCTACAAAAATATTATGATCCCTTTATTACGTTGTGCGAGAAATGTTATGATCCCTCTAATGTTGCCTTGAGAAGTTAAGACGCATGTGACACCGAATAAAATCCTTATAGCTCTTTGGACTCCTTTTGAGAATTCTTCTATATTATTCTCCTTGAGAAAATAAACCGAAAAAACAAATTCAACCAATTTCCATTTTCTAGTTAGCCAAACAGCAAGTACTAACTATTTTTTTTTTTTTTTGGTGAATAGAAAATACCAGCTATGTAATATTGAGCTTGTAGATTTTCCTTTGATACTACATATAAATTATCACCGTTTTAGATTAATTACATTAGAATAAAGTCATTTTAAACATATATATTTGATTGTTTTTTATTTCCTTAATTTTTCAGGATTTGGAACAATTCCTTACCAATTAAACCATTAATTCTCTCCCACCTAAACAAGAATTTTACACTCCCACCTTGCTTGTCTCTTCCATTATCTTACCAGACTGGATTTTATTTATATGCCGAGCTAATAAATTTCTAGTAAGTTGCAGTGCATATGTTGTAGCACTTATTCTCACATGGATGCTTTAGCTTTTGATGAATATGAAAATAATTTATTAGAAAGTAGATTTAAAACCAAGTGAAGACCAATGTTATATAACAAAAAGTAGCAAGTGAATTGTGACGATGAATTAGCTTGCTTCTTCTTAGCTATCATTTTTAATGGTTACCTATTTGGTATGGAAAAAATTTTGTTTTTTTGGTAATCATATGGACAACATTTTGTTGTAAATTTAAAATATTGCAACTTCGGGCTGGGTAATTTGGCCTGCTGCCCGTTTAAAAATGGTTACAAAATAACCGAAAATGGAGCTTTACAGACAAAACCCTCAAAAACAAAAGAAATGGTGTTTTACAGATTAGCAATTTGAAAAATGTAAAGTAGAACCAGTATCCATCCAAAAAGTCTTTTTTATTTAATTTTTTGTGCTTTTTGAAAATGGTAACTTTGTGGGCTCAAGGCCAAACTGGTAGTGGATTAAATTGATTAACTTTCTTGGTCAGTGGAGAAAATTCCCCATCGACGAAAAGTTGAAAAAAATAAAAATAAAAACATGCAGTAGACAAAATGATTCCCCGATCAACACGCCATCTGATAAAAACGATCAGTTTTTAAAGTCAGCCGAAGTCTCCAAAAAGATAAAAACGAAGCCACAGCCAACGAAAGCCAGAGCCTTTTTCATGTATATATTGGACCCTACCAGGCAACCACCATTACTTCTATAAGACCTAATAGTCTCTCTTTCCTCCCAATCTCTCTGCCAACCTTCCATCATCATGGAGGACTATAACAGATCAAAGTCGTATTCGTATGGAGGTGGGATGATGCAGATGGAGACCTACTATGGACCTCCTCCCGGAGCTCCAACCTCGTATGACCTCAGGAGCTACAGTGCTTCCTATTCACAAACCCAGATGGGTTACAACACAAACAGAGACATCAAGTTCAAGAAAGGGAAAAGCACTTCTGGGTCTTCTTCAAGGTCTTGGAACTTCACCGACCCTGAGTTTCAGAGGAAGAAGAGGGTTGCTAGCTATAAAATGTATTCTGTGGAAGGCAAAATGAAGGGCTCCTTCAGGAAAAGCTTCAGGTGGCTCAAGGATAAGTACACCCAAGTGGTTTACGGATGGTGGTGATTGGTGGGTATTTTGTCCTATATTCTGTTCTGTAAGTTTTGATTGGCAACCATGAAAATCATTTCATAAGGAAAATTTTTATTATTATGGGTTTTGATCATTAGTAGCTCATGGTAATTGTAAATTGGGTAAAACGATTACTCTATTGCCTCCTGGGTTTCTTTTTTTCTTCTGGGTTTAATTCTATTCTTATGCCCTTTACAGTTCTTACTGGTTTTCGGTGATCTCTACTTTGTTAAGCTTAAAGTATAGTGTACTCGTCATTTTGCCTCTGGTTTATGTGCTAGTTTTTTGAACCATTTTAATCTTAAGATGTAAGATCGATCCGCGAGAGCATGGTATCAGAAAAATTTACTTAGTCATGGGATTGTCGAGATGTTTGAATCCAGGGAAATTTTTGCTTTATTGTTGACAGTCAATAGGAAATAACGTAACCATTGAATATTCTTTTTCCACAAATTGGAAATTTCAAATGGCCCTTCTAATATACTAAAAACATTGTTAACTTAAGCAAAGTTCTTGCACGATACTGAGGCTTCCTCCTTCTGATAGATGCTTACTTGTAGTAGACTTTATTGACTGGGCGACTTACATCCAATATGTCCATTTCCAAAAGACCAAAACGCTTTACCATATAAATCTACTTTCATTGCTTTGGCTTTAAATTTTTTTTCAAAGATTCACCCTGCATTTAATTGAAAATTTCATTTTACTGTTATTAGCGGTGGTCCAAATGGTTTGTGATAACTCTGTTGCTCCTTTTAGTTATAACTCTGTTCTTCTAGTGCATTTAAAATTTATTTGCTGCAATAAAGTGCCAATGAATGAGCATGAGTAGCTCTCAACAATTGCGTAATAAAAATATTAGGACTTTGCATCCTTCAGTTTGTCTATTTGTTCATATATCTTCAATGTGTGAAGTAAAGTAATATTTGGGCCAATAAAAAGGTTCATCATAAATATTTTGCATTCATTAAAACTATAGCCATTTCCTTGGGTTGGTGATATCTCCATGTAGGAATGAATGAGCATCCCTTTCCATAACCCACAAGTAGGAAACTTGTAGCATGAATTTGTTATTATGTTTGATTAGCATAATTGTGTGCAAAGTCACTTGGCATCAGCAACAACTGTTGTAAAACTTTGCAGCCAATTTGATGTTTACTTACCTGTTACCATTGTTGGAAGTTCTTGCTTTTCCCATAGAGCTCCTTTGGAACCATGTCATGTGAACCGTGTAGACTGATGCTAGTATGTGATCTTGGAATTTCTTAAATATCTGGCTTTGGATTATTTCCTGGTCTTGAGAATCAAAAGATTAACTGATTTTTAACATTAGTACTAGTGGATGAACCGAGCAGGGAGTTGAGTGTAAATCAAGCCTAAATTTCCTTGTGAGGTTGATGGACTAGTGAATCCAATCTCAGATATTACATTTTTCTGTGGTCGAAGAACTCCATCCATGCCCTATATATTTCTGTCTATTTTGACCGTTTTGAAGTTTATATTTTAGAATTTCGGTGCTTGTAGGCTCCAATATTATTATTCCCACAGTTTCTTTTTAAATCTAGGAATTATTTGTTTAATACAGTTAAGAAATTAATCACCTTGCCACTTAAGCCCTGATAATGGACATATTAACCTTAATGATTATATATTCAGTACAACAACTATGTTTGAAATATTTTCACTTCTTTTTATTTATTTATCTTTTTTTTGAATTTTAACCAAAGCGAAAATTAGGTCCCTGTTAAGGTTCTAATGTATTTAGCTTACAAATGTAAAATTTTCACAATCAATTCGGATCCCTCTTGTAAATGTAAAATTTCTCAGTTTCTCAAATTGGTATGAGTCACTGGCCATTAATATTATCATTTTCTTAGGCACAAAAATAGATGTTTTGCCCACCATCGAAGGTAGTAGTTTAGTATAAAAAAATCATTCAACCTTCACATTTGCGAGCACAAAAGTTAAAATTTGAATTTTAGTGAGTTTTATTATTATTTTGGGATATCTCATGCCCGACAATTCGGGTTGGTGGGTCGTGTTCGTGTCAACCCGTTTAATAATCGTGTCAAAAATGCCTAACCTGAATACGACCCATTTATTAATCGTGTCAGGTACCTAAAACACTAACCCGACCTGTTTATAAACAGGTCAACACGACACGACCCGTTTAACACGATTATTTTAACGGGTCGTGTTGACCTATTAACCCGTTAACCTGAAATTGACCTATTAACCCGAAAACTAACATATTAACCCGTTAATCCGAAAATTAACCTATTAACCCGAAAAAAATTTTTATTTTATTTTTATTTTTATGTTTTTGTTTTATTAAAAATGTATTTTTTGTTTTTAAAAAATTAGTAATAGAAAATTATTTTTATAAAATTTTTAATTTATAATATCTTTTAGTTATTAAATATTATATTAGTGATAAAATATTAATTTAAAATTAAATTTAAATGGGTTGTAATAGGTATATAATCGTGTCGGGTTGAAACTGACACGTTTAATAAATGGGTCGTAACGGGTCAATTTCGAGTTAAACAGGTCAACCCGAAAATGACACGATTAATAATCGTGTTAAACGGGTTGACCCGATTATGACCCGAACCCATTTATAATAAACCCAAACTCATTTATTCCGTGTCGTTTTCGAGTCGTGTCGCCGTGTCATGATCCAAATTGCCAGGTCTACCGAATATAGTGTACTGCAGGGCTCAACGGGACGTAGTTGGAGGGGCGAGTAGGGGAGTGAACAAAATAATGGTCTGTGTATGTTCCCCCTTGTTTGACAGCACTAGTGCGTACTCGGTCCCCTATAAAAAAGAAAAAAGTTTGACCGACCGTAATTATAATTGCGTGGTGCAAATTGGAGCTCGTACTAATTACGAGTTTATGATCCAAAAAAAAAAAAAAAAACAAAACAAAACAAAAAAATGTTGATGGTAAGTCGGATTGTGGAACATTATGCGTTGTAATTGTAGTAGTGGGGTCAATTTCAATTGATGGCTTCATCCATAAATATTATCAAATCTAATACGCATCTCTTAAAATGAAGTATTCCACGCACTGTGCAATTTATGAATCTATCATATATTTAGTAAGCCAAAAAAACTTTGTTTTAGTAATTAATTTTAAGGAAGTAGTGGGGATTAATCATAAACTATATGTAGATAATTTTTTGGTAACCAAATAAATAAATAAATAAAAAAAATTGGAAAGGTGTAATATTCGTTATACCAACTTATACTTTTTCGTCGTACTTAAGCAATCACAAATCATATTCTTTTTTCATATATATATATATATATATATTTTGCTAAAATCATTTATCATAATCTTAATCTTAAGCTATTATTAAATAAATATTGAATGCCTCATGTCCAATGTCCATTTGCTAAGCTGTAATAAAAGTTTGACTTTTCTTAATTTATATTTTATTGACAAGTGATGAATATATACTTTGACAAGGTATTCAACTGACTTTGCGTGGGCGGCAAGTGGAAATGAGGCTAAAGCCGAACCTTTTGAATTGCGATTCAGATTAGTCCAAAACATCATCAGAAAGAGCTCAAAGGTCATCATCATCGGAAGTTAGGCTTAAGGTAACTTTGACTTTCTTTCGTTCTTTCTTTTTTTCTTTGTTGTGTCCAAAACTTCATTCTGCACTTCAACTCTACAAGAAATTTGATGTTGATGTATTTCAGGCTTACCTAATCATTCTTCTTCATATTTCTTTCTTATATAGCTCTGCCTTATATGTATGTTTAAAAGTATAAGGTAATACATATTTATGCATACTACTAATTCGAACCACTTATGACTTTGCTCTTTTTATTGTTAGCTTGACGATCGAATCTCAGTTGTCTTATATCAACATTTGGAAACACATGGAAGATGCAGAAGCTTATAATAATTTAACTCTAACAAGCCAAGGAGACGACAGCATTATTCAACTCAGAATTGAAGAAACCAAAAAACTGATTCAAAAGTTGAGTCAAGAAAAATTTGAAATCACCACAAAAATGAAAGAGAAAACGGTATTGCCCAAAATGTTCTCTCAGCTTGCATTAAATAGAAAGATTAATGATCTTCATTTGCTTCTTGTTAATTATCTAATATAATCTGATCTATTTTCAAGGACAGTTTGATCGAAACCACATTTGCAATCGATTGGAGAGGCTAAGCTACCATGAAGAGGGAATAAGAGAAACAATGTCTCGGTTGAGGAAGGAATTGGATATTTTGGAAATGTGCGAAGACAAACTGCATTTTGCAAACAATGCTTACCAAGTAAAACCCATGAGTGCCTCCTTCTCAAACCAACAGCTCGATAACCATGTAAGAAAAATAATACTCATATATATGTATATATATATATATGTATATTGCAGTGTAAGCTCAATCTAAAAACTAAAACTGTTTTTTCATACTTTGGGGCTTATTGGAATTTGGGTATGGAATATTCAGAAAGCACATTATCGGATGCTGCATGGAACCGATAGTATAGCCAAGGAAAAGCAGCTTCTGAGAGAGGTCAGAGCAGGCCAAGATTCCCCTGAGGATGAAACGTCCTTGTCAATGCAACAGATTAAATATGCAGTAAAGATTGCTAATTAGTAATTAATATGAATTAACTCAAACGTTAATTATTAATAGAAGTTGATTATATGATATGTACTTGTTAATCAAACAGACTTGGTGGTGGCATCGATCACTCCGATACGAGAAAGATCAAAAGAAAGCCAAAGATGGTCTCAGAGAAATCAAACAGCATGAATGGTGTAGAGATAGAGCTATTGCCAATGCTACTGTCAAAGGACAGATTTGGAACTCTTTGGGTTCCAAAAAAGCCTTACGAGACCAAATCGAAGTAATATAAACTATTACTATAGATTATCTTTTTAACATCTTGCCTGTATAATACTGATTTTTATATTATATAATTAATGTGCTTCTCTATAATCATATGCATTTGTAGGTTCTGAGGACCGATTTAGAAGAATCAAGGAAAAGGCATCTGGAAATCAGGGCCAATATTACGAGTGTGAAAAAAGAATTGAAGGGTGTGGATAGAGAATTCAATTTCTTAAAGAAGCAAATTGTGGATATAGATCGTAAGAAGCTCGAAGCCCATTTGCTTGTCCATGCTCAATTGAAGGAAATAACAATGTCTGTCACGCAAGTTGAACATTAGTGACAAATATCATTGAATTTTAATTTATGTTACTTTTTTTTTTTTTAAATTTCAGAAAAATTGTACCAACTACCAAATAATTAAAAAAAAATAAAATAAAAGTTTTTCGATGCCGTTTAACTAAATTTGAAAGAGGAAACGATGTAGTTTTATACGCAGACGGGGCAGGATGTGATAGATTAACAATCAAAACAATGTACGGCGGAGGATTGGCCACGTGCCTTATAAAAATACGGTGATCAACGGTAAAGATCATATAGATCCAACAGATAAAAAAGTTGGAAGAGTGTAAGGCACGCTATTTAAACCAATAAGTCGCTGCCACGACCCAAAAGTGAAAAATAAAAATAATAAAAAAATTAAAGTAGATTAGATTAAGATTAAAATACAATTCACGGTGCAGAACAGTGTATGTAGGGTGTAAACAATAATCGAAGGAAATATAATTAAAATTAAAATGGAATGAGAGTAGAAACATAAAAGCACAGACGACGGACGACCCAGATAAAATAATAACATAGGATTAAGACCGCATCAAACTACAAAGAGCAGATTTGGCAAATATTATTTTAAGGACAGAATTGCAATATTTTTTGTGTATATCTCTGTCTTTATTGGTGAGAGAAACTTGTTCTCTGTTTTGGTTAATTTTTGAGAGAGAGAGAGAGAGAGAGGGAGGGAGGGATGTGGGAGTCAATCTGTTTAACGTTGGCGGCCACTGCCGGAAACAATATTGGCAAAGTGCTTCAGAAGAAGGGCACCGTCATTCTTCCACCTCTCTCTTTCAAGTTCAAGGTAACCCCACAAATCAATCTTTTCGTTTCATTTTCATGGGTTTAGATTTTATTGCGGTGTGAGTTGGTGGCCCTTGTTTAATGTCTGTTGCAAAATTTTTCGCTTTTTGATCTGGGCTTGTTGTAAAAATGGTAAATTTTAATTCTTTAGACAGGAAACTAGGAAAGTGGCCATTAGGTCATGTCAAATGACATTAATTTCGCGTTTCTCCAATTGCATTTTCCCTTTCTTCCTCTTTGCTAATAAATATTATCTTAATCATATTAAATAAAGGTATTTTTATGTTAAAGTTGGTGTTATCGGAGCAAGATTGGATCTTGACTTTTTTTTTTTTTTTTTTTGGGGGTCGAATGTGGAATTGAACTTCCAAATCTAAACTGGGTTTCAAATTAATTGTGCAATGGAATGCAGCATGATTGTTCTTGTGCATGAATTGAAACTGCTTCTAAATAATCACTGATTGTATTTTGTAGGTGATAAGGGCATATGCCTTTAATAAAGCTTGGGTGATAGGTTTTCTTATGGATATATTGGGAGCTTTGTTGATGTTGAGAGCTCTATCTCTGGCTCCTGTGAGTGCAGCTACAAGCTTCCATATTATTATTTTTTTATTAGCATTGCTGCAATCAATTCGTTCAATATGTTCATTTTCATAGTGTAATCAAAGCAATTGCTTTTCCTGTACATTTGTATGTATTCGTTTAATAATATTACCTAGGTCTCTGTTGATTCATAAGTGAGACTAAAATAGTTATATTAATGATCATCAATTTATTTGTTAACTAAATACCTGAATGTATTCTCTCTGACTTCCAAGTTATCTAAAAAAGAAATAGCATTTGTGCTTTGTTCTTTTTTGCTTTTTTTTTTTTTTTTTTTTTTTTTTCTGCCTCGATTTTAGGATAAATATTTGCAGCAGTTTCCAGAGTGCTTTTGGGTCTCTGGGAATTTATGCATGTCCTTCGTTTTGATAATTCTGTTGGTGTACTTAGGTATCTGTTATCCAACCGGTTTCTGGCTGTGGACTTGCTATTCTTTCTATCTTTTCCCACTTTTATTTGAAGGAAACCATGAATGCTGTTGACTGGCTCGGAATTACTTTAGCAGGCATTGGCACCATAGGTAATGTAAGTTCTTCCTGATTCTTTGCTGGTTTTTGTTCTTCCATATATATAAATATATATGTAATTTATATATCTGATACTTTCGTACAACCTGGTAATATGTATATAAAAATGATTAAGATGATATGTTTTTCTTGGTTAATAATATTCACATAGGACTTCTCTGGTGTTGGTATGAATCAACAATATCTTATCTTTGTACTTTACCGTTTCTTGAAACTGAAAGTTTTGCAGTATGATAGTTAACTCTTTGGGAAATTATATCTTTTGGTTTGTTATGAAAACTGTGCAATTATCAGCTTTTGGTTATGATGTTGTCTACATGATTTTTACAATGCTTTTTATTTGCAGGAGTTGGTGCTGGAGGTGAGGAGCAAGAGGCTTCTGCCATATCTATATTTCACTTACCATGGTTGGCCATCATTGTCGCCATCGTGTTTGTAGGTACCTTATCCCATGCATGATCTGATAATTGTATTTGTATGTCATTGTAGTCAGCAGTATAATGTGCAAGCCTACAAATTTGCTAAGTAATCCTCATGTTGCGATATATTGCTGATGCAACCTTTGTGACCTTGAAGCTTAGGGGAATTGTTCTGAAAATAGTAAATAAGACCCCTGTTTTGCAATTCGAACGTCTTGTTTTGTGAATTTCCTAATTAGATAAAAGCCAAAGCCTTAAAGTGTCTTATACGTTTCTTTTGATTACTTTTGGTTGAGATAAGAATAAAGTTTCGCAGTAAGAATTTTTACCATTTAACATTGAAAGTGTAAAGCACACGTATGAACTGTTGCAACTTCTAAGTTTTCTTCTTGGCATTATGTACCACTGGGATGTTCATTGATGGAGTTTCCTCATAATACTGGTTTAAACATTTGTATTAGCATATTAATTTTTATGCATCTTATTTCAGTTTATTTGTGTTTGGATGGCACTTTGTTGTGGGCGCTAGTAACTCCCATGGAAAGGGTGCCATTCATGCTATATCCAGCTTGTTGCATCATAGCTGGTCATGAAGTTACATTTCATGTATTGTACAGTTGCATCCTTCTATTTATGCGATGCTCTGATTCTAAGTTATAATTAACCCCTTGAATAGGTACTCCTTAATGGTTGGCTTCGTATCTGCAGACATCAACGAAGAGAACAGGAATTGGTTAGTGAATTATGCTTTTAGTTTATAAGTATATGGAGATTAGTATTGTCTCTCTGACCCATAATTGACAATTTACCCATGGTGCAGATGGAATATGAAGTTGTTGAAGAAATTATATATGGCCTGGAATCTGGCATTTTGTTTGGGTAAATTGAGATCTTGCACTAAAAGTGTGCTTCTATTTTGTTCGTTATAAGCTGTAGGTTGCTACAATTTTGTCTCCCAGCTCTGGCATGCTGCCCTTGTGTTGAGCATGTTGATTGTAGTAGTTATGGTCGTCCACATGCCATGATATGTCATTTATGCCATTGAGTACGATTAGTTTATTGATGTTGAATTAGAATGAGCGTTATATGGCAAACATTAAGTTGCTGTAGTTTTTAATCTATGCTTAAAATTTCACATGTAATGCTTACACATCTAATTCCAGGATGGCATCTGTAATATCAAAGATGGGATTTCTATTTTTGGAGCAGGGTTTCCCTAGGATGCTGGTTCCTACATGTATCTCAATCAGCATTTCTTGTAGTGGTACAGGATTTTATTACCAGGTACTTTAATCTCTTTATTGGATTGTTGATTTCCATCTCAATATGCTGGCAAGTAGAAGATGCAGCAGGTGCCAGTACCTATTAACAAAATGTGGTTGCTTTCGTTTAGTTAGTTTTTTTTTTTTTTTTAAATGTATATTAACATGATATAGTACCCCTGTTGTTTGGGACCATAGGTTGGGTTGGACATTCAATAACAGATAATTCCATATCCGTGCTTTTCTTCATGTATAGCTGTATCAAGTGCAGCCTTTCTTTTGAGGCTATTAGATCTGTTAGGCAATTGCTGCACAGACAGCCATCCTGATAATATAAATGTATTATTCCCATTAAACAGACTAGGGGTTTAAAGCATGGGAGGGCGATTGTAGTGTCTACATGTGCTGCCGTGGCATCAATTGTTACTGGCGTACTTGCTGGCATGCTTGCTTTGGGTGAAAGATTGCCGTCAGCACCAACAGCTCGCCTTTCACTTCTGCTTGGGTGGTAAGTTGCCGAGTTAAACTTTTACTCCTTGATCTTAATTGAATAAGCATCCTATAATATCAGCTTCAGGATGTTATATTCTTAAACTAAAAAGTTTTGGCACGTGTATGCAACATATTAAAAGGATCTGTATAGGCATGCTTCTAAAATTTTATTATCTATACTAATTGGATGCAATGGTCCAAGTCTAACAAGTATGTGATCCAGTTTGTTTGATTGAATTCTTACCTTCCTTGTATGACCGTAGAACCTTCAGAAACTTTTGTCGCTGTTCTAGAGGTGCAAACCTACGATCACATGGTTTAATTTGAAGAACTTTCTACTGCAGGTTACTTATCATTGTTGGTGTAATCTTACTTGTGAGTTCAACACGGTTGGTGCGACTCCTTCCTAAGCCATTACGGCATTTTGTAGCAAGTGGTGTTGATAGGAATTTTGTCGTCAGACAATCTGGGTCTACCCGTTCAAGGGATCCGAGTCCTAGTACAGTTATCCAGGCAGCAACATTGCATCATTTAATATCGAACCCTTCCAAAGAGAAGGCTTGAAACTGACAGATGATAAATGCTGCTGCATATGTATAGAGCACTGATAGACCTAACAAGGGAAATCTTGTTGGGGGTTGCACATAACAGAAAGCCAGCTCCTTTGGTCCCTACTTGGAGGCCGGGGTGTATAGTAGACTGCTACTGGCACATCAGTGGGCTTGAAATTTGTGGAGGTCCTATTCTAGGACAAATCTTTGTTACTTGTGTGTGAAAATTTTTTTGTAACCTTCCATTTCGAATTGTTTTATGAAATCAGTCTCAATGACTTTTTTAAACTTTTTTAACTGGCGGTCGTATAATAGGTGTATTAGAAGGGCTGCTTTGATTTACATGGACCTTAATGATTTCTTGTTTGGTGAACAGTTTTGTTTTGTTTTTTTGTGTGTACTGTTTTGAAGAATATTGGCCAGACAGAAACATTTAAACTAATAATAAATAATAATAATTTTGATAAAGTTGGAAGTCGTTGGGTAAAAGTTTGGAATATTTCATAGGGAGACAGGTCTGGGTTTCTCTGGGTTTCGTAAACAGCAGAGATAAATGGAATGATTGGACAAGAGAAAAGCAATGAGCAGTGAACAATGGGGAGGGAAGGTGTTGGATTTGGAAGTGAATGGGAAAGAAGTCAATCAGCAGTTGCTCGTTCGTGTGTTATGTCCACTAAACAGTGAATGGCTTTTGATTTCATCAAAACTCAAGCACCCCCAAAAATTCCAACAGACATTTCCACATTCCAGTCCCACCACACCACCTCCATACCACCAACACCAATTCCCTCATATGCCTGCCCTTCCAAGCACCCAACATTTCCAGACCAAATGCAAATGCCATGGGGGTCCACGTCATTATGGAGGGGGCAAACAGGTCATTTTGCTAACCAACCAACATGGGTTTGTTCCTATGGTTTCAGAAAGGTTGCTTTGATTTTAGACACTCAGTACCAGTGCTACTCTCTCTCACCCTTGAGTCTTTTCCCCACGTCCACGGACCAACGGTCTACTCACTACCCTCCTTGCTTCCTACTATCTGGAAATAACCTACGAACCCACTTCTAACTTCTATATCCATATTTAGATGACGTAGGTGAAATAAATTCCCCATTTTCATCTTTGTGGGACCTCTAAATGGCTGTTCAAACCATGAGGGAGAGAGAAATATTGAGGGCCGGAAAGGGGAATAAAACTCTTAGAATCAAAATTTCAACTTCCTAGTCCATTAAGCTTTAGAAAAGCAAGGATGTGTTTTCCAGTTGTAATCAACTTACACACTGATTTTTACAAGCGGCACTGCACAAACTCATCACACTGTAATGGATGGATCAAATTAATAATATAATAAGAAGTGAGCCTACTTTCCCCTTCACATCACAAAATCCCACTCTTCATTTCACTTTGAAAAGAAAGAATCCATCCAGAATAGCTTTGAGATTCTTGGAGTTCAATAAACTTCACCAAAAGTCTAAGTTGTCCTCAACTCACCTATCAACTACACCAATTAACTCACTACCTCGTGGGACCATCTCAACAATAACAATCACTTGAAGTTGAGGATTCTGTTCTACAACTTCTCTTTCTTTCCATGTCATAGCATCTTATTTCATTAACAATTGATATAAGAAAATTATGACCGACGGAATAGTGTTCCAATTGACGTCGAACCAAAAAACAGCCAGGATGATTTTTGCTAGAATCCAAATCACAAAGAAAAATAGAAACACATTGCAATGAACAAAAACTGGTCCCATGTAAATGGATCCTTCTACACAAGTCAAACATTGATAACTAATGAATCACATCAGGAAGAGAAAATGCCTATCGACTAATAACAATTTTCACCTCGCATTTTCTTGGCTTGGATAATTACCGAGTTGTTCCATCTGCCAGCTTTCATGAGGAGCAACATGTTCATGGGAAGGAGTGTATTGCTGCAAAAATATAATAAAAGATCAGATATTTAAAATATGTTAAAGCCCTCGCTCTCTAAATCCAATCCATCTGCCTATAAGAACAATTCTAACCAAAATCTCCCATAATCCTGCTTATGGGACTTCTACCATCAATTTGGCCTTCATTTAATATTGCAGCACAAATAATTTGCCAAAAAGGACAAGTAGGTATCTGAAATATGTCGTCGCCTCTCTGCATACTACTACGATAGCAAATAAAGGCAGCCATGTGACCAGGACAGATAGATTTTTACTTCCAAACCCATTTGTAATTTTAAGTTTAGATTAGTGACTTCATTAAACAGGACATTATTAAAATCAATGTGAAACCTAGTCATGTTTTGATGAAAATTAGAAAGTTCTTGATATGGACAACTACTATCCTTCTTTATTTTTTGTCCATCCATTCAGAGGCAAGAAATTGCCATTGAAGGACAGCCGTGCAATTTTTTCCTTTTCTTACAAAAGAAGCACTTTCGACATTAAGACAAAAATCAATTTAATGAACAGGAGGAAAAAGGCATGGTTAAGAAAATACCTCCATCTTTATCATAAGTTCTTCGGCTGTTGGAGCAGAGATAACTATATGCCGAGCACCAGGCTTAATGAATCCTTCTACAACACCATTGTCAAATAGTGAAAGCAGAGAATTATAGTATCCATCCACATTTAGCAAACCCACCTGTAAAGAGTAAAATCTAGTTAAAAGTCTGTTAACCTATTGCAGATTGAAGAACTTCAACAACAAAGATCAGTATATTACAGTTTTTTTATGAATGCCAAGTTGGGCCCATGTGATCATTTCCAGCAGCTCTTCCATTGTTCCATACCCCCCTTTAAGAACAATGTATGTAAAATTGTGTAAGTAAATAAAGATAATAAAGATCGTTGCACTTTTCTCAAGAATATTATTTAAATTAATTCTCTATAACCGTGTTAGTACCAGGTAGGGCAATAAAGGCATCAGCTTCTCGAGCCATTTCTGCTTTACGCTCATGCATGTCTGACACAGTTCGTACCTCTCCAACAGTTTCACCAGATATCTGTCAATTTATGCATAACGTTGTACCAATTGAATCAATCTTTTTTTTTTTTCAATCGTCAACAAAACACTACTACTTTCTATACAGATTTCTCTCCCAAACAAGCGCTGCTTAAAATTAGCATACACCATACAGAAAACTTCAAAAATAAAGACTATGTAGATATACATTTTTCCCTTCTTGAATTTGCTTTGAAAGAACAACTGTAAAGCTATGAAAATCTTGATTTTCAAAACATAGTTACAAGTGTCAGATGGTTCTAAATTTTGTAATGTTGGCTACAAAAGAACTTAAGGAAAAAACAAAGAAAGAAAAGAAAAGTGGAAAAGAGCAAGATGGTTAGGTATATTGAACATGGAGGAAAAATAAGAACATGAACCGAGAACAAAAGGTACCTCGAGAGGCATGAGAGCTTTGGGAATCACCCTGCAAGAAAAAGCAGTTACAAGTCTTATGAAGGGATATAATGTGATTAAAAGAACATCTTTCTTGCAGTAGAAAACAGAATTATCAATAAAAGATAGCAATCAATATACTCAAGGAGGCATATTTCCAGTTATACCCGAGAACATGGCAACCTCCATCATACACTGTCTGGGATATCAAACCCATCAAGCCGACACTTCCCCCACCATACACTAAATCGATCTTCCTCTTCACCTGCAATCCAAATTCATAAAGTTAGACACGTAACACACATAGTAGTTCTTTAAAAGAAACCCCAATCATAGAAGCCAAAAACCTATATTACCAAATATAATCAAACATATCATACCCTCCTGGTCAGTACATGGAACACTCAATTTACGGGTAATCAGCGTATAAAAGTTAATGTTCTTGATGGGAAATCTTAGAATAATAAAATTCTCATTATCAAACGGAACAAACCCTGTTCAAGACATAAAACACCCTTTTTGGAATTCTTCAATTGAAATACAAAACAAGCATTAAACCTCATGTTTTGACGCCAGAAAGCCCAGGCCAAAATACAATCTGAATACCCAGAAAAAACAAAAAGACGCTGTTGAAATCATCAAAAACCCAGCACCAACCACCGCAAAATGAAATTAAATAAAAAATCATCAAAACGGTACGTGCTTGAAAGACCACCAACAACAACCGAATAAAAGTCAAAGCAAAGTTAGTGTAAGAAACGAGCAAACCAGTTCATTGCCCAGTTCAAGAGCAGCATCACTGAATACTTTCCTATGACCAGAGTTGCTTCCACAAAAGACACAAATCCTCCTGAACTTGCTTCTTGCTTTGTTTTCTTCCATTGACAGTTGCTATTTAATAATATCTTTAATCAATCCGAAAGCATTGGAAAGACCAAAAAAATAAAAATAAAAAACTTTCTTTAATTTGCAAAAACTACAAAAACCTTTTTTCTTTTTTTTTTCTTTTTTCCTTTTTTCTTTTTTCCCTCTTTGAAGAATTAATAAAAGAGAAGAGAAATAAGAGAGGGATTCTATAAAGACAATCTGGGTTGATCCTTAATCGGTGTATTAGACAATCCAAATGCGAGAATCAATGGGTCTTATATATCCGGCGAGTGAAGCACCGGGAAACCCACATGCTCCATTCCCTTTCTAATCCAACGTCTCTTTGTCGGCTTTAACACTTGCTTGTTAAGTATTATGAATATGGAAAATTAAATAAATTTCGAAAAAATTTAAAATAATCAAATAAACTATGAGTTTTCTCTGTCGAGTCAGAAGAAATATCAATCAGAATTTCTATTCACAAAAAAGTTGGGATTGAGAGAAAGACAGATTAGCACACACTCAGATTAGAGCACAAATGGTAACTCCCACCCACTAGTGGACTTTGACTTTCATCTATATATACATTTATATTTTTTTCTATATATTAAGATAACATTTTAATTTTCGTAAATAAAAAAAAAGAAAAAAAAAAAAAGATAACATTTTAATTTTACAGAACAGTTTCCATGATTTTAAAATCTTCCTTGTTCCAAGAATATTATTGACAACTAGTTATCACGTTTGGTGCTTTTTAACAATGTTATTAGAGTAAAATGGAAGCAAAAAGAAAATTCCATTAGAACAGAAAAAAGAAATTCAAAATTAAATGTACAATGTTAATTGCAATCCAATTAATTCAATACATATAAAAAAAAACCTCAAAAATTACATAAAAAATATATTTTAAAAAATGGTCTCGGCCTAATTTTCATTATTTGATGTGACATTCTAACTAAAATGTCTTCTTACATATTTTTTTCCCTTTGAAAAAGTTCAAAGAATAAACTATTTGAGACAAAACTATTAATTGGCCCGAACAAAATTAGTGAAAATGACAGAGGCATTAATGGCCAAATCATATGCATGTGTGGAAGATGAATTATTTTTTTGGGGCTGAAAGTTTGCAGCATAAATAAAATCTAATGAATTGAATGCATGCCAAACTTGAGGAATTAAATTATAAGCCTACTTCCTAGAATTAATATTCATAAAAATAAAAAACAAAAATGCTACAATTTCCAGTTTCCCAGAAGAAGATTTTGGTGGAAAGGCAATAATCTACAGTACCCAACAGTAACAACTCTAGTACACTAATGAGATCCATCTCTAATACACTTATATTAATGGGTCCCACCATAGTATTAGATGTTGGTACTCCAGAAACTTGTTCGGTGGAAATATTGTCATTTTTTTATTTTTTATTTTTATGTCAAATTATTTGAGGATGACTAATGGTGAGTACGAAAGGTAAAGGACATATAATGTTGGTGCTTTAATAATTTTAGGGTTGAAAGTTTGAAACTTTAACTGCCATAACTGTCAAAACATAGGCTTTTCCAAGTATAGGAAGACCGATAATTATGACATATTCACAACTCTTGTCTCTTCACCTCTTCTTCTCTCCTCTCAATCCCTAAGTTTTTGCATTCTGTTTCGGATACTTATTGAAGAACTAACTAAAACGTCCATTATTCCATATCCAAAAAACAAAGAACTCTTAATTTTCTCTGGGGGAAGAACAACACCACTCTCTGGCATCTCTTTTGGACGTCAAATTTTCAAAACCGACTTAAGGAAACAATAAACCCAAGAACAGAATCGAAACCCCTTCAAAAAAAAAAAAGAAAAAAAAAAAAAAACAGAGTTGAAACAGAGAAACGATTTCCATACCATTATCAAAAAAAGTTAATAAATTTTAGATGTCTTGAGTAATGGGAAGGAAAACTCCATTGGATGAGAGCTTTTTGGTTCATCCAGTGCTATCTTTCTTAGTCCTTGCCATTGGAATGGCCGCTGCAATTGCTATGATAACAGGTCTTTGCGGTGTTCGATCTCGGAAAAAGTCTTCTACTTCATCATCAGCAGCAGAAGACAAGTCGGTTGCATTTAATCCGCCATCAACGTTGCCAAATGTAGCCGCGGAAAATGCACAAACAGAGAATGCAACAGAGAAAGCAGACCCAGTAATTAAAGAACTACCACTTCCTCCTGCAATGAAGCTAATGGGAGAGACTTCTCCGAACAACCAAATCTCTAAGTGCATGTCCGAGAGGAAACTGAAGATAAACATGAGCATGAAAGTCCCGAGAAGCTTGTCTGTATCAAGACATGGGGACCAGAAGGATGATAATGGTCGACACAAGAAAGGGAAGATAAAGGCTGATGACTCTGTTTGGATGAAAACAATCATACTAGGTGAGAAATGTAAAGTCGCAAATGAAGATGAAGCTGTGATTTATGAAGGACAAGGTAAGAAAATATCTGCATACCACCCGAGAACAGCGAGTTCGATATCATTTTCTAGGCAATCTTCCTTCATTGATCCAGACGCAATTACCATTCCCAGCCAAATACCAACTAGAATAGAAAAAAGCTAAAACTTCCAGAAATGAGACAAGAATTTTCTCTTGATTTAAATTATGTTGTCCTGATTTGTATCTGGTGTTAGATATTTCGTTTTTAATCAGGTCAATTCGGCTGAATTGGGATGAGAGAATGAATATTTTCTTTATTTCTTTTTCTTCTTTGTTCTTCGTTCTTCGTTCTTCGTTCTTCGTTCTTGACTGTGTGATCAATCTCATTTGTGATTTAGCATTTTTAACATCCATGCCAGGGCCGGATTCTATAAAAAAAAAAAGAACATATTTTTATGTTTAGGAAAACTCTCAATCAGAATATCTATGCCCTTAAATTACAAAAGCCGAAACATCTACAACAAAGGCCTCTAAAGTTCTGTGCAAGATTAACTATTGTGATTATATAATAGAAAATCAACATTTTAAACTTAATTTAAGGTCAAAAATTTGCAACTAATCCAAAAACAAAATTTTCGATCTGAAATTGGTTGTAATATATACTAGATTATGAGGTCACTTAACATATGAACACGGCTTGCCACACTTTTTCCTAGGCAGACAATGCATAAATTTTACACCAGTATGCAACCAAAGGAATTTCAACCTGTTGGTAACGCAGTTATGATTCTGAATATTGGATCTGTTGGTGCTAGACACTAAGACGTTGGACTTCGATGACCTGCTGGAAGGGCTTCTTTGCTCACTATCTGTGTTATGGGCTCCTTTAAGGTTTGCTTCTGTGATCTGTGTTTGAGGGCGGCTGAAACATGATGCACCTGCCTTTGGTATATCATCACAGCTGCTGGAGACATTGGCTTGCCGTGACAATCCTTTTGATTGTTTTGTATGCTTGAAGCTTCATAATTGCACAATTGATCATTGCATCTTTCACTCATGGAAAATAGAAAGTAGGCAGGACATAAAGAAGGAAAACCATGTCTGCACAACAAATACACCAGACTTTAACAATGACAATAATTTGAACATGTCATAATAATTTACCCTATCTTCTTTAGTCATCACAGAAACCTTCTCCTCTGGAGTCTTCGCTCTTGTTATGATGCTGTCAGCAGCATCAATCCCTTGCCCTTTTGATATACTGCTTGAATCGTGCACTTTAGATTTGCCATATGGTTTATTTTCTTTTCCATCTGCAACAGAATGGCCAAGTCAAAAATTTTGTAATCAAGAATTAAAAGTGGAAGAAGAAATTTCTTACACATTTAAAACAAAGATGAATTTCTTAGTAATATAGTTCAAGCAAAATAATAATAAATTTAAGCTGTGCAATCAAATTGACTTGTAGATATAAGATTGTCAACAAAGAAAATGTTCACATCCACCACGAGTGCTTGATAAAAAAGCAAAGAGAAATAAGAACACATAGATGGAGAAAAGATTGGCATATTGAAAAACTATTGAACATTTTGTTACCACTGGCTATGGAACGGGATATCTGACTGCTTGTTTCAGCACAATGGCCCTATCAATAAAGGATCAGTGATTTTAACAAATCAAAATGTGATACAGCATTTTAGCCGCGAAGGAAAAAAGAAAAGAAAAAAATGTATCAAACATGTGAAAAATCACTTAACTCGTTCAGGAGAATCAGTAAGAATTGATTGTTGGTGCTTCAAAATGGTCCAGGCAAACACATAATCTAATCGGAATCTTACAAAGTATGGAAAAAAAAAATTAAAAAAAATAATTAACATACTAAAAATATGTTGTTTTTGACATGGAATATGACTGCTGTGGCTTTGATACTACTGTTATATCACTTATTAACTACATGTAAGAAATCTATGCCTTTGCGATAAAAGAGAGTACTGAACATTCTTTTCAGATAACCATAATCTGGCTTCTCATCAAAGAGCAGTGAACGACAGTAATGCAAATAAGAGGCAAAATCTTTTAACCGCAACACTTTGTTAAATGATACGGTGAATTAGTTACATGAAATTACAGTATGGGTTCAGACAATGAAGAAAGAAAGAAACAAAGGCACAAATAAACATCCATAGTGGCTCCTATTTCGTGCTACCTCAATAGGTGTGCACATCTTTATTTCTTTCACCTTTTCTCAATTCTTCTTAGAATTTCCTGTTTGCAGTCCCTGCTAAGGAAGACTGCCAATGGAGGGGCTTTTGAATTACAATAAGATTTGGAATTAACAAATAAATAAATAAGGTATCCACTGATATTACCTGCCCCTTAGAAAATATAGAAGGACATATCCAAGGGATTCTAAGTCATCCCTGCGGCTTTGTTCTATCCATTACAGGAAATAAAGTTATAAGCGCTAGGTGGGGCTAAAAACATCAATTATGAAAGTTTTTCATGCTGCCAAATTAAAAGAATTAAAATGTAGCGATACCAAAGTGAGCATTAAGGCTTGCAAAGCTTGAAGTTCCAACAAAAATGTTAATTTTTCTGCAAAGCCAAGAACCACGTAATGAAATCAATTAAGCACTAATATTATGGAAACAGCAGAACAACAAGAATAATTAACTATAATGTTTCTAATCAAGATCAATCATCGACTGAACTCTTTTGGCATGATGGTAATAGTAATTTATTGAAGACTGGAATTAGAGCTCCACAGACCTGCAGGGTATATGTTCATCGGTTGAAGGACGTTTATACATTCTAGCTAAACCAAAATCTGCGATGAAGACCTTTTTCTGTGAAACATGCACTCTTAAGAACTCAAATGTTACAATGTGGATAGTAATACCAATATCAATATTTGACATAGAACAAAAAGAAACAAGAACAACCTTATCATCACGAGTGTTCCTTCCCATAAGAAACTTAGCTGGCTTGATGTCACGATGTAAACAAGATTTGGAGTGGACAAATTCAATCCTATCGATCTGATGAGCATGCTTAAGTTAATTAGAAGAGACTGTCTATAGTAAGAATTCAAAGATGCAAAGTCCACAAGCATTAGATGCAATCCTTACCATCTGATCCGCAAGCATGAGAACAGATTTCAAAGACAGTTTTTCGCCTGTAGTGATATCAGAATCTGCACAATCCAAAAAGAAAATTCCTAAGACCAATTACAACCCCATTAATCAAATCCTCTCTTAAGTGTGTGTGTGTGTGGGGGGGGGGGGAGGGGTGGGGGTGTGTATATATATATATGTATTTCTTTGTTTTTTTTTTTTTTTTTTTTTTTTTTTTTTTTTTTTTTTTTCTTTAAACTCTTGGATAGGTGACTCGAATTTAGAGCTTCTACCCACACTGGGCTGGGCTACCCGGATAGGACGAGTTTATAAGCATTCAGAAGGTTTTATGCACACACATTAAGCATGTATTGCACTTTCTTAGGTAGCAAGCAACAAAAGTAGTGTAACAGAAATCATTACAAATTACCATAGTGAATCTCCCAAAAAGACCACCACTTTCAACCTTGGGACCTACTGTGTGCTTGTTCCTAATGCAAGGCTCCATTGAAACCCAATAATAATCAGAATTTGGAAAATCTACCAACTAACTACCTAACAAAAATAAATTAATTAAAGAAAGCAATATAATTAATTAAAAAGAGTGAAGTGCATGTTGATGTGGTACTAATTAAGCCATTAGTTATTGAGCAATAAAATAATGCAATACCCGTTGATAAGGGCTTCTTTTCCTGTAGTTTTCTGGGGTGGTTTTGATCACCAAGATCTTGTGATTGATGGTTTTCAGGTTAATTGAGAGAACAATTACATTTTGGTAATTCCAGAAAGAAGAGAAAAGAAGAGGCAGACTAAATATGATGCCCTTAATTTATTAATTATTATTTATAAAAATTCGGAAAAGCCATAATTTATTTTTATTTTTGGTATAATTTTTATTTATTTATTTATTTTAATAATTGTGTTAATATTGGTTTGTGGGTGTAGACGTGTAACACACCTCCTTCGGGGGTCACGTTTATGTGAAATTGAGGCTGACAAACAGACACATTTACCGCTTTCACGGGGATTCCGAGATGATACCCAACCCAACCACGCGCGTAAAAATGAAATCCTTGAAAAGGGCTCTAAGATCGTGCCACGTGTACGGATGCCTAGTCATTGTTTCTTAACCCGGAGCAAGCAAAGCGTATCTTCTTCCATAAATACCCCTTTGAAATTTCATATGACACCGAAGAGCTGAGCGCCCTGTGGAAACAGAAAAGAGAGCGGAGAAAAGTTTAGGAAATAACCAGGAAACCTCCTCTCCTCCTTCCGACTGCCAAGGAGAACGGGTACTCGAAATTCAATATACTCCGTGTGCCTGTTCTCCTCTCTGACTTCTAAAACCCATTCACTCTCTCAATCTTTTTTTTTTTTTTGGGTAGGTTTCGTCTACATATTCGATTCTTCTTTCTCCGTTTTTCTTTTTTTCAAATCGTTCTTTGCGTTTCGGCAATTTATGAATTAGGTTTACCTGGAAAATCGTTTGTATCATAGGGTTTTGAATATTCGGTCCATTGTGATTGTTTCTGGGTCTGGTGGGTACTGATGATTTTTGCGCTAGATTGATAAAGATTGTTGCTTTAACTCAAGGGCCGTGACTGTTTATGATCTTGTTTGCTGATTTTCGATCACCGTATTCTGTTGTACTTCTCAGTTCTTTGGAATCGATGGGTTTTGTGATAGATCTATGGAATTGTCATTGTAATTGAAGGGGCTTTTTGGCATTTTGGTGTTGTAGGTCAGCTTCCTTGTGTTTCTTTGGATGTTGAATCTTATTGTTGAGGAAAATCGGCTTGTGAACGTGCCCAACTTGTTTCTGGGACTTCTCAGGCCTTTTTGGCTTCCCTTTGAACAAAAAGTGTTCTCGTTTTTTGTTACAAGAGATAGATGGGATAAGGAGTTGTTCAAGCTGCAGAGTGGATAGCAAATACTTATCGAATTAACGAAGGCTTTCTCGTTAGAATTGTGTGATTTGTTCGGAGTGATTAGAAATGGGTTCTGCACAAAGGTCTACCTTGTCCGGGAACGTGGCAGGATTAGTTGATGGTTCATCCTCCCGTGAAGAGATTTCCTACATTGATACTATGCCTGTTTATGTTAAGGAATTGATTGCTGGAGGTGCTGCTGGCGCATTTGCTAAGACTGCTGTTGCACCTCTTGAACGGATCAAAATATTACTGCAGGTAAAACGAACGACTATATGCACCCCAACCGATCCCTTCCACATCTACCTTTAGTTGTGATGACTTTATTGAGTACATAGTACATCTCTGATTTAATAAATGGGCAGCTTGATTTGTTTTCTCAAATATAAGTTCAGCTGACTGGTTAATTTCTTAAATATGATTGTTTTTGGTTTTGGTAGTTTATAGACATGCTTTCTCATTCTCTTTCTTCGAGTCTACTTGGGTATTTTGCTCTTTTAGATAGTTGCTATGCTTGGTAGCAATTGCTTGTTTGTTCCTTCCATAACATATCCTAGATTTTCATTATGTGTATCATGTCTTTGCATGCATGGACAAACATAGACAAGGACAGACGGGTTCCGTTCTCTTGGTGTGTGCCAATCTTTGAAGAAGTTGTTGAAGCATGAAGGTGCCCTAGGGTTCTATAAGTAAGTTGGAATTGATGAATTTACTTTTCTTATTCGTACATGTGTCCCCCACGAAATTTTTTCAACATGTTTTCTATCATGTAGGGGAAATGGAGCAAGTGTCATTCGAATTGTTCCTTATGCAGCCTTGCATTACATGACATACGAGCAGTATCGAACTTGGATCTTGAATAATTATCCTAACCTTGGTTCAGGTCCTCATATTGATCTTTTAGCTGGTTCAGCAGCTGGAGGAACAGCAGTTTTATGCACGTACCCCTTGGACCTTGCTCGTACTAAACTTGCTTATCAGGTCAGTATCAAGCTTTTCTTTTACCTTAACCATGCTAATGTATCCAGTTAACTAATATTGTTGTGTTGGTTAAATTTTGGCCTTTCTCTTTAATGTTTTGGTATAACTTCTGGATTGACTCAGTTAATATCTAGTCTAGATCTGTCTTAGAAAAGGATCTTGTACATATTTCATATATGCTACTCCATTTCAAATAATGTTATCCTGTTTTAGAAGTTTTGTTTATTTGTTCTTCATTTATTACTTGTAGTGAGTTATGTTGTTTAATCATGTTCCAGAATGAGTTGGTTTTAAGGAATTGAGGGATTGAGCATATGATCTAGATGTCAGCTTGTAGTATTTTTTATTGATTTTGCCTTTTTATTGCTTACAATTTAAATGATATATACTCACAGATAGTTTGGTTATAGTGAACTTAGCCTTCTCAGGTCTAATTGTTGAACTAAAAGATGCTACATACCTGGATGAGAGAGATTGTATATTAAAATTGATGATTTCTTTAATAAGTTCCATATTTATGGCTTTGTATAGGTTGTAGACACCCGAGGAAGCTTTAAGTATGCTACAAAAAGCGTTCATGCTGAAACTGCTTATAGGGGCATAAAAGATGTGCTTTCCAGTGTATACAAAGGAGGAGGAATTCGTGGGCTTTATCGAGGTGTAGGTATGTTTGTGCTTCCCTTGTTTCGTTGTGGCACTAACTTTTGTGGCCATGTTCATTTTTATTAAAAATATGTTTTGATGATTGCTTTATCATTATTGTTGTTATCTCACTGTGTTTGGTTTTGGTGATTGTTGCATTTTTTCGTTATTGATGAAGACTTTTAATTGGGAGTTCATCTCTTGTTATGTGATGTGATATTCTAGGTATGCCAATCATTTTGAGCTTTTAATTTCTTTGAACAGGCCCAACACTTACTGGAATACTCCCTTATGCTGGTTTAAAATTCTATATATACGAGGAACTTAAGAGGCATGTTCCCGAAGAGTATGAAAAGTCAATTGCAATGCGTCTTTCATGTGGAGCTCTAGCTGGATTATTTGGGCAGACCTTCACATACCCATTAGATGTTGTTAGAAGGCAAATGCAGGTATTGCCTCATAACTAGTCTCTTATACTTTCAGTAGAATGGAACTGGTGTAGTTCCTGACTTCCATAAATCTTATAGATCTTTTATCGGGCGCATGAAGTGTGATGCAAAGGGTAGCCTTAAGGGCTACAAGTTATTGATGTCACTTGGTCTGTAGATTTAGGTTAGCAGCTAGATTTTATATTTGAAATGCTAACTGGATAAGATAACTTTAGCAATGTAAATGAAATACATTTTATTTGCTATCTGTTTCTTGTCAAAACAGCTAAGAGAACGTGCGACATTCAATTTATATTTATTTTTTTACATTTTAGTTATGATGATGTCAGAACCGACATATTGGAGTTGTTCCATGTGTTGGCACTGAGGTAGTAATATAATTTAGGAGTTTGACAGTAGCTGTGGGATGTTGTGGCAGGTTGGAAATCTGCTACCCTCAGGTCAAGGTGATGCTGGATACAAGAACACATTAGACGGACTTACTTCTATTGTGCGGAACCAAGGATGGAGGCAATTGTTTGCGGGCCTAAGCATAAACTATATCAAGGTGATTGCTTTTTGCTCGAATACTGGGCTCAAATCACAGTTCTCTGATGACTGGTTATCATATTTGCATGTTTTTGTTTTTATCAATCTCATTTTGAGAAACTTGAGCAAATATGATATCGTTTTCCTATTCTTTGTTACTGATTTGCTGTTGAACTGTATTGGCAGATTGTTCCATCGGTAGCTATTGGTTTCACTGCATATGACACGGTGAAGATGTGGCTCCGTGTACCGCCCCGACAGAAGTCTCAATCAGTATCTGCTTAGTTTAAGGACACACTTTTTTTTCCTTTTTTTTTTCTTTTTTTTTTTTCTTTTTTTTTTTAATAGTTTTAGGGTTTGTGGGGTGGGTGGGTCAATAATACACTTTGTTTCTCCATTTACGGTGATTGATGGAACACAAATGATGCGAATGTTGGAAAGTTGCGGTCTAATAGCAGTGATGGGATTTGCGCCTTTTTCTTATTATTATAATTATTTTTTCCGTAAAATTCTTTCTATATACCAAATATACTTTCAATAAGACGAATCAACATGATACATTCTTCTTCTCCTTCCTTGTAAAAACATAATTATATGAAGACATTTTTTAAACCAAGAATCCAAAACACCATTTATTAAAATTTTGTTTTATTAGAGTCGTTTAGTTTTTATTTAGGTTATATAAGTACCATATAATACGCATATGTGCTATAAAATATTTGTAGAATTAATAAATAATGAACGTACGTTTTCTATTCCATTTAGATCTTTGCCTTCAGAATTAATAATAACTTGCACGCATTAAAATTTGAAATAGAGTATGAATTATATAAGAAATTCTCTTTTAACTAATGATGCTCGTAAATAATCTATTAGATTATATTTGTCTCGAAATAATTATTGCGCCACTATTATTTATTATAAATAAAGCGTCTTCACTAAAATTTTTTAAAATAAAAAAAATATTTTCAACGATGGCATCTTTTAAAATAAATATAAAATTTTAAAGCGATTCTTAACAACATTTTTTATTCATGATCGATGTTTATTTATTTTTCGATTTATTTTCTTATATTTCCTCTTTGTATTTTATATAAATTATTTTTTAAATATTATATAGTGACACATAAATTTGTGTTAATATAAAAATAAATAGTAAATTTGGTTTTCTATGTTTAAAGAATTATAGTCATTTTTGTTTTAAAAAGTTAATATAAAAAGTTTGTTTAAACTTTATTTTTAAAAGGAAATTTTTTAAAAATAAATAGTAAAAAAAAAAGAATATTATTTTGAGGATGCTTTATTATTTTGTAATAGAGAATGTTATTTGTCATAACTAATAATTTATTACAAGAAAGATTGGACAATTTAAATATATACTTTATGATAAAATAAAAATGTAATTTATTACTATTAGTGACCTATTATTGGTGGGTTCAACACGTTTATAAGACAATTTAAAAGGCTACTATTCAACTTTATTTTCTTCGGTTTTTGTTTTAAAAAATAGATCACATTAAATGCAACAAATTAATATTTTGTCTAATCAATATAGATCACAACGGTGATAATTACCACCTAGTGACAAAATTGCAGAATTTATAATATTTATTTGTCATTTTATATGGTTTGGGAGTGTTATTGGTATCTAATTAATAGTTTAAAGGATTTTATGCATTTTTTTTTTAAATATTGTCACAAAATATCCATTCAGCGTGCAAGAGATGAGTCGTATAGTCAATGTAATTTATTTCTCTTTTCATGTACGAACCGTGGACTACAAAGGAGAAAGGTCTTGTCTTCTAGACAGCATCTAGAATATTATAAAAATGAACATAGAATTGAGTTTTATTCATCGAAAAAATAAATTAAAATAATAATGTATAGAAATATAGAAATTGAAGTGGTAGTTTCCAATTAAAGTTAAAGCGTTGACTGCAGATGGTGCCAAATTTGAAATTTTAGAGATCAGGTAGGAAGGGTTGGCTGGTTATGCTTGGTTGATTGTAAATTGGGTAATGAATATAAAAAGTCTCCTACACATGCTCATAAGAAAATCCATTTACAGTCTCCTACACATGCTCAAAACGACGACTCCATTCTTGGAATATTGCAGAAAACACTGTCTTAGAAGGAAAAACCAATAAAACGACTGAGAAAAAAACTTTCTTAGAAAAACCTTGGTCGTCAAATTTTCCACGTAAAAAAAAAAAAAAAAAAAAATGTTAGAAGAGAATTATGATTTCTAAATTCCAATTGGAATGGCTTTTTAGCAACTTTCTAACGCCTTATTTTCCACAAAGAGAAAATTCGGGGAAGTGAACAATGAAGACCAACTTTCATATTCGTTCCAATAAACAAAAAATAAATATATGTCTGTCAATAATGGATATTATTACGGTCAACTTCTTATATAAAGTTGACTGAGTTAAGTCAAGTGACTAAAAGAATCGAAATTCCATAAAATAAACACCTACTTTATATAATTTTTCAGTGAAAATAAAAGGATGATGATAAAAATAAAATGTAGGGATGCCACTCAAGAAAAAAGGAATATCGCGCTCCACACGACCAGAGAAAATGAAAGAAGAAAGATCGGAAATTAACTTCTTCTAGTCATATTTGATATATAGTAAAAAGTGCACGATAAATTAAGAAAAAATAAATAAATAAATAAAGGACTTTGTTTTTTTCGTAGTAAAATTAAAATCATAAAAATATCTACGACGAATATATACCTTTGGCACCTTCTATATCTAGGTCAATAAACTTATGCAAAATGCCAAGTTTAATATGCAGCTTTATAAGTTGAATTTGAAAAAACATAAGGTGTCAATTTTAACTTGGAAGACGTGGATACTTGCATGTAAACATCTAAAGCGCTTCGAATTGTCGATTCATGTTTCAATTTCTGAAGCTCTTAAAGATGGATATTTTAAGATGGATATTTCATAAAATATCCATCTATTAATAAGAAAAAAAAAAATTGCCTACAATATAAATAATGGTGGAGCTGGAAAATAAATTCGATAAAGAGTCAATATCAATGACTCATCAAAGTGAAATTATTATTAAAAAAAAATTTAAAAAAAAAAAAGGAAAAATGAAAAAAGAGTGGCCCAAAGGGAGGCTGTTTTTATTTTTTATTTTCATGCAACAAACCCCACCTCCATATTTGGTCACAGAAATTTAAGCACGAACGCTAAAATTGATATTTCTCTAAAACTTCCTTGAAGGTCCGGTGAACCCGACACAGTCTTAAGTCTCCACTGGTATTTACTTTCTCACCCACCAACTTTGATTTTTCAAACTGCTTCTACTCTCTCTCTCTCTCTCTCTCTCTATATATATATATGATAAAAGCCCAGCAAGAACTAAGGCCTAAGCCGTGTGTGATTGGTGTAGTGGTAGCTAGCCTCCCTGTCCTGTCGTGGGCTGGCGGTCACCGTTGTTTGTTGTGTTCTAAGTTCGTAGTTTTATATGGTTGAAAGTTGAGAGAGTTGATAGTGAGATAAAAGGGGAAAAGCCAAAACAAAGACAAACAGTGCTTGTTCAAGTCCCAAGCAGAGTTTTGGATTTTCGGGTAAGGGAACCGATTGATTCTGATTTCTCAACTTTATTTCCCATTATGTTTCATTTGCATGTGGACATTTGTTTGGATGTGTATGGGCGTTATTTAATTTGGGTTGTTCCCATATATATATATATATATATATACTGGAATTTGCGGTGCTCTAAAACTGGGTTGTTGATGCCTCTAATCATTTCACGGGCTAGTTCTGTAATTCTTAATCCGATACTTCAACCTTCGATGTGTTTCACTCCCAAGTATTCTTTCATTTCCGGCCTCTCCCGACAAAGATTTTTTTTTTTTTAATTTTAATTTTAATTTATTTATTTTTTATTTTTATTTGTAATGGTTCGCAAGATACTAGCATGTCAGCTGAATTGAATTGTAAGTCTTCAATTCTTGCTTTGTTTTTTTTTTTTTTTTTTTTTTTTTTTGTTTTTTCCTGCTTAAAAGTATATATATATTTGTTTGACTGATTATATTGGCTAAATCTATGTTGAGAAAAGATCAATGAAAAAAGGATTGTTGAGATTTATGGCAAAGTTTATTGATAATTCTTTGAATTGAGCAGGTTTTGGTCATCATTGAGTTGCAAATTGAAGTCTGTTTCTAGCTGTTGGCAAAATATATGGGTCTGTCTTTTTCCTTACTCCTATCCGCGTGTAAGGAAATTCTGAAGCACAAGATTTTTAGATTACCGGAGAGCTTCGATGCCGTCCTCATGAGGTCCATGAGCTTCGAAGGCAAAGATGAAAAGGGTGTCTTGAAATCATCTAGCTTCAAAAAACAAGATTCAGAAACTGTAACAACTTCCAATTTTGGGTCAGGTAAAATGGTTACGGAGAGGTCAATGAGCTTCAAAAATGGGGAATCCAAAGAATTGAAGCCTGAACATAATTCCGTTCCTGATCACCAAAAAGGTTCAGGGTCAAAAGCTTCAACGCTTAGAAGCCCAGAAAAAGTGCAGATACAGAAACCCACAATTCTGCTTCCGGAACCAGTGATAATGTTTTCACCAAGGCCAGTTAGTGAGCTTGATGCTGCTGCAACCAAGCTTCAGAAAGTGTACAAGAGTTACAGGACCAGACGGAGCCTTGCAGATTGTGCAGTTGTAGTTGAGGAACTCTGGTTTGTATCTTAATCGTCTCAGATTTTTAATTGTAGGTTTTCTTTCTGGTTTTTATAAGTAGTCCTCTATTTTCTCTGTTTGCTTATATTCATGTGTGGTTTTTGAAGGTGGAAGGCCCTGGACTTTGCTGCTCTAAAACGGAGTTCAGTGTCATTTTTCAACATTGAGAAAAATGAGACTGCACTGTCCCGATGGTCACGTGCTAGGACAAGGGCTGCCAAGGTATATTATTAATTGATCATGTGTATTATTGGAAATTAAGTTGTCGAAATAAGCTTTGATTATTAAATTTCAGGATAAGTTTTATGCTTTAACAGCCAAAAAAACCTTTTGTGCATATGCAGGTTGGAAAGGGCTTGTCTAAAGATGAGAAGGCTCAGAAATTAGCTTTACAACATTGGCTTGAAGCTGTAAGTCGTTGCACTTCTTCCTCTCTATTTTCTTTATCATGTTTGGCCCTTTTATTTTGCTTTTATTCTTTTCATCTTTTAAAAATGGATAGAAATAGACTTAAATAAGGTTCATATACTTTTTTTTTTTTTTCTAACTTTTTTTTCATGCATGTGATGTATATTGCACTTTGAAAGATAATTTACATGGATCCACGTTTAGCCCTGTTCATGCATCAATCTTTGTTGGTTTGCTTGTCTTCAAAAGTCTTATAATCAAATTCATGGGAGATATTTGATTGACTGGTGAACTTCATGATTGACTGCCACGTCTCAGAAGACTTAAAAAGAAGTCAAGAACTATTAAGCCAACTTTGTTTGCCATCCTCAAAAGTTTTAATAATGGAAGCCTTAAAGTCAATCTATGCACTTACATATCATGCTCCATTCTTTTCTTTTCTACAGATTGATCCACGACATCGATATGGACATAATCTACACTTCTATTATGATGTTTGGTCCGAAAGCAGGAGCACCCAACCATTCTTTTACTGGTAAGTCAGCTTTTAATTGGATCTTGATACATAAATCGCAGAAGCTATAAGTACTAGTAATTATATATATATATATATATATATACTCATCACTAATTTGGTTTACCTGGAACTGAATTCAGGTTGGATGTGGGTGATGGTAAAGACTTCAACCTTAAGAAGTGCCCCAGGACTGTTTTACAACATCAATGCATCAGATATCTCGGACCAGTAAGCCTACTACTCTGTATTGCTCAGAAAAATTTCCCAAATGTGAATTTGTAATTACTAATTAGAATATTGATCTTATTTCGGTGGCGCAAATGTATGACAGAATGAAAGGGAGGCATATCAAGTAATTGTGGAAGATGGAAAGCTAACATACAAGCAAGCTGGTGTGCTTGTTGACACAGTAGAAGGGTCAAAATGGATATTTGTGCTGAGCACTTCAAGAGCTTTATACGTGGGGCAGAAGAAAAAGGGTGTTTTCCAGCATTCAAGTTTTCTGTCTGGAGGGGCCACAACCGCAGCTGGAAGACTAGTTGCACATGATGGGGTTCTTGAGGTAGGTTCATGTATAGTTTTCATTTCCATGCTCAAATTAAGTCTTTTATGGCCAATTTAATGAACATTAATGTTATATAAACTCTGCTTTTCAGGCTATATGGCCATACAGTGGTCACTATCTTCCAACAGATGACAATTTCAAGGAATTCATTAGCTTCTTGGAGGACAACCATGTAGATCTAACCAATGTCAAAGTAAGCTTTGCTAATTTACTTTACAGACCTGCTTTTGCCTTTTAATTTTATTTTTTGTTTTTTTCTTCTTTTTTTCTAATTGGTACAATTAATGAGTTATTAATCGGTAGCATGGCTCAATTATGTCCCTCTTGTTTTTTGTTTTTATGTATGCAGCAATATGCAGTAGACGATGACAGCCGCTCATATAATAAAGCTAAGAGTGACAAGTCGAAGTCAGAGGAGGTGGAAAGTTTATCCACAACAGCAACACTGACATTGGACATAAATTCTGCTGTGAATGGAAATGGGCCCATCAACGACAACCAATCTTCCATCCCAGCTGTTGATCAACAAGATATGGTGGAGAACAGATCAGAAGCGCCAGTGTTCGACTTGGCCAAACGTTTGTCTTGCAAGTGGACGAGTGGAGTTGGTCCACGTATTGGGTGTGTGAGAGACTATCCTACAGAGCTGCAATTCAGAGCACTGGAGCAAGTGAACCTATCACCCAAACTTGCAACGGGACATGTTGGGAACTGTGGTCCTATTCCTTCACCGAGGCCTAGCCCAAAGATGCGAGTCTCACCTAGGCTTGCCTATATGGGTCTCCCTAGTCCACGGCTACCTTCACCTGCAACTTGACACGTGTCCAAGGCTCACTGCTCAATACCATTTCAGAAAATAAAATAGTTAGGCACCTCTTGTGCTCTCTATAGCATGATCTTTATTCTATGGGAGTTAGAATTTAATGTTATTCGTTCATTTTATTAATTTTTTTTTTTTTTGGGGGGTAATAATCTCAAGTTGTACATATGTTCTTCCTATGTATTACTGAATTTAGATTATAGAAAGAGAATTTTCTTTTATTTTGTTTTTATTTTTATTTTTACTTGTAGACCGACAAACTGATACAGTGCAGATTCTGTGTGTATGAGAAGCCCCAAGCCACCTCCAAATTAAATAAAAAATAAATAAAAATATGAGGCAAAGGTAGGATATTCCGTTGAAGCGTGCACTTTGACCATTGGCTCAGATGTTGACCAACACTCTTTTTTTTTTTTTTTTTTTTTTAAATTAAGTTGTTCCTAGACTCTCATAGTATTATTGATCATCAACCCATGCAATGGTGAAGCAAGTAAATGAAATAAATTTTATTTCATTCCTAAATTAAAAGCGGTTAGGGAAAAAAAAATGTTATGAAAAGCCCACTGGTTTCCAGTTCTCATTCCTAAAATAAATTTTCCAATTCCTTATTAATTTAATAAATATAAATATTTTACTATACAATCTGTGTATACGAATCATATTAAAAATTAATATTTTTTTTTAAAATTATCAATTTTACTGTATATATATATAGCATATATAATAAAATTTAAAAAGTTTAACTTTTAATGCTATCTCTCTATACAGATCTTCCCTATCATAAAATTATAAAATTTTAAAAAATTAACTTTTAATGCTATTCCTATACAGATCTTCTTTACCGTAAAACTACAAAATTTTAAAAAAATCAATTTTTAATACTATCCATATCCAGATCTTCCATATCGTAAAACTATTATATATATATATATATATGTGTGTGTGTGTGAAAGGAAAGCAAAAGCCACATCTGAGCACTCTCTGCATCCATGTTATTGAAAGCGAAAAAAGAAAAAAGAAGGAAAGTAAGAAGGTTAAAGAAAAGACAAAGTTGTTTAGAATTAAATCGGTATTAAAGAAGCTGAATTTATATTGGTTGGAATGTTTTAAAAAACTAAGGGGTAGGTAGAAGACAAAGAGAGTGGACACTTTGAAATTCAATTTCAAACCTCGATGTCAACGCCTGATGAATCACCAATAAAGACTTTTAATTAATTAAAAAGGCCAATAAAGTCCTGCTGCTCCTCACCTTACACTTACACACCCACCTCGACCTCTGTAATTTCAGTCAGTCCGTCCCACTTCTTTAAAAACTAAAATCCACTGTTTCTCTCCTTCCAAAGACGTGTCTGGGCCACAAAATGAGTGAAAAACGTTAATATGATATTTCAAATTCATTATAAAGATCAAAATAAAGAGAAGGAAGAAGAGGAAATGATCTGAATTTATCATAGATTCTGCTTTCACCTGTTTGATTCAAATGGAAGTAACTTGTTCATGATTTCAAACCGTAATGATAAGGACTTGAAGTATAAATTCAAATATCTTTCCGTGCCTATGAAAAAGGTAGAAAGCTTTTACAACCAAAAAAAAAAAAAAAAAAAAAAATTGAAAATGGAACTTCCTAATAACTCATTTGAATTCATCAAGATGGGGATAATGCCATAACAAAAAAGTGGTAAAAATCATATCTAAAAGGTGCAGAGGATTGCCAATTCAGCACTAAGAATTGGGACCCACTGAAAAGGATGCCCAATGAGATTGAATTTTTGTTATGAAAATGGAAAAAGGTTCGGGTGGGGAGAAGGCAGAAATCACAAGATGATACAGGAATGCACCACAGAGTTGGATGGAGTTGGGAAGATCTTTGTCGGTATGCTTTTTGGACGTTTCATGTAAGTTTTTTATGAGCCTGACTGACACAAATTGTACAACGCCTCGTGGTTTTTTATGAATCATGGATTTTTACAGTTTTACACAACTCCCAAACACTAAAAGCAGTGGACCTATTTTTGTAATATTTGACAACCCACAAGGGCAAACTATCTAGCCATTAGAGCGGGCTTGCGATTTGTCCGTTGTTTCTTTTAAATTTCAAAAATCGAACGGCTTCTTTGGACCAGTAACCAGCCCCCACCAATACCACATCACCCACTTCCTCTATCTCTTTTCCCCACGTCTCTCTCTCTCTCTGGTACTTCACGTTTTTTTTTTTTTTTCCTTCTTTTTCGAGTCTCTCTCTGTTTTTTCTCTCCCCCCAAACTGTTTGTTCTTTGGGTTTAATTTTCTTCAGCCCCAAAAAAAAAAAAAAAAAAAGGAACGAAACTTTCATTGGTATAGTGAGTCCATGATTCCAGTGATACCCACCTACTTTCTCTGATCAAGCTCTGTTTTCAGGCCTTTTTTTTTTTTGTAGCTCAATCTCTTTTAGAAGTCAAACATTGTTGTTGCTTCTTCTGCTTGAGCTGGGATTCTATTTATACAAATGGGTGCTTCAGGAAAATGGGTCAAAGCTTTTATAGGTCTCAAAAAGCCCGAGAAGGACGAGCATGTAAGCTTAAATCTTTTTTTCTTTCTTCCTCTTTTTTTTTTTTTTTTTTTTCCTCCCCATATTTTGTGTATTTCGCTATGTTTTGGACAAACTGTCTATAATGCTATTTTTGCTACTATAGGAGAAGGTGAGTGGGAAAAGCAAGAAATGGAGGCTATGGAGAGGTTCATCGGGGGATTTGGGATCTGCATGGAAGGGTTTCAAAGGGAGCCACAAGGCTGCTTCTGAGGGATCTGATTCTCCACGTCTCGCTGATGCTTTTACTGCTGCAATGGCTACAGTAGTTCGAGCTCCTCCCAAAGATTTCCGAGTTGTGAGACAAGAATGGGCTGCTATTAGGATACAAACCGCTTTTCGTGGTTTCTTGGTAAATCCACTTTCTCTGCTTTCTTTCCTTTTTTTTTTTTTCGTTTGCTGAGAATAAGAAACTGAGCTTCCGTCTAGTTCCGTATGTTTCTCTACAATGTCTAAGCTAGAAAATGGACTTCTTTATTATTTACGAAAATATGTATTTCATGGGATAGCATTTGTTTAGATTGGCCGCTAAATCTTAAATCTTATATCTTTTAATTTTTTAATTTTAGTTCTCTTGAGGAAAGTCGGGATCTTGCCCTATTTTAGTCTACTGTAATACCCAACTCTAATCTTTCTTAGCAATTAAACATGTGAAAAACTTCGTATGAGAATAGAGAGATTAGCTTTTCCCAAGATTTTAACCTAAGTTGGTTTGTTATCGTTGGATCCCATTTTCTTTTTTTTACTGAGGTTTGCAATCTATATAATAATTGCTTGATGAATTTAACTGATTGTCCATTGAGGTTGTAATTTGATACTTGGATGCTAATGCTGGTAGTTTTTAAGTTTTCATTTCTCTGTTTGTTTTCTGGGAAAAGTAATATAATAGAGTGAACTTATTGCAGGCAAGAAGGGCTTTGAGGGCCTTGAAAGGAGTGGTGAGACTTCAAGCTCTAGTCCGGGGTCGCCAAGTGAGGAAGCAGGCAGCTGTGACGCTTAGGTGCATGCAGGCTCTTGTTCGAGTTCAGGCGCGTGTCAGAGCTCGTCGTGTGAGAATGTCTATAGAGGGACAAGCTGTGCAGAAAATCCTTGATGAACACCGCAGCAAGGCTGAGCTCTTGAAACAAGCCGAGGTATAACGTCTCATTCTGGTTTCATTCGAAATGGCATATGAAGATTTTTTTGATTTATCCAAGTTCAGCTTGTCCATTTGAATTCAATTGTTTTGATCTAAATACTTTGCAGGAAGGATGGTGTGATAGCAAGGGTACGTTAGAAGATGTCAAAACAAAGTTACAATTGAGGCAAGAAGGAGCCTTCAAAAGGGAGAGAGCTATTGCGTACTCTCTAGCTCAAAAGGTATCAAAAACTTCACCAAGTTTTCTTTGTTTTTATGGTATCTTTGTCTTTTCACTTTACCAAGAATTTTCAACTTTTTTCCCTTTCAGCAATGGAGATCGACGCTGGATTCAAATTCTCGAACAAATTCTTCATTGTATTCTCTCAAGAATCAAAAGTTTGACAAGCACAGCTGGGGATGGAGTTGGTTAGAACGATGGATGGCAGCCAAGCCGTGGGAGACAAGATTGATGGAACAATCCCATGCTGATTCCTCAGAGACCACTCCACCTTTAAAGAATAATTCTGCTGACTCCCTTGTTGGCAAACGCTCAAAATCTTCAGAACCATCCTCTGTGAAAGTAAGAAAGAACAATATCACAACCAGGATCTCTGCAAAACCACCACAAATCGGGCAAGCCACTCGCTCATCTTCAAGCCCCAGTTCTGAATTTCGATATGATGAGAGCTCTGCTTCATCTTCATTCTGCACTTCTACTACGCCAGTTTCTGGAAACACTATGTTAGCTTCAGATAGAACAGATGATAGCAGCAATAGTCGGCCAAACTACATGAACTTGACTGAGTCTACTAAAGCCAAGCAGAAAGCATATACTCATCCATCTCATAGAATTCAAAGGCAGTCTATGGATGAGTTTCAGTTTCTGAAGAGGTCAGCTGTTTTCTCTAATGGGGATTCCAAAAGCACTGCTGGTTCTGACGCGCATTTGGAAAAGAACTCCATGAAACTAAGGTGAGAAGGGTGACCTGCTCATATGGTCAGCTGGGCTCATTTAATTTTGCTTTAGAAGATCAACAGCTTGTTGTTCCCTTTTCCCTATGATGTTGAATCTGTATCAAATTTACTATGGTAGTGCTGTAATAGTTGTAAAATATTTCATTTTGACTATGGAATGTTTTGAGTACAAAATTCAAGCCAGAATTTTTAAAACAACAGAGCGCCACGATTTTAAAACCATAGATTGATTGTTCCTACGGCTGATGGCCTTGAAAGTACAACATTTTTAAACTACAGAGAACCCACAATTTAAGCTAGCAAGTTCTTGAACGTCATTCTCTTCCATCTCTGTTGTCATCGTGGCTTATCGATTGATATGTTGTTCAAAAACTATAATTCTATTACAAATATACATTTTGCGCAATGAGACTAAATTTCCTGCAAGCAAATAATTCAGCCTTCTTTATTCGATATACTATGTTGGAGAATTATTTGATATACAACTTATAGTCAACACTTTTTTTAAGTCCGGCATATAACCCTAAGTTTGATACCATGCTTGAAATTGAGAATAATGCCATATTCAAGCTCCAGAGGTTTTTCCATATGTGGAGAATGCCTAAATACATATTTCCTGTATAAATGAATCAGCGATAGCTTTAGTTCCTGAAGGGAAAATTTCTGACCAATGCATGATCTAGGCCCAATTCCAAAAGGTATAAAAGCGTAAGGATGCCTTCGTTTCTCTTCTTCACCTTTTGGATCAAACCTCTCTGGCCTGAACTTCTCTGGCTCTGGGAAGTTCTTTGGATCTTTTGCTAAGACTCCAAGTGCCAACCATACCCATGTTCCCTGCTCCTCAAAGAAACAAATCATGTTAGCTAAAAAAAACAGAACCACTCCATAGTTTATTAAGTTCCTGTATATATGAGAGTTGTTGACAGTCATTACTACCTTTGGAAGAAGATAACCTCCAATCTCTACATCTTTTGATGTTTCTCTTGCAACCAAGGGAGAAGCAACATAAAACCTCATTGCTTCTTTAATCACCTGCATTGAAAAAATGTGATTGTCACACTGAATTTCAGAGGTAAAAGAGAACCAAAAACATTAACTGAATTAGATAACACTAAGTTTGGAAATATACTAGCCTGATCAAGATAAGGAAATTTGTGTTGAAGATCATGGGCAGTTGGGATACGATCTGATGGGCCAAATGCATCAATCTCTGCAAGCAGCTTTTGCTCGACTTCAGGGTGTCCGGAAACTAGATACACAATGGAAGACAAAGTAAAAGCTGTTGTGGATGAGCCAGCAAGTAGATGCTCATATGTAACTGCGCTGACATAATCAGGGGTAAAAACATTCTTTGAAACCGTCTCTTTCTCTCTTGCATTCAATATGACTGACAAGAAGTCCTTTGAACCTCGATCTTTGTCTCTCATCCTCTTAACCACAATCCCATCAAGCCGACCACTCAGTTTCCTATTAGTTCTCTCCACTTTCCAGTCCATGGTACCAGGAATTCTCTTGAGGATCTGTCTGAAAGGCTCTTGGAGAATTGGAACAAGTAGACCCAGAATGATGGAGAAAGAACCTGACAAGTCCATCTTAAGCTGTGTTGTGGAGTACATATGTTGATTTATGAAGTCAGAGACTTCATCAGTATTGCTCTCCGACTTTTTGTTGAATTTGTTGGTTGAATCAGTAGTGGTGGATTGTGGTTTAGACACTCCAAAAGTGACACCAAAAGCAGCTTGTCCTATAATATCTGTTGCCAATCTGAGGGAGAAGTTAGAAAAGGTGATATCTTTCTCTTTGTAGGAGTGAAAATTTTCAGTTGCAGATTGAATGAACTCCTGCATGGTGGGCACTAGGCTGGCTAGGTGTGATGGCTGGTATACTGATAATATAGTGTTTCGCATGGTCGACCATCTTGAATCCCTGAAAGCTCATATTTCACCCATAAGAACACACAATCATAATGAAAGAGCAAACTTTTTGAATTTTTTTCTTTTTCACCTTATCCTAAGTAAACAAAATATTTTCTAACGGACAACGTTCAGTTTGCAAACTTTCAGTAAAATAAGTTTTAAGTGGCTAAGATTTATTTGGTTATAGGTTATCATGACCTATTTTGACCTGATAAGAATCGTATAAAGTGAGCCATCAAATATTTTACCAAAGAGGAATTTTTCACGCAGTAAAACCAAGCAATGAACTTAGTAAGATGCGTTATTCTATGATTCTAGATAAACGGAAACATACTCAAAATAATTTATCAAGGAAAAAAAAAAAAAAAAGAGGAAAGAAACATACTAAAAATATGTATGTTACTACGTTGGAAAGTAATACCTGGTGAAAAAGAGACCCTTCTGATGGAGAGGAGAAGCTGAGATGGGAGATGGGATGCTTCTATTTGGAATGTCCTTGAATTTCTTAATACCAACTTCTCTACAAAGCTCTGGATCTGCTACAATTATCAATGGCTGCCTCCCCATATGAAACCTGCACAATTTTTACATTTAGTAAAAACTATGAGATCAGAGATACTGTGGAAGTAGTAAAAAGGACAGATGGAGCAATTAAGAATATATGTTAAAAAATCAACGTATGCAGAAGCAATCATTCTCAAAGATGGGGTTTAAGAGGCTTTAGAAGTCTCTATCACACTTAGCAACTAAATGCGTAGTGGAGCAAATACATGAACCAATCCCACCCAAAAGGCAAATATTATTACTGAAAATATTAATATTTGGCCATGTTGTCAGCAAAAGTGGGTGAAATGAGAGTGAGACGCAAAATTATTCAATCTAACTCATGGGACAAACTCGGCCAACCCTTGAATGTGGACATATATAATATTACGATGAAATTTGCAGCCCATATGTGGAGCAATGGAAAGTTTTTATTGATTTCTCTCGCTTGCTTGTTGAGTTCTTTTCATCAATCTTCGAAGTTCAGTTACAGATAATTAGAAATTAAAAACAAATAAGGGAAAAAAAAATAATTAGGAAACACACAGTGGCGAATAGTAAATAATTTGTTGGGCCTGTTTTTCGGCTCCACATAGGGTCTCATCAAAAAAGGTCAATTCTATCCAATTTGAAAAATATGCACAACTTGATGTCTTTTGAGAATATCTTCCAATAGAGAGTGTATCACTTATCATGCATCTTAGTCAAGATTTTTCTTTTTGGGGCTATTAGTACCAGTCAAGTTTCATGTAACATATAGCTAGCTAGCAACTAGGACCTTGATAGTATACTTGTCACCTCAATTCTTCTTAATTAATCATCACCCAAAAAAAAAAAACACGGGCAGAGAGATTTAAAGTTTGAAGAAAACAAGGAATGAAAAAAAATCGTTGTTTACTTTCCATGAAACACCCAAAAAAAAAAAAAAAAAAAGATACCAGAGGAAACTAATAAAGTTGTTAACCTCTCCATGTCATGGTCTTGATTAATTCCGACCTGTCTAGACAAGTTGATGATCTCCATGAAAATAATGAAAATTTTAAAATAAAATAAAAAAACAAATAAAAAATGAAGCTATACATATCAAGTGGCATAGACTAGGCACTAACCTGAAGATAGGGCCATATTGTTTGGCAAGAACAGAGAATAAATCAGGACCGTACTTGGCCAGCAAAGGAAGATGGCCTATGAAGGGAATAGAAGGTGGACCAGGCACCTTTCTTACACCCCAGTACGGCGCATACAAATAAGCCAACACTACTCCTGCTGCTACTGCCAA
Organism: Ziziphus jujuba; assembly: GCF_031755915.1. NCBI lineage: Eukaryota > Viridiplantae > Streptophyta > Magnoliopsida > Rosales > Rhamnaceae > Ziziphus > Ziziphus jujuba. The sequence goes on along the minus strand of NC_083383.1, from coordinate 6,123,461 downwards.
CAATGTGTAGATGGTTGGTATCAGAGAAATACTCTCAAAAATCTGTTCCATGCCCATCAACAAGCTCTGGAAATAAGTCTCTGCCGTTGCAACCATTTTATTTATTTATTATTATTTTTTTTTTTTTTGTGTTTTTCAACACAGAAAGAGAGAGAGCGAGAGAGAGAAAAAAGAGATGGGTACAATCGATGATGTGAGAACGAGGGCTAGTTTTGGCGTTGATTTATAAGGTTGGTGATGGGAGAGAGGAATGGGAATGGGGATCTCACATGGACACTATGTGTTTTTGTCGTCAGGTAAATGATTTGATTTGTGAAAAAATTGGTACCCGGTGCAATATTTAAACCAGACCCAAAAAGAAAGATTGCAATATTTAAAACTATCTATCTTATGGGATTTATATTGGTCGTTGGTGGTGAAGTAGTTAAAGGCGTGCAGGTCTACTTTTTTTCTAATTTATTTATTTGAAAAGAAAAATTCCGTTTGAGATGGTGAAGACCACAATGTGATGGAGTGAAAGAGGGGGGGGGGGAGGCAGAACAGTATTCCCCACTATTGTGCCACGGTGCAAATTCATATGGTTAATTTGTTGATTTTGCAACACATATCTTATATGGATAAGAATATATATGGCATCGTTTTCGAAGATGAGGCACAAAGGAGTTAGGTTTAAAGCCATGGTCTTGGTTGCTTTGCTTTTTGGCTTTTTTGGCAAGCACGAGTGTACTACTACTTTGGCCTAAAAGATTTAAAAGGAGAGAAGCTATTAATTTGTTAGTGTTTTTATCTGGTCAGCTTGCCGACAATGAGATATAGGTACAGATATTGATATATAGGTATTGTCATTCTTCAGTTTTCAACGTTTTTATTATTATTATTATTATCATTATTGTTTTTTTAATTCTGTGTCCAAGATTTTTGAGTCGGACGTACAGGGAATAAAAAGTTGAATTGAAAGCTGCAGATAGAAATTGGATAAGAATCGATCCAAAAACACGAAAAGAAAAGAAAATATGTGTTTCAAAGGACTGAGTATCAGTGGTAGTCTTCCATACACTCATCTTAAACCATTAAAGCTTAGATTCGTAAGATTACGACAAAACTATTGAAATTGATATTCGTGAAGAAGATAAGCCCCAGATTGAGACACAATGCTTTCTTTTCCTAATTATTTATCAAATTCATTAATGTACAAATTAAATTAATTAACTGTATTATCTTATTTTTCGTGGTTATAATTTTCAGTGGCAGGGATTTTTAGCTATAGGTTTACGCACCATTTTTTGGTTAAGAGAGGATCTATCTACTTCTTTTGATAATTGGATTAATTCAAAACTTTTGGAATTCTTTCTTGTGTGTGTTTTGTCTTAACATAAAGCATATTGTTTTGTTTTGTTTTTTTTTTTGCTTTTTCTTGAAGCGTGCGATTAAATTTGTGCATGTTGACAACAACATTAAAAGCCTTGCATATATAAACAAGTTGACAAGATTTATATTTATATTTTTTGTTTTTTTCTTTGGTTTCTGTGATCGATATGTTCCTTTTAACCTTATTTTTTACTATGAATATTAAAACATTTGTTTCATATTGGACTGCACTAGATTGAATTAACTATTTCAACTTTTTATTCGGCCAAAATTAAACTAATCGAGCGTCACAATCCAATATAATTTTAATAAGCAGAGCCTAAAAGAATTAGTCAAATAAAATTTGTCAATTGGGTCTGGTTCACGGGGAAACTTGGAGCCACAACTTTTCAACAAAATACTAAAAGAGAATCTTCTTCTTTGGAATGACATATTAGTTTTGGAGATTTCTACTTATGTGTGTTTTGTCTTTACATATGCATAAAAAAAAATTGTATTTTCTTAAAGTGTGATTAGATCCGTGCCTGTAGACAAAATATTAAGAACTTCATAATGCATACACATGTTGATAAGGATTTTTTATTACAAAAAAAAAAAAATATATATATATATATATATATATGTATATATGTTGATAAGGATTTTGCTTTGTCTCTTCTGCTCATTCTTCTTCTTTTTCTTTTTCTATTTTTTTTTTTTTAAATTAGCTTCTTTAGATTTACATGGCACAAATTTCCTAAACTGCATCGAGACACCTCAAATTTGTTCGCTTTATTCCATCTGAAATAAAATCAAAGAGCTTAAGTTGTAAATTATCAAAACCTTCTTGCGGAAAAAAAAAAAAAAGGGGAAAAGAAGGAAGAAGAGTATGGTGAATGATTGTTAGTTTTAACTTACACGGCATTTTAGATACATCACTCCGAGAAGAAATTATAAACTTTTGAAAAATACTATTTCTACACAGAGAGAGAGAGAGAGAGAGAGAGTCAGAGAGAGAGAGAATCTTTCCTCAAAATCCTCCATATATGGGCATCTGCGTAATTTAGTTGGATCACATGCAATGAAGGATGATCCATTCGTTGCATTATATCGAGCCCAATGTTTGGCTACACAAAATGTCTGTACTAAGTATGGTCCAATAGCAAATATAAAGATCGCAACCCAGCCCACACAAAAAATAAAATGGCTTCCCAAATCTCTGTAGTGCTTGACGTCTAATCTACTTGGCTAACTCGATTTGACAGGCTTACCAACTGAGCCAAAGCCTATTACAAAAACTAATGAATATGGGAAAATTGTGATTTGCAAACTCCAGACTTTACAATAAGCTAACTATTCCATCGTACTTCTATGGCTGGCTTCCGAGGTTATACATAGATAAATCCAATGTCCTGATCAAGATTGCTTTATGACTGCCATTTGAAGGTTTTTAATAGCAAAATATAACATTAGCAATTTCTATTCTGCTTCCCAAAGTAATGAAAGACCTTTCTAAATTTACATCACCCTATTTCTAGTCGTTGAAGGGTGAAAATGTGATAAACAAATGAAGGAAAATTCCAAGTTAGATGGAACTTTCAATTAGGGAAGTGTCACTAGGGTAAAATTCCACTCAAAAATTTTTGGAAATGTCACTGGGGTAAAATTCCACTCAAAATTTTTTGTCTATGTGCGGCCTAAGACACCAACCTTAGTTAGCCTTTCTCACCCACACTTGCACTCACATGAGGTTTTATATGCAAAACCCATGCACACAATCTAGTTAGGTGATCTAAGGCATCCACCTTAGTCAACCTATCACCTGTATACTCACACACAACCAAGGGTCAATGTGTAACTCACGCACAGACTCACATAATTGAGGGTCAATGTGCAACTCATGCACACACACCACCATGTTTTGGTAATCCAATTACAAGGCACACAACAATTATAGGGTTTCAGCCTCAACCTTTTCTCTTTACACACTAGAAACAAAGGAACACCGACTAAGAACATATGCAAGGATCACCACAAACCCTCTTACCCTCATTGGATCTAGAGTCCCAGACATTGTTCCTTTATATAGGCTGCAAAATCTTGCAGTTAACACCCCTAACTGCATAGGTATGCTGAACCACTGGCACCACACCATCTGACCATAAGGTGATCCTCCCATAACCATCTATTACATGCTGTCATAACCATTGAATAGCCACGTGTCTATGGATCGAGTCTTCAGCATCCTTAAATCACACCACCAAGGAAACAAACATGCAAACCGCTAGGAACCACTAGTAACCATCCCACAAAGCTCGCTCAAAACACACCAAATGTCAAGCAAAGCACCTCCACGATACTACATGTGCCAGGCATTCGTTCCCTTGCTCATGCTCATAACTCGCGCACCTGCACACACTTGCAGCTTCGCACCCCCACACATGCCTTCAGACATAAGCTCACTACTGTGGCTGTAACTTGCGCATACTCATTGCTACGCACCAATGCTGTGCGCTGCTTAGTGTTGCACATGATTGCTGCATGCTACCACTAGCACTGTGCATATTTCATGACTTACCTATACTTGGCTCGTCATGCCCACGTTTGTGCACTTGTGTGCATGCTCTGCTCACCATGCATACCTCATAGCCACACTCACCCATATGCCCTCCACACTCATGTATGTCAGCACCATCACGCACGTCTGCACTATTACGCATGCTTGGCTACTCATCAAGCCACCATCGCTAGCACACATGCATGCATGGCTGCCCACACCATGCATTAGCTCGATCTATCCATTGGCACCATGTTGTGCCACACATCAATAGCCATTCGCCTGACAACATGATTCACCCTCATGGGCATGCTAGGTTGAACTTATGCCATACCTTGAGCATGTTGGACACCCTCCCATGCCATACCCGAGGGGGCCAGGCACCACCCCTTAAAGAGCTTATCTAGTCATATTTAGTCTGGTAGGATTAAATATACAAATAACCAAGGAGTCATAATGGTCGATATCTCCTGGATGGAATAATCTCGCCACCAAACTTGACCCCACACATATTCAATCCCAAATCAAGCCAAACCACATTACCAAAACCCAATTGGTTGACATTCCTCCGAACACCTCCAACCAATGCTCACCATACCATGTGCTGTAGTATTGTGTCATGCTGTGTGCCACCATCCTAGGCACACAGCTCCACACTCCAATGGCCCAAGTATGACACATGGCCACCATGCTTGGCCCAACCCATGGCTCAAAGGGCTAACAAGAAACCACCTTAAGATTTTAAATCTGTGAATTAGTTTGCATGTCAAGAGACCAAACAATAGACAACTACATTAGCAAGAATTTGTTAGCTTAAGTCTCTCCAAGTTTGCTGAGATATTTGAAAATCCTTCATCAATTGCTTCATAAACCATTCATCTTCAATGAAAGCTAGAAGCAAATAATCAATATACATATTGAAGGCCATATTATTTTTTTATATTGGATGGCTTGTTGAATTAAGCATTCCAAATGGGTTTGTCGCTTCAAAACCTCTAATTTTAATTCACCAACAATCTAAATCACCATAGAAATAAAGATGCAAAACACTAAAATCAAGCTCTACTTCTACCTTAAAATATACCAAACAAAACCAAAACATCTTTTTGATTAGGCATCAAAAACCTAAGTCCAGACCTATGGTTACATTTGGATGAAATTATCGGTGACCCCAGCTTTCTTAAATATGTTACGAATAGCATACTTGTTTAACAGAGCCTTCATCAGATGCTCTATCTCCATTAACAGGGTGCTAGTTCTCTATATTACCACTCTGGGATAAGAAGCTAGTGCATCCCAAGCCATGGTAGAATCCCATCCAATAAACGAAACTCATCCTATGGACTAAAGCCAATACAGCTTTGCAACAAACAATGGGTCGTCTCGATTTATATGATGGTAAATTCTCTCCATCATTCTCTTTCCCTTTTGATCTCCTCAACTTACATGGGTTTCCAGGATCATATAGGGTATCCAAAAAAAAAAAAAAAAAAACAACTTTAGCCAAAATAAAAATCGATTCATACCACCAAAATCTTTTGCCACCATAAAACCTTCCTCTTGGAGAAGGATCCACTATCCTCCACCAACTAGTATCGAATCCACTCATTTCTCCTCCCTTTAATTTTCAGCAAAATTAAAACATATCATCAAAAGAGTTTTAAAGGCTTTTATGCATTTAAAAAATTTAAGTATATTTAATTTAAACTTTTAAAGACTTTATATTTGACAATTAGTATGGGCGGATACGAAGCACTTTAGGCTATTTGATGTCCAATCCCACATCATTTGAGTGTAGATAAGGAGATAATTCAAATGTAATAATAGTTACTTTCATAATATTGAGACTTTTTCAGAGCGATTGGCTTCAGAGTTCAAAAGAACTCCAAAGTTAAATATACTTGGGTGAGAGCAATCTTAAAAAGAGTGTCCTTTTGGGAAGCTCTGAATATAAAAAATAAAAATAAAAATCATACCGAATGTGATAATTAAATTGCCACAATATTGGCAGAAAATAATAGATTCGCAAATGAAGGCGGACAAAAATAATAGAACCATCAATAAAGACAGAGTGTTATGTCATAAGTATTAAATATAGGCTTTTAAAGTTATTAAAAGTCATAAAATTGATAAGGTATTCAATTAAGACTTCTTAAATGACTTTTAACTTTTTTAGATATAGAACTTGTATAAAAATTTTAAGTTAAAAAATGAAATATTTGCTCTAAAATTTCTCCACAAAACTTATGTGAACTTTTGAAAGTCTTTGTTGCCTCTGGCTCTTGTTTTAACTTTTGTACATTTGCCCACAAATATAAACCGTGTTGCAGGTTCAACAATTTTGTTGAACCTAGTAAATATATACTAATTTTTAATTGATTCTATAAAACCTGCTACAAATAAAATTTTAAAACGAAAACATATTAATCTTCTCTATTTGAATCCTTCAAAATATTAAAACTTTTATGGTATTAGGACAAAGATTGTTTTGAACATGTTATATCTTGAGCTTCTAAAGATTCTTTGGTTTTGAACTTCATAAAAAGACGTAGTGTTCTTTCAAAATACCTGCCTTTGAGTTCCTTTTAAAATATTTTTTGTGCTTTCTCCACTTCTGAGGCCAAAAATCATCATTTTTTTCATGATCTCAAGGTTGGGCCAATAAAAGTCCAACAACCCCGTACTACTCTATTAAAATTATAAATAATTAATATATTAGTAAAAGAAACTAACCAAAATTTCAATTAACATCATAGCTCAGCTGGTTTTAATTTTACTTATTCTTTATAACTCATGTTGCTACGTTATAGCTAATGAATAGTGAACCTATTCAATGGACGATGACCCCAAAAATAGAATAGTTTGCATTTGATAAGCGACCATCTTAATGCCAAATAGTAGCCTATGGATTATGTCCTTCCTGCTGCACAGGTACTAATAGCGGTGTTGCTACTATACGGGTCTGTGACTGTCGAGAATAGCTTGAGGCCATCACCAAAATCACAATAAAAAACATGCAATACCAAAATGTTCCAAGTAGGGGTGGGCAAAAACCCGATCAAACCGAGCCGGATCGGTCAACCCTACCGAACCAGAATGCCTACAGATCGGATTGGTTGGGCTCGGTTAGGCGGTCCGGTTATTCTTTAACGAAGAAGGAGACAGTTCGGTTCGGGTGCGATTTTAAAACTAAAAAGTCATCAGACCTTCGGAACCGAACCGGATACTTTAAATATTATAAAAAATATATATAATTACATTTTTATATATATAATAATAATATGTTTATAATTTATTAATTTTATTTTTGATATTAAACAAAGAAAAAAAAAACACTCTCTCACCCGGCTCAGACTCGTCTCGAAAGTTCTCTTCTCGTCTCCCTTTTTCTTTCAATCTCTTCTCTTGTCTCTAGTAAACCCTAGTTGTCACTCTCGGTCACCACTCACCGTCTCTCAGGTCAACAAGCACCCATCCTTTGCCATCTCTCGGATGACGATAATCTCCCTTATCTCTTTCTTCCATTCTCTCACTCGCAATCTCTCACCATGTAACCCTGTCTTGCAGATCTCTTCACTCCCTCACTCTCTCTCTCTGCCTCTCTCTCTCTCTCTCTATCTTTTTAACTTTCACTCTCACTTTCTCACTCTCCAATCTATCCATTCTCAGCTTGAGGTAGCTGTCCGAAACCCTAACTTAGACATCGTTACTCTACAGTGGGCCGGTAGCTGTGAGACCATCAAAAGCCTCGATTACCACCATCTAGTTACCAACGATTATGTTAATTCTAAGGTAATTTTGCAAATTTCCATTTTCCCCATTTTTTTTTTCCTTTTAAGGTTTAAGTTCTAAGAAATCACTATTTCAAAATTATATATTTTTCTTTGATTATCTCCTCAATTCTGAAATATTAAATGTTTAATGACTGTTGGATTTTAATATTAAAGAGAAAATTTGCCATTCAAGTTGAAGGATTGAAGGTGAGGCAGGTCTGTGGCTTATGGCTATGTCATACTCATGGGTGGCTCTGTGGCCTGTGTTTAAAGCTGCAATAACTTCAGGTAAGTTGTTCTTTTCTCTTAAACTCTCATTGGTTGTGAATGGATAAATTGTGATTGCATAAATAGACTATAAATTATGTTCTTTCTTTGTAATTTTGTGAAGGAAATAATCGGATTAGCTTTTATGAGACTGAACTGTCTGTGAAATGTTGAATTGTATCTGTGAATTGTCTTTGAAACACTTTTCTATGAAGTTTTGAATTCAAATTGTGGGATTGCTTGCATTTCAGAGTCTTTGTGACTCCAACATTTTTGAAATTGCAATTTTAAACATGTTAGCTTACATTTCAGAGTCTTTGTGACTCTGAACATCTAAAGTTGCCAATTTTAAATAAGTTAGCTTTCATTTCAGAGTCTTTGTGACTCTGAATTTCAGAAATTGCTGTTTAATTGTTAGTTTTTTTTTTTTTTTTTTGGACCTATGGAATATTGTGCAATTTCTAAATATTGTGGAACTGAAATTGTGTAGTTGGAATTGTCCAATTTTTAAAGGTTAGCTTACATTTAGAGTCTTTGTGACTTTGAAATTTTAAAATTGCTATTTAATTTATAGTCTTTGTGGAATTGTGGAATTTTTTTAGTTGCTGTTTAATTTTGAGTCGTTGTGGAATTGTGGAATATTGTATGCTTGGTCTTGGATTTAAATGGAAAGTTTTAATGTGAATAATGCATGTAGTTGGCAAATTTTCATGTGGTTGTGTATGATAGTTTGGTTTAGGAAAAATGTATTTTGTTGGTAGTTGCTATCAATTCCGAAAACATGCTAATTACTGGCAGGGAAAATGTATAGTTGTTGGTAGTTTGGTTTAAGGATTAATGGGTTTGGATCCGATGGTTCTATGTTATTATTTAAGGAAGCAAGACTATCATTTGCTGTTTAATTTATTGTAATTTAATTTGATTGAGATTGTGGAATTTGTGGCCTTGAATTGTTATGTAATTGATGTCTTGTTTCTGTTTGTTTCCTCTTATGTAAACAGTGTCCTAGTTATGCTTGATATGGACACAGATTCTCCATCATCAGTTAATGCACCTTCCTCTCACACCCTAATAGGTCAAAATCCATCACCATCACTGTCAAACCCTACACTTTCTGATGCCAAATCTACATTACCTCCACGGCCTCCATTAGGGAAAAAAAAAAAACCTTCTAGGCCAGCAAGTAATGTATGGGATCACTTTGTTAAAATAGAAGGTGGTGATCCTGATGACCCTGGATGTGAATGCATTTATTGCCATAAGAATTATGCATGTGGTTCTAAGAATTGTGAAACTAGTACCTTAAGGAACCATATGAAGCAATGTCAGAAAAATCCTTATAACTTAGATGAAAAAAAGCAAAAGACCTTAACTTTTGATAGAAAATCCGATGGTAGTGGTAGCAATTTGTTAGCTACTATTTTCAACAAAGAGGCATGTAGGATGGCATGTGCTAAAATGATAATTTTGGATGAGTTACCTTTTAGTTTTGTAGAAGGCCGTAAGTTTAGACACTTTTGTAGTATTGCATGTCCTAAGTTTGATCCTCCATTTAGAAGAAGCATTATGAGGGACATTTATCAATTGTATTTGGAATTGGCTTTAAGATCAATGTTTGTTGCAAAGCAGCAAAGGGTTAGTCTTACAACTGATACATGGACCTCTATTCAAAATGTTTGTTATATGTCATTAACTGCCCATTATATTGATGATAATTGGATGTTACATAAAAGAATTTTAAATTTTTATGTGGTTTCTAATCATAAAGGAGAGGCAATTGGGAAGCTAATTGAGGTTTGTTTGCATGATTGGGGTATTGAAAAAGTGTTCACACTAAGCCTTGATAATACAAGTGCAAACAATAATGTAATTGCATATCTTAAGAGGAAAATGGTACATTGGAAAATTTGTATATTGGATGCTGATTTTTTGCATATTCGATGTAGTGCACATATTGTCAATTTGATTGTGTGTGAGAGTTTGAAAGAATTAGATGAGGCAATTGCTAGCATTCGTAATGCTATGAGATATGTTAGATCATCTCCTTCTCGATTGCAAAAATTTAAGAAGTGTATAAGTCAAGAGAAAATTGATAGCATAGCTTTAGTATGTTTGGATGTTCCAACCAGATGGAATTCCACATACTTGATGTTAGAGTCGGTTTTGAAATTTCAAAAAGTTTTTGAGAGAATAGAGGAGGAAGATGGACATTATGCTTCCTATTTTGGAGAGGATGATAGTGGTAGAAAAAAAGTTGGACCTCCTTTAGCTTGGCATTGGGATGATGTCAAAGTTTTTGTCCAATTTCTTAAGGGCTTTTATGATGTAACTCTTAAATTTAGTCTCTTTACATGTTAGCTCTAACATATACTTCCATCAAGTTTTTTCCATACAAAAACAATTGGATGATTTATGTGTTAGTGAGGATGACCGGTTGTATGTTATGGCAAGGAAAATGAGAGAAAAGTATAATAAATGTTGGGGTTCCATGGGAAATGTCAATAAATTGCTTCTAATTGCAGCAGTACTTGATTCAAGATATAAGTTGGATTATGTGTCTTTTATCTATGAGATGCTTTATGACAATGATGAAAGCAGGGTTACTAAATTGACAAATGGTTTGAAAAAGACTTTAATGAAGCTGTATAATTGGTATAATGAAAAAGAAATGCGTTCAGATGGTAGTTGTCAATCTTCCACTGGTGTTGAGTCTTATGGAACTAGTTTGGATAGTAATAATAGTGAATTAGAGCATGCCAACTATGCTGACCAGGTTTGGATTGCTTATTTGAAGAAGAAAGAACAAAGCCAATGTAAGGAGGTCAAAAATGATGTGGATAGGTATCTGGCCGACCCTTGTGAATCTGGTTTAATTAAGAATTTTGATATCTTAAATTGGTGGAGGGTTAATGGAGAAAAATATCTTATGTTAAAGAAGATTGCAAAGGATATCTACGCCATTCAAGTCTCCACTGTGGCTTCCGAGAGTGCTTTTAGCAGTGGAGGCAGGATACTTGATCCCTTTAGGAGCTCTTTGACTGCTAAAATGGTGGAGGCTTTGATATGTTGTCAAAATTGGCTTAATACTTCTCTAAGTTTTGACAGATTCTTTTTAGAAAAGATGGAGTATTATGAAAGTTTATATGCAAGTAATGTAATATGCAATTGAGATTATTTTCTGTTTGTATGCAAATCATATTTTTTTGAATGTTTTTATAATATTTGCTTCTATTTGCCGTTTGGTGTCACTCCAAGACTTATGCCAAAGTCAAACAGTAGCAGTGAGTCCAGATAGCAGCAACAAAAAAGATTGATGGTGCATTGAGTGGAATCAGTGGATGTACTTGAAACTTGAAAGCTTTTGAGTTTTGACAATGATTAAAGTAACTCTCTTTGTTTATTTTTCATTTATTAATAATCATCACATTATTAAACTAATAATGTATTGGTTTAATTTATTTTGGTGTCCTTTGTGATTGTAGGTTTTGTAGCAGTGGTAATGGAGAACTTGGCAGTGCTAATTGTAGGCTTCTTATATTTTTTTTCTACTGTTTCATTTATGTTTACTGTCAATGTATTATCATTGCTCGTAAGTCATTTGTAACACTTGCTTATTAGTTGCTTTGATAGTAGTTGTTATTATTTTTTTCTTTTTTATTTCTGTCTCTTTGGGAACAGATAGAGATGTGGTATTGTAATTTTGATATTTGTATTTTGTGTCTGCATTTCTGATTCTCAATTTTGGTGAGTGGCAGTGGCATACTAGCATTGCATTTTTCAATTTCAATTTTCCCTTTGATATATATTGAAGTTTTGATCGTTTCATACTTAAAAAGATTTGCCATTTCATACCTAAAAAGTAAAAAATTTGCCATTTCATTTTCGTTGGATAGTTTTTCAAAAAATTTTAAACCTTCAAAATAATTGAAAAACAAAACTAATGAAGGTAATTTCTAATTATATATTGGACAGACAAAAAACTATAGGTCCAAAAATAAACTCAGCCCGATCAGCTGAAAGTATGCCCAAAATTATAGGCCCGAATATAATTTCTGGCCCACTAATTCGAAAACAAGCCAAAAATCGTAGGCCCAAACATAAGTCCAAACAGACCAAACCGAACCTGAACCAAATCGTTCTGTTTCTTCTGTTAAGTGCTCGCTTTTCCACTACTCCACAGGTCGGTTCGGGTTAGTTTTTGTTTGTAACCAAATGATCGGTTTGGTTGGAATTCTCGGATGGAACCGAACCGTGCCCACCCCCAGTACCAAGCATCCAACCTCGTGTTCTATTAAGTTGCACTGGCCAACCTAAAGTCTAACCGAAAGCACGTTAATAAACAATGCTGCCTATCGAGCTCTTGGCAGAGTCCTCGACACTAAACAACATAAGAAAAATTAGAAGTCTCATTTCGCAAAATTATTAGTATTAAACAAATAAAAACTTGCCATTCCGATGGGAAATATAAGGCTTAATTTAAAGACTTTAAAGATATGTTAAAACCGAAAAAAACTTTTGTTCCCATAAACAATGTTTGTGATCATGTAAATGATAGTAAATGATAGCGAAATGAACCTCGTTAGATCTTGCAGAGGTACTGCATTAAAATACATTTTAAACCCTGTTATAGTTTGCTTGTTTTGACAATAACACTAACAATAACAATAAATTAATTTGTTATTCAGGTAATCAATTTATTATTCATCATTATTAACATCTGAATTCTCCACACTAAACAATGCAAGAAGCATTTAATAAATAATTATAAAACACTACAGATAAGCCGCAGTCCAAAAAATTTTGGTGATAATAACGACATTTGTGAACAGAAACCATGCGAAAATAATTTTTTGGGCTTATATTTTTTTTAATAAATTTCTTTGAAATCTTTTTAATTTGTCATAATTACAATTAAATCCACTAATTTTAAACTAAACATTTATCATTGTCTTTATTTCTTTTTACATGTATCAAAATGAACAAATTTTTCTTTAACTCCTTTCATCAAATTTTTTTTTTTTTCTTTAACTCAACTTTTACCATTAAAGACAAAAAAAAAAATCAGAAAATAATATTTTTTGATCATTAATACAATGAATATACAATTATTAGCCTTTAAATGTTAAAATTGATATGACAAAAATTGAAACATGAGATATGAATGATGATTTTCTATAAGCATAAAATCCAGCTGTATTACATTTTTTAACCTAGACTTGTCTAACATCGAGCCGTCCTACAAAACGATCTCGATCAGGCATTAGGAGGACTACAACACCATCCAAAAAACCATGAACTGCTGGGTCGCTGAGAGAATGTGCATACTTCAATACACTAAAAATGGCTTCTCAAATCTCACTGTTATGATTAAGATGTTTATCTAGTTGGTTTACTCCGCTAAACTATATTACAAAAACTAATGAATATGGGAAACCTGTGATTCCAAACTACAAACCATTTCTCAGCAATTACAACAAGCAGACTATTCCATCTTACTTCTATGGCTAGCCTATCATGCCAGCCGCTTTTTACATGAATAAATCCACTGCACAAAAGCTTATAAGAGGCCAAACTATAATTACATCACGGTATGAAAGACGGAAACAGTTGCTTGAAAATGGATCAACGAATGGAACTCCTGTTCCTCATAGCACTCTGTTGGCGAGTCCGCCTGCAATGAAAAAGACAGAATCAAAAACCAGCTGCACATTAGAAAAACGAAAAAAAAATATATATGAAGGAAAATTTCATGGAACTAAAATGACTGTTAAAAGGATACAGAAGAACAGCGACACCCGTTGGCCTGATTGCAATTTCCACAATTCCCCTGCTGCATAAAAATAAAAAACCATAATATACTCTTTTAATCACTCTAAAACAAATTAAGAACGTACATGGTCGGTAGAAGTTAACAAACAATCCAGAAAATTCTACAATTTGAGCCATACCAACATCAAGTGCAGGGATGGAGTTGCAAACGACCAACTTTTTAGCATACAATAACAACTACACTATTTCCATCATCAAGGCTTGGACCTGAGATAACCCATTTGATCCACAAGATCTTCCAAGTCCTCGCCCCATTCATCAGGCTCTGCAACCAAATCCTCCACCTCCACATCCAGTTCTGATTCACCACCTACTACTACAGCTTCTTCATCTGCGTTTCCGCCAACCAGATCATCACTCAATAGTCCCTCCCATATTCCCTGATCATCTACAGAGTCTAAGTTTCCACCAATAGCTGTTGGTATTGAACTTTCATTAGGATCCTGTATGGCACTGCTGGATTCATTGTCTAAGGCAGCAGAGAAAAATGTCTCGATCTCTGACTCCATCGTTGGAAACTCTTCCTGCTCTTGTTTCGTTCCATAGTTCATAGCTTGGTCAGAAGAAGCCGCAGCCAACGATACAACCTCTTCTTGAAAATTCTCCACACTGGGGCTCGCAGTCAGTCTCCTTTTCCGTCCAATTTCGACCCCATGTAAGTTTCTTCCCTCGGCATTCCTCTGAAGGAATTGCTGAATGAAAGTTGGACTGTGTAGTGCTTTAGCAAGGAAAGCCATTATCTGGTGCTGTTTCTTCTCGGTGTTCTGTAAGCGATTCTCCATGGCAAGGACTTGCTCTCTTGAACTCTGCTGTTGCTGCCTCAACCTCACAATCTCTGCCATTAACACGTTCCTATCTCTTTTCAGTCGGTCAAACTCACCTTCCAAACCAAATTGACCCACTTCCACACAAGCTCCTCCTTGTTGGTTCACATTCTGCGAGACGTGTCTTCTCCTCTTTATAGTCTTGAGTAGATGCCTCTGCCCTCCTAGAAACCCTTCGTTTGCAAATTCCCATCGGTCAGGATCAACTTTTCTGAAACCCTGCATTTAAGTTGGAAACATAGCAACAGTGATTAAGCAACAAACCCTCCTCAAAATTCAAATAAATTAAAATTGAAACTAAAAATTCATGATCGTCTCGTTTTAACAAGCTTCTCGAATTCAGAAAACAATATATAAAAAAAGACAAAAAAAAGTTCATAATTTAGCAAAACCCAGATGGCATTTCAGGAAAATTGTAAAGAAGAACACAGGAAAAAAAGAAAATCAATGAAGATCACGATTATGGGAGCACTTACATAAGTGTTTAGCTGGCGAATGAAGCTGGAGAAGTTACTGTGTTTGAAGTAGCGAGGAAGAAGGTGGGTGGATAACCTGTGGGAATCCCATACGATGAAGCTGTTGCGAGATGTGCTCCATGACACAATGGAGTCTGTGGTTGGGTCTTCAACCATTTCGAAGGTCTTCGTTAGAAATGGAGGCGGACCAACCTCATGTAAACCTTCAATCGGTTGCGGTGTCACGCTTGAAGATGAAGACGATGAACCCGCCGTGCATGTCAGCGTTTCTTCCTCTTTGACGATCACTCCTTCCATGCCCTTAATTTGCTTACTTGATTTAGGCTCCACTTTCCAATGACTCTTTTTGAAACAGAGAGCCGAAACGGAGTCTTTTCTTTCCCCCTTATACGATCACGAAATTCGAAAGAGTTGAGCGAGTAATTTGAGGCGTAAACGAAGATCACGATTTCGCCTACTGATATTTGTGTTGTGATGTGGAGGAGAGAGAGTGTGTGAGGGAGATATTAGATTTTAAAGGCGGTGAAGAAGAAAGTTCTAGAGGGAGTGAGAGGTATGAGATCGTCAACAACATTTCATTCTCAATTTTGTAAGAAGTTTCTGACATTTGTCACGGTCTTATGGCCTTGCGATCTTTTCATTTGTTCTAGAAACTTCTCAAAAGATCTTCCACTATAACCGGGACTTGGAGGAAATTGGGTAGAGAGACGGAGCCCGAGTGAAGGACAGGCTGATTTGTTTTCCTTTTGGGTGCTAGAGATAAAAGAGAAGCCCAAATAAACTGCTAGTGTTATATTCCTATTTCGCGGTTGTAAATCCAAATTCTTTCTAAAGTCCAGACTGCATATAATATAATTTTCCTAATTTCTTTGGTTTGCTAATTAATTTTCTCTCATCCACTTGGGCTGCTCTTGGCCACTAGCCCAGTTCACATACACCCTTAATTTTGATCCAATTACTAGAAAATTGGGTGCAAAATTTAGAGCATGAAAGCGAACGAGGAGGTCTGTATACGCTTTGCCAATACAACTCATTTTCATATAAGATAAAGTGCCGTCTATTGTTACATAGAACAAAATTCTCTCTCTAAATTTCAGCCTAGTTTTCTGCCCAAACTTTGTCGGCTTACAAAAGGAATGCTCCAAAAATATTAAAAATAAAAATATTATCCCCTCCTTAAAACTGTTTTTTATGATAAGAAAAAGTATATGTACATTGTATGTAACACTTCAGAGCCCCATATCCCATACATAATTACAGTAATAAAAAATTTCATAAGACTGGGAGTCCCAACTGATATATCTTATGAAATTGGAGGTATTTTTGTGAGGTGAAAGAGAGAGTTGATTTTAAAACGGTGGAGATGAAAAGTTGCAGAGGGAGTGTGACCAGTGATAACAAAAGCCTTTTATTGTTCCACAAAAGTTCTTACAGTTTCTCCATCTCTGCTTCTATTAGGGACTTACAATTGGGTTGTGACAGAGCCCAAATAAAACGGAGAGTTTTGAGCCGCAACCCAACCCATGTCAATTGCCAATTTTTAGCGAATAATGTTTTATGTAGAGTAGAGATTCCAATTTCGTGGTTGTAAACCCAGATCTCATTTTATTTTAACCATATAGTAAAACAGCATAAATCATAGTTTTAAACGTGGTGTAAAGAAGGACAAGTCAAATATTTGATTTAAAATCACTAATTTATCATGTGGGTGCTCCACTAATTTTTTTCAAATCAACTAACCATATTATGTCCCAAAATGTACATATAAATAAATCAAATTATAGCATGCTTCCATATAAAATATTAAGATATTAATTCCTTTCGAAGAGTAGTGGGTTCTATAAAGAAAGAGGAGAAAGCATAAATTAAACAACGGATGATTATGTACACCAGTTATATAATTATTTTTTTAAAAAAAAAAAAAGAAAAAAGGAAGAAAATATTGGTGAAACTTGTTTAATTTTTATTATAATTATCAATAAGGAAGCTCACTTGTACATCGACTTTACCAGAAAGAGATTTTGTAAAGGAAAAAAATAGAAAAACTTTAGCTGAAAAGACATATCCACTAAAGCACGAATTGCGCAGCGTAAGCAAAATGACATTTGGATTCATTCGATGAGGCTTAAAACCACCGAAGTTTGTTTAGAATTTGGAAATGGTTGGGTCCACGTCCTTGGGGATTTGTAAGGGCACCCACAAACACAAAATACTTAACAACCATCCACTTCATTCCTTGATACCACAAATACTTTGAAATGGGAATAACTTTTATACCACAACTTACACACTCTTTTCTCCTCATACTCACTCCACCACAAACCCAATTTCCTCCATTGTTTCTTTTCATTCTCTCTCCACTCATACTTAGACTACTGGTCTGGATGTGTGTATTATATTCTGCCACTTTGATTGGGCTTTTTACTTGAAAAGACCTCCTTTATTAGGCTTTTCCTAATGGCCCAACATTCCACGATTTAAATCTCTGTGTGTATATATAAATACATACATATATATATATATATATTAATTTGTCTCTTCAAATGCAATAGCCCAACATTCCATTTCTCCCTTGACCAAAATCATTCTTCTTTACTTTCTTATTTGGTGGTGCAAGTATGCTGTGTTACCAAGCGTATAGTAAGAAATTAGAAATATATATAGTGATTTATTTCCTCATATATTTCAATTTTTTATTTTTGTCAAAAAACCGGGTGTAAATGCTCAGGATTTTGCTATAAAAAACTCCTATTTGTGGACGTCTAGAATATTTAAATACATATTTTTTAGAAGATATATCTATATATAAATATATATATATATATATAAATTATTTATCCACTTATGAATTGGAAAATATGTGTATAAATGATTAGATACGTAAAATATTATAACATTTACTATATAACATTACTGTATTCTCATGTATGTATCATTATTAAACATCAATTTATGGTTAATTTGCAAATTTCAATATTGACCTCAAAATATTTGAGGCATAATCTGTAATTTTTATTTTTATTTTTTCTCTTTTTTCATCTCCAGTGATCAATCGTGTTCATTTATTTGTCTCGAGATGCTTTTCTTTAAAGTCTGGTTCTTTTTCTTTTTTGCCTCCTTTGGCACGTTCTCCCATGCATGTAAGAATACTAAAGAGTCGCCCATAAGAAAACGTGTTTATTTTTATTAGAATTACATTCACAGTTCTTCATTGCATTGGGTAATTATATCATATATATTACCCCAAACAATTATACTAACCGATTTTAATATTACGTGTAGTCCAAAGACCGAGGCAAGTCTGAGTTAAGTTAGCTCATCTCGTTTGAACAAAGTACTGGACAACTACGACTTTACGACTGAATCACTTTAAGTAGGATTTTTTTTTGGTTGTGTACCTTCCAAGCATTTATACCAAAAGTCATAACACTTAGGGAATTTTATATATCACTAAAATATGCTTCAAGAATTTCTTTCCAATGCTAAACAGGCTCTCTGCCCTTTTCTTAATCACCACCGTCCATCTGACCTTCAATATATATATATATATATAATCAAAAAATAAAAATAAAAATTAGAAACAAGATTACCTTCTCTATCTGTCACCTCATTGCCCCACGAGGCCATTTTGCAAGAGACTGGAAGCCATGACCCCTCACGTCTTAAATTCATTGAATTAATCACGATCGTCCCTGTTATGGCCCCCAAATGTAACTCCCACCACCCTTAGATTACGTATTACGAAAACATTACAGCCAAACCATCAAAAATTGCCACGTGTACGGCCCAACTACATCCACGATGAGTAATAAAAGAGTTGGTAACTTTAATTGTACCAAGCGCAAGGACAATATTACACACTCAAAACTCACCCCTTTGAAAGCGTCAAGACGTTGAGGTTGAGAGAAGCGAAGAGAAACTTACGTAACCTTATAAGAGCCGACAAAGATTCAGATCGTGACGACATCTTGCCCCAATCCAATGACATGCGACAGTCATATCAGATTGCGTCACCCATGTGTCATACTCACCCAGTCAACGAGATTAAAATAAAATAATACCAACTAGCAGTACTAATAAATAATGGTCCTCCTGCTAAACGCCAAAATTAACCAGCGGCGCCGACAGCGTCATAAAGCCAAGATGACAACCAATACCACCACCGATCTACCGGTTTATCCGCTTTTGCGTGCCGTGCGCCTAAAGGAACCATACGCACACCACCGGGTCAGATCCGTCGGGAAATTTTTGTAGATCCGGATGTAACACAACCCACTCGGGTTCCTGTACCTGACACAGGTTGAGGTACGGTTCGCTGTATTTTGTGGATTCAGGAAGAGGATGGTACGTGCATATGGCCGCGTACGTGGGGTTTGTCGTAATCATCTTAACGAATCGTGTAAGATTGGCAACCCGACAAATGAAAGACTCAGCGCCACGCTATTGATTTGCGACTGGGGTCTCTTTTTTTTTTTTTTTTTTTTGTAGTAAATATTAGCGAGTGGTGTGGTGTGTTACCCTTTGCTTTTCTTGTCATTTGTTATTATCTAATTGATTGCCTGGCCACATGGTCATTTGGTTATATTATCACAAAACAAAACCAAACAAAAAAAAAAAAAAAAAAACTTTTCTGGATTTATTTCTTTAAAAATGCTTCTTTTTTTTTCAAGTGAATAATAAATGTGATAATTACCTTTCGTTAAGCATGCTTTTTAAAATTTTTTTGATTTATAATCTGTTTGATTTATTAAGCATGACATAAGTGCGGCTTTAGAGGAAACTGTTGAGAATTTCATTAATCCTTTGCATAATAGAATTAAATTCAATCAGACTACAAAAAGTCGTTAGGTTTTCTATTACCCAGCCAATACTGAAAAAAACTTTAATTAATAGATTATCTTTAAAAGCGGAACTTCATGTAGCTCAATAAATAAATATATAAATAAATTTCTTTTTCCTTTCCTCGGATGTTTATTTGTTAAACAAGTAATTGATTTTATAACGTCAGCATACGAGTGCAAATTGACCAATTCAGATCTCAAGCATTTAAAGCAAGTTTGACGTGCAAATGCTTATAGTTTACCTGTGAAATCTGTATATTGATGCTTCATTTTTTTGGGGTGTGATTAATATGCTTCGCAATATGTATTTATTTACCTGATTTTTCCATCATATACCCTTTTTTTTTTTTTTTTTTTTTTGGGGGGGGGGGGGGGGGGCGGGGAGCGAAATGATAGTGAAGATAGTAGTAATAAAGTCATATAACAAATGAAGGTTCCCTTTAATAATTATCTGCCGCAACAGTTTTTGCCGGTTCTGAGCCATCAAATTGAAAGCCTTTTTCTTTATCCCATTTGGACATTCGGGGGAAAGAAAATCCCAACGAAAACCTCTGGCTATGGAAATTAAGATTTTTCGACTATTGACATTATTAAAGAGGACTCTATGAATGGCTGATGTTGGCCATGACGACTTTATATATAAATGACTTGAGATTCTTGAGAATTGACCTTTATACATATGTATATGCATGGTGACAATTACCCACTTCTGGATTCTCTTAGATACTCTTCCTCCTTTTTATTTTGGTCCACACCAACCTTGCTTCACCTCATCTTTCTCACCCTTTTTTTCTCAATCTTATATATATATATATATATATATATGAATCTTGTTAGTTTTATACGTACGTAGCACTCCACCACAATTTTTTTTTTTTTTCAAATAATTATGCAACCAAAGAATATTCTTTCCAGGGCCACCCGAATACTCTCTACTTCCCATTTTCATTTGCATGTCAACTTCATCATCATTGCATTCAAGTTTTCTTTGGTTAGGTTTCGTTTTGCAATTTGACAAAAACCCATTAAAAGTCCATTTCATTGAAAATACATAACAAATTTGTGTCAACGCACCATAATTTATTTACAATTTTGAAATAACTTTTAAACGAAAACACGGTAATGTTTTGCATCTGTTTTTTGCTCATATTAGCAAACGCAAAATTGGATTTTGCTGCAACTTCAGTACGATTAGTTGGGGTTGTACTTATTTATTTATTTTTGGTTGAACTGGTTTAGCTCATTAATAATGATATTTGAAAGACTAAAAATCTTTTTTGCTAACTACTAAAAGTGATCGTGTCAACCAAAAAAAAAAAAAAAAACAATTGTTTAAATTATCCCATGCAATGCAAGCCATTAGATACTTTTTGAGAAGTTCAATCTAATTGGATGTAATTTAATTTGTTTCATTTTCAATGAGATTTTATTTCTCAACCATTAATAACGCCAAGTAACATAGAATAGAATATTATTTGATGTGTTATATGTGCGTGTGCGTGTGCGTGTGCGTGTGTGTGTGTGTGTAAATATAATATAATGGGGGGTAGGCCTAGGACAGCAAGTAAAGCTCGTTGAATTTTTGTGGGTTTCCGATTTCCAACCTCGTTTTGATTATTTATTAATTAATATTTATTATTATTTATAGAAAAGATGAAGGGAGGGGAGAAATAAAGGAGAAAACTGAAACTTGGTTAAGATGGGTTTTAAGTGGGGACCATTTCCAATGGGAGTGATGCAATCTCTTACTCAGCTCACCACATATGGCAGACACCATATTTACCACCATCGACGGTGCAGCTTTAAGGACTCTTAAGTCTTAATTCGTGATGGTGGGGACCACATTCCACATCGTTCACTCCCCTCCATTACCATCCTAGCATACTGATAAACCACGTGGTCCACTCTTATTGGCCTCCGCTGCTAGAACCAAAAGCGAGCTGGGACCCCCAGCAACCCCCCCCCAAAACACATCCTCCATGCCTGAAGGAAAGTAAAATGACATCGCCACGTGTCTATTTAGAACGTCATATGACGAGGAAAGTGTGATTTAGTTCCGATGATTATGTCACCTTAGTGGGACCCAGCACCTCCCGGGGTCTATAAGTCCACGTCAGCTGACCTTTTTTTTCCCCCCCTCACTACACTGGCACTTTAGCTTTTCGTTACGTCACGGTTCAATCTTACCGTTCCACGTCTAAGTCAATGTGACGTCACCTTTATTTACTGCTACCACCTTCCCATGTGACTGCTCCACGCTAATCCACCGGCAGATATCCAGTATTTCCGAACTACCTTATTATATCTACGTTGCTCTCTCCCTCACGCGCTTTTCTCACACCGTACGTTTCCCCATTCCCCAATCCCCAATCATTCATTCATTCTTTTTTTTCTTTTTTTTTTTTTTATTGGAACTACCACTTTTTCGTATTTTCGTTATTAATTTTTTTTTCTTTACTCTGTCCTATGCACAATGCCTAATTAATTCAATTTTCTAATTTGTGGTATCGCAACAGTTTTACTTGGATCTATTTATGATTACTTGGTTTTTTTTTTTTTGGGTGATAAGATAAATTTATGATTCCTTGTTTTAATTTTTATTTTTTGTTTATCAATTTTATATTTAAGCTAATTTCTTTATTTTGTATTATAAAGGAAACTGTTGAAAACATTGAATTTTTAAAATATTTAACATCTTCCTATGAGAATAATCACCACGTGATAAAAAATCATTAATATTTTGAACAATAATTTTAATTGGAATCTCTAACATTTAATATATAAAAAGAGAATAAACAATTAACTGTAGTTTTAGCCATATTTTAAAGCACCAAAGAAAAGCTGTGGTAAAAGGGAACAGGGTCTAATGGGCTAAAATGAAACAAGAAACTAGTATGGCATTATTAAGTGGATTTTAATGGACATGGGGTCAGGACAACTTTGGGTAGAAAATTAAAGATGAAAAAGGAGGGGGGGTTGGCGGTGGGAGCGTGGGCGCGTGGGCATGGAAAATTTTGTAGAAAAGGGGTTCGGATTCTAACAAACGTATGTAAAGCACAGTAGTTTGTGATGTAAGCAACCACACCCTCTACCCCTCCTCCCTCCCCACCACATTTTTATTTTATAAATCTCTCTCTTTATCTCTCTCTCTCTCCATTTCCTAAACCCAACCTCCAACCTCTCACACCTCCCCAACTTGCCACCGTTGACATCCCCAATTTCCCACAACACAACCCTCATCTCTCTCTTCAGACTACGGCGATGCAAGGCCTACGACGTTGCTCCAACGACGTCGTCCATGTAGACCTGCCTCCGGCCCCGGCTGCCACCACCACCGCTTCGTCCCTATCCATCGACGTGGCTGAATCGGCCGAGACGCGAATCCGGCGACTGATATCGGAGCATCCGGTGATCATCTTCAGCCGAAACTCTTGCTGCATGTGCCACGTCATGAAGAAGCTCCTGGCAACCATCGGGGTCCACCCAACCGTCATCGAATTAGACGACCACGAGATCGCCGCTCTCCCTTCCTGCTCCCCAGCGCACGATAATAGCGACCACCCTCGGCATAGTGCGCCGGCCGTTTTCATTGGCGGTTCCTGCGTCGGTGGCTTGGAGTCCCTCGTCGCTCTCCATCTTAGCGGCCACCTCGTCCCCAAGCTCGTTGAAGTTGGTGCTCTTTGGGTATGAATTGAATGTTAGTTTTCTCAAGCATATAAATTATATATAGATATATATTGTTATTTTTGGCCTTAATTTGGGTTAGTAATATAGTTACTAAAAAACCAAAGGAAAAAGAAAAAAGAAATAACCCCCTGTGTTTGGCTCTCTATGTTTGGCTTTGTTTGGTGGTCAAATACTGAATACCTGGAGATTGCGATGAAAAAAAAAAAAAAAAAATTCTGGTGAGTGTGTTATAAGAAGATATGATGATAGCGTACTGGATAGTCGCTTTTGTAGATGGAACACGTGCGTGCTCGGAATACGTAGCTTGGGATCGACGTTAATCATCGATGATGAGCCTGAACCTGATCTAGTTTGCAAGGTCAAGTTATGTGGGTCCCATCGTGGTGGGACCTTTTTGCAATTATTGGGTAATCAGAGCCGTTCAACATACGGACTTGCTTTGCTTTGTAGCTCTTAGTTCTAGACTCTCTCTCTCTTTGGCCATGGAAATCGAATTGAATATATTTGTAGTTTTTTATTTATTATTATTATTATTATTTGTAAAATTGATTCGGTTTTATTTTATTTTATTGTTTTTCTTGCTTGTGGTATTTGTTTTTTTCACTTTATTTGTAGTCACTGATGTTATATGGGTTAGGACAATAAGTATAATTAGGGACCCACATACAATTATTAAACAATCAAAGCCGTTGAATGGGTGGATTCTTTTTCCAAGTAGGTAGTAGTGAATGGTTAATATCATGATCTAGAGTGCGGAAAGAGGTGCTTAGGAGTACTTTGGTGACTGAGACAAGCTTTGATGGAAGAAGGAGAGGAATGGTACTGTTAGATATTCTGTCAAAGTGTGCCTCTTCAATTATTTTGCAATTTATGACCAAACAAAACACGGCTCTTTATTTTTATCCCCTTTTTTTATCCCTCTACCATCACATCTTATTTCTCTTCACTATTTCATATGGGTAATTTCAAAGGGTTTTTGCAATTTCACGTTTTTTTTCTGTATTTTCCTCTGCTTATTTTCCTTTGTATTTATAATTTTTTTTTGAAGTGACACTTTAACAATAATTAGAGCTGCGTTTTTTTATTAGAAAGTGACAGATGGGTTCATGCCTAAAACTGAAGGCAGAGAGACAAACCCAAATTTGTCACCATGCCATGGGACAGAATTTAATGGACCTTCAAGCACCCGACAGCCCAACTCGCATGATGAGCACCACGACTTTTATAATTTTACCTTAATAAAGTTGCGGGGCAAAATTCTAAATTACCCACCAAAAGAGTAGACTTTTTAAGATTAAGTGAAAATGTGAACTGGTATGCATAAGCAAACCACAAAATTCGACTCCAATTTTGAATAATTTTTTTTCTTTTTTTCTTTTGTTTTTTGTGTATTATTTATAGGGTAGGTTTCGGATACCAATTTATAGAGAACCTCTTTCAGAGATGGTTTTTTTTTCCCAATTAAGGGAAGGAGAATGAAATGAATTTTGGGGACGTGAAAATAAGGGGTAAGTGCTCTGAACCCCACTTTCACATCAATGTGGGACCCCTTTTATTTATTTTATTTTATTTTCCTTTGGGTATGGAAAAGACAGCTTAGTGATGACTGATGTCAACAAAACCATCAACCACCAAAAACCACAATCCAAGGAGTGCGTATCCGCCTTTAAATTATTATTTTTTGTTTTAATCGTGAATCTACGTGGCAAACATGCAGTGGGCTTGATATACACCGGTGGGGGACCCTTCAAATAGAATCTTTACAGCCCAACGTAAGAAGAATCTTCCTCTGATTCTCTTTTTTTAAAAAAATAACTGAAAGAGAAAAAATATACATATAAGAAATAATACGGAAGCACCTTCAGTATATAATAATATGAAGTGGTAACAATATAATAAAAAAATTTCAGGGTGTGTATATTTTAAGGAAAAGAAAGTGAGAACTTGGGGAAGCAAAGTGCGTCCAGTAAAAGTTCCTTAATGGTAGGGTTTTTAGGTTTCGCTTTGTCTTAAAACTCAGTCTAAAGTTCCAAAAGTGTCTTTAAATACTTTTATCAGCTAGACTTATATTTACTATACTTTTTTTTTTTTCTGTTATTATTTGTAAATGTTTGCCCTTTTTGGATTGGTGAAGTCATGCTTGCCTCGGTTCCTTTATGGGGATCCCACTTTGCCCCGCCCACACATGAACTTTATTTCATTGGTTTATTATGCTCATCCATCAATTGAGTGAAATTACTATTATGCTTCCCATTTATATCTTTTTGTTCTTTTCCTTTATTTGCACATGGAAACTCTAAATTGAGTTAAGACATAAATTAATTAGACCCACAAGTAATAGAAATTATACTTCTAATTCTTATAATATTTGTAAGTCAGCGAGCATCAACTAAGTCAAAACGCATAAATTTAATATGTATCCTCCTATGTTAGCAAAAATCTATTTATATGTATGCTCCTAATTCTCTGCCTTCCTTGGAAGATATTACATTGTAAGACCTTCCTTCCAACCGCAATTATAAATAATTTGAAACTTTATAAAGTTTATAATGAAAACGAACTCCAACAGATGAAAATGATACTATACCAATGAAATTATACCCTTTTATTATTATTATTATTTTCTCTTTTTATTCTTTCACAAAAAATCGAGGTGTTAAGTGCCCGAGCCTCCAACAGCAACATGGCAAAATGAATGTCATGTATAACAAAATCAATTGAACTTTACAAAATCTTCTATTTGCTTTTAATCCTCGCGTCATCTTTGGTCTAATCTAACCCTCCTGTTAATAAGGTGAAACAGTGGAACGCCCAAAACTAATGATTTCCTGTTACAATCCACCCCAGTGCATGAACTTCTTGATCTCGTCGTACAGAACCAATATGGCAGCAGCACCTGTACTCCTAAACATATTTGATACTGCACCACGATAAAATGAAGCCATCCCCTCCATCCTGTATATCTTCTTCCAGCAGTCCAGAGTACCATGGTACATTGGCCGTTCCATCCCCGATTGCATCATCATACGCCTCCGAACTGTATCCAATGGATATGACAATAACCCAGCGGATGTAGTCACTGCCTGAGCAACCATCCAACGCTTCCACAATGCCAATTCAGTTTCAGATTCTTCTGACAAAATCTCTTTCATTGTATCAAAACCTCCAAAGTAAAGGCCGCGGTGAACAACCATCCCCTGTAGAGACGCTGGTAATCCTCTGTAGATTCCTCGAAACCCATCTTTTTCAAATATGGTGGCCAGGAAGTGGTAGATGCCTCGAAATTGACGGACATCAGTTCTTCCAATATCAGCAGCAAGGCGAGTATGGGCAATATCAAGTGGGTATATTAAAACCAATGTTGTACAACCAGCTGCGGCTCCAGCAATGAAATTAGCAGATGCACCAGACAGAAAATTACTCTCCTGCAGGTTGCCACTTCTTAACATGTTTCGATAAAGATCCTGTTTCAAAAAAAAGTATTGGGTTACAACCATATGCACTTATCATAGAATGACATTGATATGTCTGCAATAAAATATAAATCTTTCCCTACACTTGCATCCTTTCCATAACTCTAAGAGTTAAAAAAAATGACTAGAAGCCATAATAATAAATAATAATGATTCAACTCACTTTCAGAACGTCAGACAAGCTTCCAAGAATTGTAATTCACATGTTCAGTCATTTATAATAAAAAAACATTTGTCTCACCATGTGCAGGTAAGGCCATCTTCCACATTTTGCAATCCTATTGAAAAAATCATCTCAGCCTAGCTCACAAGTATCTTATCCTATTGAAAAAATCATCGCAGCCTAGTGCACAAGTATCTTACTTTCTCCAACAATGAACTAACTTATTAATAAGGCCAAGATACAAAATAATGCATAATGGAGTATGTATAAGCCATCAACAAGTGATTAGCAAATAAAAAATCATCACCAAGTGTATTTGGACAGGTTTTCTTTCTTGTGCTCCTCCAAACATGCAATCACCTTAGGTCACATCAAAATCTTCTTCATCTAGGTGTTGTTTTCAGCCACATATATCCACTTTTTCCAACAAAAGGCTCTACAAAGGGCCTATTCTTCAGATAATAATATATTAGGTGAATTTCTAAAATACAAATACATCTTATGTCCTATGGCAATGTAGGTCTCCATCATCTTTGACAATGATTTACCAAAATATTCTCTATCAAAAACTTGATGAGAACCTCCATAATTTATATTCCTTTCTCCAATCATGCTTCCACTCTTAAACACTGATTTACATTATTGATCTTTCAATGACATGGACACGCAGTGTTTCAGCTATCAAGCCACAAAATCTCCCCTCATTGAGGTGATAACGTTGCACGTTACTATTTCACTGCTTTTGCTTACAGAAGTTATGACAAGCCCAATTCAAGCCCAATATATGTCTGGTCAACCAACAAATGCAGACACACTGTAACCATTTAAAAAATAATTATAAAAAATAAAAAAAAATAAAAAAAGCAAAAAAAAAAAAAACACTTAAAGTTCTCAACAGTTGCTGCCAATAATCTTTGCCCATAACAGATTATAAGAATCTTGTTAATGGACATGCCAAAAGATTGTAAATTAACTTCCACACCTGCACTTGCTTTGGACAGCTGTTCCTGCGTACTCAAAAAGTGTAAATAAATTCTCCACACAACAACACCAATTCGTCCCCAGTGATCTTTGAATTAGCAAAATATTAACTACCAAAATTGCAATGGAAAACCTCCTCAATTCCATTGTTCCTGGGTACTCAAAAAGTGCAAATAACACAATACCAGTTCATCTCCAGTTATCTTCAAGACTAACCCTCCAAATTTTTTTTCTTATTCAACTATGTCAGCTTGATTATGTTTGAAAAATAACAGAGATCAGGTTGTATTCTCTTAAATAGAGTAGCTATTTAGAATCCAATTGATATGAGATGTCAACCGATGAAATGCAGAGGAAAATATGTCAATATTGCATCTCATAAGATAAAGAAGTTGGATAGAGAGATAAATGAAAGAACTTCTTTTGTGTTTCTTAATGAGAAAAATTCATCCAGAAGGTTAACCAATTCTGAACAATTTGCTGTTTCTACTATAGAGTAATGAAAGGTCCCATTTAATGTACACATTAGAATACATGTACCGATAGATCATGATGAAGTTGGGCATGAAATAAAGCATGAAGTGCTAAGATACTTAGATTTCAGCAGAGATTTTAAAAAATAATAATAAAAAAAAAAGAAAAAAGAAATAAAAAAAATCTGCAATATATTGAAGAAACAACAGGGTAATATAAGATCACCAAACAAAGATGATATCTTCCTTTAATTAATTTTAACAATGAAAATGACAAGTAGTAGCACAGTGATCAGATGAATAAGTTCAATCCTAAAAATTACAATCACTATTTAAAGATATATTTAAAAGGAGGGAAGGAGGTAAGTCATATGAGTGGTAACTAATATCCTAAGTCTAAGCATATAGGAGTGCAGAAAGCTGACTTAAGCTTCAAGTTTTTGCTATCCCACTAACCCATCAAATAAATCTACTTCAGCTCCAAATGGCTAGAGCCCTAGTACTGATTCTCGCAACTCTTCAGCCCCATAATTTGCCACTGAAGCATTTAAAAAACTAAATCTGCATTAATATTTCCTATACATTAAATCAAGCCAAAACTGACCTGGATACCATTCCCATGCTTATTAACAAGGAACTTATAAGTACATAACAAATCCACAACATTTTCCTGTTCCTCTTAAGTAACGCTGTTGTATGGAAGCATCCTTGTTTAGTATACCAACCGCCTCTTGATTGATCTCTACTAGAAATCTCCAAAGACAAAGGAACAATTATTAATGACGTTGTCTGTGGAAGCTCAAGACCAGATGAAACGTCCATTCACCAGCATAGCAAACATGTATAAATGCTACAGTGTACTATGTTTGATTGATCTATAAACTAGTCTATGAACCGTAATTCAATCAAACTTGGGACATGGAACCCAGTAAACTAGCATGTTAGGTTTAAAAAAAAAAAAAAAAAAAGAAAAAAAAAAAAAGGAGGAAATAATAGCCAAGATTGACAAGATTGAAGCTTGATTTAGAGAGCCACAAAAAGTCCAAATCTCATAACTTTCAGTTTCAGGTATTCCACATTGCTCCAAGGGGTTGTATTAGTGAATTAAAAATCCCTAACAATCAATCTTCCAACAATGCTCCTCGGCTCAATCAAGCATATGAAAAACTAAACCATGCACACCCATAAAAATCACTTTTTATTTTTATTTTTATTTTCAATTTTTTATGACAGGAAACAGGAATACCGTACACAATTTGAACAGGGAAAATGCATAAGGAACAAGAGAATTCATCAAAGAAAATGAAATTGAAATTGACGCAAGAAGAATTACAAAGATTAAGAATATATATATATATATATATATACCTTGAGGGAGAAATTAAGGGCGACGGAAGGGTAATAGCGAAGAACACTGCTGCCATTGCCTCTCCAGAGAGAGAGAATGCCTTCTTCTTTGACGGTGCGGAGGATACAATCAAACATGCCTTGGAATCTTCTACGACCCCCTGCAACAATGGCGATGTTGCTCTCTTGGGTCTGCAGCAAAAGCTTTGCTCGCTCAATTGGGGCAACAATCGTGTGCACCACCCCACCCATCAACGCCCCTGCCAAAAGATCACGGTGAAAGTTCGCCAACCACCCGTATGACCCTGACCCTGACCCTGATAACATCGCTCTTGATTTTGAGCAGCCCTTTTCTTCCTTATCGTCATCTTTACTCATTCTTTTTCGAAACCCGCTCTTCCTCTTGCTCGCTTTTAACAATCCCAAATCTTTTCTTCTTTAAATTTATTATTTTCTCCAAAAATCGATCAGTCGTCGTTGTGATCGAAAGAATAACCAAACCCAGGTCAAAGCAGCTCTCTATATCTCTCTGTGTGTTTAAAACCCTCTCCTTTTTATCTAAAAGCGATGTTTCTCTCTCTCTCTCTCTCTCTCTCTCTCTTTCTCTATAATTTGGGGGGAAAGAAATGGTTACTGCTTTAGATGGATGAATGGGGCAATTTAATATACCTGCTTATATAAATAAATATTATATATATATATATATATATAATTACTCGATTTTCTTAACAGAAAAATAGAAAAGAAGGGGGCCTCCTATTATATCATGGTTCAAGTTTCACAAAGAAGGATGAGAAAGCTATATTATTCTGAGCTTTTCAATGGTCGTGTTTTTGTTATTCACCCAAAAAAAGAATTTTAAAAAAGAAAAAAGAAAAAATATGGTTGTGTTTTGTCTCTCGCTCGGTCTTTAGTTTCTTTCAACTTCCAATTTAGTAAGATGCCATGCCATGAAACCGCGCATCCTTTCCGAATTTGTAATCTATGGTATGGAATCCAGAGTCGACCCCGAAACTATAAGCCACCCCTCCTTTGATCCAATCAAATATTATTCTGCCTCTCCCACGTGTGCCAATTGCCAATTATATATATACATATATATATATATATATGTAATTAAACATTTTTCTTAAAAAAAAATAATGGTCATTTCTATATCCATACAATTATATATATCAAATAAACAAAAGTGAATTACAATTAAAGAAAACAAAAATATAAATTGCTATTTGTTTGAAAAGTATAAAAGTATTGGCATATATTGGTGTTAAGAGTGTGACATCCGTTGTGAAGCATGGAGTGATGTGTTCTAATTGAGGATAGACAACAATTTTCATTTAATAAACGTACATATTTATTAAAAAACAAATACAGTTTTAATGAAAATCAAAGTATAAATCTAAAAAAGCAGTGGTATTGTCTTCTCGATAAAAACAATAATAATAATAATACTAATAAAAAGGTTAAAGTATATCAATGTTAATCTTCAGAAACACAATTTCGTATAAAATATGTCATATGAGAACGCGGAAAGCAAAAAGGAAGGCAATTCAGTGTATGCGATGGCGCGGCTGAAGTGGTGCCTTGTACAAAATGAATACATAAATTGGGAGAGGTGATGCCGATATTCTCCGCCCCACTTCCCCCATTAGCATGGGCTTGGGCTTACCTACATTGTAACATGGACAGCCATCCTTGCCCATAAATGGCCTTTTTAACTGGCTTTTACTGTTGGGCTTTTCTTTTGTTACTCAAACTACGAGATTGAATGGGCTTGGACTTCCCCACGACACAGTTTTTTTTTTTTTTTTTTTTTAAATAAAAAAATATTGGTTTTTACCAATATATACACACACACACATAGAGGGAAGCCTTCAATGTAGGTTGTTGATCAAATACATTCAAAAGTAGATAAATATTAAAAAATTATTGGTAGTTATCTCCATAATTGTGTGTAAATTATTAAACGTATACATACAATGAGTAGGATGATATTTGTATAATTTTTGTATCAAATATTATGGTACATAGAATCAGCCCTTAAATTTATAGGCTCCCAATTAGGGGTGGGCATGGATTGGGTTGGTTCGGTTTTGGACCGAAATACAATCCAATCCATACATATCGGTTTTTCTAATTTACAATCCAAACCAAACCATTAAAATATTAAATCCAAACCAAACCAAACCATTTATGATCGGTTTGGTTTGGATTGGTTGATCGGTTTGAAACTTACTAATTTATAAATATATAATACAAATAAAAAAATTTTCAAATATAAAATATAAATAATAAATTATAATTATCAAAATATAAAATACAATTAGAATAATACAACATAATCTACAATGGAAAATAAAGAAGAAAATGTAGCAAATGATACACGTCATGCACTAATTAAATAGCAAATATTAATGTCATCATCTCACTCCTGTAAAATCAAATTAAAATTGTTAGAACAAATAATGTAAAATAATACATTCGTCAAAATTCATTCACTCAAGAAACAATGCATAATTCTTTTTTTTTTTTTTTTAACTTTAAAACTTTGGTAAATCATAAGTCAATCAATGTTGACAGATTCACTAATTTTAGTTGATTCTGTAAGCTCTACAAAGATTAAAACAATAAAATTAGCAATAAATTATATTTAAATATTTATATATATATAAGTAACAATTGAATACAATATATGTAGATATATATTTATATATATATAATGGGGATGTAAAAATATATATATATATATATTATGGTGATGGTAATGGACTGGTGGTGGGTGGCAACAAAGGTAAATGTTTAGTTTAGGGTTACAACTTACATTTGATTTGGGATTTGGGATATAAGGATGTAAAAGAAAAATATATATATATATATATATATTAAAAATCAATATATAAAAATGGGAAAAAAATTTAAAAACTAATATATAAAAATGAAAAAAATATTCTAAAATTAATATATAAAAATGAAAAAAATAAAAAATATATAATTTTTTAGTTATATAATATATTATTTGGATTGGATTGGATTGGATTTATATTTCCAATCCGTAACCAATCCAATCCAAACAATTTATAATATTTTGAACCCAATCCAATCCAATTGATATAAAAATCCAATCCAAACCGTTAAAAATAAATTGGATTGGGCAGATTAAACGGGTTGGATTGTATTTTGCCCACCCCTACTCCCAACAAAAAAATAATCTCGTGAAGCTTCGGTTGAAAGCACTGCAATCCTATTTAGACCGAATGATATAATAAAAAATAATAATAATAATAAAATGGTGTACACAATGAGCTGGAAGCGACTCCACTGGAAACCCAAAAAAATAATAATAACAATAAAAATTCTTGAAAAAAATATTAAAAAGGACCAAGTAAAGCTGAAAATGACAAAGGAAAGCGATATAATTAATCAAACAATGAATCCCTAGGCATAGTGAAAGGAATCACAGAACTATTGAGAAGCTACTTTAAATATATGTAGGGTATAAACATTTAATTAAAAAATGTTTTTTTTTTAAATAAAAAATGATATAGTCAATAAATAACCTTGTGGAAACTATTATGAGTGCATACACATGGTTACCCAAATATAACTATGCACGGAGTGAGTTAGTATGGTAAAACTGTAACCAAAGGTTGAAAAATCTCAATCTAATATATTCTTTATCGTAGATATTTCGAATTAATAGCCCTCAATTACCCTTTTTTTTTTTTTTTCCTTCCTCAGAAAAAAAAAAAAAAAACTGGGACTGCGATACAGATGAAGATCAAAATGAAACATGCATTCTGTTGTCGAGAAAAAATTTACGTATAAATAGAGATCCGATATAGAGGACAGCTGTATTAAGAAAATAGAAATTTAACCTTAGACTATATGTTTATTCAATACTAATCTTATGTTATGCATACATGGGCAACAGAGTTTAATATTGGCCGGTTATCACCTTACCACAAAAATTGATAATATATTTTTCTTTATTTTTTCTTAACTTTATTATTTTTGTTCCTTTTTGTAATTTTCTGAGTAAAGCGATTTTCAACTTAAACTCGTTGCCAGATTTCGTAAGCTTTTCATACCCCTCTGTCTCTCTCATTAGACATGTGCAACAAAAAAGGTGAGTGTAATGATGACAGATTGGACATTGTAGAGACTGATATATACATATATATATATATATGTTTGTATTTCTTTTTACTGCCTTGTGATCTCGGCAACCAATTATATTAATTATATCAGTAATTAATCAACCTGTATTTATATATATGGTAATAAAAAGAATGAAAGGAACAGCTTTCACAATAAGCATTTCTGTTAATTATTTCACCGAATGATCCAATCATGCTCTTGTTCATGTAACAGAGAAAAACCAAAGAATAATTTTTCTTTTTTCTCTGATCTACCCTCCATGACGTTAAAGTAAAAGCCCACATACTCAATTCGTTATCATCTCCTTATCATCGTTCCTGAGATCTCTTCGGTACGTGTGAAAATATATAAATATGTATAAAGTTACCTTTTACTCTCTTTTTGTAATTACTTGGTTTGCTTTATTTCTTCCTTTTTTTTGTGCAGGAAAGGTGGTGTGTTTTTTAGAGAGATTGAAACAGTGTATATATATAGATTTAGTTGATATATATATATATATGTATATATATAATAAAGATAGCAAATCCAATTATTTAATTAAATGAAAAGATCATGAGGGACTTTGAAACAAAACAAAGGAAAAGACAGAAAGTGCACGTCAGAACAAGGCTGTTGGCTTGGGCTGTGGCGTAGGATGGATGGTGAGCTTAAAAGAAATCTTTCCTCATCCACATTTCTCTCTCTCTCTCCCTCTCTCTTCCTCATCTCTCTCTCTCTCTCTCTCGCTCTCGCTCTTCTTCTTTTAGCTACCACACTCGCACGCCCACATTTGTAAATTTTTCAGAACTATTAGTTTTTTATCCTACTTGTTGTTGAATTTCTTGCTGTTTGTAACCGGAAAAGCAAAGGGTTGTTGAAACATTAAGGAGCAGATTAGTTTAGCCGAAAGGTTAGGTACCAATTAATCCTTCTTCTTTTTTTTTTTTTTTTTTAATTTTTGTTTTTTTTTTGCCAAATTTATATGTTCTTCTTTCTTATTGTACTTCTAATCGGTTAATTTCAGTTTTGTTTTTCTTTTCCAGATTGAAAATTTTCTTTACTTCGATTCTGAAGTGTTGGAACTTCGAGCTAGCTAGAATTCAAATTAAGGAGTAAAAGGGAAAGAGAAAAATACTATTCTAGGATATAAATGAGAAATTATAAGATAATTGTAGCTTTGTTGCATGCAGTGTGACAGATGTTTGTAAATTAGGGTTTTGCACTCAGATCTAGCTCAGACATGTACATGTCACAGAGATGGAATAGCTAGTTTGATCTTACTAATACACATGAACACTCATAATCTTCCGCATCATCATCCACAAAGAGAAGAGATGATGATGATGAAGGGTTTGATGGTTGAACATGACAACATGTCCAATTTGACATCCGCATCTGCTGAAATTAGTGCTTCTTCCAGTATTAGAAATGAAGCAGCCGGTGGTTCTAACCTTAATTACAATCAATACTCCTCTGCATCAACCAATCAATTACCGCCACCACCGAAAAGAAAGAGAAATCTTCCTGGCAATCCAGGTCTCTCAAATCGATACCCTTAATTTAATTGGCCTTCATATTTGTTGAATTAATTCAGTGTTTTTCATCTTCTATATCAATTATTACTAATAAAATTTAATTTTAGTCTGTGTTTGTTTTTGAAAATTAACTAGACCCAGATGCTGAGGTAATAGCCTTGTCTCCAACAACACTATTGGCGACGAATAGGTTTATATGTGAGATCTGTAACAAAGGGTTTCAGAGAGATCAGAATCTTCAGCTTCATAGAAGAGGGCATAATTTGCCATGGAAGCTAAAGCAAAGGACAAACAAAGAGGTGATCAGGAAGAAGGTGTATGTGTGCCCGGAGTCTACGTGTGTTCACCATGATCCATCAAGAGCTCTTGGAGACCTCACAGGGATCAAGAAACACTTTTGTAGAAAACACGGTGAGAAGAAATGGAAGTGTGAAAAATGCTCGAAAATCTATGCGGTTAAATCGGATTGGAAAGCTCATTCCAAGATCTGTGGCACACGAGAATACAGATGTGACTGCGGCACTATTTTCTCTAGGTAAAATTCATTAATTAAACTTATATAATAATTTGATCAAGAATTAAACTTATATTAATTAGTACGTTTTTAATAAAATTTTCATGAAAGAGAAAAAGAAAAAGAATATATTCCCGGGACTTGGCAGACAAAGATTGATACGTATATATATATATACATACACAGTTTCCTTTTTCCTCAGCTATCATGTCCCCATATGGTAACAATGCAAAAGGGAAAGAAAATAAATAAATATATATATATATATATATGATGAAAAGCCTTTTGAACTTGTAAATGGTAGCATAAAGTGCTTATTCTAAGAACCTTTAATGGTTTGTGCATCTGCTATATATGCCTTCTGTCCTCAAGAAAAGAAAAATACAAAAAGCAAAACATGTGAGAGTGAGAAAGTTGGATGACACATACAAATCACTGTTTATGCCTGCATATTTCAGTGGTATGCGCTTTTGTTTGTTTGTGGTTGTTTGTTTTTTATTTTTTAAACGTTTATTATTCTGTATTATTAAACACGCAGGAGGGACAGTTTCATCACTCACAGAGCCTTCTGTGATGCATTAGCACAGGAGGAGAGTGGTAGAGGAATCACACCCATTATTAACCACCACCCTCTTCTTATTTCCTCACAACCCAGACTCCCTATCCATGGCCTCCAAGCATCATCATCATCATTGCCAGTGAAAAGGGAACAAGAATTTGTACCATGGCTGACTCCTAATCTATCCTTACCTCCTCCTCCGCTATTATTCTCTTCTTCTTCTTCTTCTACTTCTTCATTGGAGCGTTCTTTCATACACCATCAGAACCCTAACCCTAGTTCTACTACTAGACTAGTCCCACCAATAGCCACTGCTACGGCTTCCCCTCACACATCCGCCACTGCATTGCTGCAGAGAGCAACAAAAATGGGGGCTGCCACAATGAGCAAAGCTTCAACATTTCTTCCACCCCATCAACCTGCTGCTGCCATATCTGGAATCATGGAGGAGGGTTGGTTTGGGAATATTAAAGCTGCTCCTAATCCTAATTCTCCTTCTCTTCTCCATGATATGATGAGCTCTCTGTCTTCTGAAGCTGGGCTTGCAGCACCTGCCTCATCATATTCATATGGAGACGCGTCCAATACTGCAGGGAGCTTTGTGGAAATTCCTCCCAGTAACACAGCCTCAGAAACCCAGCTACAGACTAGCATTGGAGTCGGTGGTGGTGATGGTGGCAATGAGGGATTGACGAGAGATTTTTTGGGGCTAAGAGCATTCCCTCAAAGAGATTTTTTTGATATGGTTGGGCTTCATCATATCAATAATTCTTCTTCCGCCTATGGAGAGCCGCAGAATCATAACCAATCACAGTGGCACGGTTAGTAATTAGCAAATGGCTGTGCGTGTCCGAATTTCTTTTTCTAGCTAGGCCTTGAATCTAACATATATATATATATATATAAGTTGGGAAAGAGGATTTAATCACTATGCCAGGCCTTGAATCTAAAACCTGTGTTGATTATTGAATGATCCTTGATAACTCTATCCCAAATCATTATTTGAAACCTACCATTTGCAAGG
Source organism: Ziziphus jujuba (assembly GCF_031755915.1). Classification (NCBI taxonomy): domain Eukaryota; kingdom Viridiplantae; phylum Streptophyta; class Magnoliopsida; order Rosales; family Rhamnaceae; genus Ziziphus; species Ziziphus jujuba. The sequence goes on along the minus strand of NC_083383.1, from coordinate 6,085,654 downwards.
CTTATTGAGGCATTGTAATTTTGGTTATGGAATTATTAATATATAGCAGCGCTCTAATTATCTGAGCTATGAATTTGCTTTTTCTCTTAATCAGATGGTTTTCTTTTTAATTAGCGTAATATTTGGTTTATTAGTTCTAGTTTATGAAATTAAATATCGATAGATCACGAAACCACGAAACACAATAAACATAAAGTATTCCATTTCTTTTTATTTTCTTTGCCAGATGTGGTGGTTTTGGGCCTTATTAATTATTATTATTACCGTAATATAGTAAGTAAAACTTCGTTGCTGTTAATTCACTTTTAACTCGTCTATGTCGTCTTCATTCTTTTTTTTTTTTTTTTTTTTGCCTAGTTTTATTCGTAGGAAAAAGTAGTATTACAATATTGTTTTTAACTTGGAAATAACTTTTCGTTTTTGTCTCCTCGTGAAAATCACCTAACTTTTAGTTGCACTCCAGAATTATGTTTATCCACGATATCTAACATTTAATCAAGTCACAATATAATTTTTGACTGACCATATATTATACTGAACTATAAAAATGTATATACATGACCATTTCTACATGTTTGAAAGATATATATACATATTATATAGTAAGATGGGTTTATTAATAAAATGAATCACCATTTCTAATTCTTTGTCCTGCAAGAGAAAAAAAAAAAAAAAAAAGGTGTGGATTCAATTCATAGCATAGTAACCTTTATATTTGTGAATCCTATTAGTCTCATAGATGATCAAAAAGGGTAAGAGCTTCTTTTTGTTCTATAATATTATATTATCAGTAGAAAATTTTGTAATAATAATATGTTTGACCCATAAAGGCGGTAATATGGTATTTACTGTTTAGTGATGTGGTGGGGGCGCGTGGCCATAAATAATGACTTGCTTGGATGCATGCTGCAGAGAAAGATTCGATACGTTGAAACGCAAGAGTTTGGAATTTTATTTTATTTTATTTTTCTTTTTCTTTGATTGTTACACACAGTTTGACATTGAATTTGAAAAATGGAAATCAACGACACTATGTTTGTATATATATATATATATATATATCTATATGACATCTTGTTAGCCTTGAAAGCTGTGCGTCTGCGTTCACGAGCGGTTGATATAAACGAATGTACTGCATGCCAGTGCTAATCATGTCCTTTTATGCTCCCTTGCTACGTCATCTTTCTCTTTTTGCTCTTTGCGGATGCTCCTTCTCTGGTAAATTAATCTTATCTCACCAATTTCCACCACCAAAAAATACACCTGTATACGACACCGTTGGTACGTCGTATAAAACAGTTGATACAATTGAGCCAATTGCAGTATTCCTATGTCGTAAATAATCGTAACCCAGATACGATGATCAAATACGATGGATATTCCACGTGGCACCACTGTATTTGTCAAGATTTGATATGATCGGCTTCAATCTGAACCATCATATCCGATGTCTGACAGGGAATCCATGTGGACATGATGATAATGTGGCTCTATAGCATTAATACGATGAAGCAAGGATGACTCGTGGTTTGTGTATCTTTTTCTTTTTAGCTACAATACGTGTATTAACATCAAAAACCCAGCCAAAGCTTACACAAAGCTTAGAAGGGAAGAGGTGGTTGAAAAACCACGCTCCTGGGAAACAAAGGTCAAAAAAACATTAGGAAGAAGAGTGCCATCTATCAGGCCTGAGACATTGTTCCTAATGCGTCAAAAACAAACAAAGTGAGCAAGCATATTGTACTTTCTTGGGATCCAGTTCAAAATAATCTCAGAAAAGCTGTTCTTCAGATTAGAAATATTTTGAAGGACACCCTCCACCTGCCAGTGCAACTCCTGAAAATCATGGGAGTGCAAACTAAGAACGATTTGACGAGCGTCAGATTCACACCAGATATGCTTCCATCCTTCCTCTCTAGCTTTACTCAAACCTTGCAGAATGCCAAACGCTTTTGCAAGCTCAAGGTTTTCCGAAAGAAAGGGGATCGCCTAGATTTTCAGAACTTCACCCTTAAAGGAACGGGCAACCACTCCAATCATGCTCCCACCATTTTTAATTGCCGCATCAGTATTAATACGAATGAAGTGCGAAGGAACGTTATGCCGAACAAACTTGGGGTGCAAGAAACTCGAAACAGGTGAGTCGAAACTAGCAAGAGATGTTTTAGCTTCGTTATATCTATGGTGCAGCAGATCCATGGTAGTCTCTAATGAGAAACACCTGTTATCAAACAAGGAGCTATTTCGAGTCTTCCACAGTTGGTCCAAGATCAAGGTTCCAAAGATAAAAAAATTCTTCACGTCACTAGGAAGAACCGGAAGCATTGAGTTAGGATCGGAGAGAAGGTCCAATTTCGCTTCAAAGGACAGGTCAATAAACTACTCCCATCTGATGCTCCAGGGCATAGCAAACCAGACAGCTCGAGCTACCTGACAATGGAAAAACAAGTGATTTTCTGATTCGAGGCAGTTACACCCGTGAACACACATAGCCATGTCCACTCTAATATTCCGAGAGAGCAGATTGGATGCGGTTGCTAGCCCATGATTAGCCAGTTTCCACAGAAAGAATTTAATTTGTTCATGGACTTTAGAAGCCCAAAGGCGTTTCCACCAAGGCGAATCAACATCGTCTTTCCAGGATCCTAATTCAAAAGCCGATTTAACCGAAAACAAACCCGTTCTGGTTCCCACCCACACTAGTTTATCATCCAAATTTCTATTAGTAGTTGGAATCCTGGAGATGTTGGTCGCTGTGTTGCTGTCAAAGATCAGTTGAAGCTTCCTCACATTCCATTCTCCGTTTGGAAGCCATAAGGACTCAACAATTCCACAATCAATAACTCCCTCTGTTGAAGGACTCGGCTTAAAACTTGGGTCATAAGGAACCCAAGGGTCTTCCCAGATACTTGTACGATCCCTCTTTCCAACTCGGTAACAAAGACCATTTTCAATAAGCTTTCTAGAGAGCAAGATGCTGTTCCAAGTCCAAGATATATTCTTCTCTCTGTTACAACTCATGAAGGAGCTCCCAGCATAGTATTTTGACCGCAGAGCCTGAGTCCACATTCTTCCTGAATCCGTAGCGAAAAACCAACCTAATTTGCTAAGAAGGGCCAGGTTCATGTCCTTCAAACTCCTCATCCCCAACCCTCCAGCGTTTTTTGTCCGGCACAATTTGGCCCAGGCGATAGGTGCAAATTGTCTACCAAACCGACTCCAATTCCAAATGAAACTACTCAATTTGCTCTCTATAGTCTTACACCAGCTCTCCGAAAGTTTGACCGCCGACATTGCATAATTGGGCATGGCACAGATGACCGACTATGTAAGGGTAGCCTTACCAGCTCGGGAAAGAAGTTTAGATTTCGAGCCTTGAAGCGTGGCTTCTATTTTCTCTTTCAACTCCTCGAAAGCTTTGGATCGATGAAGACCTAAGAACAAAGGGATGCCTAGGCATGTGGAATCTTTCGGGAGTTCACTGAGGCCACAAAGTTTCTTAATACCTGTCTTAGTCTTGCTTGATGTATTCTTTGAAAAAAAAATAGCCAAACTTTGAGTAGTTGATTCGTTGCCCCGTCCAGCGACAAAATTGATTAAGGCATTGGAAAACCTCATGGGCTTCTTCAAGGTTGGCTCTGCAAAAAAGAAGCAGGTCATCTGCAAACAACAAATGTGATATAGCGCCAGTGCGACCAAGCTTAATGCCCTGTATTTTTCCGTTGGCTTACGACGAGCCAGCGCATTGTATCGAATATTTAACATGATGTGCCTGCCCGATGTGGCCCCTTGTGTTTTTTTTTAATTAAATTATTCGGATATATATTCCACTATATATATATATATATATATTCCACTTTAATGAAAATGCTTAAAAATAATAATTAATATTAAAATAAAATAAAAAGTAATTCTATTCAATTAATAGCAATACAATAGCAATATAGTATATTGTAACCGAGCATAATTAGGGGTGGGTAAAATTCAAATTGTAAGTTGTAACTTTAAATTAAACATTTACTTTTATTGTTTTCCATCACCAGTCCATCATCATCACCATAATATATATATATTTTTTATATCCCCATCATATATATATATATATATCTGCATATATTGTATCCAATTGTTACTTATATATATATATATAAATGTTTAAATATAATTTATTGCTAATTTTATTGTTTTGATCTTTGTAGAGCTTACAGAATCAACTAAAATTAGTGAATCTGTCAATTTTGATTGACTTATGATTTACCAAAGTTTTAAGGTTAAAAAAAAAAAGGAATTATGCATTGATTTTTGAGTGAATGAATTTTGACGAATGTATTATTTTACATTATTTGTTCTAACAATTTTAATTTGATTTTATAGGAGTGAGATAATGACATTAATGTTTGCTATTTAATAAGTGTATGATGTGTATCATTTGCTACATTTTCTTCTTTATTTTCCATTGTAGACTATGTTGTATTATTCTAATTGTATTTTATGTTTGGATAATTATAATTTATTATTTATATTTTATATTTGAAATTTTTTTATTTGTATTATATATTTATAAATTAGTAAGTTTCAAACCGATCAACCAATCCAAACCAAACCGATCATAAATGGTTTGATTTGGTTTGGTTTGGATTGTAAATTAGAAAAACCGATATGTATGGATTGGATTGTATTTCGATCCAAAACCGAACCAACCCAATCCATATTCACCCCTAACCACAACATCTAATTTTCAAATTAATTTAATTGAGAATCATTAATTAATATGTTATAAAGTTAAATAATTGATTAACTAATTAAATTAATTACAAATCATTAATTAATAAGTTATAAAACTAATTAAGTGATTAACCAATTAAATTAATTACGAACCATTGGCTGATATGTTAAAAAACTAATTAACTAATTGACTAATTAAATTAATTTAAATGAAGCCGATTAACTAATTGAATTAATTTAAATAACATACTTTTGGAAATATAGAATGAACCATATCAATTTGTTATCCAGTGTATCTCTCCATCTTTTAAAAAGTATTGAAGTTCAATTCTCCAACATAGCATCTCTGTTATCCAATGCCACACTTTTTGGATCCACAAAAACATACTCAAAACTTTTGTATTTTTGAATTATATTTTCATATAAGATTATAAAATTAAAAAAAAAAATTAACGAATCTAAAATAAAATAAAAATTAAAAATTAACGAACATATAAATATTTGAAATATGCATTTTTTTTTTCATTCTTCAAACTAAAAGAAAAAAAAAAAAGAATTGAAACCTTTAAATTTAAACGAAAAAAAAATGAAAAAAGGATATTAAAAATTAAAATTTCTGCATATCAAAAGTATGGGTACGTTGAAATAAAGATACAATTTATTTGAAATTAATTGCATGAATCATTCCTAAAAAAAATCCTTATGTGGTAGTTCATATATTTTATAGTTTCTTATCGGATCAATTTCCAATTCTTGGTTTTTCATATTCTTGGGTAATATTAAAGTAAAAATTTAATTAAACATTATTTTACTTATCTCATCTCATGTACAATGAAACGCAATCAACTTAATTTGGTCCATAAAGCAAAATGTGTAGGTAGACACCACACAAAATTATCAATATTCTTATTTATGTTAATAGATTGAGTCCATAATGAATAAACCTGTTAAGATTTAATACATTAATGAGTTATAAACGGGTTCAAATGACATAATCTATTTCACTTATTAAAAAGGGTGTTTTAATAATTTCTTTATATGTTAAGAAAAAATGCTATATTTATTAAAATAAATTTACGAAATTTAAGAAAGTTATCAGTGAAAAAATATTATTTATTCAGTACTTTTATGTTAGTGTTATAACATTTTCAATAATTATGTTTTTAGTTTTTTAAATTTTTTATCATTGATTTATCACAATAAATGAATATTTGCTACAATTTTTTTTGTCCAAATTCAAAAAATTGTAAATTTGATTAATATATGTATTAAATATGCTTATTATTAAATTTATTTATTTATAAATTTCAAATTTTGATTATATTTTTTTCAATAAAATTGATTGATAATGGATAATATGTTATTTTAATGAATGAGTTTTGTGTTTCAATATTTCCACCCATTTATTTAATAGTTTGAATTTAAATTGATAAAATTTAACATAAACATAATATAAAATGAACACGATACGAGTCAAACACATTTAAATACAAGCTATTGCAAGGTTGATCTTAAATTATTAATGTTTATTCCGGTTATTTAATTTCCATTATGTATATATATATATATATATATTAAAAACTATGTTACAGGTTTTGATGTTGCTTTGGTTTGGTTCCTTTATTTATCAACTCATTACTTAGTCAATCTAGCTATTTCAATTTTAATATCTTATAAAAAAAATAAAAATAAAAATGTTTTGCAAGTTGAAGTCAACTACATTAAAGTTTATTATTATTATTTTATTGTTAGCACTATTTGTCATGGAAATACTAAATTATCCCTGTTTTGTATCAGAAGACCAAACAAAAACTATAAACTTTGAACATTATACAAAAACTATAAACCTTGAACATTATCATTTCTTTTATATAACCAACAAATTTCAACTTGAATCCCTTCCAATACAGTAACAACCAATAGAGAAACTTGTAGTTGGTAAAGGTTGGAACCATAAACTATGTTTTCTTTTTTGAATCCCTTTCAAATGGAACCTTAAACTATGATTTTTTTTTTTTTTTGGGTTGTGAATCCATTTCAAATGGAAGTTTTAACTCTTACTGTATAAAAGTAGTCATCATTTATCATCTCGTTTTACGTCTTCAAATAAAACAATTAGTCAACCAAATGTAAATATTATGTAACATTTGTATACCAACAAGAATAAAACCTTCATCATATGCATTTCACGTGTACCAACTATATGAAATGCATAAACCTAATGAGAATGCAATATTTTGTAAGTAATTTTTTTTAGAGATGTGATATATTTTATAAGTCTGAATTTCATAGATTTATACGTGAAAAAAAAAATATTTTATATTGGATATTTATGAATAAGTACCGTATTCTCATAAACTATAACCTTCTTATGGTATTTAGGCTATAATACATTTTTTTCTCTCAAAATGAGTTTGCCCTACGGCAACAGCACCATCTGCTAAAATTTATCCATTTTTAATACATTTTAAGTTAATACATTTTGCCTCATGCAACCTGGGTTTTTGATGCATATAAATATTTTTGTTGGAACGTTAATGTATCACTAATTGAATGGTTAGAGCGTCCCATTGTTTGATAAAAGGATTATAAATACCTGATTGCAAATTATTTTATATATATATATATATATTGAGAAAGTAATTTAGTAGGTGGACGAAAGATACTTGTAAGATTATTAAATGCCAAAGTTCAAAATCTAGAGGTGGGAGTGACAGCAAAGGGATTTTCAGAATTTATTTGGTTTAATTATATTTTATTTTTTATCATTCAACAAAAAAAAAAAAAAGGTTTTATTTATTTATTTTTTATTATTATTCTTATTTTGTGTATTAGAAACATTTCAAAATATTATACCGAAAATATACGCAAATTGCAAATGCATGATAGGAAATTTTTTTTATTTAAAAAAAAAGGGTGTGGGGCACTAAGTTCGGCGTCGGCTCATGTCAAGCTAGAAAAGTAATATTTGGACGGCGGCTTGGCGGAAGGAAAGCCCGAACATCGACTTACATAAGAGGGCAATACCGACATTTCAGGAATGCCATTAATACAAAATGAATGCCCCGAGGCCCGAGAGCACATCAAGCACACCGAGCCCATAGCAGCGGATATACGATGCACGCTTAGACCGTGTTTGATTGGTCAGATATTTTCCTCGCCACTTGCCCCTCTCTCTCTTTCTCTGTTACTGATATCCTCTCTCCGCCACCTAGTTTTTCCTTCTCACTTTCTTCCCCGCCAAACGGACGGCCATTTGGACCACCACTCTAATACCCAGAAAAGCTTATTCGTGAGAGAGAGAGAGAGAGAGGGAGAGAGCGAAGCCGGACTCGGGGATAGCAAGCTACGCCTTTTAGGTGTCCAAATAAGATATGGCTTTGAGACGCCTGATCACAGAGGTATGCCACATCCTTACAACGACTAAATTGTTTTTTAATGTTCGTGCAGTATTTTGGTTCTCTCTTTCTCTCCCTCTTGGTCTATTATCGATCAGTAGTTTACTGGATGGTTAATTCATTTTTTATTTTATTGATTTCGAGAACCCTAATTTAAAAGTCTCAATCTTTAAGTTCTTTAATGGGTTATTTCTTTCTTTTGTTGGTCCTTGTTGCTGAATGTTTTTGGTTTTTGAGTTTATTATCATCATCATTATCATCATTTTGGAGAATTACTGTTTATGATTGTGAAAATTAAATGTAAGTTTCCGTGATAGTTTTCAATTTTGGTATTGAAAGAATGACCTTTTAGCAGAATACGAGAATTTTGCGTTGTTCAATTTCCAGATTTGCTATTTTCGTTCGCTTTGAGTCCTCTGAAATTATAGCAAAGTTGATTCAAAAGCCGAGTTTTATTGAGAAAGTTGCTTTATTATTATTATGATTATTATTATTTATGTTGAATTGGATGGCTTATCATCTGATGTTTTTTGGGTATGGTTGGAGCATGAAATATGAAATACACGGCCATCCTTACGATTACAGCACCAAGAAATATAGTCTCTTACTTGAGCAACATGAATGCATGCATTCCTGTAGGATTCTTACGCAATACTAGCTTATTTAGAACTTTTTTGATAAACTTGCTGTTCTCATTGTAACAGGTTTCACGTCATCAATCACAGTATAAAAGTCTGTTTTCTAGAACTTATATTAATGCCCATAAGTGTGGAGGTGCTGCAGGTGTGCATATATAAGGCATTTAAGCCAATTTCTTTTGTCCAAATTAGGCTATTTTACGCTCAACCTCTCTGCATTTTTCACATATATTAAAAAGCAATTTTCTGTTTACCTTTTTTTGCAGGGAACAGGGTCTTAACTGTACAAGAGAGGTTTCAGTCAAGCTATGTAGGCAATTTTGCTCGCAGGGTGCGTGATGCAGAAGAAGCCATCGAAGTTGCCCATCTGAAAGAACTTCACCATCGTAATGACCCAGAATCTGTGATAAGATTATTTGAAAGTCAACCATCATTACATTCCAGCCCTTCAGCACTATCTGAATATGTAAAAGCACTAGTCAAAGTTGACAGGTTGGATGAGAGTGAATTACTCAAAACGCTACAAAGAGGTGGGTATTGGCATGGTTTCCAATTTCATTTTGGTAAAATTATGTTGCTACGCCTTCTCTGGCTACAGTATTTTAAAATTTTAGTATGGCTGTCTGCTAATTTTATGAATTTGGGGGTGATAAGAGACATCTTCACTATTAAGTTTCTTGTCTTGGATAAAAGCTATGTTCTTCTGGCTTTTGATTTGGAGAGGCTGACTGTAAAGAAACAAATCTTACTTGGATATAATTTACCGGTCTTAATTCAATTCTACAGAATAGTTTTTGGCTAAAAAGGATGGTCTTTTGTATTTTTAATAATGTCTAAATTGATACTCTTTGTTGACGATATGACCTACACACAGCATGAAAGTTGAATAAGATTTTAGACTTTCATTATGTGGGAATAGCAGATTAATGGGCTATATGTTGCATACATAAGGTTCCTGAACCTGCATAATCTATAAGGTTTTGCTAGAGCCTAGATCCTAATTTTGAATGTAAAAGACGATTGGAAGCAATGTAAATTTTTATTTTATCCTCCCATAAACCATGTTATACTTGATGAAATTTGAGTTCATCCTCTTCAAAGAATACTCAAATGTAGTTAACTAACTCATTATCAATCCTGCATTATTCAAAGAGATGCCAGTTTTTCTTTCTTCTTTGTTTAAAGGAATTCTTATACTTTTTCTCAATTAGCTAAATGTATTTGCAAATTTGCAGGTATTTCTAGGTCAGCAAGGGAGGAAGAAAGCATGGGTGGCCTCTCGGCTCTCAGGAATGTTGGGAAACCTACAAAAGATGGTCTTCTGGGAACTGCTACTGCACCTATCCATATGGTGGCTGCAGAAGGAGGGCATTTCAAAGAGCAACTGTGGCGTACAATTCGCACTATTGCCCTTGCTTTTCTCCTCATTTCGGGTGTGGGAGCATTGATTGAGGATAGGGGAATAAGTAAAGGTATTAGTATTTCTGATACTTCGGGTGCTCCTATGATTTAATTATTTATTCCCGAGTTAACGAAAAATTTATTCTTTTATTTGCTGTTTATATTCTTCAGGCTTGGGTCTGAATGAAGAGGTGCAACCTAGCATGGAATCAAACACAAAGTTTAATGATGTAAAAGGCGTTGATGAGGCGAAAGCAGAGTTAGAAGAAATTGTTCACTATCTTCGAGATCCTAAGGTACATGGATTTGCCATTATCTTTCCACTTCAAAATTACATTGCGTTTCCTCAATGGTTATTTGTTTATACCTTTCATAGATTATCTATGGTTTCTTGGATTCCTTTCCTTCTGGGCTCTTCTATTTTGTGTGTGTGTGTTTTTTGGGAAGGATATCTATCCATTTTTTATCATACTAAAAAGCTGTTATTTTCTGACTGAATCTGATATTCCCCATGTTGCAGCGCTTTACTCGTTTGGGTGGTAAGCTTCCAAAAGGTGTTTTGCTTGTTGGCCCACCTGGCACCGGAAAAACAATGCTTGCGAGAGCTATTGCTGGAGAAGCAGGAGTACCGTTCTTTTCGTGCAGTGGCAGTGAGTTTGAAGAGATGTTTGTTGGTGTTGGGGCCAGGAGGGTGAGGGATCTTTTTTCTGCTGCAAAAAAGCGGTCACCTTGTATAATATTCATTGATGAGATCGATGCTATAGGTGGTAGCCGCAACCCTAAGGATCAGCAGTATATGAAAATGACTCTGAATCAATTACTTGTAGAACTGGATGGTTTCAAGCAAAATGAAGGAATAATTGTGATTGCTGCAACTAATTTCCCTGAGTCGCTAGACAAGGCATTGGTGAGACCTGGACGGTTTGATCGCCATATTGTTGTTCCCAATCCAGATGTTGAAGGACGGAGGCAGATTATGGAATCCCACATGTCAAAGGTGATCTTTTTTTACAGCAGCAGGAAGTTTAAGGCCATGTTTGCTTTTTCAATTATTGATTAAGTTTTTGGCTGGTGTTGGCAGTTGCCACGTTACATGCTCCACATTTTCATCTTCATAGTCTGAGCTGTGTGCACAAATTACCACGTGATTCTTTCATTTCATGCTGCTTAAGTTAGTGGCTGATTTTCTTATGATATTTGCCCACCTTATTGTGCTAAACTAGAACGTAATTCTAAAACTAGTGAAATGTCAATGTTACAGGTTCTCAAGGCAGATGATGTGGATCTAATGATCATTGCTAGAGGAACTCCAGGGTTCTCAGGTGCAGATCTTGCAAACTTGGTTAATATAGCTGCTTTGAAGGCAGCAATGGATGGTGCCAAAGCAGTGACTATGGCTGATCTGGAGTTTGCCAAGGACAAGATTATGATGGGAAGTGAAAGAAAGTCAGCTGTCATATCTGATGAGTCGAGAAGGCTAACAGCTTTCCATGAGGGTGGTCATGCTCTTGTAGCTATCCATACAGATGGTGCTCTTCCAGTTCACAAAGCAACAATAGTTCCCAGAGGAATGTCTCTTGGCATGGTTGCTCAGTTGCCTGACAAGGATGAGACAAGTATCTCCCGTAAACAGATGCTTGCAAGACTTGATATTTGCATGGGTGGGAGGGTTGCTGAAGAGCTCATATTTGGAGAAAATGAAGTTACTTCAGGTGCATCTGATGATCTCAAGCAAGCTACTTCTCTTGCAAGAGCAATGGTTACCAAGTATGGCATGAGCAAAGAAGTTGGGCTTGCAGCCCATAATTACGATGACAATGGAAAGAGCATGAGCACCGAAACTAGGCTCCTTATCGAAAAAGAAGTGAAGCGCATCTTGGAAAGGGCTTACGAAAATGCAAAAACCATCCTCACTACCCACAGCAAGGAGCTTCATGCCCTTGCTAATGCTTTGCTGGAGCATGAAACACTTACTGGAAGTCAGATCAAGTCTCTGCTTGCCCAAGTTAACTCTCAGCAACATCAGCAACAGCAGCATATAGTAGCAGCTCAAAGTAGCTCCCAATCCAATCGAGTGCCTCCTTCAACACCGAATCCCGCTGCATCTGCTGCTGCAGCAGCTGCAGCAGCCGCCGCAGCTGCAACTGCTGCGGCTAAGACTAAAGGCATTGCTCCTGTGGGTTCCTAGCACAGAAGAGGTTGGTCTGCCCCCTTTCTAGGTAGCTACTTCTTATGGGATTCAATGTGCATACTAGTAATTTACCGGCCTCTATATCGGTGCTGCAGTTTGTTTGCTGGCCAGTGAGGTGTCATTAAATTATGGATAGTGAGATTGACTGGAAGCTGTAGAAGGGTTGATTGGTCGTCAATGTAGCGGTTCTAATCAAAAGTCCATTGGGAAAACATATATTGCCCCTCATATTCTTACTTTTTTTTGTCCTCTAATTTTGTTACCTGTATGTTTAGGGAAGAAAAAAAAAAAAAAAAAACACAAAATGGACACTTAAGAATTTGCTTGCGTTAAATTAGTGGTCGAAGATTCTTGAATATTCAAATTCCCCTGGGGTCTTTTCTTCGGCTTTCTCCCAATATGTTCGGTTCAACTATTCTTACTTGCAATGCAATATTTGATTATTTCCATCCCGCTTACATATTTTAGCGAGTGATAATGAATCGAATTACAAGACTATTGATTCCAACAAAGGACACCCAAAAAAAAAAAAAAAAAAAAGAAAAATCCTTAAAAAGAGAAACGCTCAAGTTATATTATTTTATTTTATATTTGTTTGGAAGAAGTTGAATATTATGTCATAAAGTAAGAGTTTTTTTTCTTTTTTCAGAAAAACATAATGTTGATTGAAGCGTCAATTTTAATAAAAAATAAGAGTCGATAATATTTTTTGGTTCAGATAAAAGTTTGAATCAAGAACCTTTAACTTTTGCAAAGTCGCCACTATAAATTTTCTGAACAAACGAGTAGAAGAGAAGAAATTTCGTAGTCTTATGACTTTTTTTCTCCGGAGTATCTGACCCACCCTCGTGCGCTGTTTATATTTATTTTTTATCATTATATTGTGTCGGCTATTCCACCGCCATAAGAGCTTGATAGATGTCCACGCAGCTGAACCTGAGCTGGGCAAAATTGGAAAAACACATCCTCCTGTCTGATCTGAGTTCATCCCCTGTAACTCGTAAACATCAAGAAGGAGAAGGTTCTAGTCCTACACGTTCTTCACTTGGCGCCATAAGACACAAAGATTTCCCTTTTTCCCAAAGGCCAAAGCGAGCCCATGGCTGTAACCCAGAAAGACCAAGTCCATCCACCGCCTGGTGAGCCTTATTCTCTTCCCATTCTCCAAAACGACGATTACGGAGAGTACCCATTTCGTAGAAAATTACTTCCCAAATAAATTCTTGGTCTTTGGGGTCTTCAAACAAAACCAAGAATAGAAACTGATCTCTTTTTCGTTGTTGAACCACTTAGGTTTTCACATCGTTGCGTTTAACTGAGTTATTTCATTGTTGGTGTCATTGTTGGCTCAATGATCAATTTTAATTACGAAAACCAATGCTTGAAATTTTGTTATTGTTTCTTTGATAAATGGAATGTATTTTTCGACCTGTATGAAGTATAATTTTATGGCTGCATATAATCTAGCCATCTAATACGAATTAGACTTTTTTTTTTCTTTTCATATTTTTTCATTTGTTCATATGCAGTAGCTCGACAGCGGAGGGTTATAATAGAAAACAACCACGGGGAGAGGCTTGTGGGGATATTACATGAAACTGGCTCAAAAGAGCTCGTTATATTGTGTCATGGCTTACAATCCACAAAGGTGTTAAGAGTTTTGTATGTTATAATTAAACTATCCGAGTTTACAAATGTATTATCTATAGGAATGTTCATTCTTCCTTACCGTTAATATTAGGAGATTTTAACATTTGATGAGATTTAATTGGATATGCTGGTTTTTAGATTACAATTCCAACTTCAGCTTTTTTGCCCTGGTATTGGAAAACTATTTGCCTCGTCTTGCTGGGACGCACTCTTTCACTTGAGAGACTTTGTCGTTTGCTCTTCCTTCGAATTTGACATTTTGTTGCTGGTGTTGGTCTATTTGTTTGATCGTTGTTTCATACTAGCAAAGAAAATAATGTTTTGTAATTGTTTAACATTTTTTAATTACTTTTTAACTTGAACTCTGCTAAGTTACTGTTGTGCATTCTTGTTAATTACCATATTAATAAAATGTAAGAACTTTGTTTTAGTTACCTTTTATTCCAATTGGGTGTAAGCATGTATATCTGTCTTGTTTCATGTTTGTGCGAGGCCATGATTCTTCTGTTGAAAATGCGATGTAAATCTTACAGTGAGTTGGTTTTTCTATCTCTAGGAACGCATTCCTATGGTGAACCTTGCTTCTGCTTTAGAAAAACAAGGAATCAGTGCCTTCCGCTTTGACTTTGCTGGAAATGGGTAAGCTACCAAAATGTATAATAGAAGCATGCAAATTGTCTTGAAACGCATCTATATATACACATCCTTGGTTCAAAAAAATATGAATTATTTAATCAATATTAGTAAGGAACATGCTATACTTTCCAGGGAAAGTGAAGGTTCATTTCGGTATGGTAACTATCGTAGAGAAGCAGATGATCTACATTCTGTAATTCAACACTTTCTTGGGGAGAATCTTTCAATAACTGCCATTGTTGGGCATAGTAAAGGTCTGTCTAAAGTTTCTGCTCATTGAACTGAATAAAAAACAGGATAAAGTGACATGTGAAAGTAAATTTGATCATAACAAAACATATGGAGTTTGTTGTCATTTCAGTCTGACTACTTTTTTAGGCCAATGTCAAGTGTCTGTGGATTTTCTTTTTGTTGTTGGAGTTTATTGATTGTGATACTATTGTTACACTTTCTCTTCAAATTTTCTGTTTTTGGAACTTGCAGGGGGAAATGTAGTGGTTTTGTATGCTGCAAAATATAATAATATTTCTGCAGTTGTGAACATTTCTGGTCGTTTTGATCTGATAAGAGGCATTGAAGGTCGCCTAGGTAAAGATTTTTTACAAAGAATCAAACAAGATGGATATATCGATGTAAAGAATAAAAGAGGTAAGCTACCAAATGTAGCCGGTTCAATTTCCCAACTTTGATTTTGGAAATTTTATTATATACAAACAGGCTTGGTATCTATGTTGTCATGATATATGGCAAATTTTATGTTGACCATATTAAGAGTCTTGTCTAGCAAGAATTCTTATGTTCCTTTTATAATATAAATACATTTGTCCTTGATGAATCTGGATTATATTCAGTTTATACGTACCAGTCACCTGTTGACTGTTCCCGCTGCATCTTAATAGGGAAGTTTGAGTATCGTGTAAGTGAAGAAAGTTTGATGGACCGCTTAACAACTGATACTCGTGCAGCCTGCCTATCAATTCATGAGAACTGCAGGTCAGTGATGCAATTGACTGTTTTCTTCCCTAAGGATTGTGGTGTTGCATAGTCATCTCCACTTTGTTTCGTCCATCTATGCAAGTGAATCTTCTAGACATGTGGTGCACCCAGTCTATTAAGTTGCTCTTTCTTAACATGTTTGTATTCATGTTTCGAAATGGTGTTAATTACAGGGTTTTGACAGTTCATGGATCAATGGATAAAATTGTACCAGTTGACGATGCTTATGAGTTTGACAAGTTCATACCTAATCATAAACTATGCATTGTAGAAGGAGCTGATCATGAATATACCTCTCATCAAGATGAGTTGGCTTCAATTGTGTTGGGCTTCATTAAGAATGACCATTTTCATCAGAGTGGAAATAGTGAAGACAGTTCCGTTCCTTCCCGATTGTGACTGTCATCCTTACAGTAATATTTGTAGAAATTAGTACATACGGAAACATCATCATACTGTATGCAGCTAAGGCACCTATGATACATTCAAGTCAAAAGTTTCTACAAATTTCAGGGAAAATTTTTGTAATTAATTTCGTGAGAGTTAAATTCTTCTGGTGAATCCCAATTTTCGGTTGCTACACATTGACTGATGAGAAAAAAAGATATTTACATTCTCATAATCAGCAATTATTTTATTTTATTGTCATTTATTATTATTATTATTATTATTATTATTATTATTATTATCTGGGAAAGATACAGAGGTGGAAAAGCTCTCGAGGAAAATCTTGCTGAAGAATTGAAGAAGAACCGTTCTCAGGATTGCAGCTGAGCAATCTCCAAGCACATTTTATTTGATACTAATAAATAAAAAGGATCAGAAATCTACCAACCACAGAAAGAGATGCAACAATGAGTTCAACTTCCTTGTATATATATATATATATATAAAGAGCCTACATACAAATCATGTATACTAGGCAGCAACAGTCCTGGTCTTAACACCAATTTTTCTCCAGGAAACACTGGGCATTATCTGCTTTATGTCAACGCGATCCTTGAACTGAATAGCAAAGTTAAGCAAAGAATCAAGAAGAGAATCTGAAAGAAGGTGTGGTTTAAGCCCTAACTCAATTAGTTTAGTGTGTTTGGCATTGTAGTAGTGCTCCTCTGCCTCCACTCTTGGGTTTGGCACAGACATGGTTTGGACATCAATCCCAACCTTCTCTCCCGCTTTGGTAACAAGGGCCGCAAGTTCATTTACAGAGAACTGCTCGGTAAATTGATTGAAGACACGAAACTCACCAGGGTTTGCTGGGTTTGCAATGGCAAGCTCCACGCACTGAACTGTATCTCGTATGTCAAGATATCCCCGAGTCTGTAGATATTTTTACTTATAAATATTTAGTAAAGCACACTTATCATTAAAAAAAGTTCATAAGAAAAGCTGAAAAATTGGGATAGCATGGCAGATGTTATGCGTATGATGAGGAACTAATATCACCCCACTATATCTTAAATTAGAACCTGTATATCAAATAGAACATCAGAATCCAGAAACTTTCAAACTATTCATGGCAATTGATGGAGGATAAACAGAAAAGCTCACCGCTTGGTGTGTTAGAGATAGCATGTGTTAGAGATAGCATGATGACGTTTCACTCCATCAAAACAGAAAAAAATAACATTTTCCATTTCCATTTCTACTGCAAAAGCTCCAATGATAGTAGACTAGCGGGGAGTTGATGCCTCGTTGCAATTTCACATACACATGTAGTTTTAAGTGTATATAATCAAGTAAAGGTACCATCAAGAATATATAGGGTGTGTATGCACATTTCAAGTGAGGTTGTTTACCTGGCCTCCTTTTCCATACACAGTAAGTGGATGACCAACAGCAGCCTGAACACAGAACCGATTCAATGCCGTTCCAAATATTCCATCATAATCAAACCTGTTATAGAGCTCTTCATGCATCTCAGTTTCATCAGTTCTCACTCCATAGACGACTCCTTGATTTAGGTCAGTGGCTCTAATCCCCCAAGCCTTGCAAGTGAAGGCTATATTATTTGAATCATGAACCTTGCTCAAATGGTAGAAAGAGCTTGCTTGCTTTGGGTAAGGCAAAGTATCTGTTCTTCCATTATGAGTAATTGAAATATATCCCTCCTCAATGTCAATATTTGGAGTCCCATATTCTCCCATTGTCCCAAGCTTCACGAGATGACAGTCTTCACTAAATTCTTTTATAGCAAAGAGCACATTTAGTGTTCCAATCACATTGTTGTTCTGAGTAAATACGGCCCTTGACCTATCAATCATGGAGAAAGGGGCAGACCGCTGTTCCCCAAAATGAACAACAGCATTAGGCTCAAATGACTTGAAAGTTTCTGATAAGAACTCAAAGTCACAAACATCACCAATATAGAGTTCAATAGTTTTTCCAGTGAGTGACTTCCAACAGCGGATACGGTTGTGGATGGAGGTGATTGGAGTAAGAGAGTCGAGACCAAGCTGGTGGTCGAAGAGACGACGGACAAGGCTATCAACAATGGCAACCTCATAACCTTTGTTAGATAGGTGGAGGGCTGTGGCCCAGCCACAGTATCCATCACCACCAATGACCAGTACTCGTTTTGGTTTGGAGTGTTCACTTGAGCTCTGCCGAAAGTTTGTGTCAGGTTCATTTGAGGCTTGCCAGCTTGTAGGTAGAGTGGTTGCATGCGTGGTATAATTCCTTTTTGACCTCTCACTATTTGAAACAAGCATTCTAAATCGAGATTTGGAAGTTTGAAGACTTAACGAGGAGGTTCGAAAAGCTACTAAGTCGCAGCTCAATGGTTTGGAGTTAAGTTTACAGCCCGAAGCAACTTTAAGAGGGCATGAAGTTGAAAGCAAATGCGCCATCTCAAATTTGTTTCCTTACAGCAATACACGTGTGTACCTGCAAAGAACTTATCCAAAGGATGAAACCATTGAGCTTTAATATCTTGGAAACTCTACAGCAGATGTGAAAAGCATTCAATTTCATCTTCTGCAGCAAACTAAAACTACAAAATTAAAAGGGAAGAGATGATTTTGCAACGATAAAAGACCATCATCTATAGCAAACTAAAACAAACAGCAACGCCATGTTATTGACAACAAATACAATAATCAATAAGCCCGCATTGACCCAAAAATCTTGGAATTAACAGAACGAGAGCTTGAAAAATGAAAATGCCACAAAACCATATAGTAGGTAAATCAGAGTCGTAGACAAAAACCAATTAAGTGAACCTCCAGTCATAATAATTAAGGGGTTAAAAACATATCTCTGTATGGGAAATAAAAACAAAAATCTATACCGCAAATCAAATTTTGAATAGATAATATCCTATATAGCTTCCATATTAATAGGACAGAACACGTAAATGTTTCTGTCCAAGTACACAGGAAAAAAAAAAAAAAAGACTTAAATTTTCAAATACCCAGTTCATTTCAAACACCTTGAAGATTCAATCTTGTTATAAAAGAGATGACATAACGAAGAAAGGTTGAAGTCCAGCGAAAACCCCAAAAAAAAAAAAAAAAGAATGAAAATAACAATAAATATCAGAAGGAGAAAGCCTTACCTTTATCTGCAAGAGGGTGAGTGGAGGTTTCACCAAATGTCGATATGGGCGGGGCTTACAATCTAATAACACACAAGGAGAAGATAGTTTCAAAGTGAAAGCGTGAAGTGGGAGGTTTTGGGGGGGTTGTGGGATCGAAATACATAGCTAGAAAGGTATATCCGTTTCTATTTTACATATGTATATTATTAATAGTAACCATTCATTAAATAAAAATTAGACAAATAACCCATATTTGGACATTTATTTTGGTGAACTCATAATTACATAAAAACGATGACGTTTTAATCACCGCCTCCTTCGCTTTTAAAGTAAATACATGGGCTTGTATTTTGACGTACCTAGTCCTAGAGTTCAAATGCTTTCATTTGGGCTAACTTGAAGCCCGTTAATGGGTATCCATAAATATCAGAGTCCAGGTAATTAAATCAAAAATAATTATGGTGCTCAGTCCCACCTATATATTCTCTAATACAGGTGAGGTGAGAATATGAACTCTGATTGTATTAATTTTTTTTTCAACAATAAAAAATTAAAAAATCCATACAAAGTTTAAATGCAGGAGATAATAGAATAATTCTTCCAAAAAAATAAAAATAAAATAAATGTTTTTATGGATGCTGTCGAACATTGCTTAAAAAGTGAAGTAGAGCACAACATGTTACGAACAAAAATTGGATGGTCCCAAACCTTATGGTACCTAGACAAACAAAACATGATTAACACATAGTTCCCAACATAATATAATTAACATTCACCGTGCTACTTGGCATCTGACTTCTTATTCCTTATTAATTAAGTTAATGAAATTGTTAACTCTTTAATTTCCTCTCCTTTAGGATCTATCTAGGAAATTACAAGGAAACTGCGGAAGCTAGCAAGATATTTTGCGGTAGGGCAATGCTCAATGCCATACAGGCTATAGCATATCCATGTACCATGTGGTATATTCCAAAATTTTCAAAATCTATATTTTTATTCATTTTCTTTGCGGTTTGCACCCTCTTCAATGATTGCACCTAACTACTGGGTCCTTTCAATTTTGAAAAAAGAAAAAGAAAAAAGAATGATGGTTTATTTATTTTATATTCTTAAAAACTTGTTAGCAGAAGAGTACTGATTAGTTGCCAATTCTTTATTCGTATTAATGTAACATTAGTTTGAGACACGAAAACCCAGCTGTCATTTATCCGCCAGTTTCATATATCTAACATTCCACTATTCCTTTTGGTTAACTACCATTCAAAAGGTTCCATTTTTCTTCTTTTCTATAAACACAATATTGGTTCATAATTTAATCATTTATAATGAGTCGAGGGCTACAAGACTTCAATTATTAGTTCCTCACTTCACCAGCAAAAAATTTTAAAATCGAGAGAATTAACCAAAAGGAAAAGGAAAGATTGATGAATCGTAAGTTTTGATTTTTGGAACTATTATTTTTATTTACAATTGGTCATCATAATTTTCAGAACGTGGTCTCTTTACTGTGAAAGTTAGTAGAATGTGCCATAAAACACATGGTAAAGCTCCGAGTGTACTTTTAATTCTTAATTTAATTTGTAAAACTTTACAATAAAACTAAATGCTTTATATTTCTTCCAACACCGCTCTAGCTGCACATGGCTGATAAAGATCAGCTATGCGTACGCCCGGGAAAGCGCACATAACTTCTATTTTTTATTTGGCTCTTTTTTATTTTTGATTTTTTAGGTTGGCTATGTTTTTGTTTTCGCAGATTCGTCGTCAACGTTATCGTTATGCCTACCAAATCCCTTTTCGTCCACTTCTATTTGTGAAACTAAATATTCAAAGCTTGTTGAATAATTATTGCTAAGTAAAAAGGTCTTTGTCGACTATTAATTTAGTAGGATATTTCCTAGTTTTGTTTTGCTTTATATACATATATATGGTATTTGTCATCATGTATGTTCACATTATTGAAAAGAAACGGCTTCTTTAACACTATATATATTAATATATATATATATATATATATATAGGAATAATACCGAGAAGAGGCTATTAACAAAGGAGCAAAAGCTCTGCCCTTCCACCCACATAGGCAGAAGGCAATAATAAAAGCTCAAACAAAAGGCTAGAAGGAAAAAATAAAAATTGTTGAATATATAAAACGGAAGGTGGGAAGACTATTGAATAAATCAGAAAAAAACAATGGCTTTGAGGCTCTAAGACAAATCCCACTTTAGCTTTCTATCTTTATTGTTGTTCTCCAGTCTCTCTGCTCTGGGCCTCATATTCGTCCATCATGTACATATACCAAGCAAAAATATAAGAATAGTAGAGAAGATAAAGAGATAAACAATTGTGAGGCTTTTCTTCAACGCGTGAAACTTTTTATTACCTTTCCAACTGTATAGAATCATGTTTCTATTTTACGTTTCGAAAGAAACAACCTTCTGAATTAAAAGAATAAAGGAAAATAAAAATAATTATAATTATAATATATTATTTAAATGATGTATTTATATATATATATATATATATTTATTTATTATTAGAGGCTTTTTCAGTTTCACTTTTAACTTTCATCGCTAAAGTTTGGCACACTGAAAGACAGCGACAGGGGTGAGAGTGGCTCACAAGCGTTTCAAAGTGATTCTATGGCGCTTCTCTAATCTCGTCTACTTGCCTAGCTGTAGTAGTAGCCCCACCCCCCTCCTCAACACATCTCTCACCTCCTTTGTATCATAATCTCGCTACCAAAAGTCTCTCTCATGATATAATATTTCTGCAAAAGAAAAAAAAAAAAAAAAAAGTGTTCTCTTCTTTTGGACCCAGAAAAGAAGAGTGAGAAATTCCAAGTGTAGGTAGCAAACGTTGAAAGAAAGTGAAAGGCTTTTTCCTTTTTCTTTCTGATCAGTCTCTGGTGTTGGTCAGCTTTTCAAAATTTCGATGGCAGAGTCGACGAGGTATATTTCCGAGGAGGAGCTAGCAAAGCACAACAAAAATGGAGATCTGTGGATCTCTATACAGGGTAAGATTTACGATGTCTCAAAATGGACTCAAAATCACCCCGGAGGCGAGCTTCCCTTGTTCAGTCTTGCCGGACAAGATGTTACAGACGCGTTTATTGCCTACCATCCAGGCACTGCATGGCAATATCTCGACCAGTTCTTCACTGGGTACTATCTAAATGGCTACTCTGTCTCTGAGGCATCCAGAGATTATAGGAAACTCCTTAATGAGTTCTCGAAACTGGGTTTGTTTGAAAAGAAAGGACATGGCATTTTGTTTTCTTTCTGTTTCATCGCAATGTTGCTCACCTTGATTGTTTATGGTGTCCTCTGTTCCGACAGCACTTGGGTTCATCTAGGCTGTGGTGCTCTTTTGGGGTTTGTTTGGATACAAACTGGGTGGATTGGGCATGACTCTGGTCACTACCATATCATGACAAACCGAGGATCCAATCGCTTAGCTCAGATCATTTCTGGGAATTGTCTTGCTGGAATCAGCATTAACTGGTGGAAGAGGAACCACAACGCTCATCACATTGCCTGTAACAGCCTCGATTTCGACCCAGATCTTCAGCACATACCTTTATTTGCGGTATCTTCGAAATTTTTCAGTTCTCTAACATCCTGTTTCTATGAGAGGAAACTGAATTTCAATTCTGTTGCTAGATTCTTGGTTAGTTACCAGCACTGGACATTTTACCCTGTTATGGGTATTGCTAGGTTTAACCTTTATGCACAGTCATTTCTCTACTTACTAGCTAATACCAAAAAGGTACCCAATAAAGGTCAGGAAATTTTGGGGCTTGCTGTGTATTGGATTTGGTTTCCTCTGCTTGTTTTTTGCTTACCCAGCTGGGGAGAAAGATTAATGTTTGTGGTTGTGAGCTTTAATGTGACTGGAATTCAACATGTTCAATTCTGTCTGAACCATTTCTCTACCAATGTTTACGTCGGACCGCCTAGTGGTAACGATTGGTTTGAGAAACAGACCAAAGGGACACTCAACATAACATGTCCATCTTGGATGGACTGGTTTCATGGAGGTTTACAGTTTCAGATTGAGCACCATTTGTTTCCCAGATTGCCAAGATGTCAACTGAGAAAAGTCTCTCCCTTTGTGAAAGAACTATGCAAGAAACACAATCTGCCTTATACAAGTGTGTCGTTTTGGAAGGCCAATGAAATGACACTGGGAACGCTTCGCACTGCAGCATTGCAGGCTCGTGATCTTGCAAAGCCAGTTCCGAAGAATTTAGTTTGGGAAGCTGTTCATACTCATGGATGAGGGATGTAGGAAGAAGAAGCAATTCTGGGTGTAATAAAATGTTTGATTTTGATTGATATTTTGAAGGTGATGATACTGATCCTTTGATTTTTCAATTGAAAGAAGCATAATCACCTAATACAATTGCTTGGCCTTTGAGGCTGCTTCAACTTCTTTATATTTATTTATTTACATTTTTTTTTTTTTTTTTGGTTGGTAATATGTTAAAGAACATTGATAGTGAAAATTTGCAGGCTGATCATGTAGATCTTTCTTCCTTTTGTTTGTGATCAAAACCACAGCTAGAGACTATGAGAGATGTAAGTAATTATTGTGCTTCCATTTTTTATTTTTCTCTTTGAATTGGGTTTTGAATGAAAGCTCCCGTCTTTTGTGTGTGTTTTGTTGTTCTGTTTTTATATTTATTTTATTGTGTTGGGGATTTCCTCATTGTTGTTGTTCGGTGATGTGTCCTTCTCTGATTCGTTCAGTTTTGAATTATCACCATCGTCTATCCTAAAAGCATGTATTTTTCCATTTTAACTTTGAATTATCACAAAGACGAAAGTCAATGGTTCATCTGATTCCTTGTCTATGCTAAAACACAGTGCCAATCATCGATTTCCATAAATCAATGTAAAAGTTTATTGTCGTTTCATGAAATCTGTGACGCCTTGTTATGGCATCGATGGTCATCACATGGAAACCGCAAGAGTCCTTTAACTTTTACTCAAGTCTAAAAAAATCTAACAAAATAAAAATCATTGTATATATTAATTAGGAACTTTATCGATTCGTATTAACAATAACTAGCATTAATCCGATACATACGGTATATTTAAAAATTTTATTGTTATTAAATATATTTAAATTTTTTTTAATGTATATTATAAAAATTTATTAAAAACTATAAATTTAACCTTTACATTCAATATTATATAATCATAAAATTCAAATTTAAAAATATTTACCAATATAATATTTTCCATATATGAAATTTTCTTATCTAATTTTTTATTTATTTATGGAATTTAATTCAAATTTAAATATATTTAAATAATATTTTTCATCTATAGAATTTAAATTCAAATTCTTAACATATATTTATATATATATATGAGCACATACTAACCATTTTTTGGAAAACATTAAAAAAAATGCATTATTCAACATAATTTTATTGATAAGAAAATCAATCTCATTATTAGTTACCATAATAATGAAATTCCATTTATTACATATTTATATGTGAACATGTACTAGTTTATTAAATTATTATGTGAATTTATTATATACATTTTTTTTACCTTATCTTTTAAAATTTAAAAAAGAAACCACATAAAAAGATCAATTTTATTATTAATTTATTTATGGTTATATATATTTTAAAGATATCAAATAAAAATACCAATTTTATAATTGAAATCTATATATTAGAATATTGAAATTCCATTTATTACATATACATATATGAATATGTAGTAGTATATAGAATTTTTATGTGAAATATATTTAATAAAAAGAACATCTTTTATTATATAATAAAATAAGAAAATCAATTTCATTATCAATTACTGTTATAAAATTGTATTATTTTGCAATAAAACAAATATAAAAACTAATCAAAATATTTAATATTTAGATTATAATTTTTTTTAATATTTTCTTATAAATATATTAAATTTATGTACTCAAATTTGAATATATATAATATTCTTTATCATTGCTTTTGTATTTCTATATTTTTATTATTTACTGATAATATGGTATGAATATATATATATATACAATATTATTTGCTATATATCTGTTATCATAATCTTAAGATTATCTTTTAAAAATAAATTTAAATATATATATATATATATACATAAATAATTTTAAGCATTTATTTCCTTTGTTGACATAAATATATATAAACACATTTTAAATATTTTTTGAAAAATATTTTAAAAATGCATTATTTATCTTAAATTTCTTGATAAGGCAATCAATATCATTATTAATTACTATATTTTAATCTAACTATTTATAATGTAATTCAATTTATTAATATACATATACGAATATGTATTAGTATATGGGAATTTTAGATA
This sequence comes from Ziziphus jujuba, assembly GCF_031755915.1. Taxonomy (NCBI): domain Eukaryota; kingdom Viridiplantae; phylum Streptophyta; class Magnoliopsida; order Rosales; family Rhamnaceae; genus Ziziphus; species Ziziphus jujuba. Next base: position 6,060,125 of record NC_083383.1, on the reverse strand, counting down.
AAATATATTTAGTAATAAGAAAATCATTCATTATATACATGTTTTTTATCTTATTTTTTAATTTTTTTTAAAAAGAAAACAAATAAATAGATCAATCTCATTATTAATTTATTTCTGTTTACATATATTTTAAAGATATCAAATAAATATATAAATCTTATAATTGAAATTCCATTTATTATATATATATATATATATGTATGTATATGTATATATACACTACAATAATGAGGAGAACGTTTTGATGAATTATCATTGACAAAATGAAATATAAATGATGGCTGACCATATATATGCATATGTTATCATAATTTTAATATTATCTTTCAATGCAACTTTAAAAAAAATGTATAAATAAATATATATATATATATATATATATGTATATATATATTTATATGTAAGTCCTTTTAAGCATTTGTTTCATTTATTGATATATATATATATATATATATATCTATATATGAGTACATCTTAAACATTTTTTGAAAAATATTAAAAAAAATGCATTATTCATTATAAATTTGTTAATAAAAAGATTAATCTTATTATTTTATAATGAAATTCCATTTATTACATATCCATATATGAATATGTATTAGTTTGTGAAACTATTATGTAAAATATTTTAATAATAAGAAAATATTTTATTACATACATGTTTAATAAAAGTAACTATTAAAAGTACCTTTTGTAATTAAAAAAAATCAATAAAAGTAACTATTATGTATTTTGGAGAAATCTATACATCAATAAATTTATATGGCAAACAATGTTTACAGATCAAATAATCATGGAAATAGATAATTTCGTTAGTAAATTAATATTTATCCCCAAGTAAAATAATTAAAATTTAAATAGTTTTAAAGTTAATTAAATAGGTAAACATTTATCTTATTAGTAGTTAATTTTTTTATTTTATTTTTATATTTTTTAAAAGATATTATTAAAATATATATTAGGTCACAATTAGACCATAATTCCATTATAATATGTATATATATATATATATATATTAGGCCATATATTTGTATAATTTCGTTATAATATATATGTATAATAATTAGGGCATAAATATATATTTGGTAAATAAGATAAAATTAACTATTTAATTTTTTTTCAATTATTTCAAAATTATTATCATATATAACTTTATCAATTGTTTGATAATTATGGATATTTATATCAAAAATTAATTATATATATATTTAGTTATATTCATAAAAAAATGATAATAAATAATAAATAAAATAAAAATAAAAATAAAAATGATGTTTTTGGACTGAATTTAAAAAAATAATATGCTAACACGTGGCGCATACATTTCTTCTTTTATATATTATATATGAATCTTCTGTTTTTTTTTTTTTTTTTTTTTTGGTTTCCCTCATATATGTATAAATAATAATCTTGTGATGTATAATAAATGGATTCTTCGACTCGAATTTCAAACGTTGACTATGCACGTTAGACCTCATGTCTTATACAACTCTATTCAACTTCAAATGAAAACTTTAGGTATAAATAAAAATAATATGACAAAAATATATTTACAAAATAAGTGAAAATACAATCTTTACAACAAATATTTTGTGAACATAGACGATAACAAGGTATGTATAATTCCTATCTTGTTTACATGGGAATGTTATTTACTTTTAACTAATTAATATTATCTACCTGTTTTTTCTTTTTACTGGAAAATTATCCAATTAAACAAATTTTCTTCATAATCAAAAATAAAAAATAAAAAAATAAACGCGCAATGGTGAAACACGTCCCTTAATATTCGGCCACAGTACGTACCCAAATACAATTTAATGTCAGTTGAAAGATCCACACGCACTCTCTAACAGTTTTAAACTCTCACTGCAATTCTTCATTTCCTCCTAACTTTTCTGTTCATTTCCCCCATTTTCTCTCTCGATAACCAAAATCGGGAGAAATTTGTGCCGTAAATTTTTCTCCCACAAAAGAAAAATAAAATAAGCAACAAAAAAAGAAAAAAAAAATGAGGAATACAGCAAATAGTAAGAACCGTAAGTTGGAAACCGTTTGCGCCGCTTGTCGATACCAACGCAAAAGATGTCCTCCCGATTGTCCTCTTGCCCCATATTTCCCATCCAATCGCGAAAATGACTTTCACAATGCACGCAAACTGTTTGGTATAAACAATATGTTGAAGCTCATCAAAAATCTCGACCCTCCAAACAAACACATTGCAATGAAATCCATCATCTTCCAAGCCAACAAGCGCGCTCTTGACCCTGTTGGTGGCTGTCACCGTATTATACTCGACTTGGAGCTCCTCATCCAGGCTTACACTTCCGAGCTTCAACACGTACTTCACAAACTTGACCTCTGCCGCAAGAAAGCTCTATCGGGTCCTTTTCCAATGCCGCCTTCTTGTGGTTATCCTCTTCAGCCGCCTGTTGGGACTCATCATCAAGCTCTGCCTTATAATAATAATAACCTTCAACAGCAGCATACTGACACTTGTCTGCCTTTTGGTTTTCTACAACCAGTTGAAGAGGAACATGGTCTTCAGGAAAATTACTATTTTGGGGTTGATGTTGTTTTAAATGATGGTGAAGCTGTGAGTGTTGTTGATTGGAAGGTAAAGGAAGAAAAACAAACTGACTTTAACCTTGACCCAGTTGGGGAAAACAATCAAACACATAGGTTACACTCCACGGGGACTATTCAAAGCAGGTTTGTTTCTATACGTTTCTCAATTAAGCATGATTTCAAAGTTTGTTAGACAATTTTTGATCTAGTTAGTAGCATTTCAAAAACAGTTTTGTATCCTTGGACAAATTGAGGTTGCATAAATACCAAATTTGAGAAGCCTTAGATGAATTTCAACGGCTTTTTGAAGAAGGTATCATTGTTGTATTGTTTTTGTCTTCATGTATGACTTTGGATTGAACTCTCTTCTTCATGTCTTAATTTATCACTAGGTAATCAAAATTCTGTACTTATTTTTCAGTGACAAAGCTGTATCAGAAGAAGATGTCAATGCAACCTTGCAAAAGCCATAGATAGAGAGCAAGAGAATATACAAAGATCATTAGCAAATAGCAAGAGAATGTGAGCTGCAGATCAATGCATATGTTAGACTTATTGAAAGTTTCTCTCATTTTGTTCTTGTGTGTTGTTTGGTTTCCATATCACCTGACTTTGTCTTTCTTATGTAATATCAAACAGTATGTAACAAAAAAAGAAAAAGAAAAGAAAAAAGTAAATATGAACTGAAAAGGGAAAAGAAAAGATTAGTTTAAAAGTTAGATGAGGAAACTAATTTCTGTGACATTGTAGAACTGTACAGAGTGGATTCAATATTTGCTCGGATATCCAACTACATTTTATTTTATTTTTTTGTATTTAGGGGATGTTTTTTTTTTTTTTTCCTAATTTGCTTGCACATAGTAAGTGGACAAGCTGTGAAATATGTTTTGCATTCACTGTTTAACCCTTTGATTATTTGTTTTGCCCGGTCTGATTTCCGTTATTTCTGTTACAAGTTCATCTGTGTTCCCTTGGATTTCCCATGATTAAATTCATGGTCATTTGGTTTTTCAAAATTGGATATTATGAATAGCCTATAAGTTGAAAATTGGATTTTAATTAGCTTATTGTATCTGCAATGCTACTAAATGTCTAAATTTGTTAAATTATAGTCAGGAGTAGAAGTATCTGTTTGGACTAGACAGGTAGACACATGCAAATCGCAATCATAAATTTCATAGACCTGGAATCAGCATTAACGTTGACAGGCCACATCCAGGAAAAAACAGACCTGTAAACCTCTTTGCCACAAAGGCTATGGAGTCTGGACCCCAGTTCCAGCCCATAAGGCATAGACACCACCTTGCGAAGGAAAATGTACATACCCTGGTCCAAGTACATGTCAAAGGAGACAAATTATGTGAGATTGTGGCCTTCGTTTCTCGTATTAACTGGTTATCAGCTCTTCTTCATCTGTTTCGACTTCACATGTATAAATTAGCCATTTCTAAAGCCAATAAAGAACGAGCTGTCTAACCGTTAGACCTATCGGCTCGGCATGAAGGCTAAGTTGGTAAACTGACCGTACTTAATGCCAATGGGGAGGCATTACCGTGGGCATTGGCCACCCTCAACTGGGTCTAAACAGCCTCCAAAATTAATAACAATGGACACAATTTTGGGACCAATAGGAAGAGATAATTACTCTGAAAAAGACTATAATTATTAATTTTGGTGCTGCCAAAAAGGACACAAACTCATATCGAATATACGACAAATGCAAAATTATCTTTCTCAAACATGTACTTTTTATGTAACAAGCCAGGCCATAACGATCAACTGCTAATGAACTTTGGAGTGCTCTCAGAAAGAGGAGAAGAACCATCAGGGGATGAAAGATCTTCAAGAATAGAGTTTCTTCCCTTAGTCCTTACATCTTCGATCATCCTATGCACCATGCTCATCGTTGGACGATGCTTGGGCAATGGAGACAAACAAAGCAAAGCCACTTGCAAAAGAGCCACCATTTCCTCCTCCATATCTTTATACCTCAACAGCTCAAAGTCCAACACCTCCCACGTCCACTCTTCTCGGCCCACGCTCTGGAACCATTTCACCAGACTCGTTTCTCCATCCACCTCGGTCACCATTTTCCCAGTCAACATCTCCAACAAGACCACTCCAAAGCTATAAACGTCGCACTTCTGCGTAAACTTCCTCAGACTGCTACCGCTGTTATTCAGCAACAACTCCGGGGCCGTGTAGGCATTGGTTGACGAAAACGAAAGGCGCAACAGTTGGTGCAAGCCGACATCGGCAATGCAGGCATTGCCAAAGTTGTCAACAATGATGCTTGAGGAAGTAAGGTGTCCATGGTAGACCCTGAATTTGTGGTGATCATGAAGGAAAGCAACACCTTTTGCAGCACCTGAAGCTAGTTTTAACCTTGTGGTCCAGTCCAATGGAATTCTTCCGGGTCCCCTATTGCCTAAAATGTGGTCATAATTGAAATACTCTCAGTACATATATGACTTAAAATTTGTGCATAAAATATAAAAAAAGAGGCAGGATCATTAAGATAAAGTGGCAAACCATGCAAATGTTGATGCAGGCTTCCGTTGGGTAGAAAATCGTAGACCAAAAGGAGCTCACTGGGAGAACGGTGGTATGCTCTGAGGCTCACGATGTTAGTGTGGCGCAAACCACCAATGTCTCCCAACCGTCCATCAATATCTCTTTTTCTTCCCATATCTCGTACCCTTTTTACCACCATGGCATCTCCATCGTCCACCATCACCTTGTAAGTTGTCCCCACAATTCCCTTTCCCAACATCTCAGCAGAAGCTTTGAGCAGATCATCCACCTTCGCAAATCCATTGCATCCTTCGAATATAACCATCCCTCCTCCGCTTTCGCTGGGCCCACGACGAGTCCATTTACTGTGGGTCCCGGCAACTTCCCCACCCTTCAACTTCAACTCTTGGGACCCACACTGCTTCCTGGCGTAATCGCGCCTTCCGGGAATCGTCTTCTTCTTCTCATGGGTCCCAACGCCGCGTTTCTTCGTGACCAACAGCAGCACGTGAGTGTCACGATTGTGGTTAGCAAGACCGCCGCCACATCGAGAGCTATGATGGTGATCACCGCTCTATTGCCAAGTCGTCTTCTCCGATTTTTGTGGTCAAAACTTCCAGCTGGCATTGACTCGTTGCGGAGTGTTAGATTGGAGCAATCGTATGGCAAAGGTTTGCCGCAGAGGTACCTGTTTCCTGAAAACGACGTTGCAGGGAACTGAGACAGCCAGTCCGGTATGTTGCCGGAGAGATTGTTGCTGGAAATGTTGAAGTCCGAAATTGTATGAGAGTACGAATCGACCGTTTCGAGTTCCCCGGCGAACGAATTCGACTCCAGGCGGAGAGTTATCAAATGAGACAGCCGAGTCAACTGGGTCAGAGGAATCTTGCCGGAGAAGTCATTGTGGGAGAGTTCGAGCCTCCGAAGGCGACGGAGACGGGATATTCCGGCGGGAAACATACCGGAGAAGCAGTTGTGCGAGAAATAGAGGTATTTGAGGTAGGGCCATGAGGAAAGGTCGAGAGAGTCGGAGGAGGAGGAGGAGAGGTGATTGTGCTTGAGGCTGAGGAGTCTGAGGTGGGTGAGGTAGGTCAGTGGTCGAATAGACCCGGAAAGGTTTAGGTTCTCCAGAACAAGACGAGTGACTCGGCGGGAGCCAGGGTCGCATACGACGCCGAGCCATGGGTGGGAACAGGGGTCGGGGGAGTTGAGCCAGGAAGAGAGAGAGTTGGCGGGGTCCGAGGAGGCTCTGAAAGCAAGCAAAGCAGGGATATCAGGATTAGAGTGAGAGACAGAGAGAAAGAGAAGGTAAATGAAAGCCGCCGATAGAGGAATTTGGTAGGTAAGCATTTTTCATTAGAGAACTAGAGATATCAAATCGGTGAAGAAAACAGTGGAGGATGGAGGGAAAGAAGAAGATGAAGAGAATAAACAGAGATATTGCAGAAAAAGTGGTCCTAATACGAAGTAGCCGTTGAGAAAGTGATAAAGAGGTGGACACGTTAATACCATTGAAGGGCAGCGATTGGTGACAAGTAAGCCTGCAGTTTTGGGAACTGTGAGTTTTGTGGCATATAGCAACAACCAAACTCAAACATAGGAATTGCTGATTTCAGTGAAATCGTTTATTCTCAAATTTATTTAATTTCTGGAAGCGATGAGAATCAATCCACTTCAGGAACAATTATAACGATTCTATTCCCCCAAAAAAATAAAAATAAAAATAAAAAAATTAATCGTTTATTCTCAAATTTATTTAATTTCTGGAAGCGATGAGAATCAATCCACTTCAGGAACAATTATAACGATTCTATTCCCCAAAAAAATAAATAAATAAATAAATAAAATTAATCGTTTATTCTCAAATTTATTTAATTTCTGGAAGCGATGAGAATCAATCCACTTCAGGAACAATTATAACGATTCTATTCCCCAAAAAATAAAAATAAAAATAAAATTAATCGTTTATTCTCAAATTTATTTAATTTCTGGAAGCGATGAGAATCAATCCACTTCAGGAACAATTATAACGATTCTATTCCCCAAAAAAACAAAATAAAAAAATAAAAAAATAAAATTTAATGTATTAAACACAGGAAATATAGCGCGCGGAGTTTTAGTATTGTTCATCAATTGTTTGTGCTGCATTCACTCCCTATGGGCTGCGGTGGCTGTGGCCCTGTGGGAGCCTAGTTTATAGTGACCACACAAGTCTTTTCTAGAAATCTAGGTTACAGCTTTCTAGATGAGCCCAAAATTCTACCTGTTATATAAACGTACTTCTTCTTTGACCGACATGAAACTAAAGAGTAAATTTGCTGTTGACAAAGGCTTATATTGTAACAAATATTTATCAATAAAATATATTTATTTTGGTGCGGCTGTTTTTACCTTCTGTAAGATTTTAGCTTAAAAGAGAAGGAAAGTTTGTGTTATGGGATGAAATTGGATCTTCCGAGTGCCCAACAGTGGAACAAAAGAAACGCTTGTTGTTCACACTCAACCAGCAGCCTTGTTATCAGGGGCCGGCTAATTACCTGAATAGCTCCAAGTAAGGTCTCTCTTTTATTTGTTATAACGGTTAGGTTATGGACTTTTTTTAATTATATATTATTATTGATTTATAACTGTTAGGCATAAAAGTATGTGATTATATTGTTGTTTTCCTTTCTTTTAAAAAAAAAAAATGAATTAGCTTTATTAGTTAAACCTTTTTTAATTACAACATCATCACAGTGTCTCAAGGAGATTAATAATATATAATTAAACATTTTTGTTTTTCGTATATCATATATGTCATACAATAAATCATAACCCATATAGATATATATAATGAATCAAGAAAAATCATGGGTTGGGAGTTTTCAAGGTATGGGCCCAGTTAGGCCAAAATTTGGTCACTTTAACCTGTTGAGGGACCGATAATGGAAAGTCGGTGAATCTTCTTTGTGTTAAAATCCCGAGGAGCAAATGACCAGCTGATGAATAATGAGCGAGGCCATTACAAGATTTGGTGTATTTATAGGATAGTAGGTCCTTCTTTTCATTGGATCATCACGTCGCTCATGTCTCTAACCCAAAAGTCTTACGAATCCCATTACAAGATTAGTCCTTTTTTTTTTTTTGGGTTTTTTTGGGGGGTGCTTGAACTTGATTGTAAAGGCCTAATGGGAAACGGGTCCACCGTAAGCCGAGGCAGATGCGCCACATACACGCGGACACACTCTCGGCTAGTCAGCGTAAAAGGCAGGTAAAACTTAAAAAGAAAAAGAAATCATAGTCACTGACAAAATTCCAACTGCCCCTCCCTCTATCACACACTTTAACTTATACAAACCACGTGCTTCCGAATTTAACCCCTCTCTCCCCATCATGTGCTCTCCCTTTTATTTATAATAATTTAATTAACCTCAAATTTCTTTTACGATTTTATTTTAGTTTCCTCACAATACCTGAATTATCCATCAAATTAAAAGAATAATAACAAAAATTACGTTTTTTTTTTTTTTTTTTATATGTAAGCTATGAATTTCAAGTAAATTGAAATTTTCAGTCATTGAAGCGGGAATCTGAATGAATGTGAAGGAGCACATGAAGTAGATCTGCAAGTTTTAATTTATATTTAAAAGACAAAGAAAAGAGGGACAGTGACCCGCGTGTCAGCCAAATATGATATGGTATGGTATGGAGTAAAGAAGAAGCATAGCATTTGCTACAACGGCCATGTAAAATGAAACAACGCTTTAAATAATGTGGACCTTCCCATTCACAGTAATCAAGTGAGGTTGAGTTGAGCTCCACCATTTTTTTTATTTTTTTTTTGGGGGGGGGGGTCAAAAAATCAAAATATACGATAAAAATTTGTCAAACATTTTTCCGAATAGAGAGAGACAAATGTAGGCAACTTTTAATTAATAAGAGATAAAATGATAATGGATGGATTATAAAAATAATGGTGACGTTCACAACGGCAAAGACATTTATATATAATTATAAAAGTGGCAATTCAAGCTCTCAATTTCTCAAATCTCAATGTGTCAAAGAAAGGCAATTATAATAGCTGTCACCAAGATTTACATTCCCATATAACTCAACTCCTTAAATTCATCCATTTCACGTTCTTCTTAATTACCTTCTTCTTTTATCAACGCGTTTTTCCCTCTTCTTATGGTCCGAAAAACAACCATTGTGCCCAAAAATGGAAAAAGCTAAACAAACCCCCTCAAAAAACCCCAAAAAACAAAAAAAAACAAAGGTGACCGAATCATTTTATTTGTTGAAGACGATGTTAGATGGAGAATTTAGATGAGAAATTTGCAGCAAAAGTATTTATCACAATGCATTACCATCATCAAAATTCAGATTCACTTACATCACCAAATGTATCAAATCCCTATTAAAAAATAATAAAAAATAATAAAAAAATCTAATTTTTAACCCCAAATCTGCATTTGAATTATAATGATATTATAATTCAAGTAATAGCCTGGATTGCTTAGGCCCCATACTTGAATCTTTTGATGTTTTTATGATTCCTCAAAAAGTTTAGAAAATCCCCCTCCAATGAAGAACAAAAAATAAAAATAAAAATAGCATTAAAAAAAAAAAAAAAAAAAAAAGAAGAAGAAGAAGAAGAAGAAAAAGTGATTAAAAGGTCCATTTCCAGATCTTGATCCGAAGATCAACCTTACATTTGGAGTCAGAAACAGAAGCCACCGACGGTGACTTACCTTTAGGTGGAGTCCCTTTGATTCCATCGCAAGTAACTCTAATCCCAACTTTCTTGCTGTTCAGCCCTCCCATCTTCACTTTCACCTTCGTGTACAGCTCAATCTTCAACGGGATTCCACTCTTCTTCTTCAGATCCGATCTCAACGAATTCACCGAATCCACGTCCAGACCCTGCGACGCCAACATCGCAACCCTGAATGCCGTTTCGTTCTTCTTGTCGCTGAAGAAAGCTGGGATCGACCCGTTGGCAATCTGGACGTCATCGCTGGTTGAGCAGGTCACCGCGAAGTCGTTGTAGAAGAATGTGAAGTGGCTGTTGGGGTTCTTGGAAGTGATGGCCAGGTGGAAGAGTGAGTTGAGGTGGGAGGTCGAAGCGTCGGAGGAGGTCGTGAGGTTCAGCTTCGCAATGCGGAGCGAGGTGACGGTGAATTCGGGACGGTGGGGACGGTAGAGAACGTAGACGGCTGCTCCAGCAATTGCGGCTAGGAGGGCGATGCCCAAAATTATGAGAATGGACCAGAAGCAGCAGCAACAGCAGAGATTCCTATTGCTGCGGCGGTGTCGGCGGTGGTGGTACTGGGCTTGTGGGCGGTAGGGCTGGCGCAGCGGAGGTTTAGTTGGGGCAGCAGAGGTTGGGTTGACGCCGTTAGCAGTGGTGGTGTTGGGCGCTGGGTTAGCGGCGCCATTGGCGGTGGGTTTGGAAGATGGGTAGACTCTGTCTGCCATATTGGAATATGGTTCAGTTCCAGAGAAGAGAAAGAAGAATGGAGGAGTGGTTTGTCGCAGAGAGATTGGTAAGAAATTGAGGTTATAGAGAATTTAGGAAGGAGAAGTGAAGAGAGAGAGAGAGAGAGAGAGAGAGAGAAGGAGAGGGACGGTGTACCCAAAGGGGAATGCTTCCACCTCACCACTTACCAGAAAGAAAAGAAACAATAAAAGAAGAGAAAAGAAAATAAAAAAGAAACAAATATTGAGAATCTGGCGTTGGTTTTTCTTAAAAATTACATATCGCTTTTACTCTATTTCTATCTCTTTCTCTCTTTGTATTTTTATTTATTTTGTTTCTTAATTTGATAGTGGGAATGGAGGTCACAGACATACAGAGAGAGAGAGAGAGAGAGAGAGAGAGAGAGACTTGAATTTCAAGTTTATATTTTTGTGGGTGGGTGGATGGTTTTCTTTTTGGTAAATATATTTGTGATAGAGATCTCGTTTGCACAGCATACACGTCGTTCCAGCCACGGCCCTGAACCCAAAAAAAAAAAAAAAAAAAACCTTGCTTTCTCATAGCCACTTCCACACGTGATTGAGTAATTTGTCAGTAAACATGGGGTCCATTTTTCTTTCCTACTGATCACACACATCGGACGGTTGAAAATTGGTGGCTGGCTTTTTCTTTCTTCATTTTTATGCTTTTTCACATTTATATTATTTTTCTACCATATTCCCCCTATCCATCCATCACACGCCAAGAATGTTATTTTACAGACAATTTTTTTTTTTTTTAATCTGATCTTTTATTCTTTAATTTTCGGAAAACTTTGAAAAGTAAAATTATACCCATGCCATGTATACGAAATAAATCTACAGATGAGCATTGAGTGGTTGACCACAATAAGATTAAGGTAGGAAGGGAGGAGATTAATGAACCACACAATGATAGTTTCTTTGAGGTTTGGGGCAGTGGACTGGTCGGTGAGGAATGATAATAAATTATAGAAGAGGCATTAATCATCCACATATACAATATAGTAAAAATTTTGGGAGTTTGGACACTAAATTAGTTAACTAATCCCATTCTGCAACTGCATTTACTTGACTTCAAAGTCAATAATAGAAAACTGTCCCCCTCTTAATAATGCTGCTTTCAAGGTTGAAAGATCCTTTTCTTTTTTAATTTTATTTATTTATAACTCTCATCCTAAATTATGTTTAATCATCATGAGTTCAATGATGCTGTACCAAGGATGAAATTTTCCATGCAATCAATGGTAGAAAGATACATCTCATAATTAAAACAGATATATATAGTTTTATAAGAATATTATATATTATAATACCATATAATGGAGTTATCCTTCCAAAAAATCAAATTGAATGAAATGGGTTTTGTATTGCTACAGCCTACCATAGAACCACCGACACCAGCAGCTATCTATTTTATTGGTTTTGAAATTCTTTTCTTTTCTTTTTTTTTTCATTACATGGATCACATTGCTTTGACTGATCGATCAGTACAGCTTCTTTCTCTGTGTTATTTTTCTTTAATGTTTTTTATGATACACATGCAAAATGATGCTAATAAGCTTCAAAGTTCAAAGTACTATGTTAAAAAATTCAAGAATAATGTATGAGAAGGTCAGAGAACCAATCTTCAGCAGCATTCATCCAAGGACTGCAATAAAAGATCATTTAGATTAGTTTTGAAGAAGATCCTCTCATTACTTGATATCAAGTTTGAGTCTTTGACCACCTCATTCACCTACATACTGCCCACCAAATCTAACACTGATATTGCACCAGAAAAATTTTAAAAAATAAAAAATAAAAAAAATCAGGTTAGTCTGTCACTCGTATCAACGATTGTTTTTATCTACCAGGTAGTCTGCCGTTTGGACCCTCAACCTGAATACATACAAAATGCCCAGCGCCAAACAGAAGATGCAGCAATTTCACATTCGCTTTACAAATTTGTTTTCTTTTTTTTTTAAAAAGGATGAGTTTGGTTCCATATACTGGTTGACATCAATAAAGGCTAAAGGACACAGGATTAAGAAACCAGTGGAGTGGCCTCTACATTTTAATTCATTCGGACAACCACTGGGTTTAAGCAGCGAGCAGAGTGAGTACAACTTTTAATGCCCCAACAAATTGGTAGATAAGGTTGTAGCAGAACAGAACCAGGACGAACCAATACTCAGTTCAGGGTGGTTAATGCATTGCATCATTTATCCTTTGTAAAGAGAAAAATAAAGTATAACCAAAATGTGCTGCACATGGAATCACGTTTTGTTATTTATGTCTCTTTCCAAATAATTGTTGATCAATAGCTTATGTGCATCATGTTTTCTTTTTTTTATTCTTTTTCTTTTTTTTTTTTGCCTTTTTTTTTTTTTTTCTTCTTTTTTCTTTCTTTGATGCAGATTCACATGCGTTTGCATGTGAGTAAACTTAATTAAACAGTACTCCAACCTTTGGCAGGAATGCATGTTTTTCTCTGGCGAGAAAAATAAGATGATAACCTCCAACCACTTCAATTGTCTAATATGGCATTATGGTGTTTCAGCAGGAAATGACATTGTCAAAGAAAAGTAGGTAAAGAAAGCAGCATTTTAACAAAACCTGGTTATTACGTGAGATAATGGAGAAGTTAAAAAAGAAGAAAAAAAGAAGAAGGTAATCTTTGAAAAAAAAAGAAAAAGAAGGCAATCTAACAATGGCACCGATCAAGCATTTAATTTCACCAGCCTTTTACATCACAAAAACTATATAATAAAGGGCAAATGGTTAAAAATACGACTCCAATTACAAATGAAACTCTAATTTGTGTCATCAAGCCCACTTTAAAAGGGCCTGTGCAATCAAATTATCTATTTTCTACAATCCGACAGTTATTACGCTGTTAAAAATTCGGGCCTAAGAAGCTTGTTCGGTCATGAATGAATTTTTTTTTAAAATAAAAATATTGGTTTTCTGGTTTTAGAAACACAAATGTTCATTTAAAGAACAATTTTTGTTTCTAAAACAGGGAAGGCAATTTTTTAGTTCACGACCAAACAGGGCAAGAATTCTATCATTTATGGAGAAACGCCAGAAAAAGTCTCTCCTCATAGTCCAGCGAGATTTCGATTGGGCACACAATGCAGACCAGAAGCCACCAAGCTATACAAAACTGGGGTGGATCAAGGTCCCATATTTTCTTCTGCCTTGGAAACTTTTTTATTGATCCCGAAAATAATGAACTCTTCTAATCCTTCATAGCAGTTGTAAGTCGCCTGGCACTGGATGATAACAAAAGATCATACTTCACCTCCAAGCCCAAGGACTTGCCTTTAACTGAGAATTCTCTTGGATCCACCGACCATGCAGCCACTACTATGAAAATGCAATCATTTCTCACCTTACTTCATACACGCTCCTTAAGGTCTCCTAATCTGTAACAAAATCCACTAACATTTAAGCAGCAGAAAAAGTTCCCCACCATTCTCCAAAGATATGGTCAGTAAAACCATAATATGAAAATAATACAGACAATATTAGATGTAATGTACAATCTTCCCATACAGAGCATTTCAAGGACGAAGAATAAATAAAACAGAAGAATTCCATATCCATTGGACAGTACCCTTTAAGTTTGATGTTTCTACGCATGAGCATTATACTGAGCAGAGCAGGGACTGCTGCTAAACATAAATGCTGCAATGAGTGCCCACTGATAATGTAATTAGTTGCATGGTACATTTTCCTGTCAGCAACAGCTTCAAATTTGGCTAGAAGGTATGCACCTGCATGCGATAATTTTTGGATTTTAAAGTATAAACCAACACTATCATGGGATGGGAATGGTGAATGCATTATAACAAAGCAGTAAGCAAGTACCAAAGAAATCACAAATGCTATAGTTCCTTCAGATCAATTCATATTTCTTTAACCAAGCCCCAGCCCTGGCACACCCAAAAAATAAATAAAGACATTTTCTTTTTAATCTTTAGTGTCTTTCCATGGATTGAATGTGAAAATGAAGTTTGACGCTTGTAAGGGCTTTAATAGACCATAGACAAGTAAAATACCTAGATGTTATGTGCACCCAGAGTCCAAGACATATTGTTCAGAACTCAGTATGAAAAGTGAACTTATTGTTCAACAAGAATGTAATACATCATAACAACACGATAACCTAAAGGGTTAACCTCACATCAATGCTGTAATGTAAAAGTAAAATTACGAAGTTCTCAAGACACATGCATTAAGGAAAACACAGAAACTATCAACAAGGCAAAAAGTCCACAAGAATGATTAGTAAAATGACCCCTTATTGGTTTCCAATAAGTATAACAGAACAGTTAACTACTAAACAAAAACTGAATTGCAATACTAACATTAATTGAAAACAATCCCAGCATTTTACACTAAAAAACAGCATAAGCAGAATATGCTTTCCCCAAAAGTCAATTGTCTTGAGTGCGATTTGGGGAGGGGGAGGGGGAATAGAAAGAAAAAGTAAGAGTTGTCCTATTCAAACTAACTCCCCTCCAACCATACACCTGATGAAATGTCAATATGTATCAAAAGAAGGTACTATGTGAGAACTTCTGTATGTAAACTGTAACCTTGGTTGGTTCACATTTAAAAGAAGCAAACTCAAGCACCTTTCATGTAACACCTATGGTTTTAACTCAAACACAAATTAGAAACCATCCTCTGAATCCTTTGTGTGTGAATTACTCATATTTGCCTAAGATTGTATAACTTTCTTTTTAATCCTTGTTTACATAAGTTGCATATCTGTTCAAATTTCATCTAAGGAAGCATCCATCTAAATGGAGAAGCAAAAAGCATGTCTATTTTATGTGTGTGTGTGGAGGAGAACTGCTAAGAAATGTAGAAGTTCCATATTACTAAGAAATAATGGGAACAGTGTGGAAAAGAGACAGATACAAAAATTTCAGTTCCACATAACACAAGCAAACAATCACCAAACATATGCAGAGCCAGACCAGAAATTGCTTTCCAGTATCTTGGAGTAGTAACCTTAGTGTTCCAGAAACACCTCAGTCATAAATATTCAGGTAACTCAGCCTCTTTAAAGCAGCCAAAGATTCAAAGCCACTTGGAAAGATATTCGCTACTACATCAATATAATTTTGTAAACATTGTTCTCATTACTCGTCTGACCCTTTCACCCCACATTAAAGGAGTCTGGATATCTAGAACTTTCACAAAACTGGTAGGGGATATTGCCTCCATACATCTACATTACTGTATTGGTAGTTATATTTGCTTAATTCCCATTTTCCTCCTTCCTAAAGTTAAATAAGCAGTTGGATGGAATTAACAAATACAAACATTGAAATGACCTAAGTCAAAAGCATTTCCATGTCAGGTAAATTCAATGAGTGATAAGAAAGAAAAACTTTTAACTAAATGTCTCTTCAACTTCAAAATTGAAGAGCAATCCAATTAAATACTTAAGCTTTAAAAGAACTGTTTATTTGCAGCATGAAAGATACTGCTCAACTAAAAGTAGAATACAGGTATAATGAAGTCTTTTTTATTAATTTAACTATAAAATAGACTCGGATGAAGCATCTTATTATAATTTAATACACTGCAAAAGGTATAAAAATAAAAAATGAATAAATAATTAAAAAAAAGGTTTGGGGTTGGGGGGGTGGGGTGGGGATTGTCATGGCATACCTGTTGCCCAAAGCCAATATTTTGAGTGGGTATATTTGGGTCGGAACACAAATGCCATACCGGGAATTGCTATGCATGGGATCAGCTGGAACATCATGCACAACCTGAGATCATTATAAGTTCTGCAACCAACTAGCAAACTACATTCAGCAGAAAACTCAGGTACATCTTGACAAAGGAGAGCTTGTAGCAACCAAACAGAGGAGAAAAGTGTACATCTTGACAAAGGAGAGCTTGTAGCAACCAAGCAGAGGAGAAAAATACATAGTAGAAAAATTAAAACTCACCTTTCATAAGCGGTAGAGAGGAAAGCACCAAAAAGAAGTGCAAACAGACAGCTTAGCCCAATCTTCTCCCCCACTCTCTCTACTATGAAGCTAGAGAAAAGAGAGGAGTATGCGACCATCATCTGCAATGTGCACGAGCTATTGAACAACATATATAACACAGCAACAAGGGATATAGAAAATACGGAAGTTCCTAAGGAGTTCGTTTCCACTATTCAGATTGAGAACTTGAATGCAACAAGAACAGAAAAGGTAACATATAAATAACGAAAATTAAATGGAACAATGAATATGATGCTAACCGGAAAGCTGTCCCACATTACTCTACTGTCACTAGGCTTCAAATGATAATAAGCCGAACCATAAGCTAACCATGCAGTTCCTGCATAGAATAATGCCCAACCCCAAACTTCTCCTTGCAAACTGAAGCAATCAGTTCCCAAAATGTAAACCAGTAAGCAAAGCAAAACCCATCAATCGAAATTATAAACTCCCAGTAACATAAAGAATCAGAAAAAACATACAAAATACCTTATAGTGAAAAGATCACCTCGAACACAGAGAACAAATCCCAGTACACCCACAACCAAAAAGGGGAAATTAGTGACGACATTCAACGTGTTAGGAACTCCTGATCAATACCCAGAAAACAAAATTCGACAAGATCATCTAAACCACAATCAGAAGGGCATGCAAAATGTGCAGAAATAGAGAAAATGGGAAAGTTGGTTACCAAAGAAATTGCGCATATCTGCGAAATGGTGATGCTTGGGGGAGTGAGGAATCTTAGGGGTGGCCAACATGAAAAACATCCAACACAGCAATGCTCCTCCCCATATACGCGTTCTCTTCCATTTTGCAGACTGATGATTCACCACCCACAACATCTATCTCTCTTTCTCTTGCTCTCCACAAACTCTCCCCTGTGTCTTTATCAATGTCTCTGTGTCTGCGTCTCTGTCTCTCTCGTTTTGAGACTGTATATTAAAAAAAAAATGCCTCTTCGCTTTTTCCTGGGATTCGAATGAAGTTAAATACACATTTGGCTCGTATGTTCGTTTTGATCTAATGATGTTTCATATTCTGAACGAGGGCTTTTGCTTCAAGCGCTACATGTGTTCTTTGTGACTGACACTTTTTTGTCCCGTTTGGGTTTCCAAACACAAAACCCTCTCCACTTAAAGAAAAAAAAAAAAAAAAAAAAAAACTCTCCACATTAAAATTTAAAAATATATTTAAATAAATAAACAAAAAAAGCATGCCACGTGTGTCTCTCCGTTTGATCAACGATGACCGATGCGCCGTTTAATATTAAATCAAACCCCTCAACTCCGTTTGAATTTTTTTCCTTTCATACTGGGTCTATTGACTTTGAATTCAAATGTTTTACTTTTATTATCTTATCATGGTTTTTCAGACATGCTCTCACGAGTTCAAAACAATTTCCTTCTTCGAATTACATTAAATTTTTTATCCCCTTGTAAATTTATTGCCAATAATTTCGCAGCACGTGTAGTACTCGTACTATTTCAAAACCACAATTTATAAAACATAATTAGTAGAGTTTGAGAGTGAAATCAAAATAATCTCAATGCATCAAATACAGTCAAAATCAAGAAGACTGTCATGCACTTTGACCACCAAAAGAAATCCATATTTTGAATGCAAGTATGTAAAGAAATCATGGCAATAGTTTGTTCATCATCAATTTGGGGTACACACATAAATTGCTTAATTTTGGCAAAGAGAAATATTTTAAATACGAATATTGCAACACACACATCTCGTAACAAAATTGATATTAGGGCAACCATCATCATCAAAGTTTGGTTTGTTTACTCTGTTTCATATTATATTTTGTCATATTTCCATGGGCTTTTGAAAGACAAAGCTATCACATGGAACAATAAAATTTTAATAGAATGGAATAAAATAAAATAATTAAAAATAAAAAAAAGGATAGAAAATATTCCTTCTCTCTTCCAGATCGATGATTGCTCAACAGAAAACGTCCACTTATATTAAGGTAATTATGAGAATTTTGAGAAACTTTAATTCGATTTTCAAATTAAATTATTAATTAATTACGATCAACTTGAGCAACCAGTTAGCTAGCTTTACGTTCAGATATCCCTTGGCCTCACGACAAGCATTTTCAATTTTAACAAAAGAGTTCCAACATGGTTCCACAGTTTTCCAAAAGGCATTGCTTCCGGTGCAATTAGGGCATATCTCTTTTCTCCACAACTATTCAATTATGAAACAATACTATAATATTTTACCCCCTTTCATAAGTATTGTCAACTTTTATAAATTTATATATATATATATATATATATATGGATATTTTATTTCATAAAGCCTTTGTGGTTATTATACGCTTCTTATTCTTTTTCTTTTTATTATAAGTGTTTTAAGTGGAGCCATGATGGTTATTCAAGAACTAATAGTAAAGCATTGTTTCAACAGCTTTATATTAAATTGGATTTCCCATTATTTTTCCTGACATGGGTATACATATTGGAATCAAAAGCATCAATTATATGACATGGAATCTTAAGCATCAATTATATGATGTGGAAATCTTGACATAGTTTTTTTTCCCATTAGAGGACTTTTAGACATAGTTTTTTTCCAATTAGAGGACTTTTAGTTTGTTGTCTTCGGGCTACTCATATTTGTTACCGACATCACCAGCCATATAAGATCCACCAAATCACTCTTGAAAGGAGTTGGACTGAATGAGAGTTTTGATGATGACCATTTGGACTCAATACAACATTTTTTTTTATTTTTTTTTTGTTTTTTAATATCACAGTGATTAATTTTGTTTTGTTAGGAACATGGTGTAACAAATTGTTATCATGTATCTAATTATGTTTTTGGTATAAAATTATTATATATGATATATTACCATTCTAACAAACGATAAAGAATATATTTCCAACACATCATAATTATATTTACAAAAAAGAAAAAACAAAGAACACAACATAACTTTATATATGTGTATATGCATGTATTGTATATAGAAATTGCCCTAAACCACATACAACAAAAGCATCTTTAAAATGCGATTAATTTATTACATCAAAGAAGGAAAAAGATGATCATGCCCCACCTTACTCAAAAGTATGAGATAAAGCGCACCTAAAACTTGCGGTCCCTTCCACCTTCCCCGTTAATTTAGCAATTTTCTCAATCCTTCTTTATTTGTTCTCTTATTTTTAAGATCGGTGAAAGATTGACATTACATATTTCACGTACCAATTGAAAGTGAAACTCAAATAATAGAATAGCATATAATAGGTCCGGCTTTTATTTACTGAAAGATCAAACATAAAACACTTCAATTCAGAAGAAGTAAGATAATATGGTAATCGTTGAAGATGAAGCTTGGATTGAAGTCAATAAGAGTGTCACTTTTTGACACCAAACATGAAAAGCAAATATACTAAATATATTCCTCAACTCAATATTTATATAATATAAATTATTAAAGTACGACATAGCAAATCCATTTAAAAACAATATTTGCCATTTCTAGTTGTGATCGTCATACGTAAAAAGGTTTCAATTATCTACTTCCTAAAAGTATTGGTTTCAACCATTTTGATTCATCTGCTAAAAAAAACCAAAAAAAAAAGAGCATAAATTTCATACCTGAGAGAAACAATTGAAGAAAAAGTACCACTTTGGCTACCATAAATATGGATTGGGTACCCAATTGGCATTTAGTGAACCTCAAGTAATGGGTTCCCATTGTTTCATTAAATGGAAGAGACCTGCACAAAATCCACCACGTGCCATACAACCTAGCACCTCAACAATCAGATTGGACATTAACATTGTGGAGCCTCTCTCTGTGTTAGAATTAATAACAAAATTTCTAAGCCTTAAAAAAAAAAAAAAAAAAAAAAGTTTCCAAGTTTTAAAGTGATTTTCCAAATAATTTACGATTTTTTTTAAAAAAATATTTATTTAGAATACCATATTAGAAGTAGCTGCAAACCATTGCTGCCTCTTCCATTTTGGAAGGCTAGACGACAATCCACGAATCCGGAAAGTTGAGCACATACACATAACCCACACCAAAATCTTTATTAACCAATTTATGAACAAATTGCACCAAAAAAAAAAAAAAAAATTTCCCCTCTCAAATTTAAACCACACAAGCCTCACTCCTTACTCTGCAAAATTGGACTACCATGGAGATTTGAGGTGAATCACCAAATAACCAAAATGCCCCTCAAACAAAAACCGAATTATGGAACACACACACACCCTTAAGCCCATTTTATATTAGACATAATAAGGGCATAATTTGAACAAATAGTTCAATAAACATAAAGGCAATAGATCTACATTACATGCAAAGATGCAATTACCCCCCACCCAAATTTTAACAAATTCCGAAATTAACGAGAAATTAAAAACCCACCCAAGAGAAATTATAAAGAAAAGAAAAAAAAATAATTAAATAACTTATCTTTTTTTGGTTAACTTTACTTCCCATTCCCTCTATTGATCTCCTTGGACCTTATGATCGAATCCAGCCTCTGCATCTTCAACTGCTGCTTGAACCTGTTGATGAAATCGTCAGCTTTCGCATCTACCTCGTTGTCCACCTCCGTAGCCTTAGCAGCTTTCCCTTCCCTTACAGTCGCCGGCCTCCGGCTCTCTACCGCATCGTCTTCTTCGGAATGCGCAAAAGCATATTTCGCACTCGCCGACTTCTTCATCTTCCTCGAAAGCTTTGTGGGTACCTCTCTGGAACTCGGTTTCGTGTCGGAGTCGCCCCTGCCGTCTTGACCGCCTTTTAACTGACCGTAAATCTCATCGAGGGTCTGCAATTGGTCTGCTTCTTCGTCTGGGTATTGGTCCTCCTCTTGGATTTGCTCATCTTCTACCTGTTCCTGCTGTTGCTCTTCTTTTCGCTCATTTTCTTCTTTTGGTTGTTCTTGTTTAAGGATCCTCTGGGTCTGTGGAAAATGGAAATGGGTCTCGGGTTCTTGGGTTTCATGAAAAGTGGCGATGGAGGAAGAGTACTGTTGGGGGATAGATTCTTGGGATGTGAAATTTAGGAGGTTGATGGACTTGAGCTTTTGTAGAATGGAGGGAGATCTGATAAATTGGAGTTGTTCTTGCTGCTCAGCCTGTCTGAAAGCCTGGATGTTCTCGGTTTGCTCTGGTGCTTGGTGGAAGGTAGTGGTTTGTTCTTGGGATCGGTAGCTGTAGAAGTTAATGGATTTGAGTCTCTGCAGCATGGATGGAGACCTAGCAAGCAGTCGGTCTTGTGGGTGTTCTTGGGGTTGAGGTTCATGCTGCTGGTGTTGATGGTGCTTTTGAGTGCTTAAACCTGAAATAATGGCAATGGTGCCGATCATGAGGTTGAGGAGGACAAAGAGAACAGTAGGTGTCAACCAGCTATTCATGGAAGCCAAGATTGAAGGTAGAAAAGATACAGATTCTTCAAACATGGCTTTTGCTATAAGAGATAGATGGGAAAAACCAAAAAGAGACTTACGGAATGCTGATGAAATTAGGCAGAGAAGGCTATAATATACAGGGAGAGATACAGTATTTGAGTGGATAGTTTTGTTGGCGTTTTGCTATTTTGAGAGAAAATAATAATAATAATTATAAGCAAATTATTTTTGAGAATCTCGAGGGACACGTGTAGGCATACAATGGGTCTGTGAGAAGAGGACGAAAGAGAAGGGGAGGTGGGGGTGGTGAGCGCGAGTAAATGTGAGGTTGTAGATGTAGTGGGGTTTGAAAAAAACGCTTGATGAGAGAGGAAGAGATGCCGACAGGCAGCAATTCACCAAAATTGCGTTTGCATTTTTGCTCCCTCAACTGTCTCTCAATCTAACTCTGTCTCCCGGATCATGGTTTTTTTTATTTGTACTAATCACTCCCAAATCACATTTATCCAAAAAAATAAAAATCACTCCCAAATCACTTTTATATATTATTAAATATATAATTTGCTTTGATCGCCAAAAGTACTTCTGTTTGTTTTTGTTTTTCTAATAAGAACATAATACATTCTTTCACAAAATAATAACCAAAAAAAAAAAAAATTAATACATCAATCTTATGTAAATCTCCTTTTCAATAGCAACTCCAGATTAATTGGCGCTAAGCTCTTTTAAGTTGCCTTTAAAAAAAAAAATCAATATTCTTCCACCCAATAAAGTTAATAGGTCTTTTTGATTCTGGGAAAATTTTATTATTAAAAATCACCAGAAATGTTTTTGGCAATAAAAGACAAAAAGTTGAACAAATGAAAGATCATGAAAGAGTGAAGCAAGGAAATTGAAGGTAGATAACCATCAAAATTCTAAATTTAGCTAGTATCACAAAATAATAGAGAGTACATACTAGAATTTGAAAAACGAAAAATAACAGCACCAACAGCATAGGTGAATGAGCTTTCACCCAACTGCGCCGATGTTTTTTTACCAAGTACTTACGTGCTTGTTTTTCTTAACTGATAACGAATTTGATAGATCTAATATGTCCTTTTATTATTTTGATGATAAATATAATTTTACATATCAATATTAGTAGCCCCATGTGTCCCTATCTAAAAATATATCATATTGAAAAAGATTTTTAAAAAATAATAATAATAAAATAAAAAGATAGAGATAAGGAATCCATAACGCTTATTACGCCATGTGCAAAATTGCAAATTTCACATTACTCCATGCTGAGAAAATTTAACAATTAATAAAATTTTGACTTTTCCTAAAGTTTGATTTCGACTGTTTAGCCCCATCCACGAATAGATTCAAAAAAACCCAAAAAAAAGAAAATAAAAAAAGAAACACTAGGAACGTATTATTTCCTGACAACAAAAGTAAATTGGGCCGACCAATTATAATTGGGAGGCTAAGTAGCCCATCAAAACACTTGCACTTTGAATAGGTCGATGATCAAGCCTCCTAGAGTTTGGAAGCCCATTATGCATTGCGTGGGGTTTTACGAGAGCAACAAAAGAGAGCAACTTGCACAAGTGGTGCATCGAGCACTTCGAAATTTGAAGGCTCAATCAAGTTACATCCACTAGCTTTGTGCTCCATTGTTTTGTCTTGTTCATAGTGAGATGACTGCTGCCGTGTCTAGTGGTGTGGTACCTACTCTGTAATTTGTAATATATTCTGAGTTCCAACCTAAAATAACATTTTATTTTTATTTTTATTTTTATTTTTATTTTAAGGCCATTATCCAAACCTCAACCTGCCACTGCATAAATTATTATTGATGAATTTACTCTTTGCCCAGTTACTAACACATACGTTGGTAACAAATTTGACATTGGCCAAGAGAATAGAGGTTAATGTCCTATCACTATGACCTTGGTCATACCTCCAAAAATATGCTAACTCTATAAAAAATTAATAATAATAAAATAAAACACAATCCTTCACAAATCTATATTCCTATTGGATATGTCTAAATATATATATATATATAAAAAAATCCATAACTTGCCAAATGACACCTTTTAGGATTTATCTATATTTTTTACAGTTTATCTAATTTTGTTAAAATCTTAATCTTATATATATATATATATATATTTGAAAGAATGCCACCAAATAATAGATATATATTTTAAAGAATAATCTTATTGTTATATCTCAAATATTAATATAGCAATATGACCTTCTTCTTTTTCTAATGTGAAATGAAAAACTATTTTACAGTACCGTACAAAAAGCATCATAAAAATTATTTTTTTTTTTTTTTTCCTTCTTAATGTTTTTTTGGATTTTTATATTTGTTTTTTAAATGTAGTTTTATTTTTTTTAATTTATTTTGGATTTTTATATTTATTTTTTTTATATTGGATGGAATGGTTGAATCTCGAATCCAATATTTTTTAGATTTCTAATCAATATCATAATAAATTAGTATTGATTTTGAAAATTTAAATTTATAAAAAATAGATTTTCTATTTTATTTATACTTTTTTCTACAGTTAAAACCAGCCGCTGTGCTATCATGTTCCGGGTCAACAAAATTTATTGAAATTACTTCTTGGCGAAGGCATTCCAGCTATTTTGAAATTAAATTCCATTCTACAGCCAACAATGTTTGAGCTGACCTCCACCACCGTAACTAGAAACATAAAAGATGCCCATCAAATCCTTTCCATTTGTATTCACAACATGACTATATTTCATATTTTTTTATTTTTCGGACATTATACAGCAATAGGCTTTTTTATTTATTTTATTTTCGTTATTTATTATTATTATATTTTTAACAACATGGGCTGAGGTGGGGATTTTATAGAGAAATAACCTTGAATGGAGATGATAATGCCTTGACAGACCCTTTTTTTTTTTTTTTTTCTTCCATTTTTGATAAAAGGATCTGCATGGATATAATATTTGTAATATTTGTCGTGTAGTATACTGGAATTGATAAAAAAGAAAAGATTCTTTTTGCAATTTAAAATTAACTTTACACAGTTTTATAAAAAATAATTTTACCAAACTATCCTCATCTTTTTCTTTTTTCTTTTCAATTTAGATTAAACTTTTTCGTTTTCTGGGGTGAGTTTGCCAGAGATGTAAGCAACGCTGAACTATGAACATGGATTGGCCTGAGTGACATTCCACATGTGCATTCACCAACAATGCTCTCTCTACAACTTAAATTCTCATAACAATATCTTTAAAATCTCAAGCTCCTTCATAAACATCTAAGCTTGGCTAAGCGCCTCCATCGAATGAGGAATCCAAACTCATTAGCAGGATGGAATTAGATGGACAGAGGTTAGATCACTTACATCTGCATTGAATGGTAAATCTGCAATGATAAACGAATAAGCATAGGCAATCAAAGCTGTGGGGAAAAACATGGCCTTATCGTTGTCCGAGATAAAAGTTTCACCGTGCAATATAGGTTGATTGGTTACAGGGAAAGTAAAGGAAAAAGAAAAATCAATTATAACTAAAATTCTCTTAATAATAGAGATTGTATCGAGTTAGTTGCTATTATAACTAAATTCTCTTAATAAAATATGAAAAAAAAAAAAAATTAATTTTTTTGTCTAGATTGTTAAAATTAGTGGAAAGAAAAGGACAATGAAGGAAAGGAAAGGAGATAAAATATATTGAATTATGTCAATTTTAGACAATGAAATAAAAGAAAAAGAGTTTAATGAAACTTTAAAACATTCTAAAATTATTTTTATTAATTAAAATCTCATTAATTGAGATATTTTGTATGTTGAATTTTTTGTAAAAAATATAAATTACATTAATTATTTTTTTTATTTTCATTAAACAACATTTATTATAATTTTTTCTTTATATCTTTCATTTATTAATTATACCAACAATAATTATTAATATATTTTTTTCCCTTCCCCATCCAATCCAAACCTAATAATAATATATATATATAAGTATTTATAGTTTGATGAATATATTTAAAAAAATATTGGAGAAATATATTTATCCATGATAAAATTAATTTAAATGAGCTGAAAATTTTGAATAAATGTTTCAACTATTCATCAATAATGAAAGATTTTATAAAAAAAAAAAATGAAGCTATCAAATCAAGGTTAAGAGTGGCAACGAGGCCGGTTTTTGAATCTTTATCCAAAAAAAAAAGAGGCCGGTTTTTGAATTGTTATCCCTGTCGTCATTTGCCCCATTCCCAAATCAATCACCATCTATGAGAAGTCGGGATGAGACCCAAATTTACACCTTGCTTCCTCATTGGTTTTAAGGGGAAAAAGAAAAAAAAAGAAAAAAAAAAGGTTTTCTCTATAACTTACACTACAGATCATGAGAAAAATAATTATAATAATAATGAGAAAAATTCTGCTTCTGAAATATGGAATGGAATGAGAGAAAATCATCTCCCATTATTGGGGGAATTCTTGTGAGGATTGGACCTAATGGGCCAAATTATCATTCTGAACTTTTATTGGTGTATATATATATAGAAAAAGAGGCAAGCATAATTTTTCTAGACACCTTGAATTCTCAATAGAAAATCTCTAAAATGCTCCTCAAAATCTCTTTTAGTATATTATTATTATATTTTATAACTTATTGTCCTTTTCTTTTTGGCTAAAATTATAACTCATTGTCATTTGTTTCATAGTTGAGTTTTTCATGATTAGGATTTGTTGATTAAAGTCCTTTAATTTAAGGCATCTTTTGTACTGTTTATTAACAGGACTCAAGGGCATTGAAAAAAACTGCTTTTTATTATTTGCTTATTCTTGCCACACCCAAATGCCCAAGAAGGTTTCCACTTTCTATTTCCAAGGTTGATAATTGGGATGGCGATGTAATTAACAAAATTTCAATGAATAATGTGCAATTGTCATAATTGAAAACATAAATACCATACATCAAATATTTTGTCAAGGAAAAAAAAAAAAAACTATACATCAAATATTTTATAGAAAGGCCCAATTATTTTGATGCATAAAAAGAAATATTTCATTTACATCCATTAAAATTTGAAAAAAAAAAAAAATAAAATAAATCCTTTTTAAATTTTTAATAAATCGTCCATACGTTTCCAATAATAATATTTCACCATCATAAAATAAAATGGCGAAGAGAAAGAAGAAAACACAGTCACGTAATGACGACATGCGGAACGGTCCTTCGTGGTACGACCAAAAGAATAAAGAGCATCTCCAATTTCAATGAAACAGCCACTGCTTTGGCAAATAGATGGGAACTGCTCTGACAGAGTGCTCAAGATCCAATTACCATTTTCATGCTTTTATTATTATTATTTTTTTTAATGCGCCCCATTAACCCCCAGTCTTATTTTCATCATTTTACTATTTAAGTGGCAAAAAGAGACTATATTTATTATTAAAAGAGGATAAAGAATGGGATAAATATTAGTTAAAAAAAAATTAAGTAAATACACAGCTCGGGAAGCATCTAATAAGTATTGAAGAATATTCATTTATTATTTAGAAAAAGAAAAAGAAAAAAAAAATGGAAAAGGAAGAGTGTCGACACTATTGCGCTCATCTGGTTGCAAAAAGTCGCAACTGTAGCGTCCAACTTCCCCAGTTACCCTCGCTTTCGTCAACTGATGTCGACACTCTCTTTCGATTCTCTCTCTGCCTGCGTATGGAAAACTTGTATAGGTGCGTAGGTTAACAGAGGATTATGTGCTAGCAGTCCATGTCCACAGTCTCTGCTTCATACCTTTTCTTTCTTCTCGTATCTGTATATATACATTCCGGATTCGTGTTCTTCGGCTAAAACTCCCCCTATTTCTTACAAACATCAAAAACCCCACCCCCCTACCTTTTTTCCCATGTTATTTATCGAGGTTCGCTTGTCGAGACCGAATTGTCGTTCTCTCTCTCTTTCATTCACCTTCTTTTTCTCCCTCTTTAATTTCCCGATTGACGCTGGTCTCTTTTTTTAATTTTTCTTTTTCTTTTAATTCTCAGGATTTGTGGCCTTTGCTCGGCCTTCGAGGTTTCGTGGGAAAAGCTCAGGGTTTCTCAGGTAATTTGGTTTGTTACTTGGAAAATTTTATACCAAATTTTAAATTTTTTTTTATGCACAAAGCGAGCTTTTTTTTTTTTTTGGTGTATATTTAATCCGTTTGAATTTTGGTTCTTTCAAAGAAATTTTGACAATTTTGGATTTTTCCTTAATATTATTACCCAATCCCTTTTACATTCCCTTCTATTGCATAGTAAAGTATGGATTGGGGATTAATTGGGTATAATTTCCATGGCCAGCATAATATGGACGGAAGCTTCTGTATCATTCATGTATAACAATTCGACGAATTTCTATATTATCAATAGAATTAAATAAACTAGAAAGCTCCAGTTTAATTCTCTATCGATAACCCACACAATTTTTTTTTTTTCCCCCTATAAATCCTCATTTTGCATTAATTCATTTTCTAAAAACTGGAATTTCTTTGTTTGTTTTGGGTGCGAAAAGATTCCATTCTGCAGACGATCTCTCTGTCGATGACCAACGCGAGCTGCGCAAGCACCGAATTAGAAGCCTGCCGCGACGACTCGGCGGCACGCGTTCTCAAATTCGTCGCAATCGCATCAATCCTAATCTCCGGAGTCGTAGGAATCGCGATCCCACTAGTCGGAAGGCAACGTAGCTTCCTCCGAACCGATGGAAGCCTCTTCGTCGCGGCCAAAGCCTTCGCCGCTGGCGTCATCCTCGCTACCGGGTTCGTCCACATGCTATCGGGCGGTTCGGATGCCCTATCCAATCCCTGTCTACCCGAATACCCATGGTCCAAATTCCCCTTCTGTGGATTCTTCGCCATGTTGGCTTCGCTTGTAACTCTCCTCGTTGACTTTGTGGGGACGCAATATTACGAACGGAAGCAGGGACTGGCTAAGCCGAGCGAGGAACGAGTCCGGGTCGGGTTTGATGATTCGGGTCTGGAGTCGACTATTGTTCCGGCCCAAGCCAAGGAGTGGAATGGGAAAGTGTTTGGGGAAGAGGAAAGCGGTGGGATGCATATCGTGGGGATGCATGCGCATGCGGCTCACCATCGACACAACCATCCTCATGAGCAGGGTGCATGTGATGGGCACGTGAGGGAACAATCTCACGGGCACGAACATGGACACGGGCATGGGCACGGGCATGGGCATTCGCATGGGTTGGGAGAAGACGAAGATAGTGGTGTGCGACACGTCGTCGTCTCTCAGGTAACTCCTTTTTGTCTTTTGCTTATTAAGTATTTCTATTATTTTTCGTTTGGGGTTAATTATTGCCTTCTCTAATGGTGGCCCCGAAAAAGGTAGTTGCTTTTTTGCAATGTGGTTCTTGGAGTTTTGAGAGAAGGTAAAAAAAGCATGGACGATTCCGACTTTTCACACGTAGACATAGATAAAGTATGATCGAGTTAGCAAAAGGCCTAGCAAAATTTTACTCCTTTTTTATTTTTTATTCTTTTATTTTTATTGGTTGAAAGTGGCATGTGGTCAGGGTCATGGATGCTTCGTATTTGTGGTGAGCTCGACCCTTGAACTCATTTTTGGTTGTTTGGTAGTCATTCTATAACAGTTGGTCTGCCTCATAGAATCGCTTTGTTACATTATATCTTAGGATGGGAAATCCTTGACTGTTGAGAATTGATAGCGAGTGTTACAAAATTTTAGAAAATGGTGTATATGTGGTGAATTAGGCAGGCCATAACCGGAAAAGAAAAAAAAAAAAAAAAAGGTCAGGGATTACATCTAGCGACTAATAAATGGATATTTGTATTTGTATTTTGCTGAAATATTTCTAATATGAAAATGCTATGCTTTTGCTGTAAACCATGGACTCACGCTTCTTCAAAAGTCAGCATATATTGGTGATCAAACAAGGCAAGCTGACCTTTTCGTGAGCTTGCAGCTATTTTTAATTGGTTTTAAGCTTAGTAAAGTCAATGAAGCATCATTATCTTTTACCTTCTCTATCATTTTCGGCCATTTGTTTAGTTGTTATTTCGTACTTCTATAAAATTGTTGTCACAATCACTTAGGATTGTTAATTTTAGATAAGATTATTAATTTCTCTGTGCTTCCATTAATTTCCTTTCTACTCAAAATGATGTTGAATCTAAATGAGAGTATGAGAACAGTCAAACCTTTGGTTTATAAAACACCGTCTGTGAAATTGTGTCGGTCTAAACTAAATGCTGAAGCCTGACGGGCACATAATTTTGCTATGGAGTTGACTAGCTCTTACTCTGTTCTGATAATCAAGAATTGGTCCACGCTTTTTTTATGGTTATATTGAGAATATTCTCTTTCTTCTGTACGCAGATATTAGAACTTGGGATTGTATCACATTCAGTTATAATAGGATTGTCACTGGGAGTTTCACAAAGCCCATGTACCATTAGACCCTTAATAGCGGCACTGTCATTCCATCAGTTCTTTGAAGGATTTGCACTAGGAGGCTGCATATCCCAAGCTCAGTTCAAGACATCGTCTGCGGCAATCATGGCATGTTTCTTTGCGGTAACAACTCCTGCAGGGATCGGCATTGGAACTGCCGTTGCCTCATTCTACAACCCAAACAGCCCAGGAGCTCTGGTTGCTGAAGGCATATTGGATTCATTGTCAGCTGGAATTCTGGTGTACATGGCTTTAGTGGATCTAATTGCTGCTGATTTTTTGAGCAAGAGGATGAGCTGTAATTTTAGACTACAAGTAGTTTCTTATTTCATGCTTTTCCTTGGTGCTGGATTGATGTCTTCACTTGCAATATGGGCTTGATTTTTTAGTTTACCTTTTTTTTTTTTTTTTTTTTTTTTTTTTTTTGGGTCCCCTCTTTCTATTTTAGTGTTTGTTTTCTAGCGCTATATGATATGTGAGAATTCATTCCAATTGGCTTAGCTGGAGAAGATGTGATATAGCAACAAAAACATATAGAAAGGCAACCAGTGATCGTTAGTTTTTAAACATTTGCCAAACTAAAAAGCAAGCAAATATTTTTACCGAAAAAGCAAGTATTAAGAGGGATGTATTCAATATAAAGTTTAATAGATTCAAAATAAGTTATAGATTTTAAAGAATTTGATGGATTGTTATGGAATTTTACAGATTTTATAAAGATTTTATAATAATCTAATGAAATCTTTGGGTTTAAAGCTGTATTTTATATTGACAATTTTCATCAATATTTCATTGTTAAAATACTTTTAAATTCATTAAAATCCATCATTTTTTAAAATCTTTTAAAATTAATAATTTTTTGAATACTATAATATTTTGAAAGAATTTTACAAAATTTTAATTGAATATATTTAGATTTTAATGGACTTTTATAAAATCCATTCAAATCTGAATTAAATATTATTAGATTTGTATAAATTTCTTTAAAATCTAAATTGAATATTTCTGAATTTTTAAAAATTTTTAAAATCATTTAAATTCTAAATTGAATACATCTTTTAAAATTTGGGATGGACCGGTCTTTAATTTTGTGAATCAAACATTGGTATAAGCTCCAATGTTTCGAATTGCAGTTTCCTAACCGGCTATGTAAGTAGTTGATTTCTCAACATTCTAACACTAGTAATTTTAGGCACGAAAATTCGCTTTAGATTTTTTAATTTTTAAAAATATTATCTTCTTATTATTACCTTGTTAATGGAAGAACTTCCTTTTTGGTAAATTTAAAAGAGATAGTAAAAGAATAAGTGGAAATAAATATTTAATATTTTAACAAGCAAAGATTATAAAATATTCATTGATGGGAGGAAAAAAAAAAAAAAAAAAAAAGGTTGTTCGGAACTTTGTCAACGAAATACTTGATGAGCAAGAGATCTATTATATGAACAAAAAAAAAAAAAAAAAGGGTGGGGGAAAAGGACCTGCCAAGGGTTCCATTTTCCAAGTCTCACCGACTCACTCGCCCCTCAATCGGTAATTCACCAAAATGCCACTCTTCTCTCTCCGGACATCTCCCTCTCTCCCTCTCAGCTTCTCCTCTTCCTACTCCTCCAAAACCGTCAAGCCACAAAAACCAAATTTTGTTGTTCCCGCCACTCGCATTCCCTTGCCCATTCCCGTCTTTTCCATCATCTGCCTCTTTATCGGCCTTGCCGGGACTTTATTCGCCGTCGCTGCCCTACGCCGTCCTGTACCTGTACCCATTTTCCGATGCGGAAAATCTGAGGACACTTTCCGGGCATTCTACTCGGCTTCCCATTCTCGGCAGCTTGGGAACAATGGAGGCTTGGTTGATCGGCCTAAGCTTCTTGGGTTCGTCGGAATTCAGACAGGGTTTGGCTCCTGTGATCGCCGGGCGGCGTTGCGCAGCACTTGGTTCCCATCTGATCCAGATGGGCTTTTGAGGTATTTGATTTTAGTATTACAGACTTTCAGTGATCCCTAAATGTGGATTTTGTTCCCTTTTTTTTTTTTTTTTTTTTTTTTCAGTTCTATACTTCTAGTCATTGGTATCACTAATAGGTTTGCTTATCTTGGATTGTTCCTGCTTGTGAGTCTGATCTGGTTTGAAGTAGCTTCTAGATTCCATTTCCACACAGTCCACTTCGCTACCACAAGATTGATTCATAGTTATACTGGCCTTGTTCATTGGAATTTTGTGCATTATTCAGGAGCTTAATCTTAGAGTAATACTATATATTATCTCGTCAGACTCAAATTGTTTTTCTGTTGATGGTTTGTGCTGCACAGGCTCACTATAAAACGCTTTAATAATTTAATATCTTCCTGTTTTTGCCAGTAAAAAGTTCTCTTATTCTACATTCCTGATTCGTTTAAATGTTACCTTTGCAGGTTGGAACAAGCTACTGGTTTAGCTTTTAGGTTTGTTATTGGACGAACAAAAGATGCAAAAAAGATGGCACAGCTTCACAAAGAAGTAGAGGAGTACAAAGACTTCATGATTATTGATATTGAGGAAGAGTATTCAAAGCTTCCATACAAAACGTAAGTTTTTCCTATTTACGTTAAGTTGTTGTCTTGTAATTAATGTTAATGACTTGATGATCTTGGCAGCTTATATGGCATTTTCTACCTTGTAGGTTGGCATTTTTCAGAGCAGCGTTTTTGCTTTTTGAAGCAGATTATTATGTCAAAGCTGATGATGACATTTATCTGCGTCCAGGTACATTGAAGTGCGTATGAGATGCTGACTACAATGTATTACATCCAAATATAGTTGGTTGTTCTCTATGATTTTACAATTCTGTTTCGTTAATTTTTCAGATCGACTCGCAACTCTTCTTGCTAAGGAGCGGACGCATTCACTAACCTACATTGGGTGCATGAAGAAAGGTCCAGTTATCACTGACCCTAAGATGAAATGGTATGTGAGTTTGTGACTTGTTGAGTTATGATTTGCAGAGCATTTGCTCTTTTTTACTTTCATTTACTTTCTGAAATGTGTATTCTTCTTTTATTTTTAATGAGAGGATTTTCCTTAAAAATGATTTCAGGTATGAGAAGTCAGGTCATTTGATTGGAAGTGAATACTTTTTGCATGCTTATGGTCCTATTTATGTTCTGTCTGCAGAGGTGGTAGCTTCGTTGGCAACTGCTAGAAATAACAGGTCTGTTATTTGCTGGATCATTATGGTTATATTGTGTCCGATATACATTTTATATGCTGCTGAATCTTTCATGGCTCATTGCTAACATAATTTTTACCCATGATTCAACTGTTTAATCACTTAGATGTTGAGATATCAAATTATTTTTTGAGATGTTACGCAATAGGCAAAAGCAACTGAATTCTCCTGGGGGGAATTAAAAAAAAAAAAAAAAAAAAAACACTACTTGGAGAGCAAACTTGGTGGTTTCTTGTCTATCTTAGTAACTTATCTTTCCAAATTTGTTTTCTTTACCATGTTTTCCATCTTGCTTTCAGTTTGAGAATGTTTAGCAATGAGGACGTCACAATTGGATCGTGGATGCTTGCTATGAATGTTCAGCATGAAGATAACCGGGCAATATGTGATCCTCGATGTACACCTACATCCATTGCAGTGTGGGACATCCCAAAATGTTCAGGTACAGATATTTTCCTGAATGTCTAGTTTTATTTTGTTTCTCATAGATATTAGTGAATAAACAGAGGGCCAGATTTGTTCTAGATGTTTAAAAGGCTTGCTTGTTTAAGATTCTAGATATGCTGCAGGCTAATCATGAAATTATTATTATATCTTGAAGAAAGTGAGGCTGGTGCATCATTGCATTTTAAGCTCATAGGTTATATTCCTACTTTTTAGCAGTGATCAGAAGTTCAGAAAACTACATTCAGTAGGTGGAAAAGTTATTCATTAAATTGAATAAAAGCTTTTGAAGTTATTGATATCCTTTTCTTGGATGTACTCTTCTCTTTTGTAATCATATCTGAATTCCTTTTGAGTCATAGATTGGTGATTAAACTGGCCTTCTCCCC
The DNA here is from genome assembly GCF_031755915.1 of Ziziphus jujuba. NCBI lineage: Eukaryota > Viridiplantae > Streptophyta > Magnoliopsida > Rosales > Rhamnaceae > Ziziphus > Ziziphus jujuba. The sequence goes on along the minus strand of NC_083383.1, from coordinate 6,025,678 downwards.
AAAAAGATTTTACGAACTAATGAACTTATGCTATATTGTAAAACAAATGTCTTGGTTCAGAGAGCTTACCCAAATCTGAAATTTAGTATTACAATTTTGGACAACATGGGGGAATTTGAGTCTAAAGTATTGCAAGAAGTAGTTTACCGGATGGATTGTTTGCTGGTTTAATGTGCACATTTTAAAATATAATTGTTGTAGATTGATTTTCCACTGATACATGTGTTGGGTTTGTCATCTTGATTTATATTTATTTTCCTGCATATTTGTCCTAAGGCTATGCAGTAGGAAACTGAAGAGAGTATTTTATCTTCAGTGCAACCTGACAAACTACATTGAAACATTCTCAGGTTTGTGCAACCCAGTTAGTCGACTGAAAGAACTTCAAGCAATAGATATGTGCTCCAAAAGTCCTACCCTGCCTCCAGATGATAGATGATGCCGGTTTTCAGACTATGAACTACCCTTCGAATGCAAGTAATTCATGAAGATTAGCTGGTTTGATGACAACCCCATGTTTGTTGGAAGAGAACGCAGGAAAAAAGATGCATTCATTCAAAAGAAATCTGAGGGTCGTTACGAATAATAAAAATCATAGGAATAGCCACTTGTTGTTACAAGCCATATATTGTGACAATGTGAAATCCCATAGCATTCGTAGATAGTTACATTTCAATATCGAGTTGGATTAACAATGTACCATATCAACAGCAGGGCCTGACCAACTATATTTGTAGCATCTGAGGAGAAAAAGAATCGGCCTTTTAAATGTAGTATTCTTTTATATAAATTAGTTAATGTCTGTTTATTATATACTTTTCTTTTTTCCCCTTTGTTTCGAATTGAATGAGGATGTTTGACTTATGATTGCCGATTAAAACCTTCTTCTAGGTGCATTTTTATACTCACAGGTGAAAAATGCAATGTTTGAAATATTTAACTACTTGAACATGCTAAATAAATGGTATAAAAAATTTAAATAGAAGAAAATCATTATGAATTAAAATTAATTGTAAATTTAAATTTCAGTATATTGGGAATCACACAACCTTTAATGTTATATAATCACAACTAAGATTGAAGCTTCTTTTCGTAGGTGTAAACTAAACCAGGCTGTATGCTATTTGGATGGCTTAGGAGTATTTTCAAATAACTCTTTAAAATAAATAAAGAGTATATTTTTATTATCCTTTGAAATAAGGAGTGAAAATTGAAAATGTCATCTAAAAAATCACTTTATTTATAATTTGGTATATATATATTTTATATAAAAATGTATTATTCTATTTATAAACCCTTTTTCTTTTTGTATTAACTATCATTTTTTTTTTTTTCACGAATATATGAATTATGTTTTCAAATGTTATAACGGTGACATAAAAATATGTGTAAAAAATGGACATGGCTCTTGGAAGAACCCCTTGGATGCTATAGAACATAAAACGATCGCCATTCGATAAGTCCAACTTTGAATAAGGTCAATCACGTCAATTCATGGGAAAATTGAGCTTATCGAGGCAACATCGTCCTTTCAATTTGAGATCCACCGCAAGATATGTAAGGAGTACAAGTACCTATGAAGTAAGCCGTTAGATTAACATAAAACAGAAATGTATAAATATGGACCGTTCAAAAATAAGAGCAATGTTACAGCTTAGCAGCATTTTGAAACTTTCTTGGCTATAGTAAAACTGACGTCTGACAGTACTTTTGGCTGTACTATCCGTCAGCTGATTCCTCAGTTACCACAACATCAATCCGCCACGTCAGTACCTATGTACCAACATCCTACGTGGCTGAACCTCCTGCTTGCGTGGCACCTACTTTCCAACTATTTCTTGTATTTGACACTCTTATATTTACTCTCTCTCTGTCTTCTAAAGCTTTTGCTTAGCTTAGATACTCTGCACCTCTACTGTCTGTGTTCCACAAAAAACACATTAGTCTCTCTCTCTCTCTATCTCTCTCTCTCTCCGACCATGGAGGCAACCTCAAAATGTTCGCCGGAATCAACCACCTCCGGCGACGTCTCAGGGAAGTTTATGGACCTCTTGAGGGAACACGACGACGATGACGACGCCGCCGAGCTCTTCCCGGAGATTCCCATTAAAGAAGAATTGATAGAGGAGGTGATGCAAGAGCTTTACAAGGAGATAACTTATACCTCCGATTGCTACACCAACATATCATCGTCGCCGGCGACTATGCCTTCGCCGTCGTTGGCAGCGTCGTTTGTGGTTGGCAATGGGAAGAGCGAAAGCTGCGGGGCATCGGTGTCTGACTCGGCGTCGACGGTGATGGTGGGGGTGGAGTTTGTGGGATCCGGCGAGAGGTTGGGCGGCGTCAAAAAGACGGAGGTTGGAAATGGTTCGTCGTCGTCGGCTGTGGGGAAGGGTTATGGGGAAGGAGAAGTGGACGGCTGTAATAGCGTGGAGGTGGATGATGAGTGGCTGGCAAGGGTTCTGAGTTGGGGCCCAGTGGAACTTGAGCCGTGGATTTGATATGAATCATGCATGAACGAGTGTGTTGTGGGGTCTTTTACTTAGGCACATGTAGTCATAGGTCCACAGCGCGGACTGAATATGAATACCTTTTTAAGTTATATAATTACGTTTCCTTGATTAGGCAGGGTATTGGCTTAGCCATAACAAGGTTGCTCAAAAGAGTTTAGTTTTTTGTGTATGTATGGATTCTGTGTGTGATATCCAAAATCCCAACAAAATTACTCTTTCTTTTTGTTTCCTTTTCTTTAATTTGATGAGCATTCAGCATCTATTCGGTTTTCTTAAGCAAAAGTTACTTATTTGATTGTCACAAACATTTACTTTTTTTTTTTCTTTTTTTTTTTTTAAAAAAGGTGTTTGATGATTAAAAAAGACTTTTTTTTTATAAATAAAATGAAGAAATTAAAATTTTAGACTTCTTAAAAAAAAAAAAATTCTACTTTAAACTTAAAAACATTAAAAATACTTTTTAAATCAATAATCAAATAACTATTAAGTTTTTAATAAAAATTCCTTTTATATAATGCCTATCGAAAGAACTTATACAATCAAAAGTTCTTTTTACATAAATTATACCAAATAATTCCTAAGTAACACCAAAACTAGTTGCAACATAAGCCCATAAATTTTTAGGCTTAATTTATTCCTTTTTTCATGCATTGCTCCATGATTGAAAGATTAGGAGGAAATTGAATTCAAATCATGAGTTTAAATTGCAATAATGCATTGCTCAGTTTTATATATTTGTTAATGGAATTTTTGATCGGGCCGTCCACAAATTTATAAATAGAAACGAAGGCGTAGGTGTTTTCAGATTTCATGTTCTCGTACTGTCACTTTCTAGTATATGGTAACCATACTTAATTATTAATGTCACATTTGCAATACAATGAAACGTACCGCTGCTGCAAAACATAATATCAAGGCGGTTAAAAAAAAATCAAGTCGGTTGAGCAGTCACCAAACGAGCCTGAGATGCGCGAGTTCGAGTCGCTGGGGTGGGGGGCAGAGGGTCAGCAAAAAAAAAAAAAAATATATATATATATATATAATTAAAATATATAATTTATATTTATTTTTATATACGCCTTCTTGTCGTGACTCGTAATGACATCTACTCACCCACGCCTAAAAGCCGCAGAAAATGATGATGTGGCCAAAGGCTCCAAAACATACACAGATGTTGCCGGTGGGATGCTGCCTGCTGTACCTTAAAAGACTTTTAAGGCAGAGGGCCTTTGCATTTGCATTTACACTGACAAAACGAGGCTCTTTGCCATATATGTCCATTGCTATCATCAATGTTTTTTTCTTTAATAAACAGAAAATTAACTTAATATTGGTGGTCGTTGGGGATTCAAGTTCCAATTTATTATAAATAAAAAATAACGATTTTATCCTAAATTGTCATAGACACAATTGTTTGATGGACCTTAGCTAGCTATTTGCTAAATTTACACATTAAAATATATAATGTATTTTCTAATATTGAGATGAGAGATTTGAATTTAAAATCATAGTATCAGTGAATGAATCTTGTTTAATTGTTATATATATGGTAATGTATAAATATATATATATATATATATTCCTGATCCTAAGTTATATGTTGCTCGTGTAGTAGTGTTATTGAATAAGAAATTTAATGTGCAGCCAAAAAAAAATGTTATCTAGAACCACCCTAGCAATATATATATATATATATAAATTAATAAGATTCATTTATTAGGGTAAGATTTCATTTTAAATTATCTCTACTTTTTAATTATTATTTAAAAAAATATAAAACATATTAAGGTTTTGTTTAATATGCTTTCTGCTTCTCCAAAAATATTTTTTGGAAAAGTAATTTTTTTCTGACTTTGTTTCTGAATCTATAAGCACTAAGAAGTGGCTTTTGAGCCCAGCCAAACATGGCCTAATTTTCTAATTGATTTTTTTTCTTAAAATATATTATAATTATGTTGAAAAAAGAAAAAAAAAAAAGCAGAAGTATGTTCTAATTGATTGGCATATATTAATTTATTTTTTTTTTTGCAGCGCCATAGAAACTGATCACCATTTGATTCATTCAATGAATCGATTTCTATTTTTAATATCATTTATTTATCTTTGACCATATATATTTCTATTTACGTCAAAAGGACAAGAGACTTAACTTTAGATTCCGTATTTTAATTATTGAATTTTTAATCGAATTGTATGAGGTAGAAAATTTAAGGGTGTCTAAAAAAAACTTCAAAGAAGGCATTCAAAAAAGAATTTATTAATTAATTTCCCCAAAAAAAAAAAAAAGTCTAATAATAGTGAATCTAAAAAGGCCAGCAAAATTGGTAGTAGGTCATGAAATTTCACTTTTAAGGTGAAGACAACCTCTCGTTTAGTAGACATTATTTATATAAATAATTAGGGGAAGGCAGAAAGCTTGGGACCTAATTAACAAGAAAAGACATTATTGAAACTGTAATAATCAAGTTTATTTAAATTTTAACCCAAGATAGCTAATTTTGGTATTGGTGTTTTTTATTTTTTTGGGCGTATTGATGGGTTTGCTAGATAATGCAGCTGGTTAAAGATTTAAATAATATGGATGAAAACGATGGGACATGACAGACCCACCCAAACAAATAATACGTACCAAGTGATCCGAAAGTAGAAAGCTTTAGTGGTTGCCAATACAACCTACTATTCCAACCTCCATCCTACATTTGTTCTCGTATTGGAGACTTGGTCCATTCTCAGTAATCCCTTAATTTTGGTCTAAGAGTCAGGACCGTGGTCCTCTATGTAATTTTGTTGTTTTCAGGTTTAGGTATGGGTTTAGGTTTAGGGTTCTGCAATAACAAATAGTACTCTCTTGGAGTTATGGGGATGGTGGATTTTTTTCCCACAAAACCCATCACCCCCCCCCCCCCCCCCCCCCCCCCCCCCCCCCTCTCTCTCTCTCTCTCTCTCATGTTTAGGGCTAAAAACAAATCCCCTGTGTTCACTGTTCACAATTGTGTATTTTGTTCTGCAACGATGCTGAGATATCAGTGTCACTTTTTTTTTTGGTTCAGAAATCGCTCTCTAGCTAGCTAGCTAGCTATACTGATTTTAATAAAATATTTCGTTCTTTGCCTTTGTTCATATATTTTGTACTTTATATATTTTTATTCATTCTTTTCATGAAAGGTCGAAACGCAAAATCCAATGTCTCCGAAATTGGGCCAGTCTGATAACCATTAACCTAATCCGTGTCTACTTGGAAGCCCATGTAACTGAAATGTATTGTTCTGCACCGTTAAAAGCTGTAGCGCAGTGGAAGCCCATTTGTCTCAGCTCCTGGGCAACACAAAGTTCAGTTTGAAAATTGGGCCCCTTTTGCCTCCTCTTGCCAATGTCTCCGAAATTGGGCCGTTCAGATAACCTAATCCGTGTCAACTTGGAAGCCCATGTAACCGAAATATATTGTTCTGTACAGTTATAATCTGTAGCGCAGTGGAAGCCCATTTGTCTGTGATGGTTGGCCCAAAAAAAAAAATTTTATTTGGAACATACTATGGAACAATTTACAGGTCTTCGGTTGTAAACTATCGAACATACACATTTAGTATCAGAACTAAATATGCTTATAATATTTGATACGTTATGACCGAACATGTCTAGAATGATCATGCAAAGTTTAGTAGCATGAGGAGAAATTATGATTGCGTGGCTGGAAACTCTAAAAATAAGAGAGAGAACGAACAAGATTGCATATCAACAAACAATAAATAGATTTCAAGCAGCTCAAATCCCAAATGTTTTTGTAAGGACAATTTAGTAGTAGGGTGTCAATGGACCAAGTCGAGTATGAGTATTATCATTTTTAAGTTTGGCTCATATGATTTTAAAAATGCATAATCTTGGTTCAAGCTTACAATATTTTGAAATAACTTACTCATGTTTGGCCTTAATTTGTTTAGAAAAAACTCAAAACTTAGTTCGGATCAGTTCGTTACAGTATAATAATTTAATATTCATTTTTTAAAATAATAAGTTTAATATTAATAATTAATATAATTCATTTATTCTATTAATTTTATTATAAAATTAATATATTTTTAATAAGTTTATAAATTTAAAATATAAAAAATATTGTTTATTCATCATAAATTTAATGTTAAAAATTGATTTGTGAGCTTCTGTCTTTTTGTTTAAGATTGGCTTTCTTTTTACGAATTGAGTTAGAGTGAATTAAAATTGAGTCAAATTTAAACTCATCATGAGCTACTTAACCTACCTAGTAGTAATATCACAATTCTTCATATGCAAAGTCTTAAATTTGAGTAACCTTAACATGGGGAAAAAAAAAAAAAAAGAAAGAAAAAAGAAGAAGAAAAAAACAAAAAGTGACAAGTCCAGATGTTTTAGTATAGAAGTTTGAAATTGAAAATAATATTTAAAAAATAATTAATTTTCAATTAAGGCAGACAATTAGCTTAGAGCCTAATTCTTAAGTCAGGCCAAAAGATAGTTGCGTTTCCTTTTTGTGTAAAAGGATAGCGAAATATGAGGTTGGAAATTCAGAAGCAAGGCGTTTTGTCGTTTGATCAGTCCACCCACACATTTTCAAGCCAACACAGCAATGCCACGCATACATGTGAGGGATAGATTGAGATGGGGCTCTCTTTTCCAACTTGAAAAACCAAGATTTTTGATAAGCATTGGCATTATGGGGTTTTGTTTTATTTTATTTTTTGTTGTTGCATGATATGCTAAGACAAATTTTTTTCTTCTCTATCATTGTTTATATGATGGGACAAACTAATTTGTTTCAGACGCGCATGGTTATCACTACTCAAACGTAGCATCTCTCTTGGTCTCTAACTTATAGATCATCCACCAAGTGTTTGATTTTTAGAAAAGCGTTATCTCTATTTGAATGTCAAATGACGCCAAAATTGTTTATCTTATGATTAATTTATGGGATTTAGTTGATAATTCTGTTTTATCTCTTAATTGATAGCACTTCTAATTTTTAATTGGATACTGAAGATAACGTCTGATGGATGTGGTCAAGACTCAAGATCGTCGTAGGATCATGACTACCCTACATAATAGATACTTTTTGAAGCAAAATGGGATCTTTCATGGCATTTATAAAAGATTTTAACATATGGGTCAGGAGAATATACAATGGTATAGCTTTTTAAAAGCTGCTCTATCTTCTTCCACCAAATATTGTTCATATCAATAATCGTTATAATTAATAATGTTTCATTCTAAATTGACAAATTAAACAGCTTTGTATCAATCAAAGGGAATATATATATATATATATATATAGATATATATATATGTTGATATAGTTTGATAAACATAATACATCTATTTTAGTAATTTATGTTTTTAAAATTATCAATAATTAATATGGTAACTAAATTTAAAATTCTAAATACTAGAGCTTAAATCACTTCAGCGTCTATTTAAAAAAAAAAAAAAATTATAAGAAAAAGGAAAATATTATTGTTACTTGATAAACATAATAAATTCACTTTCTAATAAAATTTTATTAAAAAAAAATGTAAAGAATATTTATTTAAATCTATCATGGAATGATGAAATATAACTTTAATTTAATAGTATTGAGATCGAGAAAAGAAACTATTTGAAAATTTCCGAGTAGAAGATAGTTGAAATGAAAATATCCAAATCTATTCTAGTTTAAAAAAATTTGAATTGAAAAAAAAGTCAACCTGTAGGGAAAAGTTGTTTGGGGTTATGGTAGCTAAAAGATTTTTCTAGCACCCTAGAGAAGAGGACAAAGAACAAATACAGACTGAAGAAGAGCATAACAAATTATCTTCATGTTTCAGATTTAAGTAATCATTCCTTCCTCATGTGACCAACTCACCTGAGTTTACACAGAAGAAAACCCCATAACTCTTCCACTTCCCTTCTCTCTTCCCTCCCATTCCCTCCCCCCACCACCCAAAACATTCCCCAAAAAAAAAAAAAAAAAAAAAAAAAAAACACAGATATTTTGGCTTTTATCTCTGCAACATATCTAAAGTAAATCAAACACATAACAATTATACGTGGCCGTATATATAAAAAGAAAAAAAATTCAAATCAACTCAATTCAATTTGTTGTTTAACTGGCGCTAGCTAGTGTGATAAAAGTAAAAACCTAATATATCAAAATCAGGCCTGATGGGAAAAAGGTTGTGGGGACTAGGGTAAGAGGCACATCACTGTTACAACCTGTGCAAGAATTAATTCAATGTCTTTTGGCAAGACTAAGGAGCATATGTTTATACTATTACTATATATGTCTTTATGTAAATAATTGCACAATCCTCTACATTTTCTCTCCCACACTGTATTCTAAATTTCTATAAACGATAAAGAGCGATGCTAGCTGGTTGGAAAAGTAGGGCAATGAATCGAATATATATATATATATATATAAGCTTTTATGAACTAATAGCTTGATTTTTACTTTGGGGAAAGACTAAATTTTGATTACTTCCTATTATTAATATATTCATGTTTTATCTGCATGATCAGGAAAAAAAAAAAAAGAAAAAAGAAAAAAGAAAAAAGAAGAAGTTCGAGTAGTAGTTTTGAATATATATATATTTACACACACATATACGTACATAGGTATTAAGGGTATGTATACTGAAGTGGTATGGGGTGATGAGGAGCGCAGATACGGTTGTCTTACTGAGGTCGAGTAGTAGCATTCCACACCTCCTTTCGATTTGTCTTTTTCAAAACTTGTCTTTGTTTGGGTGATATATGAAGTCACGTGAATGGCTTTAAGCTCTCTCTCCCTCTCTCTCTCTCTAATTCTTTTGCCCCTTTTTTTCTTTTTTTTTTTCCCTCTTATTTTTATATAAGACCCTTTACATCCATTAAATCAGGCCCTTTTTAGCCTTTTGCTATTCTCGATCCTATCCCATATTCATATTGTCCTTCTTCGCCGGACAACTGCTCAGTACTACACCTTCCTATAACTCTCTCTCTCTCTCTCTCCCCATGACTCCAGTCTATCTGAACCCACCACCACCATCTTCTTTTTCTCTTGCAGAGGAAAAAGAAGATCAACACCTTAAGCTTTTGTTTAATTCAGTACCATATCAAACTCCTTCTAATTCTCTCTCAACCCCTACTTTCTTTAACTCCCTTCAAGATCATCAAGATCAAAGTGGGACTACTGTTGAAGAATCACAAGAACGTGATCACAAGGTAAGAAACATATATTAATCAACTACAAGACGTAGCTAGTTTAATTCTCATGGATTTTAACTTTAATTTTAATTTTCTTTAAATCTTTTAGATCGCTCATATATAGATGTACCAAATTAATTCTTCTTTCCTTGCTGTTATTAATTTGCTTCATTTCTTGCGATCCAAATTAAACTGATACCTAGCTAGTCCCATATATAACACAACTGTTTCTAACAAATATAAATTATAAAATATGGTTTGGAATTTGTTCTCCTCAAAGCTTTAAAATATACATGTAACTTTCTATTGTTGCAAAACGCTTTATTAGTTTCATTTCTTTTATCTTAAATGTAATTTCCTGTTGGCCCTATATATACATATATATATATATATATATATCACGATCAAATATACGTACAACTAACCACAATTTTTTAGTGGGCTGCTTTTATAATTATCATATGATTTGTGTTAATTTTCTTGATCTCTTATTTGATCTTAACTAGGCTGATAAACCCATATGGAAAGAAGCAGCTGGATCATCAAGTTATTATTACAAAGTATGTTCTTCTTCTTCTACTTCTGTGCAGCCTGTGGTGGCTAGTGATTTTATGAGCAATAGACAAAGTGAGGATCAAGATGAGGATGACAGTAAAAGTAAAAATGGGTCAGTAAAATGGATGTCCTCAAAGATGAGGTTGATGCAAAAAATGATGAACCCACCAGATCATATCCCAGCTGCCACTGTGGACAAACGAGAGAGGAACAATAGTACTACCCAATTCAACTTTTCTTTCAATGCCAACAACACAGTTAGGGTTTGCTCAGATTGTAATACCACCACTACCCCCCTTTGGAGGAGCGGTCCTAGAGGTCCCAAGGTTAATTTCGTAATTTAATTCCTCTTCTTTTATTAATATATATATTAGCTAGAGATGTATACAAAGTTTATATATTTAGACACCTGCTTTATCGAATCTGAAAGATGTTTTAAATTTTGCCTGCACAGTCGCTTTGCAATGCCTGTGGGATTCGACAGAGGAAGGCTAGAAGGGCTATGTCAGAAGCTGCAGCAGCCGCTAATGGTTTCCTAATAGCCACCGACACTTCGTCTTCGTCGATGTCTACGAAGAATATAAAGGTTCACAACAAGGAAAAGAAATCGCGTGCAGGCCATGTTGCACAGTACAAGAACAAATGCAAGCTCGTTGACTCTAGTGTTACTAGTACTAGTAGTACTACTACTTCTATCTCCAGCCAAAGGAAGCTTTGCCGCTTCAATGATTTTGGTTTTGGTCATGGAGTTTTCCCACAAGATGTTGCAGAAGCCGCAATCCTGCTTATGGAACTTTCTTGTGGTTTTATTCACTCTTAAGAATTTTTTCTTCAGGAGGATTTTTTTTTTTTTTTTTTTCCCCTAGTTGTATGAGAGAGATCTGTAGAACATATGAATGTTGCAAACCCGTAATGTGGTTTTTTTCAGGCATATCTTGAAATAAAGAATAATAATAATAAAAAAAGAGAATATTTATATCTCTTATGTTTTTCCAATATTCAAGTAAATATATAAAATAAAAAAAAATGATTCTATAAATATATCTGCTTTTATTATTTTTTTTAAGCACAAATTAGATTGGTTATAAAAATCACAACAAATTAATCTTCATAATTAATATATGGATAATGTGTTGCATTTATAAACCACGTCATATTAATGTAAAACTATATTCGTGTACAATATAACTCAATTTTCTCCAACGCTTAGAGCATTTTTTATGTTGAATGTGAATTACTATAAATGTGGTATAGGAATTAATATTGTTAATACATATGTGATATAAATGTTCAATTAATTCAAAAATTATTTTTCAATTATAATGTACAGAGAGGATAATAATAGCAATTAATTAGTTACATATTTTATTATTATTTTTTTTTTTTTGCTTTTTAGGGAAAAAAAATTGACTTTTAAAGGGAAAAAAATTGCTTTTAAATAAAACTCTCAATGTTTGACAAGTCTTTATAATATATATATATGCATCCACCTAGATAAGAGTAATGCTTTATACACCATTTAGTTTACCAACATATTTACTAATAATACATATATTACTAGTTAATTAGTTAAAATATTAATATAATTTAAAAAAGGATAAGTAAACTTTTAAATAGGTAAGTTTTATTACATATAAATCAATCAAATAATGATATTTGTATTATTAGTAAATATGTTGGTGACTATATAGTATCTGTATAATTATTCCTTAAATAATGTTTAAGCCATATCAGCTTGAAATTTCTTATATACATCATCATGCAAATTTTTTTTTTAAAAAAAAAAATTACTGTTCATGTTACTTATATGACATTTTAATTTTTATAATGTACATTTCCGTTGAAAATGCTTTTGAAAAACATCTCCTTTCATTGGTTGCCTTTTTAAGAATGCTTTAGCAAAATATATTTAGCGATGTTTTAACAAAATCATTGCTAAAAACTCAAAAAATAGACGATGAGTTTTTATAGCATCGCTTTTTCCTTAAACTTTTAGTGATGCATTATTTTGTACAACATCAACTTTTCTTTAAGATTGGATGACACTATTAATACATCATGTGTTGTCTTATAGTTTTAGTTGCAGGACATTAGATGATGTTTCATAAAACGTCGATTTTTATTTTGTGCGATGCATTAATTGCGTCATTTATCATTGCGATTCCTGTAGTGAGTAAACAAAAAAATTGATGATTTGATTACCAAGTCCATATTAAATTAAAAGGAATAAATACATACAACATTAAGTTCCTTATTTAATTAGTGACCCTAAGGAGGTGTAGATTTTAATGGATTTAAAATGAGTTATAGATTTTAAAGGATTTGATAGATTATTATGGAATTTCGTAGATTTTATAAAAAATTTATAAGAATTCAACAAAATGTTTGGGATTAATACTGAATTTTATATTGATAATTTTTTTTTTATAATTTCACTATTAAAATCCTTTCAAAACCATTAAATCTATTATTTTTTAAAATTTTTTAAAATCAATAACTTTTTGAATACTAATAGATTTTAAAATTTTTTTATAAAGTTCTAATTGGATACATCTAGATTAAAATCTGGATTAAATATTATTGGACTTGTATAGATTATTCTAAAATTTCAATCAAATATCTCTAAACTTCTATATACTTTTAAAATCTTTCAAACTTTAAATTAAATGCGCCCTCTAAATATTAAATAATTAACAATTGTTCAAACAATATGTGCCTTGTTAGTTCCTAAAGCGGCCTTCTTGGAATATATGTTTATTATCATATTTATGTTTTCTCTTTTCAACATCATATATTTATGTGTTTAATTATCAGCTTGAATCATAAAATTTAATTCAAAATTGTCATGAAAGTAAAATTTATGAATTTAAGACATTTGATATTTGAGAATTCCTGTTAAGAATGATAAAGTTGTCAATATCTAGTATTACAACATGGAAAGAAACCGGGCTGCTCCATCTCTGCACAAAGCAGAGACGATCCCATTTAAGCATATAAGTTCGCCAAATGGTCCAGCCCCAGACTTTCTATTTCTACTTACTTATTGTAGCTAAAAACGTATTCACAAGTACATGACATGAATCCAAAACCAAAAATACAAAAAAAAAAAGAAAAAAGAAAAAAAGTACATTACTATTGCCCCCCCCCCCAAAAAAAAAAAAAAAAGAAGAAGAAAGAAATATAGATAAAGTACATGACTTTACGAAGAAGAAATAGAAAAATCAATTTTGAAAAAGTGTATATATATATATATATATATTTGTTTTATGATACAAATAGGTAATATTTTAAAAATGGCCGTGGGTGCATGTGGCGGCTATTTACATCTTTCCTATAATAAAGAATGAATGCCTCCCCCATAAATAAATTTTTTAATGTCCCAAATTAATCATACCTTTCTGATTTCCAGCTAGCGTAAGATCCTCTTTTGTATTTTTTATTTTTATTTTTATTTTTTAAGAAAAAGGTGTTACAATTCAATGGTAGTTGACCCATGTTTCTGCGTGCTACCTTGTATATATACGAATAAGATTATTATTTACTTATTTAAAAAAAAGAATGCGTTGGATCAGATTTAACAGCTTACTCTTATAGCATTTGTGAATTCATAAGAGTACAAAATAGAGCAAAACTAAAAGAATTTGAGAAAAAAAAATAAAAATAAAAAGAAGAAGCATTAACCCTCTTAGTTATTTGGGAACTAGCAATTATTAATTACTTTTTATCTTAAGATATGGTTACTTGACAATGTGAAACGAATAATGCAAAACAGTTTGAAATAAAAAACAAAGAGCATTTGCTATTGAAAAATTAAATAGAAAGTTTATTTTATCACTTAAATGGAAGACCACAAAAGCTATCATCACCATCATCATAGATGTGAATAAATCTGAGTTGATTACAATTGATCGTGAAGGAAAAGCGATATTTCTACAAAAATTAGGCACCGTGGCAGTCCGTGGGCAGAACAATATTAATTTTCACATAAAAACTGCCAACATGTGCTCATGGAATTGGAACCACATTCATTTGTATTGATAATTTAATAATTCTGGCATGCAAACTACGTATTAATAGTCCAATTAATTCCAATATTAGTATTCCTTTTTTAAAAAAAAAAATCCAATATTAGTTATTTTATTTATTTATTTATTTTTTTTGAGAAATCCAATATTAGTATGTTACCTACTCATTTTCAATAACACGACCAGTTACCAAGTATCAAAATTACTTTTATCTGATTTTCCTATATTCAATTTTTCCACATCTAAGGTATTAATTGTTTACGTCCCTTTACTTAGTATATTCCATATATCTCGTATTTAATTCATGATACTTTTGGAACATGTGCCTTTTACCAACCACACTTTGTACCCCTTCCCACCCCCTAACATATAGTTTTATAAATCAAAACACATTTTGTGTTATGTAGGACCGCTCACCAACTACCATATCAAGTGGAAGAATATCATGCCCCTATCAAGTATATTCTGTTTTTTCCTTGTACAGGAAAGCAAGCAATAGGATATATAATTAAAATTTAATTTAATTTAATTTAAGCCCATAGACCAACTTCTTTTGAAAAAGGAAAAAAGAAACAAATAAACATTAGTGATTTATGTAGACCAAGATAAATAAATAAATAAAAAGAAGCAAAAAAAGGCATTGAGATTAAATAGTGCAGACCATAAAATGTTCCACAAGCCACCCTACCCGTTTAGTGAATTTCAGAATGGACTCCCACTGAATATGCGAACCCAACCCAAGAGTTAATTTCGTAGATATGCGTATAGATGATGGATTTCCTCTCGATAAGAAGAGCACCAAAAAAACAAAAAAACAAAAGGGATCAAATCAATAACCGTTGGTCGTAATGACCCCACTTTAAGTTTGCAAATCAAACGGTCCTGAATTCATAAACATCACAGGATCCGTATCTACCGAGAACAAACTGACACATTTTCGTTAAAACGTACAACGTCAGCCACAGACATTTTCTCATCATCTCAAGGATGATCCGACACCTTTCCAATTTTACCCTCCACCAGATCTATGACTATGGGTCCCGCCTCTACACAACCTAATCACAGTCCCCAAAATAATAGGACATACCAATCAGAGTCCCAAAATTTCACATTTTCAGACAGTGATGGTTTTGAGAACGCCTTCTGTGTGGTGCAAAAATATCGTTGGCTTAGATCTGAGTGCCTTCTATTGCTTCAGGAAACCCAGCCCTAGAAATTTTTATTTTTTTCTTTTTGTTTTTGGTGAAGACAAAGAGATAAGCAGATTGTGAAAGAGAATCTGCCAACAGAGAAAGAATATCAGATTTGAATTCCTAAGAGAAAAAAATCAAAGCTCCAAATTTTTTTTTTTTATGACACATTTTTTCCTTCAAATTATTAGTAATATCTTTTGGATGGGAATTGGAAATTCATTTAGATCCATTGAAACTCAATCTTGTTTGCTGCATTTTCTTCCATACATTCTTTGAAAAATTTGTAATTTTTCCTAGGTTGTGATAATTCCTTCTAAAAAAAAAAAAAGAAGAAAAAAAACCTGTCTTTTTCATCATAGGTGCGCAGTCTACCACCACCCACCCCCACAAAACCCGATCTTGGATTACTCCATCTACAATTTTATTGAAGTCTTCCTTTTTTACAATATATATGTGACATTAATACGTAATAAATACAAATTGAGTGTAATTATAAATACATAGACAAAATCACTGGGTGTTATCAGCAACCCCCGCCAACGCACTGGTTCACTCGCTCCAATGGAATAGAAACAACCAACTTGTATATAAAAAAAAAAGAGAAAAAAAAAAAGAAACTGTTTGTTCCTTTTGGCAGCCAACAACCCCCCTCTATTACTAATTACCCATTTTGGCTTTGGCCTCTTTCTGGGCTTAACATCGCTAGCTAGCTCTGTTGTGTATTGTTAATCATGGAACGTGCTCGGAGACTCGCAAACCGGGCTGTTCTGAAACGCCTGGTTTCAGAGGCCAAGCAGTATCGACAGAATGAGACAGTGTTGAACTCTTCGTCTCCTGTGTCCTACACACCTTCGAGGTATGTATCGTCTATGTCTTCCTGTTCTTTCATGCGTAGGAGTTCTAGATCAGATTTGTTAGCTGCTAGAAATGTGTCGTACAATGTTGGGTCACACACCCGGTCGATTTCGGTCGAGGCATTGAAACCCAGTGACACTTTTCCACGCCGACATAACTCTGCCACGCCAGATGATCAATCTAAAATGGCTGAGATATGTGGGTTTGGTGGTCTTGATCCGCTAATCGATGCCACCGTGCCCAAGTCCATTAGAATCGATTCTATGAAGTTTTCAAAGTTTGATGAGGGATTGACTGAGAGCCAAATGGTTGACCATATGAAAGATCTGGCATCCAAGAATAAGATATTCAAGTCGTACATTGGGATGGGATACTATAACACCTATGTTCCCCCTGTGATTTTGAGGAACATAATGGAAAATCCTGCTTGGTATACCCAATATACTCCATACCAGGCTGAGATATCCCAAGGTCGGCTTGAGTCTTTGCTTAATTTCCAGACTGTGATAACGGATCTCACTGGCCTCCCCATGTCCAATGCTTCGTTGCTCGATGAAGGAACCGCAGCGGCTGAGGCAATGGCCATGTGTGATCACATTCAGAAGGGGAAGAAGAAGACTTTTCTGATTGCCAGCAACTGCCACCCACAGACTATTGATGTTTGCAAGACTAGAGCTGAAGGTTTCAATCTTAATGTTGTCACCGTGGATCTTAAAGATATTGATTACAAATCTGGTGATGTCTGTGGTGTCCTTGTCCAGTATCCGGGCACCGAGGGTGAAATTCTGGACTATGGGGATTTCATTAAAAATGCTCATGCCAATGGGGTTAAAGTTGTGATGGCAACCGATCTCTTGGCTTTGACGTTGTTGAAGCCACCTGGTGAATTGGGAGCAGATATTGTTGTTGGATCTGCTCAGAGGTTTGGTGTTCCAATGGGTTATGGAGGTCCTCATGCTGCGTTCCTGGCCACCTCCCAAGAGTACAAGAGGATGATGCCAGGAAGAATTATTGGTGTTAGTGTTGATTCTTCAGGGAAGCCTGCTCTGCGTATGGCAATGCAAACGAGAGAGCAGCATATCAGGAGGGACAAGGCTACCAGCAACATTTGCACTGCTCAGGTAAAAAGAATATATTATTCATTTGTTAATTGTCTGAATTTTCATGTTGGCTGCTTGTATGGAAACTTATAATATTATAGTTTTTAAGAAAATTATTATATCAATTCTAAGTTTCAAAACAGAGCTGTTAGGATGTTCCACTCAATCTGCTTTGTATAAATTAGTCTTGTTTCTTTCTTGTTAGGCACTACTTGCAAACATGGCTGCTATGTATGCTGTTTATCATGGACCTGAAGGCCTTAAAGCCATTGGCCAACGGGTTCATGGTCTTGCCGGGGTATTTGCACTTGGACTGAAAAAACTTGGGACGGTGGAAGTTCAGGGCCTTCCCTTCTTTGACACGGTGAAGGTTAAGACTGCAGATGCACATGCAGTTGCTGATGCTGCCTACAAAAGCGGCATAAATCTGCGAATTGTAGACTCAAACACTGTAAGTTTGTCTGTATCTTCTGCATCGGTTAGTTGAGTGTAGTCTATGTAGGAAGAAAAAAAGCAATGAAGACTGAAAGTATAATTCCATATCATCATTTAACTGTAATTTTAATTTTCCTTGCAGATCACTGTTGCCCTTGATGAAACAACTACCTTGGAGGATATTGATAAACTTTTTAAAGTTTTTGCTTCTGGAAAGCCTGTGAGTCTTGTCAAATATCTATAACGATTTGATGTTTGCAATTGCATGAATTTCTTTTCATCTAACTAAGAGTTTTCTTCAATTATCAGGTCCCATTCACTGCTGCATCTCTTGCAGCAGAAGTTCAGAATGCAATTCCTTCTGGGCTAACGAGAGAGAGTTCATATCTCACCCATCCAATCTTTAACTCGTATGTCCCTATTACATGGGCTGAACTACTACTTTTATGAGAAGTTTGAAAGCAACTCTGACTTTTGTTTGCTCTTGGTTAGGTACCATACCGAGCATGAGTTGCTCAGATATATTCATAAGTTACAATCAAAAGACCTCTCTCTATGCCACAGTATGATTCCACTGGGATCTTGCACGATGAAATTAAATGCAACAACAGAAATGATGCCGGTGACATGGCCTGCTTTCAGTGACATTCACCCTTTTGCTCCTGCTGCACAGGCCCAGGGTTACCAGGTACTTAAGATGTTGGTTTTACCAATATCTTTTCATGGAAGATATTTGTTACTTTTTCCTGTATAAAATCAATCAAATTGACATCTTCCTCATTGAATTGTCATTTGCAGGAAATGTTCAATAATTTGGGCGACTTGCTGTGTACCATCACCGGGTTTGACTCTTTCTCTTTGCAACCTAATGCTGGAGCTGCAGGAGAGTATGCTGGGCTGATGGTTATTCGTGCCTATCATAAGGTACAACGATACCTTGTTTATAAGTATTTTTCTTTCTTGGCGACATTTTATTTGTTGCTTTAAGATACTGAGCGTCATACAGCATAAATTTATAAATCATGTTCCTAAACTATTTGGTAACTAAAAATTAAGGTATTAATCAAATAAAATTTTGTTAAGAAATATACCAAACAGAAGAAACATCAGTTACAGCACTTAACATATAAAAATTTGTGCATTTCGATTCAGCGTATCTAAACTCCTCTGTTTCACCTTACAACTCTCCCTTTCAACAAATTTCTTGGAGTTGTTTGAGGCTCAACTTGTACTAATTAACAAAAAAGTTATAAGTTTGATTATTGTGTTCATCATATTGACCTATCCTCCAAATGATCATTGTAGTCAAGAGGGGACCATCACCGCAATGTGTGCATCATTCCTGTTTCAGCCCATGGGACAAATCCTGCCAGTGCTGCAATGTGTGGAATGAAAATTGTCACTGTTGGAACTGATGCCAAGGGAAATATCAATATTGAACAGTTGAGGAAGGCAGCTGAGGATAACCGGGACAACCTTGCAGCTCTTATGGTAAACATAATCTTGTGTTAGGGATAACTTTCAGTCAATCAGATGAAGGAAGGTAAAATTAGAATACTTTGCAATATTATCAGTTGTCTGACCATGGTATAAATCACAGGTGACATACCCTTCCACCCATGGAGTGTATGAAGAAGGTATTGATGAGATATGTAAGATAATTCATGACAATGGAGGTCAAGTGTATATGGATGGAGCTAACATGAATGCACAGGTTCATCATTTCACCTTTTTTCCTTTAAAGTTTCAATTTTATGTTCATTTCCTAATTTATGAGAAACAGGTTATGTGATGTCATACAAACTAAAGTTTTTACTTTGCTGACTTAATATTCCATTTTGTTGTCTTGTTTTTTGGGTAGTGTCAAGATTTTAGGCAATTCAGATTCAATTTGATTAAGATTGGAAATCGTGAACTAGGAAGAGATCTTTATGCGATAGAATTTTATATCAGACTGAACTTTTCTATCTAACTGGTAGGTCTGTGTGTGGTTTCATTTTGCTCTATCCTCGATTGCATCATGTTTGAAACTAGTCAATCAAATTCTAAACTTAGTTGTTGGTTTTGGTTGTCAGTTTGTAAACTTTCTGATATCATTTCTTTATCTTTATAGTTGGGTTTCTAAACTAACTGATAGGTCATCTTAATTTGTGGTGCAAACTTTAATTCCCTTTTATGCATGTCGTTTTTCTTGGCGATGTGTCAGTTTTACATTTTATATTGAGCTCTGAAGTAATTCTTGGTTCTTACAGGTTGGTCTAACTAGCCCTGGTTACATTGGAGCTGATGTTTGTCATCTCAATCTCCATAAAACATTTTGCATTCCACACGGAGGAGGTGGTCCTGGCATGGGTCCTATTGGTGTGAAGAAACATTTAGCACCATTTTTGCCCTCACATCCTGTGGTAGAGTACTCTTTTCATTGTGACTATGAATAAATGCTTATTCTTCTTTGATTTTGTATGTGCACCCAAAAAAATATAAAATGCTTCCGAGTGATGAATCTTTAGTTCTTGATTCTGATTCTGAACTTGAGACACTTAGCATGTCTTTGGATTTCTTTTGGTATACCTATTGTAATTTCTTGTGATACTGATGGCCATTTCTCTCTTTATCCACGGCTTAGTAATATTTTCATTTTATTTCTGATTTCTCTTTCATCATACTGAAGGTTCCCACCAGTGGCATTCCTGCCCCTGACAAGTCTCAACCTCTTGGTACAATTTCTGCTGCACCTTGGGGCTCGGCGCTTATTTTACCAATATCTTACACTTATATAGTAATGATGGGGTCCAAGGGACTCACTGATGCATCAAAGATAGCAATTCTGAATGCAAACTACATGGCAAAACGTTTAGAGGTTCACATTGCTTCCTCAACTATTATTTCTTATAATTTTTGATATCCAAGTAGTGGCTAGAATAGTAGTCAGTTTAGGCCATGCTTTCTTTTGAAAGAAGACAAACAGATCATTCACTCGTCAACTTATAAAACAACTCTGAACAAGGTGGTTATATATTGTAGTCAATCATTTTAAAAACAAGCTTAATTTCTTGGAATTCATGCGAGTTCATTACTCC
This sequence comes from Ziziphus jujuba, assembly GCF_031755915.1. Classification (NCBI taxonomy): domain Eukaryota; kingdom Viridiplantae; phylum Streptophyta; class Magnoliopsida; order Rosales; family Rhamnaceae; genus Ziziphus; species Ziziphus jujuba. The sequence goes on along the minus strand of NC_083383.1, from coordinate 6,004,731 downwards.
CCCTGTAACTAACCATGAGTTGAGGTCGGTCGTTAGTTGCTCTTGTTGCAGTTAAATCCAGTTATTTTCTGTGTTTTCTAATTTTGTTTATGTTATTTCTTACAGGGTTACTATCCTGTTCTTTTCCGTGGTGTCAATGGAACAGTTGCCCATGAGTTCATCATTGACTTAAGAGGCTTTAAGGTAGTTTTCTTTATTGCCCCTCGCTTGTCTTCATCATCTTCTATTGATATGATGACTAAATTTATGTCATTGTTGTCATAGAACACTGCTGGGATTGAGCCTGAAGATGTTGCCAAGCGTCTAATGGACTATGGATTCCATGGACCAACCATGTCATGGCCAGTTCCTGGCACACTCATGATTGAACCTACTGAAAGTGAAAGCAAAGTATGCCCTGCAAAGAGGAGCCTCTCCTTTTTACTTTTTCTATGCTAAGAAGATATATTTTCTGCCTTCTGATGCTTTTATTTTTGTTTTTCTTGTTAATGAATTCAATGTTGCTTGCAGGCTGAATTAGACAGATTCTGTGATGCTCTCATTTCAATCAGAGAGGAAATCGCTCTGATTGAGAAAGGAAAGGCTGACGTCAACAACAATGTTCTGAAGGTAAAATGCCTAATTATCCGTTTGCCAGTTACTTGTGAATAAAGAACAAGAAAATGCTTCTGTGTATTATATAATGGCATATGAGCGAACTATTTAAGATTTAGAGGACTAGTGTATCTAAAATGTGAAATTGCAGGGAGCTCCACATCCACCATCACTGCTCATGGGAGACTCATGGACAAAACCATATTCCCGGGAATATGCAGCCTTTCCCGCTTCATGGCTCCGGGCTGCCAAGTTCTGGCCAACTACAGGTATGCTTGTACATGTTGTCACCATCTTTGCTGCCTAATATTTATATTTATATGACATTACACAGTTGCTTTTTTTTTTTCCACTCTTGCCTAACATCTCTTAATGGCTGTGTTTATGCAAGAGTGGTATGCACCACATGGACTGACAATTAATTATATTAGATATAGAATTAAAATTAGACTACAATTAATTAGCAGTTTGGCCTTGATATAGATCTTCCTTTGTTTCTCTCTTTACTTGGACAATTGGAGATTTTCTTATTTATTTATTTATTTATTATTCTGAGTGGGGGTCTAGCATATGCATATTAGTTCTGATGCTTTGAACATTTTTGTTGACTGTTATATCAGGACGTGTTGACAATGTGTACGGTGACCGCAACCTCATCTGCACCCTTCTCCCAGCTTCACAGGTTGTTGAAGAAGAGGCTGCTGCATCTGCTTAAGTAATCAGTTCTCATGAACATGAAATCTTCATCCCCATCACCATCTTCATCTTCATTTTCTTCTGCTGCTTCTGTATCATCCTCTTATTGTTCATTGTATATAAACTATCTATCTTCATACATTCTATTACGACAGCTGTTGACATTCATTTCCCTGATAATATAATGATGGTCAGCTACTCTAATTACAACCGTTGCTAAGCTGCAACGCTTTTTAATGTTGTAATTATAATTGCTTTTCTTCTGTCCTTTATAACAGTTGGTCTTTAGCTTTTATATTAAGCATTTCCCATTACTCTCTATCTTAAATGTGAACTTCAGAAAAAAAGGGGGAAAAAGGAAAAAATGAATAGAAAAAAAAGTTTTTATTTTCTTCCTGATTATGCTGTAACAGAAACTGTGTCACAGAATGAATATAATAATGAGAATAATTTCTTTATAGTAAATGATTATCTATTTTAATGCCTTAGTTTAAGAAATAATTGATTAAAATGTGGAACGTGAGAGATGGGGTTTGAAAAAATTAGAGGTTGCTATTTCTTACCCAATAAATTGCCAGCTATAAGTGTCACATCTAAGAATTTAATTAATTACACAGTCAATGTCATAATGTCATTGCTGGATTCTTTGCCAATCAAACTTTTATCTATCAGATTCAGGCTGATCTTAGCTTCTAAACTCTTTTTTTTTTTTTTAACGAAAGTGAATAGCAACACACTTTGTCTATCAAATCTACACTGGGTTGAATCCTGCACATGCCCATTTACATTTTATTATGTCTGAATCACAACCAAAAGGCCTCAACTGAATTTTTTATTTTTTATTTTTTATTGGTATGATTGTGATTGAGATATAGAAGAAGTAACAGCTTTTCGTTCCGCTTAATTGAACAATAGAAATCATAATGTGTAATTTAATAAAGGAAGAACATGCTAAATGTGGGATTATTCTTTTTTTTTATAGTTGCTGCAAGCTTTCCCTAATGATTGCCACCAACACCCTTTTGGAAAAAGAGAGGGAATTTTTTTATTTTTTATTTATTTTTATGGGTTAGACATTATCAAACCAATTTTCAGTAACAAAGTTGGGAGGGGTTTCTAAAGAGTTGACCAATCACTTCCATTTCCAACCCCTTTCTATTTGCCGCAAACTCGGTTGAAATTGATCCAACTCCAAAGTGGAACCACCGCAATCAACTGGGGGAATCGGAGAATTTATTACTCCACATCTTCCTTCAGTTTTTTTACTTTAAATTACAAAAACTGCTCCCCCAAAAAAAAAAAAAAAAAAAAAAAAATTCAAAAAAATACCGAAATGCAAATGCTTTTGCTTCTCTTTTTCCATCTTTGCCTACCTATAATATATTGAATAAATAAAGTAATTATTTATTTTTTCTATTAAAATATTACGAAATCAATGGCACTCTTTATGCTTTGAAGCATGAGACAGACCTGTAAAGTTTACTCAAACATTCCTCATCATAAAGTTGTAATTTATCTTAATAGCTATTTTTTTTTTCTTAAAAAAAAAAAATTGTCTCTTCTACTTATTATTATTTCCTGCAATACCTATAGAATGAAATTGCAGTTATCGATTGGTTGGTTTAACTGTTTTACGAAAGCAATCTGAAAAATTAATCAAAAAGGAATATTCTGAGAATCATAAAAGTCTCTTTTCAGCTAACCTTATATATATATAATATTAATTTAAAAACAATAAAATAGTCACTAACCTGGGAATGTACTCGGTTTTCACAGCTTGGGCCTTGGCGTGTAGTCATTAACTAATCAGACCATAACTATTCCATTTCCTCCAAATATCATCTACTGATAAGTTTTTTAAAAAAATCATTATTCAATGTGAAAATAAAAGATGAGGATATTTATATGTGTAATCCACTTTCAATTGATAAGAAATTATGGTACTTTTAGATATATATTTTTCTCTTTTTTTTTTTTTCTGAGGAATAATATCTTTTCTTTTCTTTTTTTTTTTGAAAAATAATAATAATCAAAGTGAAAGAAAGGCAAAGGTTTACATTCCTAGTCATTAAAAACATACTATATATTTATATATATATATATATTTTTTTTTTTGTGTTTTTATATAACTTACTATAAGATATATCTATAAAATTACCACTAAAACTGATGTTGCGTGCAAACTGAAAAGTCAAAAATAAAATGAAAATGAATTTTAAAAAGTTAGTCGGATTAAAGAAAAAAGGGACTCGAAAAGCCGTTTGTTCATATGTACAGCCATAAAATTTTTATTTTTATTTTATTGGATCTGCATAAATCTTGATATATATATATATATATTTTTAATAATTTATCTAATTTACAAATTATTCAAATTTTTTTTTTTATAATTCAAACTCATACTTTTATAAATACAAATAGAAATACTCTATCATTAAAATTATTTACTTCGCCACATAAATCTTGATATTAGACGATTTAATTTACTTTCTATTTTGCTTTTGAACTTCTAAGAGCCTTGAAACTTATCCGTTATTAATTGAATTCCAATTTATCGCATGATGCACATGAATAAATTCATCAACGTTGATTCCATACAAACAGAACTCTGAAAGTTATGATGCACCCTTCCCCATCACCAACATATTAACCGCAATTAGGGTTTCGTCAACTTGGTAAATACAAAGGATTTCCGATCCTACAAAATCCAAACCATGATCTTACTCAATCTGTCGCGGTGGGCCATACGCAAAAGCAATCGTCACCCGTTCAATCCCTACCATTGCTTATTGAAGATAGACGTAGAGACAGAAAGCATGCCAAATGAACGGTCTAGATGAAATGAAGTCCACAGAAAAACATTTGTGGATAAACATATGCTAGTCTAAAAGTTTGGAGACCTTGACTCGGGATTATCATTATTATTAATTTTTTTTTTGAAATAGACCCGGGATTATTATTACTAATCTGTTTTCTTTGGGAAAAAAAAAATTATAAAAATGGGTAGGGGAAGGGAAATTGATTATTTCTATATATATAAAAATTGTCGATTTATTTATTTTATTGTTTTGGGTTATAGAGCGTAATGGAGGGAATGGTTGAGCGGTTAATTTAAGTCTCTCAAGTGGTGGTAGCTTGACGAAGAGGGTGCGCAGGTTAAGCGAATCTGCTTTGTAGGCTTGGTGGGCGCTGTTTAAGACAGTAGAGAGAGAGAGAGAGAGAGAGAGAGAGAGAGAGAGATAGAGAGAAGGGGGGAGTCTGATATCATCACTTTGAGTATTGATGATCCATGTCGAAAATGAAGCATCTACTGAGGAAGCTTCACATCGGCGGGGGTTTCAATGACCCCCAAAGATTGGGCGACGCCCGACCCGTAACTAGCCCGAATTCGAATCATCCCGATCCGTCCACCTCTTCTACGGCCTCGTCGTTGTCGTCGGCCTCGACTTCCAGCTCCACTACAATGGCGGGAATTGCGACTGTTGAATCTGTTGCCGATCGTTTGGGTGGGGATAGTAGTGGTGGTGGCGTGGATTTCAATTTTTTGGAGGAGGAGTTTCAGGTGCAGTTGGCCATGGCGATTAGCGCTTCGGATCCCGATGCGCGCGACGACCCCGAGTCCGCTCAGATCGACGCCGCTAAGCGGATTAGCCTGGGTTGCTCTGCTGCTGTCACCGACAGCCCAGCCCTTGTTGATTTTCTTTCGCTTCGATACTGGGTACCTTTTTTTTTTTTTTTTTTTTCTTTTCTTTCTTAATTTACTTTTTTCAAGCTTCGTTTTTGGGCGTTCATTAGTTATCTGTTTCTTTCTAATTATGGATTAGTTGCCCTAATAATTGAGCATTCGCGTGAGTAAATTAGGATAGGTTAGTTTTGTTTATGAATTAGGGATCTTGTTTTCTGTATTGAAAACTTTCGTTCCCACTGCATTACATGATTTAAATGGTTTTTAACCATAGTGATTGGGTGTGCTGAATTTATGTGGATGGATTGTTTTGCGCTTTCTTCCCCCTATTCTCTCACTCCATTGGGGCTCAATAAGATGAGATGGTTAAATTTTTTGGATCACTAGTATTATGTCCTATTTATATGTTTGTTTCATTCCGAAGTTTGTGGCGATTGTGTATGCCCTTACTTTGGTTATCTACTGGTAATGGGCTTGTGATTTTAATGCACTGCTTGAAGAATAGCTGGGACTGGTGTCATTTGTCTAGGCAGTTCGTGGTATTTGAAATTATCTTTCTACTATTATGCAATATAGAGTTCTTTGTTAAGTTACTTATTTCTCATCGGAATATGTCGGCAGCAAGTTGGTTTACATAATATGTTAGTAACAAATTGGTTTCCATTTTAGTTATCATGTTTGGGCCTTTAGGACCCCTTTTTCTTTGATGAAGGGGCTGGGTATATCAGGAAGGAATGTTTCAGTAACCCTGATTCAAGTTTTCTGCGGCATTGTTATTGAATGTTATATAGTCTCATGATTCTTTTTTTGGGTTACGAAAATGATTAAACAGGGGAGGCACCCTTTAAAACCGGAATCTTAATCTTTTATCTTATGCATTATGGATGGATTGACCAGGTTGATTTGGTTTTGTGGTTGTTGATTTTTATTTTTTTTTAATTTTTTTATTTCTGTTCATTTATACTTTTGGTTTGTATCTCGAGTTAGAATTACTACGCAAATACGGTGATTCAAATATTCTTTATTATGGTGATTGGGTGCCTTATTATGTTTTTTCCTCGCATTTTTGCAGTAATTAAGATAAAGTAGTTTCACTTTGGATTTGTGGATTGCCTTAATTTTGTTCTTTAGCCAGGTTTAGTTTGTTTTCCAAGTTAAAATGATTTGCATCCTTGTATGGATTGTTTTTTAATAATGGATTTATTTTTTTATTTATTTGTTTTGATATGAAAGGTGAATTTTCATATTGACTTATCATAAAACCATTATTTTTCAGTTTTGTTTATGTTACCAAATTCATTGGAATCTTTTTTTTTCTTTTTTTTTTTTTTCTTTTTTAACTTTTTGAGTTTTGGTAGATGACTTCTGTCCTATGAATACATGCGCCAATAAAAACATTATTTTCCTAATATTTTGAATTTTTGCAAGAAAATGAGGATAACTTATGAAACCTTCTTATTGCAATTGTTTATTAAATATAAAGAACTCACTTAAATACCCTAATAGATGAATCATACATATAAGAAAAGGTTTTGGACTTTCAGAATTGAAATCTTGAAATTTGTGAAATTGGTATATGATTTCTTTCCTTCCATTCCCTATTAATTAGGTGTTTTTTTTTTTTTTTTTTTTTTTTTTTTTTTTTTTTAAAGTATTTTCTGCAATTTTTTTGTCCAATGTTACTATTTAACTCAATCTTTAACTAATATTTGCTTTTGCTTTGTGCATTTCCTTAATTATCAAGATTCTTTCTTCATATCTTAACTGTTTTCATTACGTCTCCGTGCAGAACTATAATGTTGTAAATTATGATGAAAAGGTGGTGGATGGTTTTTATGACGTATATGGTGTTACATCAGATTCACTTGCACAAGGGAAGATGCCATTATTGGTTGATCTTCAAGCAATATCTGTTTTAGATAATATTGATTACGAGGTGTTGTTGGTCAACCGCATGGTTGATCCTGAGCTTCAGCGGTTGGAGAAAAGGGCATATGCAATATCAAAAGAATCTCATGTTTCTAGACATGGTTTAGTTTTAAGTGGCTTGATCCAGAACATTGCTAATATTGTTGTTGATAGAATGGGTGGCCCAGTTGGTGATGCCAATGAAATGTTGAGAAGGTGGGTTGTGCGGAGGTATGAATTGAGGAGTTCAATGAACACTATCATACTTCCCCTTGGATGCCTTGATGTTGGACTTTCACGCCACAGAGCCTTGCTCTTTAAGGTTGTGACATTTTTCAACTTATTGCCAAAAATGACTTTTGGACAATACGCATGCACATCTTTAAGTCAAAGTTTGAGTAATGGCGAGAAATGTTCTCATTGCTCTGAATAATGTATGAAAATCTAATTAGTTCATATTCCTGGTGCTAGGTATTAGCTGATACGATTAATCTTCCATGTATGCTGGTCAAAGGGAGTTATTACACTGGTACTGATGATGGAGCTGTGAACTTAATTAAACTTGAAAACGGAAGGTAATGGCTTTCTGCTATCATTTTCTTTACGCATTTGTGATACTTTTCATTCACTGAACTCTTGTACCTGGTCACTTTAACTGGCATGTAATGTGGCTTATCCTCTTGACATTTTGACGCTCTAAAGGAAATAGACATAACAAAGTCAGCTTTGGCTATCATTTTATTGTTTTTAATGAGTATGCATAGCCTTGTGTAATATTGATCAACATATATGTTTATCTATAGTCATGTAGATGTTGCCAATTTTTGTGCATGAGCACCTAAAAAAAGGAAGCCTGCAGATAATTAAGAACCGTACAACTAAGTAAGCTGGAATGCCTGTGTGCCTATGAAATCACTGAACAGCCCATTAATAGTAAAAGAACCTAAGGACCTGTTGCTAGTTCAGCTTTATCTATTGGTATGATAATACTGTAGCATTTGTAAATGTTTCTTGTAGCCTGTGCTGTTTTCTTCATAGATAGTAAGTGATCCATTATTGAAAACTATACAAGTCATTGGACTGCATCTTGTTAAGGTAAGCCTAAAAACCTTTACCATCTACTCAGCTCTTTGGTAACCATTGACCTTAAATTTGCATGTTTTTTGTTGAAGTTATAAGAGTCTGTACATTCAGGAATATTAATTGTTTTTGTATCCAAATGTTAAATCATCTGTTTCGCATGCATTTTTTCTCAGTTTGTTTGTTTCAAATGTTAAGCTGTTGAATTTTACTTTGCCACATCTAAATAAAGTTAGAAAATTTAATGGTCCATGATCTTGATTCCAAGTTCATCATCTAGTTTTATTGATTTATTAAATGATGCAGTGAATATATTATTGATCTGATGGGGGCTCCTGGCACACTAATTCCTGCTGAGGTACCCAGTAGTCAGCTCCAAAATTCTTTCCTTGGTATGAGGAGCTTTTCAGATGTGAAAGTGATGCCCACTGGTCCAAGATTTCTTCGTGCTGGAGGAATTGGACCACTAGCGGTTTCCAAAGTAGGAAGTTCAAGGTCAGATGAAGTATCATATGGAGACTCTGGGTCAAAAGATAATGAGAGGACCCTTCTTGGAGAAAATCCAATTGTGAGATGTGAGAATGAGTTTGGTAAGCCTCTACCATCTCCACATAGATCATCTCAAACTTCACTTGGCACTTGTGGAAAAACATCGTTGGCACAGAAAAAGAAAGTAAAAAATGTATCAAAATATGTCATCAGTGCAGCAAAGGACCCGGAATTTGCACAGAAACTGCATGCTGTCTTGTTAGAAAGTGGTGCTTCACCTCCTCCAGATTTATTTCTGGATATAAGTTCACAGGATCTTGATGAAGGCAAAGTGCTTGGTCGAATCCAAGCAGTAGATCAGGAAATTGCATCTGACGGAGTGCATATAAACACAGATAACTTAAGGTCAAGTCTTGAGAGATCTCTCATACCTTTTTCTGGAGGGGAGAATTCTAACTATGTTAGTGTGGATAACATGAAAAAACGAGCTCCTATGGTTTTAGCTGACAAGCAAAATGAATTGGAGATAATTTCCAATAAGTCTAAATTTGCTCTAACTTCTGATACTCTTAGCGAGGGATTTATGCTTCTTGTTAATGAACCTAGTGAAATGACCCAGACTGATGCTGTAAATATAGATATGGCTTCTTCTGATCCATCAAATATGTACACACGATCTTCACAGGAAGAACAGTTTAACAAACCTGCCATGCCTTCTCAAGTCAACTCTGGTCAAAGACATCTTGAAAATGCCTATGTCAATGATGATAACATGATTGTGATGGAAAGAGTTGATAATGGCTTTGTTATTGGTTCTTCTGGTCAAAGTGAGGGAATTAACCCAGTGCTGGGGGAAGCTGCAGAGTGGGAAATTCCATGGGAGGATCTTCGGATTGGTGAGCGCATTGGTATTGGTAAGAACCATTACTTTTAAGATCGTGATTTCTTAGAATAAGATAGAGAACTGCTGGTAACTTTGGATAAAGTTTTCATCTGGGGCCTTGGATTTGCAAGTATGAAATTGCTTTTTTTTTTTTTTATCACTTTGGTATGGTAAAGTGCCTATCAATGAGTTCACATTATACAATTTCTTATTTAGAGGCCTCGTCACCGAATGGGTATGTTGGTTCCCAATGATTAAAATCTTTAAACAGTTCCCTTATGTATGAATAGCATGGATTACTTAAGATATTTATGTTTTTGTTAAAAACCAATTAAGGTGCAATTTTCATGGCATATTCTTTTGGCTTGAATACATGACTGCAAATTGGTGGAGTTGACAGAATCTCTTGATTCTCAAGTGAAATTTAATATCTGAGCAAAAGTGATAGTAGATTATTGGAATTCATCCTACTATAAATTTATTATTTGTTTGGTAGAATATGGTGCTTTCTAAAATATTGTATGGTTATTCAGTGACAGTCTCACAAGAATTTTTTTCTATTAGGTTCATATGGTGAGGTTTATCATGCGGAATGGAATGGCACTGTAAGTACTCTTTCTAACACATTGGTGTTCTTTTCCTTTTTCCTTGTTAGTGGTTGCTTTTTTATCATTAAATCTTCTGACTGCTCCAGTTATGCTGAATAATGCTTTCTTCATTGAAGTTCCCCTTGAAGTGTGATTAATTACTTTTGATGGAGTTGGAATTATTAAAATATTATGGGAGATGACCATTATTAATTTTACATTTCTGTATTTTTTGTTGATTCATGTTCACATTTGCATTATAGGAAGTTGCTGTGAAGAAGTTTCTAGACCAAGGATTTTCTGGTGAAGCATTGCTTCAGTTTAAATGTGAAGTAAGCAGCAAAGATTAACTTTTATCGTGCATTGTTTTCTTATGAGCCAATTCTTAGTAATATTTATGTTAAGTGAATCATGGCTGGTTGGTTCTTATAGGTTGAAATCATGTTAAGACTGAGACATCCAAATGTTGTTCTTTTCATGGGGGCAGTTACTCGGCCCCCACATTTCTCTATACTGACAGAGTTTCTTCCCAGGTTGGTTTTTTTTTGTTTATGTGTTTATTGAATTTCTGGAATTTTTTAGTACAAATATATCTGAAATTAATTACCATAATGAAGTAAATTTAGTTCACCATCTTCACTTCTCTTGATTTCCTTTAAAGTATGGTGTTATTTTCCTTCTATACTCTGCATAGAGACAAAAGTATGCATGTGAGATGGGATTGTGCATGTTGTATGTTGTGCTTTATGGTGCAGAATAGTTAAGACATTTGTTGGAAGGAAGGTTAGACGTTGTGCAGGGATCACCGTTGCATGTATGCATGTGAGTATGGGATTGTGCATGTGCATGTTGCATGTTGTGCTTTATAGTGCAGAATAGTTAAGACATTTATTGGAAGGAAGGTTAGACAAATCTGTTGTGCAGGGATCACCTATAACAATGTTGTTCAAGTTTCTGTGAAGAATTAGTTTAACATGAAAAGGGCTGCAAACCAAGTCAATTAGCTATACGCTTTGTCCTATCTCATTATTAAACTCCTGAAACCTTCTTTTGCACAGGGGGAGTTTATATAGATTACTGCATCGCCCTAATTCTCAACTTGATGAAAAAAGGCGAATGAAAATGGCACATGATGTGGTAAAATATTTTTATATTCTTTTGGTTCACTTTCCTGCCAACTTTTTGCTTTCAGAAATAAAGATGCCTAAAATTTGCAGGCCAAGGGAATGAATTACCTTCATACTAGCCATCCTACTATTGTGCATCGAGATCTGAAGTCTCCAAATCTCCTTGTTGATAGAAACTGGGTTGTTAAGGTCTGAAACCTAAATTCTGGCACTCTATTTCTTTCATTATACTACGCTTTTGAGTGCATTGATTTATCTTTTACTGACAGAAATGAATTGAATTGAATCTTCAAATATGTTTTCTGCCTCTGTAGGTTTGTGATTTTGGTTTGTCACGCATGAAGCACCACACATTTCTGTCTTCAAAGTCTACTGCTGGAACGGTAGTGCTTGTTAAAAATGATCAAGTTTAAGCCAATTGCTCATTCTCTCTTTCAGTTCATTGAGTGTTACTTTCTCTTATATATATGGGTACTTAATATTTTGGTGTTGGACTGCAGCCTGAATGGATGGCACCTGAGGTCTTAAGAAATGAACCAGCCAATGAGAAGTAAGTTATTAGAGGATGGTACATTTTGGAATGTTACAATGTGGAGGCTTCTATAGACTATAATACTTTATCTTGCCTGCAGGTGTGATGTGTACAGTTTTGGTGTGATATTATGGGAATTGGCTACCTGCCGTATCCCATGGAAAGGCTTGAACCCCATGCAGGTTGTTGGAGCTGTTGGGTTCCAGAATAGGCGTCTTGAAATTCCAGAAGAGGTTGATCCAGTGGTAGCCCAGATAATGTATGATTGTTGGCAAACGTAAGTTTCTACACTTCAGAATATTTGTGGTGATATTAGATCTCAACATTGTTTAGCCTTCAAGCATTAGTCATCCAGATGAGATATGGGATCAAAATCATATATATTATTAGTGTAGAGGAATATAGATACTTAAATTGCAAGACAAATTTGTTGAAAATGGAATTTAGACAATCGGTTTACACCATATTTTTGGTAATTAATTTTTCTTATTTTCCTCTGGTATTAATAACATGAATGTAGACATATGCTTTGTGATCGATACATTATTTCATCCTGCTTAGTTTTAATCTTTTTGATGACTTAAGCTTTGCTTCTTTTGCAGGGAGCCAAATTTACGACCCTCTTTCTCGGAACTCATGCTCCGCCTCCGACATCTTCAACGTCTAGTTGTTGAAAGATCCAATTCCACAAATGAACGATAAAGTAACCAGGAAACACAATTGTAATAATAGTTGGAAGTTGTCCCTGGGCTCGAAGAGCCAGGGAGTTTTTCACTTTAATGCAAAGAAAAAGAGAGAATGCTGGATTGGAAGTGTTGGCTCATTCAAAGTGGGGGCATGGCACAACCTATTCAGGACAGAGTGGAGACCCTCCAAACTGAACAGCTGCATAAGTGCAGTGGAGGGTACCATTGAAGATTAATCTTTTACAAGAATTACTGAATTAGTAGGTAGTTGTAAGAAATTTCAAGGAAAAAGAAAAAGGAAAAAGGAAAAAGAAAAGAAAAGAATAAATTTGTCATTTATGTTATCTGTAGAGGTCTTGTTTCGGAATTGTAAACACTTGATCGCTGCAGGTTATTGTGAAAATTGTGAAAATTACCCCCAAAAAAGGAAAAATGAAAGAAAGAAATTGTGCACACTCAACAGGTGGTGTTCCCGTATTCATTCCTACTTAGAATTAGTAGCTGAGTTTAATGTCAGGAATTTCTTAGAGGGTAATCATGAAAAAACAAAACTACGTGATTACAGTCTATGGACTGTACGAATGGTTCAATCAAACGCAAGCAGGTTGCAAATCATGGAAAGTGGCTGTGAGTGAAGTCTAATTCCATTATCTGAAAAGTCCAAATCAACGGCTTTCTAATGTGTGTAAACCGGAATAGTCTCTATTGTTTTTTTTTGGGTCTTCAACGGCATCAAAGTAATTTGCATTAACTTATTCGGCCCCAAAAAAAAAAACACAAAGCAATTTGCACTAATTTTTTTAAAAAAATAATAATTTTTTTTAGATGTTTATTGTAAAATAGAAAAATATAAATTCAGAAATTAAATTTTTACCGATATAAAAAAATATATAAAAAAGTTATTTTTACACATGTAGATGTTATCTTGAAAATCTCAAAAAAATTAATTTTAAAATATATATTTATTTTTAATTTATTTTATAATATTAAATTTAATTATTTATAAATTTTAATTTTTTTATTATTTATCAAATAAATTAAAAAAAATTAAATTTTTAAAAAATTAAATTTCGAAAAATTAAATTTCGAAAATCATTTTTCTTTCAATTTTGACATTTTCCGGCCATAGATGCTTGTACGACGTTAATTCCACCTCTATATCTATAATTTATCTCTGAGTATATTCAAAAATCAGTTGACCAAAACGGTTTTGACCCATCAAGTAATTTTATCTATTTATTTCTTTATTTTTTTTTGCTTCTATACAATTGCTCCTTTGCTTCTCATGAACATAAAATTAATTATTTACTCGTTTGGATTATCGATAAAGAGCAAGGGAAAAGGAACAAACATTAGCCAGAATTTTTTTATTTTCCTGCAGAACACAGCCATGGCCTCTGCTCTGATGTGCATGTCACCAAAACCACCCCTAACATCGTCTCTCTTCTTTCCTTCCAATCCTAGCTATCTATCTCCACTCATTTCAATCCCAAATCCAAATTCAAAACCTCCTCAACACCCAAATCACAGTCATAGTCATAGTCACCGCCGCCACAGCAAAAAATTCATCCCCTTGTCGTCGTTTAGAAATGGAAGCAACAGACCCTCGGAAACAGAGTGCCCTGTTCCGGTGGAGCAGCAACCCATAAACGAGTACCAGAACCTCGCGACTTCCTTCCCCTTCTCATGGGCCTCTGGTGACTTCGTTGAGTACTGCTCTCGCTTGGTTGCCACCGGTGCTTCTTTTGCCCTGTTTATTGGCCTCCCCGTTGCCTGGTTCGGTGCTGTTGGGCCGGATTCTGAACCGCTGAAGCGATCCCTGTGCGCTGTTTCAAGTGGGATTCTTGTGGTTACAGTTGCCGTTCTTAGGATGTATCTGGGTTGGGCTTATGTCGGCAATCGGTTGCTTAGTGCCACCGTCGAATGTAAATTGTTTTCCTCTTTATTTTCTCTGTTATCTTTGTGTTTCTTTTCACTTTGCTTGCTTGCTGAGAAAGCTGATGAGCTGAATTAGGGAAAACAACTATTGGTTATTATGTTTTAAAATGACTGAAAATAGGATTTAATTTATTTTTCTCTGTTCTTTTCTTACAGTTTTCTCTCTCAGCAAGTAAACAGAGCTTAACTACTCAATATTGAGCGAGTAATGATAAGCGTGTTTTCCATTTTCTTTCTTGTTACAGATGAAGAGACAGGGTGGTATGATGGTCAGGTAAAGTACATTTTAAAGAAAGTTGATGGAATCCAAAACACAGAAAACATGAAACTCCAAAATTCCCAAGTGCCATGCTTTAGTCACTTATCAATTTGGGACTTCGTCTGACAATTGCTTTGTGCAGTTTTAATATTTTCAAGTGTTGTCTTCTTTTTGTTGTCCAAGTCGGTCAAATAAGTGACTTTTGGTGTCTGGATGGAAATTTTAAAAAGTTTCCTTCCAGCATATAATATGTGAAAGCAATATCTAAGGAACTATAGTGATACTTTATGTTTGAAATTGTTATCCCTTTTACTCTCCCTATGCAAGGCTAACATTGCTACAGTGATTATGGATTTAATTGCTGTGTTGGTTTTACAGTTGTAGAAATATGTATAATTATCAAATGCACTAGTTTCTTTTTTATGTTTTCAAATCAGTATCCACTGAGATATCGGTGGATGAGTTTGTTTCACCAACAGTGATTTTCAGTAGTATTCCTCACAATTTTAAGAGGTTTTTCTCAATGGACATGGAAGATCGGATCAAGCTTTTCTTCATGAGGTGCAAATTTAATGCATATTCATCATTTGGTCATCATTTTAACATCTTCTGACTTCTGCTATCTTGACATAGTTACAAGTTGAAAGTTACTTTTTCATTTTTGAGCTTTTAGTTTTGCGCTTTGTTGGTGTCCTAAGTTGAATTTTCTCGGCAGATGTGGGTTAAGACTGCTGAAGTTTTGGCACGTGATCGCCTCCTCGGATCCTTCTCCGTAAGAATTCTGTTCAACATACTCAATTTAATTTTGATTAATTGACTTTCTTGATGCCGAAGTTTTGTGATCCATAAATTCTGAATATGTAAATGTATTTAGCATGTGTCTCTGGTAACTTTTGACTTGTAGCGAACACAAATCATTGTAATTGGCCTAATCCTAGTCTATTCTTTGAAATTGTATAATCTTCAATATCATAGAATGAATTATGCACTATTAAACTTCTTGATTGTTAACCATGCTTAATTGAATTTGCTACCAAGAAACTTGCAACAGGAGGAAAACTGATAATTTTCTGCACTTTTTTATCATATGAGAAATTTATCATCTTGGGCCGTGTATAAATTTCATTTTTGATTAACTTTGGTGTTTTCTGTTTCTTCATCAGGTGAAGCCCGTGCTGAGCAGATTAAAATATACCCTCGTTAGTCTGGCAGTATCATTGTTAGTGTGCATTGTTTTTCTCGTTAATGTTGATGAAACCCAAAAGGGGTCTATTGGAAAAGATGGGGTGAGAGTTATACCTGGAGTTTACAATGATGATTCTGCCAGGTCATTTGAACCCGACGCATTTTGTGGTGAACCTGGTGCACCTTTATGAAATAAGCAAAGCTCTTCGTACAAATGCTGTCCACTCTCTATGTATAGCATACCATATTCTGTCTCTAGTTTCTGTGTATATATATATTTTTTCATATTGAAATATCTCTAGTCAGTTACTTGTCACTGTATATTGTGACCATCAAAATGGTGGTGAAGGATGATAGAATTGTTTTAGGGCTCGATTGACGCGGTGTTTAAAGTTTTATATTGTATTATTTTATCCAATACATTGTCTGCTGATGCAAATGGCTGGATATCTAATACCCTCCTCCACTCTTAATGCAGCCTATGGTGTATTAACTAATACACCCCAGATGGGTTGTATTAACTAATACAAAACTCATACACACAAGAGAAAAGCCAGAGCCATATGGATTTGGTGTGCGCAATTCCACCATCCTTGTCTCCATCTCAGGTGTTGCGACCAGCGATGGTCTATGTTGTACAAACGTTATTGTTGGATTCTGCCATCCGATCTGCTTGCATCAGTTCCGTCTCCCCCCTATCAACCCACATCACCAAACTGCCATTTTCTTTCTTCTTGAGGCCCCTAGTTCACGTGCTCTTCTTAAAGCAAGACTTGAACTCTCAGATCAAAGTGGCACTGTGCTTGGTGTTGGAGATTGATGCCTCTCCCAATCCTAAATGGCCAAACCTGCGGAGTCGTTTCCTTTACCTTTCCCTTGAATTTCTGGGTTGTTATTTATTTATTTTTTTTTTATAACAGTACACGTTATCCCAAATTCTTATATTATGTAGAAGTGCTTAACCATTTAGAACTATCTTCTTTGTCAAAATATGATTTACTAATGCTGGTTGCGTAAAATTTGGATTAGCGAAAAGAATAGATTTTTTTATTTATTTTTAATCTAGATTAGATGATCAGAAGAATGATAGATTGGGATTGTTGAGAAGAGATGGGCTTTTTTTTTAAAGCATAGGATATATAATAATAATGAGGATAAAAAATACGAATATTTTTATTTTAATAAAAATAAATATATATTTATTTCAAAAAATAAAAATATATAATATAATATATTATATATAGTATTATATTATATAATTTATTTGAATACGATCCACTTGGATCTATTCTAATATAATATGTATACCAAACGAGCCTAAGTGGTTTCACAAAAAAAAGAAAACGAAAAAAAAAAAAAATTTGTTTAGATTTGCATAAAATAAAATATAATATCAAAAATATCAAAAAAAAAAAAAAAAAAAAAGATTTGCATAAAATATGAAGCCGTGTGTTAACATTCAGCGCCTCTCTATATTTAAAATTACCAGTTTTTTCTTGGTTAAATATAAAAAATCGACAGAATGGACATAAAGAAATGATAAGCATGAGCACCTTTACAAAGTTACAGTGACGCATACATTAGAAGTAGCAGGACGTCCGCTCCACTTGGAGAAGAGACATTCATGGAGGGACCAAGAATCTCTCCCAAAATCACCCACTTCAATGAACGCCCAACCGTCAACTTTGCAGTTTAAAGCCCAAAATGAATCGGCGAACTCTGACTCGTGTAGATGATGTAGGATGTTTTCAACTCGTTTTTTGGTAGCCTCAAATGCCACCACATTCCCACACCACCCACACAGTTCCTTTCTACAGTTTAAAACATAAAAAACACTTTGGGGACTTCTAGAAACTAGAACAACGCCTGCTTTTTGGCGGGACTTACAGTTCTGCAATCTTATTTGATATAGAGTTTCTATTGCTTAGTCCTAGAAACTTCGCTGTCGCGCACAAATTTTAGCAAAATTCTGAAGTGTATTAAAAATGCGTGGACAATATTAACGAGTTCTTCTGAGAACACATTTTACATGCAAGAGCATATTCTCAGAACCTTTGTATATTGCAGTGTTTTAGTAGGAGTGAGATACGGAGGGACCTTTTATTTTTGACTACATAGATACATTTAAAATGCGTGTATCGTGCAAAGTCAATGTTAGCATTCATTATCATTTAATGGTCATAACTCGCAAAATCTACCTGTCCTTCTATATATAAAAATATATATATTAGATATAATTTATTGTAAAGAATAATTAGAGATTGATTAAATTTCTAAAAATAACTTTTTAAAAATAAAAAAAAAATTCTTATTGATGCATATTGACACCCGTGAAATTGAAAGAAAAGTCACTATCTTAAGATTTTGGAAACCATCAAAATTGAGATAATAGGAATAGTTTATCCAAATGAAGTTATTTTACATTTTGATTTAACTACCACATTACATTAGCATATTATTTTTTTTTTTCTACGAAATAAATAAATAGAGTGAAAAAATAAAAAAATAAAAAAAGAAACACCGCCAGAAAAAGATAGATATAGTTAGAGCCTGGCAGCGTGAGAAAAAGCTCTTTTGCGTTTAACTTTAACAGTCAAAAGCAACGTTTTCTTCAAGAATTGTTCCTCCTTTTTTTGTTTTCTCATGGGGTTTTGTATAAGAAACAGAAAACAGAGTTTTTTGTTTTCTAATAAATAAAAGAATAGTAGTTACTAGCACACTGAGCCAATTGACACGAGAATTAACAAAAGAAAAATAAATAAAGAAGGTTGGGAGGGCCCCACTATGGTATTAAAAATCAGAGAGGGTTCATGAACCTTGCCCACTTCTCGTCTTCTCCTTCGGTTCCTAAGCAAGAAAGTTCATAAATTTTTATTGAAAAAAAAAGTTGTTTTCTTTTTTTTCAATTTTATAAAGATTTTTTTTTCCCATTCTTTTTTCAGTCATAATAAATCAAACCGTTTTTGGTTGATTCTGCATCCAGCAATGAACAGCTACAACAATAACTCTTCTTTTTCTCTTCACGAGCCTCATTATCTTCTTCCCTGTTTTTCTCATCCTCACCAGCTTTTCTTTCAGGGGCGATTTGACACCCTACCAAATATCGATCGCTTTGAACAGGTTAGTATGTGGCTAGCTAACTAAAAAATCAATTTACTCAAAATTAATGGTTTTTAACTTGTTTTATCTGTTAATCCAATGCATTATGTGTGTGTTTAGATCTTTGCTTCAATTTCAATGTGTTGTGAAATTTCATGGAAATCCCCATCTGGGTCTTTTTTGTTTGGTTGTCGAGAAAATTATTGATCGGTAATGGATACTTTGAAATTTGAAGCACTTGCTTCTTGTCTCTATGTGTATTCAAGTCAGTTTCTCACAATGACCCAATCATTGTCTTTTTTTTTTTTTAATTTCTTTTTTTTAGCTTACTTTCTCCGGCTTTTCATCAACCAGACCAAATCATTATATTATTTTTCAGATTTCAGTTTACTTTTACTTCGTAGTATATTTTTCAGCGACCATTGTTCCTTCTCCAGGAAATAAAAAAGTTCATGTGCAAAATTTTTTCCCTTGAAGTGGAGCTGGTCATAAATTATTTTCCATTCACTATTTTCTTCGAAACAAATATGACTCAATCCTAACTTTTGTCTAAGAATGACTTATCAAATTAAAGTGATTCATTTATTTATGCACCGATTATTTTAATCTGTTGTGAATGAGAGCTACGGTTAAACTGATTTTGCTTCTTTCATAACATAGGGAATAGGTGAAGTGAAGCCATTTCATATTGTTCTCAATCTTTTTCCATTGTCTGACACACTAGGATAGTAGGTTTGATTGTCATTGGCACAACCTCAAATATTAGGGGCGTCCAATCTGAGTTCAAGTTGGCTCTAGGATGGGAACCTAGAATTTGAAGTTGTTTCAAAAAGAAATGACATGAAAAAAATGATCAATGTTGATGCTTTGATTAATGAGATGGCTAAAATATTTAGAAGAAGGCATGACCTGAAGTGAATCTATATTTGAAAAGGAATTCTTTTGATAGACCGAGGCTGTTACGATAAATTTCTCATTGCCTGTTTTAAGTGAAAATTTTAAACGGTTGACAGTGGATTCAAACAGTACTACATTGTTTATGAACACAGGACTTTTATTTCAGCTGTTGAATTTGTGCTAACTAAAAAGAAGCTATAGACTTTTGATTTTGGTGTACATGACCAATGACACACCCTTTGTGAAAGTTCCTAGATATTTATCCTAGTGACAGATACTTTTTGGTGTAGTAAATGCCATCACGCATGACACCCGTTTTCTTGTTTGATGTTATTTTGTCAATGGTTTATAAGGCTTTTATCAATGTTGTGATTCTGTCTATATCAGGAAGTATTCTTCTGTTGGATGTTCTGAAATTGCTATCTTTAATTTGTTTTTATTTATTTCTTTGATTTATTTTTGTTTTGAAATTTTCAATTAAATTGTTTCTTATTTGGACAGATTTGGTCATTATACGTCATTTGTACAGTTACTTGTAGGACTTGGTCGGCAATAACTTGACATACTAATCTCTTCAAATAGTCGACTTGGTTTTTCCTAGTGTTTTTATCCTGAAAAATGAAATTAATAGGAAAGACTCACTCCTACTCTCCTCATTTCTTCCTACCTCCCCAGTAGTATAGAATGTCAACTGTTGACTGAAGAGAGAGTCAAATTCTTATTATTATGATATGCTTAAACAATAAACGTAATTTATGAATGTTAATGTAATAGAGAAATAGTTGATATCTACTCTAAAAGGGTCAATAATAACATCATAATTTCCTGTTATCGAAGCATCGTGTTGAGATCATCTTCAGGGTGGTTTTTGTTTTAGGCTACCCACATACAGGTATTAGATTTAGACTTTTTTTCTTTTTTCCTAATTATTTGTTGGTTTATGCTAGATCTTGATGTACTATATTGAATAACTTGAATTTCAATCATATTTTAAAACAGAGGCTTAATATACTTAATAAATAATGCTATTCATTTTCACAATTCGGTGGTTTTTTTTTTATTTTTTTTTTATATGTTTTGTGCTTTTTAGCTATCATATAACAAGAAATGGTTAAACTTATTACAGATTACCATAATTTGTAGTCCATTGACCACCACATCTGATGTGGATACTTCGTTCATGAAGATACGATACAACTTAGGGTAAAGTCATGTGTCTTGGTATTGTTATCGTATACCTCCTCTTACCACTGCCCACTTCCCAGAAAAAAGCCAAAAAAAAAAAAAAAAAAAAAAAAAAAAAGGATGAAGAAGAAGAAGAAAGAGAGAAGAAAAAACTAAACTACTTTTTTCCTTCAAATACTTAACCTGGAATGTTTTTTATGTAGGAATAACAACAACATCATACCGGTCAGTTAATAACTGATTCCTTATTGTATTTGGAACAAAAATTGAATGCTTTAAGGTGTTGTTTGACACTGATTTTCTCCATTGAAAATTGAATAAAGCTGCATGCACGGAGAACTTTACAAAATGGAGCTAAAAGCAACTTATGATATTGAACGAACAAGTTCTAACCAAATAGTTCAGCATGAGTTTTGGCCCTTAGATGCAATTGATCCAAAGAAGGCGAGGTTTCCCTGTTGTTTAGTTTGGACTCCTCTGCCAGTGGTCTCTTGGTTGGCGCCTTTCATTGGACATGTTGGCATTTGCAGAGAGGATGGAACAATTTTAGATTTTTCAGGTTCTTATTTGGTGAACATTGATGATTTTGCATTTGGTGATGTTGCCAGATATCTTCAACTTGATAGAAAACAGGTATAGTGTCATGTTGTTACTGAATTGGTACATTTTACAATCTTTTTGTGTTCTATCCTCTCAGTCCACTCCCCATAAAGAAAAAATATATACATATATAGATAAATAGGATGCAAACTAGCAGGCACACCCAGAGAACATTTTCTATTTTTATGAATGCGCTTCATGGTTCTTGCTCCTCTCAAAATTTCTAGTTGCCTATTATTTTGATTTGTTTTCTTTCGAAGTCACACAACTATGCTGGAAATGAATGTTACTAATCACAATTGAAAAGAGCAGATAATAATTGATTCATTTTTAGCAGTTCTCTGGTTAATTCGGTGCCTCCTTTTTGTTAAAGAAAAACCAACGGTCTATTAGAATGATAAGTTTTTCACAATTACAGTTATATTAATTACTAGGATGAAAGAATTTATGTTAATTATTTAATAATGAATCGGTTTATTGACGTTTTTCTTTTTTCCTTTGGTGAAATTTGAAATCCTAAAACAGTGTTGCTTTCCTCCAAACCCAGCCGCACACACTTGCAAATATGGCTACAAGCACATGGAGTTTGGGACTGCAATCACATGGGATGATGCCTTGCTGTCAAGCATGCGTCACTTTGAGCACAAAACTTACAACCTTTTCACTTGCAATTGTCACTCATTTGTAGCAAACTGTCTCAACAGGCTTTGTTATGGTGGATCAATGAGTTGGAACATGATAAATGTAGCAGCGCTGATACTGGTCAAGGGGCACTGGGTTGATGGCTTATCAATCATAAGGTCATTTCTTCCCTTCGTTGTGGTACTTGCCCTTGGCATCTTTGTAGTTGGGTGGCCGTTCCTTATTGGTCTTCTATCCTTCTCTTTCCTCCTCCTGGCTTGGTTTCTAGTAGGCACTTACTCTGTCAAAAACTTGTTCGAGTGCTAGTTCTTCTTGTCAACAATGTTGAACAGCTTGACGGAGGAACCTAGAAAATGTAAAACGGTGTTCCTCTATATATGTAACTTTGTTTATATTACCTGGTAATACTTTTTCTTTTTTCCTGAAATTTTTTGATGAATATATTACCTGGTAATGCTTGTTTGTTGGTTTTCCTTGCCAGAAGCAATACTGATGTCGAAGTAATACAAGTTGTCGATCAATGATAGGAGGAACGTTTAAAATCTATCTAAATGTTGCCCCTCATTTTTAGTAAAAGTACCCGGTGGCATTGGCTTCGGAAATTGCTATCGCTCTGATTGAAAATTTTGTACTAAGTAATGATCACCAGATAGACTTAACAACCCTATAGCCAATAGCGATAGACATTCTATTTTCGTCGTTTCATTTCATTTATTTCTTGAACTTTTGGTTGTCAGTTTGGTTGGCTGGGAGTTTTTTCAAAGAAAAAAATTAGTCTTCGTGGATTTGAGAATCGAAGAATAATGAAGTCGCTATGTTTGGTAAAATATCAAGTAAAGAATATACATTTTATTTTACTTTTGTAGTCTTTTTTATGTTGTTTTCATTCATGGAACTTTTGACGACTGAAGAAACATAATGAAACATCGGATGATATTACGAATTAAGCCGACAAGATGTCTTTTCCGACAAGGAGATCAATTGACTCCATTGAACTCAGAATGGTAAAGGAATATTAGATAAAACAGAAACTGTAAACATCACCATAATTGGCATTAGCATTGGCAACCTGATTGGGTGTGTATGTGCCAAGGCGAAGGTCAGATACACACTAATCTTATTGAATCTAATGTCCGAAGTTTGCATAAAAACTATGAATCTGTCTTTATATATATATATATATATATCTTCATGCTCCGTACTTAGGGGCCTTCCAAAGCTTGAAGGCAATCTCGTGCAGAAACCTATCTGCTGGTATTACAAGATTCCCTCCATGCTGCCCAGTGAAGTGGACAAATCTCTATCAGTTTGTTAAAAAAGTATGAAATGATTTCAAATCCCACAAACTCAAATACTACCTGCATGAAATCTTCAAAAGAAAATGCCTCTGCCATATCCTTGCGGGTCACAGCATGTTGCCACTGAGCAATCAACATAGGGAAATGGTGCCTGTTTGTCACCAATTAGCTTCAGCAATAAGGATTTTTGGACTAGTAAAAGAAAAAGAAACCAAATAAGTATATACTCACCTAACATCTTTTCGTTGATTCTCGCCTTTCATTGTATAACTTTGACGAGGAAATAGTGGTGCAAGTTTGGAGCTTTTCCCATTCTTGTTAATTAAAACTGACAAGTTGGAATTATTATCATCTTCCAAGACACTTCCATAGCTCATCACAACAGATAAGTGCAGACGAGAACTTATTTCAGATCCAGGTTGAGCTTCATGCAATACACCTCCAACCAAAGAATTGAAATACTCCATGTCATTGGAAATAGTCTCTCCTTTCTCATCATTTACCTTTTCACCAGCCCCAACATGCACAAACACTAAATCAAACTGGCTCATATCCAGTGCCTTCCCTTCATGAAATCCAAGCAACTTCAGCAACTCGGATGCCACAAAAGTTTCTAGTGGTTCAGCGCGGGGCTGATTGATTCTGTTCAACTCATTGTACTGTAACACGGAGAAACCGAATTTTACACCAAAAGATTTCAAAGTCGAATTATTTGTGATTATGGCGGCTTTCATTCCCATGAACCTGAAGTTCATTAAAGAAGAATGTTAGCTGAAATTGTAGAAACACAGAATAACATGTACAGCTCATAATGACGAAAAAATCCAAACGAACACCAAATGAATAATACCTTTCTGATATGGTTGGAATCATGGACTTGTTCTGAAATTCATCTTTAGTGGAATTGGCATCCTGACAAACCAGCAACAAAAACTATTTTATCATATGAATCTACGCAGCTTACTTGGGAAATCAATGAGGAAGTGGAACTCACCGAATTTAGATAAGCTTCACATACATCTAGCAGTATTGCAAACTCCCTCACAAGTCTCTCATCCTCCCTTTCTGCAATCTAAGTTCAAGTAAATCCCAAAACTGTATCCACCAACTGAAATTGAAATTAATTGAAACTTCTCACACTGACCAAAACCCAAAATCAATTGAAACTAATAAAAATAAGACCCATAAACCTGTTCCACGAGACACGAGAAATGTAAATGATGCACAAAGTCAGAATTCATAAACATAATACCTCAAACCCAATAGATCTATGAATGCCTAAGAAGGAAAAAAAAAAAAAAAAAAAAAAAAAAAAAAAACCACCTTCCTCCTATATTTAGAAGCATTGAAGAAAGCGCCCAATTGTCAAAACAAAAAGATGGATTAAAAAATGAATTTTTGGTTATTTATTTGCTGTATAATTGAAAAGGATTTGATGGGATTCCAGAATGAAAAACGAGAGATTGCAGGATAATTACCAATTCAGATAAAGAGCGCAGAATATAAAAATTACAGCTTAAGCTTCAAAGTAGAATTACACAAAAATGGCTTTTATGTAACAATTATTGTATACAAGAGAGAGAGAGAGAGAGAGAGAGAGAGAGAGAGAGATGAAAACCTGAGGCAGGAGAATTTGGGAGGCTCAAGAAGCCACACGAAGCTTTGGATGCGAGAGAATGGAGATGGGTGTGTGAGGGATCGATGAAACGGGCCAACCCATCTCCGTACAACACCAAAGCTCGGCTTGGTTTGTCTGCCATGGCTGTATCTGTTATATGGATTTCCTTTGAAATTGAGCGAGAGAGAGAGAGAGAGAGAGAGTTGAGAGTGAGCTAAAGCGTCTGGGTTAAATGTGCGAACAGCGTCCGCGTACCTACGCGTCAAGGTGGACAGATGCCTTCCCAAAAGTGAAATTCGGGAATAAAAACATAATCTATGTAAAAATTAAAAAATTAGAAAAATGCGAAAAAACTGAAAAAGATGTTTTAACCACAACTTAGAAAATAAAATCCGCCATTTTTTTTGTTGCTTTTAAAATCTTTGCCCGTCGCATTTCATGTTGTATCATTTTAACTGTGTTTAAACTTTAATAATGACTAGAATATGGATGATGCATTAAGCTTTCAATTTACTAAAATATATATATATATATATATATATTTTTTTTTTTTTTGAAACAGAGACCATCACTTTTAAGAAAGGGAAATGGGAAAAACAAGGATCATATTCCAAAAGGTATAGGTGATAATGACTTTCATATTAATAATTTTTTTTGGTATTTACTTTCATATTAATAAAAAAAAAATAAAAAAATAAAAAAAAAAGAACTAAAAAGCTAGATGAAAATAAATAGATAAATTGGAAGACTCCCAATCAAGGCGCTTTGAGGTGAGAGTGGGTTTTATGAGGCCGTTAAATATCATTTGGGCGAAGCCAAAACACATAAACAAAATTATAAGACAAGAAGAGTGGTTAAACAACGGAATTTTTTTTTTTTCTTTTCTTTTGTTTTTTTTTTTTTTTTTTTCAGCTTAGTGTCGAAAATTAAAACAAAATATGCGTAATAGGTAAAAGTAAAATAAACTTACGAGAAAACGAAAATGCATTGGTATCTATCGTAATCTCAAGCTAAATTGTACATACTTTCTAGCAAGGGTCCAAATTACATCAAAAACAAACTTGGCTCTAAGCGACCATGATGCAGCCATCCCGGCAACAGGTTTCCAGCCACTTAAATCTGTAACAAGTCAAAATCATACGGAAAGTAAAATTCCAACAAACTGTGCTGAATTAAAACTTTAAAAGCAGCTCTGTACATAACTGAATGTGAACAAAATGCTTTCAAATTCTCTTCTCAGTCTTCAACCTCATTGTTAAAATCGAAACTTGGGAAGATAGTGGAGACGTCCCTAGAGAAACATTGAAAATGTTAATAATGCATTTGGAAACCCTGAACAACAAATAGGAACATAAAAAGACTACGATGCAGAGCTCCAAAAACAAAGGAACAAGTAACCTACTTCAAATAAGGAAGAGTCATGTTCTTCAAGAGGCTTGGATGCCGAATGGCAAAAGCCTTCCATTCTTCTTTACTGATTCTACCATCCTCGTCCAAATCAGCATCAGCAAATGTCTGCAAAACATGCGCAGATCCTATGAGTTGATAAATTCTGAGGACACCGAATATATAAAATTATAATTTTAGGCACATACTTACCTTATCAATGATAGCCTGAAGAAGTTCGTCTGATAATTTGATGTCTAATTCCGTCATTATGGCAATTACCATTTGTTTGACCTGAAATCAAACAGCAGTCACTTGGCCAAAAGACTACCAAAGCAGCCAATTTTATTGACTGTAAGTCTAAGGAGAGCATTCACTTGGTATATTTGCAAAACAATTTACTCACTTCTTCTTGTTCGATATATCCTGTTTGTTTCATATCGTACAGCCTAAATGCAACTGCAAGAAATAACAAAAATAAAAACCCAAATGGGATTAATATCCATTCGCTGCGTTCAATAATATGAAACAAATTACTGCCTCTTGAACACTTACAATCAATTTTTTCTTCTAATGGGGCATAGGGATGGAAGACACTGAGTGCATGTACAAATTCGTCAAACTCAATAACACCATTTCTTCTTTCATCAAAAAGATCAAAAACCTACAGGTTCAAATACAATAGTTAGTACACATAAGGTAATTCAAAGATCCTACATACTGCTAGGTATGTAACATTCTGGATAGATATGAAAAGCTCAGATAACACAACCATCGTAAGGATCTCTAAAACTTGTCTACAAGTCTGGATATTCTATTTGCCTCTGTAATTATGCAAGTACATAGGTATTACATATCAAATTCGACCAACCGACCACAAGATAGAATGATCTAGTGACAGAATTCTCCAAACCTATTCAGCAATTTAAAGTCCAAATTACGAGATAAGATCGGTTCAATTTGCATGATGGAGTTGTTTTGATGCATTTACCCGATCCAGAAAAATATTCTCGGCATATGGAGTTTGGAACAGTGCTAACCGAAGCTCTTCCTACAAGATGGCAAACATTAAAACGATTATAACCAAACAACGGTCAAACAAAATAAAGCATTCTTCTTTTTTTTTTTTTTTAATTAACAACTGATTATTATACACCGCTCTATTGTTTCAAATATAAAAACGATGATAAGACATTTACAAGCTCAGAGAACATGTTTTGACTCACCAATCATAGTTTAGCATGCACACCATTTAACATTACAAATTTATCATTTAATGAAACATCATATAATATGAACCAAACAAAAGTCAATTATTTCATTGATTTATATCCACTCGGTTGCAAGCACAGGGAAATTACTGTCAGTATTTACGAACAGCAACAGCTTATAAATGAATTCATTTTCTGTTCTCTGGGTTATTGCACGTGAACAAACATAAACACCAAAAGTATAGCATACTAAAAAAGCAACAAGAGTAACCCAAAGCTGTTATCAAAAGTTATTTTGACATACCTTGTGAATTGAACCATCGTCAGTAATTAAGCTACTCAACTTCTTAAACAGGTCAAACAATGCCTCCACTTCATTAACACTAACTGCATCATTATTATCAACATAAACTCGCAATTAGATCCCGTTTGTGCACTTAGAACACATAATTATATTAGCAAAACAGTACGCCAAAAAATTTAAGATTGCTCTTATTCCAGAGAAGGCAGCAAATTTCCAAATACGTTTTTTTTTTATTTATGATTGGTCTTTCTCAGGAGCCGAATTTTCTCGTCGGCTAATAATTAAGATAAAATTATTACCGAAAAGGAAAAAACAAATTAAAAAGAAGATACATCTTGACTCATCGGCGAGGCGAGAGAGATCCGCGTAGTTGAGTCGGCGTTCCGCTTTCCTTGGGCGGGGACGGTGGCTGAAGCAATCGGTCACTGCCAATATCAATGCCTCGATTATGGCTATAAATGGTACAAACGCCGCGCAGATTCTTTCTCCCACCGTCCAAGAGTTTGATCTCTGCTAGGCCCAAATTCACAATATCATTAATATAACATAACAAAACTTACATACATAAACATACAAAAAAGAATAGCTATAAGAGTAAAAAATACAAATGGACAGAGAGATTTTCATGGTTGCATTGAATTACCAGAAAGTCCATTGTTGTGCCAGAGAACTCATCCGAGCGAAATTTATTTTGTATATAGTCTGTCCAATTACACTGTACTCCCTTGAAAACATCTTTGCAGTCGCATCCGCAAACAGTTAGTAAACGAGAAATTTCTTCGCCGTCCTCTCTTGCCTGTTCTATTGATGATTTACAGAAGAATCTACGTAGTGACTGGGCAAGGAAAAGTTAGAGACATGAAAAGCTCACTTACCTGTCAGTGCTCATACACAAACACAACCTTGTACACCCAGATGGTGAATGCCATTAGCAGATGTAGATAGCCATGACGTACGTAGATAGCCATTCCTTCATTCTTTTTTACTTTTTTTGTTTTTGTTTTTGTTTTTTTTTTTTTTTTTGAACCGTTCTTTCTTTTTTCCTGCATAGTATTTTTTTGTATTTACATGAAAATTCTTTCCAACAAATTTGAACGAAACAAATAATTATTAAAATTTTAAAATTTTTTTTCCAATTAGAATATTTTTAAATCATAGAAAGATGTATTTATTTTATAAAAAAAATTTACTTAATTTATTCTAACCCTTGTATTCAAACTTTGTTAATTTATTCAAATCCCTGGAATTCAAACATTTATTTTTATGAGCACAAATAAAAATGATCAATTATTAAAAAATTATAAAAATATTTAAAAATATTATATTTTTAAATATATTTAAAATATTTATATTTAAAAATATTTGATTAAATATTTATAAATATATTTAATATGTTTTGTTATCTATTTTTAAATATATATAAAATATTCATATTTAAAAATATTTAATCAATAAAATATATTTACATTTAATTATATATTTAAAGTATTTAATGTTGTATTTTTTAATATAAATATATTAAATTAATAAACCTTTTTAATAATAATTTATAATAAAATTGTATAAATTCTTTTATACCGAAGTTAAAACTGACCCAAAAAAAAATATAAAAAAAATAGCTGACTTGATTTGGACGGCTGCTGAAATGGTAGTGCATTGACACGTGATGATGCAAAATTTATGATGTTTCTCTGCCGTCTAAATATGGCATGCGCGACGGATAAGGTTTGCGATTATGTGTTGATCTTGTACCATAATAAGGTTGCGTGTAAAGCTCATCGACCTCGATTAAAAGTCGCCACTGATAATGCCACTGGTCCCACCCTTATTTTATAAATGCTATATTACAAATAATCCATACTTCTTTATTTTCTATGTTGGAATTGTTGCTTTTATGAACATAAGTAAGGATGTTAAAACTACCTGCTTAGTCTAGTCTATGAATGCTATGTTTGTAATTATTGATTTTGAAGTGACTGGCTAACTGTGCGACTGGTTTACCAATCAAAAGCTTATGTACAAAAAATACAAAAAATACCGGTCAAAAGCTTATGTACTGTACGTTTGCCGATCAATACCTTAATCAGTTAATGTATGTTTCCTTTTATATTCTAAAAGAAAGATTACAAATTTTGAGCAAATGACATGACGGGAAGAATTATCCAATAACAAATCAAATGTCTTTACATCTTACAACGAGGGCGTAATGTTGATTTAACCATTCAATATCCAAATTTTCAACTGCAACCATCAACTCCCCGCATTTTTCATTTGATCAATTTATTTTTATCAAAACAAATATTTATACGGTTTTTATATAAACGATTATCAAATATATTTTCGTGCCCGCTTATTTATTTTACCAATTTAAAACTTAAAAAAGGTGCGTTACCAAATAACGTGCACAGACCAGGGCCGCGAAGGGCAGAGTCATTTCTTTGGTTCGGAAATGGATAAAGATCGCCCAGCTAATAGCCCACCATTTTTGGTGGATGTCCATATTCCAATGCTTTTATTTCATTTCCAGTACCATCTAAACGGCCAGAACATTAAAATCTACCCAAATTAAAATTTGATAAAGAAAATGTGCCAATATACATACATCACCAACATATTTGATAAATATTTATTTTCATGGAAATGATATATGAAAGATTTATAAAGAAAACTTATAAAATCATTCGTAATTGTTAAATTTTAAAAATTATACCGATGTAATAATAATGATAATGTCATTATTATCCTTTAAAATTCTTCTAAATTGCTTATCATATGAAAACAATTCATATTCTTTTTGTTTATTTTTATCTTTCATTCGAGAATCAATATTCATGCTCATGAGTCACGAGCAACAATGTCTCCTTAGTGATGCCTCGTCAATACTTTTTCTTTCCTTTATGATATTACCTATCAATAGTTCACCGAGTGTATACTCCAAAATGGTGGAGCTTTGGAACGTTCTATTGGCTTCTTTTGAATTCTTTTTACACCGTCAGTTTTGATAACCGCATTTGAATCATGAAGCCAAAACACATAAACAAAACTGAAGGTGAACAAAATGCTTTCAAATTCTCTTCTCAGTCTTCAACCTCAGTGTTAAAAACGAAACTTGGGAAGATTGTGGAGACATCCCTAGAGAAACATTGAAAATGTTAATAATGCATTAAGAAACCCCGAGCAACAAATGGGAACAAAAAAAGACTACGATGCAGAGCTCCAAAAACAAAGGAACAAGTAACCTACTTCAAATAAGGAAGAGTCATGTTCTTCAAGAGGCTTGGATGCCGAATGGCAAAAGCCTTCCATTCTTCTTTACTGATTCTACCATCCTTGTCCGAATCAGCATCAGCAAATGTCTGCAAAACACGCTCAGATCCTATGAGTTGATAGATTCTGAGGACAATGAATAAATAAAATTATAATTTTAGGCAGACACTTACCTTATCAATGATAGCCTCAAGAAGTTCGTCTGACAATTTCATGTCTGATTCCATCATTATGGCAATTACCATTTGTTTGACCTGAAATCAAACAGCAGTCACTTAGCCAAAAGACTACCAAGCGGCCAATTTTTTTTACTGTAATTCTAAGCAGAGCATTCACTTGATATAATTGCAAAACAATTTTCTCACTTCTTCTCGTTCGATATATCCAGTTTGTCTCAGATCATACAGCCTAAATGCAACTGCAAGAAATAACAAAAATAAAAACCCAAATGGGATTAATATCCATTTGCTGCATTTAATAATATGCAATAAAATACTGCCTCTTGAACACTTACAATCAATTTTTTCTTCTAATGGGGCATAGGGATGGAAGACACTGAGTGCATGTACAAATTCATCAAACTCAATAACACCATTTCTTCTTTCATCAAAAAGATCAAAAACCTGCAGGTTCAAATACAATAGTTGGTACACATAAGGTAATTCGAAGATCCTACATACTGCTAGGTGTGTAAGATTACGGATAGAAAGGAAAAGCTCACATAACACAACCATTATAAGGATCTCTGAAAACTGGAAATTCTATTTGCCTCTGTAACTATGCAAGTACATAGGTATTCCACATCAAATTCGTCCAACCGACCACAAAATAAAAATGTTCTAGTGACAGAATTCACCAAACTTATTCAGCAATTCAAAGTCCAAATTACGAGATAAGATCGGCTCAATTTGCATGATGCAGTCACTGGTCAAAGTAGCACAGCATGCAAACAATTACATCTCATGAACTTTAAAAGACTATCACAAGATTGAAGTAGTTTCGGTGCATTTACCCGATCAAGAAAAAGATTCTCGCCATATGGAGTTTGGAACAGTGCTAATTGAAGCTCTTCCTACAAGATGGCAAACATAAAACGATTACAACCAAACAACGGTCAAACAAAATAAAACATTCTTCATTTTTTTATGAACAACTGATTATTATACAATGTTCTATTGTTTCAAATATAAAAACGATGATAAGACATTTACAAGCTCAGAGAACATGTTTTGATTCACCAATCATAGTTTAGCATGCACGCCATTTAACATTACAAATTTGTCATTTAACGAAACACCATATAATATGAATCAAACAAAAGTCAATTATTTCATTGATTGATATCCACTAGCTTGCAAGCACAGGGAAATTACTGTCAGTATTCAAGAAAAACAGGAACAGCTTATAGATGAATTCATTTTCTGTTCTCTGGGTTATTGCAAGTGAACAAACATAAACATCAAACGTATACGAAACTAACAAAGCAACAATAGTAACCCAAGCTACTATAAAAAATTATTTGACATACCTTGTGAATTGAACCATCGTCAATAATTGAGCTACTCAACTTCTTAAACAGTTCAAACAATGCCTCCACTTCATTGACAGTAACTGCATCATCATTATCGACATAAACTCGTAATTAAATCCCGTTTGTGCACTTAGAACACATAATTAAAATAGCAAAACCGTACGCCAAAAAATTTAAAGATTGCTCTTATTCCTGAGAAGGCAGCAAATTTCCAAATACTTTTTTTTTTTTTAAATTAAATTTTTGGTTGGTCTTTCTCAGCAGCCCAATTTTCTCATTAGCTAATAATTAAGATAAAATTACCGAAAAGGAAAAAACAAATTTATTAAAAAAATATATATATTACATCTTGACTCATCGGCGAGGCGCGAGAGATCCGCGTAGTCGAATCGGCGTTGTGCTTTCCAGGGTCGCGGCCGGTGGCTGAAGCAATCGGTCACTGCGAATATCAATGCCTCGATTATGGCTATAAATGGTACAAACGCCGCGCAGATTCGCTCTCCCACCGTCCAAGAGCTCGATCTCTGTTAGGCCCAAATTCAGCCCCCAAATCACATTATTCAGTTAGATTTATCATTAAAATACTATAACAAACTTACATACATAAACTTAAACATTACAAAAATAAATAAATAAAATAAAACTATAATAGAATTGTAAAAAATACAAATGGACAGAGAGATTTTCATGGTTGCATTGAATTACCGAAAAATCCATTGTTGTATCAGAGAACTCATCCGAGCAAAATTTATTTTTATACATAATCAGTAGTCTTAAACCTTATCCAGTTACATTGTACTCCCTTAAAAACATCTTCGCAGTCGCATCCGCAAAGCTTAGTAAACGCGAAATTTCTTCGCCGTCCTTCCTTTCCTGTTCTATGAATGATTTAGGCAACAGAAAAACTTAGGTAATGATTGCGCATGGACAAGTTAGGGCCATGAAAAGCACCTCTTGCCTGTCAGTGCTCATACACAAACACAACCTTGTAGACCCAAATGGCGAATCTCATTGGCAGACGTAGATAGCCATTCCTTTCTTTCTTTCTTTCTTTCTTTCTGATGAGTACTCTCTTGTGTTTCTATGAGGCCAAATGTAAATTTTATTATTTCGCCAAATAATTTCAAGAATTTCAATCAAAAAATAGCTGACCTGGATTGTGGATGGATGCTGACAATGGCGGTACATTGACACGTGATGATGAACATTTACAGTGTTTCTCTCCCGTCAAAATATGACATGTGGCGACAGAAGCGTTTGGTGGTTGCGTTTATCTGTTGATTTGCACCATAAATAAGGTTCCGTGTAAAGCTTATATACTTTGGATTAATAATCCCTACTGACAAAGGTACTGGACCCACCCCTATTTTATAAATGCTATAATTGTAAATATAGAATTTGAAATGATTGGCTAACGTCTTTTGGGTCGTTAGGGGTTGTTTGGTAAAATGAAAAAGGTAAATTGATTTTTAGAATTCAAATTTCTGAAAATGAAATTTTTTTAAATTTTTTTATAATATTTGATTAATTATAAATAAAAATATTATTTATAAATAATTAAATAAATTTATATATTAAAATTAAATAACAAAATTATAGGATCTATTTTTTTTATTAGTGTTTTAAATTATGAAATTTATTTTTTATTAAAATCTACAAATTTATTCTTTTAAAAATTATTCAAATAGAAAAAAATTTTATTTTTCTAAAAAATTTTAAATTTATATTAATTTTATTACTATCCAAATAATCCATTAGTGTTTCTTTAGTAATTTTATATATTTATTTTGAGTAATCCCATGTATGTTTGTTAGATTTTCTTTTTTTTTTTTTTTTTGGGGGGGGGGGACAAAAACGTTTGATTTAAAATTGAGAATCGCTAATCGCCATTTCCATGAATGGCACGATTGATGTTTAAAATAATATTTTTTACATAATCAAAAAAATACAAAATACATTATTTGACGTAAGAAATGTGCCTCTGCTTCCGTCAATGATTCCCATTCCTTTAATAATAAACAAATAAATTATTGAAGCAATTATAGGAATATAAAACTATAAAGCTCATGATTATAATAATACAAATGCAATTGTTTTAAAGAATATATAAATATACAATTAGAGAATTTAAAATTTTCTAT
Organism: Ziziphus jujuba; assembly: GCF_031755915.1. NCBI lineage: Eukaryota > Viridiplantae > Streptophyta > Magnoliopsida > Rosales > Rhamnaceae > Ziziphus > Ziziphus jujuba. The sequence continues at coordinate 5,969,903 of NC_083383.1, read as the reverse complement.
TATCCTCTTATGACTTTGCTTAATCCTACTTTGTACGGGATAATTTAGACCACAAAAAACTATAAAATGTGGGTTTGCCAATAGCTTAGTCTAGGGATAATTTAAACCACAAAAAGCTTATTTAATGTGGGTTTGCCAATGGCTTTGTGTAACAATAATTTAGACCACTACTGGCCTATATACTGTGGGTTTGCCAACAGCTTAATCAGTAAATGTAGGTTTCCTTTTATATTCTAAAAGAAAGGTCACAATCTTTGAGCAAATGATACGACGAACTGAACAATGCAATGACAAATTAAATGTAAAGAATTGTTAATTACATCTTACAATGAGGGCGTAATGTTGATTTAACATTCAATATTCAAATTTTCAACTGCACCCATGAACTCCCTAACATTTTTTCATTTGATGAATTTATCTTTATCAAAACAAATATTTATATGATTTATATATATATATATATATTGACAGATTATATGAGGTGTCAAATGCCGTGCAAAGACCAGGGCCGCAAAGGGCGGCGTCCTATATTTGGTTCAGAAATGGATAAAGATGGCCAGCGCACCATTTCTCCATTTTTTGGGGCATCCGTATTTCAATGCCTTTATTTTTTAGTGATAATTCCTTATTTCCAATACCATTCAAACGGCAAGAGAATTAAAAACTATTAAATTTAAAATGTGATAACGAAAATGTGCCAATATACATACATCACCAACATATTTGATCAATATTTATATTTGTAAAAATAATATACAACAAATTTATGAAAAGCGGTAATTAAAAAATTATAAATAGTGATTATGAAACCATTCATAATTATTAAATTATAAAAATTATATATATTTTTCTAAGTTGTTTATCATATGAAAACAATTTTAAAAATCAAAACAGTCCATTCTCTTTTTGTTTATTCTCATCTTTCAGTCGAGAATCAATATGCCTGCGCATGAGTCGTGAGCAACAATGTCTCCTTGGTGACACCTCGTCAATACTTTTTCTTTCCTTTTTGATATTAGCTATCGATACTCGACGGAGTATATACTCCAAAATGGCAAAGCCTTGTAACGTTCTATTTGCTATAAATTTATAATGAATAAAACTTATTTTAAAAATATTATATTTTTGACAGAAAGTTGTAATTTACATTGTTTTATCTGTATCAATATGTTTTTTTTTTTTTTTGAAACAATGTACTTTCTTAAAATAATGTATCTTGTTTTGAAATATTATATCCTATTTTGAAACAATATATCTTTTTTTAAAATAATATATTTGTCTGAATTATTATGTTCTTTTTTAATATTATTTTGAAATCTATAAATATCATATGAGACCTTGTGAAGTCTATAAATACCATATGAGACTATTGTTGAAGATATAGAAAAATTATTAACAAATATATGAGTAGAGAGAATTGAAATTTTGTCTTGTTCGTGGTTTTTTAAATTTGAAATACTACTATTTAGAAAAGAGTTCATTGTATTCTGAAAGACAATTGCTGTAAACTATAAGCACAGTAATAGAGCGAATATTGCCTTAAAAAAAGAGAGTTCAACTCTTGTCCTAATCGTTATATAAAGATCAATTTTATTTAGAATTATAATACAAATATAATACCGTTAATTTTTTTTCTTTATCTCACTATAATTATTTATATATTATTTTATATATTTAATATACATATAGATATTTATATATATACACACTTTGTTTTTAGTTTTCTTAATTTACTAACACTATATACTTGTTTTGAATTCTTTTTACAACGTCAGTTATGATAACCACATTTGAATCATGATGCCGTTTCCAACCGTTTCCGATTTCAAGTTCCATTCGTTGATTACCGCGTCCCAAAACTCTAAGACGGTTAGCGCCAAAAATCATTCTTTTTTTTGAGAGCCGTCCGATTATTTTCACCCAAAAAAAAGAAAAAGAAAAAAAAAAGAGACGTTCGATTAATAAAATTCCCCACCTCAACGTCCCTAGGACGCTTAGTACCGTTTGGTATAATTCATCCACTCGTCTGTTCCATACTGAGTTGACTCACTTCGAGTTTAAAGCACCAGAAAACTTTGTGCCGAGCTAGAGAGCACCGACTAATCTAAATAATAATATTAAAAGCCACTGACCAACAGTTCCACGGCCCATGAGCTGCCGAGTCATACCGAGTTCGACCGATTTCACTCGGAATCTCTATACAGCGACCCTTGTCTGTGTCATCAGCTTTGCCACTTTCCAAGTCTCTCAGTCTCTGTACCGCCATATTCTCCGCAATTCAAGAAATCGCCATCGAATCATGTCCTCCTCTTCCGCTTCTTCTTCATCCAAAAACGACGCCGAATCGCTTCGTTGCAACCGTATTCTCTCTAGCAAGCTCTACCTGGACGTTCCCACCTCCAAGGTAAAACCTATGTATAAACTTGGTATTTTACAAATTTTCATGATGCTGATAAATTTGTATCAATCAGGTGCCGTTGATTTACTCGCCCACTTATGATATCTCTTTCCTTGGGGTAGAGAAGCTGTAAGAATTCAGTAATTCACAAATTTACAGTGTTCCCTTTTTTCCTTTGTCGTTCTTCGACATTAGCACTTTATTAGATTAGTGTTCCTTTTTAGTTCTTTTGCTTTCTCGATTTCGCACTGATGATACAAAATGTTTAGGCACCCATTTGATTCTTCAAAATGGGGTCGGATATGTGGGTTCCTAATCGCGGCTCGGGTTTTGGACAAAAAATGTATCGTAGAGCCTTTGGAAGCTTCAAAGAATGATCTCCTTGTGGTAAAAACTATAATCCGTCTTTTTTAAGAATGTCAGATAAGGAGTGTGTGCATATACTTATTTGTAACTTTGAACAGGTTCATACTGAACAATACTTGAATAGTTTAAAGAACAGTACAAAAGTTGCTGAAATTATTGAGGTAAAGTTTTCATTTTCTTCTTGCAAATACAGCCTGGAGATTTTGGTGATTTGTATTTTCCGCTTTTCCGCAAGACAGCTCTTTTATCTCTGTGTATCTTAGAATTTTATTATTGATCTTCCTAGTTACGGCCATTATGTCAGCTTCACTTGCTTCCATTGTTCAACTCTGCGTTCTTATGCTTGTGAATCATTTGAGTTAATTATAGGCTGAAAAGGGGAAAAGGGATAGTTGACTGGTTTTATGGTGGTAGATCAGATAGTAAATTTGGTTTTGTGGGACAGGAGGTTATGTGCTTTACATGGTTGACCAATTTGAACTTGTACTACATAGGTACCTCCTGTGGCACTATTTCCAAATTGTCTTCTTCAGCAAAAAGTTCTTTACCCATTCCGTAACCAGGTGAAGTCGTCATTCATATTTCAATCTTATATTTCTTTAGTTTGTAGCTATTTTTCTCCACCCTCCTTGAAAGGGTAAAAGGAACCTTTATTGTCACATTTAATGCAGGTGGGAGGAACTATTTTGGCTGCAAAGCTTGCAAAAGAGCGAGGATGGGCCATCAATGTTGGTGGAGGATTTCATCATTGTTCTGGGGGAAAAGGAGGTGGATTTTGTGCCTATGCAGACATTTCTCTTTGCATACATTTTGCCTTTGTTCGACTAAATATATCGAGGTACTAAATCTTTAAACGTAGAAGAGTACATGCAGCCTTGCAGTTTTCAGTTAGTTTTTTCAAATTTCAATGATAATATAGATTACCTTTTAACATACGAGTTTATGGTACTTTTCCCTGCCAATTTTGCAGGGTCATGATTATTGATCTGGATGCACATCAAGGAAATGGCCATGAGATGGATTTTGCCCGTGACAGTATGGTTACTTTACCTCCTTTGGGTGGCTTAATTGTCTTTCTGTTGGAATTAAAATTTTTTTGTCTCATTCTCTGTTCCGACAGGTCGAGTCTATATTCTGGATATGTTCAACCCTGAAATATATCCATTTGTAAGTTGCCTACTCTATAAATCTTGCCAAAGGGTTTTAAAAAATGTTTATATTACTGCAGTGAAGCTGCTTAAGATCCAATGTTCCTTTTACTATTGGCTCCCATTAAACTGATGATCTAGTCTCTCAGGCTTGGATTGTGTCATAGACTTGAGAACAATGTTTGTTTTCATCCCCTTTTTAGTCAAATTAATCTTTCCTGTGGTAGGAAGTGGTTGAGGGAGACGTTATGCCTTATGAAAAAGGGTTCCTTATAAGTTATCTGTCCTTGCTTTCTGTGATTTATTTGTAGGTGTCATCATATGTTCTTTCTTTCTTTCCCCTCATGGGCCTATATATGTATATATAAATTCCTTGTTCAAGAAGTTATATTGTGGTAAAAATCTAATCATTTCTTCTGATCACACTTTTCTTCTCCCTTCCTAATTTTTAATAGGATTATGAGGCAAGAAGATATATTGATCAGAAGGTTGAAGTAGTGGTGAGCTATCATTATCTCACTCCCAGGTCAGATTGTAATTTTTTGTACTCATGCACAATACTGATATTTGCTTCTCCTGAATTTGTACAGAGTGGCACTACCACGAATGTGTACTTAAAGAAATTAGAGGAAGCACTTGAGGTACACTTTTCCTAATTTTGTCTTTGACAAGCTTTATGATTTTATCCATATTAATTTATCTTCATGATAAAACTGTTGGTCAATTTTGTATGAACCATATATGCTCTTTCCTTGTGTATTTGCTTTCAAAGTTTATTAACTAGGTCAAGTTATAACTGTTCATTATCAACTAAGCAATAAATTACATAAGAAGTACACCCGGCTCAGTTAATAACTTTTTGGACATCTATATGGTTAGGTCGCCATAGGTACATTTGATCCTGAGTTGATAGTCTACAATGCTGGAACTGATATTCTAGATGGAGATTCACTTGGAAGATTGAAGGTATCTTGTCCTAGGATCTATTATATTATTTTAAGCTCGTTATTTGTATCTAAATGAAAGGTGTAATTACCATGAAAACATATATATATATATATATAGATATATCCAGTTTTCTTCATCAATTCTTTTGTATATTGCATTTGTAACATAATTCTGCAGATTAGTCCTGATGGGATAACAACTAGAGATGAGAAAGTTTTCAGTTTTGCTCGTGAGAGGAACATTCCCATCGTTATGCTTACATCAGGTGCGCAATCTCTATTTCACTAGAGTACAACACAGTATAAACTAGCTTTTCTTCAAATGAGGGTTTGTCTTTCCACGTTTTAGGATAATTTATTACTTGTACTAGACTAGTAGAACACGGGATAGTGTGAATGACCATGTTTTTGGCCTCAACCTCCTGGAGGCATTCTGATAAACATGTTTTACTTGCTGATTTCATCTAATTTGAAGAATAATAATAATGTCATTATTCTCTTATACTTCATGTATTTTAATACTGGTGTTTTTCTCAGGTGGCTATATGAAGTCGAGTGCGAGAGTTATAGCCGATTCGATAGTCAATCTCTCTAAGAAACGCCTTATAGATACGACAAAACCATGAATGTGGCATGAAGTTCTATGTGTGGAATACCGTCAGGTGGTCTGCAACTTGATGACGTGGGATTTTGGATTAGTTTGTGTGTGGTTGTAATTAAAATGAGATGTGTATGAGTTCATGATCGTTTTCCTTTTTTGGTCACGGAATGCAGTATATATGCTCATCACACGCTGTGTAGTACATAAGCAAAGCAGTAGTGATGAATGAGATAAGTCGGATCCCCACGTTTTTATGTAAATAGTCAATTAAACTGTGATTATAATTGTACAATTTTTTTGCATTTAATTTACACGTTAAATTAAAAATATATATTAAAAGGATAAAAAAGGTGCAAATAAATTAAAACGTGAGGTGGAGAATCTACATTTGTTTGAAAAAAAGGGAAGTACAGTGGGTGTAGAAGTAGCTTTCCAAATATTTTTTGACCATCTCACGTATGTTTGTATGCAAAAAAGCATGGAACCAAACTTTTTTTTACACATTTAAATCAAGAATGGTGCTTTGTTGGTTTGTCATGAACCAATTGCATCAATGAAATGTAGTTTCACTATTAGTTATCAGTATTGCTGTTTCCGCAAACTTTTAATGCTCTCAGCTTAATGGAGATTTTTTACCTATTATAATATCGACATTTCCTTTTATCTACGTTGCAGGCAGGAAAGCAAAAATCGACGAGACGGTGGAAATGTCAGTGACAGTTTCCATTGTCGACACCGTCCGACACCGACAGGGGGGGGGGGGAGAAGTTTCTTGCACGTGTGTCGTCGATCTATCACCGAAATCGATGGAAGTCGACGGAATCGTCCATTGTTGGTGAAGATTTCGGATTTTGGGTGGATAAGGTGGAAAGATCGGCCGATTATCGACGGAAAAAGGTGGAAATTTATGGGATATATCAGCTGGACTAGTCCATACCTTTACTAATCGAAGATAATTATATTTACATATGAAATGAGATGAGAATAATGATTGGGAATGAAGAATTCATTCGGTTCGGGGGGAATAAAGGGAAATTGATGCAGCAAACAAAGAATCAATCCAATTAACCAAACAGCAGAAGAAAAATACAGAAAAAATAAAGAAAACTAAAAAGTTAGAAGAGCAGAGCAGAGAGAGAGAAATACGTACGGGGTAAATCCCAGGGCTCCCATTTGCAGACGTCGACTTCGGGGATAACCTAGACGTTGGAATGACGAGCCTTAGGTAGTGGTTGATGAGCTCTTCGTCGGTGGGCCTGAATCTAAAACCTAGAGGCAGCGATTCCAGCGACGCTACTCCCATATCTCCCCTTCACGCACGTAGTCAATCGACTGATTTTCACTCGCTCGATTCCTTTTCCTCCATTTGTAAAACTGTAATTTGTGTATAGTTCTCGAATTGGAGAGGGTAGCCGAGAGAAGGTAAAGGCACATAGACTCGTCAAAGTCAAATTGTTGGGGACAGAAATCCACGTGTATGAATTGAATTGACCTTTATGAAGCCTGGTGCTACTTCTTCAATTCCACCACCCTTTAGCTAATTTTTTCTCTTTTTGTTTATGATCTTTCCTTTTTGAATACCATTAACCATCTGTCAATTTGCTAGCAAGGCAAATAAATTTTTTTTTTTTTTAACTCCATGTGTTATGAGTCTTGGGTATGTGTGTTTGTGTTGATTTGTGTGTGTGTTTGGTTGGTGGTAACCGGCCGAGAGAAGAATTGAAGGGGGAAGAGATGGGGGATACACAGGGAGAAGAGAAGAGAAGAGAAGAGAAAGAGGAGAGAAGAGATCGGCCGAGAATGGAGAAGTTTGAAGAGATGGCCAGCCGAGAAGAGAGAAGAGGGGAAAGAGAGGGCCGGCCCGAGGGGGGGAAGAGATTGGGGGTTTCACAAAGAGAAGAGAGGAGAAGAGAAGAGAAGAGAGAGGCCGAAATTGGGAAATTGGGTTTTTTTTTTTTTTGGTTGTTATTGGCTTAAAAAAAAAAATTGAATGAGAGGGTGAGAGCCAAAATTGAAGAAATAAAACATGAATGAATGTGCTGAAATGATTGATTGTTTGATTTTTTTTTTTTTCAAAATATTAATCAAGTAGGATACTGAAAGTATAGGAAAAAAATTTGAAATGCAAAAAATAATAAGTTTACAGGCTACAACTGTGAATTCACATGCTTTGAGCCTCTGACTGAAAAAGTAAAAGTGACGGAAAGAAAAAATCATCAAAAAATTGCAGAAACAAATAATACAATGAGAGAATTGCAGAAAGAAATAATAAAATAAAGTTATTATAGGCAAGTTGGTGCTGTCGTTTTTGTTTTTTTTTAAAAGTACATTCACGAGACAACTATAATTTTGAAGAGGTAAGGAAATGAATGTAGTATAAAAATGCATGTATAGTACTTTAGCCATATTCTGATATTTTGAATCCGTCTGTTTTAGCATAAATCATAAAGAGAATAAACATAAAGCTTTAGAAAAATGAAATTGAGTGCATGCGAAGTTTTCACTGAAGTAATTAGTTTTTAATCTTCTTTTATTTCTTTATTAAACATTTATATTCATAAAAGAAAGAACTTTTGGAAGATTCATGTTAGAAAAAAAATCTCAATTCACAATTTCTAGATCCTCAAAAATAAGCATTTCAATAATAAATATTGTTAAAATTGTGTTTATTATTTAACAATTTCTAATTATTATTGTTATTATTCTTATTATTTATATTATTATTAATATTGTTATTATTATTATAATTAATATTATTATTATTGTTATTTTTTTCTAATTATTATTGTTATTATATTTATTATCGTTATTAGTATTAATGTTGTTATTATTATTATTATTAATATTGTTATTATGGTTATTATTTTTCTTCTTATTATTGTTATTATTATTATTATCATGTTGTCATTATTTATATTATTATTAATATTGTGATTATTTATATTATTTTTAATATTGTTATTATTGTTATTATTATCATGATTGTTATTAATATTGTTATTATTGTTGATGTTATTATTTTTATTAATGTAGTCATTATTATTTCTATTATTAATATTGTAATTATTGTTGTTTATTATTATTGTTAATATTATTATTATTGTTATTTTTCTTCTAATTATTATTGTTATTATATTTATTATCGTTATTAGTATTAATGTTGTTATTAATATTGTTATTATGGTTATTATTCTTCCTCTTACTATTGTTATTATTATTATTATCATGTTGTCATTATTTATATTATTATTAATATTGCTATTATTATCATGATTATTATTAATGTTGTTATTATTGTTGATGTTATTATTTTTATTAATGTAGTTATTATTATTTATATTATTATTAATGTTGTTATTATTGTTGTTTATTATTATTATTGTTATTTTTCTTCTAATTATTAATCTTATTATATTTATTATCGTTATTAGTATTAATGTTGTTATTATTGTTATTATGGTTATTATTTTTCTTCTTACTACTGTTATTATTATTATTATCATGTTGTCATTATTTATATTATTATTAATATTGTTATTATTATCATGATTATTATTAATGTTGTTATTATTGTTGTTTATTATTATTATTATTGTTATTTTTCTTCTAATAATTATTATTATTATATTTATTATCGTTATTAGTATTAATGTTGTTATTATTGTTATTAATATTGTTATTATGATTATTATTCTTCTTCTTCTTATTGTTGTTATTATTATTATTATTATCAAGTTGTTATTATTTATATTATTATTAATATTGTTATTATTATCAAGATTATTATTAATGTTGTTATTATTGTTGATGTTATTATTTTTATTAATGTAGTTATTATTATTTCTATTATTAATATTATTATTAATGTTGTTATTATTGTTGTTTATTGTTATTATTAATATTATTATTATTGTTATTTTTCTTCTAATTATTATTATTATTATATTTATTATCGTTATTAGTATTAATGTTGTTATTATTGTTATTAATATTGTTATTATGATTATTATTATTCTTCTTCTTATTGTTATTATTATTATTATTATCAAGTTGTTATTATTTATATTATTATTAATATTGTTGTTATTATCATGATTATTATTAATGTTGTTATTATTGTTGATGTTATTATTTTTATTAATGTAGTTATTATTATTTCTATTATTAATATTATTATTATTGTTGTTGTTCATTATTATTAATATTATTATTATTGTTATTTTTCTTCTAATTATTATTATTATTATATTTATTATCGTTATTAGTATTAATGTTGTTATTATTGTTATTAATATTGTTATTATGGTTATTATTATTATTCTTATTATTGTTATTATTATTATTTTTATCAAGTTGTTATTATTTATATTATTATTAATATTGTTATTATTATCATGATTGTTATTAATGCTGTTATTATTGTTGATGTTATTATTTTTATTAATGTAGTTATTATTATTTCTATTATTAATATTATTATTAATGTTGTTATTATTGTTGTTTATTATTATTATTATTAATATTATTATTATTGTAATTCTTCTTCTAATTATTATTGTTATTATACTTGTTATCGTTATTATTATTAATGTTGTTATTATTATTGTTTATTAATATTGTTATTATTGTTATTCTTATTATTATTGAAATTATTATTACTTTTATTATTTTTTTACTTGTTATTATTATTATTATTTTTCTTATTCTTATTGTTGTTCTTAATATTATTATTAACTTAATAATTATGTATGATTATTAAAAGGAAAAATGGAAAGTAGTAGCGGAAAAGCAGATCCAGCTTGGTCACATTGTATTCCAATTGAAGGTAACAAGTATGGTACAATTTGCAAATATTGTAACCATAAAATGCAAAGTGGTGGAATAATAAGATTAAAGTATCATTTAGCACATTTTGATCCAGTAATTTCAAAAAGTGTCCCAATGTACTTCCAGAAGTAAAGAAAGAGATTTACCATTATTTGAGGAAGAAAGAACATGCAAAATTGAAAAAAAAGACAATGGAGGAAGACATTCGTAATGAATTACGGGGTGACTTAGCTCCATCTTGGAGTAATTATGATGATGGTGACGATGATGATGATGATAATGATGATATATGTATATATCCAACAGACATGCATCCTGATGGAAAGACTCATATAAAGCTGCAATCCGTGCATCTAAACAAGATAGATGGGAAGAAGAACAAGGAAGGAACTTTGTTAACCCTAGATGTCAGGACCCGTCCAGAGTTCCTTCCCCGGAACCCTAGACAGCCCTGATCCCAGGGAAACCCTACCGGACCCTCCAACGGAAAATCCGACAGAGCCTCCCCTAAGGGATTTAATTACCACAAACTACCTGCACTGAAAACACACTTCTAAAAACATCCCCTTATTCCTCCCACACACTACAAGTTGATTCCACAAATTGCAGCACTTCAAAAGAAAACAACAGCAGCAACCCAGTGCATAAATAACAACCACACGTCCAATACAGTATACAGAGCATTATACAGAAATATGTGAAATTTATAAAATGACAGATAAGAAGCAATACAAGACAGAGAGGAAAAAGGGAAGAAAAACTTCTTGAACCTTCGGCAAACGAACTGAGACGTTGGGCTCGCCCCGGACAATCAACGTCTCCAACCTGGACCTAGGGGAACGGAATTTAAGAGTGTGAGATGCTAATCATCTCAGTGAGTGACCCTATCTACTAAACAATATAATACCACAGTAATACAGTAGATAGATAATAATTAATTGGAAAATAATAATTTCTCTCAAAACCCTTACTAGTCACTCCGTTGGAAAAGTTCCCCTTTTAAAACATTTTCACAAAACCCTTGTACGTACTTCCCAAAAACCAAGAAACCAAACAAATTAATAAACAACAAATAAACAAATAAATAAATAAATAAATAAATACCCCAAATATAAATATTCTGTAATAAATTATAATAAATAATTTTTTGAACACCTTTGGGGTTTTAAACTTTATTTGTAATTTACACCGACAATTACACCTGACGCACCACACCATATACCGGTGATGCCCTCCGATACTCAGCGTCCGGAGCACCGACTGGCGGGGGGTTAAAGAGAGAAACCTGCAGCGGTCACTTCGGCGTCCCGACAGTATCAACTGCTAAAAACCATCACCCGGCCAAGGAGGGGGGCGGCTGACGGCTGTGTGCAACAATAACCTTGCCTGCCCACGGTCCAATGGCAACTCACGGGTGAAGTAAAAACCGCACGCTAAACCATATAATAACCGCGTGCTAAACCACGTGTCCATACACCATACACCAGAACACCAATACTGTATGAGTGCGTCTAAAAATAAACAATAATAACCAACCGTACTGTTTTTCCAAAAACCACCGTGGGAAGTATACCAAATTTTCACAAAACACCATCCCACATATTTTTATTTAAACAATCCGGTACGAAACAGCGATAACAACAAACCACAATTTTCTCAAAGTACGAGATGCAACCATAAAAATACCGCGGCATAATTTTATAAAATTTAACCAAATATTTTCATAAAATATTAACCCAATTATGCCGGGAAAATTAATACTAAAACCACGTACAATTAATACCGGAACATACTTTGCTCATGCATAATAAATAAATTAAACCACAATAAAATCACAATTAAATCACACCACATGAGCATAATTTAAATACCAATTTAAACATAATTAATTGCCCAAAAATGATATAAAATCCAGACACAATCAATTACTGAAAATACTTGCTCATGTGTAATAAATACCATTTAATCACGATAAAATAATAATCGGGAATTTCTAATGACCCCAAAATTTCATTTAGCACCAATGGATAAATATATATATATAAAATAATATTTTTCCCGATTGTATTTAAAATACACCACATGAGCACAAATTACAGATATCAATTTAATACCACATCAATACAATTAATTACCCCAAAAATATTTTTAAAGGTGGGTCACTCACCTGGAGCACGCAATTAAACCATGATCCACTACAGGATCAATTCTACGACTCACCGGTGCTCCTAGAACAAAATTCACAGACAGTCAAATAAATTAATATTTTAATCGGATAAATAATACCCGGTACCCGGGGGTCAAAACACAAACTTTAACCAAAATAGGCGAATGATATACCGAATCGAAGCTCGTGGAACGAGGATCACAAATCCGGTCTCCATCAACCCCAATTCCGCCGGAGGTGGCCGGAATTTGGTCGGGAAGCTTCGGCCGGTTTTGATCTTGAGGGATCTTTCAAACGGTGGGGATTTTGGGCAATCTAACCCCGGAAATGGACTCAGAGGGGTCGAAAATAGTGGGATAGAGGTATGGGACGGGCTGGGTTGGTCGGAAACGGCGAGAATCGCCGGAAAAATTTCACCTCGCCGCCGTGACTTCGCCGGCCCGATCTGGGCGCGTCCGGCGGAGGCTGGCCGGGAAATTTGGTGGCCGAGGTCGCGAGGTGGCGGGCTTCCTTGGTGGCCGGGGCGTGTAGCATTCTGGGGATTGAAATCCGGTGAAACGTCGGTCAAACAGGGATAGGCAGAGAGTCAAAGGAGAGAGAAAGGGAGAAAAAGCTTGCTGCGTGTTTTTGGTCTCTCGGGCTCGGGGAAGAAGAAAGGAAAGGGAAAGGAAAAAAAAAGAAAAGAAAAAGAAAAAAGAAAGAAATGGTGTTTTCCCACGTGGGGAAAAAGAAAAGAAAAAGAAAAAGAAAAAGGAAAAGAAAAAGAAAAAGGAAAAGGAAAAATAAAAATAATTAAATAAAAAATATTATTATTTAAAATAATAATAAAAATAATTTGATTTTTCACATGGTTGACATGTGGCATTTCACCATGGTGACACATGGCCACTTTCATCGAGTCACACGTGGCACATCGTTATACGTGTAAAAATAATATTAAAATAATACAATATTTGAAAAACTTTACAGGTCCCTAACTTTCAAACCACATGTCCAAATCGGACGTGCCGCTAGTCTACGGACTCGTATCGACGAGCACTACACAACCATGCATGAGTCAAAGCTCAACCTTGCATGAATAAAAAGTCAACTCCGGCACCCCTTTGACAGTTTGGACCTCAACTTGTTTTGCTCAAAACTTTCAAACCGTAGCTCCGTTTTCAACGTGCTACCAGTCTACGAACTCGTGCCAACGTGTACTTCGTAACGGTACCTCAGTCAACCTAGAATTTCAACCGGATCAAAAAGTCAACTTTTGACCTCTTGGGTCAACGGTCAACAGTCAACCTCGGTCAACGTGCAAAAATTCCGACATGGTTCGGGACAGGGTGTTACACTAGAGGTCAAGGATCAGGATCTTCTCGAGAGGGTGGTAGTCAACCATATGCTCAATTTCGTCGTGCAACAAGTGTGAGGGAGCCCATTCGTAGACAACAATCTCAACAATTTTCTCCAGTTGCACTTGCACCTTCGTTGTATAAGTCATCCGGTGCAAAACAAAAAAATATAAAAGATATGTTGACAAAAGGTGGTATGAAAAACACATTGGGAAAACTAGTAGCAAAGTTCTTTATTTATGATAATGTCTCACCTGCAAAGGCAAAATCGCACCATTTCAAAAACATGATTGTTGGTGCTCAACAATCAGGTATGGGAGTTCAAATTCCATCTCCATATGAAATTAAGGAAAAATATCTAGACATGGAATATAAAGAAATGCAACAACATATTGAAAAGTTTAAAGAAAGCTGGAAGATATATGGTTGTACAATTATGTGCGATGGATGGACAGGACCAACTAAGCTGTCCATATTGAATTTTATGGTCTATTGCAAAGGGTCATCAATGTTTCTTAAGTCAGTTGATGCCTCAGATAAAATAAAAAATTATAAGTATATATACAAACTTTTGGAGAATGTTATCAATGAAGTGGGCAAGAACAATGTTGTGCAGGTAGTCACGGATAACGGTTCTGCATTCGTAAAGGCTGGTAAGAAATTGATGATACAGTACAACTTGTATTGGACACCATGTGCTGCGCATTGTATTGATCTTATATTTGAGGATATTGGAAAGCATGAAAGTATTGCAAGGATCATTCAGCGTGAAAGAATGATAACCAATTATATTTATAATCATAATTGGTTACTTTCTTTAATGCGAGATATATGCAAAGGAGACATCGTTCGACCAGGAGCAAAAAGGTTTGCAACAAACTATATTGCTTTAAATAGTCTCCTTAAAAAGAAAGCTTCTTTAAAACAAGTCTTTACAAGCGATGCATGGGCTGAGCATCAATTGAGTCGAACAAAAGCAGGTAAAGAAGTGGAGAAACTTATCCTTGATAATCATTTTTAAGATTCTGTTACTCACGTTGTTAATTTGTATGGGCCATTATATAATATTTTGCGAATTGTTGATGCTGAGTTCATATCTACGATGCCAATATTGTATGATTGTTTTCAAAAAATGAGATATGCAATCAATAACCAAAGAGAAATTCAGTGGGTGATGGGCATCATAAATGCTCGATGGGACATTACACTTTCTCATCCTCTCCGTATGGCTGGTAATTTTATATCAATTACTTATTATTAATTAATATTTTGTCTTATAATTTATATATTAGATTTAATTATTATTATTATTTTGTAGCATACTTTCTGAATCCACGGTTCTAGTATAAAGAAGAAATTGACACTGATTCAGATCTTGTACAAGCTGTTCATGATGTCTTTGCAGCATTATATCCAAATTCGAATCGTATATCTCAATTTGGAAATGAAGTAAGATTTGGTTTATTATTATTTTTTAACTAACATAGTAATAACATTTTTTTATAATTTTTTTCATTTTTAAATATAGATAATATGCTTTAGAGATGCACAAAAAGGGTTTGGTGATCGTGCAGCAATTACCGCCCGGGCAGAAATGATACCTGGTATGTGCATTTCAATTACTTGTTATAAGAAAATGTGCTTAATATAAAATTTTTTATTAATAATTAAAATTTTTTTAAAATTTAATATATTTTGATTTATAATGTTGAAATATACAGCTGAATGGTGGACAATGTATGGTAATAGCATTCCAACACTCAGAAAATTGGCAATGCGTATTTTGTCACAAACTGTATCATCATCCGCATGCGAGCGTAATTGAAGCACCTTAGCTTTAATACACACAAAACAACTAAATAGACTCTCATATGAAAAACTTCAGAAATTGGTTTTTTGCTACTATAATATGAAATTGCGGATACGTGATATGGAATTAACAAATCAACCGTAATTAGATTCTGATTATTTAGATCTTCTTGAAATTGGAGCTGACCCTGGTGAAGATGAAGATAATTCTATTATTCAATGGGTTAAGAATTCACACTTAGATGATGATGAAGGCAATCCAGATCCTCGATTCGCAATGCATGCTTCATAATTAGGGATACATGTTGAGAATGTTATTGCTGAAAAAGTTATGAGCAGTGATAGTGGAGGAAATTATTCGTTTGAAGTAGTGACAAGGCTTCAACTAGACGATTTAGTCCTCGTGTATAAACATTTTGTGGTGGTTATTCTCAACGAAATGAATATGAGGATGAAGATGATGATGATGTTGTTGATCTTGATGATGATGATGATGATGATGATGACGACGACGACGATGACGGTGTCACGGTGGCGGTGGTGGTGGTGGTGGCAATAGAGGAGGAAGATATAATATAGGTGGAGGTGAGAGTGGAACATACTATCGAGAACCAAGCCAACAACCATTAAGCCCATTTACTGGTGAAGATCAATATACACATGCAACACAGGATTTTGATCATGGAGCTCGAATGGCAGGCACTGGTTCAAGAAGGCATTATAGCACTTCGATGATGAATCAACATGATGAAGATTATCTTTCTAACTCTTTGGATGCAATGAGTTTAAATACACAAGTTAATTCTCAATTTGGAAATTCTGAGATTCCAATTGTGTATCCAATTGGTCAAATGAGCTCACATAATCCTCACAGAGATTACAATGTTGATATCTTCAATCATTCCACGTTTCAAAATGAATGTTACACTCCTCATTGGATAAATCCACACTATCCTCCACTTGGACAATTGGTTGGGATTGCTAGAGAAAGATATACTTGGCACATCTACAATTACATGGAAAATTTCTCTAATATGATGAGTTGGAATGCCTATTGTTATACACGTGAAACAGCAAGATATGATCATCAATTTGAAAAACTAAGGAATTCTTTTTGGTATTAATAATGTATTAGGGATTATATTTGAGAATTTCTTATATCTTACTATTATCTGTTAAATTTTTTATATTTTGGTGTGAATTAACTTTATATTTTATTCACTTATAAATAATTTGTTATATTTATAGAATATTTTATGATTATTGTATTCTAATTATTGTATTCTTATATAATTTTATTATATTAATTATCTTATATATAAAAAATTGTATTTTAAATTAAAAATTTACAGTTTCCGTAACTTTACCGATATTTCCATCGATATTGACATTTCTATCGATGTTTCCGTAAAATCATACCCTCGACATTTCCATCGACATCGATATTTTCTTCACTGGTTGCAGGTTATTTTCTTTTATCTAACCTTTTTTTAATGTTAATTATTTTTAAAACTGCAAATAAATAAATAATATTTGCTGTTCATTATTCCAGCATTATGGGCATCACAGTGAGATGCTGGTGAATGTTGGTATTGCAAATTTTAATGTAGCCTAATCTTCCATAGAAAACAAAGAAAATGTTACCATCAAAACAAAAAGAAAAAAAAAAAAAAAAAGGGAAAAGAAAGAAAATGTCAGAACCAATTACATCAACCAAATGGAATTTCAAGTTATCAAGGTTGCTGTAACCGCACACTTTTGATGCTCTCTCAGTTTGATAGAGATTTTTTACCTATTAAAATTTAAACATTTCCTTTTATTTATGTTGATGGTATGAGTCTGATTTTTTTTTTTTTAACATTATAAATTATCCTAAATTTCTGCATTTCTATAATTCAAATTCATTGATAAAAATATTCAATCACCGTAACTATCATCTCCTTATGATTTTTTCTTTTATCTAACTTCTTTTAATGGGTGGGGGAACCCTTTTTTTAATGGTAATTTTCTATGAAACTGCAAATAAATAAATAATATTCGCTGGTCCTTTTCCCAGAGCTTTATGGGCATGGCAATGAGATTTTGGAAGTGTCGTTTAGCTTTTTTTTTTTTAATTTTATTATTATTTTTTAATGAAAGTGTCGTTTACCATATTTTTGCCATCGTTTTTTTTTTTGGTGATTATATTTTTGTCATCGTTTTCTATTGGAAAATGAGGGAATGAATATTTTAGAAAAGGAACAATAGCAATTTGCAAATGCAATGGCATCACTAGCGAGGGACCCGCCATTCTTATTAAACACAAAAAAATATATACAATTAATTCCAACCAATTAATCCCTGTCTGCCTCACCACATCACATGACACGGGTGCCTCCTTAACTAACCCAACTTCCTTATTTTGCCCTTTGCCAGAAAAAAAGTCATAGTAATCCATTATGAATCATTCTTCCCAAAAAAAGAAAAAAAAAATTCCATCATGAATCATATAAATCACCTACTCCATTACTTCAATTAATTACCTTATATATATATATATATATTTACCCTCTTTTTTTTTCTCTTGTATTTCTTCTATGGAATACTAAAATAACCTCTTATAATATATGACCAAGTTGGCCAGCTAAAATAAAACCAAGCTCCCATTGTACATGGGCAAAGTGAAAGGTTTTCTATTTTTATTTTTAATTTTTTAATTTTTGGGTGAGGATAATAATAATTTTAATCATCGTATGACGCTTCCAGTAGAATTCTCAGCAAAAAGAAATTGGCAAGGAAATAGAAGGAATCACCAACCGACATCTAACACAAGTCAAACGGAAAGAAGTCTACGACTCCCACTGCAATTCAACAGCGTGCCACTAGCCTTTAGCCGCTATATACATACATATATATGTATGAATTAAATCCAGGTGAACATCTAACGTAAAATTCTTCATCTGTTTTACACCGGCAGCTAACGTTCACCGCCAGTCTATAACATCAACCATCAATATTTGACAAAATTTCCCGTATTTGTTTATTAATCTCAATGACCTCAACTTAACCCCCCTCTTCAACACTGGTTATTCCCTTTCTTTTCTCTGTCAGTACAACACGCGGCTTTCTCACCCTCTCATTTCATTCTCTTTCCCTCTCTCTCTCTCTTTCTCCCTCTCTACCAATCGTGAACCTCCGCCAACCGACGCTTTCTTTCTCTGTGTTTCCAAGTTGCGTCCCAGCGCGATTCCTGCTAAGTGCTCTCTCCCTCTCTCTCTCTCTCTCTGCAATGTTGAGAAGATTGTCTTCCTCGGAGCTCAGCCTCTTGTTCATCTTGGCTCCAACTCTGTTTCTGTTTTGCTTGGATTGGCTTCCTTCGCTCTCACTTGCTCAACCGCTCAACGACTCAGATCGGCTCCTTCTGTCCAACGCCTCCGAATCGAATGTGTCCACCTATAAGCCCAAAGAAGGCAGCTTCGCCGACATGATTGATAAAGCTTTAGAGAATGAGTTCAAGGACAATGAACAGAACGAAGGTTCGTAGATCCGAGCTCTTATTTTTTTCCTTTTACCTTGCTTCGCGGTTTAATTAGGGTTTTAGGTTGCCGATGCGTTTTCTTGCCGAGAAATTAGAGTTACCAGGATAATCGTAAAAGATCTCATATTGTTGGCAAATTGGCAATTAACGCTTTCTTTGCTTCCCATGCCTATGAAGCAATCAAGAAGCAATTCATTTTATCCTGTTTTCTCAGTAATTCTTACATGAATGAGAATTTTCCGGAGAGTTTTCTTTTGCATGATTTTAGCCCAGGCCTCACTCTGCTTCTGATCGGTCAAATTTGTGATATTGTTTACTTTTTTTAATTAATGCATTTTGCTTCTTTTTCTTTTCCCAGATTTCTAGGAAGCGTTTTACTTTTTTTTTTTTTTTTTTCTGTTTTAAATAATCACTAAAAATATATTCAATAATTATCGAGCAGTGCGATTTTTCTAACTTATAATCTGTAATCTGTCATTATTTGTTTTATCATGCTTCAGCTGCTGATGCCGGAAGTTTTAACAACAGCGTTGCTGGACAGCAGGTTAGTGATACAAATATTCTCTAAGTAGTCTTCAATGAAGTTTTGGATGGCACTTTTTAACCCTAAAATATATAAACTAAATTGGCCGCCAGAAGTTGAACTTCAGATATTTTGCTCTGTTTAGTTTTGTTCATGTTTACTAAAAGGATTTTGATTTAACAAACCTATTATGATTATTCCTTTCTTCAATTTCAGTTTGTTGTAGTTACAATCTGATCTTGTAATGCTAGATTAATAGCGGATCCTTCATTTTTAATTCATTAAGAACCTGTTTTTTAGTTTTGGAACCTATGCTAAATGTAGCTGTTTTACTTTTTGATGCTGATCAGGCAGTTTTGGAAACCGTTGCCAGAGTTAAGTCAAAGAAAAATGAGACAAAAGAGGAAAAGTATATGCTTCTATCCTCAAACCAATATATTCATCATGTAGCTTCTGATTACTCTTATTTGGCTGTTGGCCGTTAGAATAACGATGAGTATTTTGCTTTATCATGAGACTTTTAATAATCATCTAAAAAATTTGCTTATCCATCTATCCTTTGTGGATTAACTAGGTCGTTTCAACTGCATAACGTTTTCAATCTGGATAATGATAATGGAGCAGAAGATACTCCCACATTGATAGACAGAAAGGTAAGATTAATTCTTTGAAAATGTTTTCCTGTGGGGTTTAATTTGTCATGTTTATAATTTATAAAGCATAATCCTTTTTATCTTTTTATATTCTCTCCAGGACAATGTCTTTATTATATCAAATTTTAAATCAAAATATCCAGTGTTGCAGCTAGACTTAAGGTAAACTTAATAGTTTTCAAAGCATCAGCAATTTATTATTTCCCACTTAACTAGGAAGCTTATCTGGACTCTTTTACATGTTTCTTTATAGATTGATATCAGATTTGGTAGTTGTCATTGTATCTGCAACCTGTGGTGGAATAGCCTTCGCTTGTGCTGGACAGCCGGTCTGGTTATCTTCTAGCTAAGATTCGTTGACGAAACAATGCAGCTTTGGTCATGTCTTTCTGATTATTTGACATTGTTGTTGCACATGATAAAATGTTGCAGGTTATTACTGGATATTTGCTGGCAGGCTCAGTAATTGGACCTGGAGGATTCAGCTTTGTCAGTGAAATGGTGCAAGTATGTTTGTTCCTGCAATTTTTATTTTTTATCAAGGATTCTCCTATTATTTCCTCATAAAAGTAACATTTTCTAGTGTGTTTAGTGATGGTCTGTGTTTGTTTTTTCCTGCTATTGTTGCAAGTTTATACTCTATTTTAGTGTTAGGTTGTACTCTGTTTTAGTGTGAGGGTTGTGTGTCAAAAGTTAAGGTTTCATTGCTATTACCATCTTCTTTCTCCAGGTAATCTCACATGCCATTTTTATTTCCACACTGATTTATTTGTAGGTTGAAACAGTGGCTCAGTTCGGTGTAATTTTTCTTCTTTTTGCTTTGGGCTTGGAGTTCTCCACAACTAAGGTTGGCTTATGTTCTCACCCCCACATCATCTTTTCTCTATCTGTTTTGCAGTTTTGAAGTGCTTATAACTATATTTAA
Source organism: Ziziphus jujuba (assembly GCF_031755915.1). NCBI lineage: Eukaryota > Viridiplantae > Streptophyta > Magnoliopsida > Rosales > Rhamnaceae > Ziziphus > Ziziphus jujuba. Next base: position 5,948,685 of record NC_083383.1, on the reverse strand, counting down.
ATTCGTGAGTCAAACTTCATCCCTCTATGATTCTAGCTTCGAGTTGTTCGAGCAGTTGCTGTTCTAGGAGGCTTGCTCCAAATTTTCCTGTTTATGTGCCTCAGTGGTATTACAGCATCGGTATGTATACTTTACTTTTACTGAATTTCCATGTGCCTTTGCTAGTCCACTTTTTCATGTCAAAGTGAGCTTCCTAAAGTTGTTTCTATTTAGTACTGCATTTGGAGATGAACAATTATAGTGATATGGTTAGATACAAGTAAAACAGGGTATGAGAACGTGATTAAAGCCAGCAAATGTATGCATTTACATTTTCTTTCTGTGTTTTGACAATGTTGACCATGTAATAGCAGCATATTGTTGCCATTCTACTTCAGTTGCAGGTAATAAGAGCAACAATAATTATTTCATGTACTTTGTTTTAGCATTTTAGTTCTTTATGGCTCTAGTATTTGGCCCGTAAGATTAAGCTGGATGTCTCTTTTCTACTTAGCATTCTGAATATACAAATGTCCTTCCTAGAAATTTTCTTCAGGCAATGATTCCTTTATTTAAGCAGTCTATATTGTACGGTGTTTCTTATTCTCAATGTTCTGCAGTTCTGATTGGATGCTGTTTGCAGTTATGTGGTGGTAAAGCTTCCGAGGGGGTATTTGTTGGCACATTCCTTTCGATGTCTTCAACAGCAGTGGTAAAACTTTACGCAATCTTGTTGCATGCATGTGTATTAACAAATGTAGACAATCTTCCATTAACATGGATATATAGTTTTCTTGTTGATAAGTTGCATTCTTGTGGTTTTAAGGTATTGAAGTTTTTGATGGAAAAAAACTCTACCAATGCCCTTCACGGTCAAGTCACTATAGGCACCCTTATTTTGCAGGTCTGTAACATTTATTCTTATTCTGGACGTCAATTTATTTGATTGGTTTATTTATGGTATCTTCTTGAAATAATCATTATTATTTTGACATGTTATCTGTATCACTGGAATTATAAATTTGAATAAATAGTTTCATTGATACTTTCATAAAAACTATCTTAAGAGGTTGTTAGCATTCCAGGATTGTGCTGTGGGTCTGCTGTTTGCTTTGCTTCCAGTTCTTGGTGGGACTTCCGGTGTTCTTCAAGGGTTGATGTCTATGACCAAATTGTAAGATTTTGATGCATAAATTGTAATCTTATGGTAGTGTTGATTACATATTTGGCTATTTTTCAGTATTATGTTGTACTTGTGTTCTTTCTTGAGTAATGAGAAGCTATTCACCCACTTAACAGGACCATGGTATTGATCGCGTTTCTGGCTGTTTTGTCAATTTTATCTCGGACCTGTGTTCCCTGGTTACTGAAATTGATGATAAGCTTATCATCACAGGTATAATGTTTCTCTACTCTGATACATATGCAAAAACAGAATCAACTGAAAATTGCTGAATGTGTTGAAGATATATTGTTTACCTTCACCTCACATATAACATATTCTCGTGTGTGCAGACCAATGAACTCTATCAATTGGCGTCAGTTGCTTTCTGCTTGCTTGTAGCCTGGGTTCGTTTATCTTGCTATTTTATCTTTCTGGAGTTCATTCTTCATGTTGACAAGTTTCTAGTTATTTATCATCTTTTAATATGCAAAGTAACTATATTGTGCGCCATTCCTAAATCTGATAAATTACCTTCCTCTTTTGCTTAGGACTGTTCAACAGCAATAGAGAAATGAAGTCTTTTTTTCCCCTCATGAATCCTGATATAATAATAAAAAAAAATATATATATATTTATGTTCCTCGTAGCTGATAACCTGATATAGCAATAAGTTGGAATGCTTTTCTTTAGCAATATTTGAATTGTGAATTTGTGCTTCAATCTGTGTTCTTTGGGGTAGTCATTTTGATGGTGAGATTGGAATTAGGAGATAAATAAATAAAGGGAACTACGAACATGATCGAGTTGCATTGCATGGCTAGAGACATTCATGTTTCGTGTGGTCATGTAAATTGTAACTCCTAAGAATGAAAGTTCTTTTAGAATTATGGAAATGTGCCAGTGGGATGTATGACATGACATTTACATTGTGAATTCCCTGTTATATCTATTAATGTCTGGCGAAAGATTCTTTTAATTTTCCCATCTTTTTCATCTAGAAGTCTTCATAAGTGATATTAATTAATCATCATATAATATAATGCTATGAATGGATCCTTATAATATGATGGTATGGGTTTCATATTATAATTTGAGCTTGTGACTTGTTTTTCCTTGGATTGTATGTCTCATATGCTATTATTGTGTAATTGTTTGTATAATTGCAGTGTAGTGATAAGCTGGGACTAAGTCTAGAACTGGGTTCTTTTGCTGCTGGGGTGATGATAGCTACAACTGATCTTGCTCAACATACACTAGAACAAGTAAGGCTATAGACTCATATGCGATTATGTCTTATAGAAGTGGTTAGCCAATAATTTTGTTATTCAACCGAGGTATTTTATTTTTATGCATGGAGCTTTCCATGTTTGTGTTTATTCTAATACCTACAATTATGAAGTACAATTGCATAAATGGCTGGTTCATTTATTCATGTATATATGAGATATCTTCTGCAATATATTTATTTTTCGTGCTTTTCCTTTTGAGAGTTGGAGGGTGAGGGTGCAGGGTAGGATGCTATTGGCACTTGGCAGGGCAAGTATTGTTATGTTCTTTTACTTGCCAAAACTTAATTGGCTGGCTTACTAGAAGTTTCTATTCTTAGTAGGAAGTGAATGTAAAACTGAATTTGGACTAGGAAGACTTGTAAATAGTTATGATATTAAGTATGGTTTGTGGTAAATAGCTGCTGATTGTTTTGAAGCTCCAGAAGTTTGCATTTGAGTGCCACACTGAAGTTTTTATTTCCTGCAGATTGAACCAATTCGCAATTTTTTTGCGGCTCTTTTCCTTGCCAGCATTGGGATGCTGATCCATGTCCAATTTCTGTGGAACCATGTTGATGTATTACTTGCATCTGTTATATTAGTTATAACCATTAAAACAATCATCGTCACTGCTGTTGTTAAGGGATTTGGTTACAACAACAAAACTTCACTTCTCGTAAGATTTGAAATGACATCTTCTTAAATTGCTTTCTTTCAAGGGATTCAGTTATTGATATTTCTTGGATTGATGTGCATATGTAGGTGGGCTTGTCGCTCGCACAGATAGGGGAATTTGCTTTTGTTCTTCTCAGTCGAGCTTCCAATCTTAAATTGGTTGAGGTTAGTTCAAAATTTGAAGGTTTAAACTGGTCCTCATTCTCAAAAAGTAAAACTCCCTTTCTAAAAAACTTCTGGTATCATACTTGACTGATACCTCATGATTCTGATCGTAGCAATCTTTCTAGATTTTTTTTTTTTTTTAAATAATTTTAAATTTCTAGCAAGGAAAGTTGGAATTATAAGCATCTCCTTAAGGGTATAACTTTGACCATTTTCAGGGGAAATTATATCTTCTACTTCTGGGGACCACAGCACTAAGTCTGGTATGAAATTATTTTCCTCAAGTGACATCACGTCCAGTTCAAGTCAGTACTTCTTATGGGAAGTACCTAGTTTTCTTTTTGTGAGTGTAATTTAATGAGTGGCGGTGAAAACATAAAGGACAAACACAACATTGACATGGCAATTATCTTTTTCTTTTCGCTTTTATTGCTTTTACCCTTTGGGGATATCCAATCAGGTGCTCCATGAGTCCAATGCTAGGGCTTAAAGAAGATGCTTTAGTATTTTTCTGTACGGTTATTATTACATTTCAAGTTGGAGGTGGCCATGTGCCACCGTGTGTCCAAAGTTTGTGCCCTGCATGCTGTGCTGATGTCGAAAACATGGATAGAAAAAATGTATAATGAGTTTCTTGCCTTGTCTGGGCATTGCCAGACATGTCAAGGTTAGCTAGATTAAACTTTGAGTTCATCGCCATGTCCACATGTCCATGGCTGTTAAATCTTGTTTCATGGTCGTATTCTCTGGGTTAAGAAAAGTAATAATAAATGAGTACTAGAGAAGTGGGCGGTTGTGTATCGTTAATAGTCTATTGTAAATATCTGATGGTGTCAGCTAAGGTGATTTTGATATTTTAATAATTTTGTGACGCATCTTTGTGCAGGTAACAACACCACTAGTTTTTAAGCTAATTCCTGCTGTAGTGCATCTGGGTGTGCTACTACGGTGGTTCCCTATTGACAGTTCTATTGAGGTAATTACACACTTTGTTAAATGTTAATCTAATTCTTTACCTGGTTTCCCTGTTTGATTGTCGCAAAGATTAATCCATTTTGAAGTTTGGTTTCTGATTTTGTTTGTCAAACTTCAGGTTGGATTTAAAGGTGATAAGGATAACCTCCGAACTGAAAGTGGAAAGCAGCAGCGTGTTATTGTGATGGTCCAAGGACCGCATGATTCGTGAGAGAAAACATCTATTTTAACCTGATATTTTTATATACCACAACTAGCTATCAGAAAGTTGCAAGTTGTGCGGAGTGCCTCTATTTCCCAGGGGCTATTCTGTTTCCTGTCAACAAATCAAGCCAGTTTCTGCAATGCAAGAATTCTGCGAGGATTATCTAACTGCTGAAAGAACTAACAGATAGGCTCTTACCATAAAATATTCATTTTTGCCACTTTACAATTCTAAATTCTTTTAAATGTAATATAGTTACAATCATGTAATTTACCAGAACATTTGATGTGATACTTATTATATGACTTATTATATGGCTCCTCATTTTTCCTCTTTTCTTTTCTTTTTTTTTTTTTTTTTTTTCCTATTTTGGGAAAAGATATTATATGGCTTCGTACAGAATTTTAAATGTATTAAGTCATGTCCGTTTTCATCATAAAACTTCATGTTCTGTTCTACTGTCACGTCATGTCCGTTTTCATCATAAAACTTCATGTTCTGTTCTACTGTCACGTTTAATCGTATAAAATGGTTTTCTATCTGGAATTAGACTGTAATTATTATGGTGTTTAGCTGTCTACTGTCTTTCCCTGTAGTCTTGCCTTGATGTTCGACTTTTATCAACTCCCAATATAATTTGTTTTCTACCGGTTGCTGGTGGACACAATATTGAACCAATTTACCACAAATTGTTAAAATTATACTTGGATGATTCGACAATGTGGTCAATAATTAATATAAGCAATCCAAAAAATTAAAAAAAAATCAATGTACAAGCAACAGAAATTGAATATCTTGTCACATAGAAGGCATGCATTTTCGCCCAGTTGCTAAGCATCTTGATCTAAATATCAGAAGTTTCAAAATTTATTGATCTGTATGACCACTTCGCAAAATTCCAAAGAGTTATTCTTCTGGAATGTCAACTTAGAATTATAGATAAGAATGTTTCCAGTTATTGAAATACATATAATTATAAACACCCTCACGATCATTTGAGGCGTGGACCCCGCATTGGATCCTACATTCTACTTTTTTAATTTTTATTTTTTGGTAATATGGATCCACATTTTAGGTAAAGAAGGGTGTATGTACCACCTGATGTACAAACGTTTCTTATTAGTTTTTAGTCAAACATCAAATCATCGTCATTGTAACAATGTAATTTACAATTTTGTTCATCTAAATTTCTTTTGTATTGGTCGATGTGATATCTAAAGATTTAGAATTATTAATCAAATGAAATTTTGTTTCCAAAAAAAAAAAAAAAATTAAATGAAAATTTTTAACTGATCAAAAAAAAAAAAAAAAAAAGATAATGAAAAGGTAATTAGACTTTTCAACTACTGAAAATTGAGGGCCTAAATCCACTTTACTTTCCAGAACACAAAGTGTATTGACATTTCTCCTTCGGTAAATTGTCGGGTTATGTTATTTCTGTAATTTGAGCCCAATATTTTACTATTTAAGGGAAAGGATGTAAAATGCGTGGTTTGATAAATATTGTTATGGAGTACAAATTTTCCAAATTTTAATGTAACAACTGCCAAAATAATTGCACGGCGTCGCCAGAGAGGGTCGATGGGATTTGACAATTCATGAGGAGTTTGAATGCGCAAATAATTTGACAGCCGGCCAACGAGTGGGAGGTAGGCCATTTATATTTAATTTGAAATGAAAAAAATGTGGATAATGACTTATGAGACACATTAATGGATACTGTGGGAGAGATTCGCGGATAAAATTTATCGTCCGACTCCGACATCATATTAATGGTCACAGACCTCATACAGACTTACAGCTATTTTGGAAGTAAATTTTAAACAAGACATTCGTTGGTAGTTCAAATGTCACTGTTTCTTAAAAGTGTTTTTACAAACGGACAAATTTTTTGGAATGTGGCGCAGAGTTTTCTCGGACAGGTATAATCCACTTCTTTTTCATGCTCATATATATAATATTAATAATAATAATATTTCTCATCCTCTCATGATATAGTATATATCAATGAAAATAAATTCATCATTTAATAATTATTATTATTATAATAAATGAAAGATGTGGATTCACATTATAAATTGTAGATAGATTATCCTATTTAAGAAAAAATATATATACATATATACTTTATTGTTATTATATATTATCTTTTAGTGGAAAATTTTTGTTACATTTTGTTTAGAATGTGACATTATCCCTCGTCGTTTCTGAATTTTGATAAAGCTTTAGATAATGCTATTGAAATACTCATCCGTGCCCTTAAAATTGAATATGTTTCTTGTCTTTCAAATGTAAAATGATGAAAATGAGTCTTAAAAATACAAAAGATAAAGCCGACATTGAAATCAAAATGGAAAGATGTAGAGAGAGAGAGAGAGAGAGAGAGAGAGATGAGGTCCCCGCTTGAATGTGATATAATAACAGCATATTTAAAGGGTAGCAGTAAATAATGGGCTTAATTTGTGTACTACTCTTCAGAAAAATTCAAGAAAAGGGTTTCCAGATCTGGATGGTTTTTTGTGGGAATTGGTATCTAACTTAGCTCGGCGTGACTCTTTCGAATTTCGATCACACATTTCTCTATTTCCCTGACACGCTATTCTGGAATCTTCAACTTAATTTTTTATTCGACCTCGTTTTACACCTTAATTAGTAGTTGGCATTTAGGTCTTAACCAATCCATCATTAAAACGATGAGTCGTACAAGAAACGTCACTTGCTCAAACAGTAAACACCTCATGATGGATGATGTGGATATATTATATGACACATTAAGTACTCCATATGAGTCCCAGATAATTAATATTATATTATTACTATTATTATTGTTTGTTTGGCTGCATTAATTTTTAATTATCTTCTTTGAGTGGAATGTTGAAAGCCAGTGGCCATTTTGGCCCTCTGATACTTTTAACTTTTTTTCTTTTTTTCTTTATTTTACTAGCTAGGATAATATTATTTTATGTGATAATCAACCATTCCTTCTGAAATGATGAAACTAGAAACTAATTAAGGGGGCATATAGATTTAATATATGGGTTTAGAGTTATAGGCTTTTAAGTGACCAGCTTCGAATATTTTAGCTTAGATTATATATTATTGAATAAGAAAATAAAGTGGATATATGTATATAAATGTTGGGTCAAAATGATCCCATCTCAACCAAACGTAACCTTGGGGAGTCAAAGTTTGAGAAGCTACCAAGTTTCTGATATTCTGGACATCAAAGTAATTGAACAAACTTTTTGTGGATTAATTAATTAATGAGATAAGTTTATCAGGAAAAAAATTAATTAGATAGTTATTTAGAATAAACAAAGTTTAGAAAAAGCAAGTCTTAGGCTGCTAGCATGTAGACTTTAATATTGTGGGCTTCAATGGTAATTGACAAAGTATCAGGTTTTGATGCATATATGATCCATATTTGAACGCCTTCTTTCTTTTCCTCTTTTAGCTAAATATTTTAAGTACGTACGAACAAGTCAATAGCTAATACAAGTATATCAAGAAGCGTAAAATCCTTCAACATATCATTAGATTAGTACTCTATTTTGTCATCCACTGAATCTTCCTGATTCTATTATTAACATTCAAAATCCATTTTGTGCCTAAATATGCATTAAAAAAAAACTTATGAAAATATATATACGTCATGATTCCATTAATGTACCAGCAGTTTAAATTTCAAACGCTTATAGGTCGAATCAGAAGCCCCTTAGAACATGGTTTACTTGGTTCATCCAGCGCCATTGGAGCTGCAAGTTTGAGTTCTAAATCAGGAGCTGCTGCATTTGGAAGAGAAGGTTGTGTAGTTGAAGAGGCAGCCATACAATCAAACGGATCATCAAACTGATGAGCTGCCATTGGAATATTGGGACGACTAATTAATGGCCACACAGCATTATTATTTCCAAATATTTTGTCTGCAGTGTCCATTTTAGTGGCGCTGGAATCAAGCAGTAGACCAGAAATTGTGGACTTCGCTGATGAAAACCCAAATGGATCAGCTGATTCAGTAGTAGCCGTCGAGATCTGATGATTCATATTATTCGTTTGAAGAGAAAGTCGGTCTCTTCCAACCTGTCCATTAGAAAATTTAAACAAGTTATGCACTAAAAGAAATTCAAAGTAATGGAAGAACACATATAGATATACACAACATTTCTATCCATGGCCTGTATATCGGCAAGTTTTTAATTTGATGTTGTACACCTATCTTTTAAGAATAGATAAATATTTACAAGCTATATAAATCTATAGATGTATGCATTACATAAAAAGTATATTAAATTTTGATACGGTAAACACCTATATATAGACATTTAAAAAATTTAGACGCTTATTATTAAAAAGACATATAAATTTTTAAACATTTATATTATAATAGATAGGAAATAGACATACACTATAACAAATCTATCTGTATAATATAAGATATTAAAAGTCCAGATCCTCCTTTAAATATTTAAAAGGAGCATTGTTGCACCTATGCACTATGTATGACTTTCATGAGCTTACATGTTCATTAAGGGATTGAAGGAGAATCTGAACTCTAAGGATTTTGGATAAGAGAATTTTTGTGTGTATATATAAACATGGTATATTTATATATATATATATATATATATTACATCAAAAAGGCTGGGGCGGCGTTTTCTTTTGTTGATGGAGTTGTGTCGCAGAAAGTATTTTTGTGCATGGCTGGCAACTTGAGTAGGAGTTCTGGTAGTGACGAAGTTCCTAGAGATGCCCCTCCAGTCACCTTTACCAAGCTTCTCCAGCCCAACCAGAAAGATCCGGTGCTCCTCCTCAGTCCACGGCACACCTGACCCCATTTTTAATTAATTATTACCCCACCCACCCAAACGTACGCACATATATCAAAGCATCATCAACAACAAAGAAAAAGAAAATTAATAACCAAGACAAATCCACATAAATAACTTCTTGACATTTTCTTTTGCCAGAGACTAAATTAATTGCTACTTTATTCAACAATTAGTTTCTGCAAGTAAATAGATTCCTCGAGTACTACTATTGAAACGCCCTGTAATTTGCATAGATATAAAGATTTGTAATGTCCTCATCATTGATGGATTCGCCTCCCTCCCCACTCCAAGGATTATTTTGAATGGGGATGAGATTTTTATAACAAAATATTAATCTTAACTGCAAAATAAATTAAAAGCATACCTGCATATATACGTACAATAGTACTTTTACGGTGGGAAGTGTGCGTATATATATATATAAGATGAATTTATTGGGAAGATAAAATGTTACTAAAATAAAAAAGATTACTACTTCCAGGATTTAACTCTAATTAGGTCAGCGTACTATCTATTAATTCAAAGAGATCTATCTATCTTATTCATAATCATAAATATAGATCTATCTTCAATCTTATTCATAAGATATAGATCTGTCTTCTATATATCTTTAGGTAATTTTCAAAGGAAATTGACATAGGAAACCAAAAATAAATAAATAAATACAAGAATGCAAAATTGAGACTCACCCTTTTTTCTTTCTTGAGCTCTTGCTATGAGTCCATCGGAGAGATATCCATTAGACAATTTATCAGAATTCTCATCCCTTGTAATATTGCGCGAATTAGATGAAGAAGAAGAGGGTGTTTGTGATGAAGAGGAAGAAGATGATAAGTGGTCCATGCTAAAGCTTTTCTTCATAGCAAGAGAAGTAGATGATGATGACGATGATGAAGAAGAAGAAGAAAATAGGTCAAGTTGAACACCGAAAAGCCTAAGCCCACCACTAATAACACCTCTTCTGTGGGAGGTGCAAGTCCTTGAATTGTGACCCATTTTCCCACAATGCGAGCATTTCCTGCCCATTTCGCTCAAAAAAACAAAAAAATCAAACAAATCTTTGGCATAAAAAGAGAAAGAAATTAAAAGGATGAGAAAGAGAGAAATAAAATTAAAAAAAAAAAAAAAAACTTTAAGGCTAAAAACAGAAAGGAGGATGAGAGAGTGAGAAAGAGAAATCACTAATGACTGATGTGCTTTGTGGTATATATAATATATAATCAGATAAAATTATAAAAATCTCTCTCTCTCTCTCTCTCTCTCTCTCTTACTTATAAAGAGGATGAAAAATAAAAGGTCATCCTACAAATGGCATCTTTGTACTTATGCATGTGGGGGACCTCTCTGGTAATTTATTCTTTCTTCATGCATACACACACATATATATGTATATATAAATACGTACAAATATTAATATACACACACATATATATATATATTTATATATTATATGGTACGTACAAGTTGTAAGAGAGATTTATAATTTCGGCCACGTACGTACTCTACAAATTTTAACCGATCGACACATAAATTAACAATTATGGTAGTATTTGAAATTGAACAGTAGTAGTTATGTCTTTATAATTAATTAGAAGCCCCTTTAGTGGTTATAATAGGAAATGCCATAATTAAACTGCACCTGTTAGTATGTAATTGAAAGTAATGTAGAGACGAGAGATGGAAAGCCAAAGTCAGTATAACTATAAAAAATAGAAGGTATAAGCACGTTTAGTTTATGGTGCTTATTATTAAAGAAATAAATATGAAAGAGACGAGTTGTTGAGCGAGAGGCTGCTAAAATTTCCCCAATGTTTTCTATGTGTGGGTATAGCTGTATTAAATAACTAATGCTGGTTTGTAGGCCATTTTTTATTTTAATTCTATTTATAAATAGATAACAATGTACTTTAAACTTAAATCTGTAAAATTTGAAATTTTAATATCATATTAGATTATTATTAATTTCAAAAATTTTAATTGTTAGAAAGTAAATTTAATATGTATATCTATGAGCTAACAAATTGAAAAATATATAATAAAATTATTTACATACACATCAAACAAAAGAGCAAAATTTTTTACTAAATAGCTTAAGTGGTATTTTTATTTTTAATTATTGATATGTATAAAAAAAGGCCATTTTTCCATATAGAATTTTAATATTAAATATACTGTATGTCAAATGCTAAAAAAAATGAGTTGATATATTTAATTATATATCTGCTATATAAAAAGATGATGATGTTGATCAACCAACATCATTTTAGGTGGAAAAACTTTGCAAAAGCATAGCATTGCTTGTAAGATTAGAGCTTAGAGACAATGCTTCCATATTTCGTGTAATTTAGCAATCAATGCTTTTTGTTTGTCTGATATCTAAAGGAGGTTGGGGAGTAGGACCCAGTGGTCCTCCATACATGGGAAAAGGGCCACCAATTTTCATCATAATTCATAAAGCGGAGCCTGGTGTGCTAAAATCAAAATTTAACTTCACGAATTCCATTAGCGTATATAAAACCATGTATTATGTATTATGTAGGTCGATGTGGCTCATCTAAATTAGTGACTACGTTGTCTCCAACTTCCAAGACCGCACAGTCCCACGACCTCTATATATCCTCCTGTTTCTTCTTCATAATTATTTATTCGGTTCAGTAAATAAAAATTAAAATGTAAAAAAAAGAAAAAAAAAGAAAAAAAAAAAAAAGAGAACAAAACAAAACAAAAATAAACTCTTAATTAACAAAATGTTCGACTGAATCAATAATATTACATCTTCCCAAATCAAAGCATTGAATTTGCAGCGACCGACACAATAACTTCTTTTTGGTTTTTGTTTTTCTCGCTGTTGTCTTTCAAAAACTAAGATCTTGTTGTATCTCCTTCTACTTTATTTTGTCTTACTAACTGGCACCACATTGGTACCACTCTCTGAATATTTGGCCAAAATTTCGTATTTTTTGCATACTCCATTTTCCAATGACCATATATTATTCAGGTTGGGGTTCTCTTTCATTTTTTCTTTTTTTTTCTTTACCTTTTTGATAGAATTACCCAAAAAAAAAAAATCGTTAATTTCCATTTGGCAGGATCCTTATTGGAAGTCTGTTTTTCAAAGAAACATACACAAATTAGATCACTTGGGAGTTGGGTACATTATATATTTGTTTAACTTCCTTTTGTAAAAGCCTAAAGCTAAATACTTTACATTTAGCAAAAACAAAGCCAAATGCTTTGCTCTATTTACAATTTTTTTAATCGATTAACATGCAATATTTATAATATTACAGCATTTCTGAGTGGTATTCTGAGTTTTATTAGAGTGACCTGACCTCTCAAACCCACTTAAAAAGTCAAATTAAGTAAACACGAGTTTTTATCTTGGCTAATAGGCTATCTATATAAAGGATATAATATTCATTAATATTCCATAATAAATTATGTATAGATTAATTAACAGTTTAGAAATGCATGCTTTCTTTTAGGCATTCACCAAAAGGAGCTGCATATGATGCCGTAAAATATTTTAGCATACCTAAATGCATGTAGAACACAACTGGCTGAAAATTAAATGATTAAATAATTAAGAAGCCCAATAAACTTATCTTCTTAATTTATAACTCAATCAACAATTGAAGGTAGGTTTTAAATATTTATATATATATATATATATATATATGAGTGCTATGGTGATACCCATAAACATCTTTATCTCCATATTTAATTTATATCCTTTCACTGATAAAATAAGATCCATTATTTTCTTATGTATAGTTAAAGCTCAGAATTCGAATATATATAAAATTCCAGACATATCCAATCATAGGTATGCTTAGTGAGAAGCATCAATCATGAAAAATAATAATAATAAAAGAAGATTGTCTTAAAATATATATGAAGAGAATTTTTATTATTATAATGATGATTGGATGAACTACAACTACGTTTCTAACTAGGAGGTAGCTAATTCCACACGCTACATTATGGTCAAGCTTGCCCATGCATTATGTACATGTGTTTTTTTTTTTTTTTTTGGTCTATTTTTGAAGCTTTATTGTCGACTTTTATTAATGAGAAGCCCTCAATAACCTCCCTCTCTCTATCTATTTTTTTTTTTAACTTCTTTTTTTTTTAAAAAAAATACCTTTTTCATAGAAAAAATATATATTCTTAAAAAAATATTCTATATGTAAATATGGCATGTTGTCTATTACAATATCCAATCATAAATTGCAAAATTATCGCTCAATAAATATATGCACCACATCGGTCACCTAATAGAATATTCGTGTGTATACTTGTTCACTTCCATAAATGCTTTGATAATTCCGTGGGTGAATTCTATAAACATTGTGTTCTTGTAAAAGATGGAGAGGTTGATTTGATGTTCGTACGTCAAGCTTCCCATCACATCTAAGAAACAACAGGAAAGAGAAGACTAATTATAATATTATATTTCTATCTTCTTATGTGTGCAATCATTTTATGTTTCTTTTGTCTTGATCATTTTTTTTGGGTAAATTCGTTTGTCTTAATCATTATTATAGATAAAAACGAAGACTCGCACAATTAGATCCAAAGAAAAACATGCTGTGAAATTAATTTTCCTATAATTAAATATATACAGAGAGAGAGAGAGAGAGATCTTTTGGAAAATCTTAAAAACGCTAATTATGATGTTGCAATTTAGGTATTTAATTTTAAAATTCATGTATTGAATCTTTTTTTTTTTTTTATGTGATGCACATTGAACATTTTATAAATTTAATATTTATAGTTTTTAACTCCTAATATAGCTATAGAGTATGAATTGTAATTTCTATATAAACTGAATTAGATGTTTATATTATACCGAGTTATATAGAACATTTTAAATATAATTTTTTATTGATTAATATTGAAGAATTTAGTGATAATTGAATTGTACACCAATTCAAAAATAGACAGTTTAGTGTAGTAGATTTTAAAATCCAAATATCTAAATTGTAATATACTAAAACTAAAAATACTAAAATATAATTAATTCTTTTTCAAACACGAATCAAGACGCTGGAAGGATAATAAAACAAGAATTTTATTTCTCGTCTCTCAATGAAATAACATGTTAAAATATTGGAAAAGTGGTATCAATGGTAGTGGATCACAAATTTAGTAAATATTTAACCACTTTTTCTAATAAATAGCTGATAAAAGTAATTTATTCACCAGCACCCACACGTAGATGGATATGAATACTATCGTTTTTAGTCCTCTTTGGATAGAGTTGGTAAAATAATATAAAGATGGAATTGAAAACCCTCTCTCCCACTAGTTTTCCTGGTCGTAGGGTTATTCCTATGGTTGGGTGGTCCACTTGCTCTCAAAATCCTATATAATCATGACCTATAAATTATATGTAAAGTCATTTTCCAACCTAAAACAAAGAAATAAATGTAAAGCAAAACCAAAGCCACTTCAAAATCAATCACTTTGGAATTTACAATTTAATGAAATATTCAATAGTCTTGCAGAGCTTTGAATTTAGCAAGTATACATGGTTAATTTTGTGTAGAAGTTGAGTTTGACACAAATAGAAACTTTGCTTTTTACCTGTTCATATAAAGCGAAGTCATTGAATCTTTATATTAATTATTTTGGGTTTGATACATCGATCATGCGAAAGGCCTTCTTTCGAGTAGTTAAAAAATAACAAAAAATAAAAGTATGGAAAATTGCATCCTCCAAGTTGCCCACAATTAACAGCGTTCAACTACCAGGATTGATTGCTCAAGACAACATGCAACCACAAAATAAATTTAAGATTATTGAAAAATTTTGGATTAAACAATTTAAGGTTGCAATCAACTCTATTTAAAAAAAATAAAATAAAATAAAATAAAAGAAGAAGAAGTGATCAACTCATAAGTTTCCATTAGCGCATCCTAAAAAAATAAAAAATAAAAAATAATACTAACTATTTTTTGTAAGCTTAGACTGCTTAGTAAATAGTAGAAGGTGAAGTTACATCTAAATTTAGTACCTTTGGCTAATTCCTTGTCTAATATTCTAGTTGTACCGAAAAAAAATATTCGCATTGGATGGTCGTTTGGTGGGATGTCTATTTTACGCCTATGAAGCTAGTTTTGGATTAATTATGCATCCGATCGACCATTCATCGATCAGATCTGAAAATTATTGCTACTAATTGACCCATCACACAGCTAAAAGTTTTATGTATTAATTCTTTCAAACAAATAATTCTTTCTTTTTAAAAAAAAAAAATTGGAAGTTATTATGATGAAAATTTTGAAAATTGACATGATTAATTCTTTAAAAAGGTATTCTTAAATTGATGAAAAGAATCTTACCAAATTATTAGTTAATTTCAAGACCTGTTTAATTAATAAAAAATAATGCAGCATTAATGCTAGCCGATGAATCGAGTAGACTATCCCGTTAATTTTTGTTTTGTTTTATTTTACTTTTATGATTTTCCCTAACTTCTACATCAATATTTGACTTCCATGTATACAATTATACTTAATGGTACTAAATATAATTCATAGAAAATCTAACGCAGCCTGTTTTTAATAAAGAAAGGATGGTTAGGCATGGTTGAAAACTCAATTAGGCTGCAAATTCATTCCCAACCCTAATCATGAAAAATTGTCAAAAAAGGGACCACAAGGTGTCATATTCAAGGCAAAGATATAATTACAACAAACATACATATAGAGCTATATAATACACAATTAGAATGATGGAATGCATATGCAAGTTCCTTTTCACCTTACTTCGCATATCATATTGTATTGTATTATAATATCGCATATAATTAATAATCATATAACACAATATTTTTGTGTTATGGCTTAGCTGAACTAAAAAACATAAAGTTACGTTCATCCTAGTCCACTTCCGAATTCTTAACCAATCTAGAGCTAGCTAGCTAGCTAGGTGGTGTTGGGCTGTCTCTTCTTGACTTTGTTATCCCCATAACCATTTTTATGAAGCAAGTAAACAAAATGAATTTCTTTATTTTTATCATTTTTGGGTGTTTACAAAATAATGCAATTTTCTTTTATCATTTTTGGGTGGTTACATAAATAAAATGCAATTTTAGGAGTATTATGGCAGATAAAAACTAAAAGCATGGTCTTAGAGAGGTTTTGGAATCCAAATAATGTCAAGAAAATAAACAACAATACTTCGTTTGAAAACAATTTAGTTATAAAAACTATTATTTTCGTGAATATGATTTAAAAATCTCTTTTTTTTTTTTTAAATCATTATAACAATTTGTAATTTAAAAAGGATGTAGCGTTTCAATCCCACAACATTGTAAATGCTACACTTATAAATTATCATAAAAATAAAATAAGACAAATATATACAGATGAAAAGAAATCATGTTAAGTGCAGATACTGAAATCTTACTCTCTGATTTATCAAAATTATATATATATATATATATGTATGTGTGTGTGTGTTTGTGTTACTCTCTGATTTATCAAAATTATATATATATATATATATATATATGTATGTGTGTGTGTGTGTGTGTGTGTGTGAAAATTTACTATAGTGGGTGCTCGCTGCATATTGTGAAACTGAAAAAGTGGTATCGAACCTTTGATGTGTATATATATATATATATATATGTATAATTTTGCGAGATTTAGCATCTATCCCCATTATCATCTGAGGCCTAAAAGCAATATGCTGCAGAACATAGGAGTCATGCAAAATACAACATATATTATTTAAATGTTAAACATCCATAGCACGATGAGACAAAATCAATTTTTATATAATGGGCTAGCTTATCTTCAAAGGGCCGAGATACAAAATCAACTATCACTTAAAGGTAGCCCAATTAAGATAAGCTTGAACAGCCCATATCCCATAGCCCAATCACATCCAACCTAGGCTTGATGCAAATTTGACTTCCAAGTTCCGAGTTGGTGTTCAAAAATTGATAGAAAATTTCAAAGTTCTGACTTAGACTTCTACTAAAATTATCTATACTAAGGATGTGAGAAAATTGTAATTAAAAATTAATTCTGAACTTGACTGTAATCGCACAAATCTTGTTTCTTTTTGTGTTAGTTTTTCCATTTTGTTTTGTTTTTTAATAGCTCGATACCGTGTTTCTTTCCCTTGTACCTGCCCAAGGCAAAAAACACAATAATCTCCGTAATCATGTTAGATAATGTGGCAAACAAAATAATAATAATAATAATAATAATGATGATAAAACCAGGTTAGATAATGGTGACAAAAATCATTACCAAATTTTAAAAATTTGCTAGGTCAGTTGTTCCAGATGGGTCGAACCCATTAAATGGGGAGAAGACAAAAGTTATTGTACAGCTCCAGGAGCCATGACCAAAGCTATTGATTTTGTTTTTGGTATTGTTATTATTATTGTTGTTGTTTTTAATTTTTTGGGGCTAAGAAATCAATCACAAGTGGTAAAATTCGCTATAATATTCATGAAATAGGTTTGCGGTTTAAGAAGGACAAAAGAAGCAAGTCCCACAAGCTTTTTAATTGCTGAATGGGTTGGTTTGTTATTGCCAGGCTGCAAACATCCAAACTCCATACCAATTTGGTTAGCTTTCTTCTTGTCTATTTCTGCCTCACTAACTGACTACACCACTCTGCTTCAAAACGCATACCACCACTGACGTCTCAGCATTCCTCAACATTACACATTTTTATATCTTATTTGCAAAATAATATTTCGATCCGACCTATCTAACTTTTATTTATTTATTTATTTATTTTTAGACCAATTGATGAAACAAAATTATAAAAATATTCATAAGAGACAGCCTACATTAAAATTGAAATAGAACAAGTCTCAATATATAAATTCAATTGAAATTCGAAACAAATTCAAAGTCATATGCCATAAATTTCCGCATACAGACATGTATTGCAAAGCTGTATGTTATCTGTTGAGCTGAACTTTGTGTCAGAGAGACCAAACCAAAGTCCCGGATAAGCATCCTCTTCATTATTCTTATTCAATTCAGTGACGGAACTACACTTAGGCCTGAGAGGGCCATGCCTTCCATTTTCTTTTAATTTTCCTTTTAAAGTTTCTTATATAATCTATTTTAAAATCTTCCAATCAAAATATCTGTTATTTTTGTTAAAAATAGAAAGGCTTAGTTTATATATTAAATATATAATAAACTCAACTAGTAATTTTATGTATTTATTCAATAATAAAGTGATAAACTAAACTTTAGCATTAGATTGACTGATTTATATATTTGTTTTTTAAAATTTTAGCTTTATATATACACGTGATTACACATTTTTATTGATGTTGCCAAAAATATATATATTCACCTAATAATTAGTCTGAAAATTAAATTTACTTATAAACAGTTTTGATAACAAACTTGTCTAGAAAAAAAAAAAATTTGCACCTATTTTTAATATCATATTTTGATAATTAATATTTTATTAAAAAAAAATATTTTGTCTATTTTATTATAATAAACTGTTATTTATTTTATATTTTAAATTATTATATATTATAAAAGAAAAATACATAAATCTATATATTTATTATCCAAGGATCCTAATTCCGTCACTAATTCAGTTTACACCTAAAAACACATGACAAAAAAATAAATAATAATACTAAACAAGAAACGCAATTTGCAGATATTTTGATAACATGAACCACCCCAAGGGATTGCAAGCTCATCCCACCCCCTAAAGAAACTTTTATTATTATTATTATTATTTGTTTTAACAAATAAAAAAGCATATAGTTATTTGAAGGTGGAGAAAGTAAAAGTAAAAATAAAATAAATATATACAGTACAGGTGAGAGTTGGGGGGGAATCCTGAAAGCGGAGTTCAGATCACGCGGGAGTTTGTTAGAGTTGTCACATGATCCACGAATCTCCAGCTCCCCTTTTCAACGATTGTGACAACTCCCCCCATTTACTCCTGCCCTTTCCCGTTTTTACCCCTTCTGCCCTTTCCCTTTTCCTTTTTTTACATTTCCAATCCCTCCTCTTTCATTTCATTTTCATAAATCCCAATCCAAAATTATTTATTATTATTGCCTCCAAACTCTCTCATACAATACAAACGCACAAATCTTTTATTTAATTATAATTAATTCAAATTAGTCTACTTGAATTAACCCGATTTCCCCTGCAACAACATTAATGATAAAACGACAACGGTCAACTCCAACTCGATCCCGCTTAGAATATTTATTAGTCTTGACTTAAATGTTAAATTTTTGATTGATTAATTAATTCGAGAAGCACTAGCCAACATAAATGAAGAATGAAATTACACATCGTAACGACAGAACCTTTCCCGAAATAGCTAATCGCATGGTCCACGCATTAATTCTCTAAATTTGAATCTTAATACACTTTCAAGTAAAAAACAAATCAAAGGGCATCTCTGTCCGAAAACAAAAAAGACAAAAAAAAAAAAAAAAAAAAAGACGCTGAAAAAACATATATAAATATGCAACTTTCTCTGTTTTCACGATTGATTGCTTCTGTATTTTCTATCCCCACAAGCATCGCATAGCAGCCATATAAATATATATAAATATATATATATACACAAGCACACACCTCCATTCATTCTTGTTCTCCATCTTCTTTCATCAAAAATTAATTTGGTATCAACTGCACGTGTGTAGGCTGAGCCGAACACACGAGGGGGTTAGGTCCGGCCACACTAGCCATGGAAACTACTATTACTTCGTCGCCACCTCCAGCTGGTCTAACCCCAGAAGAGTATGCGGAGCTGGAGTCGCTCATTCGGACCCACCACAAGTTCGAGAATTTGCCCAATACATGCACGTCTTTAATAACGCAGAGAATCGACACCCCGGTTGATGCCGTTTGGGGTTACATAAGGAGCTTCGACAACCCTCAGAAGTACAAGCACTTCATCAAGAACTGCACCATGACCGGTGACGGTGGTGTTGGAAGCATAAGAGAGGTCACAGTCGTTTCGGGTCTGCCGGCGGCGACTAGCACCGAGAGGTTAGAGATTTTGGACGATGAGAAGCACATACTGAGTTTCAGGGTCGTGGGAGGCGAGCACAGGCTGCACAATTATCGGTCTGTTACATCGGTGAATGAGTTTAACAAGGAAGGCAACGTGTATACGATCGTATTGGAGTCGTATATCGTTGATATACCGGAGGGGAATAGTGGGGAGGATACTAAGAGTTTCATAGATACTGTTATAAAATTGAACCTTCAGAAGCTTGCGGAGATGGCTGTGGCTCCTCTGCATTGACATGACACATGATTGATTTTGGTGCTGCTGCTGGGTGCATTGAATTCCTGTTTGGAAACTTTTCATTGTTTCTTGCAAGTTCGATTTGACAGTTGGGATTGGTTTTTTTTTTTTTTTTTTTTTTCTTCTTTTTGGGTTGTATATTTTGGTTTGGTTGGATTGGTGGTTTTTAATTAGTTATATGAATTAATGTTTCATGGGCTTATTATATTAAAAATGTTTTATCCCTTTCTTTCTTGATTAATAAGACTGATATAAAAATGAGAGGATTAATGCTGGACCTGGTTTCAAAATAATTTTGCGTATTATATTTATATATGTTTATTTTATTTTTATATATGATCGGAAAGTCAAATATTGTGCTCCTTATTTGGATTTATGCACTGATTATAAGGAACAGAGAGACCCTTAAAAGTCTCCATCCAGCTTGATATAGATTGTTTCAACTGGCTTATTTATGTTTTTCAATTTAATTTAATAAAACGTGTCATAATCCCCCACATGAATTGTACACATAAAAGTTCAAATTCCTAATCCATGCATATGAAGAAAAAATAAAGAAAACTAAACCGTTTTCGTGTACTCCAAATATGAAAATATGTAGTTAGCGTGGACAGGTATATATTTATATAATATATGTAGGGCAATATATAAAAATAAAGAAGAATGAGAGATCTTGTGGGGTTGTGTTACAATGGGCGGCGGGTTGAAAAAGAGTACTATTACTAATAGCTAGGCAGCAGTGAGAGGACAATAGGTGTGTGATTTGGTGCAACATCTTTTCGTGTGGCCTAAATGTCAACCCTGGATTCAACGGCAAGGACTGCACCAAAAAGATGCACACACAATTTTTTTAAACGACTTGTGAGCAAATCCCTCAAGTTGCATCATGTGACCATAAAGCCTCCTAAAAACAACTTTCTTTAATTTCACCACCTCATACACTTTCATGCACTAATTAATAATTAAATCAATCTCTCTTTTTCTTCCTCTTCTTCTTTTTTATTTTAATTTTTTATTATGCATATAAGTGGATGAAAATGAAAAATTTTCTATGTAGAAAGGAAAAGTGAAAGGTGAAAACGAAAATGAAAATGAAATATGGTCTTCTCTTGTGGGAAAAAGGTGGCAAGGGCAGTCTGAACGAAAATGGAACTCGATTAAGGTTTGAGAAGTGGAAATAACTGTTGAGCCTGGGCTGCCGCTTAACTTGGGCTATTGAATAAGACCCATTGAATTGGAACAGTTGGACTACACCATCTGGATCTATAATATCACTGCGACACTGAATCCCGTCAAAGGGGTAAGAGGTTATTGTTTTTATTTTATTATTATTATTATTGTTTTCTTCGCTGAAAATAGGGATGGCAAATTTGCCTTTATCATACGATTCCAGGTAGGACCTGACCTGGCCCTACCTGACGACAAATGAAGGCTTAGGCCCATCTGAGTAGGAACTGGGTACTGGCAATTGACAGATGGAGCATGGCCCAATTCACGTTCACGTTTCCTGACCCGATGACCTCTAGGGATGGCCATGGCGCAGATGATGCAATTGGACTATTCGGGGCCATAACCAGCCGACTTTGTGGTAAGTTTTTTATTTATATTTTTTGGGTTTTACTATTTATAACATAAACTCGTATAATATTTTTTATATTGATTTGACAGCTGAATTGACGTATCATATGTTCCAGCTTGCACAATGTTTACTTCACTGTGAACATTGCCTATTAAACATTACTGTAATTCCTCGAGTCAATCTTAGAAGAAAAATTAGAGCAGAAAAGCTTCTAAAATCTGGTTTGCTGATTCGAGAATGGTAAGCATTTATTTTTTGTACCAAAGTTATGATCTTTGGCCAATGGGAGGATTCATGTTTTCACCAGCTTAAGAAAATGGGCAGTTGGGGATTAACTGCCGGGTCTGAAAGAAGAAGATCATGGTGATAATGATGAAAAGTCTAGTATAAGCATGTCCATACCCTAGGAGGTCATAGGATAGAGCCATACAAAGAAACAAGTACAGTAATAGCAGTAAAGCTTTGTACATGCTGTAATAAATTCGTCAAAGATTTGGCCACAAGATTTTTTTTTCCGTCAGCTCTGGGGTTTGCTTGCATCATCAATTTTGCTCCTCTGTTTTGCTGTCTATCTCAAAAAGTAAGACCTGCCAAAAAACAGTGATTCTTTTTTCTTTTCTGTTTTCGCATTTCTTCATATGCCTCTAATGCGTTTAGTTGTTGGATTCTAAAGCAGAAAAAAAACAAAGGAAAAAAAAAAAAAAAGATGGTCACTTTCTTACTCAATTCACTCTTCTTTCTCATCAAAGCTAGCTAGCTTCCCGTCTAAAATAGATAAAAAGCAAAGGCCTTTCTCTGCAAAATGGTGCTGAGAGGACCTGCCAGCAACAGAAGTTTGAACAGAGAGAATCCAGATATTTTGATTGTGATGATTGCAGAGGAGCAGATAATGAGAGGTGGTGAGGAGGAAAAAGGAAGATCAGAGAGGAGAGAGAAAGATAGGGGGAGGGGAAGGGATGGGCCCTCTAAAGCCTGCAACAGAAATAAGTGGCACTGCGCCAAAAGAGTAATGTGTTTCCTCCCCCTCTCTTCCTTTCTCTCTCTATCTCCTTGTTTTTACTCTTTGTGTGGTTCTTCATCCTCTCTCTATCTTAATTAATGGGTCCAATTCATTCAGCTCCATTGCTCTGCTGCAGAAACTTTTCTTTTTTCTTTTTTTTCTCTTTTTTTTCTTTTGGGTTTCTGGTGGCTTTTTGTCACTCTCATTCTTTCTTTTAATGGATTCTAAGCTCTTGTGTGTCCTTTACTTTCAAGACCCATTATGTTTCTTGTAGCTCAATAAGAGAGAGAGATCATGAATCTTTTTGTATGGGGTCTGATGCTCTTAAATTCAGTTTCTTGGCTTTTGAGCTGTTGAAATAAAAATAAAATACAAAAAAATCCCTACTTTTCTGTTCATGCAAAGGAAAATAACCCACCTTTTTCCATTAAGCTCTTTATGTGTTGTAGTTTGAGAAAGGTGGGGGATAATGCAGGATAACTTGTTGGCTTTTTCTCCTCGTTCTTTTTGTTAAAAGGAAGATTTAAAAAAAAAAAAGAAAGAAAAAAGGGAAAAAAGAAAATCTTTACTACTGTTTTCTGGCTTTTCATTACATTACTCTTCTAAGGACTACAAAGAAGTTCTCCTTGTATCTTATTAACTTTTTCACTATGCTCCCCTGTTTTGCCTTCTTTGTTTAAGCGTAAACATAATACAGTGTCACTCCATATAAACACCACCACGTTATCTTTTGAATCTTTGCAAGTCTTTAAGGTCTGATTTGAAGCAATCCTATGAATCTGCATTAAACTTCTTTAACTCGATATTATACTTTTGTGATCTTTTAGACAGTTTTGGTGGAACAAACTGCATCCTCGGTTTGTTGGTGGGTGATATCTCCTCTGCAAGTGGATAGAACGTGAGATGTTTTCGCATTTCTAGAATTTGTTTTTTTTGAACAATTTTTTTGCTATGTTTTCACTATTGTTCTTACTTCCAAAACAAATATTCTTTTTCTCTAGCTGCATGATTTGACTGGGCTGCTAATCCATTCTGTGTAAGTGTTATGCTGCTGTGGCCTTGTTACAACTCTTGCATTCTTTCAGTACTACACCTAGTAGTATACTATCCTAACCAGCCTTAAATTGCTCTTTTGGCATTGATTTCATGACGAAGTTGGATTAATTGAACATACAAGATTAATAAAAATGTTTAGGAGTCTTATTATACCATCTTATGTTCATCTGAGAACTAGGACTGAGGATCAATTTCTATTGCTCTAAATTCTTCCCTTTGATCTGGAAATTCTTTAGCGAGTAAAGTATTATAAATGTATACATGATTTCCAACCTGGGCTCACTGTTGAAGTGCCTCTGCAGTCATGAAAAGCGATCAAACTTTTATGGTTTCCATAGGTTAACATCATTTTTGAATTTGTGCAGGTAAATAGCAGTTGATAGCTAGAATATGAAAACAGAGATGAGTTCATCTGTACTGAAATAGGTAGTAGGCTTGAGAAGTTGTTGCTCATGTCCGATGCGGTCTGATTCTTCGTTACTATGAAATGATGGAGAATCAAATGTTCAATGTTACAATGGATGCGATGAGCCGAGATTCTGTTGTCATAGACGAGAATTCAGAGCATGCAACTATGAACTCACTTGTTCAATCCTGTTCATTTGACCTTAATGATCAAAACCGCATGATAGTTCCACTTCATTCAACAATTCAAGAACCAATCAATGGAGATGTCAGAAATCGCACAGAGATTATCATTCCAAATGCATTTTATACATGTCACAGAAGGAACACTGATAGAGATGCCTCACTTGGTTGCTCAAGTGCCACTGCCAACTCTGAATTTCAAGAGCATCCTATTTCTACTGCTTCGGTTGCTAACTTTCTGGCTGAAAGGAATGGTCTTCCAGAAAATCTCAACAACTTAGCAATTTTGGTGCCTCCAATCTATTCTTCAGAAGTTTTAGCAGAATACATTTCTAATGGCTGGTCCAGTAGTTTGAATCATCGGTTGGCACCTTCCATGAACTGTGGGTACGATGATGTGCTTGGTAATATTGGCGGTCAGTGGGATATCCAGAAGTATCCTGCTACTTCAGATTTTGGTGGGAAAAATTCTGTAAGAACAGAGTTTCAACCATATTCTTCCGTAGGAAACATGGAACCATGTGGATTGATATCAGCAGACAGTGCCAGTGTGGCTGCTGATCATTCTTATAGTTCCTCAAAATTTAGTAACGAGCTCTCTCTAACTCTTGCTACATCCAAGCCTTCTGTCATTAGTGGGATACATATTCCAGGTCAATGCTCAGAAATGACTTGCTCTGGGGTGGCTCGCAATTCTTTGAATGAGACAAGGTTTGCCTCTGAACAAACTTCTTGCAACAGTGAGGATCTTTCTCTGAGTTTTGGTTCTTATAGACCCCCTCAATTCTCGAAAGTTATATTGGGATCACGATATCTCTGCGTGATTCAGGAAATACTTGCTCAGATTGCAAGCTATTCTCTGGAGAATCTTGACTTCCAGACAACCTATCCAACTGCTGGTGCACCGGATGGAGTTAACATACCATTCTGTTCGAATAGCTGTTCTGAAAGAGGGAGTGGTTTTGAAGCAGCGATGGAACCTGCTTTGCAAAGACGGGCAGTTGAAAGAAAGAAAGCCAAGCTTCTGGCCTTGCTGCAAATGGTATGTTGATTGGTAAATATCACTTAAAAACTTTATCATTTGTGGTGGGATTTTGAAATTAGATGAAGTAGATGGATCTTCTAAGTTAGATTTGAAATTTTATTTTCTGTTCTGGAATCCTGTTAAAAAAAAAAAAAAAAAATGTTGTTGAAACATTTGAAGTTTATCTCTTTTCTTTTAGGGTAGCTTATTAGCTTGATGGATGGTCGCAGTTTTATTGGCTCAAAATTTTACTGTTACTTAACCATTTAATCTGTTCTTACTCTTTTTTTGTCCACTGGTATGTAAAAAAACATAGGATGGTTATTATTTTTTATTCTCTGTGAACTCAGGTTGATGACCGATACAACCAATGCCTGGATGAGATTCATACAGTTATATCAGCATTTCATGCTGCTACCGAATTGGATCCTCAAATACATGCTCGTTTTGCTCTTCAAACAATCTCTGTATTGTATAAAAACCTGAGAGAAAGGATTAGCAATCAATTCCTTGCTATGGGAGCACATTTGAACCCTGCATGCTTCAGAGAGAATGAAAGATCTTTTGAGACTTCATTCATTCAGAAGCAATGGGCTCTTCAGCAGCTGAAAAAGAAAGATCATCAGTTATGGAGACCCCAGAGAGGCTTGCCAGAAAGATCTGTCTCAGTTTTAAGGGCATGGATGTTTCAGAACTTCCTCCATCCGTGAGTTTTCTCACTTATCTAATACATTAGCAATTAGCCATTTTCACTGATCTCAAATGAATAAATACAGTGAGTCTGGTGCTTTAGATGCTAATAGAGATGGTGCTGAGGATCAATCTCAATTCTCATTCTGATACAAATGGATTTCAGGTATCCTAAAGATGCAGAGAAGCATTTGCTCGCGGTAAAAAGTGGATTGACGAGAAACCAGGTTCCACTTTCATTCTGTTCCCTTTTTCTAATAGTATTTGGGAGTAATTCTTTTTGAACACATAAAAAACTAATTTTTCTTGTTACAGGTATCCAATTGGTTCATAAATGCTCGTGTTCGGCTATGGAAACCAATGATCGAGGAAATGTACTCAGAGATGAACAGAAGAAAGACGAATCGAAATGACCAGAACACAGACAGAAGCCACTCAAGTGCCAACAATCAAAG
This sequence comes from Ziziphus jujuba, assembly GCF_031755915.1. Classification (NCBI taxonomy): domain Eukaryota; kingdom Viridiplantae; phylum Streptophyta; class Magnoliopsida; order Rosales; family Rhamnaceae; genus Ziziphus; species Ziziphus jujuba. The sequence goes on along the minus strand of NC_083383.1, from coordinate 5,921,749 downwards.
ATACAATTCGAATTGAAAAGGTAGATTAGCACAAATCAAATGGGGAACAACAAACATCCACAACATGTTAGCAATTGTATATATATTAAAAAAACAAAAAAAAACAAAAAAATTATTTTATTGAGTGCATTATTGTAATTATATTCTTCCTGGCATGTACGTGTCATTAGGCAGGATCTACAATCTGAGAATGTTACATGGAATTATTTTCTGTATTTTCCAGAATTCCCTTCCTTTTTCTTTTCATTTCTTTTTTAATCCCCCTTCGCCCACTTATTATTTTTTAGATAATAGAGATATCAATCGTGGTGTCCAAAATTTAGTTAAAGTTTGTGGGTGGTGTAGTGTTGCGGTGGAACATTTGCTTTCAGATTAGGCTTGCAAGTCTATCCACTGGTTGGTTTCATGTCACAGCAAAACCAAAGTGTTACTGCTTGATTACTGTATCAAACAGAGTCGACATTAGGAATAAAATAGACACAAAGACCACTACTTATTTAGTCCCTATACACTGGTTGGTTTCATGTCACAGCAAAACCAAAGTGTTACTGCTTGATTACTGTATCAAACAGAGTCGACATAAGGAATAAAATAGACACAAAGACCCCTACTTATTTAGTCCCTACACGCCAAAAATTTGTTATTCAATTTATTTGTGGCAAAATTACATCCTAGTTCTATCTCGGTCATAAAAGCTTTCTAGTTGCATTATAAATTAATGGGACATCTGACAGTAAAATAGTCTTGTATGACAAATTTTGACTTTGTTGCTGGAGTTTTGTGGCCAAAAAAATGATTTATATATATATATATATATATATATACATATATATATTGTATTTTGGCAGTAGTGAAATCACCCATGAACTATCAACTGGGAGTGGGAGGCTAACTTTTTTTTTTTATTTTTTTATTTTTGGCTTCCATTACTGTAAGTGGAAATGAGATAGACATGCATGCACATTGCACAAAGCCTAATTATTAATTGTTATTAGTCTCCTACAGGCTTGCAGGATAGTGATGTTCTTCGAAACCCATTATTAAATTACGTTGGGTTGTTTGATTCGTCACTTTATAAATGGCTGCAGTACTGCACTATAACATAAACAACAAAAATCTTGGCATATAATATTTGTTTAGAATCAAAAGCATTGTATGAAATTGATATGCGACTACGTAACGGCACTTCAATTAAGCCCTTAAAAGAAAACCAAACCAAACCAACAATTTTGCCTTCTTTTTTTTTTTTTTTTGCTGTGACGCTTTTATTTTATATGATTTGTCTAAGTTGGTTTTGGCCGTTGGATCTTACTAATATCACTATTCCTTGATGAGGATGGGAAAAGAGAAATCCGGACCGTCAAAGAGAGTGGCACAGGCGGGGCTTTTTTTTTTTTTTTCAAAAAAAAAAAATTACAAATTACCCTAAACCTAAACTAAGCATTTGAATCGGAATAGACAACTATCCCATTGCAATACGTAATTGAAAGTTACTTTCATTAATCATTATCTATTTCGATTGGGAAAAATGGAAAATATTCTTTCTTAATGATTGGTCTTTGGATATTGGTCATTTGTTTATGTGTGCTGCGGACGTTCCCACCACTACCATGACATCCCCTTTTTAGTAAGTGCTTGCTATGCTGTAATCAAATTAATTAATTTGCAGGCCCAAACCCTCTGTCTCAACTCTGTATATATATATATATATATATTTATTTAAGCAAAAAAAAAAAAAAAAAAAACTCTGTGTATATATATATATATATTATGCATTAGATATAGATATGTTCACTCCCAAAATAGTTATTCACTCGCGTTTCTGGTGAGAAAACCAAATACATACCTGCGATTCTTCATCAAAATGGAGGGAGCAGTGGTTGTTTTCGACTTTGACGATACGATAATCGACGGTGATAGTGATAAATGGGTTGTGGACGAGTTGGATCTCAACCACCTCTTCGCTCAGCTCCTCCCTACCTTGCCCTTAAACTTCCTCATGGTGGTTGCTTTTTCCTTTCATTTTCATTTTCATTTTCATGGGTCTTTTTATTTATTTATTTATTTATTTATTTTGTTTTTATTGCCGAGAATTTTCATGAGTCATCATGACGACCTTTTTGACGTATATACATATATGTGCTGCATTAGTGGCATCCTTTTTCTAGCCAAATAAAAGTATCAAAATAAATAAATGTTATTATGTTTTTATCAACAATGCGCATAAAATGTTAATCGTGTTTTTGTTTTAAGTTTTAAATATTGAAGATAGGAGGATTGGAACTTAGATCATGCTTTAACCATTGAGCTGTCTTTCTGTTAAGTTAGACAACGTGTTTAGAAAGAAATTGAGAAATTAATCAATGTCGTATAAGATACAGATAAAGTCTGGGACCAAAAATATAAATTCATTCATCAATATGGTTAATTTCTAAGCCTACCTAGATGTTTACTGCCAAAAAGTCTTTCTTTTGTTTTTTGGGTAATATACTGCCAAAAAGTTTTCTAAGATCTTTATTGAGTAATAAGTAGATTGTTTGATAACCTATTTATTTAAATTATATTAATTTTTCAATTTATAAAATAATAATATATCTTATTAAAGATTTTAAAAAATACTATTTGTTATCATTTATGATCATAATTATTAAGATTTATATAGTATATGACAATTTAATTAGCTTAATAAAAGAATTTATTTTTCCATATTAGTTTTTTAGTATGAAAAATCAAATCATGATTAAATACATCCAACAATCAGGTTTAAATAAAAATTAATTATTTTATAAATTTATGGTTCCTGAATATAGAAATCATATTTTTGTATGTAAATTTATATTATACCATTAATTAATTTTTACATTTTAACTTTTGATGAACTTTTGAAATCAACAAAAGGCTAATAAAAGAAAACATACGGTAAAAGCATTAAGTCATGCGATTAATATTTATCATATGAATAATAGATCCTCTGATGCCACTAACATTACCTTTTTCTTTGTTTTTTTCAATTGTGATTAGAATACATATGTACTACCATACGGAGCATGAGTTTTGAACCATGTATATACATTTTTTCAGGATAGAATGATGATGGAGTTACACGTTCGGGGAAAGACAATCGAAGAGATTGCAGACTGTTTGAAACAGGTTCCAATTGATCCCAGCATTGTATCAGCGATTAAATCCGCCCACGCTTCTGGGTAATTTTACTAAATCATACAACAATATTATTTGCAGATATCAATAACTATTGTTTTTATATAAATATTTCGAATTAAAAAATTTTTGAGCTTAATTACACAGGTGTGACCTGAGAATATTAAGTGATGCAAACATGTTTTTCATCGAAACAATCTTAAAACATCATGGACTGCTGAATTATTTTCACGAAATCATCTCCAACCCAAGCTCTGTTGATGGAGAAGGAAAGCTTAGAATATTACCGTATCATGATTTTACTTCATCCTCACATTCCTGCGATATTTGCCCCCCCAACATGTGCAAGGTTAATCTTTAATCTTATTTATTTATTTATGTTGTTCCTTTACTTCTATATTTTATATTTTAATTTCAAGTCCTTATAATAAAAAAGTTTTCTTCTCGTTCCTTCTAATATTATTGATCAACTCTACTCTGTGATTCCCTTTACTTAAAAAAGGTTTCTCAACATAGCTTTTTCTATTTAGGGCCTTGTGATGGAAAGGATCCGGGCATCAGTTTCAGCCGAGGGAATTAAGAAGAAGCTCATCTATGTTGGGGATGGTACACCAGACTTCTGTGCAGGTTTGAAGCTTGAAGAAGGAGACTATCTGATACCCAGAAAGAATTTCCCCATTTGGGAGGTAATCTGCACGAAACCAATGCTTATTAAGGCGAAGATTTATGAATGGAGCAATTGGGAGGAGCTTGCTTCTGTATTGATCAAAACGACAACCAAAACATCGTTCATTGAAGACAAGTGCAGTACCAGACCTGACAACTTGGTTCCGCTCGACTGTAAGATCCAAGACAGTTCCATGTCTGCTGCCCATCCCAATGCTCTCCGAGTTCCTCACCAGCCGAGGAACAGTTCCAAATTTATCTAAGTTGATCAAGAGTATAATTTTCTACAAGTGTTTCTTGTGAATTTTGTCAGTTTCTTTAAACTGACAAAATTCAATAACATAAAAAAATAATAATAATAAAATAAAATAAAATTTGAGCAATTTCTATCTACCCATCAAGATTCTTAGTCGTCCTAAAGAAGAAAAAAAAAATGATAGTAAAATATATATATATATATATATGTATAGTGAAGTCTTTTAAAATATACTGTTTAAAACATAAGATAGCACAGGTTCACCATATTCGTATTATTATTATTATTATTATTATTCTTTGTTTGTCATTGTTATACAATTATTTCGAGAATTTACAGACAAGATGGATATCCTCAATCAAGCTTTATGGTTACAAATGAAAGAATGACGATATTCTGCTTTCTTTCTAATTTTTATTCCCCTCCCCCCCCCCCCCCCCCCCCCCCTTCCCCGGTATCTCTCTTTCTTTCCCTATCTACAGACTCCCCATCGCTTATCATCCCCAACCAATTCAAAGAAGAAATTACACCGCTTTCCATAAATAGATTACACAACGATTTACCAACCCTCTTACGATTTAGACTTCTAGAGAAATCCGAGTTTTTATTGGTTTCAGCTTCAAACCCATACTTTCTGGTGAAAGGAGCTCTGGCGCAATGCATGAAGGACTCAAGGGACTTCTTGGGCTGACACTTGATTGAGATGGCCTGTACAAGCCATATCCCATGAGAAAGTACTCCAGAGGCATCAACATGGCATGAGGTTGCTCCTCTGTCACCATAGACCCGCATGCCTGAACCTGAAGGTCTCCCAAAAGCTCAGCACATAAGCTTTTTAATCCCAATATTTATGCAATCCTAAAAACTGAAAAGGATAGGAGTCGAGACCGAAGTTACATACCTCAACCAAGGCACTATACCGTCTGTCTAGTTTTGAGGTCATGTAGAGAGCCTCAGCATGAAATGGAGAAGAATCCCCAACAAAAATTAGGGAACGACACTGTAGCTTTCTCAATCCATCTGTAATGTCAGGTCTCCTGATAGACATCAAAATTGAGTTCATACCAGGTATAGCAAAACATCATAAAGCTCCAAAATATGAAGCTCATGTACAAGGACAGCACGTTAACCCACATACTCTACCAACGCTAGCAAGACACGAAAGGTGCAAAGTAATAACTAAATTTACCCATTAATTGCTTCGAGAAATCGCCAAATATTTGAACTCTGCCTTTCGTCAAGGGACTGATAAAACAACACATAATTTTAAAACAAGTGCTCAGATATTGACCATCAGAAATAAAGGCATAATGCAAATAAGAAGGAAAACTTTTAAAGAAGAAATAAAAGGAAAAAGATAAGAGGACTAACCCTTCTGCATGCCTGAACTATATCAGATTCTGGTACTTGAGCACTGCCACGAACTTCCTGCCACCGAGATATAAAACTCAAACACAATTCTAATCCAGTTCTAAGAAAATAAAAGAAATGGAGATCAACATCAAAATTGGCCTACCTTACTGAAGTATCGCTTGAGTAATAACTCCTTCACCACTCCACACATGCCGTAAAAGTAAAGTAAATTTGATATCACCTGACATAGCCATAAATTTTATGTAAGACAAAGATTTATCTGATCCCCAACAAAAGTTTAGAAGATACAGAAAACCAACCTTATTATACAACCATTCTGTCCAAGAGGGTGCTTTACATAAAGGAGAAACAAGTATCAAACCCAAGACATGTTGTCTATATTTCATCTGTTGCCAATAGTTATACAGGGTTAAAAAGTACATAACATCCAATAGAATAATTTTATAGGCATTTGGGAAAAACTATGCACTTACAGCAAATAAGGTAAGGATGTAAGCTCCAGCTGTAACACCCATGCACATCACTGCACCAAGTCTATCAACAGAGAGAAAAATCAGGTGACGTCACTATATATTCATCCTAAGTACATAGATAGTGACCATGCAGTAACAAAATTAACAGCCATGAAGCTCAATATTATTGTGCACTAGGTGTTTCTAATTACATCGTAATCAGAGAATTAACCAGAAGCATTTCCAAACAACAGAAAATAAAAAGCAACCATTTGGGGCAAGAAAAATTTTCTAAGTCAATCCAATTAACCGAATAACAGAAGAGAATCTGCCAAGCAAAAGAAGAATATGCAATTACCTAAAAAAGTTAAGAACATCAGCAATCTGATCCACTAAGTCCTCAACAGAAAGCATAGGATAATCATTGCTAATTGTTTCAGCTCCCAACTGCAATAGCACTTGAAGAAAGTACGGGATAAGATACAGTGTGAATAATAGAACATAATAAGCAATACAGAAATCAAAATCAAGAACCAATTATATGAAGTCAAGTGATTGAGTAGCAAACCTCATGTCCAGGAGGACTAATATGATATATGCAAAAGTTATGGAGCAGCAAGGAACATGCTTCTGGACAAAAGAGTAATCCTTGAAAGCAGGACACATCTGACAAAATTACACATGAAAAGACAAAAGCTAATTAGGAGTCAATAGTAATACTAACAAAAAGAAACACTTCTAGAAAGTGAATATTTCTTTTGACGTTTCAATATTTTCCCAATGCAAACAGAACTTATAGAAGTAAGATTAGAACTGAGCAAGGGGAAAAAGCCACTGATTTCTAGATTTATTTACTTACGGTTTAAAGCTAAATCGGGATAGGTAATAAGAGCGGGCTTGTCCTGATCTCCAAACACAGCAACAGACACATATCCATGACAAGTTTTTACATGATGCTCCTGCAGGCAAATTACAATAAGAATGAGCTAACCTAAACAGAAATTCAAGAAAGTAAAATGAGGAATATTAGGTAAAGAAAATGCAACAGCATGATCAGAAAAATAACAAATCCTGGAACACCTTGATCCAAAAAGGAACAAAATCTTTCGTGTCAAAATATAATAACACTGATATGCCCTTCATAACCAAGTTGATACCATTTCCAAAAAGGAAAAACAATATATATATATATATATATATTTATTTATTTGTGCAGCGATGTTTGTTTTTCATAGGAAAATTAACCCATACGGTCGTACGGCATACTAACACTCGTCATTCTCCAAAAAGAAACTGCTAATTAAGCTTCCCGACAGATTAAAAAGTTAACTAGGCGCTTCCCTAATAAATTAAGGGTGATTACACAATCATTAATAGGTTAAAAGGAAATAAATGTTGAAAAATCAACAAGTAAAATTATAAAATTTAAGCAAATTCATCAAACTCAAACTTGTTATCGAATTGCAAATGATAAAAACCAAACCAAGCGCCATTATACACAATCAACAGAGAAAACAAGCCAAATACAACCTGCATTAAAAGAAGAAGTTGAAATTTCCCAATAGTCATTCCTAACGCAGATACGAAAATCATTCAATATTCATCCAACAACACGGTTAGAGATGCCGGAACCTCAAAATCGAAGAGTAAGGCCAAAGGAAAGTTAGGTAGGAATCAGCATAACCAATGCAATACTGTCAGGAAGAAAAGGCAACTTTAAAATGCTAACGAAATGCGTCATTTAAAATACGACGGGAAGTCCATTTCATTACTTTCATAGGTTTGGAATATTTCCAGCCACCAACTTTCCATTCCATTTTCCCGGCAACCAAACAAAAGCACGATATATTTAAAAAAAAAAAAAAAAACAAAACAAAACAAAAACCACACCAACAAGAGAAATGCATGAAATGCAGATACCTTTCCACCAATAGGAACTCCCTCCATATCCACCGACACCGAATCACTTGAATCCGCCATTCAACTTTCTCTATCTCTCAGCATATAAAGAGGTCCTCCGTCTTCTCTCTCTCTCTCTCTTTATGTCCCTCAATTTGTTGAGGCAATGGTATCGTTCTCCATGGCTTTTATATAATCAAAATCTCTCTCTCTCTCTCTATCTCTGTCTCCCCCTCCTTCTCCCTCCTTAAATTTGCATAACTCGTGGAGGACTCGCACGAGTGGCACCGAGTCACCGACGCTCGATCCCAAATGGGTCACGAGCGGTCCGTATGAACGCTACGGAGTCTAACCTTAGACTCTGGTTTAATTAACCACAGTTAGGCGAGGCCGACAATTCTTGCATTTTACTATATTGGCCTTTTTTGACATTTGACGATGACGTGTTTGTTTTTTTCTTTTTTGGGGTTCCCATGGATTTTATTATTCTTTTTTTTTCTTTTTTTCTTTTTTTAATTCTAAAAGCCCTTTTATTAATCTTTATTTGTCTTAAAAAAATATAAACAAGGTAATAAAGTTATAGCTTATCGTTCGTGGAGATATTATTCTTCTAAATACGAGTTAGGTTATGTCCTAGGTGGGTGTGTTTGTGTAAACAGGTAAAAACAGAAATCTTATTCATGTATTTTTAGATCGAGGCCTGAACGTAGAAAGCCATAGAATTTAAAACGTAGATATTCTTATTATAGGCTGAATATCTTTTCTTTTTCTTTTTGTTTCTTTTTTTTTTTTCTTTTTAGAATAATAATGATAATCGAATGAAATAAGACAATTATTATAATAACTTTTTACGCCGCTTATTTCTGTTATAACTGTCAAAACTATCGAATCAAAATTGTTAATATTGGTATGGGTATTGAAATGAGAATAAAAGTTTATCGTCTTGTGTTATTTTGTTGTTGTCCTTTTGGTCCAATGTGCTACTCGTGTTATAATTTTATGCTTTCAACAATCTATAATTGGAACTAACCAACCCAGAAAAAAAAAAAAAAAAGGAAAAAGAATACATTTATTTGGCATATTGTTATTATGGTAATTTATTATTAATTAATTCTTTTACATCCTTGATTGATATCATTGGAGGGACCTAGGGTATTTATTTGAATGGGATTTGGAGCAATCAGGTGTTTTTTTTTTGTTTTTTTGTTTATTAATAAATCATACATCTGTTTATAAAGAAAGTAATAAACTATTTTTTTATAACTTTTAATATTTTAAAATTATTCCAACTCAAAACCCTACCGCATAAAAGTGTAGATATTACCATTAAATTGTTTCTCCAGTATACAAATCATAATATAAATATTTGTTTTGTGTGTGTATATATATATATACACACAGTTTGCAAATTGTCTTTGAAAACGTGAAAACTTATATATTCAACACAATACTCTAAAAACTATAATATATTATTATATTTGAATTTCTTTTGTAATTATTTATTGAACTATACCAAAAATACGCTAACCTTTTTAAAAAATGGCCAATGAAATGCGTCTTTATTTGGTTATAAATATACGCTATAATTTCAGAAAATCGTTTTCGAAATTTAAACAAAAAACACAATTTAATTACTATTTGCAAAAGTATAAGAAAGTATGAGGCACGAAAGCAGCAAGAAATAACGGAATTGACCAATATCTAATAATACCATGATACATTTATACTTCTTATTTTTCTTGTTTTTTGCTAAGAGATACATTTATACTTCTTATTATGTTCGTTACTGGGAAATTTATTTTTATTATTATATATATTTTTGTATTTAGCTCTCTGACAATGTGGGAAAATGGAGAAAAACTTCAACACACCCAGAGTACTAGAGTACTGAAGAAAGTATGCATAAAGTATGCAAGTTTATTAAATGATGAATTTGTAAGATGCAGAGTTGGGTTTCAACCACTGGATTGTGTAGTTGAGACATCATGCCAAAGAATGCCAAAGGCTAAAGAGACTAGAGAGAGGGAGATTGATGTGGTCCATTTCCAAATTTAAAATTTTTCATGCATTTGTGCAAATGCAATCACTTTCCATTTAAATTTGGTATCTGTCATTACCATTCACCAGACAGTAGCTCCAAACCTTCATTTTCCCATTTTTTTTCCCACGCCTTTCAGCTTCCGCTTCCTTCCACTGAATATGAATTTATATATATATATATATATATATATAAATAATAAAATATAAACAAAAAATGAGTTTTCAACAGTAATTGCCAACACAAGCAGATCCTTTATTTTACCAAAATGAATCATCACGATTTTCATTTTATTATTCTTAATTATTTTTTTGTTTCACCTTATAATTTTCTTTTCTTTTCTTTTATCCCCTTCACATATGTGTATATATATATATATAAATTTTCCAAGATAACGAGGGTATACCATATTATAGAAATGGAAGGTATTCAATATATAATCGGTATAATTTACTTGTGGAATAATGAAGTCCCCTAATCGTGTTCTAAATATGCTAATCACGCCCTTGTATTTGCATATGTGGCCAAAAGACAAAATTTATGTATAAGTCAACCGGGTTTACCATGATCTATTCTCTCATCAACCCCAATATAAAATTTGAAATTCTCAAATAATTTATGGCGATTAAATTCCCATCAGCTCCCACCATCTGTAACATAGGCACGTTGAATGTCATTTTTCCTACCAGCCAAAAACATTAAAAGGCCTTTGTCAATCAAAACCCTCCAACGGCCGTCTGTATATGACATTTACCAACTTAATCATCTCTTTGTCCCTAAACCTCCTTTTAGATTAATTAATTGCATATATATTTGGAATTTCTCATGAAGTCACACCTGTACATTTCTCTCGTTTGAAGTTCCAGTTCTTGGAATCTTTGACCACCATAAAGCTTCCATCATCACCCACCAACCTTATATTCTAATTCATACAAATAATCCATTTTTTGGCTTTGCCATATTATTAATCAAGCCCTTATACTCTGCCATTTGATGATTTGAGATTAATCTCGATAATTATGTCAGACGGTCATAACTAATTTCCAAAAAAGAAAAACTATTATTCCTAAAACGCCCTCATGCACTGCCCCCACAATTTAGGCCAATAATATATATATATATATATATATGAAATTTCTTTTTTTTTGTTTTTTTTCGAAAAAAGGAATATGGGAAAGTTAAGCGAAGTAATAATTTATACTTTAAGAGAAAGTAATAAATATATTTGTAGAGTTTTAATGATGGAAGAAAAGATAAGGTACTACTTAATTAGATCTAGTACGTAATAAATGTAGATGGAGTATTAATTATTAGATACCTCATTTTGAATGAAGTCCACGTGAGCTTGTCATTGGTACTTTGACTTTAATTTCAATATCTTACACTTTTCCTCAAGATTTGGTCGTACTTTTGAATGATACCAGTACAGTCACCGACACAACCTGGAGAATGCCCGTAGCTTAAAACCGATCAGCTTGGCTGGCCTAATTCATGTTCTCTTTCCTCGTTATGTATTTTAAAAATCTATATATATATATATATATATTTGGCTTGAATTAACGTACCAATTTAGTTGGAAAATAAATGTAGATTTCGTTCTTTATGATTTTCTTTTTTCTTGATAACTTGGATGGGATTTTTAGCATTGAGCCTGATCGAAACAACAATATGAGATTATTACCTATCGTTATGTTTATTTGGAGCATCCAAAAAAAAAAAAAACATTTTTTAGAGTTATTAATGGACAAACAGATAATTAATAAAGTTGTTTTTTTTTTTTTAAGTATATATATTAATATATATATATATATATATTTTTGTCCTCCAGTAAATACATCTACACACTAAGAGAAAACCCAAAAAAGTGTCGGTGATGTGCTTGTTATCACAAGACTCTGGCTGAGGATGCGACTAAAGCGTAGGCGTAGCTTTACATGGTAAAACATTGCAAAGAACAAAGTACGAATTTCATTTCAAAAAGCGAAAAAGGTTATTATTTACTCACTCCAAAGAACGAAACAAGAATCCTCCCTTAGCAAAAGAAGAAAAGAAAAAAGAATCCTCAAAAGTATTAAAGCCCGGCAGCAATTAAATACATGGAATTTTTATTGCTAAAAAAAAAATTACATGGAATTTTTCCCTGTTTTTTGTTTTTTTTATTATTATTAATTTTTTTTCCTTACAAGCTAAATATATGTAATAAGGGACACGGAATAGACATGTAATATATAAGTTATAAGGTTGGTGAGGTTTCATGATCTGTGGTGTAAGGTTCTCGTGCCCTCACATCAAAGTTATGACCTCTGACCATCTCCCTTTCTTGGACGAGCGCCACGTGGAATTGGTTCCCTTTTCTTCATCCCTTACTTTTTCTATCATTGCCCTGTCTTCGTGAAGCTGCTTCATGAATTTCGTGATTTTATATGCCATCAAATCTAACAATTTTACAGAGCCAAAAAAAATCTAACAATTTTACCGCCACTAATGAATGTCTTTGAACTTCCACTTCCATTCATTTTAACACGTGATCAATTAACATGGGTCGGGAGTTAAATCAAACCCTTTTCTTTCTTCTTTTTTCTATTCTTTCATCTTTTTTTGGGTTTTTCTCTTCACTGCGTACCAATGCTTGAAACCAACATTTAAACCATTTTTTTTTTTTAATATATATGTCAAAAAGGATCATGATACTCTAAGCTAAATTTGATTAAACCAAATTAGTTTAGAGTAAATATTATCAAATCCAATGTCAATTTTGACGCTTAGCTAAGTTGATATTAACACTTACGAAAAATGTATATTTTTTCCACGGATAACAGGAAGCTATTAAGCTGGCTATTTTTGTCGTTTAGATCCAGGGGTCTTAGTCCAACGGATCCGAAGACCATGGGCTATTAGTCTGGAAAACGAAAGTAGAATTCAAACCCATCTCCATCCCAAGCGTTTCGCTTAAGAATGGACCTTGGATTGCATGTGCGTAGAGCATTGATCACAAATCAGCATAGCAGCTAAACTGTTGATACCACAACTTTAAATATAGGTCATAAAAATGAATTAAAAAGCCTAAATTCTGCAATATCCACAGTCTACCAACTAATAGAAGAAACAATCTATTGGATGCATGCATGGACTTTCTCTGTCCAAACAGACAAAATATATTGAGTACAATATTATGATAAGAACTTATTAAGACGGGCCAAGCAGAGAAGCCACTATGCAATCCCAAAATCGACTTCTCAATAATGGCCATCCGATCAAAAGGAAATGACTCGCACCTTGGTAGTAGAACAATATAACCAAAACTTGTACATATCAGCAAAGCACATGGAACTACTTGTACAGTGCTAATGTAAAATTTTATGCACATCTCTACGTGGTTTAAAGTTAGCATCCTTCCATGATGATGATGGAAATGTTCGCGAGCCCTACTAGGCTCAACTGTCTTTTGTAGATACAGAATTAGAGGCCAGACACAAGAAGAAGAATGTTTTCTTCTAGACGCAAAAATAAGTGTGTAGCATACATGTGATTTGCGAGTCCGAAATTGGTTGATCCAACTGAGATTGCACGCCACTGTGGCATGTCTTCAATATTTCCAAGAGAAATTGGATTTTCCACCTCACTCAAAATACTCCCACAACCATCATTACAAAGGCAGAAACTTCTCTATCCTTGACTTCTCATATCCAGTACTTGACAAACTTGGCCTGCATTATTTCTTCATTACACATTACCCCATCTTTGCGTTTTCTTGACCCATCAATAGTCATTGTGTTTAACATATCATCTGCATCCATATCTGCGGCATCCATAGTATCAGCCATTTCAAGATCACAATCATCCAGATACTCGCTATCTGGTTTAACTATTGGATGCACATGCTCTGTACTTGACCTGCTAATGATTTCTTTGGCTCGAAGCTTGGAAATCTCACAATCAAATATTCTTAACCCTTGATCTTCGGTATCCAGTATCCACTCTGAGGATGAAATCGCTTTGTGAATAAAAGTAATAGAAAAATTATGAAAAACAATTTATCTCAAAACATGAAGGAATCACACTTGGGCAGCTCATCTACAGTTAAAAACATAGAGATACCAGAGCAACTCACTGATAAAAGGCACAGGATTTGAAACATCTGAACTGAAAATTTTCCCCTCCATGCCAGTCTGATTGGTGATCCACTCAAGCAATTGAGAGGATAGGAAAGATTCAGAGAAAATGTTGATATAAGAAATGACTTTAGCCTGGTCATCATATTTCCTGTAGTCAACCACATTAATTATCAGATTAGCAGAGAAAAAAATAACAAAAAATCTACTCTTGGATCACATCCAAGACCATCATTTCTCATACCTAGCAAACCATATGGCATTTTCAGCAACAAGTAACCATTTGACAGCAAGATCTTTTAAAAGATCACCAGGCAGTGCTCGAATAACCGTATTAAATTTGAGGAATGAATAGTCCACCGCCATGACAACATCATGTAGAACTTTTCGCAAAATAAATTCATCTCCAGAATTCTGCAGCATGACAGAAACTGAAGTGAGCTAAATTATTCACACAGATACTGTTCGATATCTCACATTTACTGATCAATAAAGTGGCAATTTTTTCGAAACATGACTCTGCCACTATAAGAGAGAAACCTCTTGCCTACAATCTCAATTCAAGATAACAATAGCAGTTTTTGGACCAACCATACACAGGGTTTGTATCAGAAATCCAACGTACATGACATATATGATTTGTAGTATTTGTAAAGCTACTACCAGCTTACACATATATGCAATGTTACAAGAGGATACATGCCCGTATATATCTCTCTAGGCCACCAACCCAACACTCCTAATGAGTCCTGAAATTTAATTTTTAATTTTAAGAACAAATCCTCAAGCTTAGAGAATCTGGAAGGTCTATTTCAACCTAAGATCATCACTTTTTAATGTTCAAAATACAATTCAATAAATTAACGTTAAAATGCAAACAAAACTGACCAGCAGGTGGGTGACAGGCAACGCTGGCTCCAACAACATGCTAAAGAGAATATCTGATATATAACAGCAACAAATTATTAAAAAAAAATAAATAAATAAATAAATGAGAATAAGATTTAAAAAAACATATAAGAGCACAAACAAAAAGCAGTACTTCGAAAGAATCGGAAACACCTATAATGACTCAGACAGAGGCTCTACATTTACAAAGTATCAGTTTTCCAACTACTCGAGCAGAGCAGCAAAAAAAGAAGATAAAAGAACGGAAATTAGTATCTAACTTCGGATTAGCATAAACCGTTCTCACCGAAAAAGTAAAAACTCTGAAACCCGTTCATCGTCTGAAAAGCCAAGTTATGGACATCCTTCTCCAGCTCTACTCTCGAATTGCCGAGCCCAAACTTCAAGCACAGCCTCAACAAAAGCGCTTCGCACATAACAACCCCAGCAATATAGCTCATGCCACATCCCATCTTCACCATTCCCTTTCGAACCTCATCGCTAGCAATCGGAAAGAATGCTTCCAACTCATCCCCAACCCCAAGCCTATCCACCATCCACACGCGTATGGTGTCCAAGAAACAAGAATTCAAACCGCCATCGTCTTCACCACCCTTCCCACCACATCCACAGAAAATGCTACTATAACTAACGACCTTTTCCAGTACACTTTCAATCTCTCCCTCCAAATGTCGCTTTTCATACGCCAAATTGTGCAATTCGTACACAACCGGAGCGAGCAGAGCGATTCTTTTAAGCGCGCTGGTAGTACAGTACCAATCGCCGAACGAAACGAGCTGCTTGAACAAGTCCTTAGCCACCAAGACTCTTTCCAGAGGATCCTGGACCGTAAACTTTGCGGCTTGGAATGTGATCGCCGAGTAAAACCAGACGTTTACGAGTGGGGGATCGTGGAAGTTATAGAGCAATCGGGTTGAGATTGAACTGAAATCGGAGAAATCGGTTGCGCCACGGCGATAAGCGGCGATGAACTGGTTGATGGAATCTCGGACCATGGTTGTGCAGGTGTCTTGCGGGTTTCGGTTCTTGGAGGGCTCCGACTGAGTTTGGTTCATTTTGCAGAGAAATAAACCGAGAAACGGAGCGTCAGATTATGTAAATTGTGCGCCAAAATGGAAAAAAATTTCGGGACTCAGGAGTGACGGTTGGAAATTCGGTAATGAAAGCGAAACCCTAGTTTTTCGGTTAGTTTATGAAGTGGAAAAAAAGGGGAGGGAATTCTGTTGCATTTTGAATTTGGTTATTTTGGACTAAACAAATAATTAACTATTTCTCCTTCGTACGATCACGGGTTAAGTCATTTGCTCTTTTCCTTGCAAAAAAAACACAAAAAGGTACATTGCCCTTTTGACGATGCCGTTTCGTCGTTGTAGATTTTGTTTCCTGATATGCTACGAGCTTCTGCTTTCCATTTCTTTAATATTCTGTTACGAATAATAAATAACATATGTTATAGTATAATTTATCAAAAACATATGTTATACTGTAAAACTCATTCAAAAATCATTGCTAGTGCTTGCAGATAACTTAAAATGTCCCAAAAATCATATATTGGCTCAAACAATAATATGGATCATGTAACGGTATAAACAACATACAAAAATTTGAAGGACATAATAAACTATATGTAGAAGAGAATTACATTCTCGGCACTTGAATAAAAATAACACCCTAAGGACAATTTGTTGTTGTTATCAAATACTATATAAGATACGAGTTTTATACGGTATATGTACAGTGTTTAACAGTCTCTTTGCAAAGCTGCTGAGAATTTGTATGTAATGCAATATGTACACTTTTTTGATGAATGTAATGCAATATGTACACCGGCACCAGAGTATCAACATCATTGTTATGTTTTTGAACTTCGAGTTCCATGATTTGCAATTAGTTTTCGATGATTGAATTACTTCTATTCAGCTTTCAATGACGACAATAATACAAAGATCAATGCAAAATCTTTCCCCACATGAGAGGTCATAACTTTTTTTGGCAAAAATAATTTCTTTAATTCAATAGTATTGTGTTTCTATGTTATGTAATTATTATATTACGTAAAACACGTTAGTCAAAGTGATCCCAAATCAAATAGTGTAAGTATTTTTTAAAAAAAAAAAAAAAAGATAGCATACGAAAGATTATAAATGATATATATCTCATTATATACTATGCACACAAATTTCTTTATATATATATATATATTTTTTTTTTATCAAAAAAATAAATTTTATATATTTTTACGTGGGAACAGACTGAAAAATTCAAAGAAATAAGAGTAATTGACAACCAAAATAGCGATAGCAAACTTATGGCATCCCATCCTCAAATTTTGGATTCCATTACGCTGGTAAATAATATTTCTCAATTTTACATACTAAATTCAAATACAATGTCGTTTTTATCAATTGAAGATGCCGGACAATAAATTAAAAGCAATTTTATGAAATCGGAGAGAAGCATCATCCAAGCACTTCACTAAATCATGTATGTGTGTTTTTTCGCAAGAACCATCTATTTGGAATTGCTAATTTTACAAGAATAAAGCTCAAAATGAAAATAGTAACCAATCCAAATTAATGCTGTGTTTGAAAGGAGACGCATACCGATCTTCGTTTGTTTCATCCCTATAGTCCAATAAACGACGTTTAATTATTATTATTATTATTATTTTTTATTTTTTTAAAAAAGCTTAGCCCATTGAAAACCACGCCGATGTCTATTAAACTTCATCCATAAAATTGACAATTATAAATTAAAAAAGAAAATCCATATAAAAATTTTCAACTTAAAAAATATATAAATATTTAGTACTGCTAGGAATAATTTCTGTATTACGCTTATAGCTATGATATATTGAATTTTATATCCTAAAGAAATGATAGGATAAAGACTAAAAAGGCCTCTGTAATTGTTTTAGTTTAGATATACACGACAAAATCTGCTAAAAAGCTACGCCCTGCTGTCTGTTTTTCCTCTTTTATTCACGGTGAGAGAAAAATCGAAAAAAGTAAGAGAGGAATCACAGAGATTAGAGCAACAAAAATAGTAGAGAGGGGGAGTGTGGAAATTCTCCATCGCTGCTCTGCTTGGTTTCGTAGCCGAGATTGGCGTCGAATGGATGACGAGGAACTGAGACACTGTATTCAATTGGCGACGGAGATCTTTACCAATCCGTGAGATTCATCGTAATCCGAATCTCAGATCGACTGCTTCTGCATTGATTTGTGTTTTTTCTTCTTTTGCTCCGTTTCTCGAATTCTTTTTTCAATAATAATAATAATAATAAACAATAAATGAACGGCGGCGGGGAGGGGGTATCGGCTTCGGCGGCGCCGCTGGAGTGGAAATTCTCGCAGGTGTTCGGAGAACGTACGGCCGGCGAAGAAGTTCAGGAAGGTAACTTTTTTTGATTTCCGATTCTTAATAATTAGGGATTCGTTATTATTGTTATTATTATTTCTATTATGTTTCTCGATTTTTTCTTTTCTATTGGATTGCTGTTTTCATCCACTATTTCAGGGGTTGTGAGGTATATTTTGGAATTGAATTACGTAAAAAATATAACACGGCAATCCAGAGTGAGGTTTGAGTTTGAGCTTAAAATTTAGTTATTCCCCAACAGGGATCATTTCTTGTTTTTTGATGGTGTGAAACAATGTAAACTATGTTTATGCTCTTCTTCTTCTCTTTTTATTTTTTATTTTATTTTTTATTTTTTATTATTTTATTTTTTCCTTCTGGACATTTGTGGATTGGCGGGGTCTTTTCATATGTCATTGATTTGGTTGCACAAAGTTGGGGTCAGTCGCTTCCTAGGTTGAGATTAAGCAGTGAGTTCAAGGAATCCGAGGACTTCTTAGGCTTATTATGGAGGTTTGACGGCATTAATCAAGATAGTGATTTAAATTATAGTTTTGCAAATTGGATGTTGAAGTTGTAAAGTCGAGGCTATCAGCTAAGCAGGTTCATGAAAGCAAAATAATAATGACCAAGTAGATGTGTAAAGATTTTGTTTAGTTCAGAGTAGATAAATTATCAATCATTGTATTTGGAAGCTACGTTTGCAGTTAAATATGGTAATGGCTATGTGAGTGTCACCTAAATCAAGACAACCATATATGCGAAGCATGGTCTAAGCTTCTGCTGCCTGTTGGAAGCATTACATTGTCATATGATGCATTTCACATAAATGAAGAATTATTGAAAGGCCTAAATAGTCAAATTCGATGCAATTAGCATGTCTTTGGCTGATCAGAGCCGATCATGTTGATGTGGAGTTGTTGAAAATATATATTGATCGGGCAACAGCAAAGATTTAAGTTAACTAGGTTTTTTGTACTGGTAGTGGTATGCATGTGTGTGTGTGTGTATGCATGAATGTGCTTACATATGCATGCATTGGATCAATGGGGTTTTTTTCTAGATAATGTTGTTCGGCTGACCATGTTTTAGCAGATATCTAAGCTTACTCATACATTATGAATTTCTTCCATCTTTGGAACATCCACACTAATAACCACCATTAATGTAGGAATGGAGTTTAGAGCTTTCATTTCAAGGAACTGGGAAACTATTGTAGTTGTAGTTTGTACCCAATCTGTGCTGCTAGCTTTAAGTACTATTTAATAATTGTTATCCGCTTCCCTCTTTCAAAATGCATACATATTTATGTATCAACCCATACATAACTAGGTTTGCCTGCTGATTTTTCTTGTTGCAGTTGATATCATATCTGCTATTGAATTTGATAGAACTGGAGATCATCTTGCAACTGGAGATCGTGGAGGTCGAGTGGTTTTGTTTGAAAGAACTGATAATAAAGAAGTAAGTTTGAGTACTTTTTGTGCAGTTAATTTTCTTTTCTTCATACATAAGTTTGTATATGTATTATCTTTATTGTGTTGTAACAATTTTGTAATACTGTTCCATGACATAAGCATGGTGGACATCGGAGAGATCTAGAGAGGACAGATTATTCGATCGGTAGGCATCCTGAGTTCCGTTACAAAACTGAGTTCCAGAGTCATGAACCTGAGGTATTACTTTTGATGTTGCATAGGATCATTTTCTGTTTGCTAATACTTATTTTCCTGACTTCTTCAACCTGAAATTAATAATTTTGCAAATTTCCTGCTTGTTTACTCTCAGTTTGACTATCTTAAAAGCCTGGAGATTGAGGAGAAAATTAACAAGATTAGATGGTGCCAAACAGCTAATGGTGCTCTGTTTCTTCTCTCAACCAATGACAAAACAATCAAATTTTGGAAGGTAGAGAAGGCCTCTTCTGAACTTTTCGAGTTAAAATGCATAACGCAACATTTTTATCAATTTATGATTTATATCTGACCTCAAACAAATATTTTATTTTCTGTGTACTTCTATAGAATTGCTCTTTGGAAGAAGACAACCCTATCTAATTAATTACAATTGGAAACAAGTGGATGTTGATTTGAAATAAAGTTGACTATCTATATTTTGTAAAAATTTTTTATTACTACTCAATGAGCAAATTATTTTATTTGAAAGAATAAAGATTGGAATTTTATAAACCCTGTGATATTTCTGTTACTATTGCTTTAATTTTTTGCAGGTCCAAGAGAAGAAGGTTAAGAAAGTTTGTGATATGAATGTGGATCCTTCAAAAGCTGTGGGAAACGGTCCTGTTGTTGGTTGTACATCGACGAGCTCCAGACCATATCTTGCAAATGGAGGATGTAAAGAAAGACCTATCAGTTATCTGAGCAATGATGTTTCATTCCCACCCGGGGGTTTCTCATCCCTGCATTTGCCTGTGGTAGTTGTATTTATGCTATTTTATTTCTTCTGCAGCATAAGGTTTTTGTTTCTACAAATAATTAGTGCAGAAGCTATTAGGTTTGACATGATTGAATATTGGAATGATTTTATATGATTCATTTCTAACACTTTTTGCATATGTTGCATCCAGGTGACCAGCCATGAGACAAGTCTTACGGCTAGATGTAGAAGAGTATATGCCCATGCTCATGACTATCATATCAATTCCATTTCGAATAACAGGTGCATCTTTTTTAATGAGTTTGTACCTCTACTTCTGTCTTTATTATGTTTCTCCCTTACTTATTCATCGCGTGTCTCTTTTTAATTTGGATGTTCAGTCTTACCTGTTTCATGTTGCATTAGCTTGTCCGGTCAATGGAGGTGGTGAATGTTGCATCTGTTTGATTGTCCAATTGTGTAGCATGTGATATCAAAGAGAAGTAAAATTTAAGACACTATTTATCGAAAAGAAAAACAGAAGCCTTAACTTTGTGTCTTTTCTTTTCTTATACATGGTATACATTGTCGTATTGTTGCCAGGTTGTTATCTCTGAAATTTATGGTTGTCTTCTATCTCATTCATGACCATTCACTGATCTTAATATGTCTTTCTTTTTTTCTTTTCTTTTTTTTTTTTTTTGTTGTAGTGATGGTGAAACTTTTATATCAGCTGATGACCTCCGAATTAATCTTTGGAACCTTGAGATTAGCAATCAAAGTTTTAATATTGTTGATGTGAAGCCTGCAAATATGGAAGATCTAACTGGTAGGACAAAAGCACTGTGAATGAGACTTGTGCTTTTCTTCGTTTGAGTGCCTGAATTTTGGTTGTTGTTCAAAGATTTGATATCTGAATTGAATTCTCGTTAGAGGGATAAATTAGTTTCATATGTGTGCAGAGGTGATAACTTCAGCGGAATTTCACCCTACTCAATGTAACATGTTAGCATATAGTAGCTCCAAGGGTTCAATTCGTCTCATTGATATGCGTCAATCAGCTTTGTGTGATACCCATAGCAAACTGTAAGTTTTGTCTCTTCTCTCTCTAACTTTGGTATTTTCATTTGCACCTCAGGATTTTGGAACTGTGAATGCTGCTGATGCTTTTTGGTACTGCATAGTACTTTATTTTTTATTATTATGTTTTAAATGATGCAGATTTGAGGAACAGGAAGTGGTTGGTTCTAAGTCCTTTTTTACTGAGATAATAGCCTCAATTTCAGATATTAAGTTTGCGAAGGATGGAAGGCATATTCTTAGTCGTGATTACATGACTCTTAAGGTCTGTATTTTCGGATAATGTATTTTATAACATCTTTAGATATTTATTTGTATTTGCATCAGAACTACCTATGATGCCATATGGTGGAAAAGGAGCTTATGGCTTTATATTAGCATTTTAATTTTGAGTACTTTCCATTATTTCTTCCCTCGATAGGCGCCACTTCTATGTAAGTGATGTACTTAGAAACTTAAACTTTGAAAGTTGTAATGCCCCTAAAATTCTCCATGGATTCTTGCCTCATTTTATTTTTTCCTTCCCAGCTGTGGGACATTAATATGGATTCTGGCCCAGTCGCAACTTTTCAGGTTCATGAATATTTAAGACCCAAGGTAAAACATATTTTAGAAAGTTGATTTTTAGTCTGGAGTACTTGATGAGTCTTAGATTTATATATACCATAAAGTGCAATTGATCTTAGTTGTTTATGTTGACCAGCTGTGTGATCTATACGAAAATGATTCTATCTTCGATAAATTTGAGTGCTGTCTAAGTGGAGATGGACTCCATGTGGCAACAGGTTCCTACAGGTCTGTTTTTCACACAAAACACACACACACACACACACAAACACACACACACACACACACACACACACAGAGGGACATATCATGATGTTTTGATATTTCAATTAAATAGACAAAGCTTGCATATTGTTTATGCAAGAATGTGTAATGTGAACCATTTTCTGTGATTACAGCAATCTGTTTCGTGTGTTTGGTTGTTCTGAAGGCAGTACAGAAGCAACAACTTTAGAAGCCAGCAAAACCCCCATGAGGTATATTCTGGAAATGTATATAAGACTAGTCCAGTTGTATATGATGATGGTGACAGTTCAAATGTATATCGGAAAACTCTTGTTGGCTGTTTCGTCTTAATTTGGTATAAGCTCATTTTTGTTATGCTTCCAGGAGACAAGTCCAAAACCCATCAAGGCCTTCTAGACCTATGGGCTCCCTTCCTCGTGTTTTAAGGCGAGGTATGCCTTATCTTACATATGATATTTGCTTGTCCAGTGTCTCAAGTTTAAAAGATACGGTGGGTGGTGGCCTGCATATTGTCAATTACTAGACTTCTGCTTGCTAATCGGTTAGGTTCATAAGTAAATTTAGTTATGCCTCTGTGATAATTGACTTGGTTATAAGGTTTGATTTATATAAGTTGAGTTGCCATACAACTTATATGGAAGGGACTTATTTGCTATCGAGAAGTAACCTTTCTGCAGCTTTTTTCATCGTGTCAGATTATTCCTATTCTTTTTGTCCATTAACTATTTTCTTTTCCCTGTTTTCATTTCCTTCCACGATAAAAAAGGTGTGGATACCTCTGGAGCTGACGCAAATGGAAATGCTTTTGATTTTACGACAAAGTTGCTACATCTTGCATGGCATCCAACTGATAACTCACTTGCCTGTGCTGCATCAAACAGCCTTTATATGTATTATGCGTAAAGATAGTTTTGGGGAAGTAGCACTTTTGCTGGGCGAAGTTTTTTCGAGTAGGCTTGTATGCCTTCTTCCCCTACCATTGTTGTGGAAGCTGCATCATCTACCAGAATCTTTGCTATCCATAAGACTAACCATCCAAGATCAGGATAACATTTTGCTTTCAAATTTTTGAGGAAGAAACTAAGCCTCTTTCTTTCAGTCAGGATCAAGTGAAATGGAGCTATGCTCGGCTGCTGATGAAAAGAAGGCTGTGTGTAATATTGTCAGCCGACAAAATGGTGTCCTAACATGGAGCTGGGAGAAGTTGCTTCTTGTGGGTGCATCAATTCTTATTGATACCTTGGCCTTCAACCTTGTATTATTTGAACTTAGTAGTAAGGCATGTGAAATTTTATCATGTTGTTCTTTTTCAGTCTAACCATTCTTTCCACTCTTCCAGAATTTGCTGATTTGTTATGATCTTTGCCGAGTTTATGGTACCTTTGGACATGGCCGGCTGAAGAGCAAGGCCACCAAGGCCTCTGCCTATGGCCCCATAAAAAAGGAGGGTTCCAACAGTTTAAATATTGTACTCTTTTATATTTATATTTATTTTTAAAATTTTATTTATTATATTAAATAAGTTTTTTTTTTCCTTTTTTTTCTTTTTTTAATTTGGATTGGACGAATTCATACTCTAACATTGTTATACGAGGATTTTTGTTTTTTGTTTTTTGTTTTTTTTTTTTTTTTTTTTTTTTTTTTTTGGGTTGCTTGACTGTGTTGTGGGATTATGAGATATGGTTTTCGAAAAAATAATATTAATTTTATTTTTATGAGAAATACAGTTTTTTGCCAAAAAAAATATTATTAGTGGAACTTTAATTCATAAAGTATGATATGCGGTTCGAACAAAAAGAGAAAAAAAGAAAAAAGGTTTCTACTTTTTGGCAACGGAGACGTGTATTTGAACTCTGGTTAATGGTGACAAAAGGTGCCACGTTGAGAATAAAGGAATTAAAAGAGGCATACTCCTAACGCAAAATGAAGGGATCTAGCACACCACAGCCCGGCCAGTAGATGCTGGGTTCGAGTCTTGTGGGGGAAGGGGATGCCTGGGGGCCTAGCCAAAAAAAAAATGAAGGGATCTACCCAAGCTAAGAAAAGAAAAAAAATGAAGGGATCTACATTTTAAGTGAAACTCTTATTTCGTACAACGAGAAGATTAAAAAATTGAGAAGGACGACTCCAGTTAATATCGATAGAGACATTTATTTTAGGCCTGTTTTTTTAATTGGAAAATTTAAATACATACTTAATTCCTTTTATTTATTTATTTATTTCAAATAGTAATGATTTGTTATTGCTAATTGATCATGACCGTAGGTTACGAAGGACCCAGACCCCCAGATGCAAAAAACGGTAGAAAAATAGGAAGCTAAAGCCAACCTAAAAACCTCTCCGGTTCTTGTACCGTTTAATCACCGTTGTTGAGTGTGTCTCTGTGAAAGGTAGCGCCGGGTGACATGGCTCTCCTAACCCGAACCTCGTCGAGGCTCCCACTGCAGCTCTCGGCGGCTCAGCGGGCCCTCTCTCTCCACACCACCGTTCCTTCTCTCTCCTCCTCAGCAAGTGGCAGCACCGGCACTCCCACCACCTATGCACGGCCCCCTCCTCCCTCTTCCTCGCCACCGCCGCCGGGGATTTCCAAGGCGGCGGAGTACGTGATCTCTAAGGTCGACGATCTGATGAACTGGGCCCGTAAGGGCTCCATCTGGCCCATGACGTTCGGTCTGGCCTGCTGTGCCGTCGAGATGATGCACACCGGTGCCGCCCGTTACGACCTCGACCGATTCGGAATCATCTTCAGGCCCAGCCCAAGGCAGTCCGACTGCATGATCGTCGCCGGTACTCTTACCAACAAGATGGCCCCGGCTCTTCGCAAGTACTTTTTCTCCCCATTTCCTCTCCCTCTCTCTCTTTCAGCGACTTAGGGTCTTCAGGTCGTTGATTGCTTAGGGTTTTGTAATTTTGTTCTTCAATTACTTTGCATTTTACTTTAGCAGGAAATGGGTTTTCTTGTTAATTAGGATCTGATTGAAGGAAAATACATTATTCCTGATCAAGAGCTCCGGTGCTTATTTTGTCTAAGAAGAATTTCATTACCAGTAATTCATATTCGTAGGACATAATATTTAGTGTGTAATGTCAAATTCGAGATTAGAATGTAAATTTCCTCTCGGACAATTTTTGTCTGACGGTTGGGATAATAGTTGATTTATTATCCCTAGTCTCTGCCGCTGTAGAAAGCATTTCACTTTATGTGGTATGATGAATCAACAATTGTGATATATAAGCTTGTTCTAGCTGCCCTTTAATCGTGCTCTACTTAGGCTTTACCTACAGGTTGTTTCGCCATGATATGCCTAAAAAGCTAAGCTTTGAGTTTCCTAGCTTTTTTTATGCTGTCAAAGAGTTCAAACTACAAGATGATATCAAGCCGTTCTTGATTTCTTAGCTAACTTCTTCATGCATAGCTGTACTTCTTTTATCACTTTACAACCTTATTGTCCTTAAATTTACACTGTGTAATCAATTTTGGGTACATGGAAAAAGTGCAGACCTGGTCTGTGCTTGGCTTATTGGTATGTGGGTCTAATCAATGAGTTGTTGGAGTAAACAAATATTTGCAAAGCATTTGGGACTTCGGACTACAGTTGCAGGAGTGAAATAGAAGATTGACTTCTTTAGATTGAAATGCTATATGCATTGTTGCTTTGTTACTTATATTTTTTATAAGCATATCTAATTTTTTTCTCCATTCTCTAGTAATGATCACCCTTGCTGTTGTGTGCTATGCTTGATTCAAATGTAACTCGTTTATGTACATGTGTGGTGCATAGTTTTGTTTATAATGAAATTGGTTTCCAATTAGATCCTTTAACATTTATTTTTTAAGGTTAGAGGTTCTTTAACATACTTGCGTATGGATTTTGATGGTCACAGCTTTCTCCTTTTCACCTCTGCAGTTGGCTTAGCTAACAATTGTACATAATTTCTTTTGATTTATCTGAGTTGCCTATGGAGTAATAAGCAACTTATACTTACCTCATACTGATCTATTGTGCAGGGTCTACGACCAAATGCCTGAACCTAGATGGGTTATCTCTATGGGAAGCTGTGCAAATGGTGGTGGATACTACCATTACTCGTATTCAGTTGTCCGTGGCTGTGACAGGATTGTACCTGTTGACATTTATGTTCCAGGTTGCCCTCCCACTGCTGAGGCCCTACTGTATGGACTTCTTCAGCTGCAGAAGAAGATTAACAGGCGTAAGGATTTCCTCCACTGGTGGACCAAATAAAGGCCTTCCATTTGTATTGCAAATATTTGGCTAAAGTGTTATGAACTAATAAATCAACCTAGGGTGGTTTCCCCTGGCTAAGCACTGTGTAAAGCAAGATTTTATTGTGTCCATGTTATAAGTTTAGATCTCAGGATGCCTGATGGTGTGTTTTACTCATGTTTCCTGTTGTCCTCTGGAGCTTATACAGTAGCTTAAAACTTTGTTCCTTTGCTCTTTTCTAGTAAGGTGAATGTACTTTTGAAAGGTTGTTTATCTATTTTCTTAATTGGTAAATGATGATTACGGATTTTGTCTTACAAGAGTGTTTCCTATTAATTGGGTTTGGTTATATGTACTTCTCTAGTTGTTAATGTCTGCTCCCATCAATATTCCTTCTGCTGCGTGAAGTTCATGCAAAACACCCCTTCTGAGCTACTTTCAATAATCAATATTTCAAATGATTTCAAGTTGTCCAAGCAGGTGGTCAACACTCCAGTCTAGCCAGATTAAACAATTCTAATGTCTCCGAAATTATTTTTCACTAAAATTCCAGTCATATGGCAAACGTATGATAGGAAATAAGTGCTGCTTTCAAGAATGGAAGAACAATTTTGTCCCACTAATTTTAAGCGGAGTTCACAATCTAAATTAGTATTGTCTGTTTTTCAATTGTAAATTGAACCATACCATTGCAATTGCCTTAACAGAAATGCATCTAATCGTACTTGTTAAAAGAGTTGATGTTTAATTAACTTAATTTGTCATGATGTTTAATTAAGTTTAATTTGTCAAGTGAAGCCGGTTCACTTGAATTGTCCCTTGCACCCGCACATGGACGTGGGTTTGCAGCACCTTACCTTTTCCTTTTAGAATAAAAATTATTGCAATGATTAAAAAAAATAAATAAATAAAGGGTCCTATTTTAAGTTCTTTTGCATGGTTTACGCTAAAATAAATGTGCAATCATTTTTTACATATTTATAAAGATATATATATATATATAAATCACTTTTGTTGCTTACTATGTGCTTTAAAATTCAAACAACGGTAATGCAATTAGGAAAATTAAGTATACATGCAAAAAATATAGCGAGCTACTAGCATGTTACATCATTCCTAATATTCTAAACCTTCAATTTCATGCAATACGATTCACAAATTAATTTTGAAATATGTAAACAAAAAACAGTTTAATTTGTTTGACTTCCAAACATTCAAGAATGTAAATATATATATATATATATATAATTTAAACTGAACAGCGTCAATTTTCCAAAAGCAAACACGATCCAAACTAAAGCAACGAAAATTGGTTAATTCAAATAAAATCCACTTTCTAACATGGGCCAGCACCTATTATGGACGTTTGTTCCTGTACGTATATATATATATATATATATTATATTTTATTCTTTTATTGCAATCGGACGTGAAAGCGTATCTCATAATAAAAGATTAAAAAAATCCAACTATATAAAATGCCAGCCAGCCCGTGGCACTCACGGTTTTCTAACCTTACCCACGCCCAGTCCCTCTCTTTTGTCTGCTAGGGTTTGCGTGTTTGTGTGACAAAACAGCGATGGCCGACGAAGCTCAATACTCCTCTGGTACCGACTCAGCTAGCAATAAACGCAAGTACGAGGAACAAACCACCCCGCCTCCGCCGCGGAGGGCCACCGGGTTCTCTGCCCCTATCTCCTCATCGCCCGACTCTGCGCCTGCCTCGTACAACAGCGTTCCACCGCCCGTCGATGAGATCCAGCTGGCCAAGCAGCGAGCCCAGGAGATCGCCGCTCGCTTGTTCAACAACGCCAGTGTTGGAGCCGGTGCCGGAGCCGGTGCCGCTGGAGCACTCGACGCCAAGCGCCCTAGGGTTGAAAATGGCAGTGGCTTTGATTCCAACGATAAGGGTTTTAGCTCTGTCCCAAGCGGTTCGCCTTCTCTCTCTCTCCGTCTCTATTAAGGCTTCTGCCTGATGTTTGTTCTTATTTTTGTTTTTGATTATTTCTTGCCTTCAATATATAGTATGTTCCTGTTCGCGTTGTATTCAGTTTTACGGTTTTATTCTTAGTTATGCTCTTATGGGTTATGGCAGCGATGCACTTTATCTTCCTGGGATGTTTTTATCAGGGTTTCCTTGAATCATGTGGTGTTTAGATTCTTTAAATGTTCCTGATCGAATCTTACATTTTACTGGTGGTTGTTTGATTTCTGTCCTTGTAATTGGACGTGTTAACTAGTTGAATATCAGTGCAAACCTGACCCTTTGTAATCATCTCTGTGAAAACAATACAGACGGGAAGCCGTTCATTTCAAACTCAAACCCATCATCGATACCTGTCTCATATGGATTCCAGGGTACAAGCAAAAGAATTGATATTCCAAATGGCAGGGTTGGTGTTATTATAGGTAAAGGTGGTGAGACTATCAAGTATCTTCAACTTCAATCTGGTGCCAAGATTCAAGTTACCCGGGATATGGATGCGGACCTCAACTCTCCTACTAGGATGGTTGAACTCATGGGTACTCCGGAGCAAATTTCCAAGGCAGAACAGTTGATAAATGATGTCCTTGCCGGGGTATTTTTTCGCTTTATTGATCTAATTGCTAATTTTCCTATTTAAATGTGCTTATTTCCTTCAGCTACTTGAAGTTCTGATACGTGCAACTTAGTTTGTAATTCAGTTGAACAAGTGAAAACATCATTATTAGGCATGGGTTGAATCTAAAATTCTTCTGCATGCAATGTACCATTTTGATTGTGGTTTTTTCATTTTTTTTATTTTTATTTTTTAGTTTTGTACTGTAGTGTTTCTCATCCAGCTTTTAAAATTTGAATGTCTGGTAGATACAATTACTTTTCTTTAACTTTCAGGTGCATTAAGATTTATTAAAATTGGTACCTTTAGTACTTGTAAATGCAAAAATGCATTTCTCATCTGTTATGTCTCTCACTCGTATTATATTTGTTGTCCTGCATTGTTTGACCAGGCTGAATCAGGGGGTCAAGGTATAGTTTCTCGAAGGTTAACTGGGCAAGCTGGATCTGAACAATTTGTGATGAAAATTCCAAATAATAAGGTAAAAAGACCAGAAAGCTTTTGTACTTTCTGACTTGTATGTGGTTTGTTTTAGGATGACCTGCAATTTATACCTGATATTTCAGGTTGGTCTTGTCATCGGTAAAGGAGGAGAAACTATTAAAAATATGCAAGGTAGAACTGGAGCTCGTATTCAGGTTTGTTTTAAATTTGATAAACCATCTGAATCTCATTTGTTTAAACTGCTTAGTAATGTATGAATTTGAAAAGCATTTTCCATATCTGTACTCCTTTTAGGCTGGCAATTTGTAATCTCCTTGTATTATTATGTGTTTCGGTGATGAAAAAACTCTGATTTTATATTTAATCTAGGTGATTCCTTTGCATCTGCCCCCTGGTGATACATCAATTGAAAGAACGTTGCAAATAGATGGGACCAGTGAGCAAATTGATAATGCTAAACAGTTGGTTAATGAAGTCATTAGCGAGGTATGTGTGATTTATGTTGTGAATGTGGCATCAAGTAACTCATTGTTCATGTTGTGCATATTTTTCAATTCTACATCTAGTAAGAAAACAGCTTGCTTAATTTTTTCAAAGTACTTTTCAAAATTTCTGTTCCCTTCTTATTGGGGGTAAGGAACTTAAGTTTTGAGTTCAAATATTATTTGTTTGCACTAATAATTGCACACCTCTTCCTGCACCAAGTAGATTTGTTACTCAGATTGTTAATGTTGTTATGGCTATATTTGTTTGGTTTTGATAAGAACATTGGTTTCCTTATTGGCTTGTTTATAGTGTGCTGTTTTTATCTCTATAGTAATGATGAGAATACTGGGCCTTTACTTTAATATTATCAATTATTCCTTCATTCTGCTCAAGAAACTCCATACTAGTCTTCATATTAAGATTTTGCACTTTATATTGCCTGTTTGCTTTGCCGCAGGGTATAAGGGTTTTGAATTTGGTAAAGTATTGGTCATATTTGTTTTGGATTTTTCTCTTCTTAGAACTTATTCTCATCATGGAAATCTTTCCATGTTTCCAAGTATTATCATCTTATTAAATCACATGCTTGTCAAGATTCTACCATTTGCACTTTCTTCGCTGAATTCTGTTTTTATTTTTTTGGACATTGTTTGGTTGTGTTTGCAAGTGGCAGGTCTTATTATATTGTTTTAGACTAGTTAATGTGCTCAATACTCTAGAGATATGTTTCGTAAGCTGTTTGGTATCTGGTTATATGGTTATTGTAAAAGGACTTGTTAATTTCCTTCCCTTTTTGATGTGGAGTTATCCATATACAACATTTGCTTTTGATCTTATTGGCATGCACAGCTTAGTAAATGATGACAGTTTATACCAAACACTGGAAGAGGACCTGTGTGTGCAATTTTTACTCCTGGCGATTGGATCATATACTAGCTTATAGTTTCTACTTAGGAACTGACAGCATTGTAATTTTCATCCTCAGTATCCATTTGGATCTCTTATAGGTTAAGCTCTAACTTTATATACAGAATGTGAAACTGCATGGTCTTTTGACTTGCTATCAACATGGATTTTTTTATATATTTGCGATAAGTTTGTTCCCTGCATATAGTGGATATATGAAGAATTGTACAGAGGTGAACTTTACCTTTAACCGCCAAGGTTTTGTTAGTGGTTTTTACTATCTTTGAGTTTGTTTTAAGACATATGCAAGCTTATTGGACATTAAGTATCCAAGGCAGGTCTATTTTCACTTATTTAGGTTACAGGTTACTCATATATGGGCTGCCAGGATTATTTTGGGTATTTAAGCTCATTTGAAAGAATCCTGAATTCCAAATTTTTATATATATATATAAGTCCAACATTACAAATCGTTAATAGTTTGGTGAGCGATTGATAATTCGGAATTTGGCTTGTTGATCCATCAAATTATTTCTGTATCTTGTGACTGATATTCTTATTGGGAACTATTGTAGGGTTAGTTTGTATTGGACCATTGGTGACACCAACATGGAATCCTTTGTGTTGGTGTTCCCTCAGCATCGCTCTGGTATGGTTCTAAATCCCATTTTCTAGTATTTAGTGATGATATTGTGGAGAAAAGCTGCAGGCTTCATCTGATGGGAATTCAAGGTTAATTATAGTGACAACTTTTAGATCTTAAATAATCTTTTTCGTTTTGTTTTAATAATTCCTCCATCTCATTCTTGTTTTAAGATGATATTTATTTAAGGAAATTTATACTTTCGGTTTTCATTTTTTATTATTTTACCTTATTTATCCCTAATCATCTAGTGCTTCGTTCATTTTGTTGAAGCACAGATCCTTTGATCTTCTTCTCTCTGTTAAGATTTTTAATCAACTCAAAATCTTGTTGATATGTCTGTCCCTGACAGTGACGTTCTATATTTGGATTAATGGGAAGCGCACATTGTTAGTTATGACTCTTTTGTTACTTTCATTTTTGGGCACTGACTAGTTTCTTGTTACGTTGCTGGATTTTATTTTTCAAAAACTGTTCTAATGTAAGAGAATATCGTATCAATCTCCTATGTTCTCTTATTGTTTGTATTGCTAGTGCATGCTATATTGTCTTTGTTAGCCTTCTTATTTTTTGCACCAAATGGTCGTTGAGTTGAAGGTTCTTTCTTTTGGGATATATTCTATTATTATATTGTCTCTATTTTCCAAGAATGTGAAGTGTGCATATTCTGTTAATTTTAGTTAAGTTCATGTGGGTTGTGCAAAAGTTGATGCAGATAATTATTGCTCAATCTTTAAGATGGTCTTAAGATTTGTATCCATTACGTAGGTAGACATCTGGTAGTTATCCTGTATCAATGCCAATATATTTCTCAAGTATAAGCTAAGACTCTAAAACTATGTTTTAAATTGTATTTGACTGCTTATTGAAGGTCTTGGTTGTTTATCCTATTGCTTGGTAATGTATCTCAGTATCTGTTAAATGGGATATTTGTGGTATGAGTGCTCTTCTCACCTAGAAATAATGAAAATTTTTAATGCCTTTAGTTCGTTTTACTATGCTAAAATTAGATTTTGGGATAGATAATAAATGGTGTGCACTTCAGTATCTTTTATGTAAAAGTTTTTGTAGTATGTTGTTTTTGTATCCATTCGCTTCGAATAAGGAGAGGGTGAGCTTCTGCTGGAGTAACTCCATTAATTCAACAACCAGTACGGTATGTAGGCATTTATACCCTCTAATACAAGTATGGAATCCCTTAATCACTGTATGGATGTATTTTGTCTTTCTCACATGTATTTTGTTGATTTTTAGAGCTTTTGTAATTGCTTTTATGTTTGTTTTATGCATTCTGTGTTTTCAATATATCTCCATGTCCTGGCTTCATGGGAAGTTCGCCTTCGTTATTGTGGAAACAATTTTCTTGCAGAATCGTGTTAGAAATCCTTCAATGGCTGGAGTATATCCTCAGCAAGGTTACCAAGCACGTCCTCCTACAAGCTGGGCCCCACCTGGGGCTCCTCAAATGCAACAACCTGGTTATGGCTATGGGCAACCTGGCTCATATTCTGGTCCATCACCCCAATATAATATGTCCCAGCCTTCTTATCCTGGTTATCCTCAACCCTCATCTGGTGGATATCCCTCTAATTGGGATCAATCAACTATGCCACCAACTCACCAGAGTACTCAGGGAAGTGGTTATGATTACTATGGTCAACAACCGCCTCCACACCAACAGCAAAACCCTGGTGGTCCTGCAGCTCCCTCAGATAATACCGGTTACAATTACAGTCAGCCGCCAGCTTCTGGCTATCAGCAAGGACAAGGTTACGTGCAAGATGGTTATGGTGGTTATCATGCAGCTTCTCAGTCTGGGTATGGTCAGCCACCAACCTATGATCAGCAGCAGGGTTATTCTGCACCACCCAGCTATGGTAACGTAACCAACCCAACACAAGATGTACACAGTTCCTCCTATGGATCGCAGGGGGATTCCACGCAAGTACCTCCCGTCCAACCATCTTCAGTGGGCCAGCAAGGATATGGTTCCAGTCAACAGCCTAGCCCAAACCCAGCAGGTTATCCACCTCAAGGAGCTAATCAGGCAGGTTATGGGAGTCAACCACCTGCTCAGCCTGGTTATGGGAGCCAACCACCTGCTCAGCCTGGTTATGGCCCTGGATATGGAGCACCTCAAACTCAGAAAGCATCTGCCAATCCCCCGGTTTATGGGCAGGCCACACAATCACCTAGTACCCCGGGAGGATATGGTCAGCCTGCTGCGCAGCCAGGTTATACCCATTCACAGCCGCCACCAGCTAACTATGCTCAACCAGATTCTGGTCCACAACGTGGTCCACCATCTAGCTACAGTGCTGGAGTTTCTCAACCAGGATATGGGCCTCCGCCTTATGGTGCACCTCCAGGCAGTCAGGGTAGTTATGGACAGGTACCGCCTTATAATGCCTCTTATGGGAGTGGTTACTCTCAACCTCCTCCATATTCTGGTGATGGAAATGCTAGTGGAAACACTCGAGGGGGTTATGATGCAGCACCGACTTCACAAAATGCTCAACAGGGTGGCGTGGCCAAATCATCCCCTCAAAGTTAGATATGTTTTCAATTTGGATATTCTCATTTTGGCACTTGTGGAATGGATCGGTGTAATGCTGTGTATTACTGTTAGGTTCTTAGTGGTTTGAGACATTAGCCTCACTGGTATTTGTTATGTTTTTCAAGCATTTAAGGTTTTGTATGGATGATTGTGATCAGAATATATTGGATTTTAAAATTTCTGGTTCTTATTTAGATTTGTTTTTCTAAGTAGATTACTGGCTTCATGTATGGTGCTCTTTCTTAATTCCATTTTTTTATTTTTAAATTTTATTTTATTTATTTGTTTATTTGGGAAATACTTTCAGAGAGCTTCGAATTTTTTTATCTATGTAAATTATCCTTCGTACGTCCTATTTTCTTTGAATCTAAATTTGTCTATTTCACCCGCACAACTTTGATAAACATACAGCTTAGAATTATTCACCAAAACAAACAAATGAGATTAGAATTGAAATTAAGATTGAATCCAAATAAAAACTTCCATCTAATTAATCATCCATTCTGTATGCATTTGTCTTGAGTGTTATAAAGAAAACCCGGTAAAGCTCCAACTCAACTAATGTATCAAAATTAATATTGCAGCAGCTTAAATATGTAGTTCTCCCTCAAATGAGATGATTCCTGAAAGCTGTAATCATTTTTGGGGATAAAAACAAAAGAAATGCTAGGATGGAACCAAAGAACAACTTAATAGCATATCTGACAGGGTCATGATCAATCTCTTGAGAGGTACTCGTTGCAGTTGTCAAGGCTCTTGCTGATGGTAGAGCTTCTACTACTGCTTCTGCCAGATCCGTTATGAAGGAAGAGGTACAATTAAGAGCAGGAACACGACCCCAATTCTGAATGCCAGATTCAAGAGCCAACTCCTTGTACTCCATATCTATTTCTTCAAGTGTCTCAATGTGCTCACTGACAAAGCTGGATGTGAAGTGGATGTAAATTAGTTTCTTACATACTCCTCTATTATCTTATAAGAGCTAACATTAAGACTAAAACCTAAACACGGCATCAATATCATAATAATGCGCCCTCCAAAGTATCCGGTGAACTAAAATCAACTACCCATATGCTGCTTTAGCTTCTAAGGATGTACCTGATTGGAACGGCTAGGAGACTTTTCACACCTTTCTGACCAAGCTCAACGATAACTTCATCAGTGTAGGGCTTCAACCATTGTACAGGACCAACTCGACTCTGATGCCCACCCAACCAGGAAAAGTAAAAAGGAAGTCAACACCAAGAACAAAATATCTGAATTGATTGTCACGCCACTAAATGGCAACCAAAGCTTATTCTATGAACACCAAAAGAAAGTGAGAGGATACAACAAAAAGCCACATTTTGGTAGCTAGAAAGAAAAATTGAATGTAATATCCATTTCAAATAATAAAGCATTAGTAATAAAACCATGTTTATCACACTAAAATATATGACCAAAAACTTCCAAAAACCATAGTCAAATATTAGCATGTGTTAAAATGACAAGGAGATGGATTTGGAAATCCCATGTCTACCTTCAAAAGCCAAAAGTGTAATATTAACATGTGTTAAGACAATAGTTTTTTCTTTTAAAAATAATTTGATTCCTTTCTGAATCTTTTGTAAGGTAGACGAAAGGTTCTTTTTTCTTTTTATTATTATTAATTTTTAAACTCACTTTTAGAATTTTAAAGAAGTATTTAAAAAAAAGAAAAGAAAGAAAGAAAGAAAGAAAGAAAGAAAAAAGGTGACAAGGAGATGGATTTAGAAGTCGTGTGTCTAGAAGGATTCTAAATGCAGATAAAATGAGACCCGTTCTTGGGTAAATGACAAATTCACAGACAAATAATTTGGTAGTAACCTTAAAATTCCACTTTCATATTCTTGGATCCATATTATCAGATAAAATTTCAT
Organism: Ziziphus jujuba; assembly: GCF_031755915.1. Lineage (NCBI taxonomy): Eukaryota > Viridiplantae > Streptophyta > Magnoliopsida > Rosales > Rhamnaceae > Ziziphus > Ziziphus jujuba. Next base: position 5,885,495 of record NC_083383.1, on the reverse strand, counting down.
ACCACACCTGGTAAGCAAGAGTATGTTCATTATAGACTCCTCTAGCTTTCAACTCTTGCATAATTAAGTAGATGCACTCCTCCATTTGATCTTTGTATGGATCTCCTGCTTCTTCAACATAGCTGACTGGAACACCATGTGCACTGAAGAATATACGAACCTAAAATATAATACAAATTTTAGAAATACGTTGCTTCAGCAGTATAGTTTTGGATAATTAGGCCAACTGGTTTCTAAAACATACATTCAAGTTGCATCATGAGAATTTTTTCAAGTAAGTCATTCAAATAATCATACCCACCTCTGCAGGCTCAGTAAAACTCTCTAGCTCCTTCATTATCAAGTCAGCCACAGATTTAATATAACCTTCTCTTTGATACCATGATTTTATAATTGAAACAGGCAGCCTTGACAGATAGGCATCTTCCCTGACAGGTAAGTCTTATTCAGATGGGATGATCGAGGCAAACAAGAATGCATTATCTCATGCTTCAAATAATTACAAAATCAGAAACATAATAACCTGAATTCACTCTGAAGCACACGTATGCTAGATCCAGTTGTAGAGATGGAGAACTGTGGATAAAGAGGCAGCACAACAAGCCTTGTTATCCTATCCTTCTTAATCTGTCATAGGTAAGAGAAAAGTCACACCCATTTGACCCAATCAGTTAGCAGATAACACCTTGATTACAAACTGAAGTGTAATACACATAAAGCTAGCATGACCAAAGTTAAGAAGCCAAACAAAAAGGTAGAACATTACAGAGAAGCTAATACTAAAGCTTAATTTCAATAAAGAGATCAAGGACTAACTTGCTGAATTGCTTCCTCTGTGAATGGATACCAGTACCTCATTCCAATATAGACATTTGCATGCAAATTCTTAGCTTCCAAAGCCATTTTAAGTGCATGTGCCTGGAGCAAGTACCATAAACCAAAAAAATATAAGTAATTTACCATTCAAACAAAATGACATCATAAAATACCAGCACATAATACACCCACCTCCAAAGGAAAAAAATGGTAATTAAAATTATTTAAAAAAAAAAAAAAACTCAATAGTGTTCTATAAACTAGGAATAGATTTTGTCAAAAAAGAGAAATATGAGATGAAGTCAAAACTAAGTAAGAGAAATGCAAGATATATACCTGCTCATCTGTGATCTTACGCAAAGGTGAACCACCTCCTATAGCAGCATATCCTTCTTTACTTTTAGGAGCACGAAGCACAGAGATTAATTTAGCTAATGGACGTCGGATAAACTGAAACAAACTTGGTAGACGGATAATATCCTGTCACCAACATTCAAAACATATTAGCATGGCCCCAACAAATGTTCTACCATGTTGACAAAGATAAGACAAGACACTGAAAATGACTAACATACCGGATCGGCAAACAGGTTATACAAGAAAGGTTGAACGTCGTTTAGCGTTTCTGGTCCTCCCAGATTTAAAAGCAGCACTCCAATCTTTTCTTCTGTTGCATGTGAATGAGATTCTACCAGCGTTCCATCATATTCACAAACTCCCACAGAAGAAAATGTTTTCCCAACAGGGTTTCTCTTGTCAATGGGTTGATGCGATTCTCCAAAAGTTGCCTGCCTATTATCCCTGGAGCTAGAACACAGCATTGCCAGTGGTTGAGTTGTTGAATTATGCTGGGAATTCTTAGATGAATGGCATGAGACAGAGGTTCTGAATCGGGTGCAAGAGTGTGACCTGCCAATAAAGGGCTCAGTGAAAAAAAATCTTTCTATAGTAATGAAATACCGAAAACCTTTGGCTATGTCTTCAAAGGAAACAAGACTGATGTAACATACAGAAAAGTTTCTCTTTTCTATCTAACAACTTCGTCCAGCTGTCTAAAGTAGCCGGTAATCTTACACCATAAACAACACCCAGATATGGAAGCCTAAGCAACAATCTTCAAATAACGCTACCGCATTGTAAATCCAAGAAAATCTTTCAAAAAGCAAACAATTTCCCGTTGATTTCAATTTGATCATCAAAAGGGGATCATTCAAAAATTATATATATATATATGTGTATATATATTATAACCAGCAATCCTGGATTTACTAGATGGACCATTTGACGATTAAAAAGAAAACTGTGATCGATGATTGCTTATTAAAAAAAAGCGCTTACAATGAAAATTTGGCATCTGAATTGTAAAAATTCGGACCATAAAGCTTGGTCTTGGGAAGAACACTGGAGCAGGAGGTCACATCCATGGCGTGAAAGTGGTGCAAATATTAGTCAGAAACCCTGAAAAAAACCATAACGTTATTGGATCACTTCAAATTGTAGAAAGAAAATAAAAAATAAAATAAAATAAAAGGTGCTAGAGAGAGAACGCAGATGGGAAGCGAATTTTCCCCAGAATTTGGGAAAAAGAGTTTTTAAGGGGTTAAACTTATTGGTTGAAGGCACAATAGCAGAGAATTTGGAGTTTTTAATTAAAATAACAAAAAGAGAAGAAACCAATTTAATTGAAAAGGTTCAAAAAGAATGCGTAAATTTTAAAGAAAGAAATAAAATAAAAATACAAAAATGAATTCATACTGGGTGATTGTGCGTCGCGGAGACGGGTTGTGGGAATTTGACCCGCGGGGGGGAGGGGGGGGGGGGGGGGGGGGGGGGAGAGAGAGAGAGAGAGAGAGAGAGATATGGGAAAGAATATGGAATTTTTTTTTTATTTTTTTATTTTTTGGTTTGGTGAATCAAAGAATATGGGAGTTTTGTTTTTATAAAGAGAAAGGAAGAACAAGTCCAGAGGAGTCCGTTGTGGGTGTTTGACTTGAGCGTAGCAGACCTGACCAAACAACTCACCGACTCACCCACCCTCTTTCCCCACACGCACCACACCCACAAATCTTCCTCTTTTGTCAGCTGCTAACCCTTTTACTCTTTTGCTGACGTGGCATTTCTCTTCGGAAAGGGAAATTGGACCAGGTGCGCACGATAGCAGCAACCACCACCGCCATCTTAACCAACGAGGAGAGCAGCAGAAATTTCAGCACTTTAATCCTATATTTATATGCGATGCGAACCCACAAGATAGAGCGGAAATCAAAACCAAAAAATCAACATCTTTAAAATTTATATATATAAGCAAAGGATTTGTTTGGTTTTTCCACAAAAACTGACTGACATTTTGAGATTTTAGTTGTTGAATGAAAATTCAGTGCCGGAAGGCGAAGAATCCAGAATCGGAAATTGGAGACGGTCAACGATTAGCTTCGAATCGGTTTTTGCATCGCCTGCGTGTAAACAAAGTAAACCCGCCATTTTCCTTTTGTTTTTTTTTTTTTTAGTTCGTCGTTTAGTATTAGTTAATGTTCCACGTCACGATTGGATATTTTAGTCCAAAATCACTCCAACAGTACCGAATCGGTCCCTTTTGGTAATTTCAGTCACCCGCGGTTTAGGGTTTTAGGAAAGCAAAGCCAGGCACTTATAAATGGGTTCTTTAAGATGCGCCTAGATTGTGTGGCTAGTCTGGGTGCCTCTTCTTTCCCCCAGATCTTCAATCATCCATCATCATCTCCCTCATCGCTCAGCCTACCACAATGTCCATACCCTAAAGCTGCAACCTTTCGTCAAAGTATACCCATCTGCTAAAATAAAGCTCTCTTTTTTTTTCTTTTTTTCTTTTTTTTGTTTTGGGGTTAAAGCTGGTACTGTCTTCGGCATTTGATTTAGGATTTTGGTTTAAAACTAATACGATAATCAGACTGTTGGTTTGGTTTGGCATTGTTCATTTTGAAATATACATAATCACGCGGCTCCATAATCGAGTCAACAGCAGGCGCCCGTTGGTGGTGACCCGACTGCCGCTTGGAGCCCATATTGAGTTTTAACTGGTAGAAGATCCATGAAATTCAGCCTTTCGTTGTTTCATGGCACAATTACCCAGTAACATTCTCACTATCTAAATCATCTTCCTTTCTTTATGTTTCTGAATTTCTATTTCTAAATGAATAGGATAAGGCGAATTGGCACTTAAGTCAGACACGGGTGTTTGTTGATGAATCCCCATAACAAGCAACCTTTTGCATGGTGCCTAAAAAGAAGCTACTGATCACGATTGGAGGGAACTGCTACTTCTGCATAGTTCTTTTCAAATTTTAAGCAGCTAAATTTATCGATGAATGAATTAGCTTTCTTTGGAATTAACAAAGAGTTGGTGGTTTGGGCTTTCATTTTTGAAAATCCTTGTGTTGGGAATGCGTATCTAGTTTAGTTAAGGCAAAATGCTCTGATGTACATGTTTGCAGGTTTCTTTTGCAGTTATGATCCTTTTGAATCTTTTGTTCTGAGCTCCGCTGCCCCTTGGTCGAACAGCTTCCATCATGTGATATTTCTATAGCTTTTTGGAGTTTAATTAGCGTGGTTGATTATAATGAATAGATGGGTGCTATTTGCATGCGAAAATCTTATTTCACTCATGGAACTTGTTTGTGATCTTTACTAGGCGTTAGAAAACATATACAACTATTCCCCATACACCATTAGGCTTTCTAGAAAGCTTTATAAACTACCTTAGCTGAGTTTCCTTTCTTTTTTTTATTTTTTTATTTTTATTTTTATTTTTATTTTTATTGTGGAGATGTCTCTGGAATTGGTTTTGAATCTGAAGCTTTATGAAGTTCATAGTGCCTTCTACTTGGGAGAGCAAGGTAAAAAAGAATTCATGTTGTTTGTGTCAATGAGTGACCTACAATAATAATGCCAATCAAGCAGAAAAATAGAAGCATTCACTTCTTGAAAAAGGCTCTATAATTGAGTCAACAGCAGGCGCCCTTTGGTGGTGACCCGTCTGCCGCTTAGAGCCAATATTGAGTTACTGGTGGAAGGTCCATGAAATTCATCTCTGTTGTTTCATGACACAATTATCCAGTAACATTCTCAAAAGTCTGGATCATGTAGCAAATGCTAATCTTTTGGTTATGATTTCCTGTTTCTAATGCTTTAGTTGCAACTATGTATTTGAGTGACGAAGTGTAGATTGGTATTGGCATTGAAGGCAGACACGGGTGTTTGTTTATAAATCCCATAACAATCAACCTTTTGCATGGCGCCTAAAAACAGTTACTTACACGATTGAATGGAACTGATTCTTTCGCATAGTTTCCCTCAAATTTGAAGTAGCTAAATTTAATTGAAAATTGACATTGTTTAAATTATTAAAATCGTTATTGTTTAATTTAATTCAATTCTTTGAGAGCTGAGACGGGAAAGTGATCATATAGGCTCATAAAGAGTCAACAGCTATAACCATTTCCATGGTGCCTTGTCTGCCGCTTGGTGCCCATATTAGCTGGCCAGATGATGATATATTAATAGCTTAAAAATGCTTTTCGTTTCAAGCTGCTATATATTTTTGGCAACATTTCTATCATGATTTCTCACCTTATGTAATATATACGTTTTGTTGAAATTGTAACACCGCGCGCTCCTAATTTTTTATCTAAGTATGTTCACCACGAAATTATGGTTCAGGAGTTTGTGAATGTCTTTGATATATAGATGATGATATACAGTAGAAAACTCACAGCATGATTATTAAACTCGTATTTCTGCAGTTTATTTGATAAAACATTTTCAATCAAATTAACGGAATCTAAATTGTTTTATGGGACTCTTTCGCCATCCTGTATGGAAAGTGAAAAAGTACTAAATTATAAAAATTGTTAAGATGAGAGATAATAAATTAATAAATTTTTTCCTCGCTTCTTTAAGAAAATTGCGGGTGATCATTGTCTTTGGAAAACCATCGAAGCATTCTCGCTGATGTTGGCGTGTAAAACGATGTTCATCAGCGGAACAAACATGTGTTTGTGGGGTGGATGAACTGGAAAAGAATCAAATTTGTTAAGAAGGAAAAAGGAGCATGGAAAAGAATCAAATTTGTTCTTTTCAGCCAAAAAGAAAAAACGAAGAGAGTTCATATTAAAGGCATTCTCTAACCATTCCTTTTCCAAAGTGGAGGATTCCCTGATGAGAAATAGTTGTGCTTCAAACTTGGTCTTGAATTGTTTAATTCATTTGACAACTATGATTTCTAGCAAATTTTCTTTTATGTTTTTGGTTTTTTGGGTGAAGAAATTTTCTTTTATGTTGTTCAAGGATTAAAGTTTAGTGTTTAGATTCCTGTATAAAACCAGCTTTGTTTTTTTTGTTTATCCAAGAAAAGCAGACGTGTGAAGATGTTGAGGGAAATAATATGAATGTGAAAAAGCCATCAAATTATTTGGGATGTCAAAAATGTGCTAGTATATTTTATTTATTATTCTACTAATGAATTATTCCTGTTTGTTTTTTGGGACCACGATTCTATCATATGGCTGTCCACAATTAAGTAAAATAAATTATTAAAATCAAGATTATTATAATTATTATCGAAAAAAAATATTATAATAAAATCTTTACTTTAATTTGTGAACAAAGTAAATTACGTTTTCCAACCAATTTTTGTTTTTACTTTAATATGTAATTTTCAGTTTTAATAATGATTTTTTTTTATTTTTTTATTCCTTATCAATTAAACCCAAAAAAAAAAAACAAAGAAAAATTGTTAATACCCCAAAATGCCCCTGTTTTTCTAAGTTAGGAAACCCGAAAAATGAAAATGTTTTTAGGGAACAAAACGCCTTTTCAGCTCGGGAAGCAAGGGCGTAGAGAAGAAGAGAATATCGAAGCGGTGGAGGGAGTCCAAAACGCAGAACCCCGTGAAGCAAAGTTGGCTTAAGCTTCTTAGAGTACCAAAATTTTGGTTTGCATCGCTTCAATTCGATTTTGGTGGTCTCTAGCCAAAACTTTTTCTGTTTTAATTGAGTCAGAAATGGCTTGCTTACATGACCATAGTTGCGAAGATCACGATTGTTCCTCCGATTGGTCTCTCTACAAACACATAGACCTCTCCAAGGTATACGTAATACAATAATCGCTTCAGCCTTTTTTGAGTTTCTTATCCACGTTTTGTACTTATTGTACTGTTATCCGTTTTACAATCACTCCACCTATGCTTTTGCATTTTAACCATCAAGCTGAAATTATCACGCCCGTTGTTGAAAAATTGCTCCCAATGTGTAATTTTGGTAAGAATGGAAATTACCCTTTTGCTTAATGTTGGAAAACTAGACCCTAAAATTCTTTAATCTATGCGTTTTGTTGTGTTTGTAAAATTGGGGTAGGAAGCTTTCGTTTCTTGATAGTCGAGTTTTTACCGTGTGGCTGCTTTTTTTCTTCTTTTATTTGGGGGGCAATATTTATGGGCTTATGTTCGCTGAGGATTTGAACCTCCTCCTTTTGGTTGTCGTTTAGGTATCTGCTTTAAACGAAGCTGTTCCAGGAAGTGCTAAGTCAGTTTTCAAGGCTTGGGAGCAAAGGCTGAATTCTTCAGGGGTAATCAGCTCTTGCATTTATTATTATTGTTGTTGTTGTTGTTAATATTACTTTCAATTCCTGTAACTCTAATCGTTATGTTTATGCTTCTAATCGGAATTTAAAGTTTGAGTTCTAAATAGAACGTACAAAATGGTTTTAGTGACTGGTTTCAGATGTAATGATTTGCATAGATTCTTTAATAATTGCAAAGCACTGTATTATAATCTTAACGTCCCAGAAATTATCTTATACTTCCTATTCTTCTTTGACATGCTCAATGTTTACATTTTCTTACTTATGTCCAGCAAAATTTTCAATTAAGATTCTATTTTCAAGATATTTTCTTTATATTTGTAATTCAAAGTACTTTGTTGGTTGCATTTATATATTCTCGCTAAATCCTCTTTTCTGAACAGGAACACTTGGAAAGCAATGAGGGTGATCCTGAATTACTTGTTTTTGTTCCGTAAGTGGTAACTTCTGTTATTGTTCCGTAAGTGGTAACTTCTTTTGTCATCGGAAAGAAAAAGATCTTTAGAATATGAGTTCGCATAAATGCTTTCTGTAAAAAAGATATTAATCTGTTGAGCTTCTTTCTTGTTATTTTACTTTTCTTGTATTTCTTGTTTCTGATGTTTTATCCTTGGGAAAATATGAGTAATTTTTTGTTTATTTTGATCCCTGTCAGAACTTTTAACAATCTTCCTTGATTTCTATACGGAAACAACCAAATGCCTTCTTGATTTTGCTACATGTAATCAGGGCTTTTCTTTGCCTGCTGAATGGCACCTGTATTCACTTTGTTTCTATTTAATGGTGATAGATTTACATCAGATGTTAAGATCAAGGGCATATCAATTGTTGGCGGATCTGATGGAACAAGTCCTTCCAAGCTGAGAGTGTAAGTTGAATCTTTTGATCTTTTCCATGCTATGCAATCATTTTATTTTATATTGGTTCAATACTGAAGTAGAATTATGAGGCAAGAAGACTGCTTTAGCAATTCTTTTGACTTAGCAGAAAAGATAATTGTAATGCACATATTTTATTATAATATAACACCACTCCCCCTCTCCTGTTTTCCCTGTCCATCCACTAGCCTTTATGGTAAATCAGAAAACAAAGTGGTAAATTTTGCTATCGTTTTTTAAAATTATATAATTGGAAAGGAGAGAAAGAGATATAGAAAATAAATTGATTTGTGTTTTAGTATATAATATATGTGTGTGTGCATGCGCATGCGCACATGTATGGCATGCTCACTCATTCTGTGTGATATGTAATAGATAATAATGTTGAAATGATCATATGAAGGAAACCAATTCTCCTTTTTGGTTTTTCGCACCTGACTACCTGTTATTATTTTATGAGAAAAGTTTGTGAGATTTTGTTCTTTTAATTAGGTTCATCAATCGAGATGGCATTGACTTTTCGGATGCTCAAGGTATGCAAGCCATTCAGGTATGCTGGATCTTATCTTGTTCTGGAGTCAGTTGAATGATTTCAACATTTGAACTTATTTTAACATTTATTTACATTCCAAGGAGTGGGAGTTGGTTGAGAATTTTCAAGGAGTGTTGGAGTACCAAACAAGGTAATTGATGGGGCTTCCATCTTCTTCTTTTTGCTTTTTTTATTTATTTATTTATTTATTTTTTTTTGGGGGGGGGGGGGACAACGAAGAAGTAGTTGACTAGTTGTACATATTCTTGATAGCCATTTCTTCTACAATATAGTTATGTTTAACAAACACTTACATTTATTAATATGACTAGATATTCCAAATTCCAAAGTGTAGCAAATATCACATTGCACTTTCCTGAGAATTTTGGTGGTGATACAACTCAGATACACTACATTGGCTTTAAGGGTGAAGCTACACAGGTAATTAATACCAAAAAAACAGGTTTATTGTTTTATCTTAGCACTGCAAAACATTTTGGTTATTTATTTGTTTATTTGTAATATTACATGATTTTTTTCTGTTCGTTGTTAACAGTTGAAGAGGGATGTTGTTGCAACGATTGTATATGAACTCATGCCAAATCCTTCTGATCACAAGTAAGTGTTGATTACTTTTGCAAAATGGTAATAATGGTCTTTGCTGAACAGATTAAATGTAGCTTCCATTTCAATAATATATGGATCTTCTTTTTGTGCTCTTATTTACAGAAAGTTCAGGAACACTGATTATGGTGAATGCATGCTTGCTTAAATTCTGCTGTTTGATGTCGGTGGTCGATATGCATAGAACTTGAATAACCTTTTTTGTTTTTTTCAGTTGCGTGATATCCTTTAAACTGTGGATAAGAATTCATTATAGAAATGCATGCTCTATTAAGTAACTCGTTTTTTTCATGTCATGTAAATGTCAAGTGCATTTTAAAACTCTATGCTGATGCCTAAAAATGTTTGCATACATATGGTATGTAATTGTATGTACATATTTGCCTAAGGATTTGTTTTGCTCTTTGCAGGACAAAAGCTGAAGGTGGTGGAGGCCTTTCTCATGTGGAATGAGAAATTTGTGCTCCTTGTGTTTCTTGAGGTGGTTGTGGAGTTGAATTACTTTTGTACATGGATAATATATTATCGATAAAGGCTTACTAAATAATGGCACCGCTCTTGTATTTTCTTTATCTTAATGGGTGGATAACTGTATTTGGAGATGATCGAGGAAAAAAAAATAATTTAAAAAAAAAAAAAAATCTATGCTGTTGACAACTTAAGTGTCTTAACGAATATCACTGGAATTGAACTTTTCTTTAATTTGTTTTAGATTTGTTTGCTGAGTTAGTTGTACCTTTTCCGTGCTTTTTAGCTTCTTTGATCTAATCAGGTGTTTTAAAATGAGGCTGGAAGTTTAATTCAGAACAAAAAAATTTCATGGACTTACTGTTTTGAAGACAGTTTAGGCTATGATGATATTTGAATTAAGGATGAAAACATTGATTAACGTTTGAATCCAAATTCTTATTGAGTGTTTATAAAAACCAATAAAAATCTATATTAGTTGTGTAAAATAAAATTTTAGTGCTTGATATGTATATATATTTATATATATATTATTTTTGTCGAAATCTGGATTATTTTATCGACCTTCGAGAGGTTTTATATGAACACATATAAACGGAAAGAGTAAGTGTATGTTAAAATTATAGAATGAAAAATTTATCTTAAAATTTTTCAACTGATCGAGGACGCAAATAAAAAAATAATTATTGAGTTAAAGAAAGAAATGGTATATTTTCCCACGAGGCGAAATGAAAAGACACCTTTTAATTTTACTGTTAGCGATTGATTGTAAGATCTGTTTTTGTGTGTGTGTGTGTGTGTCCGCTTGAAACGACGGCGTATGATGACATTTCAGACTGACAATCTCTTCATTGGAGAAGTGTACTGTCGTGGGAGAGACAAAGAGAGAGAGAGAGAGAGAGAGATGGAGGGAATGGAGGGAGATAGGTCAGGAGGGAGCAGGTACACGCTAAGACCATCACGGATAAGCAACGAGGACATACTGTTTTGCATAGATGTAGATCCAGAATCCCTTGTCGAAATGAAAATCTCCGGCCCAAATGGCCGACCTCTCACCCGCTTGGACTCCATCAAACAGTCCATCCTTCTCTTCATCAACGCCAAGCTCACCATCAACCCCGAACACCGTTTTGCCTTTGCCACTCTCGATAAATCCGCTTCCTGGGTACTCTCTCTCTTTTTTTTTTTTTTTTTTTTTTCCTTTCTTTCTTTTTAAATTTTCTCTTTGCTTGCCCCCGAAAACCGTAACCTAATATTAAATCATTACTAAATTTCTGGGTCGTAAAGTTCTTGCTTGTTTTAGTTTACGCAATTGAATTAGGAATAAACTTTGGTTGTCTACTTCGATCATATGTATTATGTACATCGTTGCCTTTTGCTATTTGGGCATACTAGCTTCCTTCCTTGGTAGATTTTTATTTCCCCGTTAATTATTATATTTATTTGGCTACTGAAGATAATATAATCTGAAGCTTTTGGTTGTTTTTTTTAAACTACGAAGGGGAAGGTCCACTTGACCCATAGTCTCTCTCGATAACTATGTTGGCCATTTTAAGGCAAGTGCATTGATATTATTCTTTATATATTGTAGATTTGCTCTTCTTTTTCTTTTTCTTTTTTTTTTCTTTTTTTTTTTTTTTTTTGTGATAAAAGTAGATTTGCTCTTGTTGTTGTTAGTATTGGATATAAATGGATATTTCTTTTGCTGTGGCGTTTTTGTATAACCATAAGATCAAAACTGCTGCTTTTTTAATAGAAAATCAATCATTTAGTTCTACTAACAGTTTGGAAAATAGATGAAGCGGTTGAATGTGGGTGATTAGTTTGTTAGTGGATTTTCCTAAACTTGGAAAGCACTAATCTTTTCAACACCCTTGATCAGTACCTTGTTTATGCACTATCTAGTCATATAAAATGGCAGCAAGGATCGTGGTTATCAAGTCAAAGTTTCCCCTCCTCCATGCGCGGGATCTTCGATATGCCCCTATACCAAAACTTGGCTTCTGAGTCTGTGGATTATAGAACTTTTCAAGATAAATTCTTGCTGATGAAGGACCTCCATCATAGGATGATGGAACTTATTGAAGATTCCTATACCTAATCTCCCTTGATTTAAGACAACAATTCCTAAAGTACATCCGGTAACATATTAAGAATTGGAGATAACTCCTTGCTCAAGGTTTCTAGAGCCTATACATTTCAACTATCGTTGAAAATGACTCTACATCAGTAGAGGACACGCAAGATGCAATCTTTTCTTTGTTGATCTGAATGCCTTTCTTTCCCTAAAAATATCCTTGATGATGGAATATGTTATGATTGAAGACAACTTATTTTGCGTAAACAACCAATTTTTCTTCCGTTCTAGAACTAAAGACTATATGACTAACAGAGAACCCTGTGTGCTCTTTTTGGCATTTTAAAGCTTCGAAAAGAGTTCAGCAGTGAAGTTGAGTCTGCAATTGCAGCATTTCGAGGGCTCTCAACTACTTCATCTGGTGGCCATGCAGATCTTACTGCTCTCTTCCGTGTAGCAGCTCATGAGGCAAAGAAGTCCCGTGCTCAGAATCGGATTTTCAGAGTGGTAAGTAGTGGAGGTTGCCTATTGAACAAATTTATAGCCTAATACAAAATGACAATAATTTCCTTTTTTGTTTCATGAAATTGTTATCTTTTCACCTGACATGTTTGTCTTTAGATTCTTTTCTACTGTAGATCATCCATACGACCACAACATCAATGGCCTGTAAACCAGAAGCTCTTCACTCTTGATGTTGTTTATCTCCATGACAAGCCTGCACCTGACAACTGCCCCCAGGTGGTGTATGATGCGCTTGTAGATGCACTAGAACATGTTAGTGAATACGAGGGCTATATCTTGGAGAGTGGTCAAGGGCTAGCACGTGTTCTGTTTCGTTTTACGTATATACTGCTATCACACCCCCAGCAGCGCTGTGCACAAGACCATTTGGACATACCCAAGTCTCTTACTAAAAAGGCAACTTCATCAGACTCAATGCCTGAAGATAGTATTACTGTATCCAGCCAATGAGAATAGCCGGAGTCGATATAGCAAACTGTGTGTTATTTATGATCTTTTCACTTTAATGTATGTGCAGTTCAGTTTTTAACTTAAAAGAAATGGATGCAAACCTGTGCTTGTATAAAAATTTGGATCCTTGGCATTTTCCAATGAGGAATTCCATTTTCACATGATTTTGAATACATATATGTTGTTAGATGTGAATCCTCTGGTGTTCCGGGAATAAGGATCGTTAAGGGCAATATCATTCCATTCCATTCCATTCCATAAGTTTTGACCGATTAAACTGCGTTGAACCTGTTATCTTGCATGCAGGGCTTTTCCGAAATTGCCAAGTTTAATTTGTATGATTTTGTAAATTACATTTTGTATAACTGGATATTTCTTTTGCTGTGGCGTTTTTGTATAACCATAAGATCAAAACTGCTGCTTTTTTAATAGAAAATCAATCATTTAGTTCTACTAACAGTTTGGAAAATAGATGAAGCGGTTGAATGTGGGTGATTAGTTTGTTAGTGGATTTTCCTAAACTTGGAAAGCACTAATCTTTTCAACACCCTTGATCAGTACCTTGTTTATGCACTATCTAGTCATATAAAATGGCAGCAAGGATCGTGGTTATCAAGTCAAAGTTTCCCCTCCTCCATGCGCGGGATCTTCGATATGCCCCTATATCAAAACTTGGCTTCTGAGTCTGTGGATTATAGAACTTTCCAAGATAAATTCTTGCTGATTAAGGACCTCCATCATAGGATGATGGAACTTATTGAAGATTCCTATACCTAATCTCCCTTGATTTAAGACAACAATTCCTAAAGTACATCCGGTAACATATTAAGAAATTGCCAAGTTTAATTTGTATGATTTTGTAAATTACATTTTCCAATAGGTACAAAACCCCCTAACCCCACCATCGTAAAATAAAATAATTAAATTTAATAAAATGCCTACATAAATAAATAATATTAGATACCACATATACATGATACATTTGTCAATAATTGTTCGACTTGCGCAAAGTTTTAAAATGTAATTCACAACTCGTTTACTTTACATATTTTTTTTTTTAAATAAATCTTTTGAAAATGACCAGGCATAAATTGTTTATATAAATTGAAGGGGACGGCGAGAAATATGTGGGCGATATTATTCTTTTTTTCTTAATGTGGTTTAAAAGAAATGTTTGAACTTTGTTAACATCTAAATTAAAAGGTAAAAGACAACTTATACCAAACTTATTAGCATTTTCTTTTGCTGAGAAGCTTTCGTAAACCTTACTAATTTTAATACATAATTGTTTAAGCGTCATCTCATAATAAAATAAAATATTTGAATGGTAGATATTACACGATAAGAGCAGTTTTTTTGAATATCATTTTTAAAACCATACTCTGTGCCCTTTCGTGAGAAGCTAGGGTTTTTTTTCCTCCTTCCAAATTAATTCATGTCCCTTTTTTTATTCATGTCCTTCACATACTGATTAATTCCCCAATCAAGTCTTTTAATTGTCTTGAGCTTTTTGTTCCTTTTCCAGTTTTTGTACCAAATACACGAAAAAGGTCTTCAATCCAAACAGATTGGGAATTTTCTGAAAAATATAATTGGTCAATGATATTTAATACCAACCGAAAAGTCAACTTTGATGGATAAAGCCTTAGCGGCCATTTGTCGCTGATGATCGTCAGGATTATAAGAATAGGTACAGATAAGAGGGTGAGGAACACCTTATCATCCATCCAATTAGACTCGTATCCACACCGCCATGACGTATTACTTATAAGCATTATTACATTTTATAATAGCAATTTTATATATGGTAATCTTTTTTATTTACTTATAAAATATTCCTTACGAAATGTTGACCAACTTATTTGCTGCTTTTGATGAATTTGTCTCAACCCGTTGAGGGACCATAACGAAGAAGAATTGCCATTGCCAAGAATCCAGCCTCTTCTCCCAGTAAAGTTGTAAAGTTGCATCAAAACTTGGCCGAAGGGTCAACTCTCTTTCCCATTTTCAATCTTTCTTTGTTCTCCCGCCCGAATGACAAGCTAAAAGCAGCTTGTAATGTCACGTACCTACAAGATTGATATGGAAACCATCATTGAATATCGAAATTATAAAGTATTCGGATTATAAATACCAATCCTCAATAATTTTGTAAAGCTCAAATTTACTGGCCGGTATAATTATTTGGTTAGTGTTCCTATGTTAGTGGGCGTAAAAGGACCAATCTGCATTGCAATGTTAAGCACTTTAAGATACAATTAGTCAAAAGTGTAGAATTGTTTATATATTAAAAAAAAACAGTTTGATATGTCCTTTAAGTGAATCATCGGGTAGCCAAAAGATTAGGGGCAACTGACAAATAAAAAAATGGAATTATTGAAGTAAGCAAGGAGCCAGAGGAAACCACTTTATATATTATTATTTTGCCAACATGCTTGTGGTGGGGTTCCTTATATTCATGATCACATTTCAAGAGACTTTGGACTATAAATAAAGGTTGGTGCAAATAAGAAAATACCCATTTGGACCAGTTGCAATGGGAATCTGCATATCCCTTGCATCTTCTCAGATTCACAAGGTTGAGGATAGCCACGAGAATGCAATATTCTTTCAACAGAACAAAAATGATTCTAATGGAACTCAGAGACTTAGTTCTGTTTATTCAAAAGAAGGAAGCAAAGGTCTAAACCAAGATGCTGCAATTCTATACCAGGTATGTTGATGGATTTACAACAAAATTGTCAGGATTTTTCTTCACCAGAAATTTTTTTTTAAAAAAAAATAAAAAATTGAATCTCTCTCTTTTTCTTTTTTCTTTTTTCTTAAGGGCTATGGAATGGAAGATGGAGCTTTTTGTGGAGTGTTTGATGGGCATGGAAAGAATGGTCACATAGTGAGTGAGATGGTGAGAAACCGACTTCCATTGCTCTTGCTAAACCAAAATAATGCTGGCTCTAAGATTCATGGTGTATTAGAAGAAGAATATGAATTCCAAAATCCCATTAAGAATATTATTGGAAGGGAAAGTGAAGCAGCAGGGGTACCAATCCCTGACAACTTTCGAAATTGGAGAGAAGAAATTACAAGCGCTTTCAAAGTGATGGACAAGGAAATTAAGCTTCAAGAGAATCTGGATTGTGCTTGCAGTGGAACCACGGCTGTTGTTGTCATAAGACAGGTAATAACAGATTATATAACCAACCCCCAATTAAATTGTTATTACTATTTTTGTTTCTCTCATTTTAATGGAAAAAATATATGAAACAGGTTGAAGATATTGCCATAGCTAATCTTGGTGATTCAAGAGCGGTGTTAGGGACATCAACAGAGAATGGAATCACAGCAATTCAACTAACCACTGATTTAAAGCCTGGATTGCCAGGTAAATAAGGAGCAACTTTTTCTCAAAAATTCCAGCAACCTTTAATTCAAACACCAAAGTTGGTATCCAATAACATTTTTGATAATATATATTACAGGAGAAGCCGATAGAATAGGGACATGTAATGGTCGAGTACTTGCATTAAAGCACGAACCACACATACAGAGAGTGTGGCTGCCTCATGAGGACATTCCAGGCCTAGCCATGTCTCGAGCTTTTGGAGACTTTCTACTCAAAGATCATGGTATAATTGCCATTCCTGAAATCTCCTATCACCGTCTAACTTCCAAAGACCAATTTATCGTTCTTGCAACTGATGGGGTAAGACCAGGCCAAACCTTTATATGTTTTTGAATGCAAAAAAAAATATATATATATATATATATATTTCAGATGTAAGTTTTTTTCAATTATTACTATTTGAATTTATAATGGAAAATTTGTGAAAATTATGCAGGTCTGGGATGTGCTGAGTAACAATGAAGTAGCATCAATTGTGTGGGAAGCGAATAGTGAGGAGGCAGCTGCAAGATTGGTTGTTGAAGCTGCTACAGCCAAATGGAGAAAGAAGTTTCCTGCTTCTAAGATCGATGACTGTACCGTTGTTTGTCTCTTTCTGCAAAAGAATAAAAAGCATTAGAATTTTTTGAAAGTTTGCTTTTGCCCCTGTAAAAATTAAAAGCCTTGAGCTGCTATTGTTTAGTCTTTCGATACTGTTTTGTTTGCTTGTTTTAACTTTTAATAAATGAGCAACCTCCAATCCGATTACATGTAAACACAAATTCCAATTTATTATAAGTGAAAGGGACTTGCTTATTTGCATCTATTATTACTTCTTAATTAAAGACATCTTGATCAACCATCATCTTTAAACGAGTAAAGTTTAAAAGAACAAAGAATCAAAAGGAAAATATAAATATATTGGTCAAAAATAGGCAGGGTATATACTCACCCTACCCTTGAGTTTTCTACAACTTATAGTAGTGTATTAGCTTCCATTCCATGTAACAGCTGATTTAATTTCTAACTAAAAAATTAGGATCTAAAATTGTTTTTAAAAATTCAAATTACATTTACATTTAATTTTCAATGTCAATATTTTTTGTAATTATTTCAGTTGTATATTCTGTCTCTATTATTTTCTTTTATATGAAGGAGATTTCTTTTTTAATGATCCTCCAGTACTCACCTTCTTTCATGTCAAGCATTTTAATATATCCTCGTTTTCTTCAAAGCTATCCTATCCTCTTCGTTCAAGACATCTCAATGTGTCTTCTACTCCTTCCATATTGCATCAGAAAGCAAGTTCACTAGGAAATCCGTAAGTGCTATTAACCAAAAAGCAAAAGAAACCGGAAAAATAGACCAAGTCTAAAATAAAATTGTCCTCAATATGAGAGGGACAACAAAATAACTTACTTATGTAGAAAATCAAATACATGGATAAAAGAATGAATCTAAATTATTAAAATTCTAACTATTTCCAATACACACACCTTAGACTATAAATTTGCAGGAAAAGAAAATCAAACAATGCAGATGACTAGTATACTAATTGCACCGTTCCAAAACCAAATGCAAATTTGTGGACGAGGCGACCAAAAGAGACGACGGCCTATTTATATAGTACTGTACTGAAAATGCGAGGCCCATCAAGACTACTCTGCCTCATCGAGAAGTCCAAGCCATGGAAGTAACTTTCCTTCCATTCATTAAATGACATATGGAAAACTCTACCCGAGGCATATGCCTGTTATAGTAGCTCATTTATAGTGAGTAGCAAAACAATATGTATAATCTGATTCCCACGGAGATCTGTGCCTAATGGGGTGGGAAATCCCCAATTAAATGGGAAATGAGACGAAGACCGGGATAATCTTTCTTTCCCCGGATCGAGGACAAGGCCGGAACGGAGATTGTGCTTCCACTACGTTTATGTATACATATTTAAATATATAATTTTTTTTCTATTATTCGAATTTATATATATATACTTTTTTATGATATTAATTTATAAACATTATATTTATATAATATATTTTTTTTATGTGAAATATATCAAAATTAAATTTTAATTTATTATTATTATTATTTTTATATGCAAATGGGAAGCCCACCATGCCCTGCTTCAAATGAAACGGAGAATGAAGCGGAATTGAATCCTTAAGTCCATTTCCATTAGATGAAGGAGATTAGCTTTTATTCTTTTCCTGATAGGAACAAATGGTTCTTTTCTTGCTGTTGAACATTTTCTAAGAAGTTTAAACATAATTGAGGCCCGAATTTAATAATTTATGTTTAGTACTCTTAAAACAATTCACTCAATCAAAAATATATATTCTTCAAGCAATCATTTGAGGCTCATTCAAAATAAATGTACTTTTTTAAAATAAAAACAAAAAACTATTAAAAGCATGTATGTATCAACCAAAAAAAAATATATACTTTTAAAAGTACGCTGATTCTAAATGAAATACATGGTTCGAAGCTTTACCCTTATTTATATCTTTAAAAACAAGCAAAAATTGTTATTTGGACGATCATAAAGACACTCCACTAATTACTTGGTGGGAATTTTAACTTAACGAATTTTCCATTTACCCCTCAATGACGAATGTTATTTATTTATTTTTTGAGGAAGAACAATCAAAATGTATTTTTGTTTTAAATTTTTGCATTTTTTCCTTTTTTTAATTTCTATTAGTTTGAATGATATAGGTCGAACCATATAAAATAAGTTGGTCAATCTTTTAAAATTCGTTTATTTATTACTTTTGCTTTACTATGTAAGCTAGCTCATATCTCAAATCTATAGTATTTAAAGAAAAAAAAAATCCAATGGACTTCAACATCATCATTATTATTATTACTATTTTGCCAGTCGATTTCGTTACTATTTATAATTTTGCATAATGTTTTTATCTTTATTGGATATAGAGCATGGTTGAGTTTTCAACTAAACATTGTATTTTGTTTGATTGACATTTATTTTAGACAAATAAAAGAAACATACTGCTTTTTGATACAAAACATTTCGAGGCATTAATTTTACTTTCACTATTTTATTCTATTGTTTAAACTGTGGATCTAAATAAATATTAACTGTATGAAAATTATAATCCCATTACATTTTCCCAGCCAAATAAACAAGTACTGACAGGTTCATTAAATCTAATCTCATATCTATAAAATTTTATTCATCCACTCTAAATGAATCGAAAAGATACAGTAAAACTTCTTTATAGCCATCTAATCATAAAAAATTTTAGTCTCAACTTTAATAATTTATAAATAAAAATAAAATCTACATTGTAATAAGTTATGGTTCTAAATTTTACATTTTAATAAGTTATAATTTTTTTAGATTTTGTTTTTGGTAAATATATAATATTTTTTTAGATTCCGTATCAAAGAACTTTGCTCTTCATACAATAATTATATATATATATATATATATTGCAATAAATGTACTGTACTTTATATTTAAGATTTAATGAGACATAAAATATTTATGTAAAGTTATTTCATATAATGATTTATTCTTTAAAATTATTATGAAATCTATAAAATTGGTAGTATATAATAACTCCTCAGCATGAATACATTTTTATTGAAGTAAAAATATTTTTAATCTATAACTCTATGAAACTATTATCTCTTCGTAGTTATAAAATTAGTTTTGTTCTACCAATATTATTATAAAAATGTTTTACTTTATATATTTATATATATTTGGTAATACATGCATTTTTCCTGAACATGTTTTCACATTTTAGTTCGTAAATTTTTTTCTTGACATTTTGATTCTTGAACTTAAATTTTACTTGTGCAAATGATTCTTAAACTGATATTTTTCAGTACTTTAAAGACAAAATTTCAAAAGAATTCAATTTCTAGAATTAAAATGCCAAAAAATAAAATGTTCAGATATTAAAGTCTCAAAACATATTTAGTTTTAAGAAAAAATGCATCAATTACCCTAAAAAAACAGATAGTCTATAAGATATTGAAAGTGAAATATTTCAGTTGGATGATAATAATGATACGATGTTTCAGTATGAGGCTGAAAGCCATATAACAACAAGGACCGCTAATCTATGCTGATGGATATTGTTTTAGTAAATAAATAACCTATAAATAAGCGTACAAAATACGAAATGAAAATTATTAATAAGCAACCAACGATACATATATTAGATATAATTCTAAGCTAAATGATAAAGAATAAAAACCAAAAATGTCTTTTTTTTTGGTACACAAAAAACAAAAATGTCCATATATTAGAAAAGAGAAAGTTTTAATTGATATCCACTGTGTAATCATAAATAAATTTATATACTTTTTTTTTTTAAAGAAAATTAACTTTATATATGGTTAGAGTATTTAGAAATAAAACATTAGCAATCGAAAATTCTTTACCAATTTTAGGCGTGATATGCTACCGTTAGCCCCGGATAAAAAAATAAATTCACATTACTTGGTAATCTAATAATTTTGATTAACTATTTGACCTGAAGATATAAACAACCAGAATATAAAAAATAATAATAACAATTTTATTAAAATTCAATTGAATAAATATACTTTTAGATATTAAATAATTAATTACGATATCTGTAAGGATAAAAATTGATTTATAATATATATATATATATATATATATATTCCCTCAATCATACCGTAACTCGTGACTTTTTCCATTCAAAAGCTATTGTTCTTGTCCAGGCGCGGAAGGGTAGGTGGGCACATCCAATTAGAAGCCATAACTTAACGAAGTGAACTATAGTGGGACCCAATCGGTTGTATTAAATTTTAAATCACAAATCAATCGGCTTTTCCATTTGCCGTTGCGTGCAAGCGGTGGAGTTTTATGTACATTATCGGGCCCACTTCATGAACGTCGAATAAAGCGGGACCTACAGTATCCGGTCGTATATACGCACAGATTCATCTTCCAAGTTGCAAAAATGTTCGCTTTTCTTTTATTTCTCTGTCCACGGATTTGCCATGCAATGAATGGAGTGGAATTTTTTTTCTTTTTTTTTGGTAATAAATGGAAAATCATCTTCTTATGTGTGTTGAGGAAGCATATCCTTAAGAAAATAAGAAAATTATTGCAAAACAAATAGAATATCCATATCCATCTCTGTTGTTATAAGTAAAACAACTAAAATTAAAATTATAAATTCATAAATTTTTTTGTTGATTTCATAAGTTTTTTTTTCGATGTTTTAGGATCTCCAACTTTTTCAAGAAAAATAATTAAAATCATGGTTATTATTATTGTTTAATTTTTATTTAATTATTATTTAACTTGACATGTTGTTCTTATTCCAATAAAATAAATACTATAGGACATGATATTTTATGAGTAATTGATAGAGATATCAAATAAATATATCAAATGTGTATTAATATTTTATTGATTAATGTATTATTATAATTTAGTTATATGTAAGAAAACATTTAAAAGTATAAACCAATCAAATATTAATATTTACAGATTGTTGAATTTATTTTTCCATGAATCATAGTAGATTTTTTTCTTATTTAAGGGAGGTGAGATAAAAATCAGCATGATTCGTGATTTTTTATTTTTATAATTTTGGGTAGAATCTAGATAGAATTTAATTGATTTGTAACAATTACGTAGTTAAATACATTTAATCCTGAAATGTTACACATTTTTTATTTTACCATTTAAATTAAAACAAGCTTCATATATTCTTAAACTATTATTTTTATGATATTTTTTAGTTTATTATGTATTTTCGACAAATAACTTTGATGAAATTAATCATGCATAACTTATCTAATAATTTTGCAAACTTCTTCGGATTAACGTGATTAGAGAATTATGGGTCAAAGGGCAATCTAATATTTTTTATAATTTCACAGACAAACTGCAAATTATGTGATAGTTTGTGATGATAAAAATGCTAATTAGAGAATTCATAATAAAATTGCATATCCTAATTAGATATTTTCAATTATGTATTTTATTTTTTATATTAAAAATCTAATAGTAGAAAAATAAACCTTTTATGATAACAAATTAAATAGCAAATATTTGATTTAAATCTTTAAAATTTATATTAATTTCAATTTAATTTTTTAATTTTTTAAGTTTATAATTGCTATTTAAAAAAATAAAATAACAAAAATGTAAAAACTATTTAAAATCTAAAAAATTAAATCATAAATATTAAATTGTATTTACATCAAAATTATGGAAATGAAATTAAACCATGAAGGAGCATGTGGGGGGCACGGTGTTCAACGATGACAATGACACCGTCATTTTTCTACTTGAATATAGGACCAGTTTGATAAGAGAAAAAAAAATCGAGGACCACAGTGGTTAAGATATAAGTGCTGCTTTTCTTCTCTCTTTTTTTTTTTTTTTTTTTTTTTTAAGCCCAAAAAAAAAAAAGTGCTGCTTTTCCAAAGTCGGATCATGCTGACGTGTATGATGATTATTGAATCACGGCCCACTAAATAAATGCTACTTACTGGGCCCCGCCGAAAGAAAAATCGGTGATCAATTATTATTTATTTTGGGGGTAGAAGGTCCGTCTGATCACCAACCATCCCCCAATAAGTATCTGCTCTCCTCCTCTTGTTGTTATTTCCATATCTCTGGGGAAGCTTCGCCAATCAGAATTCTTCAAATACCACCGGAAACCACCATGATTCGGTTCCTAACCGCCATCCACTTTTTCTGGTTCCTTTCACTTTCCGGCCTGGTAGCCGGTAGCCGGGACGTCCCCGGAGACCATCTGCGTTTACCGTCGGAAGCTTCAAAATTCTTCCGAAGAGGTGGTGGGGCCGATGATCAGGTTGATGACAACGAGGGAACGAGATGGGCGGTCCTTATTGCTGGCTCTAATGGCTACTGGAATTACAGACATCAGGTCCTCACTCTTCTCAATTATTTCGTTCAGAAGCTTCGTATTTGTTTTAATTTGACTTTATTTATTTTTTAATATATTACATAAGGAATCTAATTTAATTTATATTCAGATGATCTTATAGTATGCTCCTTTCTTATTTTCTTCTCTTTACATCCATTTGGTCTTTCTTCTGAAAAGTAGGCAATTACTTTGAAACTAAGTAATTTTCTTATCTTTACATCCATTTGGTGTTTCTTCTGAAAAGGCAGACAATTACTTTGAAACTAAGTAAGAATTCAGGTCTCCGGAATTGTTGAGCTTAGTTTTTGTCTTTTTGATGTGAATTTCGAAGCGTATGTTTTAAGCATGGATGATTAAAAGTTATTATTATTAATTGTTTTGTTATTTTATTATGTTCTTTTACATTTCGGAGTCTTTATGGGGCTCTGTATGGTTCAAATTTATTACCTTTACTTCCTTGGAATTTTTCTGTTGTTGATGAGAAGAAAGAATTATGGGAATTTCACATATGGTCCTTTGGAGATCTAGCTTATAGGACAATCGGAATCTAAAGTGGAAGGTGATTTTAAGATGTCTTTTATAAACAAACTTGCTAAAGTTACTCTGAGCTTTTTTATGACTTAACGTAAAACCACCGTGATGCCTTACGTTTTTGAGCTATGATCGTATTTATTTGTTTGTTCTTGTACTGTTAGTTGCAGTGTGGTGGTGGTTCTTTTTGCTGAAAGGAATTCATAGACATAGAGGGAGAATAAATATTATAATAATAACTCCAAATCATGTGCGAGCTAAGGAGTCTAATTGAGTCTGGTCTGGAAGGGCATTTGATTTTTCTATTGAATTTACTTATTATTTCTCTGCTTTCAAGTATTGAAGCCTCTGAAAGAATTTTATTCATGGTATTGACATTGGCCCTTTTGTAATTTTTCGCTTTTTCAGTCTGATGTTTGTCATGCCTATCAACTCTTGAGGAAAGGTGGTTTGAAGGATGAAAACATTATCGTCTTCATGTATGATGATATAGCTTTCAATGAAGAGAACCCTAGGCCTGGAGTTATCATTAACAGCCCACATGGCGATGATGTTTATAAAGGAGTTCCAAAGGTATGCTGATTAATCCACTTATGAGACTCTAAAACTGTTGTTTTGCCTTTGACATGATGGTGCTTGATGGGGCCAGGATTATACCGGAGAAGATGTTACAGTTGAGAACTTTTATGCTGCTATCCTTGGAAATAGATCTGCCCTTACAGGTGGTAGTGGGAAGGTTTTGGATAGTGGTCCCAATGATCATATTTTCATCTACTATACTGATCATGGTGGTCCGGGAGTTCTTGGTTAGTAGTTGTTTAGATGCAACTTCCTTGTAAATGATTGCTACTTTACAATTACATTAGAAATCAGAACTTCTCATGGTGACACTGGTACTATCTTGTTTTATTATTTTCGTTTTCCCAGGGATGCCTACTGGGCCTTACATCTACGCTAATGATCTGATAGAGGTCTTAAAGAAGAAACACGCATCAGGGACCTATAAAAGCTTGGTAAGATACTAGTTGAACCGTCTTTCAGTAGATGCTGCATGCATCAATTTACGTAATTTTGATGCTTTGGTTTTTTAGGTCTAAGTTCATATATCTGCAGGTATTTTATCTTGAAGCATGTGAATCTGGAAGTATCTTTGAGGGTCTTCTTCCTGAAAACTTGAATATCTATGCAACCACAGCATCAAATGCAGAAGAAAGCAGTTGGGGAACTTATTGCCCTGGAGAGAATCCGAGTCCTCCACCAGAATTTGAAACCTGTTTGGGTGACTTGTATAGTGTTGCATGGATGGAGGATAGGTATGGCCAACATTTTGTTTCCATTGTGATGGAGGAATGATCAGGTTCATTTTGTTTATACTTGGAATAATAAGAGCATAACTTATAAATGGACTTGGGTTGAGGCGATTTGTGCCTTAACATTGCTCCCAAATAATGGAGAATATAATATTATTGGATAGATAATTGATTGCTAAGTTGGAAATGTCTACTTTGTTTGAGCTGATTCTGGTATATCTCTTTTTATCTGGCAATATTCTAATTAATATCGTGCAAGTTCCTTTTTTCTAGTGGGATGTTAATAATTCTTTCATGTACTAAAGGACTGTTTAAGAATATATGCATAATATTATTCAGATCTGTCTGAGTTTTAACAGTCTTATCTTTTGGACAGTGACATACACAATTTGCGCACAGAAACTTTGCATCAGCAGTATGAATTGGTAAGAGCTTGTTTCCAGCTTTTCTACCAGAAGCAATTTTTTAAGGAAAGGAAAGTCAATTGAGTTTCCTTCTTAATTGCTTTGGGTTTTTATAGATGCCTATCAGCACAGGCTTTCAGATTGATTGAATAAATTTTAGATTGTATTGAAAAAACCTCTCTTTTATATATGCTTACTCTAGTCGATGGTATTAATTTCTTTTGCTTGCGTTCCCAGGTTAAGAGGAGAACGTCCAATGACAACAATGTTTATGGCTCCCATGTCATGCAATATGGTGATATAGGACTTAGCAAAAGCAACCTCTTTGTGTATTTGGGTACGAATCCTGAAAATGATAACTTCACTTTTGTGGACGATAACTCACTGAGGCCACCTACAAAAGCTGTCAACCAACGTGATGCTGATATTGTCCATTTCTGGGATAAGGTTATCTTCTACTCTTTTGTGAAAGTTGAATTATTATTTTCCTTATCCCGTAAATCTTATTTAGCCATCTCCGGATTTGCAAACTTTGCATTTCCTCTCAAAATTGGTTTTATTAAAGTGAGAACATAATGATTAACTTACTTTGAAGTTTGAAAAGAATATCAGCAAGGATACTGCAAAACTAATTTTTTGCATAACCTTGATGCTGACATGTCATGGGCTGTAGAGGTTTTGGAATGGTCCCCTTGACCTTGATCAATAGTTTTCCTGCAGCACGAAAAGAAAAATTACAGTGGCTCAAACAGGTTCTCAAAATTGTAGTGCTGAAGTTTATGAGATGAAACTGTTACAAATTTACTCTTTTATATAGCAAGATGTAATCAAATTAAGTAATTTTATATAGCAAGATGTAATCAAACGTGTCTGGAGGTATTGGCGATGCAAAAATCTGAGGCACTGATTGTATTGATAAAAGGTTAAAAAAAAAAAAATTCTATCTTGATATATGTTCTAATTTTCTGAATGTATAGAGATATGGTCATGATGTTTTTAAATAGGCACTCCATTTCTGATGTAATGCTTTCAGCCCAAATTTTATCCCTCTTTTGACTCCTCTTTTTTTAATATTTTTTTGCAGTTCCGCAAGGCCCCTGAAGGTTCACAGAGGAAGGTAGACGCTCAGAAGGAGGTTGTTGAAGTAATGTCGCATAGAATGCACATAGATAATAGTGTGAAACTTATTGGGAAACTCTTGTTCGGAATTGAGAAAGGTCCATATGTGCTTAACACCGTTCGTCCTGCTGGGCTACCACTTGTAGAAGATTGGGATTGCCTTAAGACAGTGGTATTGTTCCCAATATTCAACTTCTCCTCCGCTGCTATTAAAACTTTTTGGTACTCTGTGAATATGAGATGAGCTCTATTCCTCTGTAGCATGTTCGGTAGTTTGATCTGAGTAAATGGTTGGCCTGATTAACTGTCTTGTGCAGGTGAGAACTTTCGAGACACACTGTGGATCCCTTTCCCAATACGGGATGAAACACATGCGATCCTTTGCAAACATATGCAATGCTGGAATTAGGAAGGAGCAGATGGCTGAGGCATCGGCGCAAGCTTGCACTAGTGTTCCTTATGGGCGTTGGAGCTCTCTGCGCAAGGGCTTCAGTGCATGATTGAAGCAGCACAGGGGACTATGAAGGGGGCAGCTTTATATATATATATATATATATATATTTATATATATCTACATTTCTGATTGCTCAATAGTAACCCCGGCATCGGTGCAAAACTTGCACCAGCGTTTGGGGCGCTCTGCACACGGTGTTCAGCGCATGATGAAAGCGCACAGGGGAATATGAAGGTGCAATAGGCGTATTTATGGTCAGCTATATATGCAAATGTCTTTATATTTCTGATTGCTCATTGTAAATATAACCCAAGCTTTTATTAGACTGCCCTGTAAAAAAAAACATCTTGGAACCGTAATCATCTATTCAAAGTTTGTGTTTATGAAGTTATTGGCATAGCGAGTGGAAAACAAAGCTGGAAGCTTTTGCAAGAACCAGCCCAACGTCGAACTTCCACGAGTTGGGCTGATATTTCTTTCTTTTTTAAAAAATAAAGAAATCTATTAGTTTAAAGCTACATCTAGCAATTATTAACACAAATCAGATACAGGAGATTGTTAATTTGATTCGTTCGTTGGTTTGACCATAAATATTCTGAAACACGTCCCTGGTGGTGTTAGGTTAACGACGTCGGAAGTCCAGGCTCCAGCCGAATGATAAGCACAACAACAATTTTAACGGCTGAGCTGGCTGTTATTCATCATTTTCGATTGCTCTTAAAAGCACAATAATAAAAGTATGTTAATAGAAACAATAAACAGGCTTTTTTTGTTTTGGGGGGGGGAATAATAATAATAATAATTGGAACTTGCCATCGACAGGGCATATGTTGGGTGGTGTGCTTCGTTTTGAATTTTAATGCCATATCTTTTGTTCTTTAATAAAAAAATAAAAAACAAAACGTAAAGTCTTTTTTAAAATATTCAAAATAATAAATAAAGCCAAATCGCGACAAAACCTGCAAGCATCAGAGTGGGGGCGCCTAGAGTGTTGGTGTGCGTCTGCATACACTCAACAAATTCTCAAAAACCCAAAATTATTTTGCTCAAAACCAGGCAGAAAAAAGTTCTGGACGACTGTCTTTATTTCTTTGCGTTTTTGTAGATTCTCTTCCGACTCACGAGTTATCACGATTCGTGACCCTCTCTTGCCTGTTTGGAGCACGATGGCCATCATTCTACCACGTCATCATTTCACGCGAACCAGGGTGAGGTGCGGGCGGGACTTCTGGCATGGGCCCACTATCCAATCTATCTTTTGTGAATTCCGGGCGTTTTATGCAACTAGAAACCGCCTTTTTCATAAATTAAAATTTTTGTGTTTTTGTCTTTTTTCGCAAGTGCATGAATCTGAGCTATATCCAAAATCAGTAGCTTTTAGTTTCCATAAAATCGTGGGTCAGCATAAACAAATTCTTCTTTTGTAAAATTTTCTTTATGTGTTTATAAGAATTATAAAATAGGTTTTCACAAAAAAAAAAAAATATATATATATATATATATTAATATAAAACAGGTGTTTTAAGAACGAAACATTAAGTAAGACACCTATTTTATATTCATATATATGTTCAAACCTACTTTTATAAAATAGGTGTCTTTGATAATTGTTTTTTTTTTTTAATTGATATGTAAATTTTCTTTTTAAGTTATTTAAATGAATTTCAGTTTTCATAAATTTAAACCAATTTGTATTTCTCTAGAAAACCCAAAACATAAAACAAAAAAGAAGTTATTGCTGCATATTTATGGATAATTACCAAAAATATACAAAAATAAAGTCTACAGTAAAATCGATCCAAAAAATAATAAAGTCTTACTTTATTATTATTTTTCTCTTTTTTTGGGGTAAATATTAAGTAAATAAAATGACATTCTTTTTTATGCAACGTTTGAATTATTTAGAATGCTCAATTTACTATCATAATTGGTTCATTGGAAAAAAAAAAAAAGCAAATAAACTAAAATTATATCAATAAAACGCAAGCGGATTGCCGATCATATATTTCTTGTCTTGTGTCTCAATGACAAAAACAAGGTTCGGATAATTATATATGTCTTTTTAACCAAAAAAACACGTGGAAAATACTATTTTAGAACATTGCTAAGTATGTTCACCTAATTTATTTTAGGTAAAATTATTTAATTCGGCGTTGAAATATTTAATATACTATGTTTTATTGTTCTTTCTACCTTAGTAATATAACATTTTAATTTAGCTTTTACATGCCAGTTAAATTAGTTATTATTTCTGTTTTTTGTAACTTTTACAGTTTACTTGGACCGGATTATTTTTTTCTTGGTAAGATTTTATACCATAAGAAAAGTCTATAATTTATTTATTGAACATTTATCAAAACAAGTGGTTGTAGGTTTTTCAGATTAATTACACTTTAATATTTTCTAATTTAGAAAAGTTGCATTTATGGGTTTTAAATAGAATGTTTTTAATTTTGATATTTAAATTTCAATTTATACCATTTTGATCTCATTATATTTATTGGCTAACACAATATTAATGATTTCATCATATTTAATCAATATTAAAATACAATTTGTTATAATTTAGATATTTTAGTTTTAATTTATTATAGGCCAAAAATTGCATTTTGTTATATCTAAACTACAATCGATGTTAACAAAAAATTTAATATGACTAAAGTACAATAAATTAAAATTTAAAAGTTTAAATTGAAACATTTTTAATTTTAAAGACAAAAATGCAATTTCATAAATTAGAGAACATTAAAGTGTATTCAACCATAGTTTCCCATTATATGCTTGATCTATTACCATGTTTTGAATGTTTGTTCTGATTAGATAGAATTGATACAGAAAAGTAACGGCCCTTCCCTTTCTGTTTAATAACAACTGGGGCTTGAAATGAGCATAAAAAATAAACTAGAGAGTATTTATATTCATGAGTAATCCTAGATAGTGTGAACCTTGGTTAGTATACCACTTAATCTAATTAGAGAAACATACATATATGCATACATATTGGATATACACATGCACCATTTTGCTAAATGGATGACGTTGCCCACCTTTTTGGTGGAGGGTGATCATTTGATTATATGTGATTATATATAATTGTGTAGATCATTTGGTAATAAATGACTGTCGTTCACCATTTGACGAGAGATACCATTTATAGTAGCAATTCTTACACCATTTGATGAGAGATACCGTTTATAGTAGCAATTCTTACGTATACATATGCATATATAAGTACACATTTATAATATAATAAAGATTTTATAATAAAGTTAATCCATATGACAAGTTATTATTTAAACAATTCTATCGTTCAAATAATTATTTTGATTTTTTTTAAGATAAAACCTAAACAAGGAAGTAATAACCTATTAAATTTGCATAGGACTTAGTAATAATTATTAGGACTAATTATATTGAGCACCTTCGAAGTTTTTTTTAATTACAATCGGGTACTTTTTATGTTTCCATAATTATATTGCGTACCTTTGAAGTTTTTTCCTTAATTATAACCGGATATCTTCATATTTCCATAATTACATAATAATTATTAGGATTAATTACATTGAGCACCTTCGAAGTTTTTTTTAATTACAATCAGGTACTTTTTATGTTTCTATAATTATATTGCATACCTTTGAAGTTTTTTCCTTAATTATAACCGGATATCTTCATGTTTCCATAATTACATACACCTCTTTTCTGATAAAATTTCATCCATAAAAATGTACTTTCTTTCTTATGTGGCAGTTAAAATTTTATTTATTGTCCTTTGTATATAATAATTAAACGTAAATTTTGATTTATTTGAAAAATAAAATTTTTTTAATTTAAAAAGGTTGAAACTCAACGGATAGTAATTACAAGAATAACTATCAATTTTTAACGGCACCCTTTGAAATGTTTATAACATAATTTTTATGTTTTCTAATTTTTTTTTTTAAAATTTATTTTCAAAACTTCTTTTTGAAAATAAATGGCCAAATTATTTGGCCATTCCTGTTAGGCCAAATTTGGGTCGTTCTTTAGAGTTGTTCATGGAAAAATTTTAGGAAGTTAGCCAAATATGAAAAGATAAGATTGACATGTATTTTGTAATAAATGGATGTGGGATTTTAGGACTAAGTTCCTTAATTATACATATATATATATAAAGTTTTTTTTTTTGTATGTAACTGTTAAAAGTTACGTAGGCTATTTATAACTATAGAATTTTAAAGATATTTTTTGTATTTTACGATATTTAATATAATATATAATCAGTTCTACTAAGAAAAAAATAAATTAAGAAAAACGAGATTAAGGAAAAAAAAACAGCTATAAACTCGAATTACTAGGAAATGTATAATTTATAAAAATATATAATATCACAAGGATGACCTAGTTATTTTTGTACTTATTATCTGTTGGCCTTCAACTTTTTTAAATTAAAAAAATTTTATTTTTCAAATCAATTAAAATTCACATTTAATTAATATATATAAAGGACAATTAATAAAATTTTAACTGTCACGTAATAGAGATAATACATTTATATATATAAAGTTTTTTCAGAAGGAAGACGGATGTAATTATGGAAACATGACGGTCCTGGTTGTAATTAAGAAAAAAATCTCAAAGGTGTGTAATGTAATTATGGAAACATAAATGTATCCGGTTGTAATTAAAAATATTTTCGAGGATGTACAATATAATTATGGAAACATTGAAGATATCTGGTTGAAATTAAAAGAAACCTCGAAGGTGTCCAGTATAATTAATCTTAATTATTATAAAAAAGCTAAATTGTTTTTCTTTTTTTTTTTTTAATTTGATTGCTAATTTATTTTTATTACATTGGTGGTCAACATAAATGATATAACTTACCATCCAAATTCATAAGATGGTGAATTCATAATATATTCCATTTCTTTTAAATTAGGAATTATTGTAATTTTCTAAACAAAAAATATCTTTACAATAAAATTTTCATGACATCTATACTGTATCAAAATTATACCAATATATACACAGACTTAAAAATATATGTTAATATACTGACTATAAAACTGAAAAATGAGTTTATTGTATAAGATGAAAAAGAAAAATGAGAAATATTATTGAATATGAGATTACAAAATGGGTTTATTACTTTAACACCTTATATTTAACTAGTTTTACGAAAAAAGAAAATGTTATGTATTTCAAAAAAAATTTATGAAAATAGCATAATGTATTTTATTTTTGTCACACTGCCATCGATTTTGTACATAATGTTTAGAAATATACACATATAAATTGAGTGAATGAGAATGCATAAATATCAATTATATTAATATGAAAACATGATAATTTACAGGCGAAATTTTAAAAAATACATGTAACACGATGGGTGGATTGTTAAAATACAGAAGCATATCCGAAAAGCTAGTAAAATTGATAGGGTATTTTTCTTACTTTTCCCCCAAAAAGGATAAATTGACTTGATTATTATCATCTTGTTTACGGCAAATTCTTTCTTTTATGACAATTTGTGGTACTGCATTTAATATCTTGAGATATAAATTTGAAAAAAATAAAATAAAATAAACCCACCAGCTTGGTTAATTGACCATGGTTGGTGTTAGGTACAGTAAACAATCACACCAGTTCGCCAGAGAACTACAAAATTACTAAATAAAATATGCAGAATAATTGTAAGAAATTAATCTAAAGAAGGGCAACTTAACGACGTGGAAGATTCCGTTGAAACAATTGACGCCGTGAGCTTAGAATGTAAAAACAGGGCCCTAAGATGATAGTAACGGGGATTAAGAAGAGACGGAGAGATGACGGTGTCAGAGAGGGTGGGGATGTGGGAACAGCCAGATTATAGATCGACGGTCAAGAATGATCATTGTTGGACGGTTAGAATGTAACGGAGAGTCGGAAAGATGGTATAAAATACGGGGTTTGAAAGGGGGAGAGAGTATTTCGTTTTATCAGAGAACAAGCAGAGGAAAAAGAAGAAGACGAAGAAGCTCTGTGTAGTTTTGGCTTTCTTCTCTGCCCTTCTATTTGCCAATTTTCGTTTACTTTTCATCAGGGCTTTTTAAGAGCAGTCAAGGGAGTTTTGAGAGGAAATTGATGAGAGCTGGACAATGAAATGTTGACGATCTAGAGCTTCCGAGATAGGGGAGTAGTTTTAAGAGGTCTGTAATTAGGAACAAAACTCTAATTCTTATCGGTTTCATATGATCAATTTTCCTAGAATGACTTCATTTTTTATTTTCTTTTCTGTGCAATTTCTATTTGCAGATACATTCAAACAGTTTTTGAAGAATCTGTTGACGGAATATCATCTGGGTTCGGTTCCAATTCTCTCAGCTAATTGTGGGAAATTTTTTAATTCCACTGCAAATTTACAGAGAGCTGTTCAAGAAATTCTGAGTTTATGAGGTAAAGAAAGTTTCTTGTCCTTAATCGTTTTTGAGCGACTTGTCCTTGGCATTAACTATCTGTTTTTGATCGGTTTTTCCCTCAGGCACATTTCGAAGAGATTTGAGCGCTTTTTCTGAAAGAATCTGAATGTATTATGAGATAAATACGGATATCCATCATCGCCGGTGTTAGAACTTTCATCGGAGTTGGAGAATCGGGTTCTGAAATGCAATAATTTCCTTGAATTCTGGCTACAGATTTGCATTTTTAGGAAGTCTGAAGACCGAAAGAAACAAAATTTATTCCGAGAATTGCTATAATGGTTGTGGGCAAATCTAGTAATACAGGTGAGGAATAATTCATCTGATTCGTAGATCAGAGGAACGTTGTATGAAGTTTGAAGGATATTGCTGGAGGATTTGTTGTTCGTATATTCAATTATTGAATTTATCATTTCTATCTACTGTGCTTGGTTTACGAAGAGAAGCTCTGACTTTCATTTGGTTATTTCTTATCTGCAGCGAGGTTGTAACAATCCGTTTGTTTGGATTCGACTTCGATCTTTGGAGACAGATTGCCTTATTTTTTCAGTTTTGAGGTAATGCCCTGATGTCAGTGTGTCTTCAAAGTGTATCCAAACTCTCTCTCTTTCTGTTCTTCGTGTACATTTGGATCCTACCTTCTGCTCTGTGGTTCTTTTTCTAATCTGGCGTTTCCAAGAAAGTTCGATCAGTGGGAAAGCTTGGCGTTGTCTGTGAAAAGATTCTTTTCAATTTGTTCTCTATATTTTGTACCTCTCTTGATTTTGGTCTTCTCCTTGAAACTCCTCCAAACGGAGAAACAAGTCCTTTTATGTGAAAATCGTCATCCTCTGTGCCAGTTTTGTTCGGAGTCGTCTCTTTTTCTGTAGGATATAATATGTCTGTTTATGTTTCTAATGTATGATTTGGTTTGGTCTAGACGTTCCGTTTGGTTTTCCGAGAAAATTGAGGAAGAAGATGAGAAAATACTGAACCTGTCCCTGTTTCGTCTAGTTTCGTCGAGAATTCCATTGTTCAAGAAAGCAAATTTTTTATGACGATGTATTTTATTTCAATCTGTAGATTTAGTCTCCCTTCTAAGTGGATGCAAGTGTATTCTCGGCCTTCTCATTCGTTTAATTCCTATCCTGCATTTTCTCGGCAGGCAAACAGTGGAAAGCTTGCTGGGAAAAGAGAAATATTCATTCTTTTTTTTTTTTTTTTTCTTCTTTTTGCTTGAAGAGAAATATTCATGTTTTCTTCACGAAGGATTTCGAAATTTATGTTTCTGTTCTCTTAATCATCATCATCATCATCGTATTGAGTTCCTGTGTCTCTGTCTCGCGTTCTCGAAATATCATACACACCCTCGCATTGAACAGTACCTAAATTTCATAAAAACTCTCTCTCTCTTAATTTTTTAATTTTTTTTAATCTTCCTATTGATCGTGGACTATCCGATGCACATCTTCCTCCTACGCGTATTTTCGTTAATTTATAGTTTTTAGCTTAAAAAATAAAAAAGAGCAATAATACATCGTCTTTTTGTTTTTGAATATCGTGGAAGTTGCAGATAGCAGCCGGCCACATCCCAATCCTGATTCCCATTTGCCTCTTGAGGCGCTTTTACCTTTATCTTTGTTATTTTTAATTTATTTTTTTAACTTCTAATAATATATACGATATAGTTTAATTTTGGAGGTTTAACCTGGGTTAAATGTAAAAAAGAAGAAAAAAAGAATTAACCGCAGTTGATGGGAATTTGTGGGGTTGGTACAGGTGTACAAAAAGGCGATGGATAAGCAGTCTGTGAGTGCAAGGCACAACCATCACAATAACAACTCCAATTCAAGCAATAGAGACAGAAACGGAGCTGATGGATCGCTTTTGTTGAGAGCAGCGAGCTCCGATGCTATCGGACAATCCACGCCGTCTGATTTCGTTTTGCAGTGGGGGAATCGGAAGCGGCTCAGGTGTATGAAGATCCAGGTCAAGGATGACTCTTCCGCCCCGGTTCATCGGACCACCGTTCGAGTAGACCGTCGGGTCGTCAGAGCCGATAAGGACGCTAATCACCCTACTACCACTATTCATAATAATAATAATAATACAAATGGTTATTTAAATCTCCGTCAACGGCCACCTTCGCCTCAGCAACCGCCTTCTCACCGTGTTCTCAGGTACCTTCTTTAATCCCCATGCCATTACTCCTTTTTAGTCTCTTGGCTTTTAACTTTTGTTTTAGTTTCTACGCGATGTGTTGCGGCAACTGTGTTGCACGCTCCGGTTAGATTTGAAATTTTCACTTTTCATCACGTGTTTTACGTCATCATTGAGGTCATTAGAGAAGGTTAATATGGAGATGTGTGTAATGATAATAATAAATTAATTAGCGGCGCGTGGGGGTCAGGTGTGGGAATGAGCGTACTCTCTTTCTTTTTGTTGTCTATTTATGTGTTTGTTTGCGTAGCTTGGGGATTTGGAACAGTTTTGGTGAAAGATTTGGATCTGGTTGGGAACGTAATCGTCGAATCTTGATGGTGCAACGCACTCTCATTTTGTTAGATCACATAATAATGTTATTGGTGGTGGAATGTGGATGAACATATACAAAGTCGTTTTAGACTTGGAAATGTGAGTGGATCACAAAAGCAAAGCAGTTTATAGCAATAACATCTTATTACCTTTCGTTGGTAAGGTAAATTCTTTAGGTTTTTCTAAGCTTAATATGTTCCATTAAATTTGTCACGTGCGATATGTTGGTCATGTTGAATCAATGGGGTGGAATGGACAAGAGAGTGGATGTAGATGGGATAAGGCTATATGTAGGAGGTTGGCGCCGTTGACTTTTCTTAAGCGACGGCTTGGTGTGGATTAGTTTTATATCCCTGTGTCTCATTGGGCATTATCAAGATGTTGTGTGCTGTTTTTATAATTTTCTGTTTGGAATGCCTTTTGGTGTTATTATTGTTAGCGTGGATTGGTAACAGTCTGATGATAAGCTTGGTTTAGTAGGGAGGCTTTTGAGATTGGAATTTAGTGCTGCGTTGCGTTTGGGATGAAAATAAATATATATATATATTGTGATTTGTGAGGCTTATATTTGTCCAATCTCCAATTGGTCAGGTGGGGCGCAGATAGGTGTATGGTTCAGGAGGAGAGAGCTCATGGTAAGTGCATGAGGCCGCCTTCTTTGTAACCTCTAGGCTTCTCCGTTTAGGAACTCCTAGCACTAGGCTGCTTATGTTGATTTTCTGACTTGGGTAAAAGATCTGTATTTAACATCCTTTTATTTATTTATTTATTTTATTTTTTATTTTTTTTGCTTTGGAGTGTGCCCTTTGAATAACTTATGTTAATATATTGATAAGCACATCTTAAATTAGATCCTGATCCTTGGGTTTTTAAATTTTATTATTAATTATCTAGCTTCGCGCGCCCCCCCCCCCCTCTCCTTTTTCATGAGTTTTTACTAGCTAACTCCCCCCCCCCCCCCCCCCCCCCCTCTTTTTAATAAGTTTTTACTAGCTAAATTATTGAAATGATCAACTTTAGTTTAATAAATCTTTTATTTGGTTGTAGATTTGGTTTGAGTCTTTCGCGGGGGGGGGGGGGGGGGGGGGGGGGGGGAGTGATAAAAGAGTCATGATTTTAATATGTGATGCTCAGATAAGTTTGAGATTTTAAGATATAATTTACGTGGCAAATAGTTTATTGAACTCGATGCTATTGTTTATATTATAGCATGTCTCTGGAGTAATTGGTATTTTATTATCTTGGGTAATTTTAAACTTGGAATACTTGTTATGTGTCTTCATCCAATTTTGTTTCTCTTGAATAAATTTGCCAGCTTGTGTATTAAATATATGGCATTTAAAGATGCAAGATACATGATCATATGAATCTTTACGCTAGATTTAGTATTCTCTAATTCGTTTATTATTGTTCAAATTAATTAAAACCATGTTTATTGTTTTTGTTGGAAGATGGAAGCCAAAAGAAATATGAGATTTTTGATCGTAAAGCTTGAATATTATCTTTCTCTTTTAGCTAGTCAAAAGAGGGCTCGACCCTGTTTATCTTTGCGAATCAGAAAAAGTTAAAATGAAAACCTTTTTTCCTTTTGTCTTCTTTGTAGGATTAGCCTAGTATATGATTGGGCACACCTGATCATAGCTCCGTTGCATCTAATCTACCATGCCCAACACCTTTCTCACACAATGGACTCATTGGAAACTTGGAATAGACAATTTCCACACCACGTGTCTGCCAAAATCCATTTTCTATTACAACCCCATCGTAGCCGTTGATCTTTTTACTGGACTGTGAGTCTGGTCCCACCACATCCCTGTATGCCAATCCTTATATCAACACGCAACCCTAACCTCCCAAAAGCCACTCTTGATCTGACGGTTGTAAACCTGCCTTAGAGCCAGCCGTGCACGTCATACGGAATCATATCCCTCTCTGTCTCTGTCTCTCTCTCTCTAAGATAATTAACTTTTCATTAAAGAACAAGAAATTAACAACTCCCTTCTTAAAAGCTGAACATAAAAGTCCTTCGAAGATGCCGAAAACCACCCCATTTTCTACGCAAAATCCGTCGATATTTTAGCCTCTCTTAACCCAGCGATCTAGATCATCCCAAGGTCAATTCAGTAATTTCGGAATTACCATTTAAATTTTTTTTTTTATGGGTTCTGCTGAATGTTTTAATTTTAATTATATTATTTTAATTTTGGGGGAAAAAAAATAGTAATTATTGATTTGAGTGTTTATGCTTAAATGCTTTTATATGGTATGGTCTGGAATGGTATGCACGTTGTTATTATCTTTTGGTGATTTTGTGTGTTGTGTGATATTTGGTGGGAGTTCAGGAACTCGGAGACTTCAAGTGCCATGAGAGGGCAAAGCAACGGAGGTGTGAGGGGAATTGCTTCGCCAGATAGGGGTGCGCACGATAAGAAAGGTACCACCACCAACAACAACAACAACCACCACCACCATAATGAGAATAACAAATCCGCAGCTTCTTCAGAGACGGCGCACGATAGCAAGAAGGGTGGGTCTTCTTCGGGAAGCGGCGAGGCTGCGGTGGCGCCGCCCGTTTGGCCGCCAAAATTCGTGATTGCTTTGACCAACAAAGAGAAAGAAGAGGATTTCATTGCCTTTAAAGGGTCTAAGCTGCCTCAGAGACCCAAGAAGAGAGCGAAATTCATTCAACGAACCCTCAATGTAAGCCCTCCTCTGATCTCCTCCTCATTTTTTTTTTAAAAATATTTCCTTTTTTTTTTTTTGGTTACAAAATTCTAACTTAGTTCTACTTTTTTTTTTTAATATAATTATCTTCCGCTTTTATTATTTCAATTATTTTGTTTTGAGAACTAATTGAGAAATAATACTTGCATTTGGAGAAAGGTCAAAAGTACCAATACAGAAAAAAACTTCACGGCCAGTATTTTCAATTTGTTTTATGGTAGGACAGTTTTTGCAGGGGATGTTTCTTTCTTTATTTAATTTTCTTTGGTATTATTAATTTAATGTTCAAAGTCTTGATTTGATTATTATTTTGTTAGTTTATGTGATTGGGTGTCTGATGGTGGAGTGGAGTTAGCTTTGTTGATAAGAAATTAAAAATGCTTTTAAGCTCTATTCTTTTTTTCTTTTATTTTTATAATGATGTGATAGAAAGCCAAAAAAGTGTGTAAAAGTGACATGAAGAAGCAAAACATACATGGTGTCGGTTAAATGTACCTAATAGTGACCTAAAGTTTGTTAGCGGATCCGAGTGAAAGCCTGGGACCGAGTCTTTGGTTAGGCGTTGAATATTATAATAATAATAATGTAATAGTCTTGTAGTCACATGTCCTTATTAGCTTTTTAAATGGGTTTCGGTTGAGTTAGATTTATATATTTCCCTTAAAAATATTTGTAAAACATGAGAACCTAAATTATTTTACAAAAAAAAAAAAAAAAAAAGAGTGAGCGTCTAAATTGCTTAGTCGTCTAGAGGGTGTGTTTTATAGGGATGGTAGGATCATTTTCATTAGCCATAAAAATATAATAATAATTCAAAAAAAAGCCGAATGAAAAAGGGAAAAAAAGCTTTGAAGTGATAGGTGGGGACAGATATGCACGTGTCGTTGATAAATTGGATGCCGTCGTAGACGTCAGTGGACCCGCTAAGGGAGTGGTCTTCTTTAGATATTAGAGAGTAACACGACAAAAGCGGCGTGGAGCAACCGAACCTTTGTTTTGAGGGTACCTTTTGTCATTTTACATTATAGAGTTTGCTTTTGAGAATTATTCACGCTTTTTATTTAATTAATAATAATAAAAAATGATTATGGTGCTGGATGCATCATTGTTGTCCAGCTTGAAACAAACTGGCATACTAAAATCAACACCAAAAAAAAGAATCATAATAAAAATAAAATAATAATAAAAAGTTGGTTTTAACTTTTGATTAATTAAGCACTTATTTGGGGAATAGTTCATTAGCTTCTAATCTAATTCTCAAAACAGCCAAAATTCCACGTCTTAATTAATTTTTATTTTAATTTTTAATAAGCTGATAAAAATTTGTTGTGATTATGGCTAAGATAATGTATTATCTATTTTGTCACACAGCTGGTGAGTCCAGGTGCATGGCTTTGTGATTTGACCTTAGAACGCTATGAGGTCAGGGAGAAGAAGATTTCCAAGAAGGTATTCTTAATAGATAGTCATAACTTGTTCAATATGTAGCCTAATATAAGCATTTTTAATTTTAATTCCCTTTTGGAAAACAAATTAAAACAATTCTTCTAGAATCGAGTTTAAGATCCTTTTTACGATTTTGAAATTAAATGTAGAAGGAAAAAAAATCTAGAAATTGTGAAGGGAAGTTGACGATGTTGTTGTGTGTTGCATGAATTGATGCAGAGACCAAGAGGCTTGAAGGCTATGGGAAACATGGAATCGGACTCCGAATAAGAACATATAGGAGTTAGGAGAAGACAGCAGACGACGATAAAATGATAGACATGTGACAAGCCGTTTAGTTTTTCGAGGAAATGGGAAATGTTGGAACCATGTAAATTTTCACCCTTCACCCATTGCGAGAATGAAGGGATGAATTTCCAGTGGTATAAAATATATTTATTTATTTATACTTGCATTTTTTTGCTTCCACGTAGCCTTTTTGGTGGGGCTGCAAAACAAAAATCCTCTGTAGTTACCTAAGCCACAAATAATCTTCAAATTAAACACAAAAAAAAAAGAAAAAAGAAAAAGAAAAAAAAAGCTAATTTACTGGTCTTGTGCCGTTTAAAATATAATTTTATACTATAAATATGAAATTCAGGTTTTGTGGTAAGTGATAAGCCTGTGAATGAGTTTCAAAGCAAATAAAAAAAAAAAAAACTCATCAATTTGTCGGCGGAATAAAAGGCCATCAATCAACTTCCACAACCGCAATAATGACAATAAATGATAATAATAATACCAATTTGTGAGTTTCAAGCATGACTTGCCAAACATTCATTTCGCTAAGTGGCATTCTTTGTTGGTTATGGATGTGACGTGGAAGACTTATTTATTATTTTTTACTGAATGCTTCTCAAATAATATCTATTAGCCATTTGACCAAAATGCCCAGATGGTTAATAGACAAAGCGACACGGGTCTTCCGGTTAAGACTTCAGTCAATATTTTCATAATCAGGAACCGAGACCTTATTCTTACAGCTAATTCTGTTTTCCCCTTGAGATATCAAAAACAATATTATTACGCCTTGTGGAATAAAAGGAGGTTGTAAGGCACCTTCCACATGGTTCCAGAAAGACATTTT
The DNA here is from genome assembly GCF_031755915.1 of Ziziphus jujuba. Lineage (NCBI taxonomy): Eukaryota > Viridiplantae > Streptophyta > Magnoliopsida > Rosales > Rhamnaceae > Ziziphus > Ziziphus jujuba. The sequence continues at coordinate 5,844,149 of NC_083383.1, read as the reverse complement.
TTGAGATTTCTCCAGAAAAAAAAAAATCAATAAACAAAAATAAAAAAGAAAGAAAGAATAAAAGCAAATCCTTGTTCCAAGGAATAAAAGCAAATCCTTGTTCCATTATGTTCAAAATAGTAATGGGTTGCAATTGGACTGACAATAGATTCCATTATATTAGCACCAACCACCAATAATGGCGTGCGTGGATTCCCATAACTTCAAAAATTGCGTTATATAATATATTTCTTTCTACTTTTTTTTTTTTTTTTTCCCTTCCCGAAGGACAATGGAATACAAACGCCAAGTGTGTACAAATTGAAATGGGTAATTTCGAAGAAATTTGCAAACTTGCATGTTCGTTCTTTGCGTATTTGGTAAGGAGGACATAGAGGTTATTTCAACTTTGGTTACAGCCGGAAGAAGAAAGACGTGTTTATATTAAAATGTTGCAAAGCATTTTATATATATATATATATATATAGATATATTTCTACATCTACAACCTATTCCGTTTTAGTTCTTATTTTTATTTTTAAAATGTAATCTCTTCCGTAGATTAAAGAATGTGATGGTGACTCAACATTTCTTTCGCCCCAGATCGTACACAAGCCACGTTCAAGTCTTCGAATTCAAATTCTAACAAATATACCGAGGAAAGAAAAAACGTACACCTTGTGTTACCTGGCAAGCAAGAGAAGTATGATACGGATGAATGGGGAGGAGGACACATTCGTCATTGACCACTTACTTCTTAACCAATAAGTTTAAAACGACTAATCTAGTTAAGGGACACTTAACGAAGAAAATTCTCCTTTAAGAATGACATAGTTCAAATGACCAACCATATAATCATTTAATGGTGAAAAATTGTTCACATACCCATAACACCTATATTCCTTGACAAATTGTTAATTTTTGTTCCTAATGTTTTGAAATTAAAAATGTAAAAAAGAAGCTCCAACTGCACTCAGACAAAAGTTATCCGATCGACATATCAAATTGTTAGTTTGAAAAAAAAAAAAAAAACGCAATTAAAAAGTAAAACAAATCTAATAATCAAACTAATTGGTTTTTGGTAAAAATTAGTCGACTGAAAAAATCAGTTTATACTAATCGTCTATGTCGCTGTCCTGACAAATCCAACAAAACACAAAACAAAAGAATTTGAATAATATGGTTTTAGGTTGATTAGCCAGCAACAAGATCGGAAAGGCAAAGTAGGAGAAAAAGCCAATCAAAGGGAAAATGATATAAATATAAATAAAATAAAATCTCCGATTATTTACGAATAATCGTCAAAATATAATAAATCCAAGAGCATTACATATAAATATAATCTGTCAACCACAAAACCAGTCACTACCATTCTAAACATCCATCACAACTACTAATAATATGATCTCAAATACCTAATAAAACCAAAAAATAATCCCTACATATCAAATCCAACCGCTCTACACCACCACCATCCACACTACTCAACCCCATAACCAAATACCAATTCTCAAACCCTGAGCGCAGAACCGAACACCGCAGCCACAACGGCAGCAACGCAAACAGAGCCGAAAGACGGGGAGATCGAGACGGCTGGGGAGAGGGGACTAGGAGCCGGAGCCTCGGCGACCTCAGCAGCTACCATGCAAGACAGGACGGCAAAGAGAACCGCCATGAGAGCTACAAGAGAAGACTTGGAGTTGGCCATTGGTGAATGCAAAAGCTTTCGCGCTGTTTTTCTCTAGGGTTTTGAGACAATGGTAGAGAGTTTCGCGCAGACGAAGATGCAGAAATGGTGAGTGTAGTATATATAGCAGAGAGAGAAGGAAAGGAAAAAGACCGAGGGATTTAGGGCAGGACGGACAGCTGCCCGTTTGTACAGCCTTGCAATTATACGAGCGACAGCTGTTATTTTTTCATGTGGGCCCCCACTAGTTTTTCTTAACACCCATGTGGGCATGATTGGACCAAGGCAAAGCCCACCCTCAATATGCGGTCCGCAATTTCATTTGGGTGGGGTGGACAGGACACGACACAGGACACAGGACACAGGACACGACGCCGTATACTTGACTTAGCTTAAGCAAAGGGGTTTTCTTTGGAGAATATATTCCAAAATTCTCTTAGCTGAAGAAGATTATAAACCACACTGTGAGTGCGGGGGGAAGTACGAGTGGGTCATCAATCATCACGGTTCGTGCGCGTGTCGACACGCGATGTCGAAGGGACGCTGTCGCGGGGCTTGGAAGGGACTCATAAAAGAGAACCGCCACAATCGCGCAATCCAAACGGCCCACTGGTTACCAACTTTTTGACGCTCAGGTTAGGCCAACAATGTGCAGAGATTTCTTTATGGGAAAGGCATCGTTTGATTACAAGATAAAAGATATGACAAGTGTAAGGTGGGATTTATTCTTTCGTTGTTCTTTTCTGATTTTAATGTGTTTTCCAGAACATTCCTCGAGGGTATCCATTTTGATTTTGCGATTGTGTTGTTACGAAAATGTCCTTCAATTGATGTATCTATGACCGCCGTGTCCGTTCAGAACCAACTTTGTTGTATTCTCAATTTGTCACAAGGTGGCTCAAGTAACCATTTCTTCCACGTTTTTCTTTTACTCAACCAAAATAAAGATAAAAATAAAAAATAAAAAGGGAAATTGTGGTCTCCCGGGTTTTTAAGCGTTCGATGTAAAACGTAACAGACAATTTATGTACTCCGGAAGGACAGACTTGTAATTCAAAACACACAACAAAATGATATAATAAAAGAAAGAAGAAAATATAAATGCATGTTAAAACTGTTTGTAAGCTCTCTGTACAGCTTCATATAATGGGGACAATCGGAACTGCCATAGAAGTATGCAAAACTGAAATGCAAAATTGTTACATAACAAATATATGCATATTTATATTACCTATTTGCCAAAAAAATGAAATTTACATGGCTGCAACATATCTGCAATGGGTGATTCCATCAACGTTTCTATTTGCCCGTGTATTTATTTATTTAGTACCCCAAAACCTTTGGTGCTAAATGTAACAGAGGCTCCAAAGCACTTGGAGCAAATTTTCTTCCAAAAAGAAAACAAATTGTAGAGTTCCGGTTATTGTAACTGCAGCGACGACCCTCAAGAATCCTCTTAAAGAATTCCTCCGTGATGTCTGCTCCTCCAAAGGTAGCTGGGTGAGCTCCTCCCCTTGACCAGTCCACCCAAGTGATGCTTCTATTTGCCAGCATATTCCCTGCTTGAATGTTTAGCATTGTAGGAAAATAATGCTCGTCCACATAACAGGCAGGTCTACAAAATTGTTCAAATTTTGGGTAGAATTTTGTATCTTCAACAATGTTGATGGCAAGTCTTCTGTTAACTTCAAACCATTGAGATCCCTTACGCCATTGGGTTATATTCACCTCAGGTGCCATGTTCATGTTGTATCGTCCCCTTCCATATGGCCCAGGGTCATCAAATGCACCCATGAAGCTGTATCTGGAATTCTTGATGTACTGATATATGACGCTGAAATTATAGAGTGGAATGCATGATTCAGAAAGAAGAATGAACCATTCATTGGAGACATCAAGCAATGCATTGGCTAGGAGTCTTCTCTCAGCATCACACATGCTCATTCTTCCCCATTCAGAGATCTGCAGGGGAGAATATCAACAAAACAATCAACTTGAGACAGATAAACACGAAAGGTTTATGGTCCTTTGGAGTTAAAACCAATAAAGTAGTCAAAAGTCTCTAACCATATAGCCGCCACAAGAATAAAATTACCCTTATGCCTCAGAATATTGTGAAGGGTTAAAATGAGTAGAAAAGACACACTGAATATGGGTGCTATGGATGGCCAAATGTAGCTATTCAAACCAGGAAATAATCATCATTTTGTTAAAAAGGGATTTATAGGAAAATTTAGCAGTTTTGAAGATGTTAAAAGGTCTGGTGAGCAACCCAAGCAGTTACACATTTATATTAGCTTCACTTTAAGTAGCTACTCTTAATAAACAAATTGCAGTGAACACAGCAAATAATTCAGATGCATTTTGCTCTTTCAAAATGGAGTGACAAATATACAGTGATACACAAATTGCTCATATACCAATAGCAGAGACAAAACCAATCATTTAGTCACATTGTACTTAACTCTTAGAAACAAAGTAAAGGCAACTTCCCAGCATGAAGAAGCTTCTCAGGTATTTTTTTTAACTACAAAAAGGGCCATCTTGAAGCTGGGAGGGGGAAGACAACAGATTGAAAAAATAATATAAATATAGTTTCCACATCATGGTAAGAATTAAAAACACAAAGTCAAACAAACAAGTATTAGATTAAAATTCTCTACCATTTGCAAAGAAAACTTAGATGCATTTCTTAGCATTCACTATAGCTTATGCAGCAACATGCAATCTTGTTAAAACAGAATACAAGATAAATATGAAATAAGTACCTGGCTAGGAATATGTCTGCCATAAAAAACCGATGAAGTGGGAAACTTAGGTTCAAATGAAGGCAACGAATGAACATAAATTGAATAAAGCCCTTCATGTCCATTAAGAAACCTCTCCCAAAGAGGTGCTAGTGGCAATGGCCCTTTAGTCAAGAACATAAATGCAATCTTCGGAACTCTATTGAAAGGATAAGTTCTTATTCTAGGCACAAAGGAAGCTCTCCACAATAGCTCTTGATCATTCATCGTGTGCATCAGATTTGACGGTGGCCTAACCCACTGGCCCAAACTAGCAGGTACCTCAAAACACGGCTGGAAAGTGGACTTAAATGCATTCCCCACGCTATAAATTCCAAAACGCCGAATGGTATACATGCTAATCACAGAGAAAGTAATACACACAGCAAGAAAGAGAACAAAAAGCTGAAGAAGTCTCAGCGGCAATGCCTTACTTTGGTTTGTCCTGCTTACACCTCCAGGGTCTTTGCCTTCCTCCAGTGGCACGACCCTTGATTGCATCTTATATAAATACTAGACCAAAATTAAACCTCTGGGTCTTCGTAATGTCTATAAAATAGTAGAAGCACCCTTCTGGCATTGAAAATGCTTCGAAATTCTCAAAATATTAGACTTTTGCTATTACAACCGAAAGGGAAAAGTGGATTTAAACTTTACCATGTGGGGACTTTGAATCAATCAGTTATTGGCAAAAACAGAAAGCCGCCACCTGGAATCAGAAACAAACGATCACAGATCTGAAGCTATATTACGGTGGCCAAATGCTAATTTGAACATATAATCCACATAAACCTTAGTATATAGCAGATGGGTATGAAGAAAACAGAGATTTTATCAATAATTTAAACCAAGATCCGAAAGTTATGAATCAGACAAGCAGATAGCAAAAAGTCAAGAGAATGTTAACATACTATTTAGCTTTTAATTGATGAACCTCAATATTGATTTCCCAGATCCTTTACTTTCACGACTCGAATTGCGGCAGACGGAATGGAGGAAGAAATTGATGGTAACTGAGATGGCATCGAACAGAGGGACAAAAATGGTTCGGCAGAGGAGGTGATTTTAGATTCTTAGAACTTAGAAAAAAAAAATTAATAATAATTAATTATAATAATTTGAAAAAGTGCAGAGGCCAATAATGAGAGTCCAAAAGGATTGGAATTCATGAGGGCGTGCGAGGTACGTGGGGTGGAGAAATTGAGGTATCTTTGTAATTCACACAACGAGGGAGGGAAACAAGAGTTGGCCTGTGTCGGGTGTTATGTATTCTTTCACTGAGGTTGGCAACCCGAAACTAGTAAATACAATACGAGCACTCCCTTGTTTGATATTTGGGGCACCTGATTCTTGTAAAAGGACACAATTCTCCTCATTTACCCGCTTTGACATTTCATTTTTGTTTTTTTCCTCTTTTTTTTTTGTCTCTTTCGATTCTTTTAAGTTAAGGATAAAGACTTATTGACAAATGGCATTTTATCGTAGTTGAAAAGTTGAATAAGAAATAATACCTATCATTTTCTACCAATAGGACTAATTTCCTGGCCAAAATATATATATATATATATATATATATGTATTTATTTATTTAAAAAATCCTACAATTGCTAAATAACAAATGTAATTTTAAATGTAGAAATATCTTATTTGGAAAAAATATACGCTCCCATATTATGACGGCTTATACATATAAAAATGAATCACGGTATGGCACAGCGAATACATGATTTTATAAGCAGATCTGTAACATGGCTCGAGGACAATGCTCTGGCCATGTGTCTTGCTCCAAATATATAATATTTATTTATGCTTCAAGTATAAAATATTTAGAATCTTATAGTGATGTATTAATTATGAAAATAAGCAGCAGGAAGAGACTTGTCCTCATCAAATAGCACTCTGTTAGATATTATTAAGTTCGAATAAAAGGAAGTTGATGGATACACATACCTGGTAACCTCTTACGTCGCCAGCAGCAAAGAGGATTCCTAGTCGAAAAGCAAAATACCAAAATAAAAAAGAAAAATATTCAATTATTGCAATAGTTTGTCCAATACGTGAACCCTACAAAACGGGCATAAGATTGAAGAGTAAAAAGGACCACAATATAAGAGTGATATGGATGGTTGAACTCCTCGACGACATAAATTATATGCATCAAATTTGGGTTTTGAGCACTTTAGATTTTTAGAGGTATGCATGGATGATGGATGGTTCTCCTCTTTCGCTTGGAGTTAGGTGTGTGTTACTCCCAAGTGGGGACCACCTCCTACAACCTCACTGCATTCCTAGTCTTTAGACTGTGGCCGCTGAAGCTACGTGCATGGCACTTCCTCCCTGCTCCATCCCAAACCAAACTTCACCTCCTCTAGTGCCTAGCACTTCCATTAGCGGTTGGATCATTATTCTTTGTTTTCCCAATGACACCGCAACCGTTGAATAAATAATACTATTGTTTTACTTTTTGCTTTTTTGTTTTTGTTTTTTGTTTTTTGTTTTTTTGTGTGTATGAACCATGCGTCTTTTACTTCATATATTTCTCACTGTTGACTCGTGAGTGGCAGATCCAGGATACTATGGATTCATCTACCACTTTTAAGACAAATATATATATATATATATATATAGATATTTAAATTTATTATTGAATAAATTCTCATTTTCATTCCAAAATCGTGTTTTCTAGTCTTCTACGACTCCCACCTCAGTAGACGTGTAGAGATGGAACAAATCTTCAGATGAAATATTTGATGGAAATGAGGCTTCAAATGTGCACATGGGCAGAAGAAGCTAATAATCGCATTTTCATCTATTACCCCATTACCTAACACGCTTGGACATTGAACCTGTAAGAAGGTTGCTCCTAATGTTGGCTGACCTTGCACGTTTAAAGAAGGGCTTCGCCAGAACATGGGGTATGCATTCTTTGTACAACTTCAAGATGCGCTCTCTTCAACCACCCCATTAATTCAAACAGTACCAATTTAACAACTGAATCAAGGATCAGAAAACTTTCCACGACATGAATTTATCACCCTAATTACCATATTTGGAAATAATACTTCTCAACCAATCCCATTGACCCACATATATTTGAACAAAAATAATCAAGATAGATTCTAAATCCCTACACTTGGAAAACAATGAAAACGAAAGCTATAGTAAGTTTGTCTATGAACATAGTAAATTAGCAGAAAAGTAGCTGCAAGTCAAACCATATATGGATGGTTCCATCATCCATAGCCAGGGCGTATACTATGGTCAAGAAGTACTATCGTCTAATTCACAGGGAAACAGTTGTTTTTATACACCGAGAGGAATTTTATGCATGACTAACGAGTCTCTACTTCACCACTTCGAATATAGCACGGAGGTTGGAAATCATAACTGGGCACTCTCCCTTCTCGCAATATTCAGCAAACTCCCCTCCTGACAAGTCGACATCTTCAAATGTTGTTCCCTCCGTCTACAGAAGTGAATACCATTTATTAACCCAACATTCAATGCTAACGAATTCCATTCTAAACCATTCCTACCACATAATGTGAGCTCAGTGCAGGGAGATGAAAGAATTTCAGCAACAAAGCAAATCACAGATAGAAATAAAAATAATCAATTTTCTATCAAATTAAGTGATGTATCAAAATATTAACGAGTCTATGACCAGAAACTTGAGCCCCAATGTGAAAGAAAAAATGCTTAATAATCCTAACAGATGGAGACCCTACTCACAAAACAAAACGCATTGAAAAGCATATTGGTCATCAATTAAAGGCAACAGTATCAGGGATTCATAATCCACTCCAGCGGTCATAAGTAGGATGTTCAAAATATATATATCTGAAGAGTATGGTTTACCAGTTCTATACATGAACACACAAGAACTGGGAGTAGGATGCCAAGAAGTTGGATAAAAGTTGAGTAAAGCAGAAATCCTGTTATATGCTTCAAGTGGTTGCTACCTTATTATTTCCAGCGAAATGTTAAAAGTGAAAACAGAAATGCACGATACAAGGTAATAATAGATGGTGCATTTAACTATTTTCACCAACATATAGCTATTCAGCCCAAAGGTCCATAGGACATAACATCTAATAAATAATTATGCTGCATGTTTCATATGAAGAAGCGGTTGTTGGAAAGAGTAACTTACAGATAGAACCTTCCATCCGCCACAGAAAACATAGTCCACGGGTTCAAAGCCCCTGCAATCAAATGTCATTAAGGGAGAATACTTCCCTGCTTGACTTATTTCCTGGGATAGTGGCAGACCATGGCCTGGAAGCATCGTTATAGTTCCGTCTCTCCCACAAAACTTGCACTAAAAAGAGGGAAAATAAAAAGTAAGACGTAAAACATGTGCGGAAGGACTTGTACCAGAATCTATCACTTAAGGATAGAAAAGAAAAGAAAGAAAACTTGCACCACTAAGCCCAAAATGAAATTAAGAAAACCACAAAGTTTGATATAAGTTGTCATACGTCACAGTATACTCCCAAAGACACCATAATAAACCAAACTTTACCACCTCAAACTCTGAGTCATACAAAAGATAAAGTCAAGCTACCAAGATCAAGGGGAAAAACAAGAAACCCAATCAGTCAAATCATTGGATGGGCATCATATCAAAAGAAAAAGACAATGGTTCCATTCCATAAGTCTATAAAAATTCGGTTGCCAAGATAAGCTTGAGACCGCTTTTAGAATAAGTGGTTTAGATCATAGATGATAAACAGAAAACCGTAAAAATTATTACGTTTATTTTCCTCCAATCTTCTCAGCAACTCAATGAAGCTTATAAAACTCAACTATGAGAATAAACTCCGTTAAGTCCATGGCTTAGTTATTACATTGTGAATTCGCACAAAAGCAACACAAACAAAATCCAAGTAGAGAGCCAGAAATGGAGGGAATGAGGGAATGGGAGAGAGATTACCTTCTGGATGAGATTAGTGGTTCCATTGCCCACCGGAAGAGGAACAGTCTCGTTACAGCTAACACAAGTTTCTTTCTGGCTCACCTCTCCACATCTTCCGCACTTCAACTACAAATTTTTTTTTTTTTTTTTGGGGGGAAATTATAAATTTAAAAGAAGAGCAAGCACCGGAAATCAGATTATTCCACACGCATTAAAATGGGAAACAAAAAGTTCATTACAAACCCTAGGACGTATTCATTTTAATCAAATAAATGCAACTAAAATTATACAACAAAAGACATAAAAGTAATCGAAATCTTCAACATCCATACAATCACACATACTAATCCATATGATTTTAAGCTTCTGAGTCAGATTCCAGCATTGGAAGCACAAAAAAGAAGAAAAAAAGATGGAGACCTTGAAGAGGTATGAGAAGTTGGGGTCGTCGCAACCCCCTTGGGGCTGAAGGTCCGTAAGGTTCTCGAGGTCGGCGGTGATCTTAAGCAAGTATTTCACCATTTTCTTTTCTTGCAGCTTTGGCGTCAATTTGCAGCTGCCTACTATGTCTCTATGTGTATTTGATGAGGAGGTCCTTCACCTTCAGTCAGCAGCAGTCTTTCCATTATATAGCAGTGACGATGAATTTTATATCCAGCGTGGTGGCAAGTGGCCTAATTGAAAATCGACACGTAGCAACTAGATGGTATAGTCGTTTCTTTGGTCAATTTGATACACGACCTATGTCATAGGGGTGGGCAAAAATCGAACCGAACCGATCAAACCGATCAAACTGACATATTTGATTTGGTTTGGGTTGATTTTAATTTATTAATCGGTTTAGTTCAGTTAAATATATAAAAAAAACCGAAACGGTTGGTTCGGGTTGTAGGTTGGATGAAATTTATCCAACCCAACCCGCACCAAACCGATCATCAATTAAACTAATATTTTATTTTACTTTTATATATAAATATAGTATATAATTATAAAATAAAACTATTATTTTATTTATTGTGAGAATGGGATTGAAGAGTATGGAAGAAGACTTTTTAAAATAATTTTTATTTTTATGGATTGTTAGTTTATTTAATTATAAGTTCATTTTAAAATTTAAGATTTCAAATATGGATTGTATTCTATTTTATAATTAATAATGGTTGTAGATTTGTTATAGAATTTATTTGTTGGTGTATGATGTATTTGTATAATTAGGTTGTAGTTGTAGACTTATATTATAGTTATATGATTTTATTTTGTATTATCTTACTTGTATTGTAGTTGTATGGTTTCATGTTGCATTGTAGTTAATAGTTAGTTTATTTGGTATTTTTGCTAGTTGAATGTATATTAAAATTATTTAATTTAGATATTATTTAATTTAGATAATAGCTTGAAAAAGATACTTAATTCAAAATATAATGCATGAATATGATTGAAGATTGATAATTAAAAAGGCTTAAAAAAACTTTATACAATTTTGAACCCAATGTGTACAATTTTTGTCTCAAAATAGCATAAATAAAAAAATTTGGACCGAGATCCAAACCGATTTAAACCGTTAACCCAACCCAAACCGACCAAGGATCATCGGTTTGGTTCGGTTCGGGTTGAACATGGTGGTCGATTTAGTTTGGTTCGTATCCAATCCAAACCGAATTGATCGGTTCGGTTTAAAAAAATCTATAAAACCGAACCAAACCGCACCGAGCCCACCCCTAGCTGCCTGCACTTGTCCTCGTGAGCTTTTGTCTTTTGGTAAATAAACGTGACGGGTAAGAAACGTTTGTTAGTGGTGTTTGATAGTGTTCAACTATTTTCGAACTGGCTGAGTTAAAAGGTTTAAATTTGTTTTCAGAACCCCATTTTGAGTTTTTCAGATTTATGTTACATTACATGATAGGTCTTGATATATAACATAAAATTCGAATGATTAGAAGGCGAATCATGCAAAATTTGCCCACATTGAGTTTCATGTGGAACAAATAATTTGGGTGGATGTTAGATTGGGAATCAAACACCAAAAAACCAAAATCATATGTATGTACTATAATTTGTGGACGGTTCGTGGTCAAAATAGAATGAGTTTTTTTTTTTTTTTTTTTTTTGAACTAAATGGTATTAAAATATATCCTTTGAAAGGAAAAATGTCTTAAAGTAGTTGTATTCATTTATTTATTTGTTGAACTCCTCTGCCAATATGCTCCAAATTTTCAAAACTAACTTCTAAGCTTTAACCTCTACATCACCCATATATAAGCCTTCATTTTAGGCGTATTTCAGGTCTTATAATCTCGAAAAATTAGGACTTCAACAATAAATTAAGATCAATCTAAAGCGAAAAAGCTTTAAAAAAGCACATCCTGAAAGAATCCGTCTTCATTGAGAAACATAGGATCAGTACCTGAGATTTTGCTCCAAATGAAGAAGTTAGTTGAAAATTTTAAGCAATAAGAATGGGGAAAAGGCTCATCTTCTGTGATTTTAGATTCAGGAGAATGGTCATCCTGTTGGGAATACTGAGTCCCATTTTGTTTTGGTTTTCAGAGGCTAAATTTCTGTCAAAACAGAGGATTATACAAGTCGGAAGAAAAACCAACCACCTTAGAAGGCATATACTAAAAAGTATTCAGGTAATACATAACATTTTTTTTTTTGTTTTTGTTTTGGGGGGGGGGGGGGGGGGGGGGGGTGTTGGTTAAAAGGTAGTTGTATAGCTTAGTTCTTTCCCACCACCCATTTCCTTTTCCAATTTATTTCCTCTTTTTGCCCTCGGTTTTTCTTCTTTAATGAATTTACAAGAATTTCTCAGAAATCATTCATGTTGTGGTTTTGAAGAGTGAAGATGGAGATATTGTTGATTGCATTGACATTTACAAGCAACCAGCTTTTGATCATCCTGTTTTAAAGAACCACACCATTCAGGTCATGAGCTTCTTGAAATCCCAAAAAAATCTCTCAATTAATTGTCTGCTTCTCAAACAATGAAACATGTCTTCCTCAGATGAAACCCACATACAATCCAACAGATATAGTGAAGGAAAGGAGCAAAGAATCTGCCATGACTGTGACACAAATTTGGAAGCGAAGTGGAAGCTGTCCAAAGGGAACAATACCAGTACGAAGAACCCAAAAAAGGCACTTACTTAAAACCAGTACTCCAATTGAAGATTATGGAAGGAAAAAACAGAGATATTCTTATCCAGTCGGCAAGCTCAATGAGAGTAAGAATTTACAAGTTCAACTAGCAAATCACTCGGTAAGATCTTTTAGTGCGTGAATGATTAGCTTCTTCGGATGATGGCACGGTGTTTCGCATTGATTATGCTAACAGGGTGTTTAATTATATGATTCAGAAGGCAATTTTGCTTACACTCGGATACAGATATACAGGAGCTAAAGGAGATATCAGAGTTTATAACCCTTTTGTTGAGTCAGATGATGAATATAGTACTTCTCAAATATGTCTCGTCAATGGTCCTTACTATGATTTTGAGAGCGTTGAATCTGGATGGGCGGTTAGAACTAATACATTTTCAATCAATATATTGCCAATTGCACTAATTTAATCAAGTTCATATATATATATATATATATATTTGATTAATTTGTAAATTTTCTTTACTTTTCAGGTAAATCCAAGTGTTTATGGGGACAGACAGACTAGACTATTTGTATATTGGACGGTAATACTTAAAAGTTTAACATGAACAAATTATACTTTAACAACAACAAAATTGCTTCTGCGGTATCGATTTTTACTTGGTGTCTTCTACTCGTGTCTTCAGGCCGATGCCTCAAAAACAACAGGGTGCTTTGATCTAACTTGCCCTGGTTTTGTTCAAACCAGCGATGAAATTGCTCTTGGTGCAGCAATCTATCCAATCTCAGTTCCTAATGGGCTTCCATATCAAATAACCATTTATATCTTTAAGGTCAGAAAACCCACCACCAAACTTAGCAACAAGGTCATATTAACACCAACGAATGTCCTTAAAATTTTAATTTATTTTATGTTGTTTAGGATCCAATAACAAGCAATTGGTGGATGCAATATGGAGAAAATGTAAACATTGGGTATTGGCCAGCAGAATTATTCAAGGCAATTCGTTATAACGCAGCGAGTGTGGAGTGGGGAGGTGAAGTTTACAGCAAAAATGTAGGGCGTGAACCCCACACTGCCACAGATATGGGGAGTGGACAATATCCAGACTATGTCTTTGGGAGTTCAGGCGTCATAAAAAGAATGAGAATCCGTGACAATTCTCCCACCTTGAAGTTTCCCGAATGGGTTGAGACTTTTACCGACGAGTTCAATTGCTATGATGTTCAGTACATAGGGGATTACGTTGAAGATCCTGAGTTCTACTATGGAGGCCCTGGAAGAAGTGATAGGTGCCCTTAATTCCTTTCCCAACTCTCCTGTATTCTTTCTAATTAATTCATTTCCCAACTCCCTTGTATTCTTTCTAATCATGTAATGTAATGTAATGTAATTGTCTCTGTTTAAGAAAAAAAGAATACCTTCTTATCATTTATTTGAAATTGACAGCCTAACTACAATTTTTCAATCAAAATCACTCTAGGTAGGTACATAAAAGAGGCAGGGGGCGCCAGAAATCTATGACTCAAAAATGGGAATAGTTGTTGCTGGAATTGAAGGCATGCTCCATAATTGAAAAGTGAATCAGCTATTTAGTAATTACCAAAAAAAAGAAAAAAAGAAAATATATATATATATATATATATAAGATCATTATTTGTTAGCATAGGTGATAGTCATAAATGAAATTTATGCTGATGTCATAATAATTGTTTGAGTCTCATTTAAAATTAAAAAATAAAATCTAATAATAATAATATATTAAATTTTCATTATTGGTGATGGACCACTAATAATTTATAAATATAATTTTTTTATAATACAAAGTGAAAAATTTTATGAGGTAATTGAGCATATACAAATCATTCATAATTGAACATTTACGTAACAATATTTATATACAATTTTTATGTTTTATTTTGGTTACATCAAAATCAATGTCATTGATGGGATCTTCTTCAACTTGACTTATGAGATAACCAAAAAAATTATAAATCTTAATGCTCAGTCTTAAATAATGCAGATGGCAAAGACGCAATATAAATATAAATTTCTGTAATTATCCTAATGGAAATACGTTTATCTTGACATCTCACATTTATCAGTTGTCAATAACTTTTATTTATTTAATTTTTGATGGAATCCCTTGTAACAAACCTTTGGCCGGGGAAAATTAAGTATAATGAACAGTCGAAAATAAAACAGCTTAAGAGCAACAAGCAAATAACTCTGAAAACAGACAAAATATTCCGGTACTACACTTGGAAAATCATTTAATGCCATTCTTTTGGGTCGATCATAAATACAAAATGAAGTAAAGAAAACGAAGGGAAAGGCGGAGTGCCAACCTCAAATTAACTTGGCTGAGGGGGGTTAGCTTTTTCTTGCTGTTTTGATTTTTGGTGCTTGTAGCAATGGCGAAAACTAGTAGTACTTTGATGATTTTGTCGGCAATGAGTTTGACATTTTTGAGTGATGATGTGATGGCTAACAATAAAGCTACAGAAACTTCTTTGGATGTTGATATGAAGTTGAAGTTGCTCAATAAGCCTCCAGTCAAGAGCATTAAGGTAAGGTTTTAACACGAAATATATATATATATGACCATCTGTATTGGAACTTATTATTTTATTTATGAATAACGACTTGCTTATTACAGAGTGAAGATGGAGATATTATTGACCCTGTTGACATCTATAAACAGCCTGCATTTGATCATCCAGCATTGAGGAACCATAAAATTCAGGTGCGATATTATCAATCCCATCTCATAATGCATTCTGGATTTTTTTTTTTTTTTTAGGTGAAAATAGTGGCTTAGCCATTACATTAATTTTTTTTAAGAGGGCCGAATAATTACGTGCATTTGAATCTATAAATTGCAGATGAGGCCCAGTTATCACATAAAATCAGAGACTCAGAGTACCAAAAACAAGGCTTCACATGATAAGCAAGTGGTATCTCAAACTTGGCAAAAAAGTGGACGCTGTCCGAATGGGACAGTTCCCATTCGCAGAATTCGAACGGAAGATTTACTGAGAGAGCTTCTTCTCTTGAAAACTTTGGGAAAAAAGCTCCACAACTTTCCCACGAAAACAACGCAACATATCACCTACCAAATAACGTGGCCTACATTAACAACACCAATGTCTCTATGCCTTCACTTCCCAATCGGGCTGTAAGTTGAACTTTTAATTGTTTCTTCTCTTTCAATAAAGTGCATTAAAACGATATGTCTTATTTCCTTTATTTTATTTTGGCGCGCATAAATTTTATATAAATTTATCATAAGAAAATCGTTAATTCTTTTTTTTTTTTTCCACTTTCTTTTCCTTAATAAAAAGTAGTGCTTTTTTCTAAGCCATCTATGGTTGTTAATTTATTGTTACAAGCATACGTAATTTGAATAGTTATTGTATTGTTTAATGGATATGAAGCAGGGGGCTACTTTGGTAACATTAGGATACAATTATATAGGTGCTTCTGGATCACTAAATCTTTGGCATCACAGTGTTGAATCAGCAGACGACTACACCACTGCTCAAATATGGCTTAAGCATGGTCCTGGTAACAACTTTGAAACCGTCGAATCAGGCTATGTGGTTAGTTCGTTAACCAGAAATTATACCTAGCTAGGAGCTTTCCATTCCATATCTCTAATATATTGCATCAATATTGCTTGTAATTTCAATTTCTTTTATGTTTATTCCATTTTATTGGCCAGGTAAATCCAAAGTTACACGGAGATACACTCACAAGGCTTTTCGCATATTGGACCGTAAGTAACGAACCATGTATTTATATGTTTTAGAACATTAATTTTAAGTCGGTGCAACTCAATTTCACTTCTTTTTTTTAAAATTTTTTTTTGTTGTGATTAGGTGGATGCTCACAGGTCAACAGGTTGCTTTGACCTAAAATGCACAGGGTTTGTCCAAACCGGCAATGACATAGCCCTGGGTGCATCCCTTGGACCTTGGTCAGTCGAAATGGGACCCCAATACGAATCGCAGTTGGCATCAACCTGGTATAGCCTAATGAAAATTCAAAAAAGAAATTTGTAGTAATTGGTATATTTTTTCTTTGAGACTTTATGTCACGGTGTTGTGGTAAAACTCAAAATTAATCTCAATTTTCCAGGACTCAAATACAGGAAATTGGTGGCTCAAAGTGGGTCGAGACGTGGTCGTGAAAGTGGGCGCGACAATCGTAGAGTGGGGTGGTCAAGTGCATAGCCCAAACGTCAAGAAAACACCTCATACGACAACGACGATGGGGAGTGGAAATTACGCATCGCCCATCCAAGGTGCGGCATGTTACATGGAGGCTTATGGTGTTGAACCTGTTTTTTTTCACTTTGGAGGCCCTGGTCAAAATCCTAATTGCCCTTGAACTCTCCTTGACACTGTAACCTTATATGAAGCTTTTTTTTCTCTACGTTTCTGTTCTTTCATTGAAATAAGATTTTCTCATTTGTCAAGTAAAGAAAACACCTTTTTTTTCTTTTTAATGTTTCAAAAAATGCTAAAAAAGAATTCAAATTATGTACATCAGTACATGGTATTTATTAGATCTAAGATGCCATAAATTAATAAAACAACCGAATAGAAAAAATGTGAGCGAATCAAAATATATGTAGAAAAATATATAACTATCTTCTGTATAAAAGTCACCAAAGCAAATTCCGAGTCTACAGCGAATAGCATCTCGCTTCACCTTGTTCTTGCACAAAAAATTAAGGAAGAACTGGATATTGGTCTATTAGGCAATGACATAACTTTTTTACTCTGTCTTTCTCAAAAAAAAAAAAAAAAAAAAAAGGAAAGAAAGAAAACAAAAAAGGAAACGACCTATCTATACTACTGCTCTTTACCGCAAAAAGGATTATCTCAAATAAGCTTAAAACCAACTTTGAAGACATGATCAGTGGATCTCAAACTAGGGAGCCGCAAATGCTAACCCACGAAAGTATACATAGATTAGCCCCCATTTTTAATGAAAATTTAAAATTAAAAAAAAAAAAAGAAGAAGAAGAAGAAGAAGAAAGTAATTGTAGATTAATATTTAGGGGGCTAACGGCTAACAAAAACAATTTTTATATTTTATTTTAAGTAATGTTTATGAAACCTTAGCCCGGCCTTTTGAACAGACATGCAAAAGTGAACAATGCATGCCTTAGGTTGGAAATTCTTGTGCTAAGGAACAAGGATTAGAACAAATTACAACATCCTAAAACTAGAGGTACCAATTTAACTAACCCTAATACAAATTTCTTACTAATCAGAAGATTTTCAATAAGTCTTCTGAGAGTGTAGTCGAAGACTATGAAGAAAATCTCATTCTCTCATTCCAAAAGCAAGTCAAACCGATCAAGATCAAATAGCATTTTTTACAATGGAAACAAGGTCACATGATCTCGGAAAAGCTATTACTAATTCAATATATGTCAATTATTTTGTAGGTGCAACATGTTTTTTAAGTATTTGATATTAGTAAAAATTAATTATTAAAATTATGTGGCACATAATAATTTCGTCATTGCATAGCTGGAGTAATACAACCGTTCCATATATCTAACGCTTACTCTAAATGCTCAACTCTACCTATGCATTAAAAATTCTGACCATTTCTGCCAAAATGAATAAGGTTGCATAATAGCAACCTAGCGGTTGTAGAGGAGCAACATTTATGAGGTTCCAAATTGAAATTGGTCGGTTCTCATACTAAGATAATATTTGGAACATTTCTTTAATTGTATCCCACAAAAATGAATTACGAAAACTCAAAAGCTAGTTTAAATTTTACTAAAATTATAACTACTAAATGCACTATTATTATTGAACGGTCATACATTGGCAATCAAATAGCAACTTTTATTTTAAAAAGAAAAAATCAATTACATAACATAGTTTATAAGCCAAAAAAATAAAAGCTATATAACTTTGGAGAAATTATTCAATACACAATGTGTATTAACATGGAACCCCAAATGGTACATATAATTGATCAAATTGTAACATGTGTCTTACTATTAACATGTCAAGTTTTGACAGATCAACAAACTAATGCCGTTAACTTGCCTTCTCATTAGGCTTCTTAGATCTATTAAAGGAAGGGGGATGGCATGGTCCATTGGTGCCAGAAGACAACGCTTGGGTTTCCACCCCACCTTAATCCTCTCTTCATCTGTATCTCTTTCTTCATTTTCTCTACTTGTCTCCCTCTCTATTCTTTTGTTGTTATTATTTTTTCAATTGTCCACCATTCTTGTTCTGCTGTTTCACCTATCTTAGAGTAATAACCCTAGATTTCAATGAGATCAAATTTTAAAAGCTTAAATAACACGAGGTCAATTGTAAAAGGAAAAATAAAATAAAATATAGATGAACAACAACTAGGTTCTTGGGTTTAATTTTCAGTTTTCCATCTTTATTGTTCTCTATAAAGGTTGCCTCGGCATTAAAATTTATATTCAAATTATTCGAGAGAAACGGGATCCGTTGGTTAGGCATCCCCGATTCATATGGGGATTGGGGTGAACCAACCCACAAACAAGGAAAGAATGCCTCTCGGGGCATCTGAGAATGATTCGAGCCGTATGAAGGGAAACTTTCACATACAGTTTTTTTTTTTTGGGAGATTTAGCGATACAGACAGTAAAGACTCAAACTTGAAGAGGTAGAGTTAATCTACTGATACATTCATATACCTGTACGGAGTCAAACCCACCAAGTATATGAATCTAATTTCCGAAAAGAAACTCGAGGAGGAAAGGAGCTAGCATAGTTTCTCTTCCAGGGGTCGTAGACTAAAGAGAATGATTGGGGTTTCGGTAACATCCAGTTGGATACCGATGCGATAGCCTTCCCTACCTACTTAGCTCGAGGAATTACTAATTGGATATCTTACACGCAGACTTGTTGAAGTAGTTCAACACATTGTTGTATGTAGAACAGATTGTGGCACCACCCAAGGTATTTCTATGAGTCCTCGCATTGGGATTGCAAGAAAACGACCTAGCTAACACGCCCCTTATTGAAAACTCAAGGAAGGGAAGTAGAGTAGTTGGCACACGCTGGTCAATCTAGTACGTATGTTGCTTTCATTCTTTCCATTCAATATCCTTCTTCACTAGTAATCTCCACAACCTCAGGAGTGGTATCTTGTGTATGAGAGATTGCTGCAACAAAGAGGAATTTCTCAGCCAATGGAAATTCAATTCATAAAGGCCTTAATCTCAACATCAAGATGGTGAAGAAAGATATTCATCAAAACGGGAGACACGACTATTCTGAATAATGATAAAAACTTTTCCAAATTTGATATTTAAGGAGATTTTGTCGAGATAAGGGCTTGCAAAAGTTGAGTAGTCGCAGAAGTAAAGAAAAAAAAAAAAAACCGAAGAGTGAAGTGACTTAAATGTTGTGTCCTCCTCTTTGTTATAATTTATATTCTTGTTATAGGATTTATGATATTTCTCGGACCATGCGCTTCTATTCCTAGTAGTCCTTCCCCTTTTCAGAATCCCCATTTCGCCGCCTTGTTAACTGTAGGGTTAGAGAAGAGTCATAATGGTTTAGATCGGCCCAGTAACCCATGTATAGTATTTGAAACATCTTCCTAGTTATATTGCGAATCTTTTAGATCGAATAACCCTCAGAGCTAGGGATATTAAAAAAAAAGGCCTTAGTAAGGTGGCAGAACACAATTCCTGCTGTGCTGCTAGAAGAAAATAGATGAAGTGAACTGATCTTCTATTTATAAGGTATAAGGTGTTGGACTCCTGAACTTGAAGGTCAACATAGAATATGTGTCAAGGGGAAAGAACACCCAAGCTGATGCACTAGCAGAATACACAGTTAACTCGTAAAGCCTATTGTTCCTCATCAGAGGTTTTAGCTTGTAGTTCTTGTGATGACATGCTAGGTGCTTAAGCAAGAGAATTCCATTGAATCTAGTTTGTTTGTGTCCATAAAATGGAAATTGTTTTTTTGATGGATGGGATACTAACTAAGTGCTGAGGCCAGTGTGATAGTAGGGACTCCACTCTTGGTCTTATATCAGTTGCTGCAGTTGTCGGACTAGGAATTGAATCACTAACCAGAAGGTATGCCACTATCAGCTACTATCTATACATGTCTGCCTCCTTTGAAAGAAAAAGGTGCTGCGACTCTAAGAGCCAAGGGAGGTCGGGTCATTTGACGGAAATGGAAGGCTTTTCCCCGGCTTTTCCCCTATTAGATAGAGAAAGCCCTATGGAGTAAAGGGAAGTGCATGAATTCCTGGGGAGCGAGCCTACATAAAAAATGGAAAAAAAAAGAGTTAGGGCTTTTTCGCTTGTTTGTCAAGCTTTCGAGCAGCTCTTTCAACTACTGCTTAATCTCCCAACATGCTCAAGAACCGAGAGCCGCCCAGGGGCCTCCAAGGTTGTTTTTCCCTATCTTGCTGGGGGGGAGCACCCATTTGTTTTACTTATCCCAGAAGAAGTGGTAGCCTTGTGCATTGATTATCGGGCTTAGAAACCTTTCCCATAGAAAAGAGAAGTTCTCCAAACTCAAGTATTCCCAAGGTACACACTCAATGCCAGGTTTCAAGCAGACAAACGATAGGAAGCACCTTAACTCAAGAAGAACGAGTCTAACAGCCAATATGGGTTTTCGGTCCTTTGATCACATCTCCCAGGGGAAAGAGAAGGGAAATCTACTTTATGCCCCAAAGACGATGTTATGGTACTTGCTCGAAAGTAGAAGGACTAGAAAAGGCTCGTCTGGATCGGACATGAACAGGAACCGCTAGAAAAGAGAATGCTGGTGGCAACATGTGACAGGTGAATGACATGATTCTTGAGGAGTTACGCGATAGCCATGTGATGATGCATCAAATAGATCCACTTTTGCAATCCGGGGTTCTTTGAACTGGAAGCGAGGAGGTGCACAGCTCCCTGAACAAGTAAAGAAAAAGGCTACATATGGCTGGCGTAGAAGTCAGGATGGTAGTATAGCTGGTAATCTAACTTTTGAAACCTAAATCATATTAATTAATATGCCCCACACGAGCTGCGTAGCTACCGTGCTTTACCCTGAAGGTGAACATAGTTAATACATAGATTAATAAGTAACGCCCCCATCAAACTATTCTATAGCCTCCCCTTCTTGGCCTGCCCGAATATAGAAATGATAGGAATTCAAATCACTATCTTCAAATAGCATATATAAGAGAAAGAGTGGCTCGTGCAAAGATCCATTAAATGCTATCATAGGTACTAGATTAAATAACATTATCATCAGGAGAATGTTAGTCAGAAGTCTAAGGACCCAGCTAAATTAGCTAGGAACTTTTGCTATATATTGAATAACCACTTGTGCCTCTCAAATAACGAAGGACCCACTTAGTGACTACAGGAGTGAAGAGTACAGGGAACGAAAAGAGAGAAGATAAGAAAAGGCCCGCCTAAGAAAGAAGCAAGAAGCAACCCATGAGAAGGGATAGAAGGGAAAGATAGACAGCAGAAAGCACCCCCTTCCCTTTCTTTTCGCATTGGCTACGCTTTCCTTGCTGCTACAATTACTTTAGTGCGAGCAGTAAGGAGAACAGGTGGAATAATGAGAGGAAGAAGGAAGCCTCTGGAATCATGGTAGTATGCCCCAAGATTGGAATGAGGGGAAGGAATGGAAAGAGAAATGGATGGGGAATCCCCCTATGTGCTGAGAATAAAAGGAGCCATCCAGTTGAATCTTGTTACCCTCCCGTGTGGTTATGTGGGTGGGCGGCAAGCAAGTGAATGTGATCCCGCCCTCCATTAGTCGGTGTGTGTGAGCTTTTCCCTTTCTTCTTTTTTTTCTTTCTTTCGAAATGGAGCTTTTTGCTTTGGATTTCATTTGTATAGTTGAAAAATGCTCGTTCCTATCTTACTCATTCGAAAGGCTCAGTCCCACACTCTGACTTCAATGATGGGAACAACCTCCTCATTCCGGTGCTCAATCAAAAAAATAGGCCATGAATGAGGAAGTAGTGGGCCTTTCACCCTCTTTCTAGTGACTCGAGGAGCTGATCTGACAAATGCACTTCAAAGGGAGGAAAGCTAGGTTTCCCATGTTAGTATGGCCGGGCATAAAAGATTTTGAAGTTAGGTAAAAATTGGGAAGGATGAAGTAGGATCTATGAAATATCGAAGAAAGTTCCAGTCAACTTCAAATGGAGTTTTCGATCCAGGGAACCTGGCTCGGGAACAGCTGCTTACTAGTAGGAGCGTAAAGAGAGTCCAATCTCTAAAATAGAGCTTAGTCTCTCCATAGTAGCCATAAGTTATTCTAGCTTGAATGAAAGCCACAACAATTCAAATCAAATCTAGATGCCAATCCAATGAGTTTGATTTCCCACAGCTGGAAGTCAAGTTTGAATTTCAAAGATAACAACCAATGACCTAGCATTTTCATTTATCTGACAGTGGGGGATATGCAAAGTGGAAATGCTTAGCCCCAAGAAGATGTTAATCATAAATGAGAAGATTGGTTACAGAGAAAAAAAAAGTAAGATGGATTCATATTCACAAACATGAGAATTATATAGGAACAAGAAAAATCTTGAATTACTTAAAAAAAAAAAAGCCTTGAAAAGCGATGTAAAAAGGCCTCCCTTTTCTCAATACCTATATCTCATTGAATATTTTAACGCAAATCAGAAGAAGTTATCATGGACGAGCCACATGCAAGGAAACTTACACATGTGGTTCTGGCCGGGCTTTCCTGAGGTATCTAATGACCTTGCTTCTGCTCTTCGCACCCCATCCATCCATACAACACGATAGCTTCAGCAAAGAGTAGAAGAGCTAAGCTATCATACAATTCCAATTTTTTATCACCGAAACACAGAGTCGCTTGTCATCGAGAGATTAGACATCCCAGCCATAGCCGTCCAACGGGATAAAACACTGTAGCATCAGTCGGAACTCGAGTTCTTAGTGCCAGGCGCAATAAGTATGCCATTTCCAAGCGACCTTGTGAAGCTGAGGGGAATCCTGCTTAGATAGGGTGATAGTCCAGTTTTGATTGAATATCCTTTCCTGTGCTTGTCTTGTATTGAGGTCTACCAAAGATATGAGTAAAAGTAGGTGCCATGGAACTTGACTTCTTGGATTTGAAACAAAACTGTGACTCATTCATTTAACTGAATTATTTAGGAAATTTTTGAGTTGAGTAGCCCTCTTCGAGTAACTTAAGATGAATCTTCGGTAATAGTTCACGAGCCCTAAAAAAGATCTTAGCTCACTCACCTTGGTAGGTGCTTGCCACTCCTCAATGGCTCTAATGCCAAACATGCTATCTAAGTCCTTGCCCTCCAGATTTCTATGCCAGACAGGCACACCACCCGGCATCCTCAATATCTTCCTTTTGTCTAAATATCCTCCTCCTCAAAAGAAATTTCTTATTGCTCACATGATTGTGCATGGGGCAAACACTCATCGACATGCTTAAAGGCTTAATCCTGTTTTAGTCCCCAACCGTTATATCTTTCTTCTGCAATGATTCCATTCTGTGCTTCGCAAAGTGTTTAATGTAAATAAATAGAAATTTGTACCTTGTGAAAAAAAAAAAAAACTCTCAAAGGTTTTGGTAGGATTCTTACTTGCTGTTCTTGCCCTTTTCTTTCTTGCTTAATGGCATCCCTTGCTTAGTTTTGCAAGCTCCTTCCTTTGTTGAGCTCTGTCCAGGAAGAAAGAGGCAAATTCACTTTTTTAGTAAGGGTGGGTTGTTAGAGTTCATTAATATCCGAGCTCATTAGTTTACCCCCATCTATCTGAATAATAGGTCTCAACTTGGGAGGAAAAATTGGTAATAGACATAAAATCATCCACTCGGGTTCTATATTTGTTCGAAGCCTAGCCTTCATCAATCACACTAAAGCAGAGAACCCAACTATGGCAAGGCCCCCTTAATTAAGTGTTAGGTTAGTCAATGCCTAAAGTCTTCAATATTTCAAGTTGTGAGCTGAAATAGCCCAATTCTCTACTTCTGGCTTTAGATTCTCCGATCGAAATACGGAAAAACTCCATTCAATTCTCGATGGAAATGGAGTTTTGCGAATATGTGTTAAGCATTTAGCGATCCACGATTCATTGGACGTTTCGGGGCCCCGTCAGTCGGCCTGCCAATCAACTGACCCGCTTTCTTGAGTCAACAGGAGACATACTAAATGAAAGATTCTCCATCAAATCTTTATATATAAAGTCAATATCAGCAGACAACTCTGTTATACTCAATGGATGAGGTAGTAGTAGATCCAGCCATTACTATAAAAGCTCCAACAGTAGGTTGATCAGTTACTATCGGTGGGGATGGGAGACAAAACAGCCACTGATGGGAATGCGCTAAGAACCTCGAAAGCGATTCTAAAACAAGATATGATGACAGGGAGGGAATTCGACCAGGAATAGATCGATAAAAGGGTGCTAGGCGCCTTTCTTTCTCATGGGAGGGAGTGGCATAAAAAGAGGGATTAGCATTATTGACCCAATGATAAACCATAAACACCTTCCTCGTTGGGGGTTCATCCGTGCATATTCCACATTATAGCCTGCAATTGATTCAGCTTCCACTTCTGGGAGATCAAATGAACTGGCCAAGCAACTAAAAACCATCTACAAGGGGTGAAGTGGGACCATCACCTGCCTATTCAAGTAAACCTTATTAAACTTTGAGTTCTCTATCTCGTGCATACAAAGCTAAGCCTCTGACTCACACTCTGAGACGTATTTAGTTCGTTTAGAATAAATACAGCATGAGAACGACATTATATAGAGAGCTTTTCTATTTGTTATGTAAGTCTCTATTTTTGGGATTTTCTTAAGTGCCACTACCCTCACCCTATTCAGCGTTCAAAGGGATATCATACTGGTCTGGCTTTTTTCGATATGGAATCAGGATTAAGCTACTTTTTTGCACCCGAAGTCTTTTACTATTCGAGGAAGAATAAACATTCTCATGATTTGTAACCAAGAGTCAATTAGAAATTAGAAATTGAAAAATTGGTTCCAAACCTCGCACGTATCTGGGTCAGTCTCCTATCCTTGTCGCTATTGACCTCTCTCCTGTCCAGCCACAGAGAGAATTATACAGTTAGCTAAAAAGTCAGGATTTCTCCACACGTCTTTATATCTTAAACAGTATGGGTCATCTCTTCAGACTACTTACGGTGGTGACCGAACTCTAAGTGAGTGGCTCGTCGTGAGACCTTAATCAAAGCATACAGAACAATTTAGTATCAAAAAGTAACATGGAAACCTATGCCCGAATCACATTCTTTTTTTTTTTTTTTTTTTTTTTTTTTTTTTTTTATCTTTTAGCGACTATTGTATTTTAGTTGGTCGGAGGAAGAAACTGCTTATACGACAGCTCTGCTTCCTCGTCTTGCTTCAAGAAAAGCTTCTACTTGCTGGTGGGCTTAGAGCCATTGAGTAAAGCTATGCTGGCCTTCCGCTATGCTCAAGTCAAATCCCACGGGTACTTTACTAAAAAAAGCATCTCGAAAATCATACTCTAAAAGGCTAGCTCCTCTAATAGGACCAGATTCTTTTTATCTTGTATTATGCTATGGGTTTAGGCTTAGCTTTCTAATCCTTCCTTACTCATTAGCTTATGGATTAGAGAGATTAGCTGACTAGACCGAGCATAAAAAGCGTTATCGGATTTGAACAACTGAGTGGTTCTAATGTTCTTTTTCCTTATAAAAAGTTTTTATGCATAGCCTAACTCTAACTTCTCTAAACAAAAGTTGGTAACATAGGCTTTAGTGGATTTATTACCCGAGAATCATTGGTATAATTTCAAGTCGAAAATGGAAACTCTTTTGTTATATGCCCTATACCCAAATAATTTCTTTGGTAGATCCTAACACGAATTATGTACACAATGAGGATCACAATCATTGAGACTGTTTGTTTTTTAACCTAGAAGAAATGAAAGGAACTTCGAGAGACCTTACTAGAGCCTTCATTCTTCATTGAAGCCTTTCATACAGTCACTCAATGGAAATGTTTGCCTTTGGAATGAAGATGGATAAGCACAGCTAAGGTTTTCCTAACTCATCAAATCAAGTAGACAGACTTCTAGGCATCGTATAGTAAGGTGATAACTTCTTCGAGGCCCCATCGTCTAGGAGGGCAATCGTTGAGTTAAAAAACATGTATATAATATGCAAATACCTGGTTGATACCATATCTCTGCTGGCTTTAACTTCTAGCTTTGAAAGATAGGGAACCTTATCTGGAGCTGGCATGACTGTACGAGTTCCTTTCCTAGCTCGACATAACCAAAATCAAGAAATGACCATACATTCCATCATAATTAGTGAATACCTCAACCAAGATTTTTGTTAAATTATCCACACAGGATCGTAATAATTAGTTCTAAAAATTTTCATAGCAAACACCGACAATGTCATACCTAAAGGGGAACACCAGCTAAGGCACTAATGACAGCAATAGCAAATACCGTTCCTCCCTCGCTAGCCCTTATGGAATGAATACTCAGCCGCTCTAGTAGGCAGAATTCTTTGATAAAAAAGAATTCAGCCCCAATCCTATAGGAATTGAAATACCACACTCATCGATCAGGAGTGATCCTGCACTTTTGCACCCAAAGTCTTTGTTATCTGGTTCTTTCGCCTAGTATGTATGATGTACATAGCACTAACTTGAATTTAGGCTGCTTCTATTTCCTTTCTTTTTTGTTTTTGGAAGCGGATCCCTGGTGTGAAGTGAAGTTAGTCACAGGTCAACCCTTTAGAGTTCTTCTTACTCCTCGATTTTGCTCCTTTCTCATGTTGCATTTCGTTGGTTTGGAAGTTCCAGAATTAACAACAACATTATAAGAAAGGATATTTTTAGGTATCAGTAGTTGTCTGGTCGTACCCAAATAGTGATTCATTCAGATCGACATGAGAGTCCAACTACATTGCATTGCCAGAATCCATGTTGTATATTTGAAAGAGGTTGACCCCTGGGGTTGGGCCTATAGATCCAAGCCTAAAATAAGAAAAAGAGACACTGCGTGAAAGGGACACCGAGGACCTTTCCAATAAAGTGGTTATGATAACTCAGTACCTGTATGGATCAAAACTAATGGGAATGCTTGAAAAAGCTCTGATTCCAATAAGCTCGTGACCACTCTCAAATGTAGCTGGGAACAAAAGGAATAATTGCTTAAAGATGCCTTGAAGAAGGGCCCGGGTTCTTTTTTTTAATAGCGTTTCAAGGGCTCCTGGTGCAAGAACAAGACCAATGAAATGGGGTGATATAATATAAAAGAAAGTATGGAGAGTGTTAGGTAGTCTTTCTCTTTTAGCTTTGCCATCTGATTCTATAAAGCCCATCTCTTGCAACGATAAGGATTGCTGATTATTGTTCTCTAGCGCGTTTCTTCCTGTTAACTCTCTTCATAGTATAGCCATGTTACATTAAAAGTAAAAGATAAGTTCTCTTCTTCCTTTTAGTTATTGTTTTTTTTTTTCATTACAAAATGGGTTATTGGTCAGATAGATATCTCGATAGTAGTTCCATGAAAAATCCTTTGGGGGATTGGATTTTTTTGCTAGCGGAAATGCCATAAAGAGGTTCGTGGGATTGACGTGAGGGGGTAGGGATGGCTATATTTCTGGGACTCGAATCTCCATGCTTTTTTGAAGCTTAATACTCTTATCTAAGTGCCTTAGATTCTCAATCGCGTGGTTTGTACTTACCGAAAACTCCATTTGAAGTTAACTGGCACTTTCTTCGATGATTCCCTTTCTTCCAAATCTCGATCCTTTCGTCAAATCATGTCTACATCATCCACTGATGTAAAGATTGGGCGTGGGAGAGGTGAATTCGATGAAAGAAAATCTCTAGACGATCATCTTCTAAGGTCTCATAGATCGACCCTCACACTGCTTAATTAGCGCTTGATATTCCGCAGCATTGTTGGAACACAGTTCGAGGAGAGCGAATGAATTAGGATAAGATACTGAGTACTCAATAAATTATAAACCACTTCAAATCTTCATTTTCCAGAGGGATAATCAACTCCACTATTTGGTATTCCGTAAGTAACTCAGTGAGTGCTTTCTAAGGCTTGGAAGAAGAAAATGAAATACGAACAACTGCGCTGGTCATAATAGATCGACTTTCATACCGCAGCGACTGAGGAAAGAAGAGTTTTAGCATCTGAGTTGAGTTACTTAGAAGTGATGGTCAATGTTTGGGTGCTAAAGAAGGTTTCCTAGGCGCTTTCCTAATAGAATCTCAACTAAAATCTCTAAGCTCTGCTCTTTCGACTGATTGTTCACATTGAATCTCAACCTTCTTCTTATGGTCATTGTGATATGATTAATAGATTCTTTCGCGTGGGGTAAATGTATTAAAAAGGGACAAATTTTAGCGGATGGTGATGCTACCATTGGTGGCAAACTCGCTTTTTCGCCTCTTACCATAACCTTACGGTCCATAGAAACTTTAAGTAGCTCTTTCTTATTAATAGAGTAGCTAATAGAAGAATGAACTGTAAAGAGAGAGAGTGAACCGTGGGTGTGGTGCATGAATGTTATCTTCTTAGTTCTACCTTTAGCCTTACCATGATGAAGTAATCGTTGACCTCTTACCAATTGATTATGAGTAGCTTTATCCATATCAGAAGTGAATTATGGAAAGGCTTGCTTGGTCCGATTGTTCATGTTGCTGGTCCCACTGCCCTTACCTACTTAGATCGACCCCCAGCACCCAACCCAGTAAAGGGAGCAAGTCGAGTCTCCTCAGGGAAAGCATGATTGGGAGTTAGCTCGAAATCTGAAAAATTCAGACTCCGAATAAACTATGAGTGAAATTTCCACCCCTATCTATAGAAGCTTGTTGCCACTGTCCTATCAAAGAATGAGAGAGAGAGTTCAGAAACTTCTTGATTTTGAAATGTCTCGAAGCCTTGGGTAGTAAAAAAAAATGCTTTGTCTACTTAACATATAAGACGAGCTAAGCCATATACAGGCTTGGAGCTTTCTTCAACAGTTCCCATAGCCTCTTCTCTTCCATTTTTTCCTAAAGCAGGGGTTCAACTGGATCTCAAACCGCTTTAGGAAGGAGATTTAATCCCAAGGAACCTACTTCAAATAAAAGAGCATTTGGTGCAGAATCTATTAATAGCATTCAAGGTTAAACATGACTCCTAGAGAATTACCAAAATACGAGGTTATCTTCTCCTTTTGTAGCCCAGCCCATTAAAGGTGTGGAGCCTAAAGAAGTAAGTGGGTAGGGGTAAAATTTCCTCTCAATCAATTAAAAAGGGACCCTGGAAATGAGGGCTTCCCTCCACCGATGGAAAAAAAAAGTTCAAAAAAAAGTGTGACTTTAACCAACTTTGCTAAGAGAAGAGATAGAAGGGAAAGACAGATGGCAATAGTTCCGCTTCTGAGCTGTCCACTAGGATTCGAGATGATCTCACTTATTATTCCCCACCGGATCTAAATATGAATTAGATGAGTGAAGAATTTCTAAATGTGTGAGGAGACCTTAGCATAAATTACCAAAACAAATGGAAGCGGAGGATTGACCTTTTCAGTATAATTCCAAAGGGTCGGGGATCGATGGAACCAATCAGAAATGAAAATTGCTCAATCACTTGGCTGACTCGCTAGTCCTTATGGAATGAATACTCAACTGCTCTAGTACATATGCTAGTACATCGAAACCTCCTACCCTTGTGTTTGTGTGGGAGGTCCGCCCGCTCATTCTCCCTTTCCGAGAACAGGCTTAATGTGCATAAAAGCTAGTTGCTCACCTGGATCGACAAGCAAGGAATTTGTAAAGCCCTCTATGGGTTAATTTAATGCTTAAAGGAAAGGGGACTCAAGTAAAGGAATGAAATCTTTTGGTGAAGGCATCATTCGAAATACTTCGAGGAAGGTGAGCACCAGCTTGCTTGTTCGATTTCAAGCTTGACCTATCTTAGCTTTTATATAGTCTCTTCTGAAGTGATATAGATCAATGCTTGGATTTGGGGGGGGGGGGGGTGTCGGCCCACGAGAAAACATTTGCAGATGCTACCAGCCAAAGCGGACCAGAGAAGGTTAGTTTAGTGACTCGCGGGGATAGATCAAAGAAAAGCTTTCCTGGCGGCTTGTCTACTTGATTTGATGAGTTAGGAAAACCTTAGCTGTACGTAAAGGAAGTAGGGTGCTTTTCAAGCATGAGTTCATTCAGAGTCGGCAAGGGGAATCAAAGAAAGGGCAACTTATTGAAAGACCGAACAGGAAATGAAAAGTCATACTACAACAACTGTAAACATTCCCTCCCCGCTCTGACTTTGATCCTATAGTTATTTGGTCTTCTTTCTCTCACCTAGTTGGAATTGTGAGGGACTCCTCGTAAGGGACTTGCCCTCCCCCCCCACTCAAAATGAAAGAGAAAGGATGCCGCATCGGAGAATAGAACGTTTTCTCGGCCAAATGACCTTGGACCTCGATCCAACCCTGATACGAACCTAGGACGACCTGCTCCTAAACTCGTATTATATTAGCCCGGATCTTAATTAAGTTTAAGTTCTAATGGAATTGACCTCAACCCCTAACCAACCTGTGGTTAGAAACCTTGGTATAATGTAGACGCCACAATAGGGGATGGAAAACCTATTGATAAGTCAAGCTAAAACAACCAATTCTCTAATGGTGTTTTAGGTGTTCTCAAAGAACAAAGAGATAATTAATCTCACAAGTATTTTGTCAATCAAATCAAAGTTGTTTTCATATTGAAAAATAATCCTTTAAATAGGCTACAAAGCCACGAAATAAAACCCTAAAAACAAAGGAAAAACCGGCCATACAAAGTAGTTTCCTATGGTGGCCGAAATTCTCACTCCTTTCCTAATCTAATTTGGATTAATTAATTCCTTTATTTTGAATTAGGAATTAATTAATTTACAATGAAAATAATAAAATAATAACTTTCCTAAACTTATTGTTCCAGAAAATAAATAAATAAAAACTAAAAAGTAATGGTAATTTCCTAAAAAAAAAAGTAGAATCAAATTAGGAAACTATAATACTAGCTTTCTGACTAAGTTGACTTTGACCAAATTGAGCTTCAAATCAGCTTCAATATTCTTTTTAGGATGCAAAATAAGCTGAATATGAAGTCCCACACGTTTCCCATGCTTGGCAGAGGAAGAAAAAGCCAACTCAGCAAAATACGGTAAAGCCAGCACAAAATACATTAAAAAACAGGCCAAATTTGAAGCTGTCCGTACAACCCCTTTTTGAATGCCTTTGAAGCTGGCTTGACTTGATTCCATATTCTCTTAGACATATGTATTGAATCCATAAAGAGTTGGAACCACTTCATGCTGACCGTTGTCCATATTTGCACCAAAATTACTACCCGGGTTCGTATCGGCTTCCACCACTTGGATGCTTAGAATAGGTTTTGTACCTTCAAGTATGGACAAGCTCTATTGAGATTGATTACCCCCTGTATAAATACTCCCAGGTTGTCCTTAAATCTCTTAATTTGAGCTCTTGTGATTGGCCTAGTCTTCATCCGTGTCGGGTCAGCACCCCAGCTGGTTATCGGTTGAGCGGGCTCGGGCAGAATCACATCATTCCCCTCCTCTTGAAAAGGATTTGTCCTCAAATCAAGATCATCACCTACAGCAAAAGGAGTTACATCAGCAACATTAAATGCAGCACTAACACTATAGTCACCTATTAAATTAAGTTTGTAGATATTCTCGTTAATCCGCTCTAAAACTTGAAAAAGTCCATCCATAGGCGGCATGAGCTTTGACTTTCTTTGTTTAGGAAACCTTTCCTTTCGTAAGTGCAACCAAACCAATTCTCCTGGGTCAAACACTATTACAACAACATCTAGAAATACATGCTCATTATAGTAAAAATTACACTTTTTAAAGTTAGCAAGCAATATTTCCCAAATTTTCAAATTTCCACTAAGTAAAGCTCTCAACAATGCAAATAAAGTTCTATACAACAAAAGCATTTTCAAATTAGCATCTTTATAATTCATAACCAGCAATGGTTTCTTACCCAAGATAGCCTTATTAACATCCCCAAAACTTAAATAAAAATTCTGGTTTTTCCTCTCTTTTCTTTCTTTTCTTTTTCGTCCCGTGGTTTGGCTCTCATTGGTGGAAATTTCCAGATTTTTGGTGCTCTCGGGTTTGCTCTCTTTTTTCACCCTTCTCTCAGCTTTTTCTTGGTTTTTCCACTCAATTTAGGTTTTAGAAAGCTTACCTTGATCAGCAACCTCAATCTCACCTTCTTGAAAGGATGGTGATGCCGTTGGTGCCATACTTGTTTTCTCCTTGAGTTTTTCAGCCCCTCTCCTTTGTTGCATTTGTAGTTGATCTTTGTAGACCTCCTTGGGAGTCAATGGCTCCAGCTTGATTTTCTTCCTTTTAAACCTGAAAACAACACTATTTTTTTGACAAAAATGAGTAGCATCTTTGTCAAATTGCCATGGTCTACCTAGTAAAATATGTCCGGCATGCATTGGTACAATGTCACACAAGACAACATCCTCATACCTACCTATATTAAATTTAACTTTGGCTTGTTTATTTTCCCTCATCTCACCACTATCATTTAACCATTGTAACCTATAGGGTTCTGGATGTTTAATTGTTTTCAAGCCTAATTTATCAACTACAAGATTACTTATCACATTGGTCCAACTCCCACTATCTATAATCATGCTACAAATTTTACCTTGTATTTTGCAGCGAGTATGGAAGATGTTTTCTCTTTGTATATGCTCTTCATCTTTGTAGACGGCAAGAACTCTCCTTGAAACCAAGCTCAACTCGGCATTAGATGTAGCTACAGGTTCGGCTTCATCATCATTGCAATCCTCCTCTTGCTCGGTTTCAGCTTCACTTTCTTCACTTGCAGATTCCAGCTCACCATCACCCTTTAATACCATGATTCTTCTATTTGGGCATTGGCTGGCTATGTGTCCTCTTCCTTGGCACTTAAAACAAATTATTTCTCTGGATTTTTGAGGTTTAGGATCAGAGTTTACCTCATTTTTATGGACTTGGACAAATTCGATTTTATGCTCCTTCTTTGGCCGATTGGAGCTTTCTTCCCCCACCTTCGGCTTTGGTTTAATTTCACTAGTTGGATTGTTTCTCCAGCCACTTGAATTGAATCTCCCACTGCTGGAAACACCTCCAAGAAGTGATCCTACTCCCCTCCTCTTGAATTGGTGCTCAAGCTTAATGGCAACATGCAACATCTCCTCCAACTCCAAGTATTGTTGCAATTCAAGCTGGTTGGCAATGTCACGGTTCAAACCACCAAGAAATCTCGCCATTGTTGCCTCCTTATCCTAATTCATATTCAGCCTCATCATGAGCATCTCCATCTCTTTGTAATAATCCTCCATGGACCTACTTCCTTGAGACAAAGATTGAAGCCTTTGATGCAGCAACCTATGGTAATGTGATGGCACAAACCGCTTTCTCATGGCTCCTTTCATTTGTCGCCATCTTGTGATCAAATCATCACTAACTCTCCTCCGTGTACCTTGCTCATTTGTCCACCATTGGAGTGCATAATGGCCAAACTCCATTGCTGCCAACTTCACCTTCTTACCCTCCGAATAATTATGGCAGTCAAATATCATCTCCATCTTTTCTTCCCACTCCAAATATGCTTCGGGTTCACTTTTTCCCATGAATGGTGGGATGTTGATCTTGATATTGCTAAGATTGTCATATGTTTCTTCCCTCCTATACCTTCCATGTCCAGCTCTCTCTTGGACAGCAAAGGTTTCATCCGTGCCTTCCTCAAAGTCTCCATCGAAATTCTCCTCCTCAAATTCCTCTCTTGGTCTCTCACGGCCTCCTCGTCCTCGACCTCAACCTTCATGGAAATCTTGCCTATTTCTTGTGTTTGGAAATCCTTGGGAAACTTATAGCCTTTCCATCCTTTGATTCATGTGCTCAACTTGAGCACTCACCCGCTGTAATTGTTCCAAAACAGCTTTCAATTCCGTTTGCTCACCACTCCCGGTAGCTCGTGGATCACCATGAAATCCTACGGACTCTTCTTCATTAATTCACAGTGGTGTGTCTCCTCTTGTTATTCTAAAATCTACCATGTTAGTAAAATACTGCAAAAATAAAATAAATCCTCACAATATTCACTCCCTCACGTGTTTCACTTAAACAAGGTCTCGACACTCGTGTTTGCACACTAGTTTCGGCTTTTACCTTCTTTTAAGCTCACACTCTCTTGCCTTTTTCCACTCAATGAATTGTCTCAAAGTTCTAATTAAAACACCCACAAAACAGCAATTAGATCACTAGTATGTTTTAATTAAACTTATCAACAAAACAGTAGGCAAAAATAAACAAATACCGAACGGAATGAAAATACTTATTTTTGATTTTTCTAGACCAAAAAAAAAAATAAAAAAAAAAAGCAAATTAATGAGATAACTTTGGAATTTTGAAGAACTGGACCAGATGGTAATAGATTATGAGTTCAAGAATAAAATTCTAGAAAAAGAAAATTCAAATATGAACAAGAATCAAAGAGAACAAAAATATAGAAAAGTTGTTGGTTGTTGTTCTTTGTAATTCAAGTTTTTGTATCAAATCCTTGAACTAATTTTAATCCAAATAATTTAGCACTCAAACTCAAATATCCAGCAGCAAAAATAACTCTCCAGAAACTCCAAATATGGAATAAATAATCAACACAGCAGCAGTTACAAGAAATTTCCAGCAACAAACTTTAACACCAATTTTGAACAAACCGATATATATATATATATATATTTTTTAATATTCGGCTTTCTTCTTTTTTTTTTTTTTTTTTTTTCTCTTCTCTTTTTTTTCTTTTCACTCACTGAATATTAGACATAACTGCAGTAGCAAGAATAAACAACAAATTTGCAATTCCAACTCCAAAAATTCACCAAACCCGTGACCTCCAAATAAACACAAATGTGCAGTTTTTTTTTTTTTTTTAAATGTTGCCGCAAACTCTTTTTTTTTTTTTGAATATATGAATGCAAATATCTAAGACTAAAACAGCAAAGGAAAATCAACAAAAACCAAAATTATCAAGAACAATGATGAAAAAAAACAACCAACAAACTAGGAAACAAAAATACGATAAAACTAGGAAATCCTAATTCAACTAGGAATGAATTTTTTTTTTTAAATGCACAATGTGTATGATGATAGAAGCAACCTTAAACTAATGCTAAAATTGCAGAATAACACAAAAACAAATAAAGCAAATAAAGATAGATCAAACGTGAACAAAATTTAGCTCTGATACCAAATGATACGAATCTAGGACGACCTGCTCCTAAACCCGTATTATATTAGCCCGGATCTTAATTAAGTTCAAGTTCTAATGGACTTGACCTCAACCCCTAACCAACCTGTGGTTAGAAACCTTGGTATAATGTAGACGCCACAATAGGGGATGGAAAACCTATTGATAAGTCAAGCTAAAACAACCAATTCTCTAATGGTATTTTAGGTGTTCTCAAAGAACAAAGAGATAATTAATCTCACAAGTATTTTGTCAATCAAATCAAAGTTGTTTTCATATTGAAAATAAGCCTTTAAATAGGCTACAAAGCCACGAAATAAAACCCTAAAAACAAAGGAAAAATCGGCCATACAAAGTAGTTTCCTATGGTGGCCGAAATTCTCACTCCTTTCTTAATCTAATTTGGATTAATTAATTCCTTTATTTTGAATTAGGAATTAATTAATTTACAATGAAAATAATAAAATAATAACTTTCCTAAACTTATTGTTCCAGAAAATAAATAAATAAAAACTAAAAAGTAATGGTAATTTCCTAAAAAAAAAAGTAGAATCAAATTAGGAAACTATAATACCAGCTTTTTGACTAAGTTGACTTTGACCAATCTTTGACCAAATTGAGCTCTAAATCAGCTTCAATATGCTTTTTAGGATGCAAAATAAGCTGAATATGAAGTCCCACACGTTGCCCATGCTTGGAAGAGGAAGAAAAAGCCAACTCAGCAAAATACGGTAAAGCCAGCACAAAATACAGTAAAAAATAGGCCAAATTTGAAGCTGTCTGTACAACCCCTTTTTGAATGCCTTTGAAGCTGGCTTGACTTGATTCCATATTCTCTTAGACATATGTATTGAATCCATAAAGAGTTGGAACGATTTCATGCTGCCCGTTGTCCATATTTGCACCAAAACTGCTACCCGGGTCCGTATTGGCTTCCACCACTTGGATGCTTAGAATAGGCTTTGTACCTTCAAGTATGGACAAGCTCTATTGAGATTGATTACCCCCTGTATAAATACTCCCAGGTTTTCCTTAAATCTCTTAATTTGAGCTCTTGTGATTGGCCTAGTCTTCATCCGTGTCGGGTCATCACCCTAGCAGGTTATTGGTTGAGAGGGCTCGGGCGGAATCACATCAAACCCCTCAGTCTTAAAAATTGCCATCCTGGCAAGCTCCTCCAGTTCTATTATTATTCTTGAATTTTTATTATAAAAAAAAACTACTCACTATAAAAATGAAAGACAATCGATTATCTACCTAAAAAGATAGAGAGTCCCACATTTGAGGAAAAAAGAGTTTTGGCATCTGAGTTGAGTTAGTTAGCCTGCATGAAGGACGACATTTGGCATTTCAATTAGTAATTCCTCAAGCTAACCGTAGCAACTGATATAAGACCAAGAGTGGAGTCCCTACTATCACACTGGTTATTGCATCAAGCATCGATAATTCACCTAAAGCTGTTCCGGAGATATATATAGCCCTCTCGAAACCTAGCTGTTAGAGTTTCATTTTGGGGTAATAAAAAATGGAATCCCTGAATGGGTACTTTACAAATAAAGGGTAATTGCTTCGCACCTTACTGTGATAGCCCTCTTGATACCTTATTGGAGCTTTGTTACTAGTGGTTGGTTTCCCTTCGCTTGACTTCTTTGCTCGGTCAAGCTTCCTTGTTCCTTAGTGTAGTTTTGATCAAGACCTCCGATTCAAATTGGATCGACTAGATCCGATCAGCCAATATGTGATTGGGGCGAGCAGTGGTTGGAGATAGAGGTAGGCCAAACACTCGCAAATGCCTATATAGGATGTTGCTGCCCCAGTAAGAAGTTCGTGCCCTAACAACCTAACTCCTAGGTTAGCCACAGCAGTTCTGGCATCAGCTTATCGAGGGAGGCCTAAATGCAATGTAGTTGGACTCTCATGTCGATCCGAATGAATCATCCTTTCCATGAAGGGTAGCCTAAGGAAAAATGAAGAGGCTCGGCAGGATACTATTTCTAAGCACCTAATGGAATAGGGATTAAGCTACTTTTTTGCCTTTAGTATTTTAATATTTTTTCTTCGCATTGGTAGAAATGAATTGGGCATTGGCTTCAATCATGGACAAGTCAAGGACCTTTAGAGTTTGATCTGGTTTTCATCATTGTTGACAGAAAAGAAAGAAGGGAGTGTTTTAATTTCCTTTGTTTGTTGACCGAATCCTATCTTTCTCAGTTACATGCCAATATTTTGCCTTTGTTTCCACTTTCAAATTGCATAAAAGTACAAGAGTAGGCCTGAACAGCTCCCCCTTTCCATTTAATCATGAACTTCTTACTGGAGCAGCACCATCCTATATAGGCATTTGCGAGTGTTTGGATGCATGTGTTTTGTTCATATTCCTGCGCAATTAAGAGGCCTGTCCAATAAGAGAATCTGGTGGAGATTTTTATGGACCAGCATCAGCCCTGTGCGAACCTTGGTTAATTGTCTCGTCAATTGGATAAATTCACTTATTTCACACAATTATTCAGTTCATGCCTCTGGTGATTAACCTATTCCAGAGTAGTCTGGTGATTAGCCTATCTCTCACTAATTGAAGCCCTTGTAAACTCATTGTCGGTTCTATTGTAGTGAAGGTTGTTTTGAAGAGATCGTGGAACTATCGCTCGAGAGTCTAGGTCTACCAGAAAAGGCTTTCCCTTGCATTGCGATAAGAGGGTCTTGAAAAAGATTCTTTCTGGATGTGAGCCTCATCCAAGAGAAGAGGGAATACTTAATTATATAAAGACATCTAGCATTCTTGTTATGAGCAATTGATTCTCAAGCAGGCAAAAGCCTACAAAGGTTATCAATTTTATCTAATAGTCAGAAAGGTACGCATGCAATAACTGGTTTGGGTCTCCTCGCTTAAGGTATACCCCCTCCCCTATTTCTTTTTGCTAAAAATTCATTCCACTCTTTTGACTCCGGAAAATTCTTTCTTTGGATAAAATCTTCCTTGAGTCTTATTTTGAGGTTGTGCATAACTCCCGTGTTGCGGCCTCTGTGATATGTTTGGTGTTTTTTCCATCAATCATCCGGATCTACGTCGTATATCAACAGATTATTGTTTTGAGCGTCATCCATTATGAAAAGCTAGGTAGCTAGTGTTAGGTTGTTATAGAGGAGAAGACGCTGTCTTATCCACTTTAGTCTTCGCGAACATCATAGAAACTTCGCTGACTTTATTGTTGAAATGTGGTGATCTTGCCACAATGTGCAAGGTAGTTCGGTTACACTTACACTCTTTGTTTTGCAAAATCAAAGACCAAACATTATTTATGTTTATGCATTTTATTTTATCTTGTAATGTTTAAGAACAATATCTTTTTTGTAATGCCCTAAGCTCATTAACTAAAGCTTAGGGCCTTTTTGTCTAGTTGCTGGAATTGTATTTCCAGCAACATAAGTCCACTTCCTTGGATGCCGTTTGAAGAAGGTTTGGGATTTGGATCTAAATTTTGGATATAATAAGCTAGAAACGCAGAGGAAGCAGTAGCAAAAAGAATGGCCCAATTTGGAGCTGGGAAGGCTGAATTAAGCCCTAAAAAATTTGACCATTGTGCAGTTTTGTTGCCCAGAAAATTGGGCAAAACTGTCTCGGGTTTGATTATTTTTGAATGGGAAAATGGACTTTTTTTATCTAGTTTTTGGCTAGAACGCAGTTTAATATTCAAAAAGGCTTGCCTCCAATTTTCAACTCAAATGGAGCTGGTTTTCAAATTCAAATGCCTTAGACAAACCGAACTGCCCATTAAAGAAGGTTTCTTGCATGCCCAGCATATTGATTAGAGTTAGTTGAGGTAGTTTGGCTTGGTTGGTTACTTTTAATGCTTTTGTATTTATTGCTCAATATGGCAGAATGTATTATTACCTCTTTGATGTATTTAAAAGTATGAAAATTGTAATGAAAAGAAGTTGAAGTAATATTAAAAAAAAAAAAACATATTTTGAAAAAACAACAATTTCGGCTCTCTCTCTTTCTCTCTTAACTACTACATTTGTTTTCTTCTTCTTCCCAAAAGCTAACAACCTTCTCAAGAACCCTAAACCTCCATTAAAACCAGAAACAAAACCTTAACAAACCCAAAAAACAAAATCAAGAACCAAGAACCAACAACAATCATTCTTGACTAACACCTTGAATGATTGTGCTCTAGGGTACAACAACATAAACCTACACCAAATTCCATCATGGTATCAGAGCATAGTGTAATTTCTTAGGACCTTGTGAGCTTTCAACCTAGACCATTTTATTTGTGAGAGGATCCCCCACCTAAAGCCTTCCAACCGAAACCAAAAAGGCTAGTTGAAACTCACCAAAACACCACCACCCGAGAGCTTGTTCTTGTGTCCATTTTTCAAAACTTTTCAAAAAACCGATTTTTCAAATGGCCTCACAATCCCTTGCAACCCCAACACCACCTAAGTTTGAAGGCCAAAACTATTCCATTTGGAGTATAAAAATGAAAGCCTACTTTCAAGCCTTTGGTTTATGGGAAGTCATAGAAGAAGGTTATGTAGTGGAAGAGTTGAGAGCTAATACAACCCAAGCACAAAGAAGTGCACATGAGGCCAAAGTTGCCAAGGGGTTCAAGGCCCTCACTGCCTTGCACTCCTCCGTGAGTGATTTCATTTTTACAAGGATAATGTCATGCACAAGTGCTAGAGAGGTTTGGATAAAGCTTCAAGAGGAGTTCCATGGAAATACTAGAACTCGGCAAATGCAAGTTTTAAACCTAAGAAGAGAGATTGAAACCTCGAAGATGAAGGAGAATGAGCTTGTCAAGGATTTCACAGAAAGGATGCTCAAAGTGGTAAATCAAATTCTGGTCCTTGGTGAGCAATTGACCGATCAAAGGGTAGTAGAGAAAGTATGGTGAGCTTACCTGAAGGGTTTGAAGCTAAGATTTCCTCCCTTGCAGAATCTAGAAATCTTAGTGAAATAACCTTGAGTGAGCTCATCAATGCTCTTCAAGCAACCGAACAAAGGAGATCCATTAGAAAGGATGAGACCATAGAGAGTGCATTCTATGGTGGCCACGGCAACAAAAAGAAGAATAAAAGGAAGGAAGAGCAACAACACCAACCAAACTGGTTTTACAACCAACAACAACAAAAGTGGATGGAATCAACAACAACAACAACAAAGCCATCAAAACCGAGGAGGGCATCCACCTTGCCCTCATTGCAAGAAGCTTGGACATCCACCATCCAAGTGTTTTTGGAGGCTGGATGCATATTGTGAAAGATGTGGAGGAAAAGGCCACATTGCCAAAGTATGCAAGCAAAGGAGACAGCAAGCCAATGTGGTTAATGAAGAAGCCGAGAACCTATTTTTGGCCTCATGCCTTAAGGCCACAAGTAGTGGTCTCGGTTGGCTTATGGATAGTTGTTGCTCACACCATATGAGTTTCCAAAAGGATGGTTTTATGGAGCTTGACCGAAACTACAAAACCAAAGTGAAGATTGGTGATGGCCGGTTCATGGAAGTAGAAGGCAAAGGAGATATGTGCTTGAACACCAAGGAAGGTACCAAAATTATAAAAGATGTGCTATATGATCCTAGTTTGTGTGAAAACTTGCTTAGTGTAGCACAATTGGTAGAAAGAGGCTTTGCTTTAAATTTTGCAAAAGATGGATGTATTATATATGATGCTTGTGGTAATGAGCTATTTAAGGTACCATTGAAGGACAAAAGCTATAGATTGGATCTAGTTAAGAATGAACAAGCCTTAAAAACCAAAGTGGAGTCCATTTCTCAACTTTGGCATAAAAGGCTTGGGCATTCTAGTTATGGTGCCATGAAAAACACCAATGCTATTGTGAAGGACATGCCAAAGATTGAGGAGATGAGAAGCCTATGTGATGTATGCCAACTAGGGAAATCCACACGGCTTCCATTCCCTAAAGCCGGTTCATGGAGAGCTAAGGAGAAGCTTGAGCTAGTCCATTCGGATGTGTGTGGACCGATGGGTTTGTCATCAATTGGAGGTTGTAAGTACTTCCTAACCTTCATTGATGACTACTCAAGGATGTGTTGGGTATATTTTCTAACAACCAAGTCACAAGTGCTTGAGAAGTTCATAGAATTCAAGAAGATGGTGGAAACCCAAAGCAATGAAAAGATGAAGTTCTTGAGAACCGACAATGGTGGAGAATATACAAGCTTGGCTATGGAGGATTTTTGCAAAGAAAATGGAATGGTGCATCAATTCGCAACACCATACACACCACAACAAAATGGTGTTTGTGAGAGGAAAAATAGGACCTTGATGGAGATGGCAAGGTGCATGATACATGAGAAGAACATGCCAAAGAAGTTTTGGGCCGAAGCCATATACACGGCTAGCTACATCCAAAACCGAGCGTACACCAAAGCAAATGAGTCCAAGACACCCTATGAGATATGGTATGGAGAAAAACCATTTTTGGACAACATAAAAATCTTTGGAAGTGTTTGTTTTCTCCATGTTCATCCACACATGAGAGACAAGCTTGAGAAAAGGGCAAATGTGGGCATCTTGGTCGGCTTTAGTGAGGTTACCAAAGGTTTTAGGATTTTCAACTTGGAAACCAAGAAACTTGTGGTAACAAGGGATGTGAGGATTGATGAAGATGCTGTTTGGGATTGGACAAAGGAGGAGCTTCTTGTCCATGAAGATAATGCTCGGTTGGATGATGAAGAAGAAGAAACCAATGACAATGACAATGAAGAAAATGAAG
This sequence comes from Ziziphus jujuba, assembly GCF_031755915.1. Taxonomy (NCBI): domain Eukaryota; kingdom Viridiplantae; phylum Streptophyta; class Magnoliopsida; order Rosales; family Rhamnaceae; genus Ziziphus; species Ziziphus jujuba. The sequence continues at coordinate 5,801,607 of NC_083383.1, read as the reverse complement.
ATGATGAGGAGGATGCACTTGAGACCATTGGAGTCGAATTGGAGATTGGAGATGGTGTTAAAGGAGAAAGGCCATTGTCCAAAATATATGAAAGGTGCAATGTTGCCTTGAGTGATCCTACCAATGCTCAAGAAGCTATGCAAAAGAAAGAGTGGATGGAGGCCATGCAAACCGAAATGGATATGATAGAAAAGAATGAAACTTGGTCTTTGGTTTCTAAACCTAAAAACAAGAAACCAATTGGTGTAAAGTGGATCTTTAGGACGAAGTTCAACCCAGATGGAACAGTATGCAAGCACAAGGCAAGGCTTGTGGCAAAAGGCTATGCACAACAAGCGGGTGTAGATTATGGAGAGACGTTTGCACCGGTTGCAAGAATGGAGACCATAAGGCTCATCCTATCCATCTCGGCCTCAATGTCATGGAAGGTGTACCACCTTGATGTAAAGTCGGCTTTCTTGAATGGTGTGCTTCAAGAGGAGGTTTATGTCAAGCAACCCGAGGGCTTCATTGTTCAAGGACATGAGGACAAAGTCCACCATCTACACAAGGCACTTTACGGGTTAAAGCAAGCACCTAGGGCTTGGTATGGCAAGATTGATGGTTACTTGATCTACCAAGGCTTTAGGAGGAGTTCAAATGAGCCAACACTATACATAAGGAATGAAGAAGGCATGATTGTTATCTCACTCTATGTGGATGATTTGTTGGTCACGGGTGAAAATGAAAAGAATGTGGAAGTTTTGAAAAATGAACTTGAAAAAGAGTTTGACATGTCAAGCCTTGGTGAAATGAATTACTTCCTTGGAGTGGAAGTGATGCAATGCTCTAGGGGTATCTTCATATCCCAAGAGAAATACATCAAAGATCTTTTGAAAAAGTTCAACCTTGATGAATGCAAGCCAATGTCAACACCAATGAGCCAAGGAGACAAACACAAGAAGGAGGATGGCACACCAAAGGTAAACCAGACCCTATATAGAAGCATGATAGGAAGTTTGCTCTATTTATGTTCATCAAGACTGGATATTATGCATGCCACATGTGTTTTGTCTAGATATATGCAAGCACCATCCCAAAATCATTTTGTAGATGCCAAAAGAATTCTTAGATACTTAAAAGGAACATAAGACTTTGGAGTTTGGTATGATAGGCAAGATGTGATGAGGTTAATGGCCTACTCGGATAGTGATTGGGCTGGATGCTTGGATGATATGAAGAGCACTTCGGGGTATCTTTTCTCACTTGGTAGTGGACCATTCTCATGGAATGCAAACAAGCAAGCAACAACCACTCAAAGCACCACCGAAGCCAAGTACATTGCTTGCTCTTCATGTGCAAATCAATGCATTTGGCTTAGGAAATTATTGGAGGACCTTGGCTATCCTCAAGAGGGTTCAACCATCATCAAATGTGACAATACTTCAGCCATATCAATAGCCAAGAACCCCGTTCAACATGGAAGGACAAAACACATACCGATGAAGTATCACTCTTTGAGGGAGTTTGAAGAAAATGGAGAAGTAAGCTTGGAATATATCAAGACCGAAGATAACCTTGCAGATTTCTTCACCAAGCCACTTCCAAAAGCAAGATTTGAGACCTTGAGGAAGCTTCTAAATATATCAAGTAACAACATCAAGGAGGAGTGTTGAAATGTGGTGATCTTGCCACAATGTGCAAGGTAGTTCGGTTACACTTGCACTCTTTGTTTTACAACATCAAAGACCAAACATTATTTATGTTTATGCATTTTATTTTATCTTGTAATTTTTAAGAACAATATCTTTTTTGTAATGCCCTAAGCTCATTAACTAAAGCTTAGGGCCTTTTTGTCTAGTTGCTGGAATTGTATTTCCAGCAACATAAGTCCACTTCCTTTGATGCCATTTGAAGAAGGTTTGAGATTTGGATCTGAATTTTGGATATAATAATCTAGAAACGCAGAGAAAGCGACAACAAAAAGAATGGCCCAATTTGGAGTTGGGAAGGCTGAGTTAAGCCCTAAACAATCTGACCCTTGTGCAGTTTTGTTGCCCAGAAAACTAGGCAAAACTGTCTCGGGTTTGATTATTTTTGAATGGGAAAATGGACTTTGTTTTATCTACTTTTTGGCTAGAACACAGTTTAATATAAAAGGCTTCCCTCCAATTTTCAACTCAAATGGAGCTGGTTTTCAAATTCAAATGCCTTAGACAAGCCGAACTGCCCATTAAAGAAGGTTTCCTGCATGCCCAGCATATTGATTAGAGTTAGTTGAGGTAGTTTGGCTTGGTTGGTTACTTTTAATGCTTTTGTATTTATTGCTCAATATGGCAGAATGTGTTATTGCCTTTTTGATGTATTTAAAAGTATGAAAATTGTAATGAAAAGAAGTTGAAGTAATATTCCAAAAAAAAAAAAAAAACATATTTTGAAAAAACAACAATTTTGGCTCTCTCTCTCTCTCTCTCTCTCTCTCAACTACTACATTTGTTTTCTACTTCTTCTCAAAAGCTAACAACCTTCTCAAGAACCCCAAACCTCCATTAAAACCAGAAACAAAACCTTAACAAACCCAAAAAACAAAATCAAGAACCAAGAACCAACAACAATCGTTCTTGACTAACACCTTCAATGATTGTGCTCTAGGGTACAACAACATAAACCTACACCAAATTCCATCATTTATCATAAACCTTGATTTCGCTATGCTCAATAAGATAAGGGGGTGGTGAGATTCCTGTAATAATCTAAGGCTTGACTTTTATGGCAGCTGCAAATAAAAAAGAACTAAATGGAAACAACAACTAACTATGGCTCTTGGCCCAGACAACGTCCTAAGCGTAGAGGAGATCGGAGGCATAGGGAAGTACATGAGACAAGATGCGATCAAGGTTGTGGGATAAATTGATACCCTCCGATTAGACCCAAAGCTTGTTCCAAAGGTAAAGGGCCTTTTCAATAAGGCTCGTGTAGGGGCACTCACACTTTTTTTGGCTTCCTTAAAATCGAATATTTTCAAGTTGGTAAAGACCCCCCTATGTCAGTTGGATTCGTGAAAACATAGTAGCTCTTTCTCTAACAACTGAGTTTTCTTAACTAACTTCATCACCAGCAGCAGGGAGTAGGTCAAAGCTTTTTATAAGACACACATGTAAAAAGCTGGAATAGATCTACTACCCTTTTCTTCACATGATCAAGACAATTCCCGCGAAACTTTTTCATTTCATAGAATTTTTTTCTTATTCTTACAAAGCAAATAGCATTTCCTATTGATTTATCCCGCCCTAGGAGTAGGAGTGGCAAAAGAGGGGTTAACATTATTGACCTAATGATAAACTGGGAATGCCATCACTTATAGCCTTTTAACGGAAGCTACATATTGGTCGAGACTCACTCGACAGTTGATACTCAGGATTTCGTTAGCTAAGTGGCATGTAGACAAGAATAGTCCACCTCACCCTAATTTATTAGGTATTGGATTCCGCTTGAACTAATAGACAGAAGGGCCGACTATCTAGATTTGGTTCAAATATGTGGGGATGACCTGACCAGAGGGGCTTTAAAGTATTCAAATTAGTATTAGCCTGGATTATGCTTTCAAATCAATAGCTAGACCGAATGGAATGCCTATAATACTAACAGAAAATTAGGGGCCCTACCATTTATTGAATAAAATGAAAGCTAACTAGCAATCGCCCCCATCAGTTTACTATGAAGAGAAGAATCAAAAGGATTGAACTACCTACTCATTATTCGGAGGTGAATCATAGAACCCAAAGTACGGTAAGAAGAATAGCCTCTTATCTAGGCTTTTTCTCGATATCTTGATTGCCCCGACATATGTTGCAACGTCTTCAATAGCATGCTCTTATTTTGTCTTTCCCTTAATAAGTCATCAAATTTGGTGCTTTTTGAGACTGGAATGGGAAACAGCGAAAACAGAGTGTTTCTTCTCCCAGATCTAAAGATCATGAATCTCAAAATCAAGGATTTGGTTATATTCACTCTGAGAGGGAGCTTGGTCTAGGCCTTTGGGCTGCCTTCCTCATAGAAGTCGCTGGGTTGACCCCAAAGGCCAAATTCTAGTCATAGCCTTCTTTCTTTATTAAGTAAGTAGAATGAAATCCATTTCAATCCTTCATCGTCCTTTCTATGAATCATATATCTATCTATGAAAGGCAGTCTAGTCAATGAAAGGATGAGCTTTTTCTATATAATACTATAGGCAGTCCATCGAGGGCTTCTCGGGTGATCAGAAGGGCTTCAACTGCTTTTGCCTTCCCTTCTATTATATTAGTAAAGGCGAATGTTCTATTAATGATGTTATAGGTTACAGATCTAGGAGAGGGCTCGCAAGGTGCTGAAGTGGTAGGATTGGGGAGGGGGGTCCCTCGCAAGTTGCTGAAGTGGCAGGATTGGGGAGGGGGGGTCCGTAGGTTTTTGTGAAAAAAAAAATGTCATAAAAATTTTCATTTAGCAAATGAGATTACGCATCCATGACTATGATGTCTGCTTTGTTCGGCTGTGCAATGGGTCACAGCTTCCTCGGTTTATTTGGTTTTGGGCTTTGATGCTTTGCTTACCTTATTATTAGAGAAAGGGGAAGGTTTGATAAAGGAGACTTTAGGTGGGTTCGCTTGGACTATGCTATGTATGAATGATATTTTCTTTTTTATAGGGATAGAAAGGATTTTGTGTGACTCGTCTGGATTGTTTTGATGGCTGGTGGTGGTTAGAGCAAGAAGTGTGGCAAGTCTTCACTGACATAATATGCACGCCTAAGTAGGGTCAGGCAAAACCGTTGTTGCCTGATGGGAACTTCCCTTATATTGCTATTAATGTCTTCATGTCGCACGACCTCTAATCTTTTGTTTGAACAAGCCTTGTTAGTATAGTTTGTTACTAAAGAAAGAATGTGCCATACTATCGGCACCAATTGCTTGGATGCATTTCAAAGCCTCGAGATGACTTGCAGAAAATGATCGAGCGCTCTTAAGCCGAATATGAACGGGGCTAAGCAATCTACTGAAGCTGTGGGCTGGCGACGTCTTCGGAATAAATGCAAGGAGGACGTATACCTGATATAGGATCTTGTGGTGACGTGAAGGTAGCCTTAGGTAAGGAGCTGACGAGATAAATGGGTCTCCACGTCTTTTTTTTTTGGTAATGGGGGATCACTCTGGGCTAAAATAGTCTCTTAAAGGGGCAAGTAAAAAAAAAATCCAATAGTTCCATTTTCCTTCTTGTTCAGAAATCAGAAATCAAGATAAGCCCCCAGTGAAAGTGAGGCAAGATAGTATATCAGTCTCTCGATAGTAGGAAAGAGCCGCTAAATCAAGTTCTCAGTTAGGTGAAGGAAGTATGACTGCTTTACCAATAGTTAAGACCCAATCGGGAGATGTTTCGGCTTATATTCCTACTAATGTAATTTCTATTAAAGATGATTATCTAGTCTGGTACTGATGCTGCCACTGGTGCTTTGCCTCCTCCACTACAGGAGGTACCCCGGATAAGCTACTGAAGCCACTGCTCGTGCTAGTTAATCCATAATGTAAGCACGAGTGCTAAAGAATTTGCCGCTAGCTTTATTAATGATGTTCCCCATTCTACTGATACGGAAAGTCCTACAACTATAATTGAAAAAGCAGCTCATTCATCCACACCATCTTCCTTTGTCGGACAATTCCATCGTACTATGAGTGGACAATTTCGAAGAAATGGTAAGATATGGGTAGCTGCTGCTAACAAAATGAATTCACATAATTTTCGTATAGAAACAATAGTAGCTACCCACTTCGATCAATTAGCCAAGATTTTGATCGGATACTGGAGGAGAATTGGCCATTCAATCTTGTAAACTAATCGAGACTGAAATTGGAAAAAGAGAAATCCAAGATGAGATCTCAATGCATCGGATGTGGAAAGTGGCCTATCAACTAGCTCTAAAGGCTAAGGAAAAGCTAAAGAGAATAATTTCGACTGTGATCAGACAACGAGAAATCAGACAATGACAGAGCGACCTATGATAGATTGAAATAAAATAACAGAAAAGTTTCATTTTTTCAAATCTATGTTTGACCCTGATCTGACTAGATCCTTTTCGCAAGCGCTAAGTTATCTTTCATATAGAAAAAGAAAGAAAGGATCCGCCAAAAATGATAGAGAAGAGAAGAAATAGGCTCATCTTCGGCTGACTCTCATTTAGAGGAAATTTTACCCTTACCCACTTACTTCTTAAGGCTGAGAATAATCTGTGAATCCCCACTTTGATTGACCTTGACCGGTCATTGCTCCTAGCCTCATAGGCCTCCCAATTCTTTAGTATCTCCAGAGTATGGACTTTTTTCATTCCCATAAGACAATGAAGGATCACTTGCAAGCTTCAATCAACACAATGAGGATCACAATCATTGATACTGTTTGTTTGGGTACCAAGCTATCCTTAAAGCCTGTATGCGAGACTTGTTACAAGTGATGAACCTTCCACCAATAGGTGGAAGGTTCATCACTTGTAACAAGTCTCGTTAAAGAAGATGATATAATTCCATGAATGAAGGAATAAAGCAATAAAATAGGCATTTATAGGTAACATCAATAGATGCATTGGTCGAGCTTCCTTCCCTCATCTCTCTATCGATTCCATGCCGGTAGTCAGGTTTTATTACTTTTCAAGTCAGGGTAGCCTAGTAGCGCACTCCGGCTTCGCTTCCATTTGCTTGGTCGTTTGTTTGTAACAATAAGGTAGCATAGCAACAGTAGGTAGATGAGCACCCCTTAGTGCAAAAGCCATTGCTTGCTTAAGGGGTAATAGCACTTTATTCATGAGCCAAGATCATAAAGAGCATACTGCGAATAGGAAGTGGAATTAACAATGGATTCAAAAGCATCAAACCTCTCTTGTTCGGCTGAAAGCAAATTATAGAGATAAGCTTACCTTCCTAAGCCTTCCTTTTATGGTTCAATACCATATATGGGAGGAAGTTAATGGGTAGTCCTCACAGTTTCCCTATCCCACTGCCAAAAAGAAGATAGCAACAATCTAGCTACTCGGATAACTTCTCTCAGGAAATACCATTCTATTAGTAGAATTGTTACTTTCCATGCTTGCTCACATATAAAAATGACACAGTCCCACACTCTGACTTCAATGATGGGCTGTTTCTATATCATATCCCCCCTACGACTTTCAGTATACGGTACTGTGTCGAAAAGAATGCATCAGAGAGTCGCAAAGCAGTCTTCCACCCCCATTCGGGCTCATTCGTTGAAGATGGTGCACTAGATATGCCCTCTAAATTCGAGTTAGTGCTATGTACATCATACATACTAGGCGAAAGGACCAGACAACATAGTAAAAGACTTCGGGACTATGTAGATAGAGGCCAGAATAAGTGCCAGACCCTCAACAAAAGAATCAATTAAGGTGATGGAGTGTTATCAGGAGACTTGACGCTTTACAATGACATTTGTTACTGGCAAAATACCAGCGGGGGGAGGAGGCCCTTCTCAATCAAGCTCAAGTGGGTGCCATGAGACAAGGCTACTTCCATCAGAAAAAAAAAAAAAAACTAAAGAAGCCATTTGGTATTTGAAACATCTTCCTAGAGGCCCGAAGATACCAAGGTGAAGAACAATTGGGTGGTTCCCCTATATTATAGAAAGGTTTGTAGAAAGGGGATTCTTTTAATATCCCATAAATAGGCCAATCTAACCTAAGAAATATTGTTGTTTCCCAGCCGAATCTAGGTATCATTTCGCTTGTGCAAAAGCATTCCTCCAGGCTGATCCGTAGTCATTAAAGGAAGCGGATCTAACGGCTATTGGCTGATCTACTTGACTGGTGTTTTAGGTCTCTTTATCCAACGGGACATTTTAATCTTGCTTTAGAGGCCCGAATGCTCATCATTCTTGCCTTCTTTATATTGAGGGATGAAGAATTGGATTATCCTGCTTTCCTTAGACCTATGTAGTGAATCATAGAAGGCACATGAGTTCGAACGCTATGTTGAATGTGCGACCGACACTACACTACGTAGGTCTCTCCAAACCAGGAACAGGAAAAGGGTTTGACGACAGAAGCTCATGCCAAACAATAGCCCCTTATGCCTTGTGGCAGGCAACCAAGTCTTAAAACCATCACTCCTTTGTTTTGGAACTGCTTGCTGAGATCGGCATAAAAGATAGGGACATAACTGTTCCATGTAGTGATACCATTTCTGTTTGAAAGACGCTGCAAAGTGGCAGATCCTTATCTTTTTAAGCAAAAGTGGTTTATTCTATTTCTAATCTATATAAAAAAAATCCATTTTTTTCAGTAATATATATGAATAGAAAGATAGATCCATCCATCTATCCTATCCTATTTTGATTTTGATATCTAAAAAAGAATAAAAAAGATGAGGGGGAAACTCAGTAAGATATCGGTGAAGCGAAATATACGAGATCACAAACGTAGATTGCTCATAGCTAAATATGAATTGAGACGAAATTGGTCCATGAGGTCCGGATTTATGATCATTATACCAATTAACCTTGATCCAATTGATGCAAAGAGGAAGTAAAGTCTCACTCTGAGTTTTGAGTTTCTAGAAGATAGAGTTTTCTAATTGAATTTCCTTGTCGTACGTAATAAAAGTTCTAAGCTAATCAACTCATTTGAGAACTTGTTTTAGGGATACCATGATTCAAGAAGGTTTCTCGCTTCTCTCACAACATTGGCTAAGATGAGAAGGTCATTGATAGCCAAGAGGGGACAAAAGGAAAGAAATTATAGGCATAGAGAAAAACTCCTTACTTCATACAATAGATAGTGTGGTAGAAAGGTGCTATTAGTTATTTCGACCTTACCATTGTATTGGATCTATGTACCGCTGATTCCATCCAGTCCACTTATCTCATTTTTAGGACTTGGAAGGAGGCAAAGGATGCAATAGCTTCGGTTAGAGCAAAACCCAAAATGGAAAACCAAATGATTGTTTAGCCAATGATGCATATATGGTGATGCTTCCGCTCGGTAACTCCATTCTTATTCAATATAGTTTTAATGGACATCTTTGATCGTGAGTTTCCAAAAAGGTTTCCTGGGATGACAGATCATAGCTATATTCAAGTAGTAAACTACCTGTTCTCTAGCAGAAGGCCACGGCTTTTGTGAGTGTTCAGCGCAATATGGTTGTGAGGATCTTTTCCATAGGTAGAACTATTGTGAGCGGTCTAAACTTTGACCCTTATTTCTTCCAATTATGTTCTCGTACCTAAGCCCTAATGGCAGGGAAGGAAGCATTGGAAAGACTTTTCCATAAAAAAGTAAAGAGGCATTCGGGAAGCGACTAGTCGCTTCTGGCGAAGCTAGTTTGGGCTGGCACTTTTCATTCTTCAATTCATTCATTTTTTTTTTTTTTTTTTGCTTCTACACGAGATTATTGATGTGATTCTGCCCGAGCCCGCTCCACCGATAACCCGCTGTGGTGCTGACTCGACACAGATGAAATCTAGGCCAATCACAAGAGCTCAAATTAAGAGATTTAAGGACAAACTGGGAGTATTTATACAGGGGGTAATCAATCTCAACAGAGCTTGTCCATACTTGAAGACACAAAGCCTATTCCAAGCATCCAAGTGGTGGAAGCCGATACGGACCCGGGTGACTGTTTTGGTACATTTTTAGAGTCCGAGAAGCATGAAATGGTTCCAATGCTTTATGGGTTCAATACATATGCCTAAGAGGTCATGGAATCAAGTTAAAGCAGCCTCAAATGCAATCAAAAAGGGCTTGTACGGACAGCTTCAACAATTTGGCCGAATTTGCTGTATTGCTTGCTGGCTTTACTGTATTTTACTGTATTAGCCTTTTCTTATTTTTCCAAGCATGGGCAACGTGTGGGCCTTCATATTCAGTTTATTTGGCATCCTACAAAGCATCTAGAAGCTGATTTGGAGCTCAATTTGGTCAAAGATTGGTCAAAGTCAACTTAGTCAAAAAGCTAGTATTATAGTTTCCTAATTTGATTCTACTTTTTGTTTTAGGAAATTACCATTACTTTTTAGTTTTTATTTATTTATTTTCTGGAAAAATAAGTTTAGGAAAGTTATTATTTTATTATTTTCATTGTAAATTAATTAATTCCTAATTCAAAATAAAGGAATTAATTAATCCAAATTAGATTAGGAAAGGAATGAGAATTTCGGCCACCATAGAACTCTTTATTGTGTGGCCTGTTTTACCTAGGGTTTTTAGGGTTTACTTTGTTTCTTTCAAAGCCTATTTAAAGGCTTATTTTTCAATATGAAAAAAAACTTTGATTTGATTAAGAAAATACTTGTGAGATTAATTATCTCTTTGTTCTTTGAGAACACGTAAAACACCATTAGAGAATTGGTTGTTTTAACTTGACTTATCAATAGGTTTTCCATCCCCTATTGTGGCGTCTACATTATACCAAGGTTTCTAATCACAGGTTGGTTAGGGGTTGAGGTCCATTCCATTATAACTTGAACTTAATTAAAGATCCGGGCTAATATAATACAGGTTTAGGAGCAGGTCGTCCTAGGTTCGTATCAATTATTCAAATAAGCGATAACATATTTTATTTTTCATTTGTTTTGGTAATAGCAATATAAAGCTAAAAATGTGAACATCTTAGGAGGGAGTTTTCTTTTTTCAAAACAAATTTACAATAAAAAATTTTAAAATACAACATTTGATCGTAAGTATTAAAAAAAAAAATCCACATATTATAAATTCAACAAAGCCGTATTAAAAATCCATGTAATAAACATAATAACCTATTCAAAATAATGGAAAATTTTTTGTATTGTAAATTTAAACTATGATGTATGGAAGGTTTGGAAATTTTGACTAAATGAATTAATTACCCAATCTAGTAACAGGGCGGATCTAGATTTTTTTATTTGTAAGCATATACAATAATATATATGTGTGTGTGCCTAACTCATGCACGATGCGTGACACTAGCACAAATTTCCTATATATCCATATGTGTCTATATATATATATAAATGTAGATATGTATATATAGATATGTAGTTTTGACAGGCAATGAACAATTGAGCTATTTTCTTTGGTACGTACTTAAGAATATAGTAACTAAGCTAGCAGATCCAAGGCATGGCCACTGGTGGTCTGTCCACATCTGTCCAAATTTTCAATGGCACTAAATAGATTATAAAGTATAAGGGCTAGCATCATGATTGGTCCGGTGGCACTGAAAATGTTCCATACCCCCCAAATGTTGGCATTGGAGAGAGGCATTCATTTCTTCATCTTAGCATTGATGAATCACTTGCTCACTCATCAAGGGGCTTCGTCTATGAAGGTGATGAAAATCCATTTGTGGCCGTACAACTAACTACCCGCTAGGGTACCAATCCAATACAGATGAAGACCAGGCTAATCACTAGAGCACAAGCTAAGAGATTTAAAGACAACCTGGCTGGATTCATATAGGGAGTTATCAATTTACAAAAAGGTTTATCCATATCCGAAGATAAAAGACCTGTTTTATGCATCCAAATGGTGGAGGCCGAGTTGGACCCGGGTAGCTATTTTACTGAATTTATGGACTCCGGGTGGCACAGAATAGGTTCAACACTTCTTGAATTCACTTGATATGGCTAAGAGGTCATGGAATCAAGTCAAGGTAGAAGCAAAAGCATCCAACAAGGCCATTTACACATGGAAGGAATTGTTGGCATGTTTTGCTGTATTTGCCACTGGGTTTGCTATATTTTGTTGATTTGGCATTTTCTCTTTGTTCCAATCAAGGGAAACATATGGGAATCATTACTAATCTTATTTGGCATCCTACATGGCATATAAGAGGTGATTTGGAGCCTTTACAAGCTGAAAATTGATCAAAGATAGCTTAGTTGTCAAACTAGTCAACTAGTATCCTAATTTGAGTTTGACTTTTTATTTTAGGAAACTAGCTTTTATTTTGGTTTTAATTATTTTGCTGGAAAAATTAACTTAGGAAATTTATTATTTTATTATTTCAATTGTAAATTAATTAATTTCTAATTCAAAATAAGGGAATTAATTAATCCAAATTAGTTTAGGAAAGCATTAAAAATTTGACCACATTTGTTTCCTAATTCCTTTAGGCAGAATTTTACCTAGCAAGTTAGGGTTTATTATTTTATGACTTTAGCCTATTTAAGGGCTGATTTTTCAATGAGAATGCACCTTTAATATTTAACATAAAATACTTGTGAGAAAGAATTCTCTTTGTTCTCTTTGAACACCTAAAACACCATTAGAGAGTGAATGTTTTAATTTTGACTTATCAATAGAACATCCATCACCTATTATGACATCTTCATCGTATACCAAGGTTTCTAGTCATAGGTTGATTAGGGGTTGAGGTGACCATAAGAACTTGAACTTAAATTTTCTATCCGGGCTAATATAAGCTGGGTTTAGGAGCAAGTTGACCTAGGTTCGTAATATTTGGTATATGAGTCGAATTTTGTTCAGGTTTGATCTATCTTATTTGTTTTTTTTTTTTGTGTTAATCTGCAATTTTTGCATTAGGTTAAGATTGTTCTTAGTTGGTACACATTCTGCATTAAAAAAAATAAAATTTCCTAGTCAAATTAGGTTTCCTTATTTTACAGTATTTTGCTTCCTAGTTTGTTAGTTGTTTTTCATCATTGTTCTTATTAATTTGGTTTATTGTTGTTTTTTATTTGCTATTTTAATCTTAATTAGTTGCATTCATATATTCACAAAAAAAAAAGAGGAGTTTGAAAGCATATTGCATAGTTTGGTGGAATTTTGATGTTGGAATTGCAATTTTTGGATTTGATTTTTGCTGCTATAGTTGTGTTTATATCCTATGAGTAGATAAAAAAAAAAAAAAGCCGAAGATAAAAGAAAAATTCATAAAAGGCTGATTTTTAGTTGAAGTTTGGAGTTCGAATTTATTTGCTGGAAAATTATTGGAGTTGCTGAGTTGTTGCCTATATATTCAATATTTGGTTGCTGGAAAATTGAATTTTAAATGCTAAAATTGTTTGGATTAAAATTGGTAAAGGATTTGATACAAAGACTTAAATTACAAGAACTACAACCAACAGCAATTCCATATTTTGTTCAAAATTGTTCTTGTTTGTTGCTTGGATCTCTTTCCTAAATTTTATCCTTGAATTATTGGTTTCTTAATATTTTGGGCAGTTTCTCATTGATTTCGAAAATTACTTGTTGAATTACCTTATTTTTGGTTAGTTAGGCTGAGACTAGGTTTATCAATTCACTTGGTATTTGCTTGTTTTTTGTTGCTGTTTTGTTGATAAGTTTATACTAACATGGCAGATTCAAGGATGAGAAAGGGAGATGGCTCATTTAGAATTAATGAAGAAGAATCAGTAGGGTTCAAGTGTGACTCCCGAGCAATGGGAATTGGAGGTGAACCTACCGACATGATGGTAGTCTTGGAACAACTTCAAAGGATGAATGCTCATTTTGATCAACTAGATCAAAGGATGGATAGGTTAGAAACATCACAAGGTGGATCGAATCCAAGGGTGGAATTACATTGAGGTTGAGGTCAAGGACGAGGAGGTCATGGTGGGCCTAGAGTAGGATTTGAGGAAGATAATTTTGGAGACAATCTAGAGTAAGAATTGGATGATATTTTTGCACTCCAAGGAAGGCCAACCCATGAGAGACAAGCTAGAGAAGAAGATGATGACCTTGGAAACATTAAGGTTAGCATACTACCATTCATGGGAAAGAGTGATCCGGAGGCTTACTTAGAGTGGGAGGAGCGGATGGAGATAATATTCTATTGTCATAACTATTCAGAGGCTAAGAAGGTTAAATTACCATCTTTGGAGTTTGGACATTATGCACTCCAATGGTGGACAAATGAGCAAAGTACCCGAAGGAGAGTTGGTGATGAATTGATTACTACTTGGCGACAAATGAAAGGAGCCATGAGGAAGAGATTTGTACCGACCCAATATCATAGGTTGCTGCATTAAAGACTCCAATCATTCTAGGACCGTGGAGGATTATTACAAGGAGATGGAGATGTTCATGATGAGATTGAGCATGAATGAGGATCATAAGGCAACCATGGCAAGGTTTTTTGGTGGTTTGAATTGCGGGATAGCCAACCAAGTGGAGTTTCAACAATATGTAGAATTGTAGGAGATGCTTCATGTGGCTAACAATATTGAAAATGAAATCAAGAAGAGGGGTACAAGCTCACGGTTTGGAGGTGTTTCAAGCAGCGGGAGGACCAAACCAAGTGTTTGGAGAAGTAATCCCACGTATGACACAAAGCCAAAACCGAAAGTTGGTGATGAAAGCATAAATCGGCCAAAGAGGGAAGCCAAGATCGAATCTATCCAAGCACACAAATATGAAGGTAAATCTAATCCTAAACCTTCAAGAACTAGAGATATTGTTTGTTTTAAGTGCCAAGGATGAGGAAACATTTCCAATCAATGCCCGAATAGGAGAATCATGGTGCTGAAAGGTAATGGTGAATTAGAATATGAAAGTGAAGGAAGTGAAGGAGAAGCCAAATTTAATGATGAAGAAGTTGGAGATGAAGAAAAAGAGGAATCCAAAACACTCAAGGCTTCAAATGTTGAATTAAGCTTAGTGGCAAGAAGGGTTCTAACCATGTATAAAGATGATGATTAAATTCAAAGAGAGAACATCTTCCATACTCGATGTAAAATTCAAGGTAACATTTGTAGTATGATAGTTGATAGTGAAAGTTGTGCTAATGTAATAAGTAATTTGGTAGTTGATAAATTAGAGTTAGCAACCATTAAACATCCATAACCATGTAGATTACAACGGCTTAATGATAGTGGTGAGATGAAAGTAAATAAACAACCTAAAGTAAAATTCAACATTGATAAATATATGGATATTTTTTTGTGCGATGTTGTTCCCATGCATGTCGGATATATTTTATTGGGGAGACCATGGCAATTTGATAAGGATGCCATACACTATGGAAGAGAGAATTCCATTATTTTTAAATTTAAGGGTAAAAAGGTCAAGCTGAAGCCATTAAGTCCAAAGGAGTTATATCGAGACCAACTTGAAATGCAACAAAGGATATAGGTTGAAACGCTTAAGGAGAGGTGTAGTGTGGCACCCACAGTTTCACCATCTATCCATGAGAACAAAGCCAAGCTTGCTGTCTAAGGTAAGTATTCTAATCCCAATTATGAGGTGAAAACAAGAGAGAAAGCTGAGTGAGAGGAAATTGGAAAAAGCCAAGAGTGAGAGTAGGAGTGTGGAAGCCATGAGTGGGAAAGAAAGAGAAAGAAAAGAGAATAAAAAGAAGAATTTTTATCTTAGTTTTGGGGAAATTAAAAAGGCATTTTTGAGTGATAAATCCTTGCTGGTCATGCTTTATAAAAATGTTTATTTAAATGATCAAGCTAATCCCAAATAACTTAAATTGTCAAGTTCTATTTCTTCTCTTTTAGAAGATTTTGAAGATGTCTTTCCAGATGAAATCCCTAATGGATTACCACTTATCTAAGGGATTGAGCATCAAATTGATCTTGTGCTAGGAGCTGCAATTCCTAATAGGCCTGCATATAGGAGTAATCACAAGGAGACAAAGGAGCTACAAAGGCAGGTAAGAGAATTGCTTGACAAAGAATATATTTGTGAGAGCATGAGTCCATGTGCTGTTCATGTTTTGTTAGTACCTAAGAAAGATGGATCATGGCGTATGTGTGTGGATTGTAGGGCCATAAATAATATTATCATTAAATATAGACATCCAATTCCTAGGTTAGATGATATGTTGGATGAACTACATGGTGCATAAATGTCTACTAAAATTAATCTGAGGAGTGAATATCATCATATTAGAATGAAAGAGGGTGATGAATGGAAAACCGAATTTAAAACTAAGTATGGATTGTATGAATGGTTAGTGATGCCTTTTGGTTTAACAAATGCACCTAGTACTTTCATGAGATTAATGAATCATGTCATGCGTCTATTTATTGGTAATTTTATGGTTGTATATTTTGATGATATTTTAGTGTATAGTCGAAACCTTGATGAGCATGTAGGACATCCTAGGCAAGTTTTAAATATTCTTAGGAAGAAAATGTTATTTGCTAACATGAAAAAGTGTGATTTTTGTAAAGATGAATTGATATTTCTAGGATCTATTGTAAGTACTGCAAGAATTAAAGTTGATTAATCCAAGGTGAAAGCAATCCAAGAGTGGCCGAAACCTACCTTTGTTACCCAAGTGAGGAGCTTTCATGGTTTGGCTAATTTCTACTGAAGATTTGTCAAGGATTTTAACACCATCGTAGTACCTTTAACCGAAGTTGTAAAGAAGAATGTTGGCTTCAAATGGGGGGAAGCACAAGAAAAATCTTTTAATTTGTTGAAAGAAAAATTAACTAATGCACCTTTACTAGTTTTGCCTAATTTTTCTAAAACTTTTGAAATTGAATGTGATGCTTCGGGTGTAGGTATTGGAGCTGTTTTAATGCAAGAAGGAAGATCCATAGCCTCCTTTAGTGGGAAATTGAATGGAGCTCCCCTAAACTACCCGACCTATGACAAAGAGATGTATGCTTTGGTGAGAGCTCTAGAGACATGGCAACATTACTTAATACCGAAGGAGTTTATGATTCATACAGATCATGAACCTTTGAAGCACATTAAAGGTCAAGGGAAGCTCAACCAAAGGCATGCTAAGTGGATTGAGTTCATTGAAACTTTTCCTTATGTTATCTACTATAAAAGAGGTAGGGAAAATGTGGTCGCTGATGCATTATCCCGAAGGTATGTACTATTTTCTACCTTAGATGCTAGATTGCTTGGATTTGAACAATTAAAAGAACTTTATGAGCATGATAGTGACTTTGGAGAAATATTTAGGAACTATACAAAACATGGTTTTAATAAATTTTACTTTCTTGAGGGATATTTGTTTAGAGAAAACCAACTTTGTGTGCCTAATTGTAGCATTCGGGAATTGTTAGTGAGGGAAAGTTATGGTGGTGATTTAATGGGTCATTTTGGTGTTTTGAAAACTTTATCTGTACTGCAAGAACATTTTTATTGACCTAACATGAGGAGAGATGTGGACAGAATATGTGAAAGATGCTTGAATTGTCGAAAAGCCAAGTCTAAATTGAAGCTGCATGGTTTGTATCATCCTTTGTCGATTTCAACATTTCCTTGGGTAGATTTGTCTATGGATTTTGTTCTTAGCTTACCTAGGTCTAGAATAGGTAAGGATTCAATTTTTGTTGTAGTAGATAGATTTTTTCTAAGATGGCACATTTTATTACATGTTATAAAACTAATGATGCATCTAATATTACTAACTTTAGTGGATAGATTTTCTAAGATGGCACATTTTATTGTATGTTATAAAACTAATGATGCATCTAATATTACTAACTTATTCTTTAACGAACTTGTGAGGTTGCATGGTATGCCTAAAACTATTGTTTCGAATAGGGATGTTAAGTTCTTAAGTTATTTTTGGAAAACTTTGTGGGCTAAGTTAGGAACTAAATTTTATTTTCAACTACTTGTCATCCACAAACTGATGGACAAACTGAAGTAGTAAATAGGACTTTGTCTGCATTGTTAAGGGCTTTAATTAGTAGAAATTTAAGAACATGGGAAGAATGTTTGCCACATGTTCAATTTGGTTATAATAGATCTTTGCATTCAACTACTAAATATATACCAATTGAGATTGTTTATGGTTTTAATCCTTTGATTCCATTAGATTTAACACCTTTACCTTTAAGTGAACGTGCTAATCTAGATGGCAAACAAAAAGCTGATTTTGTGAAGCTAATTCATGAAAAGACAAAGGCAAATATTGAGAGGAGAACCGAGCAATATGCAAGGAATGCTAGCCAAGGCCAGATTAAAGTTGTCTTTGAACTTGGAGATTGGGTTTTGTTGCATTTAAGAAAGGAGAGGTTTCCCAAGCAAAGAAAGTCCAAGCCTATGCCACATGGGGATAGACCTTTTCAACAGTTTTTGAATTCACTTGATATGACTAAGAGGTCATGGAATCAAGTCAAGGAAGAAGCAAAAGCATCCAAGAAGGCCATTTATGCATGGAAGGAATTATTGGTCGATTTTGTTGTATTTGCCGCTGGCTTTTCTGTATTTTGTTGATTTGACATTTTCTCTTTGTTCCAATCAAGGACAATGTATGGAAATCATTACTAATCCTATTTGGAATCCTACATAACATATGGGAGGTGATTTGGAGCCTTTGCAAGCTGAAAATTGATCAAAGATAGCTTAGTTTTCAAACTAGTCAACTAATTTCCTAATTTGAGTTTGACTTTCTGTTTTAGGAAACTAGCTTTCAATTTGGTTTCATTTAATTATTTTGTTGGACAAATTAACTTAGGAAAGTTATTATTTTATTATTTAATTTGTAAATTAATTAACTCCTAATTCAAAATAAGGGAATCAGTTAATCCAAATTCGTTTAGGAAAGCATAAAAAATTCGGCAACATTTGTTTCCTAATTCCTTTGGGCCGAATTTTACCTAGCAAGTTAGGGTTTATTGTTTTATGATTTTAGCCTATTTAAGGGCTCTTTTTTCAATGAGAATACACCTTTAATATTTTACAGAAAATACTTGTGAGAAAGAATTCTCTTTGTTCTCTTTGAACACCTAAGACACCATTAGAGAGTGAGTGTTTTAGTTTTGACTTATCAGTAGGACATCCATCACCTATTGTGGCGTCTTCATCATATACCGAGGTTTTTAGTCACAGGATGATTAGTGTTGAGGTGATCATAAGAACTTGAACTTAATTTTTTGATCCGGGCTAATATAATATTGGTTTAGGAGCAAGTCGACCTAGGTTCATAATAGATGACGTGAATGATAATGGAAGACAGATTCAATGGATTGTGGCATGTGACAATTCAGCCAATGTCCCAAAAAATCGTGTAACTATATAATTAAGTTGGCTAGCTAGTATATATTATATTTAAGTTAATATTGTATTGGTTTACTTCTGTGTCTGTCTCTATATATATAATCATGCATGCATGCATTTAGCATATAGATTTTGGACACATGATCATATGAATATATGCTATTAATTTATTAGCTATATCAAATTCATTATTAGTTTTTTTAACCAAAAAAAAGAAAATCATTGTGAGACATATATAATTGTATTTATACGTAGTAATGATATTGAAATGTAGGTATACACTAAAGTCCATGCAATAGCTAGCTTTGAATGGAATGTGATAAAACAAAATTTACCTCTCAGTCAAAACTCTAGGAGCTAGCTATGATGGATGCTTCGCCCATGTATCAATTATTGATGGCAATTTCCTTGAAATTCATGCAGTACTCAAGCCACAGTTCAAAAGTAACAACTAGGTTGCCAACTGGCACTAGTCATATATATATATATATATAAGTAACAAGTATGCATGCATGCATGTATTGTGTGTGGAATAATGCCATGATATGCATATTATCATGGCTTTTTGTGTTATAGTATGTTGAGGCTTCCTAGCTGATGTAGTCATAATTAATATGTATGTATGTATGTATGGTGCCATTATAGTTTATGATATGGCAATTTCATGTTACTTTTATGATATGCTATAGTCTTTCAAATGAAAAATTATTAAATTGTGTTATCCTTTAGCCTGCAAACATTTAGAGAACCAATTTTTCTTATGTTTGTAACTAGGGGTGAAGTCTTGCGAACAAAATCAAAATGAAAACCCAACCTGATGCAAAAGAAAGAACAAAATCCCAGTTCTAAGAAAAATCACAACAAAAACCCCAATTCCAAGCAAAACCATAAACAAAATATCAACTCGAACAAGATTAAGAAAGCCTACCGATTAAATTTGAAGAAAAACCCATGACCCAAATTTTTTTCACCTACAACTTGTACAACACAGAAACCCAACAATAAACACACCAAGAAATCCAGCAATCCAGGAAGAAAAAAAAAAAAAACAGAAAATGGTCAAACAAGGAAACCCACCGATGAACCTAGCATGACCATTGTTCAAAATGGAAGAAAAACTAGTGAATATGTGTTCACCGATGGAGGCAGAGGAAAAAAAAAGAAGAAATCCACAAAATCCAGCTAACCCACCTGTTCAACTCTTCTTAATGCACAACAAAGCTTAGATCTTTTAGGGCTTGTACTTGGTAAAAAGACAGGGATTGAAAAACAAGCCCAATATTTTTTTTTTAAATATTAATGATGATTTTAAAATATCAAACGGTGAGGTTTGAAAAAATTGGAGGCAAATACAAATGATTTTAAAATTTGAAAGAAAAATTAATTTGCTTAATATTTATTCATTTTTGTGTAAATTACCACTTATTTATAATATTTTAGTATATTTGATTCATATTCTAAACGGTACATTTCATGGGTAAAAAATTTAAAGTAAAAATTCAAATAAATACACATCATGAAAGTAGTAAAATTGGATGTCAAAGTCAAAAACATATAATCTAAATTGAAAATTTATTAAAATACAACTCAACAGCATATTCCTTGCTAAACCAATGAATGTCTTCTGGCCTAAATAAAAAATCATCATCACTGCTCCTATACTCAATAAACTTTAAAGCGAACACCCTACAATCACCCTTGTATAATTGCATTCACGAAATAGCATCAAGGAAGCTGACAAATTAATGTTTGTATGCACCATGTAAGAGGATCGAAAGATTATAAATGAAATCAAATATCAATGAAAAGCAACCTTCTTTTTCTCACATTTAAGCACAAAAAAATATCATCAATAGGAGTTAATTTCAAATGACAATACATTCATATCCATTTTGTTGGTGGGGTGTATCTTTGATGATTATCATTGTGAATGGATCTAAACTTCGAAGCATGTCTGGTTTCTTATTGTAATATCCCCCATCCCTCAATAAGGCAGAATAAACATGAGGCATTCGGCATTTTTAATCTCTAATTTTGGGCATATTTGTTTCCAATATTTGGATCATATAAATCACTATGCCATGCCTTCAAGTCAATAAATGCTGCTAACCAATGGGCACCTCCATTATTAATGGGGATGTATAACTGAAATGATGAAATTGACCTCATTATCCATAAATGAGAGAAAATAGTAAATCATTTTCCAATATATATAGACTTACATAATCACAGATCCACCAAATCATGCTCTGTCTTGGTGATGTCCCATGCACATAGCTTAGCTGTGTCAAATCACATGCATATATGCTTGGGGATGCCTCGAATGTGGGGTAATGCCCTTTTATTGATGACTGCTAACGAATCAAATGGATACAATAAACTTTTAAATCCAATAAATAATGTTTTCAATAATATATAGCAACGATGTAAATTTTTCATCATCTTACCCAAATAAGATGTCCAATATGGCACATTGTTGGGTGAACATGCTGCGATGATCAGACCACCTATTTCGTATAAAAATAAATGACATCAGTATGCTGCAAATAATATAAAAGGAAATCATAAGCAAGTGTGTGGTATAATACATCATTCCAAAACTGCTAAGACAATGAACTTATATGAAAGTAAGGTATATAACTTACATCAAACATGAACCATCTAGCGGGGGTAAGTAGAACATCAAACAAATGTTTGTCCATCTCAATATAATTGATACAAATGCTCGATCCTGCTGGTGCTAGTCTATACCACTCATCAAATGACCTCTCCTTCACTGTGTCAATAGGTCATTTGAGATTTAATTTAACCTTCTTACACAGATCAGTGTATGGGGAGATGATGTGCTATGATTGGTGGTAAACTTGACCGAAGTGGCTTTTCTCTACAAATTCATGCATCATAGGCTCCACTTCACTCTCCCGTTCCATGGATAGCTCATGTTGTGGACTATCAACTGAAGTGATATTATCCCATCCCATTTACAATGGTTGATATCCACGAGTGTATGGCACCAAAGCCCATGAATCATCTATATGGGGTCCACCAGGTATGATAGGATCGAGTGATGCTTTATAGTCTTCATCTATTTTCTTATCATTGGCACCGTCCATGGGAGTATCATATTCTTTTTCTTGTGCAGAATCCATTTGTCCTTGCTAGCCATAAGACGATGCCAATGGGGATGACCATCGCACCAAAGAGGGAGGTGACTGCGTATGCACTTGATATTCGACCTGCATAACATAATGGTTATTTTGTGGTTTCCAAAAACTAACAAAAAGTCATCGCTACATAAAAGTATAGAATTTGATAATAATGTAACCTCTAAAGTATAATGTATGAAAACATGCCATCACCCCTATAGTTTTACAATCTTATTCTATGGGTTAGTATTAAATGATACCTGATACTTATTTGGTCAATAAAAGAACCAAGCATCATCCTTCAAATAGTCATCTCCTGCTTAACTTCATCAAATTTGTCAGCCACATATTTCTTTAATTCATCCAATTTTGCCTCCACCAATTAATCTAATCAACATCAGTACCCGAAAACAAGTAAATATATATTAGTACAACATTCATCAACTTATGTAATATATATTTTGAATGTAACAATTGCATAAACTTACATTATCATTTGGTGGGGCACTAGCATGCTTTTCGTCTTTGGCTACATCTTGACCACCAGCTACCTTGGATGCTATCAGCTTAACAAGTGGTGGTTCTACATACCAAACCACATGTATGTTAACTGTTAATGTTCGCCAGTAATCCATATTTGCCTCATCTTTGATAGCATCTAACCTCCAATGCACACCATACTACATGAAATTAATAAAGGAAAAAAAAAAAAAGAAAGCAAAACGAAAAACAAAAATTTTTATATCAAAATTAAATATATAATGTAACTTTAATGAAATAGCAATCAAGTTGAATTTGGTATGACAATCTTAAATTTGGTACAACATGTAGTAGAATTAAGTTTGCCTTACATCGCTATTTGAGGTGAACCAAGAATTTATAGCTCTATGTTCGGTGGACTTGTTAAATGCCATCCAACAATCCTAGGATAACTAGTTTCCCATCACTCACCAAATTGTTTACCAGAATCTGGAATGGCTTCAAAATCCCATACCTACAAAATATAAAATATAGGTGATCAAGTATAATTTTTAAAGAAACCCTAAATTTATATTTGATGGTAAAATATACCTGAAACTGCCAATAGGAAACCTTTTAGATGCATTGACTCTATCGTCTCCTTGTAGCTCAAAATACCCTAAAGGAAGGAATTGAAAAGCTTGATATTATTAACCAATTCAACAAACTTTCTATTAACCCTGAACTAGGAAATATAGCAAAGAAATCTTCATTGCATCCCAATTATCCCCAAAATGTGTACTTTTGAATATTCTTTTTGGGTGGTTTCAAGTCAGATTTATCTTGGAGCAACCTTATGCAGCTCCATTGATTTACTATTTTACAGATCAAAATCAAAGGGATACCGACAAAACTTTAAGCTGGTAATGAGTGCAAATTCCCATTTCGTAAACCAAACTCCAAATCCACCAAAGTTCAACTTAAGCACCTTAGAATCATTGGACACAACTTTTCAACATACTAGGTTATGAACTAAGTGACCAGAGAACCTAAGGTTCTTCAATTCAAGCAATGGTATCTACATCCGTGAAAATTCATTCCTTCCAACTTGAAGCTTCATTGGCCTACAAAATAATTTACATAAATGGAATGGAAGTCAACTATTTTCTCATATATTATTTTTCCACCCCCAACTTGATAATATATGTTCAAGCCAATCTTAATACATATGTGTTAACATTTTTGCACTAGTGCTATTACCGATGAAGCCATCGGTAATCAAGCTACAATAAACTAAAAAAAATCCCAATGGCTTATCAGCAATTACCGAAGGCCATTGGGCGAAGTTTATTTTGAGTATCCACATTCATGATTAAATAGTTAAAGACGTATTATCAATAAAATTGATATATCAAAATCTCATAATTTTGCATATTTATAATAAATATAGTCAAACACAAATGAGCTAGGATTTAAACCAAATCCCACATTCAACACACCAAGCTATGTAAAAGAATATAAAACTTACCATCTTAGATGAGGGAGAGGAGATTGGAATATTGACTGGAAACTTGGTTGGAGGAATAAGCTGGGTGCTCTCCTTCATAGATTGAGATTGTTGCCTAGAAGTTCATTGACACTTCGAGACAGGTGGTAATGTGCTTCCACCACGTCTCTTGGTTTGCAGCTTCTTACCTCCCTTCTTTGATTGAGATCGCAAGTTCTTCTTTGGTGCCATTCTAAAATACTGCCTATAAATGTAAATTGACAACACCAATCAAACCAAATTTTGAATAGAAAATATACATAATTCAAACAAATACAAAATAAACATATAAGTTTAAACTTCCAACACTAATAATTTTTCATCCACATTTAAAGTATATATATATATATGTATACATATGTATGTATATGACTATGTATGAATGAATTAAATAGCATAAAAATTGATCAAACACATTTATTTATGTATATTCATCGAAATTATTCTACCTTTTTTATCACATATATGAATCTTACATGAATCTTATAAAACGATGAAAAATATCAAAACAATGCATATCAATGTACCATATTCATTAAGAGAGATTCTAATTGACCAATAAAAAAACTATATTGGTTTTGATTTTAAAGCTTATCTAAAAGTTTAAAAAGTTCTTCCTTGAAAATCATTTCCATGGTTAAAAAGGAAAGAAAACAAATTACACTTATGTATTTTTTTTTTCATTTTCTTTAATTTCTATGCAGCTATTTGTGCTTGGATTTCTACTTACAACTATTATATCATATGCATGTTTGATTACCTTATAAATCATGGAACTTTGATATTGTTCACGAGTTCTTGTGCGCTAAATTGAAATTATTGTTTTCTTCAATATTTTATACGAGTTCTTATTAGCTAAATCACCAATTATTTTTCTCTTCAATATTTTTGTTTGTTTTGATTTCAAAAAGGAACGATGAATACTGGACGAAGGGAAAAGTGGGTTTTTGTTTGTTTTGAATGAAAACTTTCAAAAAAGAATGGTGATGTTTTTAAGAAAATTGGACAAAGGAAAAGGTAAAATATAGGATATGCATGTCATTTATAAGTTTTATTAAGGGTAAAATGGATATTAAAGAGTAAAACAAAAAACATTATAAAAGTGTGGGTATATATCCTTAAGAGGCTTCCAACAGAGGTAATGGGTCAAATTCCCCATTTTATATCTTATGTATTGTGCTAATTCACTAATAACTTATTTCCTAATTTATCTCTATATATAAACACAATTTTATGCATATGAACAAAGCTTTTAAACAATCCAATTCTGACAAAATTAAAATACCATTCAAACCAAAAAAGAAAAAAGAAAAAAGAAAAAAGAAGAAAAGCCAACGCTTTTAAACAAAAGCGTAGGCAAAAGTGATAACAGCCAGCGCTTTTAATTAAAAGTGTCAGCTTTTCTTCCATATTTTTTTTTTTTTGTGTTTTGCTTTTATTTTTTTTAAACTTGGAGCTATCTATTAAACAATCTAAATTTGAAAAAAATAAAAGGAAAACTTAAAATATGGCTGATCAAATTGTAAAAATATTACATCAGTTAATATTTAATTTATTTGAAATATTATTTGTTACGCAAATACTTATTTTAATTTTGTCGTCTTTTAATTATTTTGCATGAAGGTATCTTTTAAACAATCCAGTTTTAATAAAATTTAATCACCATTCATACAAAAAAAAAAGAACAAAAAAAAAAAAAAAGAACAAGAAAAGCCTACGCTTTTAAGAAAAAGCGTCGGCAAAAGTAATAATAGCCAACGCTTTTAGATAAAAGAGTCGGCTTTGCTTCCTCTTTTCCTTTTTTTTTTTCAAAGTTTTGTTTTTATTTTTTGTTCAAATTTGGAGCTTTCTATTAAATAATCTGAATTTGAGAAAAATAAAAGCAAAACTTAAAAAATAGTTGACCGAATTGTAAAAGTATTACATGAATTAATATTTAATTTATTTGAAATATTATTTTATTATATAACTATTTGTATTAATTTTGTTATCTTTTAATTATTTTGCATGAAGCTATCATTTAAACAATCCAACTTTGACAAAATTAAAACACCATTCAAACCAAAAAAAATAAAAATAAAAATGAAGCAAAGCTGATGGTTTTAGCTAAATGCATCTGCCAAAGTGATAATAGCCAGCGCTTTTAGTTAAAAGCGTTGGCTTTGATTTTTTTGTTTTTTTTTTTTTTATAATTTTTGCTTTTGGTTTTTTTTTTTTTTTTTTTTTTTTTATAAATTTGGAGCTATCTATTAAACAATCCGAATTGAGAAAAAACAAAAGTAAAACTTAAAAAATAGTTGACCAAATTGTAAAAATATTACATCAGTTAATATTTAATTTATTTGAAATACTATTTTGTTATGCAAATATTTATTTTAATTTTGTTGTCTTTTAATTATTTTTCATGAAGCTATCTTTTAAAAAATCCAATTTTGACAAAATTAAAACACCATTCAAACAAACATAAAAAACAAAGTTGATACTTTTAGCAAAAAGCGTCCGCCAAAGTGATAATAGCCAACGCTTTTAATTAAAAACGTTGGCTTTGATTTTTTTTTTTCCAAATTTTGAGCTATCTATTAAACAATCCGAACTGAAAAAAATAAAAGCAAAACTTAAAAAATAGTTGACTAAATTGTAAAAATATTACATGAGTTAATATTTAATTTATTTGAAATATTATTTTGTTATGCAAATATTTATTTTAATTTTGTTATCTTTTAATTATTTTGCATGAAGCTATCTTCTAAACAATCTTATTTTGACAAAATTAAAACACCATTCCAAAAAAAATAAAAAATAATAAAAGATAAAAAACGAAGGAAAGCTGACGCTTTTAGCTAAAAGCGTCCACCAATGTGATAATAGCCAACGCTTTTAGTTAAAAGTGTTGGCTTTGATTCTTTTTTTTTTTTTTTTTTTTTAAGTTTTGTTTTGCTTTGTTTTTTTTTTTTTTTGAAAGGTTGGAGCTATCTATTAAACAATCCGAATTGAGAAAAATAAAAGCAAAACTTAAAAAATAGTTGACCAAATTGTAAAAATATTACATGAGTTAATATTTAATTTATTTGAAATATTATTTTGTTATGCAAATATTTATTTTAATTTTGTAGTCTTTTAATTATTTTGCATAAAGCTATCTTTTAAACAATCCAATTTTGACAAAATTAAAAGACCATTCAAACAAAAAAATAAAAAAAAACAAAGCAAAGTTGATGCTTTTAGAAAAAAGAGTTTGCCAAAGTGATAATAGCCAATGCTTTTAGTTAAAAGCGTTGGCTTTGTTTTTTTTTTTTTTTGAGATTTTGCTTTTTTTTTTAATTCAAATTTTGAGCTATCTATTAAACAGTCCGAATTGAGAAAAAAAAAAGCAAAACTTAAAAAATAGTTGACCAAATTGTGAAAATATTACATCAGTTAATATTTAATTTATTTGAAATATTATTTTGTTATGCAATATTTATTTTAATTTTGTTGTCTTTTAATTATTTTGCATGAAGCTATCTTTTAAACAATCTAATTTTGTCTGTTGCCTTTTAATTATTTTGCATGAAGCTATCTTTTAAACAATCTAATTTTGACAAAATTAAAATACCATTTAAACAACGAAAACATAAAAGATAAAAACCAAAGCAAAGCTGATGCTTTTAGCTAAAAGCGTTCGCCAATGTGATAATAGCCAACGCTTTTAGTTAAAAGCGTTGGCTTTGATTTATTTTTTTTAAGTTTTGCTTTTATTCTTTTTTTTTTTTTTAAAATTTGGAGCTATCTATTGAACAATTCGAATTAAGAAAAATAAAAACAAAACTTAAAAAATAGTTGAGCAAATTGTAAAAATATTACATGAGTTAATATTTAATTTATTTGAAATATTATTTTGTTATGCAAATATTTATTTTAATTTTTTTGTCTTTTAATTATTTTGCATGAAGCTAGCTTTTAACCAATCCAATTTTGACAAAATTAAAACACCATTCAAACAAAAAAAAAAAAAAAAAAAAGAAGAAGAAAAGCTTATGCTTTTAACTAAAAACATTGGTCAAAGTGATAATAGCCAAAGCTTTTAGTTAAAAGCGATGGTTTTGATTATTCTTTTATTTATTTTTTTTAAGTTTCACTTTTATTTTTTTAAAATTCAGAGCTATCTATTAAACAATTCAAATTTTAAAAAACAAAATAAAGCAATTCTTAAGAAAAAGAAAAAAAGAAGTAGAAAAGCCAATGCTTTCAACTAAAAGCGTTAGCAAAAGTTATAATAGCCGATGCTTTTGCGTAAAAACATCGCCTATTTTTTTTTTTCAAGTTTGATTAATATGCATATAATTGTGTAAATATATGTACATAGATTAATTGGAAAATAAGTGGTTAATAAATTAACATGGTACATAAGATACAAAAATAGGGCTTGAGATATCTGTGTATACCTGGCTTGTAAAAACTTAAGTAGAGTAGTGTGTGCTTAGGCAAGATTCCTGCTGTCACTTTATTATTTGTTTTGTAGAACAAAAAATTTTATGTCAATTCAATAGCTGTGTTTAAAAGTTAAAGTTTAATTAAACTGAAAAACTATATTAAAATTATGTTAATATTAGTGCCGCAGGTGCAGTGGAGTGCATGCATGTGAGGTGTCGTGAGTAGTATTAGAGAAAATATGTTAAAATTATGGAGTGTCAGAGGAGCAGTGGAGTGCATGTGTGCGAGGTGCGGTGAGCAGTATCCAAGAAAATATATTAAAATTTCTTCCACCTCACTATATTTCTTTTAATCATTTATAATAATTTCTCTTTCTTTCTCATCTTTCAAATTTATAATTTTTAAATTATAAATATAAATTACCTACGATCAAATCAATTTTATTTAATATTTTATACTATTTTAAATAAAAAATATATACTATGAATAAAAATATATTAAAATAATATATTTTCTAATGAAATATCAATTATATACATACATGCTGAGGTTCAGGAACTAAAAATTATCCATCTCTATCATTCAATTAAAAAAAAAAATAATGATCTGTACATCTTTGTTAGAAAGGAAAAAACGTACACAAGATATTTTGTATCTCTTACCAAAGTTTTATATGGGTAATGGGAAAGAATAGAAACTTTTTTTTTCCATTTTTTTACTGTTCAAAGAGAAAAGAAATATGTTATTACATGGATACTACATAGTGGTTATCCAAAGAGATACTACAACTCCACATAATAAAATATTGTCTTGGGTGAGTCACATATTGCGCACTTACCACTTGTTTTATTATTTTATAAATTTTATTTTTGTTGTCCTTGCTTTATTGAACTCATTTCATATCATGGTTCAAATGTTAAAAATTGGTGAGATTTACTAATCCTTTTCGAAATCCAAAGATGTTCCCATGTAACCCCCCGAAACCTCTGTCAACTGCTTAATCAATTACTTCCTTGTCGAAATGATAACAAAGAGATTACTTGCTTTTATTTTATCCATACCCTTTTTTCCTTCACTGGTTTTTTTCTTTCTTTCAATGGATATCGGGATTCATATTAAAAATAATCTAAAATACAGGAATTAGAATTGTACGAATAAGAGTTGTCTTTCGGTTACTTCCGATTATTAATTGGAATCAACATAAATTAAATAGAACTAGATGAAGAACTAGAATTGGGACACGACACTATGTAATTTATATATGGAATTGATATCTCTATATATGAAGATAATAATGTAGATTGATATATATTAAATTAAGCTGTATCTTCAGACAGTAAACTTTATACAGTACAATGACAATACTAGATAGTATAAAATTGGGTTTGTGATCATGTTCACCACCAGAATTTGTTAGGAAGAGTGTGGCATTATCTTCATCCCATGTAGTCCATCATGATGTTGGATAGTTATCAGGTCCAAGCAAAGTCGATTATACTTCAAGTTTACAAGCTCATCATAAAAGGCTAAAACATCCTGACACTGGCAAAGTGAAGTTCATTTTTACTGAAGAAATCACAAGGCTATCGTTAGGAGGCACAAGGAATACTTTTAGCACAAAACAAGGTTTTTCAAATTTTAAGGCACCTATTACCCCAAGGAGTCCAATTAAATTCGAAATTGCAACTCCAATATTCCCTTTCAAAAAGCCTCCTAGATATGGTAGCATGCGAATACTCTGAGGTATTGGTTAGCACACATCTCAAAACTTAAAAGAAGCAAGATGTTAGATTTAAGCTTTGTTTTGCTTATAAATAAGCTTGGAAGTGGCTTTTAGCTAGCAAGTATAAATAATACTGAGTTAGATATATACATAACATTCAATCGGTCATCATTGTTGTAAGATTTTGGTTTCGCTCTCTTGACATTTATTAAGATGGTGTTTGAGGGGATATGGCAACTAAAGTTGTGTAGCCTGAGTTTTCTTTTTTGAAGATGATAATTTAAAAGCCTGATTTGGTGTAAGTTTGGATATAAATATCACAAAAGTTTAGAGTATAACAGATACTAAACAAACAAAATAATTAGTTGATAGTTTTATTTTCCAGTTCATCATTTTGATGCAAACTATATAAAACTTCATAATCATTGGTATGTACCTTGATGTATTGTATATTCTCATTCTATATGAAGTACTTATGCAGACACTTAAGGAAATGAAAAAAAATTGAAAATGTATTATGTTTTGAGTGATATGTCAGAGTTCTGTATTTTATAATTGTGCTATAAGTGGATATTATCTTATGCTATTGTTCACTTGTCTCTGTCTCAGAAGCAAAGACTCCTGCTTATGTGAAAGAATATGGGTCTAAGGAAGATTTAATTATTGTTTTCTGAGCGAATTAAGTCAACTCTACTAAAGCCAACAAAGAGAAGGGTATCCACAAGGCATCATGTGCATCCTCAAAATCAATACACTGTTTACCTGCGTCCAGTACATGCAAGCTTTTTCTTTTTCTTATTGAATGATTTGAGTTTAAAATCTTTTAAATTGGATAAAGTAATGTATCATTAGCAAATCTTTATAAATACAAATGCAAGGACATATAGACATAATGTGATCCTTTTTTTACATTACTGTTGCTATATATGTTCCTTGCATTTTGCGTAAACATATGTCTCAAAGTATGAATCTTTCTTTCTACCATACTATCATCTCTCATAGAATACTGCTGATTCTATTTTGTTCATTTCATTCATTTAATATGCAAAATTGGAATATTTTTCATTTTATTTCTTTTCTTTAATCATTGATAAGAACTAAAAAGTCAAGTTTAATTCAAATTAATCGCTCTGACTTACTGTTTTTACGCATATTATAAGGAAAAAAGCAGTAGGAACTATAATGAATAGTGCAGTAGCAATAAATGCAAGAATATTGACTTCCATAATTTCATCATTTCATTTTTCTTTAATTGGCAATAACTTGGTATTTAATCCCATAGAGATGATAAATCTTTCGTCCGTAAATTCAATGGGATAAATTACGTCTTGATGTAATTGAATCGGATCAATATCATGAATAACAATATCCGGGCTATCAAATCGATTCATTGTTAAGAATTGAATAGTATAAGATAGGAAGATCTTTTATCCATATCGACTTCAAATGTAGATTCCTGATCCAATAAAAAATTCCTTTAAATTAATTTAAATTTTGATTTATCATTCTTTTCCATTCTTTTTTTCTATAAGTTACTGCCTTCCTTGTACAATCATCTGATGAAGTATCATCTAACCGCCTCTACACTTACCTTACCATTGCTTTTAACCAAACCCAAACAAACAATCGAAATGAAAAAAAAAAAGAGGGATCCAGTGGGGAATGAAATTCGGCTATTTGTACTCCCTTTCATAGAAAAATGGAGAGACGAATTGATGTATTTTTGTTATTTTATTGTATTTGGATTTGTTGGGACTGACGGAGCCCAAACCCGCAGCTTCCGCCTTGACAGGGTAATGCTCTGACCAATTGAACTACAATCCCAGGGAAATAACATAATAAAATAAAGTGTACAGTAGACCTATTCTTAATGATTTCATTCAAACCCTTTCGATTTAGATTTTCGATTAGAATTGTCATGTTGGAACAGAGAAGCGAGTGATATATTTCTATCCATATGGATATGCGCTTTAGCGAAAGCAGTGTGGATTACTAATAATCTTTTTGGTATTGCCAAATCAATTGGACAATCAATCTTTCAATGACAAAGTTCGTTTTTCTTTATTTTACTCTTATCCTTAGCCTTTATTGATAGTCTATGATTAACTTCCTTTCATAGTACCCTACCCCAAAGGGAGATCGAATCCCTGCTGCCTCCTTGAAAGAGAGATGTCTTGAACCACTAGACATTGGGGGCATACTTGCCCAACCGCCATCATACTATGCTCATAGAATGAATAGTTTTTTGAAATTGTCAATATACAATATAATGGAATGGGAATGATATGACTCAATACAAAGGACAATACTTTTCGGTGGTAATTGGTCTACCAGAAAAGGGGATTAAACCCCATTCTTATGCTTTCATTTATCGATTCACTCATTGTTAACATTAGGTGGGCATATTTCTACCTCACACTAAGACAGGAAATTCAAATAAAAAAATGATAAGTTATTGAATTTTTTTCTCTAATTTTTTTTTGGGTTCAGAGGATAGGCCGAATCTCTTTATCAACGATTGCTTTGATAAAATATTTCTAAGCTATGTTGAATTGGTAGGTACATGTATCAATCAAATGAATTTCGTTATAATGGAAAATAATGGAAAGAAATTAGGGTCGGCCGGTCTAAAAACAATTCATGGCATTGATATTTATCAAATCCTATATCAATAAACCTTTTTTTTACCTACACTTACTAGTATATTCTATATTCGCTAGGTAAATCAAATTGAGTGTTCCTGAATGACCCACTATGCATCTAAGATATATCTATTACATAGATTACAAAGTATAAATGTATAAGATATGTCTATAGACATATCTTATACATTTATAATGGAAAGAAATTAGGGTCGGCCGGTCTAAAAACAATTCATTGCATTGATATTTATCAAATCCTATATCAATAAACATTTTTTTTACCTACACTTACTAGTATATTCTATACTCGCTAGGTAAATCAAATTGAGTGTTCCTGAATGACCCACTATGCATCTAAGATATATCTATTACATAGATTATAAAGTATAAATGTATAAGATATGTCTATAGACATATAACATATAATAAATATACACACTAAAATCATAGTAACTAGCAACTTATTCAGGAGTTGAAGTAAATGGGCCTTTTTAACTCGGTGGTAGAGTAACGAGACGGTAAGGTGTAAGTCATCGGTTCAAATCCGATAAGGGGCTTTGGTTTTTTCATAAAACTCCAACGACAGTATTCATATTTATAGAGATATTGGTTGCCATGTGTAATAAAAAAGTAACAAAGCATAAAATATAATTGTAATATAATTAATTTTTATATTGAAATTCTATTAAATACTAATGAAGTGTAGTAATTTCTAGTAATTATAGTTATAAAGTTGAACATTTGTTATTATGTTTATTATATTGTTATAAATATTATAATGATAAGTTTATAATGAATAATGCTAAGTTGTCTACTTGAATCTCTAAATATTCCTATTACTTTATTCTATTATTCCAATCAAATCAATTAGAAATCAACAAAATAAAAAGTAAGTGGACCTAACCCATTGAATCATAACTATATCCACTACTCGGATATTAAAATTTGATTAGAGATAAAATTGGAACAGTGGATTTTTTTTTTTTCATTTTCATATTTCTTTGGACTATGCGGGAATCCGTCAATATTTCCGATTAAATCTTCTTGTTTCTAGATGTTGTATAGGAATGCCATTCCATTCCTTTACTTTATAGATAAAGATTTATTCCAAACACAACATACATAAGAGGCATTTAAAATACCTTTCTTTGATTCCCGCACACAAGACAATATCACTTTCTATTTTATTATATATATTTCATAATTTATAAGAATCTATTTTAGATACTTAGATAGATATCTATCAGATCGTGGTTTCATGTAACAAATATTCCCATCCATATGGATACATACAATATTCTTGTTCCGATAATCGGATGGAAAATGGATGCAAGAAAGAGACTTTTATTTATAGTCTCCTATTATTAAATTCAATACCTATTAATTTAATTAAAT
This sequence comes from Ziziphus jujuba, assembly GCF_031755915.1. NCBI lineage: Eukaryota > Viridiplantae > Streptophyta > Magnoliopsida > Rosales > Rhamnaceae > Ziziphus > Ziziphus jujuba. Next base: position 5,767,346 of record NC_083383.1, on the reverse strand, counting down.
ATAAATAATAAAATAAAATAAATAGAATAGGAAGTTTGTTAAAAGAAAATGAAAGAGTAAAATAGAAAGTAATAAAATATATGATACTATAGTAGTTTAAGATACTACAAATTCTTATTTTTATTAATTTTCCCAACGGGATTCAAGAATAAGATTAGTTGATGGAACAGGAGGAATATAACTGGGAATCTATCTGTAGCGAGAAAAGGGATCGCTCGCTTGTTTCTTAAACAGTTTTTTTCAAATCAAATAAAAAATGTGTCTATCTGATTGATGAGTCATAAGACAATTCATGATTCAGGTGGTTATTAAGAATAGAAAAGGATAACCGAATTGAGTTAAGGGATTTTACTTTACTAGGTCGAGTTAGAGACCAATAAATTTTTTTATATTCGAAACCTATTCGAAAGAAGGGGCAGTGGACGAGAAATCAAATCATACATAAATGATAGAAGCCCCAACATTCTGAAAATGCTACGAGGTGCTCGAAAATTGTTGAAGTAGTTCAATAGGAGGATCACTAGGACTATAGCCCTTGGTAAATTTACCAAAGATGAAAATGACTTATTTGATATTATGGATGACTGGTTACGGAGGGACCAGTTCATTTTTGTAGGTCAGTCTGGTCTAGTGCTCTTTCCTTGTGCCTATTTTGCCTTAGGGGGTTAGTTTAGAGGTACAACCTTTGTAACTTCATGGTATATCCATGGATTAGCAAGTTCCTATTTGGAATGCTGCAACTTCTTAACCGTCGCAGTTTCTACTCCTGCTAATAGTTTAGCACACTTTTTGTTGTTACTATGGGGCCCTGAAGCACAAGGAGATTTTACTCCTTTGTGTCAATTAGGCAGTCTGTGGACTTTCGTTGCTCTTCATGGTGCTTTCGGACTAATAGGTTTCATATTATGTCAATTTGAACTTGCTCGATCTGTTCAATTACGACCTTATAATGCAATCGCATTCTTCGATCCAATTGCGATTTTTGTTTCTGTATTCCTGATTTATTCGCTAGGTCAATCTGGTTGGTTCTTCGCGCTAAGTTTTGGTGTAGCAGCTATATTTCGATTCATCCTCTTTTTCCAAGGGTTACATAATTGGACATTGAACCCAGTTCGTATGATGGGAGTTGCTAGGGTATTGGGCGCTACTCTGCTATGCACTATTCATGGTGCTACCGTAGAAAATACTTTATTTGAAGATGGTGATGGTGCAAATACATTCTGGGCTTTTAACCCAACTCAAGCTAAAGAAACTTATTCAATGGTCATCGCTAACTGCTTTTGGTCCCAAATCTTTAGGGTTGGTTTTTCCAATAAACGTTGGATACATTTCTTTATGTTATTTGTACCAGTAACCGGTTTATGGATGAGTGCTCTTAGAGTAGTCGGTCTAGCCCTGTATCTACGTGCCTATGACTTCGTTTCTTAGGAAATCCGTGCAGTAAAAGATCTAGAATTTGAGACTTTCTGCACCAAAAATATTATCTTAAACGAAGGTATTCGTGCTTGGATGGCGGCTCAAGATCAGCCTCATGAAAACTTTATATTCCCTGAGGAGGTTCTACCTTGTGGAAACACTCTTTAATGCAACTTTATCTTTAGCTGGTCATGACCAAGAAACCACTGCTTTCGCTTGGTGGGTCTCAAATGCCTGACTTATCAACTTATCTAGTAAACTAATGGGGGCTCATGTAGCTCATGTTGGATTAATCGTATTCTGGGCCGAAGCAATGAACCTATTTGAAGTGGCTCATTTCGTTCCAGAGAAGTCGAAGTATGAACAAGGATTAATTTTACTTCCCCACCTAGCTACTCTAGGTTGGGGGTAGGTCCCGGGGGGGGGGGGGGGGGGGGGGGGGAGTTCTAGACACCTTTCCATACTTTGTGTCTGGAGTAATTCACTTAATTTCCTCTGCAGTATTAGGCTTTGGCGGTATTTATCATGCACTTCTGGGACCTGAAACTCTTGAAGAATCTTTTCCTTTCTTCGGTTACATATGGAAAGATAGAAATAAAATGACTACAATTTTTGGATTCATTTAATCTTGTTAAGTATAGGTGCTTTTCTTCTAGTGTTCAAGGCTCTTTTATTTTGGGGTTGTATGTGATACCTGGGCTCCACGGGGCCCCCAGGGGGGGGGGTGTAAGTAAAATTACCAACTTGACCCTTAGTCCAAGTATTATATTTGGTTATTTACTAAAATCCCTTTTTGGGGGAGAGGGGTGGATTGTTAGTGTGGACGATTTGGAAGATATAATTTGAGGGCATGTATGGTTAGGTTCCATTTGTATAGTTGGTGGAATATGTCATATCTTAACCAAACCCTTTGCATGGGCTTGCCGTGCACTTATGTGGTCTGGAGAGGCTTACTTGTCTTATGGTTTCAGTGCTTTATTTGTTTTTGGTTTTATTGCTTTTTGCTTTGTCTGGTACAATAATATCACTTATCCTAGTGAGTTTTACGGGCCTAATGGACCAGAAGCTTCTCAAGCTCAAGCATTTACTTTTCTAGTTCAAGACCAATGTCTTGAAGCTAACATGGGATTTGCTCAAGGACCTTCCGATTTAGGTAAATATCTAATGCGCTCCCCGACTGGGGAAGTTATTTTTGGAGGAGAAACTATACGTTTTTGGGATCTACGCGCTCCCTGGTTAGAACCTCTAAGGGGCCCCAACAGTTTGGACTTGAGTAGGCTAAAAAAAGACATCCAGCCCTCGCAAGAACGACATTGTACAGAATAAATGACTCATGCTCCTTTAGGTTTTTTAAATTCTATGAGGGGCATAGCGACCGAGATCAATGTAGTCAATTATGTCTCTCATAGAAGTTGGTTAGCTACCTCTCATTTTGTTCTAGGATTTTTCCTATTCGTAGGTCATTTATGGCATGCGGGAAGGGCTTTTGCAACTGCTGCAGGATTTGAACCCATTTATATCTATTTTTTTTTTTTTTGGCTCAGTTATTCCACTTAGCTGAGCCTTTCCCCTTTATGGTACAGAAAGGGAAAAACCAATAAAATAAAGAAAAGCAACAAATCTATTCACCAAACCAAGAAAGGAGAGAAAGGGATTCGAACCCTCGATAGTTCTTTGTTTCAAACTATACCAGTTTTCAAGACCGGAGCTATCAACCACTCGGCCATCTCTTCGAAAGCCAATTTCTATTTTATTTTTTTCCGTTGAATAGAACACGAACATATGAGTTGATACCATTACTATCTATAGAAAGATATCGGGTATGAATCTATAGGCCTATCTGTCTGTATATATATAGATGCATGATCCAGCATGCCCCCTTGTAAAGTAAAAAAACCACCTTCGATTCTATGCCTTAATAAAAAAAGTGGCAAAAGTCGATAATAAATCATACAGAATCAATGATGGAGTCATGGTAAAATACTTCTATGATGCATTTCTTTTTTCTTTTTTTTTTTACAATTTTTTGGCAGATAAAGAGATCAAATGGTATAATTCTTTTGTTGATAGATTGGAGGATTAGAAACATGACTATTGCTTTCCAATTGGCTATTTTTGCACTAATTGCTACTTCATCAATCTTATTGATTAGTGTACTCAACTAATTGCTACTTCATCAATCTTATTGATTAGTGTACTCATCGTGTTTGCTTCTCCTGATGGTTGGGTGGGTAACAAAAATGTTGTATTTTTCGGTACATCATTATAGATTGGATTAGTCTTTCGAGTGGGTATCTTTAATTCTCTCATCTCTTGAACCTATTCGCTTTAGATCTACAACTGACCCTTCCCCAAATTCTTTCAGGTTGTGAGACACATTAAAATTCCATATAAGCCCCAAAAATAAAATGTAAATAAAGAAAAAAATTCTAAAAATTAGAGGGAGGGGTCAAACTTATTGTATTTGTGTATTTGTTTTGTAAATTTTGTTTATATAAATATGAAATAAATATCTATTATAAATTATATGTAACTATATAAACAAATATTATATCGAAATAAAGCATAATATATAAATATATAATAAGATATATAAACGAAAAAAATGTTATTTATTTTTTTATTTACAATATATCATAATATAATAAAATTTTAAAATTATATAATATTATATTATATATAATTATATATACTATAAATAACATAAAATATAAAAATGAAAGAGAGTATTTGACCCAGCTCTGCTCCAATATAATCTATACATATTCATTAATTAATAGTATAGATCATGATACATGTTTATCCATCTAAGCGGCTGGAGAGATACCCCTTCTATTTAAGAAATAGAGAATATTTATAGAAAAGTATTTATAGATGAGTAAAGCGTATCTAAAGAAACAAATAGATTTTGTTTCCTCACCTTTTTATTTCTTTGTTCATACTGTGTCTCCTCTCGTTCCCAAAGAATGGTACTACTTCTTCTATATTACAAGGGGAGTTGAGGGGTATGAATAGCCAAGATTCATTTCAGATTTAATACAAATAGAATCTGATCCCCTTGCATTCATTTCTTTCGATTGTCTTTTCATATTGTATTTCCTCGTTTCTGGGTTGTTACTTTCTAGAACCCATCTAAGTGATGTGCGCGGTGCATAGTTTTGCATCATTAACTCTTTCATCCTATTGACTTATATTAGCTCATGTGGAAAAAGAATGTATCAAAATTTGAAAATCATATTGAATCTTTATAATTTAATTGTTTTTTAATTTTATTTAGTATTTCTTTTTTTTAGCCTATCCTATTTTTAACTTATACATAATATATGAAATGAATGAAACTTCAGCTCTTTGATCCATAAAAAAAAAAGTACAAATATTCTATCCAACTTTTCGGCATTAAGATAGGTTTTAGATGTGGATGATTATTATAAGAGATTCCCAACATACCATAAGATTCCCTTTCTTGAAAATCCACACTTTTCCAGACCCAGAAAACAGACGGAATTTTAGGATTCCTCCTTGGGGCAAATACTTTTATACATACTTCTTTTGGTTGATCTATACCATACTCTATTTGCGTAAGATGATACACATTAGCTAACCGTCCACCTGGTGCTACATCATAGGCACATTGGGAGCGTAGATAATTGCAACCATATACATATAAAATGACAGCAATGGAATTCCAATCCTTGGGCTTTATTTATAAAGTCTCTATTCCTTGGTAATTGAAGTCGAAAGATCTATGACTAACCAAGCAGACAAATGACCCTACATCTTTTTTATCTCTCTCGCTTTTTTATTTGTATCGTATTTTATTTGTATTGTATAAGTATTATAAATATTTGACATTTACGATTACGATGAAATTTATGAAGATTGGCTTGCTGTTTGGTATTCTGTATCTCTACAAAAAAAAAAAGAAAAAAAGAAAAAAAGAAAAAAAAGCTCCTGCCTAATTCACTAATTCGTGGGAAGATGTTGAACTTTTGTATTTGAAAAATGTTTTAGGGGGAATCTTTGAAGTAGATGGTGGTTGATAGAGTAATCCTTGATTATAATTTCCCGTATGAGTACCACGTCCAACACAAAACTTGTGGTTGGCAGTAAAACTCCGATTCGCCTCTTGAGATATTTTCTTCCAAAGTTTTGTTATAGCATCTATAACGGCCTCTGGTTTAGGTGGACAACCGGGAAAATAAACATCTATGGGAATTAGCTTATCAACCCCCCAAATAGTACTATAAGAATCAGTACTGAACATCCCCCCCTGTTATTGTACATGCTCCCATAGCAATAACATATTTCAGAATAGGCATTTGTTAATATAATCTCACTAAGGAAGGGGCTATTTTCATTGTTACTGTACCCGCTGTTAAAATTAGGTCTGCCTATCTAGGACTAGATCTTGGCACCAGTCCTTAATGATCAAAGTCGAATCGTGATCCTAATGAAGCAAATTCAGTAAAGCAACTACCGGTACCATAGATGTCAGGACCCGTCCAAGATCCCTCACTGGAACCCCAGACAAATCCTGATCCCAGGAAAACCCTACCGGACTCTCCAATGGAAAATCCAATAGAACCTCCCCTAAGGGTTGGACTTACCACCATTTCCTGCACTGAAAATATACTTCTATATATACACCACCTTATTCCTCCCACCTTGCTGCAATTTAATTCCAATTTTGCAGCACTTCAAATGAATAACAGGGAATCAGTGCATAATCAATTAAATAATACATCCAACATACTATACAGAGCGTTAATAAAATCCTAAATATGATAATTAATACAACATAGTAGAAAGAAAATTACTTAATAAGAAATGAAGAAAAGAAAACTTCTCGAAGTTCCAAGAACGATCAAACTGTTGAGCTCGCCCTGATCGAACAATGTCTACCACCTGAGCCTAAGGGAACGAAATTTGAAAACATGAGATGCTAATCATCTCAGTGAGCGACCCAATCTACTAACTACTAATAATTAAGTAATCTAGTAATAAGTAAATAAATAAATAGTAATTAAATAAATAAATACATAAATAGTTTAGTAATAATAGTTGGAATTAATGTTTCTCTCAAAACCCTCATAGTCACTCAGTTTGAAATGTTCCCTTTTTAAAACGTTTTCACAAAACACGTTGTTTTATGCCCAAGATTTAGAAAATAATTAATCAAATAATTTACAAATAAAACACAACAAATTAAGAATCCAAAATTAGAATAAAAATAATAATAGAAATGAAAATAAACTTCTATAACAATTTCCAAAGATTAGTAACATATCATCAACAAATAATACGAAGATACCAATGAACTCATATTAAGACAATTCAGGAAGTAATCAAATAATTAGAATAACTCAATTAATTGAACAATTAAGTAAAAGAATAATTTATTCAAAATAAAACACCCATTTAAAATAAATGGTAAGAATAAAATAAAATGAAAGAAAATATAACATATGAGAATTGATTTCAAATTACCAAAACAATTTAAATAATAAATTCATAAAATTATTTTACAAAAATTGCATAACTTTTAAATTTAAATAATTAATAAAACACTGTTAAATACATTTTTATGAAAACAGATTTTTAAAATATTTCAGATTTGAAAATCATGTCGTGAAAACCATTCGATGTATACACTATATATCAGTGGCGCTAATGGTACCTAGCGCCCCGAGCACCACCAGACAGGAGGTTAAAGAGAGAAACCGGCATACAGTCGTGTGGCATCCCACCGTGCTGCTGCAAACAGGCATCCTGGCCATGGCGGGGGGTGGCTACGGCCGATATCAACTTGCTGACCCTCGGTCCGATGGCAACAACAAGACAACCCATAAATCACTTGCGTGCTACTCACACCCACCTGCGCGCTAATCATATCCATGTGTGCACTAATCATATCCACATATACAAAACACCAGTACGTGTGTGGTGCATCTAAAAACTCATAAATCATAAAAATCAATATTTGTATAAAATACCACCGGATTTATTTTATCCATTTAAACCCATAAAGTTTTTACATTTCTTTTTAAAATCATCATCATAAATCCATCGCATAAATTCCATCAATTTCAAATCCATCAATTCTCTATTTCCATCAATTCAAATATACGAATTTTCCAATGGCATAAAGTCAAATCTTTAATATTCCAATGTATAAATATTTGTTAAAACATAATAATTCAAATCCATATCTTTCTCAAATTCTCAAAAATAAATTTAAATCAACATATCCTTTAAATCCACATAAACTTCATAAATAATTAAATTCCACAATTCCTCAATATATAATAAATTTAAAATAAATAATTTCCTTCAAATCCATACAATCAATCCACACCAAAGTAATATTAAATCACATAAATTCATAAAGTATTAAAATCATATAATTATGCACAATAAATCTAATAATAAACATAACAATAAATCAAAGGTATTAAAACCACAATTCCTTTAATTCACAAATATATTTTTGGCACCAAAACACACATAAAAATTATCATAAATTAACAATATAAAATTAAAGAGTAATTTTATTAAAGCACTAACACATAAAACATAATTTCCAAAAAATCAATTAACACAAAATATATAATTAATCACCCAAAGTAATTTTGAAGGTGGGTCACTCACCTAGAGCACGCGTATCAATCAAGATCCTCCATAGGATCAAATCCACTACCCACACGTGCACCTAAAATATCAACGTTACATAAATCAAATATATTAATATTTTAATAGGATAATTCAAAAACGGGTACCAGGGAGAACGAACACAAACAACAACCAAAATTTACGAGTAATATACCGAATCGAAGCTCGTGAAACGAGGATTATAAATCTGGTCTTACTTCCTAGAGATCGGACTCGAGGTGGCCGGAATCTCGCCGGAGAGCTCTCGGATTTTAGACCCTTGATTCTCACAATCCGTTAAGAATTGAGGAAAGTGGACACCGGATTTGGGTTTAGAGGGTTTGAATTAGTGGGAAAGGATGGGCAGTGCAACTAGAAACTCGCTGGAAAGTCGATCGGGGAATGGTGACTCAATGGGACCGGCGGTGAGGCAAACGGAGGTCGGAATGGAGAGAAATCTGGGTTTGAAGTAATTGGCGCCGCCGCCCAAAAAAGTCTCGATTCGGGCGCGTCGGTGGTCGGTTGGTGGTGATTTTTGGCCGACCGATGGGCTTTCAGATGGGCGTCAAGGTGGAGTGGCGCGTGTAGGTGGGAAATGACCAAACGGCGGTCAACGGTGGTGGCCAGTGGTGGTGGTCTCTCCTCTTTCTCTCTCTTCTCGCCTCTTTCTCTCTCTTCCCCTCTGGCCCACATGTGTTTTGGCCAAAATAAAAGCCACCCATGGGTGACACTGTTCACTCACGGGATTGGTTTAAAACACGACACGTGGCATACACTGTTCACTCAAGTCAAAATATATTAAAATATTATGATATTCGAAAAACTTTGCATGTCCATAACTTTAAAGCCACATGTCCAAATCGGACGTGCCGCTAGTCTATGAACTCGTATCGACGAATACTTCACAACCATGCATGAGTCAAAGCTCAACTTTGCACAAACAAAAAGTCAACTCCGACACCCCTTGGACAGTTTGGATCTCAACTTGTCTTGCTCGTAACTTTCAAATGGTAGCTCCGTTTTTTATGTTCTACTAGTCTACGAACTCAGGACGATACGTACTTTGAAATGGTACCTCGGTCAACACAAAATTTCATCCATAACAAAAAGTCAAAAATTTGACCCCCTCGATCAATGTGCAAAAATTTTGATGTATTTTGGGACGGAGTGTAACAATAGAGAAGTGGTCATAAACTGGAGAGTCTTGACCAATTTGAAAGATAACTTGATGTAGTTAAAATAACTGAATTTTGGATTATTTGATCAAGGAAGGGAAACTCAATACTGGAATTCATAACTATTTCAATTTATTTATTTATTTATTGTCTAATGAATATTCAGGAGCTAAGACCATTCCAAAGCTCCTTTTCGCCATGCATAAATTGAACCAACAATTAGGATAAGCACAAAAATTAAAGCGCCTATCAATACGAATCCCCCCAATACATCAAAACTCATTGCCCATGGATAAAGAAAAACCATTTCAACATCAAAAACAATAAAAACGAGAGCAAACATATAATGACAAATTCGAAATTATAACCAAGCACCCCCCATTGGTTATATTCCTGATTCATAACTCGGAAGTTTTTCGGGTCCTTTGCTAATCGAGGTTAAAACTCTGGAAATTAGAGATGCCAAAATAGGAATAATACTTGATATTATTAGAAATGCCCAAAAAATATCATATTCGCAAAGCAGAAACATAAAATGTACTCGTATTAATAATGTGGAAAATATACCAGATTAATTGATTCGAATTGGAATTAATTGTCAAGTCATCTATAATTGTTTAGTGCCATGGTATATGTCCCATTTCGAGATTATCCACAGCCACTATAAACTATAATTCTAATTCCATTTTATTTCTATTACCTATTACATTTATTTCGATATAGATAGATTACATATTTGTTCATATTGCTCTTATACAAATAAACCTCTCTTGGTTTCACCTCACTTAAGATAATCTGATTAGATTATCTCTAAAGCTAACTAAATCTAAAGAATTAAAGAAAAGGACTTCAAAATTCTATTTTTTTTTTATTCTTTCTATATTTCTATTCTATATTATAAATAAAATTATATATTAGAATTAATTCTAAATTAGAATATAGAATATTATATAAATTATTAATATTTTAATCTTCTATAAATATTTTTTTCTTTTTTATACTATAATTATAATTATAGGTTTTAGGTTTATAGGGCTGTACGAACTTGAACCGAAGACTTTCTCGATAAAACAGATCAAACTTATTATTATCAAAATGATTTAAACTGTTTCAAATTGGCTCTTTCGTTAATCGATATAAATATCGGTTAGTCTACCACATTTTTTTTAATGACAGAAAGATAAAAAGATGGCTTCATGTGCTTCGATTCATTATGTGAATTCCAATCCAAGAGCACTACCAAAGTGTTTCAAAGAAGGGTTATTCTGACGTAGGTCTGCTTCTGGCCCAGATCAACTTAAGTTGTGGCTGGAACGGGATCGGTCAAATCATCTGTTGGTACATAAACTGCTTGAATAGAAGTTATGGACCCCTCTTTGGTAGAAGTAATTCTTTCTTGTAAAGAATCCATTTCGGTACTAAGAGTGGGTTGATATCCCACAGTGAAGGGCATGCTACCCAACAAGGCTGATACTTTGGATCTTGCTAGGATAAATGAAAGATATTGTCAATAAATAGAAGTACACCTTGTTCATTAACATCTCAAAAGTAGTCCGCCATAGTTAGGGCAGTTTGCCATACGCGCTTTCGGTGGTTCAGCCATCTAATTGTAGACTAGAGCTACTTTTGATTATGAAATATTTTTTTTCATTAATTACTCCAGATTCTTTCATTTCTATGTAAAGATCATTGCCTTCATGTGTACATTCACCTACTCCGCCAAATATGGATACGCCCTGTGAGCTTTGGCAATGTTGTTGATCAATTCCATAATGAGTAATGTTTTGCCCACTTTCGCTCCCGTGAATAGTCCTATTTTTCCTCCACAATGATAAGGGGCTAAAAGATCTACTACTTTGATTCCTGTTTCAAAAATCGATAATTCTGTATCTAACTGTATAAAGGCAGGAGCATATCTATAAATAGGAGATATTGTGTGAGTATCTATAGGACCTAAAATATGGAGAGCACGTTGAAAATTGTCCTAGCATCACTCCACCAACTGGAATAGATAGAGGAGCTCCTATGTCAATCACTTCCATTCCTCTCGTTAGACCATCTGTAGCACTCATAGCTACCGCTCTAACTCGATTATTTCCTAATAATTTCTGTTAGAGAAAAATATAAATGAAATGAAAACCCACCTTCCATCAGCTTAAGCTTTTAGAATAAGTGGTAATTCAATATGGTATCAAAACCAGAGATCCAAAAGGTCTTGGGTTCAAAACTCAACAACTCCGCCCAAAATAAAAATAAAAAACAAATGTAAGGACCCAAAAAGAAGCCCAAAAGAAGTGGGCCTACATTTGAGGGGGAGTGTTACAGAAAAATATAAATGAAATGAAAGCCCACCTTCCATTAGCTTAAGCTTTTTGAATAAGTGGTAATTCAAGTACTTCATAAGTCACATTAATTTTTTTAGGAAATATGAATATTGAGTAATAATAGCATGGCACTTTGAATTCGATATAAAAAAAAAAGTTTTAAAAATACTTACATTATGTATCGAAATAGTAGTATGAGATAAAGAAAGTGATGAGAATCCGCTCGAGCCTGCACAACTGACAACCCACTAGGGTGCTGATCCGATACGGATGAAGACTAGGCCGATCACCAGCTCAAAAGAGCTTGTCCATACCCGAAGATACAAAGCATGTTCTAAGCATCCAAATGGTGGAAGCCGGTACAGTCCCGGGTAGCTGTTTTCGTGCAAATTTGGATTCTGAGCAGCAAGGAATGATTCCAACACTTCATGAAATCAATGAATATCATTAAGAGTATATGGAATCCAGCCAAGGAAGAATCAAAATCATCTAAAAAGGACTTGTACAAATAGCATCTCAATTTGGTCGAAAATGTGCTATTTAGAAGCTGGCTTTGACTTTTCTTCTTGTTTGACTTATTCCAATCAAGGGGAAACATGTGAGAATCATTATTAATCATATTTGGCATCCTAAATGGCATATGCAAGCTGATTTGGAGCCCAAACAAGCTAGAGATTGGTCAAATATATCTTAGTAGTCAAACTAGTCAACTAATTTCCTAATTTGATTTTGACATTTTGTTTTAGGAAATTAGTTTTTCATTTGATTTCTATTTATTTATTTGCTGGAAAAATCAACTTATGAAAGTTATTATTTTATTATTTTCATTTTAAATTAATTATTTCCAAATTCAAAATAAAGAAATTAATTAATCAAAATTAGATTAGGAAAGGAGGAGACTTTCGGCCATATTAGGAATCTTCATTGCATGGTAGGTTTACCTATTGTAATTAAGGTTTGTTTTGTTTTCTCTTAGCCTATAAAAGGACTTATTTTTGTAGAAGAACACACCATTAATAATATTCAGAATTTACTTTGTGAGATTGAATTTCTTTTTGTTCTTTTGAACACCTAAAACACCATTAGTGAGTGGGTGTTTTAGTTTTGACTTATCAATAGGACTTCCATAATCTATTGTGGCATCTTCATTATATACCAAGGTTTCTAATCAAAAGTTGGTTAGGGGTCAAGGTGACCATTAGACCTTGAACATAATTAAATCTGGACTAATATAATATGGGTTTAGGCGCAGGTCGTCCTAGGTTCGTATCATTTGGTATCAGAGCCAAATTTTGTTCAGGTTTGATCTATCTTTATTTGCTTTATTATGTTTTGTGTTAATCTAAAATTTTATCATTAGGTTAAGGTTGCTTATATCACCATACACGTTCTGCATCTTTGAAAAAAATAAAATAAAATTTCATTCCTAGCTAAATTAGGTTTTCCTAGTTTTACTGTATTTTTTGTTTCCTAGTTTGTTGGTTGTCTTTCATTATTGGTCTTGTTAATTTTTGTTTTTGTTGATTTTTATTTACTGTTTTAGTCTTAAATATTTTCATTCATATATTCAAAAAAAAAAAAAAAGCTGAATATATATTAAAAAAAAAAACTGCACAATTTGTATTTTGTTTGGAGGTCACGGGTTTGGTGATTGTTTTGTGTTGGAATTGTAATTTCAGTGTTGATTCTTGCTACTGCAGTTTCTTATGATCTGTGAGTAAAAAACAAAAAAAAACCCGAATATTAAAAAAAAAAATTTCGGTTTGTTGAATTTGGTGTTGAAATTTATTGCTGGAATTTTCTTGGAGCTGCGGATTTGTTGATTATTTATTCAATATTTGGAGTTTCTGGGGAATTATTTTGTTGCTGGATATTTGAATTTTGGGTGCTTAAATTACTTGGATTAAAATTAGTTAAAGGATTTGATACAAAACTAGAATTAAAAAAATGATCAAAATTGATTTAGGATTAATTAATAAATAGGATTTGTTTATATTTAATATATGTTATTAAAATGGTTATGTTATATATAATATGTCATTTTTCACCTTTCTTGGATTGGAAGGTGGACACGGAGGCGATCGGTTCAATCTATTTCTTTATTTCACTGTGAATCGTATGTTTGTAACAAAAGGTATAAAATTTTCTCAATTCCAATCGACTGGCCATATTATGTCGATTCTTTTGAGTAATATATCTGGAAAAGCCCATTGATTTTTTATTAACACGGTTTTGAACAAAAGCGATACATTCCAAAATAACCGTTACTCTTACATCTTTACTCTTGGCCATGAACCTCCTTTGGGTTTTTGATTGACTCCATTTTTTGATTTTCCAATCCGAAGGGAAGAAGAAAGGAATGAAAAAAATAACATACAAGTTGCTAACTCGAAATAAAATTATGAAAGATTTCCTTTCAATTTCAATCAATCAATAATCACTATAATATTAATAAGAAATATAATGATTTCTAACTATATTTAATTTACACTTCATAATAAATACAAATCGCTGTATAGTATTTCATTTAAGTATCTTGTATGATATTGTTGCTATAGCCATCACATTTCCGTTTATTAAAACTAACTAGAATGAAAAAAAAGGAAATATCAACGCATCTAGAAATAAACGATTGATCTTTATCAATAAACCCGTTAAAGACCCGAACCATAAAGTACTTACTATAGGTGCCACTGAGAGGTATGTTTTTAGATCTCGCATTGAAAATCCTCCTTCTTTATTCATTATTGTAATTTTATTCCAAAATGTATTACATAATGGTAATACATATATGACCCGATATGTATATGTAGTTAACAACTGACCACTTGTATTTGTACGTAGAATCCTTAATTCAAACTGAAATGTACAACGATTTAGTATAGTAGATAGTCAATATTCCTTTTCTTAAAACAAAAAAATAAGTCCCTTTTTACTTCTACCTGAGAATTCCCGAAAAATATTCATTTTTTATTTTTTTTACTTTATGGCGGGTTTTATCTTTATTCAATACGTATATAATATAGGTCTTTTATTATTATATGTTATATGATATATGAGACAAAGATGAAGAAATTGCAAGATAGTTTGTGTGTATTAATGGAAGAAATAAAGATGTGCAAAACAAGACAAAGATTCTCTACAATGACACTGTAGACCAATTGAAAAGGATGTAGCGCAGCTTGGTAGCGTGCTTTTTTTGGGTACGAAATGTCACAGTTCACATTTTGTCATCCCCACCTATTACTTATGGGCAGTAACAAGGGATCAATTAAAATTGATTAAAATTGGATATACAAAATCAATCTCTAATTTTATTATATATTTTATGATAGTATATACATGCAAGACAAATTGGGTCACAAAATTATTTTTGTGATAATAAAGTGCTCTTAGTTCAGTTTGGTAGAACGTGGGTCTCCAAAACCCAATGTCGTCAGTTCAAATCCTACAGAGCATGATTCCATTCTTGTTATTTGTTCGGTTGAAAATTACACTAAAATACTTGAACAGCAATCTTAATTTGACCTCTTGTAGATTAAGGAAAAAGAAAGTAGGAGGTCGATAAAAAAAAGAGATGTTAATTAACCAAAGGTCTAATTGATCACCACGTTTGTATTGTAAATATGCAGTTATGAATAATCCAGCCAAAATAATAGGAATTAAACCTAAGACAATTCCAAATAGAAAAACTTCAATCATTTCAATTTCTTTGAACGGAGAAAATATATCTATTCTATCCTTAGATATTAATCCATATTACCCATGAATCTCAAAGACCAAGAATTGGAAATTGACAAGGTAAGGAACTATAAAATACATGAACTACCACAGAAGGGTTTTTTTTAGGAATGATTCATGCAATTAATTTCAATAATCGTATCTTGTTTAGACCGATAAATAGGGCTGAGGTTATAGTCAAAGCTGCTAGTAGAAAATCGAAATAACTAGTTACTGTAAGCATGAAGAGGATAAATTCAAATACAATATGTTTTTTTTTATACATATGTTTATAAAGCACTTCCCTAAGTTTCCATTTTTGAAAGATATGAGGATAAGCAAAAATACCCATTGAAAGGATAAGTTCAATTGAAAGTTTTCGATTCAGCAGCAATTATAATTATAGACGGTAGTGAAAAAAATAGAACAACATAGGTAAGAAATCAATTCATCATCTGGGACATCTACCCCTCCTGAAAGTTGAAATCAACAGATTCCTTGAGCAACTCTTGTGTCAAGTAAACTAGTAACTAATAGAATAGTAATTAGAATACTAATAACCAATATATATCTATAGTATATAGATATAGAATATTAATTATTGTTATAAATATTTTATTATTATAAATATTATTAATATTAAAGTAATAAACTTTGTTTTAGAACTTCATTCAAAAAATAAAACTTTCTTTGAATGACCATGGAAAAAAAAGAAGAGAAAATAATATCTAGTTTGATCTTTTTCTATTGTATCGACGAATCCATTTTTTTCTTAGAGTGATAAGTAACCTTATCATATAATGAAAATGCCTTTTATTTATATTTACTTTAAATTGAAATTGAACTTATTAGATTCAGTAGTAGGTTCATTCACATAACCAATTCCTTTCATTGAATACTATCTACTATTGTTACTTGTCAATGGACGACTAACCAATTCCTTAAAATGAAAAAAAAAAAATTCCAGCAAAAAACATTTTCTCCAACCAAAAAAGTATTTTTTAAAATGGAACATGTAATTGAATAATGAGAATACAATAATCTCCTTCATAAATTATTGGAAACCAAGAAACCATCAGATTCACATTTTACCTGATCCTCAGTTTCGAGCCGAAAGCCAATAATAGAGAAAACCCTTATATTACAAGTACTACTATGGGTACTACAGGAATTTGAGGTATTTTCTATTGAATAGTACATAATTCTACATGGACAAGCAAGAAGAAATGAAGAAAGAAATTATCTAACATTTCATTTCGATACGGATTGTGAAATTTCGTTGCTATGTTGGAAGAAGAATAGCTATACTCGATTTTAGTAAATGAAAATTTACCGATTTCAACTTTTAGGGGATCGATTTCCATTTGACTATAAAAGAATATGCGGAGCTTAACATGTATGGAAGCACAGGAGAACGTTCTTTTGCTAATATTATTACCAGTATTCAATACTGGGTCATTCATAGCATTACTATACCTTCCCTATTCATTGTGGGTTGGCCATTCATCAGCATGGTTTAGCTGACGATGTATTTGGAAGCCCTCGTCCAAACGAGTATTTTACAGAGAGCCGACAAGGAATTCCATTAATAATTGGCCATCTTAATCCTTTGGAACAACTTGATGAATTTAGTAAATCTTTTTAGGAGGCCCCAATGACTATAGATAGAACCTATCCAATTTTTACAATGTGATGGTTAGCTGTTCACCGACTAGTTGTACCTACTGTTCCTTTTTTAGGGTCAATATCAGCAATGCAATTCATCCAATGATAAATATAATCCGAATCATAAAGCTATGACACAATCAAGCCCAAATGAATAAAATGTTGAATTGAATCGTACCAGCCTCTACTGGGGGTTATTACTCCTTTTTGTACTTGCTGTTCTATTTTCCAATTATTTCTTCAATTAAAAGAAGAAAAGAGAGTAGTCAAAATATAGTAGGAATTCTCTTATCACATTCTAAAGGATATAATCTTATAATTATCTATGGCTTTTTATGTCTCTAGCATGACCCCCTAATGAAATGTGGAGGAAAGTAGGAAAAATGGCTGATACTACCAGAATGGTTCTTCTTTGGCTAATAGGTACTGTAACTGGTATTCTTGTGATTGGTTTAATCGGTATTTTCTTTTATGGTTCATATTCTAGGTTAGGTTCATCCCTTTAGTAATCGGATAAATCGAGGTGTAGACATGATATCAAAGCATAAGAACTTAATGATGCCCCCTCGAATCAGACAAAGAAAGAAGGGGTAGGCCCGTTGAGCTTTGAATAATCATAATAGGTTATTTGTCTAAATGGTAAAAAAAAATGTATCATTTTTTCCGATGTTTCAAAAAACTCTGTTTCATTTTTTTATGATGTTTATGGAAAACTCACTTCATTGCTTGATTCAAAACATCTGTTCCTCGATAGTATCCGGTGATACTTTAAAAAATCACGAAGGAATCACTCTATTTCCTCTTTTTGGACGACACAACCACAATTATATCTATTTTTTTTTTAATAAGTTTTCTAAGTTCATTGAAGAAGTTCTATTTGCTTACTAAAGCTTCCTATATTTTTTGTTTGTCCACTATCACTACTTATGATCCTCTCATTTCTTTTATACTTTGGTTTCTATTCTACGCTTATTTATCTCTTAATTTTTAGTATCCAATCGAATAGAAAACTATTGATTCATTCTATGACATTGAAATCTGACAATATTGGCATAATCATACCACTTCAAATTGGATTGAAAAAACAAGGAAATAAAGAAGAGGGGAGTAAACTCAAATAGTCTTATTCACATTATATATACTAGGAGTGCCGTCCAAGTAATTCAATTCTCGAACTCGAGCAGAAAAAATATAAAAAAACAAAAAGCTTTTCAGAACTTTTATGATCATCCATAATTACGTAACATAATTGGTGACAAAAGTTGGATTCTTTTTAGATTTTGGTGTGGATAAATCTTCGGATCTAGAAATTCATTTCAGACAATTGAACCTTCTCAAACTATTTCTTTCTGAGAGCCAAAAATATTTGTGCCAAAATAACAGATGCCAAGAAGAGCAAAAGTTCTTGGACACGTAATGGATCTTGAAGTACTATATCCCCATCCCCCTGACCAAATTCACCCACATTAGGATTGCTCGTTATTGGTTGATCAAGTTTGATGGATTCTCCCTCTCAAACAAGACGTTCTGGTCCTAGAGAGATAATATCAACCAATTGACATCCATTCGATGCATCCATTATGGTTATTTTGTATCCCCCTTTTTCGGTTTGTATGATTTTGCTTACTATACCTGACGTTGTAGCATTATAAACATTATTGTTACTCTTGCTTCCATCGGGATAAATCTGACCCCATCCCCTGTTGCCACATATGTATATGGGATATTTTAAGAAGTGCACATCTTTCTTAGTAGCGGGGTTTGGAGAAAGAATAGGAAAGGTGATTTCACTATATTTTTGACTAGGAACAGGACCTATCACAAGAAAAAGAATTTTAGTGGACGATAGCTCTGAAAATTGCCTATCTTTTCTTTGATCTTGGGCAAAATACAATCGGGGGGGCTAATTCAAACCCCTCGGGTAAAATAAGAACAGCCCCTACATTCAAAGCTCCTTTTTTACCATTAGCAAGAACTTGTTTCAGTTGCAGATCATAAGGAATTCGAACAACTGCTTCAAATACAGTAGCAAGAAGTACCACTTGTGGCTCAATATCCGCGGGCTTATTGGCTAAATGGCAATTGGCACATACATTATAGCCGGTCGCTTCTCATGGATTTTCATAAACCTGCTGTGCAAAAATGGGATATGCATTTGAAATGGGTGCCCAAGTTATTATATATATCATGAGCAAGATGGAAATAGAACGAGTAATCTTTTCCTTTATCCAAGAAAAGGTATTTCTAGTTTGCATGGTCCAATCATTCATCCCGAAAATTTCTACAATAAAATTAAATAAGTCGCTAGTATAGTTCCCTATCTATGATTCTGCTATTTACTGAAGTAATTTTACTGGAACATTAAAGGGAGCCCCCATATGGGTAGAAAGAATAAGTACAATTTTGAATGGGTTTCTCATGTATAAAGTAACAAGCATTATAATTGAATCGATCTATCATTTTTCAGACATTCATTGAATGATAAATGACTACAAGTGATAGAGATGCATGATTTAAATAATGAAAGATCCAATATTTAAAAATGGTATCTAAAATGACTGGAAACTATAAACAAGACCTGATATAATTTGATCATTATGAGCAAATCCAAAATCTTTGTAGACAGAGCCAATCATTAGTTCCCAACCATGTTGCCAATGGAATCCTATACATAAATCAGTTAATAAAAGATTCGAAAACGCTTTTATTGCATAAGTTATATAGGATAGCCACTTAGAATAACAAAAGATATCATATTTGTCGAGAAATGAAAAAACATATTCATATGATTCTCATTGTGGATTTTGATCAATGAGATCGTTGCTTTATAGATTCCGTGGTGAGGCTTTGGTAAATGTGTTTTGGGGTATTCATTTATCATTTCGTCCAAGAAGGAGAGTTCTTCTAATTCTATGAATTTTTTTAGAATACTTTTTTCTTGAATATCATTTAAAAAAATTTCAGAGTGTCTAGTATGCCACCAATTAGTAAGCCAAGATTCCATATTGTTATTAAATGAGAGAGAGATCCACCAAGGAAAAAATACTATAAATGAAAGATATATAAGGGAAATGAATGCTTTCTTTTTTGCCATTTTTTCATCTGGAAATTTTTAAATGAACTCACCTCATTTGTTGACTCAATACTACTATTTCTATTTCTATCAAGCATCAGTTCTGTTACATTAAAAGTTATAGAGCCCATGAATCCATTTCCTATTTTTTATTTGTGGTTCAGTAAAGTAGTTAGACCTTGAATTTAGAAAGAATACAGAAAACAACACCAAAATACAATAAGAAAGAGTGCATTTCAAATTCAAAAAAAAAAAAAAAGAAGCAATTTCATTTTATAATTGTTCCTTGTTCGTTTACGTTTAGCTCGAATGAGCGTTCTGAACAAACTTTGGTTAAGTTGTGCTATATAAAAAAGAGCATTCTTGAGTTTTCATTTTTTCCCTCTTGCTAAGAAAGCTGTCATTCTTCAGTTCTTGTTTCAAAATACTTCAACTGGTACATGCAAGACATAGGCCAATTCGGCAGCTTTTTGCAAAATTTCTCATACAGTCAAATTCTCATCAGTACGAGTCAAGGGAATGGACCCCTAGCCTCTGATTTCCATATAAAGGGCATGACGAGCATAAATACCCTCTTTAACTTCTATTTTGATGGATTGAATGTCTTTAACAATGAATCGGAGGAAGATGCAACGGTTTTTTCCAGGAAATCCCCAATGAAAAATACACATTATTCTTTCTTTTATATCGAATCGATCATAACCACTACCTACATTCCACAAAATTGTGCACCACAAATAGGAACTAATAAAAACACCTGCGATTCCACAGAAAGACACCACGATCCCTTATGGGAAAAAAAAAATTTGCTGAGAGGGAACTAAAGGTATAAAATTCCTACCAAAATAACTAGAAGTTCTAACCAATAAAAATCCTAATGAACCTAAAAAAAAGGATAAAGGCCCAGTAGAAATAGTCATTTTTCGAGACCACACTATAAGTTCTATCCATATATGGTCTGATTGCCAACTTATACTATACTAGATCTAGTTGCATTTTATTGCAATTGGGGAACAACCAAAAAAAATTTACTTTTTTTTTTTTTTTTTTTTTTGGAAGTGATACGAACCTAGGACGACCTGCTCCTAAACCCATATTATATTAGTCCGAATCTAATTATGTTCAAGTTCTAATGGTCACCTTGACCCCTAACCAACCTGTGATTAGAAGCCTTGGTATATAACGAGAACGCCACAATAGGTGATGAAAATCCTATTGATAAGTCAAAACTAAAACACTCATTGACTAATGGTGTTTTAGGTGTTTAAAAGAATAAAGAGAAATTCAATCTCACAAAATAAATTCTAAATTTTAGTAATGGTGTGTTCTTCCTAAAAAACAAGCCCTTTTATAGATTAAGAGAAAACAAAATAAACCCTAATTACAATTGGTAAAATCGTCCATGCAATGAAGAATCCTAATATGGTCGAAACTCTCTCTCCTTTCCTAATCTAATTTTGATTAATTAATTTCTTTATTTTGAATTATGAATTAATTAATTTACAATGAAGAGAATAAAATAATAACTTTCCTAGACTTATTTTTCCAGCAAATAAATAAATAAAAACCAAAAAGTAAAGGCAATTTCCTAAAAAAAAAAAGTAGAATCAAATTATGAAACTAAAATACTAGCTTTTTGACTAAGTTGATTTTGACCAATTTGAGCTCCAAATCAGCTTCAATATGGTTTGTAGGATGCCAAATAAGCTTATCATGGATTCCCACACATTTTCCTTGCTTGGAGGAAAGAGAAAAAGCCAACTCAGCAAAATACAGTAAAGCCAGCAAGCAATACAGCAATTTTCGGCCAAATTTTGAAGCTGTCCATACAAGTCCGTACAAGTTGGTTTTACTTCTGAATTGACTTGTTTCCATGACCTCTTAGTGATATTTATTGAATCCATAAAGAGTTGGAACCAATTCATGCTGCCCGAACTCCATAAATACACCAAACTCGCTACCCAGGTCCATATAGGCTTCCACCACTTGTATGCCCAAAACAGGTCTTGGATCTTTGGGTATGGACAAGTGCTCTTAAGAATGAATTACTCCCTGGATAAAGGAAATAATTTGTCTCTAAACCTCTTAGCTTGAGCCCTGGTGATCGGCCTAGTCTTCATCCGTACCGGGTCAGCAATCCAGGGGGTTGTCGATTGTGCGGGCACTGACAGATTCGCATCAAGAAGTAACTCTCATCAACTAGCACTGTTATGATGTGAACTTTTAGGAGTAATTCATCGAATTTCCTGGATCTAAACTAAAATATGAACATCCCTTTCATATGATATCTTATAGATATCCACATACATATATTGACTTTACATTTCAGAAATTCATCCCGATATCAATCCATTTGAAAATAGCTCTAATTTAGTTACTCATATATCATGTTTACACGTTCATACGAGCTTATGCTAGGAAGAAGCCACACGTTACACCGTATTCTAATAAATAGATATCCGTGCTATGATTCACGTAAGTCTTGAAAAAAAAAATAGATAAGATTTTGCCCCATCGTATTTAAAAAATTTTGTTTTTTTGAACATGAAGAGATAAGGAAACCATCGCAATTGCTGAAAAAACTAAGCCCACTAAAGGCATAAACATAGAGGGTAAGGTGTTAGGAATTATCATAAAATGGGTACCTCGATTTAATTATCATAAAATGGGTACCTCGATTTAATATTTGATTCGTATCTCTTATTTATTGATATATTAATCTTTTAACATGTTATAAAGATATCTTATAATTCATATAATAATTATACTATTATATTGAGTATACCTAAGTGAGTATATACACTAACTAATATTAATTATTAATAAAGGATATATAATGTATATATACTAAGATATAATAAAATAAGATAATAAAATAAGAATATAATAAGGAGCCTGTAATATAAGAGTCTATAGACTAATATATATATATATTTGTAATATATTTAATATATATTAAATTTTTTTAATATATATTAAATAATATTTAATATATATTAAATAATAACAAAAAGAAAATATTATGAGCCTGTAAAGTATATAATAGACCAGAGTATACTACGTACGCATATAATATAATTAATGTAAATCAAAAGTGTAAATATGTAAATAAAATAAGTAAATAAATGGGTTTATTCATCTTTTTGCATGCAATATATGTATGATAATTCACTTTTTTATTATGTTCATTATTTATTTTTATTATTCTTCATTTTTTTTTTCTCTTCGCGAAAAAATTCGTTATAATACGATCCGACAAAAAAGATTCTTAGTAAAATCGCGGATTCTTGAAGGATATAGAAAGACGGAGGACCCCCTCGCCCAATTTCATGGACGAAAGAGATAGAATTCGCTCTTTTTATTTTATTTGATAGAGATTTCCTAACCTGATTAGTAATCAGGGCTATCGATAAAAACAAGTAGCTACATGATTCTTTTTCCAATTTAATCTTATGTTACCAAAAAAAATCCATTCTTGGAATTTTGACTTTGCTTTCTATAAACTAAATAACTAGTTGGTTACCACAAAACAAGTAATAAATTTAAAACAAGTAATAAAATTTTGAATTTATTAAATTTAATAATTTGTTAAGTATTAAATTAAGGATAAGATTAAGGATAAGGATATATGGCTCTCCTTAATTTTATTTTTGATTTAATCTTTTGATTCAAAGGAAAGAAAGCATGGAGTTGAAATAACTCATTTGGAACGCCTTGTAAAGGATTACGTAGTACGATTGGATAGATTAAGCCCTTATGGAATAAATATTCAGCCACTTGTGCATCCTCAGGTACTGTCTTATTCAATGTTTGTTCAATTACTCTTTTACCCATAAATGCAACGTAGACATTTGGTTCGGCAATAATGATATCTCCCAACATACCAAAACAAGCAGTCACCCCACCCATAGTAGGAGATGAAAGGAATGATACATAGAATAACTATTATTTGATTGATAATAATAAAAAGCAGAAGATATTTTAGCCATTTTCATCAAGCTCAAACTTCCTTCTTGCATACGTGCTCCTCCAGAAGCACACACTAGAATAAGAGGTAAAAATTTAGTTGTAGCATCTTCGATCAAACGTGTGATTTTCTCGCCCACTACCGATCCCATATTACCTGATAAGAATCTGCCTGAGCTTGCACAACCGATAACCCACTGGGATGCTGACTCGATACCGATGAAGATTAGGCCAATCACTAGAGCTCAAGCCAAGAGGTTTAAAGACCATATGGGAGCATTTATACATGGAGTAGTTAATTCTCAAAAGTTCTTGTCCGTACCCGAATATACAAAGCCTGTTCTAAGCATCCGAGTGCTGGAAGCCGATACAGACTCAGGTAGCTATTTTCGTGCAAATTTAGACTACAAGCAGCAATGAATGGTTCCAACACTTCATGAACTCAATGAATATCATTAAGAGAACATGTAATACAGCCAAGGTAAAATCAAAAGCATCTAAAAAGGACTTGTAAGGACAGCATCTCAATTTGGTTGAAAATGTGCTGTTTAGCCGCTAACTTTGACTTTTCCTCTTGTTTGACTTATTCCAATCAAGAGGCAAAGTGTGGGAATCATTATTAATCATATTTTGCATCCTACATAGCATATGGAAGATGATTTGGAGCCCAAACAAGCTGGAGATTGGTCAAAGATATCTTAGTAGTCAAACTAGTCAACTACATGGCATATAAGGTCTTGTTTTTTAGGAAGAACACGCCACTAATAATATTTAGAATTTATATTGAATTTCTCTTTGTTCTTTTGAACACCTAAAACACCATTAGTGAATGAGTGTTTTAGTTTGACTTATCAATAGGATATCCATCACCTATTGTGGCATCTTCATTATACCAAGGTTTCTAATCACAGGTTGGTTAAGGCTGAGGTGACCATTAGAACTTGAACATAATTAGATCCAGGCTCATATAATATAGGTTTAGACGTAGGTCGTGCTAGGTTCGTATCATTTGGTATCAGAGCCAAATTTTGTTCAGGTTTGATCGATCTTTATTTGCTTTCTTTGTGTTTGTCTTAATCATCAATTTTAGCATTAGGTTAAGGTTTGTTCTATCATCATACACATTCTGCATCTTTAAAAAAAAAAAAATTTCATTCCTAGTTAAATTAAGATTTCCTAGTTTTACCGTATTTTTGCTTCCTAGTTTGTTGCTCATTTTTCATCATTGTTCTTGGTAATTTTAGTTTTTATTTGCTGTTTTAGTCTTAAATATTTGCATTCATATATTAAAAAAGAAAAAAGAAAAGCTGAATAGATATTTAAAAAAAAAAAACTGCAAAATTTGTATTTTGTTTAGGAGGTCACGGGTTTGGTGATTGTTTGGTGTTGGAATTGCAATTTTGGTGTGATTCTTGCTACTGAAATTTTATTATGTTCTGTGAGTAAAAAAAAGAAAAAAAAAAGCCGAATAAAAAAAAATTTTGGTTTGTTGAATTTGGTGTTGAAATTTGTTGCTGGAAATTTCTTGGAGCTTCTGTTTGTTGATTATTTATTCAATATTTGGAGTTTCTGGAGATTTATTTTTCTTTCTGGATATTTGAATTTTGGGTGCTTAAATTATTTGGATTAAAATTAGTTAAAGGCCAATCCAAAACCAGAATTACAAGAACAATAACCAACACTATTCTTTAATTTTGTTCGAATTGATTCTTGTTCATGTTTGAAATTCTTTTTCTAAATTTTTATTATTAAACCTATAATTTCTTACCATCTAGTCCAGTTCTTATTGATTCCAAATTTTCTTGTGAATTTGCTTTATTTTGTCTAGAAAAGCCGAAAACTAGGTTTCACCAATTCATTCAGTATTGCTTGTTTTTGCTACTGTTTTGTTGATAAGTTTAATTAAAACATACTTATGATCTAATTGCTATTTTTTAGGTGTTTTAATTATAACTTTGAGATAATTCTTTGAGTGGAAAGAGGCAAGAGTGTTGAGCTCAAAAGAGGGTTAAAAGCCGAAATTAGTGTGCAAACATGAGTAACGAGTTCTTGTTTGAGTGAAACATGTGAGGGAGTGAATTTGGTGAGGTCTTATTTTATTTTTGTATTATTTATACTAACATGGCAGATTCAAGGGTGAGAAGAGGATATACACCTTTAAGAATTAATGAAGAAGAGTCCGTAGGATTCCATGGTGATTTCTGAGCTACGGGGAGTGGTAAGCAAACGGAATGAGGGCTATATTAGAGCAATTGCAGCGGATGAATGCCTGATTTGACAACATAGATAAAAGGATGGATAGGATAGAAACATCATAAGGAGGGCCAAATATAAGGTTAGATGCTCATAGAGGTCGAGGTCGAGGAGGCCGAGGGCGACCAAGAGAGGAATTTGGGGGAACTAACTTTGGAGATGACTTGGATGAGGGGTTTGATGAAATTTTTGAACCTCAAGAAAGGCCAATCCATGGGAGACCAGAAAGGAATGAAGATGATGATCTAGGGAATATCAAGGTAAACATTCCACCTTTCGTGGGAAAAAGTGATCCGGAGGCATATTTGGAATGGGAGGCGACAATGGAGATGATTTTTCGTTGTCATAATTATTTGAAGGCCAAGAACGTGAAGTTGGCAGCAATGGAGTTTGGTCATTGTGCACTCCAATGGTGGACCAATGAGCAAAGCACCCAAAGTAGAGTTGGTGAGGACTTAATCACTACATGGTGACAAATGAAAGTAGCCATGAAGAAGCGGTTCGTATCATCACACTATCATAGGTTGCTGCATCAAAGACTTCAATCTTTATCTCAAAGAACTACGTCCGTAGAGGATCATTACAAGGAGATGGAGATGCATATGATGAGGTTAAGCATGAATGAAGATAGAGAAGCAACCATGCCAAGGTTTCTTGGTGGTTTGAATCGTGAAATAGCCAATCAACTAGAATTGCAACAATATATGGAATTGGAGGAGATGTTGCATATGGCTATTAAATTAGAGCATCAATTCAAGAGGAAGGGTGTAGGCTCACGGTTTGGAGGTGTTTCCAACAGTGGAAGATCAAATCCAAGTAGCTGGAGAAACAATCCTACCTTTGAAAACAAGCCAAAGCTGAAAGTTGGAGAAGAAAGTTCAAATCGGCCAAAAAAGGAGTCTAAAGCTGAATCAGTCCAAGCACCAAAAAATGAGGTAAAATCTGATCCTAAACCTTCAATATCTAGAGAAATTATTTGTTTTAAGTGCCAGGGATGATTTGACACATTCCTAGCCAATGTCCAAATAAAAGAATCATGGTGTTAAAAGGCAATGGTGAGCTAGAATCGAAAAGTGAAGAAAGTGAGTGTGAGACTGAACAAGGAGAGGAATAACTTGAAGATGAAGCTGAGACACTCCATGCATCCAAAGCTGAATTAAACTTGGTTTCTCTTTGTTCTTTTGAACACCTAAAGCATCATTAGTGAATGAGTGTTTTAGTTTGACTTATCAATAGGATATTCATCATTTATTGTGGTGTCTTCATTATACCAAGGTTTCTAATCACAGGTTGGTTAGGGGTTGAGCTGACTATTATAACTTGAACATAATTAGATCTGGGCTAATGTAATATGAGTTTAGACACAGATCATCCTAGGTTCGTATCACTGTCCCCCCAAAAACTAAAAATCCATAACCCCGATTGCTACAGGAATACCATTTAGTAGACCTATGCCTATTTGAATAGTATCAGTTAATCCTATCGTTCTTTTGATTAAAATCTTTATAAGGTTCCTCCCATGAATGAAATTTTATGGGATTCCTAGAGACCATGTCTTCATTTAGAGGCTTCCAAGTACTTGGATCAATCAAACTTTCGATTCTATCTGAATTAGTCATCTTCAAATGACGTCCACAATGTTCACAAATATTCATCTGCAATTTAAAAAATTTCTTATAGTTTAATCCATAACAATTTTTGCATTGCACCCACAAATATTTGTATTTTTTAGTTATCTCTAAACAACTTTTTCTATCTCTTATTTGTATTTGATTTAGAGAAAATGCTAAATCATTTTTCCTTTCTCTTATTTTAGCTAGAACTTTCTTTAATTTGTTTTCTTTTAGTTGAGTTAGAGCTCTCTTTAAATCCTTTTTTCTTTTTCTTATTTCAATTAGAGCTCTCTCGAAATCTCTTTTTCTTAGAGTTTTTGCACTATCATCTGTACTGGTTCGTATACTGGAACTCCCCCTTTTACTACTCTTATCGCTTTCGCCACAAATGTAACTATAAATGTAATTGTCATTGGAATTGACACCACTACTTAAAATATAACGATCAATACTGATTTGAGAATAAAGATAACTGTCAATGCAACTAGTAATGTGATTATTCCAATATCATACATGTAACGATAATAACGATGATCATCACTGTTAGATACATTATTCGGATAACTAGAATTCTGATAACTATAAAAAGAACTTTTTGGTGCACTTAGAAAAGAATGATCGATGTCAGTCTAAAACATTCGATTTTCAATATCAAAATATATGGAGTAATGGTCCCTATTACTATCACTAAAGAAAAAGGTTTGATCATATATGAAATTTCAAATGTACCTCCTGATGCCGACTAAATGATCAATATTACTGTAACTATAATTGTTACTCTCAATCCCATTAGGAATTTTTTTTATTCATACGATTTATAATTGGATCTTTATTTACACTAGTATTTTCATTTTCAATAGGACCACCAAAACTATCCATTGATTTACCTAACCCACACCTTTATTCTAACCCCTTCCTAAACAACATCGAATCAAAATGACATTTTTCCATAGAGCTTTCTTGATGCGAATCCGCCCGAACTTGCACAACTGACAACCTGTTGGGTGCTGACAGGATATGGATGAAGACCAGGCCAATCACTAGGGATCAAACTAAGAGTTTTAAGGAAAACCTTTCTGCCCTTATCCAGGGAGTAACTCATTCTCAATAGGGCTTGTCCATACCCGAAGATACAAGACTTGTTTTGAGCATACAAGTGGTGGAAGCTGATATGGACCTGGGTAGTAGGAAATGGGGTCAAATCTTCTTGAATTCACTTGATATCACTAAGAATTCATGGGAATTTGTCAAGGATAAAGTTAAGCTGGTCATTTAAGTGGTGTGCGCATGAGAGAGAAATTGGATGGGTTTTGCTGTATTTTTCGCTGGCTTTACTGTATTTTGCTGAGTTGGCTCTTTCTCTTTCCTCCAAGCAAAGGCAACGTGTGGGACTCCATAATAATCATATTTGGCATCCTAAAAAGCATATAGAAGCTGATTTGGAGCTCAAATTTGTCAAAGATTGGTCAAAATCAACTTAATCAAAAAGCTAGTATTTTAGTTTCCTAATTTGATTTCTACTTTTTGTTTTAGGAAATTACCTTTACTTTTGGTTTTAATTTATTTATTTGCTTGAAAAATTTATTTAGGAAAGTTAATATTTTATTATTTTAGTTGTAAATTAATTAATTAGAAATTAGACTTAGGAAAGTAGTGAAATTCATCCATGATGATGTTTCCTAATGTTGGCCAATTTTTGCCCTAGATTTTTAGGGTTTTATTTGTGACTTTGTAGCCTATTTAAAGGTTTATTTCTCAATAATAATATGGCTTGAATTTTATACAGAAATTAATTTGTGAGATATAATTTTCTTTGTTATTTTAAACACCTAAAACACCATTAGAGAGTGAGTGTTTTAGTTTTGACTTATCAATAGGACTTCCATAACCTATTGTGGCATCTTCATTATATACCAGGGTTTATAATCAAAAGCTGGTTAGGGGTCAAGGTGACCATTAGAACTTGAACATAATTAGATCCAGGCTAATATAATACGGGTTTAGGTGCAGGTTGTCCTAGGTTCATATCATTTAATATCAGAGCCAAAGTTTGATCAAGTTTGATCTATCTTTATTTGCTTTCTTTGTTTTTGTGCTAATCTACAATTTTATTATTAGGTTAAGGTTGCTTCTGTCATCATACACATTCTGCATCTTAAAAAATAAAAAATAAAAAATAAATTCATTCCTAGTTAAACTAGGATTTCCTAGTTTTACCCCTTTTTTTTTTTTTTTTGGCTTCCTAGTTTGTTGGTTGTTTTCCATCATTGTTCTTGTTAATTTTGGTTTTAGTTTATTTTTTTTACTGTTTTAGTCTTAAATATTTGCATTCATATATTCACAAAAAAGAAAAGAAAAGAAAGAAAAGTCAAACAGATATTTAAAAAAAAAAAAATTGCATAATTTGTATTTTGTTTGGGAGGTCACGGGTTTGGCGATTGTTTGGTATTGGAATTGAAATTTTGGTGTTAATTCTTACTAATTCAGTTGTCTTATGTGAGTTTTTTTTTAAAAAGGGGAAAAATAAGAAAAAGCCGAATAAAAAAAAATTTTTGGTTTGTTGAATTTGGTGTTGAAATTTGTTGCTTGAAATTTCTTGGAGCTGCTGTTTTCTTAATTATTTATTCAATATTTGGAGTTGCTGGAGAATTATTTTTGTTGCCGGATATTTGAATTTTGGTGCTTAAATTATTTGGATTAAAATTAGTTAAAGGATTTGATATAAAACTTGAATTACAAAAACAACAACCAACACTACTCTTTCATTTTGTTCAAATTGATTCTTGTTTGAGTTTGAATTTCTTTATCTAAAATTTCATTCTTGTATTATTAGTTTCTTATTATCTAGTCTAGTTCTTATTAATTCCAAAAGTCTCTTGTTGATTTACCTTATTTTGCCTAGAAAAGCTGAAAACTAGATTTTGTTAATTCATTCAGTATTGCTTCTTTTTTTTGCTACTGTTTTGTTGATAAGTTAAATTAAAACATACTTGTGATCTAATTGCTGTTTTTTGGGTGTTTTAATTAGAACTTTGAGATAATTCATTGATGGAAAAAGGCAAGACTATGTGAGCTTAAAAGAGGGTAAAAGCCGAAACTAGTGTGAAAACACGAGTGTCGAGACCTTCATTGAGTGAAACACATGAGGGTGTGATTTTTGCTGAGAATATATTTCATTTTGCATTATTTATACTAACATGGCAAATTAAAAGTTGAGGAGAGGAGATCCACCACTAAGAATCAATGAAGAAGAATTTGTAAGATTCCATGGTGATTCTTGAGCTACGGGGAGTGGTGAGCAAACGGACATGAAGGCTATCTTGGAACAATTGCAGTGGACAAATGCTCAATTTGATGACATAAATCAAATGATGGACAGAGTAGAAACATCTCATGGAGGACCAAATTTAAGGCAACTGTTCCATGGAGGTCGAGGTCGAGGTCAAGGAGGCCGTGGACGACCTAGAGAGGAGATTAAAGAGGAAAATTTTGGAGATGATTTCGAGGAAGGAATGGATGGAACACTTGCTGTCCAAGAGAGGCTAGGCTGTGGGAGGCATAGGAGATAGGAGGTAGATGATGATCTTGGCAACATCAAGGTAAACATACGACCTTTCATGGGGAAACATGATTCAGAGGCTTACTTGGAATGGGAGGAGCGTATAGAGATGATCTTTAATTACCATAACTATTTGGAGACCAAGAAAGTTAAATTGGCAGCAATGGAGTTTGGACATTATGCACTCCAATGGTGGACTAATGAGTAAAACATCCAAAGGAGAGTAGGTGACGAATTGATTATTACATGGCGACAAATGAAAGGAGCCATGAGGAAGTGATTTGTACCATCACACTATCATAGATTGCTGTGTGAAAGACTTCAATCTTTATCTCAAGGAAGTAGGTCCATGGAGGATTATTACAAGCAGATGGAGATGCTTATGGTGAGGATAAACATGAATGAAGATAGAGAAGCAACCACGGCAAGGCTTTTGGGTGGTTTGAATCGTGATATAACCAACCAAGTGGAGCTTCAACAATATGTAGAATTGGAGGAGATGCTTCATGTGGCCATCAAAATTGAAAATTAATTCAAAAGAAGGGAGTCCAAAGCCGAATCAGTCCAAGCACCAAAGAATGAGGTAAGATCTGATCCTAAATGTTCAAGATCTAGAGAAATTATTTGTTTTAAGTGCCAGGGAGAAGGATACATCGCTAACCAATGTCCGAATAGAAGAATCATGGTGTTATAAAAATGATAATTAAAATACAAAATAAAAATGATAATTATAAAAATGATAATTAAAATAATAATATAAAAAATAAAAAAGTACACCAATCTTAAGGATCCATAGGATTAATTGTGGATCCAACACAACAACAGAAACATTTAAGTTATTTCACCTTATATTTTGTATTTAAGATCTTGTATATCTAGATAGGTCTGTATCTATCAAAAATTGATAAAATCTTTGTATTTGGCTCAATCCTTTTACTAAAAGATTGGGCTGAGTTTAATTTCAATTACAATTAAGAGAACGAACAGTTAGTAATTACTGGATTACAATGTATCCATTGCTTCGAATTCAAATTTGATCTCCTTCCATACTTTACAGCAGCTAGTTCAAGAATCTATTTACTAGCCTCACGGATAATTTTATTGATGGAATTTGGTGTAGGTTTATGTTGTTGTACCCTAGAGCACAATCATTCAAGGTGTTAGTCAAGAATGATTGTTGTTGGTTCTTGGTTCTTGATTTTGTTTTTTTGGGTTTGTTAAGGTTTTGTTTCTGGTTTTAATGGAGGTTTTTTGGGGTTCTTGAGAAGGTTGTTAGCTTTTGAGAAGAAGAAGGAAACAAATGTAGTAGTTGAGAGAGAGAGAGAGAGAGCTAAAATTGTTGTTTTCCAAAATATATATTTTTTGAATATTACTTCCTCAACGTTTTCATTACAATTTTCATACTTTTAAATACATCAAAAAGACAATAAGACATGCTGCCATATTGAGCAATAAACACAAAAGCATTAAAAGTAACCAACCAAGCCAAACTACCTGAACTAACTTTAATCAATGTGCTGGACATGCAAGAAACCTTCTTTAATGGCCAGTTCAGCTTCTCTGAGGCATTTGAATTTGAAAACCAGCTCCATTTTACTTGAAAATTGGATGGAAGCCTTTTTGAATATTAAACTGTGTTCTATATAAAAATTAGATAAAACAAAGTCCATTTACCCATTCAAAAATAATCAAACCTGAGCCAGTTCTGTCCAGATTTATGGGCAACAAAACTGCACAAGGGTCAGATCGTTTAGGGCTTAACTCAGCCTTTCTAGCTTCAAATTGGTCCATTCTTTTTGATGATGCTTCCTCTACATTTCTAGTTTATTATATCCAAAATTCAGATCCAAATCCCAAACCTTCATCAACCGGCATCCAAGGAAGTAGACTTATGTTGCTGGAAATATAATTCCAGCAACTAGACAAAAAGGCCCTAAACTTTAGTTAATTGAGCTAAGGGCATTACAAAAAGGATATTGTTCTTAAACATTACAAGATAAAATAAAATGCATAAACATAAATAATGTTTGGTCTTTGATGTTGCAAAATAAAGAGTGCAAGTGTAACCGAACTACCTTGCACATTGTAGCAAGATCACCATATTTCAACATTTATTACCCTCACGAGCAAGATCACGCCCCTCATTATGAACTTGTACACATGCTTGTAGAGCTACTCGATTAGCTATGGCACTGGGCGCATTTCCCCAAAGGTGTCCTAAAGTTCCTCTGCCGAACTGTAGTACGGAATCATCTCCAAAGATCTCGGTCAGAGCAGGCATATGCCAAACATGAATACCCTCAGAAGCCACAGGGATAACACCTGGTAAAGAGACCCAATCTTGTGTAAAATAAATATCGTAGGTTTGATCTTTTTCAATAAAATCGTCGCGTAGTAAATCAAGAAAGCCTAAACTGATGTAACGCTTTAGCTAATACACAAAAGTGTATACCACAATTTTTTTGTCTATCAATAACTGCAAGCATTGCATGGTGGATGTGAAGAAGTAGACCATTATATCGGCAATAATGAGCCAAGCTAGTATTTGCAGTGAATCCCCCTATTAAGTAATCATGCATTATAATAGGAACTCCCAATTCTCTGGCAAATACAGCGCTTTTAATCATTTCTTTGCATGTATCTACAGTAGCATTCCTTGAATGCCCTTTGATTTAACCTGTTTTAGCTTGTGCTTTATAAATGGCTTCGGCACAAAATAAGAAATGGTCTCTCCAATGTATAAATGGTTGGGAATTCACATTCCCATCATCTTTGGTAAAATCAAGTCCATCGCGAAGACATTCATAAACTGCTCTACCGTAATTCTTAGCAGATAACCCCAATTTAGGTTTAATAGAACATGCCAATGGGGGTCGGCCATACTTGTTCAATTTATCTCTGTCAACCTGGATGCCATGAAGCAGTCCTTGGAAGGTTTTAGTATAAGAAGAAAGGATTCACAAGTCCTCCAAACGTAGAGTGCGCAGGGCCTTGAACCCAAAAACATTACCCACAATGGAAGTAAACATGTTAGTAACGGAATCTTCTTCAAAAAAGTCTAAGGGGTAAGCTACATAAGCAATATATTGATTTTCTTCTCCAGCAACGGCTCAAAGCCGTAGCATCGACCTTTGTAAGCTCATCAGTCCATACAGTTGTCCATGTACCAGTAGAAGATTTAGTAGCTATCGCAGCCCCTTCTTCTTCAGGCGAAACATTGCCAAGATACCAGTATCTTTGGTTTCATAGTCAGGAGTGTAATAAGTCAATTTATAATCTTTAACATCAGCTTTGAATCCAGCACTTGCTTTAGTCTCTATTTGTGGTGACATAAGTCCCTCCCTACAAATCATGAATTAGGAATTCTCGCAATACCAAGGTCTACAAGACATGAATTAGGAGTTAATGAAACTTTTCATAGGAATCTTTCACAAAATTATCAACTAATCAGAACAGTTCGTTATTAGACCGTGGTATTTGATTCACCAAATACATCATTGTTGTGTACTCTTTCATATGTATGGCGCAACCCGCTCTTTGTTTTTTGAAGTTTCTAATCTCTTACCTTCTTTTTAATCGAAATATCTAAGAAATTTGCTTTTGACAGTTAGATATGTTGTATATGTAAATCCTAGATGTAAAAATATGCAAAATTCATTCATGAATAGAAAGAAAGGGTATAGGTATAAAAAAGAAAAATAATATTAATATAATAAATAATATAAAATAATATAATAAATATATAATGAATAATAGGCTAGGCGTAAATCAATATGCTGAAATAGGAAATAGGACATGAAATAAGGGATGATGAGATAGAAAAAAGGAATCATAAATAGAATAGAGTTCGAGTTCAAATTCCATAGATAATATGGTTCATATTGTCTATAATGATAGACAACTGAAAGACCTTCTCAAGATTTTTATTCATCTACTAGATATTTTGAAAATGGATTTTGGTTGAACTTGAAAATTCACTCATTGAAATTGAATAAGTAAACAATTGGATTGCATTCGGTTGGATGGCCCCAACAAAGTCGAGTGCTAGCGTCCGTTTTTCGTTTCTTATTGAAATATTGAATTAACCGATTAACTTAACTTACTATCAAACATTTATTTTTGATTTCAATAATTTTTGCAAAAATTTTGACATCTTTTCATTTTATTATAAGAATCAATCCTACTACTTCTGGTCCTGGGGTTCTCGTGCTTTAAAAAAAACAACCTGGGGCGTATTGCTCAAATCATTGGTCTGGTATTGGATGTAGCTTTTCCATCGGGCAAGATGCCTAATATTTACAATGCTCTGGTAGTTAAGGGCCAAGATAAGAAAATTATTGTGACTTGTGAAGTACAGTAATTATTAGGAAATAATCGAGTCAGAGCGGTAGCTATAAGTTCTACATATGGTCTAACGAGAAGAATGGAAGTGATTGACACAAGATCTCCTCTAGGTATTCCAGTCGGTGAAGCAACGCTAGAATGAATTTTCAACATGCTTGGAGAGCCCGTTTATAATTTAGGTCCTCTAGATACTCACACAACATCTCTTATTCATAGATATGTGCCTGCCTTTATATAATTAGATATAGAATAATCAATTTTTGAAACAGGAATTAAAGTAGTAAATCTTTTAGCCCCTTATCACCGTGGAGGAAAAATAGGACTATTCGGGGGAGTGGGAATGGGCAAAATAGTACTCATTATGGAATTGATCAACTACATTGCCAAAGCTCATGGGAGCGTATCCATATTTGGTGAAGAAGGTGAACATACTCGTGAAGGCAATGATCTTTACATAGAAATGAAAGAATCTAGAGCAATTAATGAAAAAAATATTTCAGAATCAAAAGTAGCTCTAGTTTACAGTCAGATGAATGAACCACCGAAAGCACGTATGAGAGTTGGTTTAACTGCCCTAACTATGGCAGAATATTTCTGAGATGTTAATGAACAAGATGTACTTCTATTTATTGACAATATCTTTCATTTTGTCCAAGCAAGATCCGAAGTATCGGCCTTGTTGGGTAGAATGCCCTCCACTGTGGGATATCAACCCACTCTTAGTACCGAAATGGGTTCTTTACAAGAAAGAATTTCTTCTACCAAAAAGGGTCCATAACTTCTATTCAAGCAGTTTATGTACCCATGGACGATTTGACCAATCCCACTTTGACCACAATATTTGCACATTTAGATGCTACTACCATACTATCAAGAGGATTAACTGCCAAAGGTATCTATCCAGTAGTAGATCCTTTAGATTCAACGTCAACTATGCTCCAACCTCGGATCGTTGGTGAAGAACATTACGAAACTGCACAAAGTGTTAAACAAACTTTACGATGTTACAAAGAACTTTCAGGACATTATAGCTATCCTTGGGTTGGATGAATTATCAGAAGAAGATCACTTAACCGTAGCAAGACCACGACAAATTGAGCTTTTCCTATCATAACCATTTTTCGTAGTAGAAGTATTTTCTAGTTCACTAGGGAAATATGTTGGTCTGTAGAAACAATTAGAGGATTTAAATTGATCCTTTCTGGTGAATTAGATGGTCTCCCTGAACAGGCTTTTTATTTGGTAGGTAACATCGATGAAGCTACTGCAAAGGCTACAAACTTAGAAACGAAGAGAAAATTGAAGAAATGACCTTAAATCTTTGTGTACTGACCTCGAATTGAATTATTTAGGATTCAGAAGTGAAAGAAATAATTTTATCTACTAATAGTGGAAAAATCGGCGTATTACCAAACCACGCACCTATTGCCACAGCTTTAGATATCAGTATTTTAGGAATACACCTTAATGACCAATGGTTAACGATGGATCTGATGGGTGGATTTCTGGAATAGGCAATAATGAGATTACTGTTGTAGTAAATTATGCAGAGAAGGGTAGTGACATTGATCCACAAGAAGCTTAACAAGCTCTTGAAATAGGGAAGCTAACTTGAGTAAAGCTGAAGGCAAGAGACAAACAATTGAAGCAAATCTCACTATTAGACGAGCTAGAACATGAGTAGAGGCTATCAATGTGATATCGTAACTAGGTGGTGGGTCCAAATAAGCAAAATAACATGTATAAACAGAAGTTCTGTTATTTTTCTTCTTCTGCCGATTGAAATTGAATAAGAATCAAATATAATCAAGTATAATCAACTTCTAGTGAAACAAAAAAATATTTAATTCGAAATTAAATAGATAAATAGAGTAGGATGAAAAAGATACAAAATCAATAAAAGAGCATGAGTAGAAAAACGTATTAGAAACTATTCATGCTGGTATCGAATAAGTTCTACCTACTATTGGATTTGAACCAATGACTCTCGCCGTATGAAAGGAATACTCTAACCACTAAGTTAAGTAGGTCATTTATCATCACAAAGAGAAATAAGTGTGACCTATCACATTAATCGATTAGAAATGGAATATTGTTTATAAGCAATACCAATCAAATGAATCAAAGAGATATGATGTTGGATTATGTAATATTCATCTTGACAAGAAATTATCTACATGATAAAATATGTATCACAAGCATAAGGGCTATAGCTCAGTTAGGTAGAGCACCTTGTTTACACGTGCGCCAATGTTTTTCAAAGGAGTCCATCTTGGAATCATAAGATTTGATCTTATTGAAAAATGGATGTCTTACTGTATGATGTTTAGAGAACAAAATAAGAGAACAATAGCCTGACATATAGTTTGGTCCGATTCGGATTCAGGCACCCATGTAGGCACCAATATAGAACCCATCATTAAGTTGAGATAGTGATAAGGTGAATACCCTGTTTATTCAATGCTAGACATAATGAGTATAAGGACCTCAAAAAAAATTATCCTTTTGGTCTATCTTATGGAATTTACGGTGTATAAAGTTTCATATTTGATTTAAATGAGGCGATAAAGACTCCATTTAACTTAAGTTGATCTAGGCTAGAAGCAGACCTACGTCAGAATAACCTTTTTTGAAACACTTTGGTAGTGCTTCTGGAGTGGAATTCACATACTGAATCAGAGCACATGGAGCCATCTTTCTATCTTTCTATCATTCAAAAATTATGGTAGACTAACGGATATTTATATCAGTTAACGAAAGAGCCCAATGCACAAAAACGAATGTTGGGTCTTTGAAATAGTTCAAATCATTTTGATAATAATAAGTTTGATAAGTTTTACCAAGAAGGTCTATGGTTCGAGTCTGTATAGAACTATAAACCTAAAACCTATAATTATAATTATAATATAAAAAAGAAAAAAATTAATATTTATAGAATATTAAAATATTAATAATTTTTAATAATTTATATAATATTCTATATTCTAATTTAGAATTAATTCTAGTTTAGAATTTTATTTATAATATAGAATAGAAATATAGAAAGAATAAAAAAAAAATAGAATTTTGAAGTCCTTTTCGTTAAATCTTTAGATTTAGTTAGATTTAGAGATAATCTAATCAGATTATCTAAAGTGAGGCGAAACCAAGAGAGGTTTATTTGTATAAGAGCAATATAAATAATATGCATTCTATCTGTATCGAAATAAATGTAATAGGCAATAGAAATAAAATAGAATTAGAATTATAGTTTATAGTGACTGTGGATAATCTCGAAACGAGACATATACCACAACACTAAACAATTATAGACGACCTGACAATTAATTCCCATTCGAATCAATTAATCTGGTATATTTTCCACATTATTAATAGGAGTACATTTATGTTTCTGCTTTACGAATATGATATTTTTTGGGCATTTCTAATAATATCAAGTGTTATTCCTATTTTGGCATTTCTGATTTTTGAAGTTTTAGCCCCGATTAGCAAAGGACCTGAAAAACTTTCGAGTTATGAATTAGGAATATAACCAATGGGGATGCTTGGTTACAATTTTGAATCTGTTATTATATGTTTGCTCTCGTTTTTGTTGTTTTTTATGTTGAAAAGATTTTTTTTTTATCCATGGGCAATGAGTTTTGATGTATTGAGGAGATCCATAATTATAGAAGCTTTAATTTTCATGCTTATCCTAATTTTTGGTTCAATTTATGCATAGGGAAAAGGAGCTTTGGAATGGTCTTAGCTCTTGAATATTCATTAGACAATAAATTAAAAAAAAATTGAAATAGTTATGAATTCCATCATTTAGTCAATAGGATGAAAGAGTTAATGATGCAGAACTATATACTGTGCACATCACTTAGATGGGTTCCAGAAAGTAACAACATAGGGGGAAATGGGGAAATAGAATATGAAAAGAAAATCGAAAGAAATGAATGCAAGGGGATCAGATTCTATTTGTATTATATCTTAAATGAATCTTGGCTATTCGTACCCCTCAACTTCCCTTGTAATATAGAAGAAGTAGTACCATCCTTTGGGAATGAGAGGAGACACAGTATGAACAAATAAATAAAAAGACGAGGAAACAAAATTATTTGTTTCTTTAGATACGTTTTACTCATCTATAAATATTCTCTATTTCTTAAATAGAAGGGGTATCTTTCCAGCCACTTAGATGGATAAACATGTATCATGATCTATACTATTAATTAATGAATATGTATGTGGACCAATTTGTAGAATCGATACTCATACAAACAATCCATGTGCCAGGAACCAGATTTGAACTGGTGACACGAGGATTTTCAGTCCTTTGCTTTACTAGCTGAGCTATCCTGACCATTCACGATGCATCATCCTCATTTTAATAGATGACTTAGGTCTTACTCAATTAAAAAGACGAAAAGGGGAGTACAAAGTCTTATCCAGGCCTTGGTGAAATTTCTTAGATCTTAAAAATAAAAAAAAAATAAAAAAAAAGACTTTGTAAGTTTCAGTACAGTATGAGCGATAATATGATCATTCCAATTTACAATTGGGGTTACTTGCTCAATGATTTTCATTTGTATGTGTATCATATATATCACAAGGCTTGTGAAAAAAAAAATTAACGAATGAGAAACATAACGAATTTTGAACCGCTAACGAAATGAAAGTATAGGATAAAAATTAGCGAATCAAATGGGCCTTTTTGGGGATAGAGGGCCTTGAACCCTCATGATTTCTAAAGTCAACAGATTTTACTCTTAGTATAAATTTCATTGTTATCGATATTGACATGTAGAATGGGACTCTATCTTAATTCTCGTCCGACTAATCAATTTTTCAAAAGATCTATCAGATTACGATGGAGTAAATGATTTGATCAATGAATATTCCATTTTTTTTACATGGAATCAATTCACAGCAATTCTTTCATTTTTCATATACACATATAAATAAATAAAAAAAGATTCAGGTCATCATTAATCATTTGGCTTGGAGATAGTATTTCAGTATGTATACATATATAATAGTATTTTAGTATGTATACATATATATAGGTTTATTCTTCATATTTTCTGGAGTTTCAATAGAAGGATTCCTTTACTAATGCATCGCAGCCAACTCTGTTTGTTAGAACAACTTCCATTGAGTCTCTGCACCTATCCTTTTTTATTGTCACTTTCTGAATCCTTGTTTGTTTTTAGAAAACAGGATTTAGCTCAGGATTGCCCATTTATAATTCCATGGTTTCTCTGAGTTTGAAAGTTATCACTTGGTAGGTTTCCATACCAAGGCTTAATTCAATTAAGTCCGTAGCGTTTACCAATTTCGCCATATCCGCCCCCTCTCCCTTTTTTATTAGGGTCTTAATGCCACTCTTCTTTATTTGTTTATTTATATTAGGCCAGAACCGTTGAATTCATTGGATAGCAGTTCCATATTGAAAGGCATTTTCTCCTAATTTGGATTTATCGTCTATCTTCTTTCATCTCTATCAAATACTCATATTTGGTCCAATCAGAAAATATTCTATCAGTTCTGTATTCGAAATTAAATTCAATATACAATATATATGGATATATACCACATATATATTATGTATATTTATTATACATAATAACATTATACATAAATATATATGTGGTACATGTAACACCCCATCCCGAAGTACATCGAAAATTTCTCAAGTTGACCGTTGATACGAACCTAGGACGACCTGCTCCTAAACCCGTATTATATTAGCCCGAATCTTTAATTAAGTTCAAGTTCTAATGGAATGGACCTCAACCCCTAACCAACCTGTGGTTAGAAACCTTGGTATAATGTAGACGCCACAATAGGGGATGGAAAACCTATTGATAAGTCAAGCTAAAACAACCAATTCTCTAATGGTGTTTTAGGTGTTCTCAAAGAACAAAGAGATAATTAATCTCACAAGTATTTTCTTATTCAAATCAAATTTGTTTTCTTATTCAAAAATAAGCCTTTAAATAGGCTACAAAGTGCGAAATAAAACCCTAGAACATAAAGAAAATCGGCCACCACACATAAAGAAACCTAGTTGGCCGAAACTATATTTCCTTTCCTAATCTAAGTTGTATTAATTAATTCCTTTATATTAAATTAGGAATTAATTAATTTACAATGGAAAGAATAAAATAAAAACCTTCCTAAATTTATTTGTCCAGAAAATAAATAAATAAAAGCCAAAAAGTAATGGTAGTTTCCTAAAACAAAAAGTAAAAACAAATTAGGAAACTAAAAATGCTAGCCTTTTGATCAAGTTGACTTTGATCAAGTTTTGACCTTTTTGAGCTTAAAATCAGCTTCTAGATGCTGTTTAGGATGCCAAATAATCTGAATATGAAGTCCCACACGTTGCCCATGCTTGGAAAAATAAGAAAAGGCTAATACAGTAAAATACAGTAAAGCCAGCAAGCAATACAGCAAATTCGGCCAAATTGTTGATGCTGTCCGTACAAGCCCTTTTTGATTGCATTTGAGGCTGCTTTAACTTCATTCCATGACCTCTTAGGCATATGTATTGAACCCATAAAGCATTGGAACCATTTCATGCTTCCCGGACTCCAAAAATGTACCAAAACCATCACCCGGGTCCGTATCGACTTCCACCACTTGGATGCTTAGAATAGGCTTTGTATCTTCAAGTATGGACAAGCTCTATTGAGATTGATTACCCCCTATATAAATACTCCTAGGTTGTCCTTAAATCTCTTAATTTGAGCTCTTGTGATTGGCCTAGTCTTCATCCGTGTCGAGTCAGCACCCCAGCAGGTTATCGGTGGAGCGGGGTAGGGCGGAATCACACATCAACCGTCGTTGAACGAGAAGGATCAAATTTTGACTTTTTGACTCGGTAAGAATTCTAGGTTGACCAAGGTACCATTGCGAAGTATGCATTGATCCGATTCCGTAGACTAGTAGCACGTCGAAAACGGAGTTATGGTTTGAAAGTTATGAGTAAAAAAAGTTAAGGTCCGAACTGTCCAAGGGTGCCAGAGTTGACTTTTAATTCTTATAAAATTGAGCTTTGACTTATGTATGGTTGTGAAGTATTCGTCGATACAAGTTCGTAGACTAGCGGCATGCCCAATTTAGACATGTGGTTGGAAACTTACGGACTTGTGAAGTTTTTCCAAGACAGCTGTTACTACCATCGATATGTGTGTGCGTGAACAGAGATGTCACGTGTAACATTATAAAAGGTGCTATGTGTCACGACAAGAAAAATACCATATTTCACATCATTAAATATTACATTAATTTATTATTATTAATTTATTGTTTTATATTATATTATTATCTTAATATTATTTTATTTACATAATTATTTATTTTCTTTTTCTTTTCTGCTCCCCCACGTGGGAAAAACACCCATGGGCCCCTCTCCTCCTTCCTTCTTCTTTCTTTTCTTCTTCTTTCTGGAACTCTCTCGAGCTCTCCCTCTTTTCCTCCCCGCCAGTCATCCTCCTCCTTGTGCTGCCATGAATGCCGGCCGGACTAAGCATCACCGCCATGCCCAGCTGACGGCCCATCATGCCAAAAATTCCATGGTGCTCACCGTTCACCGAGATGGTAGGAGACACGCCGAAAAACACCATAAAAGCCGACGGCTAGCTTCCTTTCAATGCGTCGGGTGTTGGCCGTTTCCGTGGTTTAAATTTTGGAGGATTTTGAGTTTATAAATGAGCAAGTTTCTTATATATACATATATATATATATATATGTATGCTACTGGTTTATAGTGCTCAAGAAAGATTTTCTTTGTCCTTTATTTTATCGTGTTTAGTTGTTGCTTGTCTTATGGAAGTGATAGTTGGCAGCTCCTTAGAAGGGTAATGTTAAGTTCCTTTGCATTTATAGGGATACTTGTTGTTAGTGGTGCCGAATGAATAAGAGCTTAAGTTGGGGTATATATAGTAAGATGACCATATGGAGGAGTTGTTGTACTCTATATGTGTATATATATATATATGTACACTCAATTAAAGGTTCACCAACAGAAATGGTGTATGGGTGCCAGGAAGCTTGGTTGGCATTTGAGTTTGGGTGAGCAATTGGAACATTTGAAATGCTTGTATACTGTGTACTCTAGTTATGTGATCATAATACCAGACTTTAACTTCTTAAGTTTATATATATGCATGCACATATACATGAGACATATATATATGTATGTGCGTGTGTGTGTGAATATATATATATATATACTTAGTACATAAAGATGTTCACACATACTATATTTTATATCATTCAAATTTTTGAAGAATATTATATATGTTTTAAATTTTAAGAGGAATTGTTATTTGATTTAAATGTCTTATTTTTATGTGATTTAAATTATGTAAGAATTTTTTATATTGTTTTGGTGAAAATTGATTTCATGGTTTTGAAGAAAAATATTAATTTAAAATTTAGTATTTTCAAAAAATATATTTATGCATTAATTAATTAAATTATTATTCATAAACTTGATTTTATCTTATTTTATCAAAACTCATTATTTTAATAATATAAAAATTTAGAGTTTTAGATGCACCATACACGTACCGGTGTTCTGTAGTTGTTGATGTGATTAGCACGCAGGTGGATGGGGATGTGATTAGCATGCAGGTTGATTTATAGGATTGTATTGTGGTTGCCATCGGACCGAGGGTAGGCAGGGTATAATGCACAGTGAGCATTAGCCACCCCCTTCCATGGAAAAGACGCCTGTTAGTAGTGGTGCGGTGGGATGCCACGTAACCGTATGCTGGTTTCTCTCTTTAACCTCCCCGTCAGACAGTGCTTTGGGACGCTGGGCACCATAGGACACCACTGGTATATAGTATGTGCATCAAGTATCTTTTGTTTATATATATATATATATATGTTTTATATTTGTATGTATCACACCGTATGGGGATAGCGATCCGATCTAGTCCATGAAGAGCTAGCCTCCTAACTATGTTGCCTACAAGTCCAGGGGATTGGACGGCCAATCTAGGCAACCACCCCGGATTGTATTGGTGACAAGGTATCAACGACAGCTGGAATCATGGATTGTGCAACATGTTAGAGGGTATTGTTTGTACCTCTTATACTAGTGTATATTTCATAATATATTTTGAATTTTAAAATATTATTTGACCTTGTATTATTCTATCTAT
This sequence comes from Ziziphus jujuba, assembly GCF_031755915.1. Taxonomy (NCBI): domain Eukaryota; kingdom Viridiplantae; phylum Streptophyta; class Magnoliopsida; order Rosales; family Rhamnaceae; genus Ziziphus; species Ziziphus jujuba. The sequence goes on along the minus strand of NC_083383.1, from coordinate 5,722,426 downwards.
TTATAACCTGATTTTCTAACATTATACTTAATTGCTTTTATTATCATTACTATTATTAATATTATTCTTGTTATTAATATTATAATTATTAATTATCAGAATTATGTTTACAATTATTTTCATTATTACTAAAATTATCATCATCATTATGATTATTATTATTATTAGTATTTTTTTTACTATTGCCATTATTTATTTTTATTTTTATTTTTATTATTAGTATCATTTCTATTATTATTATTATCGTATGGTATATCTGAACAAGTATCACAGCCTACGGGCAAGAAAGGTAGCCTTTGAGCAGGTGACATAGTCCTTGGGACAGCTATGATTATGTGATAGCCCTTGAACAAGTGATTACCTTTGGGTAAATATGACAGATGATATTAATACTATTTTTATCATGAAAACGACTGCTAATATTATTATTGTTGTTGATGTGATGATTGTTTTACTTTTATTCCTATATTACGCATCGATATATTTGTAACACAATATTTTAAATGTATTTGAAATGTACGGCAACAAGTGAGTGGTGTGGGCGAACGTGAATGATTAAATATATATTTGGTTGTTTATTTAGTTGATTATTCCTACTGTATATATATGTGTGTTTTATACAAATTGTTATCGGAGAGCTGCCATTGTGGAAATTATTGTAGTAAGATGGAGGGGATAAGGTAGTACCATATAGGAGTGCATTTTTGTACAAGTAAATTTTGTAATAAGTCCTTCCCTTAGGGGAGATGCTGTCGGATTTTCCATTAGAAGGTTCAGCGGTGTTTCGTTGGGATCAGAACTTGTCCAGGGTTCCGATGAGGGGTCTTGGACAGGTCCTGACAGTAGATGTATAAGCTAACATGCTATGCCCCTATTTCTATCATTTTTAGCATATAATTTTGAATACTTGAACGCTCGATTCTTTTTTTCATTTTAGCTTTCACCTTTCCGAATGAAAACACCGGAATGTTTCATTATGATCTGGATTGTGTTTATATAGATTGGATTGCAGTTTTCTTTTTCATTTTTTTCTTCCTCTTCCCCTTTTCTTAAGGTAGATCTTCTATAACAATAACATAATAACATAAGAAAAAAGAACTAAAAAGGAAATTTTTTATTATAATATTTTTATAATATTAATTCTTTATTATAAAGGAAATTTTTTATTATAATATTTTTATAATATTAATTCTTTATAATAATAGTTATAATATTTTTAGTCTTTTTTATATTATAAACATTAATATTATAATATTCAAAAATAATTACAAAGTCATTTTTAATTCACCAAAAAAAAAAATCTTACTCTCTAATAAAGTATTGATTATTGATAAACATATAGTTGATAAAAAAATTGAAATTATATAGCGCTATATTAATTGTTATGTTAATTGCTATGTTTTATAATATTCAAATATCCAATATTTTGTTGAACTTCTATTCTAGATTCTTCTCTCCAGTCATATGAATTATGAAAAGTGAATAGCTAAGATCCCAATAGTTTACTAAATTCCTATGCATGTACAATTTATGTTATGCGAGCCCGCTTAGCTTAAAGGTTAGAGCATCGCATTTGTAATGCAATGGTCATCGGTTCGATTTCGATAGCTGGCTTTTCTTCGTCTGATTGATTTTTTTTTTTAATTTTTTACAAAATTGATAATAAGAATATTGAAAAGACTTCTTACCCCTTTACCTTACCAAGGGTCACCAATCTATTATCTCTCTATTATCTCATAGAAACTCCAAATTATAAATGAAAAAAAAAAAAAACTAGAAGTTCGATCTCTGTAAAACAAATCAATCAAGAAAAGAATCTTTATTATTTATTTATATATTGCTTATTTATATTTTTTATAAAATATATTATAAAATTTATTATTGTATTGTATAAAAATTATACACAATAATAAATAATATTATATATACATATATTATATATACAATACAATAGGGTCCGGATCTTGATACAATTAATCTAATTATTCTTTGAAGTCTAAGACTTAAGTAAATTTCACTTCATTTATCATTTAGTTTAGTTTTAATTTCATTTAGGTTTATGAAATTTCAATAAAATAAGGAGTCTTTACGTCGCGTTACGGAGAACCTTGTTTTAAAAAAGTACATCGTCTGGGGCTTATCTGGACTAACTAGTCAAAAACCTCGAGCCAGAAGCGATCTTAGATGATGTGATTCCGCCCGAGCCCGCTCCACCGATAACCTGTTGGGGTGCTGACTCGACACGGATGAAGACTAGGCCAATCTGATGCGAACCCGCCCGAGCTCACACCACCGACAACTCGCTGGGGTACTGATCCGATACGGATGAAGTCTGGACCGATCATTAGGACTCAAGCTAAGAGGTTTAAGGACAACCTTGCCGCCTTTATCCAGAAAGTAATTCATTCTCAAAAGGGCTTGTCCATACCTGAAGATAAACGACCTGTTTTAAGTATCTAAGTGGTGGAGGCTGATACATCGGATACCCATACATCGGACATTTTATATCGGACACCCTTGCCTCGGACATCAGAGTCTTGCCTCGGACATCTGATCTCGTACTTCGGACGTCGGATGTAATTTAGCTCGGACAGACACCAGTTAGCTCGGCCAGACATAACTTAGCTTGGACAGACACCAGTTAGCTCGGCCAGACACAAGTTAGCTCGGACAGATGGCAGTTAGCTCGGATAGGCCATAAGTTAGCTCGGACATCAGGCAGACATAAGTTAGCTCGGTTGAAGACATAATTCAGCCTAGATGTCAAAGTCGACTTGTTACCTAATTTGCGATTGACTTTATTTCTTTTTGGGTTTTTATTTATTTATTTTCTGGACAAATAACTTTAGGAAGGTTTTCATTTTATTGTAAATTAATTAATTCCTAATTTAATATAAAGGAATTAATTAATCAAACTTCGATTAGGAAAGGAAGTATAGTTGCGGCCAACTAGGTTTCTTTATGTGTGTGGCCGGTTTTTCCTAGGGTTTTTAGGGTTTATTTTGTTTCTTTCAAAGCGTATTTAAAGGCTTATTTTTCAATTAGAATACAACTTTGATTTGATTAAGAAAATACTTGTGAGATTAATTATCTCTTTGTTCTTTGAGAACACCTAAAATACCATTAGAGAATTGGTTGTTTTAGCTTGACTTATCAATAGGTTTTCCATCCCCTATTGTGGCGTCTACATTATACCAAGGTTTCTAACCACAGGTTGGTTAGGGGTTGAGGTCCATTCCATTAGAACTTGAACTTAATTGAGATCCGGGCTAATATAATACGGGTTTAGGAGTAGGTCGTCCTAGGTTCGTATCATTTGGTATCAGAGATTAATTTTGTTCAGGTTTGATCTATCTTTATTTGCTTTATTTGTTTTTGTTTTCTTCTGCAATTTTAGCATTAGGTTAAGATTGCATCCATCCCATACACGTTCTGCATCTTAAAATAAAAATAAAAATTCATTCCTAGTTGAATTAGGATTTCTTAGTTTTATCGTATTTTTGTTTCCTAGTTTGTTGGTTGTTTTTCATCATTGTTCTTGTTGATTTTGGTTTTTGTTGATTTTTCTTTGCTGTTTTAGTCTTAAATATTTGCATTCATATATTCAAAAAAAAAAAAAAAAAAAAAAGAGTTTGCGGCAACATTTAAAAAAAAAAAAAAGAAACTGTACATTTGTGTTTATTTGGAGGTCACAGGTTTCGTGTTTGTTTTGGAGTTGGAGTTGCAATTTTTTTAATTATTCTAACTAGTTCAGTTGTTTATGTTCTGTGAGTGAAAAAAAAAAAAAAAAGAAGAGGTAAAGCCGAATAAAAAAAAAAAAGAAAGAAAAATATTTCAGTTTGTTGGAGTTTGATTTGTTTGCTGGAAATTTGTTGGAGCTGCTAGTTTTTTGCTTATTTATTCAATATTTGAGTTTCTGGGGAATTATTGTTGCTGCTAGATGTTTGGATTTTGGGTGCTTAAATTATTTGGATTAAAATTAGTCAAAGGAATTGATACAAAACTTGAATTACAAAGAACAATAACCAACAACTTTTCTATATTTTTGTTCTCTTTGATTCTTGTTCGTATTTGAATTTCTTTTTCTGGAGTTTTATTCTTCAACTCATAATCTACTACCATGTGGTGCAGTTTTCAAAAATTCCAACGTTTTCCCATTATTTTGTGTTTTCTTGTCTAGAAAGCCGAAAAATTAGGATTTGTTGGAATCTTTCGGTATTGCCTACTTTTTGCTACTGTATTATTGATAAGTTTAATTAAAACATACTAGTGATCTAATTTCTGTTTTGTGGGTGTTTTAATTAGAACTTTGAGATAATTCATTGAGTGGAAAAAGGAAAGAGTGTTGAGCTTAAAAGAGGGTAAAAAGCCGAAATTAGTGTGCAAACACGAGTGTCGAGTCCTCATTTGAGTGAAACACGTAAGGGAGTGAAATTGTAAGGTCCTATTTTATTTCTATTGCATTATTATACTAACATGACAGAATCAAGAATGAGGAGAGGAGAGCCACCCTTAAGGATCAATGAGGAGGAGTCCGTAGCATTCCATGGCGATGCCCGAGCTACCGGGAGTGGAGATCAAGTGGACATGAGAGCTGCTTTGGAGTCAATACAGGGGGTTAATGCTCAAGTTGAGCATATGAATCAAAGAATGGGAAGGCTAGAAGCCTCACAAAGAATGCCGAACACAAGAAATAGGCAAGAATTCCATGGAGGACGAGGCCGAGGACGAGGAGGTCGCGAGAGGCCGAGGACGAGGAGGTCGCGAGAGACCGAGAGAGGAATTTGATGAGGAGCCATTTGGTGGAGACTTTGAAGAAGGTATGGATGAAACTTTTGCTGTCCAAGATAGAGCTGGCCGTGGAAGATATAGGAGGGAAGATACAGATGATGATTTGGGAAATATCAAGGTTAACATTCCACCTTTTATGGGTAAAAGTGATCCCGAAGCTTATTTGGAGTGGGAAGAAAAAATGGTGATGATTTTTGACTGCCACAACTATTCGGAAGGTAAAAAGGTGAAGTTGGCAGCAACGGAGTTTGGCCACTATGCACTCCAATGGTGGACAAATGAGCAAAGCACCCGAAGGAGAGTTGGTGATGACTTGATTACAACATGGCGACAAATGAAAGGAGCCATGAGAAAGCGGTTCGTGCCATCACATTACCATAGGTTGCTACATCAAAGGCTTCAATCTTTGTCTCAAGGAAGTAGGTCAGTGGAGGATTATTACAAAGAGATGGAAATGTTAATGATGAGGCTGAATATGAATGAGGATAGAGAGGCAACAATGGCAAGATTTCTTGGAGGGTTAAACCGTGACATTGCCAACCAACTTGAATTACAACAATACTTAGAATTGGAGGAGATGTTGCATGTAGCAATTAAGCTTGAGAACCAATTCAAGAGGAGGGGTGTTAGCACACGCTTTGGAGGAGTTTCTAGCAATGGAAGGACAAGTTCAAGTGGCTGGAAAAACAATTCTACTTATGAAAGCAAGTTGAAGCTGAAACTGGGTGAAGAAACTACCAACCAGCCAAGAAAAGAAATTAAAGCCGAATCTACCCATGCCATTAAAGGTGAGGTAAAATCTGAATCTAAACCTCAAAATTCAAGAGAAATTATTTGTTTCAAGTGCCAAGGAAGAGGACATATAGCCAGCCAATGCCCGAATAGAAGAATAATGGTAATTAAGGGTAATGGAGAGGTGGAATCCGAGAGTGAGGCTAGTGGGGCTGAAACCGAGCAAGAGGAGGATTGCAATGAAGATGAAGCCGAACCTGTTGATACATCTAATGCTGAGTTGAGCTTGGTTTTAAGGAGAGTACTTGCTGTCTACAAAGATGAAGAGCAAAGACAAAGAGAAAACATCTTCCACACTCGCTGCGAAATACAAGGTAAAATTTGTAGCATGATTATAGATAGTGGGAGTTGTACTAATGTGATAAGTAATCTTGTAGTTGATAAATTAGGCTTGAAAACAATTAAACATCCAGAACCCTATAGGTTACAATGGTTAAATGATAGTGGTGAGATGAGGGTAAATAAACAAGCCAAAGTAAAATTTAGTATAGGTAGATATGAGGATGTAGTCTTGTGTGATATTGTTCCCATGATTGCTGGACATATACTATTAGGTAGACCATGGCAATTTGATAAAGATGCTACTCATTTTGGTCGAGAAAATAGTATTGTTTTCAGGTTCAAAGGGAAGAAGGTCAAGCTGGAACCATTATCTCCTAAAGAAGTTTACAAAAACCAATTACAAATGCAACAAAGGAGAGAAGCCGAAAAGCTCAAGGAAAAAGCAAGTATGGCGTTAACGGCTTCACCATCCTTTCAAGAAGGTAAGATTGAGGTTGCTGACCAAGGTAAAGTTTCTAAGGTTCATATTGAATGGAAAGATCAAGGGAAAACCGAAAGAGAGGGAAAAGGAGGTGGCAAACCCGAGAGCTTGGAGAAGGAAGAGAAATCCGAAGGTTTGCGCCAATCCAAGGGAAAAAAAGAAAAAGAAAGAAAAGAAAGGTTAAGTAGCAATTTTTATTTGAGTTTAGGGGATATTAATAAGGTTATTGAGTGTAAGAAACCTTTGCTGGTCATGATTTATAAAGAAAATTATTTTAATGATCAAACTAACTTTGAAGAACTTGAATTGCCAAGTTCAATGATTTCACTTTTGAAGGAATTTGGAGATGTCTTCCCAAATGAAATTCCAAGTGGACTACCACCTATTCGAGGGATAGAACATCAAATTGACTTTGTTCCAGGAGCTGCCATACCAAATAGACCAGCTTATAGGAGCAATCCCGAGGAAACAAAGGAGCTGCAAAAACAGGTAAGTGATTTGCTTGATAAAGGATACATTCGTGAGAGTTTAAGTCCATGTGCTGTTCCTGTTTTGTTGGTACCTAAAAAGGATGGTTCTTGGAGAATGTGTGTTGATTGTAGGGCTATAAATAACATTACCATCAAACATAGGCATCCCATTCCTAGATTAGATGATATGCTTGATGTGTTGCATGGTGCTTGCATGTTTACAAAAATTGATCTTAGGAGTGGTTATCATCAAATTAGGATGAAAGAAGGTGATGAATGGAAAACCGCATTCAAAACTAAATATGGGCTGTATGAATGGTTGGTTATGCCTTTTGGATTATCCAATGCACCTAGTACTTTTATGAGGCTTATGAATCATGTAATGCGTCCATTTATTGGTAAATTTGTGGTTGTTTATTTTGATGACATTATAATATATAGCCGAAATTTGGATGACCATGTGGATCAACTTAGGCAAGTTTTGCAAGTTCTTAGAAAGGAAAGATTGTTTGCTAACATTTAAAAATGTGAATTTTAGAAAGATGAGCTTGTGTTTCTAGGGTTTGTAGTAAGTGCTGCAGGAACCAAAGTTGACCAAGCTAAGGTGAAGGCAATTCAAGAGTGGCCGGTTCCTACTTCTATCACCCAAGTGAGGAGCTTTCATGGCTTGGCAAGCTTTTATAGAAGATTTATCAAGGATTTTAGTACCATAGAAGCACCATTGAATGAAGTTGTCAAGAAGAATGTTGGCTTTAAATGGGGGGAAGTACAAGAAAAATCTTTTAATTTGTTGAAAGAAAAATTGTGTAATGCACCTTTGTTAGTTTTGCCAAATGTTTCTATGACTTTTGAAATTGAGTGTGATGCTTCGGGTGTAGGTATTGGAGCTGTCTTAATGCAAGAAGGAAGACCCATAGCTTACTTTAGTGAAAAATTAAATGGAGCTGCCCTAAACTACCCGACTTATGACAAGGAGATGTATGCTTTGGTGAGGGCTTTGGAGACGTGGCAGCATTATCTCATGCCAAAGGAGTTTGTGATTCATACGGATCATGAGTCTTTGAAGCATATCAAGGGTCAAGGAAAGCTCAACCGAAGGGATGCCAAGTGGATTGAATTTATTGAAACCTTTCCCTATGTGATCTGCTACAAAAAAGGTAAAGAAAATGTGGTTGCCGATGCATTATCCCGAAGGTATGTACTCTTTTCTACCTTAGATGCTAGATTGCTTGGATTTGAACAATTGAAAGAACTTTATGAGCATGATAGTGACTTCGGAGAAATTTTTAGAACCTATTTGAAACATGGATTTAATAAATTTTACATATTTGAGGGATATTTGATTAAGGAAAACAAACTTTGTGTGCCTAATTGTAGTATTAGGGAATTATTGGTTCGAGAAGGACATGGGGGTGGTTTAATGGGTCATTTTGGTGTTTTAAAAACTTTATCCTTGCTGCAAGAACATTTTTATTGGCCTAACATGAGGAGAGATGTTGAGAGAATCTGTGAAAGATGTTTGAAGTGCCGAAAAACAAAATCAACATTGAAGCCGCATGGATTGTATAAGCCTTTGCCGATTCCTACCTATCCTTGGGTAGATTTGTCTATGGATTTCATTCTTGGGTTGCCTAGGTTAAGGACAGGTAAGGATTCAATTTTTGTTGTAGTAGATAGGTTTTCTAAGATGGCACATTTTATTGCATGTAACAAAACTGATGATGCATCCAATATTGCTAATTTATTTTTCAAGGAAATTGTGAGATTGCATGGAATGCCAAGAACTATTGTTTCGGATAGGGATGCGAAGTTCTTAAGCTATTTTTCGAAAACTTTGTGGGCTAAATTAGGTACTAAGCTTTTATTTTCAACTACTTGTCATCCACAAACTGATGGACAAACCGAAGTAGTAAATAGAACCTTGTCTGCATTGTTAAGAGCATTAATTAGTAGAAATTTAAGAACTTGGGAAGAATGTTTGCCTCATGTTGAATTTGCATATAATAGGTCTTTACATTCAGCAACTAAATTTACTCCATTTGAAATTGTTTATGGTTTAAATCCTTTGACTCCATTATATCTAACACCTTTACCTTTAAGTGAGCGTGCTAATCTAGATGGAAAACAAAAAGCTGAATTTGTAAAGCATATTCATGAGAAGGCACGAGCAAATATTGAGAGGAGGACCGAGCAATATGCAAAGGTGGCTAATCAAGGCTGAAAATCAATGGTGTTTGAACCTGGAGATTGGGTGTGGCTGCATTTAAGGAAAGAAAGGTTTCCTAAACAAAGGAAATCCAAACTAATGCCGAGGGGCGATGGACCTTTTCAAGTTTTGGAGAGGATAAACGACAATGCCTACAAACTTGATTTACCGGGTGAGTATAGTGTTAGTGCCACCTTTAATGTTGCTGACTTATCTCCGTTTCTGCAGGTGATGACTTCGATTTGAGGACAAATCCTTTTCAAAAGGAGGGGAATGATGCGAACCCGCCCGAGCTCACACCATCGACAACTCGCTGGGGTACTGATCCGATACGGATGAAGTCTGGACCGATCACTAGGGCTCAAGCTAAGAGGTTTAAGGACAACCTTGCTGCCTATATCCAGAAAGTAATTCATTCTCAAAAGGGCTTGTCCATACCTGAAGATAAACGACCTGTTTTAAGTATCCAAGTGGTGGAGGCTGATACATCGGATACCCATACATTGGACATTTTATATCGGACACCCTTGCCTCGGACATCGGAGCCTTGCCTCGGACATCTGATCTCGGACTTCGGACATCTCATGTAATTTAGCTCGGACAGACACCAGTTAGCTCGGCCAGACATAACTTAGCTCGGACAGACACCAGTTAGCTCGGCCAGACACAAGTTAGCTCGGACAGACGGCAGTTAGCTCGGATAGGCCATAAGTTAGCTCGGACATCAGGCAGACATAAGTTAGCTCGGTTGAACACATAATTCAGCCTAGATGTCAAAGTCAACTTGTTACCTAATTTACGATTGACTTTATTTCTTTTTGGGTTTTTATTTATTTATTTTCTGGACAAATAACTTTAGGAAGGTTTTCATTATATTGTAAATTAATTAATTCCTAATTTAATATAAAAGAATTAATTAATCAAACTTCGATTAGGAAAGGAAGTATAGTTGCGGCCAACTAGGTTTCTTTATGTGTGTGGCCGGTTTTTCCTAGGGTTTTTAGGGTTTATTTTGTTTCTTTCAAAGCCTATTTAAAGGCTTATTTTTCAATTAGGATACAACTTTGATTTGATTAAGAAAATACTTGTGAGATTAATTATCTCTTTGTTCTTTGAGAACACCTAAAACACCATTAGAGAATTGGTTGTTTTAGCTTGACTTATCAATAGGTTTTCCATCCCCTATTATGGCGTCTACATTATACCAAGGTTTCTAACCACAGGTTGGTTAGGGGTTGAGGTCCATTCCATTAGAACTTGAACTTAATTGAGATCCGGGCTAATATAATACGGGTTTAGGAGCAGGTCATCCTAGGTTCGTATCACAATCATAAGAGCTCAAATTAAGAGATTTAAGGACAACCTGGGAGTATTTATATAGGGGGTAATCAATCTCAACAGAGCTTGTCCATACTTGAATATACAAAGCCTATTCTAAGCGTCCAAGTGGTGGAAGCCGATACCGACCCGGGTGACAGTTTTGGTACATTTTTGGAGTCCGGGAAGCATGAAATGGTTCCAATGCTTTATGGGTTCAATACATATGCCTAAGAGGTCATGGAATCGAGTTAAATCAGCCTCAAATGCAATCAAATAGGGCTTGTACGGACAGAACCAACAATTTGGCCGAATTTGCTGTATTGCTTGCTGGCTTTACTGTATTTTACTGTATTAGCCTTTTCTTATTTTTCCAAGCATGGGCAGCGTGTGGGACCTCATATTCAGCTTATTTGGCATCCTAAAAAGCATCTAGAAGCTGATTTGGAGCTCAAAGAGGTCAAAGATTGATCAAAATCAACTTGATCAAAAGGCTAGCATTTTTAGTTTCCTAATTTGTTTTTACTTTTTGTTTTAGGAAACTACCATTACTTTTTGGTTTTTATTTATTTATTTTCTGGAAAAATAACTTTAGGAAGGTTTTTATTTTATTATTTCTATTGTAAATTAATTAATTCCTAATTTAATATAAAGGAATTAATTAATCAAACTTAGATTAGGAAAGGAAGTATAGTTTCGGCCAACTAGGTATTTTTATGTGTGTGGCCGATTTTTTCTAGGGTTTTTAGGGTTTATTTTATTTCTTTCAAAGCCTATTTAAAGGCTTAGTTATCAATAAGAATTAACTTTGATTTGATTAAGAAAATACTTATGAGATTAATTATCTCTTTGTTCTTTGATAACACCTAAAACACCATTAGAGAATTGGTTGTTTTAGCTTGACTTATCAATAGGTTTTCCATCCCCTATTGTGGCATCTACATTATACCAAGGTTTCTAACGATAGGTTGGTTAGGGGTTGAGGTCCATTCCACTAGAACTTGAACTTAATTGAGATCCGGGCTAATATAATACGGGTTTAGGAGCAGGTCGTCCTAGGTTCGTATCATTTGGTATCAGAGCCAAATTTTGTTCAGGTTTGATCTATCTTTATTTGCTTCATTTATTTTTGTGTTAATCTGCAATTTTATCGTTAGGTTAAGGTTGCTTCTATCATCATACACATTCTGCATCTGAAAAAAAGAAAAAAAAATCATTCCTAGTTGAATTAGGATTCCTAGTTTTATCGTATTTTTGTTTCCTAGTTTGTTGGTTGTCTTTTATCATTGTTCTTGTTAATTTGGTTTTTGTTGATTTTTCTTTGCTGTTTTAGTCTTATATATTTGCATTCAAATATTCAAAAAGATAAAAAAAAAGAAAAAAAAAAGAGTTTGCGGCAACATTTAAAAAAAAAAAAAACAAACTGCACATTTGTGTTTATTTGGATGTCACGTGTTTGGTGTTTGTTTTGGAGTTGGAATTGCAATTTTGGTAATGCTTCTTGCTACTGAAGTTGTTTATGTTCTGTGAGTGAAAAAAAAAAAAAAAAGAAGAAGAAGAGGTAAAGCCGAATATAAAATATATATATATATAGATATATTTCGGTTTGTTGGAGTTTGATTTGTTTGCTGGAAATTTGTTGGAACTGCTGGGTTTTTTTTTATTATTTATTTGAGTTTCTGGGAAATTATTTTTGCTGCTGGATATTTGGATTTTGGGTGCTTAAATTATTTGGATTAAAATTAGTTAAAGGAATTGATACAAAACTTGAATTACAAAGAACAACAACCAACAAGTTTTCTATATTTTTGTTCTCTTTGCTTCTTGTTCATATTTGAATTTCTTTTTCTATAATTTTATTCTTGAACTCATAATCTATTACCATCTAGTCCAGTTCTTCAAAATTCCAAAATTTTCTCATTAATTTGCTTTATTTTGTCTAGAAAAAACCAAAAATAGGTATTTTTCTTCCGTTCGGTATTTGTTTATTTTTGCTTACTGTTTTGTTGATAAGTTTAATTAAAACATACTAGTGATCTAATTGCTGTTTTGTGGGTGTTTTAATTAGAACTTTGAGATAATTCATTGAGTGGAAAAAGGCAAGAGTGTGTGAGCTTAAAAGAGGATAAAAGCCGAAACTAGTGTGCAAACACGAGTGTCGAGACCTTGTTTGAGTGAAACACGTGAGGGAGTGAATATTGTGAGGGTTTATTTTATTGTTTGCAGTATTTTACTAACATGACAGATTCTAGAATAAGAAGAGGAGATCTACCCTTGAGGATCAATGAGGAAGAGTCCGTAGCATTCCATGACGATGCTCGAGCTACCAGGAGTGGAGACCAAGTGGACATGAGAGATGTTTTGGAGTCAATGCAGCGGGTTAGTGCTCAAGTTGAGCATACGAATCAAATGATGGGAAGGCTAGAAGTTTCCCAAGGAATTCTGAACACAAGAAATAGGCAAGAATTCCATGGAGGACGAGGTCGAGGACGAGGAGGAAGTGAGAGACCGAGAGAGGAATTTGATGAGGAGCCATTCGGTGGAGACTTTGAGGAAGGTATGGATGAAACTTTTGCTGTCCAAGATAGAGCTGGCCATGGAAGATATAGGAGGGAAGATACAAATGATGATTTGAGAAATATCAAGGTTAACATCCCACCTTTTATGGGTAAAAGTGATCCCGAAGCTTATTGGGAGTGGGAAGAAAAAATGGAGATGATTTTTTACTGCCACAACTATTCGGAAGGTAAGAATTAACTTTGATTTGATTAAGAAAATACTTGTGAGATTAATTATCTCTTTGTTCTTTGATAACACCTAAAACACCATTAGAGAATTGGTTGTTTTAGCTTGACTTATCAATAGGTTTTCCATCCCCTATTGTGGCGTCTACATTATACCAAGGTTTCTAACCACAGGTTGGTTAGGGGTTGAGGTCCATTCCATTAGAATTTGAACTTAATTGAGATCTGGGCTAATATAATACGGGTTTAGGAGCAGGTCGTCCTAGGTTTGTATCATTAGAAACCAATCGTGCCTCAGTAAAAAATCCCAATATCGTATTCATTTAGAAGAAACACAAAAATTGCGCTTTCATTATGGTCTTACAGAACAACAATTACTTAAATACATTCGTATCGTCAGAAAAGCCAAAGGGTCAACGGGTCAGGTTTTACTACAATTACTTGAAATGCGTTTGGGTAACATACTTTTTCGATTGGGTATGGCTTCGACTGTTCCCCAAGCCCGCCAACTGGTTAACCATAGACATATTTTAGTTAATGGTCGTATAGTAGATATACCAAGTTATCGCTGCAAACCCCGAGATAATATTACAGTAAGGGATGAACAAAAATCTAGGGCTCTGGTTCAAAATTATCTTGATTCAGCCTCCCCTAAGGCATTGCAAAAACATTTAATGCTTCACCCATTTCAATATAAAGGATTAATCAATCAAATAATAGATAGTAAATGGTTCGGTTTGAAAATAAATGAATTGGTAGTTGTAGAATATTATTCTCGTCAGACTTAAACCAAACTAAAATGAAAAGAACAGGCATTTGGACATCCCCTACTATGTAGGAAGACCCGAGGTAAGGGGTTTTGATTTGGGGATTTTTCTCATATTAATGTATCATAGATTAGTAAGGTGATTTTAATTCCTTGTCCCTTCTTTACACTCTTTTTGTTTTTTAATAGAAAAACTTTTGTTAAATTAAAGATAAACCCTTCCTTCGATGCTGGGGAAAAAGATTTTTTTTTGTGAAAAATAATAGATAAGGATTTATGTTTGTGAAGACGGCACTCCTGGCCTTTTCTAATATTTATACCTGATTAAATTACTGAATTGGAATGAATACACTGAGTAATCTATTTTTTACGAGTATGTTTAATGGATACTTTTAGATCATTATTATATTTAGTTTAGATTATTCATCCACTTTCATAAAAATTCTAAAATGACTTTCCATTTTTAGATCTTTCAACCCTTTATCCTAACTTCGGACCCATAGATTTATTCCAAATTTAGGAAACGTCCTGGGGTTTTTATATTTGATTGTATAGCATATACCAGTTATACACACAATACAAAAGGGATGGTTAGTCTATTTTCATCCATCATAGAATGATTATTCGCTTCTTTTTCTTCTCTCTTTGGATCATAATTCGATCAAAACTTCTCTAATTATCCTAATATGAAGGAAAAATTCTTTGATGCTTCAACTTCGATGAAATAGGAATAGTTCCTTTCATTCTTTTACTACTACTATTATATTACTACTATATTTTTATTAGTATATTTTACTATATTTACATTTGATTGAAATATAATTGAATTCAAATATTTCTTAGTTTTTATTGATTTCTATCAGAAAGAAAAAGAAAGAATTTGAGTAGAAGGTCTTCTTTTTTAATGAGTCTGTTTTTATGTTTTTTCATACTTCCAATTCCCTTTGTTTGGGGATTATTTTCTCACAACACGAACGGTAATTCAAAGAAATTATAGAATGGATTTCTACTTATGTCTAGATCTGGAATAAATGGAAATTTTATTGATAAAACCTTTTCAATTGTAGCCAATATCTTATTGCGAATAATTCCGACAACTTTGGGAAAGAAAGAGGCATTCATCTATTACTGAGATGGTGCAATTTGATTCTTTTTTTAATTTGTTATTATTTTCTTTCTTAATTAGTTATTATATTATAAAATATTATGTTATAGTAAATTAATTATATTATAAATTAATTAATTACATTATAATAAATTATAATTAATAAATAATATATTTATTATATATATATTTAATATATTTATTATAATTATAAATAATTATAATAAATTACAATCATCAATTATAAAGCTATAAATTAATTTTATTTTTTTTATATATTTTCTAATTTTTTCTTTTTTATAGTTATACTTTTTTGTTTTACCGCCCTCAATCTTAGGAGAAAGACAGTCATAATAGAAAGAAAAACAATTCTTGAAATAAATTTATGCTTGTTGAATGTGAAGTTTGTAAATAAAATAAGCCCTTATGTCGTGTATCCCCGATTAATGCAGCCTCAGATGCTTCAATTGTCGGTTTTAGAGTATTGAGCGAAAGGTTACCCTATGGGTTAGGTTAAACCTACTGCACTAGTACCAATACGGGGCATAGGAGAAGAGGCACTACTCCCAGGACTCAACAACATGAAAGCTTTGGTATAAATTATACCTTTTCTTTATTAGGATCAGGACTAACAAGAATGGTTGGGACAACAAACATCCATCTCGTTCGTATTTTGGATAACCATATAACCATCAAAGACTATTGAAGTGACTAATTCCTGGAAATTAAGAGGTGTTGAAGACAAAGAAATTGTTGGAGTCACCCTTTTTTATTTTATCTAGTACCAACATGCTTCATGTTAAGGAAAGGTTTTTTACAAGAAGGTTGGCTAGAGATTTCTTGCAAAAACACTAGCCCCACTCAGTTTATAATGAGACTATTTCATTTCAATCTTTGTAGATTCCATGTATTATTCTCATTATGCACATAAAAGAGGAGCCATATGAGATGAAAATCTCATGTACAATTCTGAAACGGAGATTCTTTTAATCGAACGATGGCCATAACGGATGTCGGCTCAATCAAAGGAAATTATATGGAAGCTTTACAGAATTATTATGAAGCTATGCGATTAGAAATTGATCCCTATGATCGAAGTTATATACTCTATAACATAGGCCTTATCCACACAAGGAACGGAGAACATACGAAAGCTTTGGAATATTATTTTCGAGCACTAGAGCGGAACCCATTCTTACCACAAGATTTTAATAATATGGCGTGATCTGTCATTATGTGCGACTATCACCACTATAGAAAGGGAAAGAAAGAGCAAATACGTTAATAAATTCTAGAAAAATAGGCTTTCTACATATGTATCGTCCAAAACAATGATTTTTCTCAGCTGTAGTAAAGAAATGCACTTCATAGAAGTGGAAATATGACTAAATTGGTATGCTTAGATACTTTATTCTATTGATAAAGGGTCCAATTGTAAAGGAAGCGTTGTAAAGATCAATTTGCAAGATTTTGGGCCGATACGATAACAATTGCTTACTTATGTCATGATATGAGATAAAAGTTAGGAATCCACTTACGTAATAGAGTTGATCCCCTAAGGTATTGAGCAACGCTTAGCGTTAGATCCCAACGATAGTAAGTCTTTTCCTTCTCATGAAGAAATTATTTTTCAAAGATTCTATATAAATTTATATATGAAACCGAGATAGTTAGCTTTCAGAAAATTCTAATGATAGCAGAAATACATATGCTTTATGAAGGTGGGAGAAAAGATAAAACTGATTAAACCATTAAGCAAAATTAAATTATGAAACTCATAACCTCTTCTGGTTAACTTGAGAGGAAAAAAATGGGATAGATCCATAAGAAATCTTATTCAATTATATATGGTAGATTAAGAAAATGAGATACTAAAAGAATTTGACTGCTGAGCTGTATGAGGTCGGAAACTCTCAAGACGGTTCTAAAGGAAGGAATTTACCCCCTATTTCGATCGAGGAGAACAAGCCATTTGGTAAGGAGATTCTGAAATTGTGGAGGCTTGGTTAGACCAAGCTACCGAGTATTAGAAACAGGCTATAGTGCTTACTCCTAGGACTTATATTGAAGCGCAAAACTGTTTGAAGATCACAAGGCGTTTCAAATAAGAACACTATTTTATTCTAACTATTTTTTTTATTTGTTATAATGAATTGTTTGTTGTCTCTATCAGTTAAATAAAATGGATCATTTCTCTCGGAAGAACCAATCAAAAAATTTCATTATATCCCTTCTCCTTCTAAGATCGTTCTATTTTGTCTGTTATTTCGTAGGGATAAATGATATACAGATAAGTTAGAAAATATATTTCTTTGCTGCTCTTAATAATAATAACTAATAAAAGTAAAAGAGAAATGATTAAATAGAAATACTAGTATGTCTCTTAGCAATGACTAATTGCTGTTCACACGGGTTGGAATAGAATAGTCTATGTAAGACATAAAGTGTCTTCATTTGGGAACTTCTAATTAAGATATGAATACATTAGGTTGCACAAAAAAGAATTGTATCAATTCAAAGCCCCACAAAAAAAAATTTATAAGATTAAAAAGGTCCATTAAGCGCCCCCAGCTATGTCATAATAGATCTGAACACTTGCCCCGGATCGACTTCTAAATCATAATTGCTCTAGTGAATAACTAAAAAAATAAATAGATGGAAGATAGAGGATAACAAACTAAGTCAAAACATCTCTCATAGGTTCCCTAATTACTTAACTATTGGCGGGTCTCTTTGTATGTGTTGTCTGGAAGGAGGAGGACTCAATGATTATTCGTTTGCAAGAACCAGAAGTGAAAATTTCTCAATAACAATGGCTAAAGGACCGGATACTACCACTTGGATCTAGAACCTACACACTAATGCTCATGATTTCGATAGCCATACCAATGATTTGGAGGAGATCTCTCAAAAAGTATTTAGTGCCCATTTCGGATAACTCTCCATCATTTTTCTTTGGCTGAGTGTTATGTATTTCTACAGTGTTCATTTTTCCAATTATGAAGCATGGCTAAGTGATCCTACTCACATTGGGCCCAGTGCCAAGGTGTTTTGGCCAATAATGGGTCAAGAAATATTGAATGGTGATGTAGGCGGTGGTTTCCGAGGAATACAAATAACCTCCAATTTTTTTCAGCTTTGGCAAGCATGTAGAATAACTAGTGAATTACAGCTCTATTGTACTGCAATTGGTGCATTGGTTTTTGCAGGCTTAATGCTTTTTGCTGGTTAGTTCCATTATCACAAAGCTACCCCAAAATTGGCTTGGTTCCAAGATGTAGAATCTACGTTGAATCATCATTTAGCAGGGCTACTAGGACTTGGGTCTGTTTCTTGGGCAAGGCATCAAGTACATGTTTCTTTACCAATTAATCAATTTTTAAATGCTGAAGTAGATCCTAAAGAGATTCCACTTCCTCATGAATTTATCTTGAATCAAGATCTTTTGGCTCAACTTTATCCCAATTTTAATGAGGGAGCAACCCCTTTTTTCACCTTGAATTGGTCAAAATATGCGGAATTTCTCACATTTTGTGGAAGATTAGATCCAGTATCCGGGGTTCTATGGATGACCGATATAGCACACCATCATTTAGCTATTGCAACTCTTTTCCTAATAGCAGGTCACATGTATAGGACCAGCTGGGGCATTGGTCATGGCATAAAAGATATTTTAGAGGCTCAGAAAGGGCCATTTATCAGCCAGGGTCATAAAGGTCTATATGAGATCCCAACAACATCATGGCACGCTCAATTATCTATTAACCTAGCTATGTTAGGCTCTTTAACCATTGTTGTAGCTCACCATATGTATTTGATGCCCCCTTATCCATATCTAACTACTGACTATGGTACACAACTTTCATTGTTCACACATCACATGTGGATTGGTGGATTTCTCATAGTTCGCGCATGCAGCCATTTTTATGGTAAGAGACTATGATCCAACTACTCGATCCAATAATCTATTAGATCATGTCCTTAGACATCACGATGCGATCATATCACATCTCAACTGGGTATGTATATTTTTAGGCTTTCATAGTTTTGGTTTGTATATTCATAATGATACTATGAGTGCTTTAGGGCATCACCAAGATATGTTTTTAGATACTGCTATACAATTAAAACCTGTCTTTGCTCAATGGATACAAAACACCCATGCTTTAGCACCTAGCGTAACGGCCCCTGGTTCAACAGCAAGTATCGGTTTAACTATGGGGGGTGGTGATTTAGTGGCCGTGGGCGGCAAGGTTGCTTTGTTACCTATTCCATTAGGAATGGCCAATTTTTTTGGTACATTACATTCATGTGATAATATTGATACTTTTGAAAGGTGTTATATTTGCTCGTAGTTCACGTTTGATACCAGATAAGTAAATCTTGGTTTTTGTTTCCCTTGTGATGGGCCTGGAAGCGGGGGGGGGGGGGGGGGGGGGGGGGGGGACATGCCAAGTATCTGCTTGAGATCATGTGTTCTTAGGGCCATTCTTGATGTATAATTTATTTTCGCTAGTAATATTCCATTTCAGTTGGAAAATGCAGTCAGATGTTTGGGGTAGTGTAAGTGATCAAGGAGTAGTAACTCATATCACGTGAGGCAACTTTGCGCAAAGTTCCATTACAATTAATGGGTGGCTCCGCGATTTCTTATGGGCACAGGCATCCCAAGTAATTCGGTCCTATGGTTTTTCATTATCTGCATATAGCTATTTTTCCTAGGTGCTCATTTTGTATGGCCTTTTAATCTAATGTTTCTATTCAGTGGGCATAGTTATTGGCAAGAACTTATTGAATCCATCATTTGGGCTCATAATAAATTAAAAGTTGCTTCTGCTACTCAGCCTAGAGCCTTGAGCATTGTCCAAGGACGTGCCGTAGGAGTAACCCATTACCTTTTGGGTGGAATTATTGCAGTAGGATAATGGCTAGGAGGATTTGAAAGGCATTATGGCATTAAGATCTCCAAGGTTTAGCCAAGGCTTATCTCAGGACCCCACTACTCATCATTTGGTTTGGTATTGCTATCGCACATGACTTCGAAAGTCATGATGATATTACTGAGGAGCATCTTTATCAGAATATTTTTGCTTCCCATTTTGGGAATTTGCATTAATTTTTCTGTGGACTTTGGGAAATCCGTTTGATGTAGCTTGGCAAGGAAACTTTGAGGCATGGGTATAGAACCCTTTACGGGTAAAACCTATTGCTCATGCAATTTAGGATCCTCATTTTGGTCAACCGGCTGTGGAAGCTTTTACTCGGGGGGGAACTTTTGGCCCAGTGAATATCACTTATTCTGGTGTTTATCAGTGGTGGTATACAATCGGTTTACGTACCAATGGAGTTCTTTATAGTGGAGCTCTTTTTCTATTATTTCTTTCTACCATATCTTTAATAGCCTGTTGGTTGCACCTACAACTGAAATGGAAACTGAGGATTTTGTGGTTTAAAAATGCCGAATTTATCCTCAATCATCATTTTTCAAGACTATCAGGAGTAAGTTCCTTGGCTTGGACAGGACATTTAGTTCATGTCATTATTTCGGGAGCCAAAGGGGAATATGTTCGTTGGAATAATTTCTTAGATGTATTGCCACACCCCAAAGGATTAGGTCCACTTTTTATAGGTCAGTGGAATCTTTATACTCAAAACTCTGATTCAAGTAGTCATTTATTTTGTACCTCCCAAGGGGTCGGAACTGCCATTCTAACCCTTCTCGAAGGATTCCATCCAGAAACACAAAGTTTATGGCTAACTGATATTGCTCATCATCATTTAGCTATTGCATTTACTTTTCTTATTGTTGGTCATATGGATAGAACTAATTTTAGGATTGGGCATAGTATAAAAAATCTTTTAGAAGCATATATTCCTCTGGGGGCCCAATTGGGGCATGGACATAAGGGTCTCTATGACACAATAAATAATTTGATTCATTTTCAATTAGGCCTTGCTCTATCCTCTTTAGGGATTATTACTTCCTTGGTCGCTCAACACATGTACTCTTTAGCCGCTTATGCGTTCATAGCAAAAGACTTTACTACTCAAGCTGCTTTATATACTAATCACCTATACATCGCAAGATTCATCATGACAAGGGCTTTTACTCATGGAGCTATATTTTTTATTAGAGATTACAATCCGAAACATAATGAGGATAATGTATTGGCAATAATGTTAGACCATAAAGAAGCCATTATATCCCATTTAAGTTGGGCCAACCTCTTTTTAAGGTTCCATACTTTAGGACTTTATGTTCATAATGGTGTCATGGTTGCTTTTAGTACTCTGGAGAAACAAATCTTGATCAAACCTATATTTACTCAATGGATACAATCGGCTCATGGTAAAACCTCATATGGGTTTGATGTATTTTTATCTTCAACGAATGGTCCCACGTTCAATGCAGGTCAAAGCATATGGTTGTCTGGTTGGTTAAATGTTGTTAATGAGAATAGTTATTCACTATTCTTAACAATAGGACCCAAAGACTTCTTGGTTCATCATGCTATTGCTTTAGGTTTACATACAACTACAATGATCTTAGTAAAAAGGGCTTCAGATGCACGTGGTTCCAAATCAATGCCAGATAAAAAGGATTTTGGTTACAGTTTTCCTTCCGACTATTCGAGATAAGGTGGTACTTGTGATATTTGGGCTTGGGACGCATTTTATTTGGTGGCTTTCTGAACATTAAATACCATTGGATGGGTGACTTTTTATTGGCATTGGAAGCACATCACATTATGGCAGGGTAATGTTTCACAATTTAATGAGTCTTCCACCTATTTGATGGGATGGTTAAGAGATTACTTATGGTTAAACTCTTCACAACTTATCAATGTATATAATCCTTTTGGAATGAATAGTTTATCGGTCTAGGCTTGGATGTTTTATTTGGACATCTTGTTTGGGTTGCTGAGTTTATGTTCTTAATTTCCTGGCATGGATATTTGGAGGAATTGATTGAAACTTTAGCATGGGCTCATGAACTAACACCTTTGGTTAATTTGATTCGATGGAGAAATAAACCAATGGCTCTTTCCATTGTGCAAGCAAGAATGGTCGGGTTAGCCCACTTTTCTATAGGTTATATATTCACTTATGTGGCTTTCTTGATTGCCTCTATATCAAGCAAATTTGGTTAATTCTTTTTTTTTATGTGTTGTATTATCCTCAATAATATCATTTCTTTCGGTGGAGAAGGGGGACTGCCTTCTCATATTTCTACGTCTAGGATCCAACTTGTATCATTGAGACTAAACTAATACGAATTGAACCATTATGGCAAGAAAAAATTTGATTTAGAGGGAGAAGAAGAGGCAAATATTGGAACAAAAATATCATTTGATTTATCAATCCTCAAAAAAAGAAATAAGCAAAGTTCAGTCGTTGAATGAAAAATGGGAAATTCATGGAAAATTACAATCCACACCCCGTAATAGTGCAGATATTGTTGAGGGGCGCGTTCAATTCTTGTTTGCTCATTAGTTTCCCACTCATCATTTTGTCGCAGGGTAAAGTAGCTTGGTAGCTTGCAAGGCTCATAACCTTGAGGTCACGGGTTCAAATCTCGTCTCCACAACATTTTTTTGACAAAAAATTTTCGGTTTGGTTTTGTTAATTTGTTAACTAGTAATTAACGTGCCAGGAACCAAATTTAAATTGGTGATAGGAGGATTTTCAGTACACTGCTATACCAGCTGAGCTATCCCGACCATTCACGACGCATCATCCTCATTTTAATAGATTACTTGGGTCTATGTCAATTAAAAAGATGAAAAGGGGAGTACAAAGTCTTATCTAGGCCTTGTGGAATTTCTTATATCTTCAAAAAAAAAAAAAAAAAGACTTTGTAAGTTTCAGTACAGTATGAGTGATAATATGATCATTCCAATTTGCAATCGGGGTTACTTGCTCAATGATGTTGTTGTACGTGTATAATATATATCACAAGGCTTGCGAAAAGAAAAAAATTAATGAATGAGAAACATAACAAATTTTGAACCGCTAACGAAATGAGGGTATAGGATAAAAATTAGGGAATCAAATGGGCCTTTTTAGGAATAGAGGGACTTGAACTGATTTTCCTCTTACTATAAATTTCATTGTTGTCGATGTTGACATGTAGAATGAGACTTTATCTTTATTCTCGTCTGATTAAACAAATTTCAAAAGATCTATCAGATTACGATGAAGTAAATGATTTGATCAATGAATATTCCAATTTTTTTTTTTTACTTGGAATTGATTCACAGCAATTCTTTCATTTTTCATATAAACATATAAATAAAATAAAATAAAAAGATTCGGGTCATCATTAATCATTTGGCTAGGAGATAGTATTTCAGTACGTATATGTATATAATAGTATTTAAGTACGTATACGTGTATATAGGTTTATTCTTCATCCTTTCTGGAGTTTTGATAGAAGGATTCCTTTACTAATGAATCGCAGCCAACTCCATTTGTTAGAACAACTTCCATTGAGTCTCTGCATGTATCCTTTTTTATTATCACTTTCTGAATCCTTGTTTGTTTTCAGAAAACAGGATTTGGCTCAGGATTGCCCATTTATAATTCCAAGGTTTCTCTGAATTTGAAAGTTATCACTTGGTAGGTTTCCATACCAAGGCTCAATCCAATTAAGTCTATAACGTCTACCAATTTCGCCATATCCCCCCCCTTTTTTTATTTGCCACTCTTCTTTATTCATTTATTTATATTAGGCCAGAACTATTGAATTCATTAGATAGCAGTTCCATATTGAAAGGCGTTTTCTCCTAATTTGGATTTATTGTCTATCTTCTTTCATTTCTATCGGATACTCATATTTGGTCCAATCAGAAAACATTCTATCAGTTCTATATTTGTAATTAAATTCAATACAAAATTAAATTCAATATACAATATATATGGATATATACCACATATTTGTTATGTATATTTATTATACATAATAATATTATACATAAATATATATGTGGTAGATGTATAAGCTAACTTGCTATGTCCCTATTTCTATCATTTTTAGCGTGTAATTTTTAATACTTGAACGATCGATTCTTTTTTTTCGTTTTATCTTTCACCTTTAAGAATGAAAACACCAGAATGTTTCATTATGATCTAGATTGCGCTTATATAGATTGGATTGCACTTTTCTTTTTCTTTTTTTTCTTCCTTTTCCCCTTTTCTCAGGGCAGACCTTCTATAACAATAACATAAATAACATAAATTAAAAAAAACTAAAAAGGAAAATTTTTATTATAATATTTTTATAATATTAGTTCTTTATTGCAATAATTATAATATTTTAAAACTTTTTTATATTATAAACATTAATATTATAATATGCAAAAATAATTACAAAGTCATTTTATTAACAAAAAAAAAATCTTACTATCTAATCTAGATATTGATTATTGATAAACGTATAGTTGATAAAAAAACCAAAATTTTATAGCGCTATATTAATGTTATGTTAATTGCTATGTTTTATAATATTCAAATATCCAATATTTCTTTGAACTTCTATTCTAGATTCTTCTCTCCAGTCATATGAATTATGAACAGTTAATAGCTAAGATCCTAGTAGTTTACTTCCTATGCATGTACAATTTATGTTATGCAAGCCCGGTTAGCTCAGAGGTTAGAGCATATCATTTGTAATGCGATGGTCATCGGTTCGATTCCGATAGCTGGCTTTTCTCCATTTGTTTGATTTTTTTTTTTTTTTTACAAAATCGATAATAAGAATATTGAGATAATATGAATATTCAAAAGGCTTCTTACTCTTTTACCTTACCAAGGGTCACTGATCTATTATCTCATAGAAACTCCCAATTATAAAAAAAAAAATTAAAAATAAATAGAAGTTCGATCTCTCTAAAACAAATCAGTCAAGAAAAGAACCTTTATTATTTATTTATATATTGCTTATTTATTATATTATTTATTTATATTTTTTTATAAAATATTTTATAAAATTTTTTGTTGTATTGTATAAAAATTATACACAATAATAAACAATATTTATATATACAATACAATACGGTCTGGATATTGATGCAATTCATCTAATTATTCTTTGTAGTCCAAGACTTCAGTAAATTTCACTTCATTTATCATTTAGTTTAGTTTCAATTTGATTTAGGTTTTATAAAATTTCAATAAAATATAAGGAGTCTTTATGTCGCGTACGTTGTCTGGGGGCTTTACCAGGACTAACTAGTCAAAAACCTTGAGCCGGAAGTGATCTTAGAAACCAATCGTGCCCCAGCAAAAAAATCCCAATATCGTATTCGTTGAGAAGAAAAACGAAAAATTGCACTTTCATTATGGTTTTACTCAACAACAATTACTTAAATACATTCGTATCACCAGAAAAGCCAAAGGGTCAACGGGTCAAGTTTTACTACATTTACTTGAAATGCATTTGGATAACATACTTTTTTTGATTGGTTATGGCTTCGACTATTCACCAAGACCGCCAATTTGTTAACCATAGACATTTTAGTTCATGGTCATATAGTATATATACTAAGTTATCGCTGCAAACCCCAAGATATTATTACAGTAAGGAATGAACAAAAATCTAGGGCTCTGGTTCAAAATTATCTTGATTTAGCCTCCTTGAGGAATTGCCAAAACATTTAATGCTTCACCCATTTTAATATAAAATATTAATCAATCAAATAATAAATAATAAATGGGTCGATTTGAAAATAAATGAATTGCTAGTTGTAGAATATTATTCTCATTAGATTAAACCGAACTAAAATAACAAGAACAAGGGTTCAGAACCCCTTACTACGTAAAAAGACCCAAGGTAAGGGATTGTGATCTGTGGATTTTTCTCCCATTCATGTATCATAGATTAGTAGGGCGATTTTCATTCCTTGTCCCTTCTTTACATTACAGTATTTTTCATACCGTAGAAATTAGTATTAGTAATAGAGAATCTATATCAAAGAGAGGGCTAACTGTTGGAATAATGGTATCCATTTTTATTTGCTATATTGCGATCAGTAACATTGGTGAATTAGGTAAAGGGTAGGAAAGAGAGGGAGTCGAACCCTCGATAAACAAAAGCCTACATAGCAGTTCCAATGCTACGCCTTCAACCACTCGGCCATCTCTCATACATAACGATCATGGTTCAGAAACCAAGTGAATAGTGAGTTATTCATATTCGATTTTTGGATAGGTATGTACACTCTATTTTTTTTTTTAATAGAAAGACTTTTATTAAATTAAAGATAAACCCTTTCTTCGACGCTAGGGAAAAAGAATTTTGTTTGTGAAAAACAATAGATAAAGATTTATGTTTGCGAAGACGGCACTCCTGGCCTTTTCTAATACTTATACTGGATTAAATCACTGAATTGGAATGAATACACTGAGCAATCTAGTTTTTACGACCATGTTTAATGGATACTTTTAGATCATTATTATGTTTAGTTTATATTATTCATCCATTTTCATAAAAATTCCAAAATGACTTTCCAGTTTTAGATCTTTCAACCCCTTATCCTAACTTCAAACCCATAGATTTATTCCAAATTTAGGAAACGTCCTGGGGTTTTTTATATTTGATTGTGTACCATATACTTGTTATACACACAATACACACAACACAAAATGGATGGTTAGTCTATTTTCATCCATCATAAAATGATTATTCGCTCCTTTTTATTCTCTCTTTAGATCATAATTCGATCAAAACTTCTCTAATTATCCTAATCTGAAGGAAAATTTCTTTGATTCTTCATTTTCGATGAAATAGGAATAGTTCATTTCATTCTTTTACTACTACTATTATATTGCTACTATATTTTTATTATTATATTTTACTATATTTACATTTGAATGAAATACAATCGGATGCAAATATTTATGAGTTTTTATTGATTCATGTCGAAAAAAAAAAAGAAAGAATTTGAGTAGAAGGTCTTCTTTTTTAATGAGTCTGTTTTTATGATATTTCGTACTGTCCAATTCCCTTTTTTTGGGGATTATTTCTCACAACACGAAGGGTAATTCAAAGAAATTATAGAATGGATTTCTGCCTATGTCTAGATCTGGAATAAATGGAAATTTTATTAATAAGACCTTTTCAATTGTAGCCAATATCGTATTGTGAATAATTCCGACAACTTCGGGAGAGAAAGAGGCATTCACCTATTACCGAGATGGTGCGATTTGATTCTTTTGTTTATTTATTATTATTTTCTTTCTTATTTAGTTATTATATTAGTTATTATATTTCAAAATATTATGTTATAATAAATTATAAAAATATATAATAAATGAATTATATTATAAATAAATTAATTACATTATGATAAATTATAATTAATATATAATATATTTATTATAACTATAAATAATTATACAATTATAATAAATTACAATTATCGAAGATAAAGTTATAAATCAATTTTATATTTTTAATATATTTTCTAATCTTTTATTTTTTATAGTCATACTTTTTTATTTTACCGCTCTCAATCTTAGGAGAAAGACACTCAGAATAGAAAGAAAAAAAAATTATTGAAATAAATCTACGCTTGTTGAATGTGAAGTTTCTAAATAAAACTAGCCCTTTGTCATGTATCCCCGATTAATGCAGCCTCAGATGCTTCAATTGTCAATTTTAGAGTATTGAGCGAAAGGTTACCCTATGGGTTAGGTCAATCCTACTCCACTAATACCAATAAGGGATAGGTCAATCCTACTCCACTAATACCAATAAGGGCATAGGGGAAGAGGCACTACTCCTAGTAATCGACAACATGAAAACTTTGGTATAAATTATACCTTTTCTTTATCAAGATCGGGACTAACAAGAATCGTTGGGACAACAAACATCCATCTTGTTCCTATTTTGGATACCCATATAACCATCGAAGACTGTTGAAGTGACTAATTTCTGGAAATTAAGAGGTGTTGAAGACAACGAAATTGTTGGAGTCACCCTTTTTTATTTTTTCTAGTACCAATATGCTTGATGTTAAGGAAAGGTTTTTTACAAGAAGGCTGGCTAGAGATTTCTCGTAAAAACACTAGCCCTACTCAGTTTATAATGAGACTATTTCATTTCAATCTTTGTGGATTCCATGTATTATTCTCATTATGCACATAAAGGAGGAGTCGTATGAGATGAAAATCTCATGTACAGTTCTAAAACAGAGATTCTTTGAATCAAACGACTACCGTAACAGATGTCAGCTCAATCCGAAGGAAATTATGTGGAAGCTTTATAGAATCATTATAAAGCTATGCAATTAGAAGTCGATCCCTATGATCGAAGTTATATACTCTATAACATAGGCCTTATCCACATAAGGAACAGAGAACATAGGAAAGCTTTGGAATATTATTTTTGGGCACTAGAGCGGAACCCATTCTTACCACAAGCTTTTAATAATATGGCCGTGATCTGTCATTACGTGTGACTATCTCCACTATAGAAAGGGAAAGAAAGACAAATCCGTTAATAAATACTAAAAAAATAGGCTTTCTACATATGTATCATCCAAAACAATGATTTTTATCAGCTGTAGTAAATAAATGCACTTCATAGAAGTGGAAATATGACTAAATTGGTATGCCTAGAGATTTTATTCTGTGGATAAAGGGTCTACCTGAAAAGGAAATGCTGTAAAGATCAATTCGTGAGATTTTGGGCCGATACAATAACAACTACTTATTTATGTCATGATATGAGATAACAGTTAGGAATCCACTTACGTAATAGAGTTGATCCCTTAAGGTATTGAGCAACAGTGTAGCATCAGATCCCAATGATAGTAAGTCTTTTCCTTGTTATGAAGAAACTCTTTTTCGAAGCTTCTAGATAAATTTATATATGAAACCAAGATAGTTAGCTTTCAGAAATTCTAATGATGCGGAAATACCTATACTTTATGAAGGTGGGAGAAAAGATAAAATTGATTAAATCATTAAGGAAAATTAAAGTTTGAAACTCATAACCTCTTTTGGTTAACTTGAGAGAAAAAAATGGGATAGATCCATAAGAAATCTTATTCAATTATATATGGTAGATTAAAAAAATGAGATACTAAAAGAATTTGACTGCTGAGCCGTATGAGGGCGGAAACTCTCAAGTACGGTTCTAAGTGAAGGAATTTACCCATCTATTCCGACCGGGGAGAATAGGCCATTCACAAGGAGATTCTGAAATTACAGAGGCTTGGTTCGACCAAGCTGCCGAGTGTTGAAAACAGGCTATAGCGGTTACTCCTTGGAATTATATTGAAGCATAAAATTGGTTGAAGATCACAAGGTGTTTTAAATAAGAACACTATTTTATTCTAACTATTTTTTTTATTTGTTATAATGAATTGTTTATGAATTGTTTGTTGTCTCTATCAGTCAAATAAAATGGATCATTTCTTTGGGAAGAACCAATCAAAAAATTTCATTATATCCCTTCTTCTAAGATCGTTCTATTTCGTCTGTTATTTCATAGGGATAAACAATATACAAATAAATTAGAAAATATATTTCTTTTCTGCTGTTAATAATAATTACTAATAAAAGTAAAAGAGACCCTCAAATGACTAAATAGAAATATTGGTATGTCACTTAGTAATGACTAATGACTATTCACATGGTTTGGAATAGAGTAATAGTAATATATTCTATGTAAGGCATAAAGTGTCTTCATTTAGGAACTTCTAATTGAGATATGAAAACATTAGGTTGCACAAAAAAGAATTGCATCAATTCAAAGCCCCACAAAAAAAATTTATACGATTAAAAAGGTTTGTTAAGCCCCCCCCCCCTGGCTATGTCATAATAGATCTGAACACTTGCCCCGGATCGACTTCCAGATCATAATTGCTCTAGTGAGAGATAGAAGATAAAAAACTAAGTCTGAACATCTCTCATAGGTTCACTAATTACTTAACTATTGGCGAGTCTCTTTGTATGTGTTGTCTAGAAAGAGGAGGACTCAATGATTATTCGTTCGCCGGAACCAGAAGTTAAAATTTTGGTAGATAGGGATCCCATAAAAACTTCTTTCGAGGAATGGGCCACACCAAGTCATTTCTCAAGAACAATAGCTAAAGGGCCGGATACTACCACTTGGATCTGGAACCTACACACTGGTGCTCACGATTTCGATAGCCATACCAATGATTTGGAGGAGATCTCTCACAAGGCTCATAACCTTGAGGTCATGGGTTCAAATCCCATCTCCGCAACATTTTTTTGACAAAAAATTTTAGGTTTGGTTTTGTTAATTTGTTAACTAGTAATTAATTACCGTTTTTCTTTGGGAGTGGGAGAAAAAGAAAGGGGGATAGAACCAATATACTATTGTGATCAACTTTAATTAATCCTTGATTCTATTAACTTAATTATATTAAGTTATTATTTCGGGCGGATAGCGGCAATCGAACCTGGATCTTCTCCTTGGCAAAGAGAAATTTTACCATTCGACTATATCCACATCTTTTTTTTCATTCCTGATACAAAATGTATAGATTATATTGGAGCAGAGCTGGGCCAAATACTCTCTTTCATTTTTATATTTTATGTTATTTATAGTATATATAATTATATATATAATATAATTTTATATAATTTTAAAATTTATTATATTATGATATATTGTGAATAAAAAAATAAAATAACCTTTTTTTCATTTATATATTTTATTATATATTTATATATTATATTTTATTTTGATATAATATTTGTTTATAGAGTTTATATATAATTTATAATACATATTTATATCAAATGTATATAAACAAAATTTACAAAAAAAAATACACCAATACAATAAGTTTGACCCCTCCCTCTAATTTTTAGAATTTTTTTCTTTATTTGTATTTTATTTTTGGGGGTTATATGGAATTTTAATGTGTCTCACAACCTGAAAGAATTTAGGGAGGGGTAAGTTGTAGATCTAAAGCAAATAGGTTCAAGAGATGAGAGAATTAAGGATACCCACCAGAAAGACTAATCCAATCCATAATGATGTACCAGAAAATATAACAGTTTTGTTACCAGCCAATTGGAAAGCAATAGTCATGTTTCTAATCCTCCAATCTACCAACAAAAGAATTATACCATTTGATCTCTTTATTAGCCAAAAAATTCTAAAAAAAAAAAAAGATACATCATAGAAGTATTTTACCATGACTCCATTGATTCTATATGACTTATTACCGACTTTTGCCACCTTTTTTTTATTAAGGCATAGAATTCAGGGTGGTTTTTTTACTTTACAAAAGGGCATGCTAGATCATGCATCTATATATATACAGACAGATAGGCCTATAGATTCATACCCGATATCGTTCTATAGATAGTAATGTTATCAACTCATATGTCCGTGTTCTATTCAGTGGAAAAAAAAAAAAACAGAAATTAGCTTTCGGAGAGATGGCCGAGTGGTTGATAGCTCCAGTCTTGAAAACCAGTATAGTTCGAAACAAAGAACTATCGAGGGTTCAAATCCCTCTCTCTCCTTTCTTGGTTTGGTGAATAGATTTGTTGCTTTTCTTTATTTTATTGGTTTTGCCCTTTCAGTATCATAAAGGGGAATGGCTTGCCTAAGTGGGATAGCCGAGCCAGAAAAAAAAAAAAAAAGATTAGATATAAATGGGTTGAAAAGAAGGGAAAAAGGAATACTTTTTAAATCTGACTTGATCCACCTAGCCTAATATGTATGGTGGAATCAAATTGATTCCTACTTCAAGCATCAGGCTTCCCGTCTTAATTAAGAGGAGTCATGGAAAGAACAGGTTCAAAATCACGATCAATTCCTTTTTCAAATCCTGCAGTAGTTGCACGAGCCCTTCCCGCATGCCATAAATGACCTACGAATAGGACAAATCCTAGAACAAAATGAGAGGTAGCTAACCAACTTCTAGGAGAGACATAATTGACTGCATTGATCTCAGTCGCTATGCTCTCCATGAAATTTAAAGAACCCAAGGGAGCATGAGTCATATATTTCGTTGAATGTCGTTCTTGCCAGGGCTGGATGTCTTTTTTTTATCCTACTCAAGTCCAAACCATCGGGGCCCCTAAGAGGTTCTAACGAGGGAGCATGTAGATCCTAGAAACGCATAGTTCTCCTCCAAAAATAATTTTCCTAGTCGGGGAGCGCATTAGATATTTACCTAGACTGGTAGGTCCTTGAGCGGATCCCACGTTAGCCCCAAGACGTTGGTCTCTAACTAGAAAAGTAAATGCTTGATCTTGAGAGGCTTCCGGTCCAGTAGGCCCTTAAAACTCACTAGGATAAGTAGTATTGTTGAACTAGACAAAGCAACAAGCAATAAAACCAAAAATAGATAAAGCACCTAAACTATAAGACAAGTAAGCCTCTCCAGACCACAAAAGTGCATGGTGAGCCCATGTTAAGGGTTTGGTTAAGATATGCCATATTCCACCAAGTATACAAATGGAACCTAACCATACATGCCCTCCAATTATATCTTCCAAATCGTCCACACCAACAATCCATCCCTCTCCCCCAAAAGGGGATTTTAGTAAATAACCAAATACAATACTTGGGCTAAGGGTCAAGTTGGTAATTTTTTTTAAATCCCCCCCTCCCCCCCCCCCGGTGGGGAGCCCAGGTATCATATAGATCCCCAAAATGAAGAGCTTTGAACATTAGAAGAAAACCACCTATACCTAACAAGATTAAGTGAATCCCAAAATTGTAGTCATTTTATTTCTATCTTTTCATACGTAATCGAACAGTGGAAAAGATTCTTCAAGAGTTTCAGGTCTTAGAAGTGCATGATAAATACCACCAAAGCCCAATACTGCAAAGGAAATTAAGTGAATTACTCCAAACACAAAGTATGGAAAGGTGTCTAGAACTTCCCCCCCTTCCCGAGACCTACCCCCCAACCTAGAGTAGCTAGGTGGGGAAGTAAAATTAATCCTTGTTCATACATTGGCTTCTCTGGTATGAAATGAGCCATTTGAAATAGTTTCATTGCTCCAATCCAGGAGACGATTAATCCAGTATGAGCTACATGAGCCCTTAGTAGTTTACCAAATAAGTTGATAAGTAGGGCATTTTCGGCCCACCAAGCAAAACTGGTGGTTTTTTGGTCATGACCAGCTAAAGCTAAAGTTCCATTAAAGAGCCTTTCCACAGGGTAGAACCTCCTCAGGGAATATAAGATTTTCATGCGGCTAATCTTAAGCCACCATCCAAGCACGAATATCTTCGTTTAAGAGAATATTTTTCGTGTAGAAAGTCTCAACTTTCAAATCTTCCGATATACGGATTTCCTGAGAAATAAAGTCATAGTCACATAGATTCAAGGCTAGAACGACTACTCTAAGAGCACTCATCCATAAATCGGTTACTGGTACAAATAACATAAAGAAATGTAACCAACGTTTATTGGAGAAAGCAACCCTAAATATTTGGGACCAAAAGCAGTTAGCCGGTGACCATTGAATAAGTTTCTTCAACTTGAGTTGGTTTAAAAGCCGCACCATCATCATCTTCAAATAAAGTATTTTCTAAGATAGCACCATGAATAGCACATAGCAGAGCAGCATCCAACACCCCAGTAACTCCCATCATATGAAATGGGTTCAATGTCCAATTATGAAACCCTTGGAAAAAGAAGATGAATCAAAATATAGCCGCTACACCAAAACTTGGCCTAAAGAACCAACTAGACTAGAGAATGCGATTGCATTATAAGGTCGTAATTGAACAGATCGAGTAAGTTCAAATTGACGCAACATGAAATGTATTAGTCCGAAAGCACCGCGAAGAGCAACAAAAGTCCACATATCACCTAATTGACACCAATGAGTAAAATCTCCTTGTGCTTCAGGGCTCCATAGTAACAACAAAGAGTGTGCTAAACTATTAACAGGAGTAGAAACTGCGACGGTTAAGAAGTTACACCCTTCCAAATAGGAACTTGTTAATCCATGGGTATACCATGAAGTTACAAAGGTTGTACCTGTAAACCAACCCCCTAAGGCGAAATAGGCACAAGGAAAGAACAATAGACTGGACCAACCTACAAAAATGAAATAGTCCCTCTGTAACCAATTATCCATAATATCAAATAAATCATTTTTGTCTTTGGTAAATTTACTAAGGGCTGTAGTCATAGTGATCCTCCGATTCAACTACTTCAACCATTTTCGAGCACCTCGTAGCATTTTCAGAATGTTAGGGCTTCTATCATTTATGGATTATTTGATTTCTTGTCCATTGCCCTTTCTTTTGAATAGGTTTCAAATATAAAAAAATTTATTGGTCTCTAATTCGACCTAGTAAAGTAAAATCCCTGAACTCAATTCGGTTATCCTTTCCTATTCTTAATAACCACCTAAACCATGAATTTCTGATGACTCATCAATTAGATAGAAGCATTTTTTATTTGATTTTAAAAGAACTGTTCAAGAAACAAGCGATTGCTTTTCTCACTATCAATAGATCCCCAGATATATTCCTCCTATTCCATCAACTAATCTTATTCTTGAATCCCGTTGGGAAAATTAAAAAAAATAAGAATTTGTATGTGTCTTAAACTACTACAGTATCATATATTTTATTACTTTCTATTTTACTCTTTCATTTTCTTTCAATAAACTTCCTATTCTATTTATTTTATTCTATTATCTATGTTTAATTAAATTAATAGGGTATTGAATTTAATAATAGGAGACCATAAATAAAAGTCTCTTTCTTACATCCATTTTCCATCTGATTATCAGAACAAAAATATTGTATGTATCCATATGGATGGAAATATTTGTTACATGAAACTACAATATGATAGATATCTATCTAAGTATCTAAAATAGATACTTATAAATTATGAAATATATATAATAGAATAGAAAGTGATCTTGTCTTGTGTGCTGGAATCAAAGAAAGGTATTTTAAACGCCTTTTTTGTATGTTGTGCTTGGAATAAATCTTTCATTGCAAAGTAAGGGAATGGAATGGCATTCCTATATAACATCTAAAAACAAGAAGATTTAATCGGAAATATCGACAGATTCCCGCATAGTCCAAAGAAATATGAAAAAGAAAAAAAAAAAAAAAAGATCCACTGTTCCAATTTTATCTCTAATCGAATTTTAATATCAAAGTAGTGGATATAGTTATGATTCAATGGGTTTTGTACACTTACTTTTTCTTTTGTTGATTTCTAATTGATTTAATTGGAATAATAGAATAAAGTAATAGGAATATTTGGAGATTCAAGTAGACAACTTAGCATTATTCATTATAAACTTATCATTATAATATTTATAACAATATAATAAACATAATCATAAATGTTCAACTTTATAACTATAATTACTTGAAATTACTACACTTCATTAGTATTTAATAGAATTTCAATATAAAAATTAAATATATTACAATTACATTTTATGACTTGTTACTTTTTTTATTACAAATGGCAACAATATCTCTATAAATATGAATACTGCCATTGGAGTTTTATGAAAAAACCAAAGCCCTTTATCGAATTTGAGCCGATGACTTACGCCTTACCATGGCGTTACTATACCATTGAGTTAAAAAGGCCCGTTTACTTCAAATCTTGAATAAGCCGCTAGTTACTATGAGTTTAGTGTATATACTTATTATATGTTATACGTCTATAGACATATCTTATACCTTTATACGTTATAATCTATGTAATAGATATATCTTAGATGCATAGTGGGTCATTCAGGAATGCTCAATTTGATTTACCTAATGAGTATAGAATATACTAGTAAGTGTAGGTAAAAAAAGGTTTATTGATATTGGATTTGATAAATATCAATGCAAAGAATTGTTTTTAGACCGGCCGACCCTAAATTCTTTCCATTATAATGAAATTCATTTGATTGATGCATGTACCTATTGATACATGTACCTACCAATTCAACATAGGCCCTAAATATTTCATCGAAGCAATCATTGATAAAGAGATTCGGCCTGTCCTTTGAACCAAAAAAAATTTAGAGAAAAAAATTCAGTAACTTATCATTTTTTTATTTGAATTTCCTATCTTAGTGTTAGGTAGAAATATGCCCACCTAATTTTAACAATGAGTGAATCAATGAATGAAAGCGTAAGAATGGGGTTTAATTCCCTTTTTGGTAGACCAATCCAAAAGTGCTATCCTTTGTATTGAGTCATACCATTCCCATTTTATTATATTGTATATTGACAATTTCAGAAAACTATTCATACTATGAGCATAATATGATGGCGGTCGAGCAAGTATGCCCCCATTGTCTAGTGGTTCAGGACATCTCTCTTTCAAGGAGGCAGCGGGAATTTGACTTCCCCTAAGGGTAGGGTACTATGAAAGGAAGTTGATCATGGATTATCACTAAGCATGAAATTGCTTCTTCCTATCTTGGGTCAATGCCTAAGCGGTTAATGGGGTTGGACTGTAAATTCGTTGGCAATATGTCTACGCTGGTTCAAATTTAGCTCAACCCAATAATTCACCGATCTGCCATGATATAGCCCATTTGTTGTTTTCCCGAAATGCTAGATCCCAATAGGAAAAAAGTACAATTTTTTTATATATCTCTACCTCTATTTACTTACTCTGTTTAATTTTTTTTCCCTACAAATTCTGATTTTTCTAATGATCTAGATTCATATCAAGATCGGAAAGTCTAAAGGCTAAGGACAAGAGTAAAATAAAGAAAAATGAACTTTTTCATTGAAAGATTGATTATCCAATTGATTTGGCAATAATGAAAAGATTATTAGTAATCCACACCGCTTTCGTTAAAGCACATATCCATATGGATAGAAATGTATCACTCGCTTCTCCGTTCCAACATGACAATTCTAATTAAAAATCTAAATCAAAAGGGTTTGAATGAAATCAATAAGAATAAGTATACTGTACACTTTCTATTTTATTATGTTATTTACCTAAGATTGTAGTTCAATTGGTCAGAGCACCGCCCTATCGAGGTGGAAGCTGTGGGTTCGAGCCCCGTCAGTCCTGACGAATCCAAATCCAATAAAATAACAAAAATACATCAATTTGTCTCACCATTTTTCTATGAAAGGGAGTATGAATAGCCGAATTTCATTCCCAACCGGATCCCTCTTTTTTTTCATTTCGATTGTTTGCTTGGGTTTGGTTAAAATCAATGGTAAGGTCAGCGTAAAGGTGGTTAGATGATACTTCACCAGATGATTGTACAAGGATCAGGTGATTGTACAAGGAAGATGGTAAGTTATAAAAAAAAAAAATTAATAGAAAAGAATGATAAATCAAAATTTAAATTAATTAAAGGAATTTTTGATTGGATTAGGAATCAACCTTTGAACTTGGTATGGATAAAAGATCTTCCTATGTTATACTATTCAATTCTTGACGATGAATCAATTTGATAGCCCAAATATTGTTATTCATGATATTGATCCGATTCAATTACATCAAGATGTAGTTCATCCCATTGAATTTACAGATGAAAGATTTATCATCTCTATGGGATTAAATCCTAAGTTATTGCCCATTAAAGAAAAATGAAATGATAAAATTATGGAAGTCAATATTCTTGCTTTTATTGCTACGGCCCTGTTCAATCTAGTTCCTACTACTTTTTTACTTATAATATACAGAAAACAGTAAGTCAGAGCGATTAATTTGAATTAAAATTGACTTTTTAGTTCTTATCAATGATTGAAGAAAAGAAATAAAACAATAAAGATTCCAATTTCGCTATTAAATGAATGAAATGAACAAAATAGAATCAGCAGTATTCTACGAGAGATGATAGTATGGTAGAAAGAAAGATTCATATTTTTCTTTCTACCATACTATCTAATATTATCATTGTACTATATAAAGTTTACTGTCTGAAGATAGAGGTTAATTTAATATATATCAATCTATATTATTATCTTCATATATATAGATATAAATTCCATATATAAATTACATAGTGTCGTGTCCCAATTCTATTTCTTCATCTAGTTCTATTTAATTTGTGTTGATTCCAATTAATAATCGAAAGTAATTGAAAGACAACTCTTATTCATATGATTCTAATTCCTGTATTTCGGATTACTTTTAATATGAATCCCGATATCCATTGAAAGAAAGAGAAAATACCAATGAAGGAAAAAAGCAAGTAATCTATTTGTTAGCATTCTGACAAAAAAGTAATTGATTGAGCAGTTGACAGAGGTTCAGGGGTTCCGTGGGAACTTCTTCAAATTTCAAAAAGGATTAGTAAACCTCACCAATTTTTAACTTTTGAACCATGTTATGAAATGAGTTCAATAAAGCAAGCACAGCATAAATAAAATTTATAAAATAATAAACCACATAATAAAACAAGCGGCAAGTGCGCAATATGTGACTCGCCCAAGATAATATTTTATAATGTGGAGTTGTAGTATCTCGTTGGACAACCACGATGTTGTTTCCCATAAAAAATGTGTATCCATGTAATAACAGATTTCTTTTCTCTTTGAACAGTAAAAAAAAATAAAATGAAATAAAAAAATGTTCGGTTCTTTCCCATTGCCCATATATAACTTTGGTAACGGTCGGGTCATCGAAATAGAAAAGTTATGAAGAATACGGTTGGAATCAATTTCCCACCTTTTATATCCCTTTCGAAATACAAACATGGGAATAATTACAATATTTGTTTGATTGAAAGAGTTCATATATTATTCATAGAATCCATTACTCCACTAGAATCAAATACCATTTTGAAATGAAGATGTTTTTTATTTCCATTTCAAAATGGAATTTTAATTTAAATAGTGAAATTAAAATAATAAACAAAGGCTTTGCAGGAAGATCAATAAAAAAAATTGATACAGTTTGGTTCCTAAATTCAATTAGCAGTACTTCTAGAGTCCATTTCTGCCTCATACTGCAAGTGAAAGAAAAAATGTAAAGACTACCATTACACCAGCCCAAGCGAGACTTACTATATCCATGTGAATTATGTCCTCTATCTCTATGAATATGAAGGAATTATACAATTATTGTTCACTAATAATAAAAAAATCACTGACGCAGAGTCAACGGGGGGTTCTAACCCAACATTATTGATAAACAATCCAATAAATCCAATTATAACACGTTTTTATAATTATAAGATTTCTGGTATAATCTGAAAATACTAAGCACCAGCAAAATATGCGGGACAGCCTTTTGATTGAAGTAGCAAAAGGCTGTTACTAACATGTAGTAATAATAAAACCTATTCTTTCTTTTAGTGCCCTTCATTTTATTTTTTATTAAATAAAAAGTATAAAAATATAGAATCAAGATAGATCACTATCTATCGCATACCCTTATTTCTTTCTTTCCCACCTTTCCCATTTGATCTACGTCTCCGATTGGCTCTATGAAACAATCGAAGATGTCATTTCACATGTTCTTGATTAGAGATTAAAGTAAGAATTTCTTTTTGTATTTTATTTATAATTTCTATTATTTATGATTTCTATTTACAAATAGAAATTAAAAGTTCAATATAAGTAAAATATGGAAAACTATTTATATATTTTTATATAATCAAATAAATACATAAAAAATACATAATATATTCAAATAAATATATATAATAAATACATATATAAATAAGTCAAAGCCAATTATCCATTCTATCTAATTAATATTGAATGAATCCTGGACTACTCAAAGACTTTCATGAATATGTATACAAAGTATCTTCTGCCCTTTCCACAACTTATAATTTCATTAGATTCCCCTTCTGGCTATCCAATCTAATTCAAGACCCAGTCAGTAGACACTGCATTAGTAGTGGAAAGGCTATCATATCAAGATTTACTAGTTCCTTTTCAATACTTTAATCTTCCCTTAAACCCTAGACGCAAGTATTTACAGCATTTAAAAGAACAAAAAAACCTCTAGATGCTTAGAATCAAGTAAGTATCAAGAGTCCTTTTCCTTCGCTTGCTTCTGTTGGAAAAAAAAAGGGTAACTTTTATCAGCAAACCAAAATAAGGTATTTCGATTCTTTTGTTAATCAAGTGACACTCAGATTTGAACTGGGGAAAAAGGATTTGCAGTCCCCCACCTTACCACTTGGACATGCTGCCAAAGTGATACAGAATATATGAAAAAATTCCGTTCCCTTTTTAAGTGAAAAACCAAATGTGGATGTGGATTTTCAGTCACAAGAGCAAAAATTCAAAACAAATTTGAACCGTTAACTATTGACTGTGAATTCATGAACAGTTCTTGAATTTGAATCGAAACTTTTATTTCCCTAATTATCTAAGAAAATCCAAACTGATACATAACTAATCTTTTTTTTTTTTCAATAAGAAAAAAAAGAAGGCTTCACAGTTTCAATTGTAACAACAATTAGGGGTTATATGTAAATGCCATAACATAAATTTTTTAAACAAATAAATCAAGTACCTTATTGTATATGATGCCTATAGGTAATTTTAGGAAATTTTAAGGAAATTATCATGCTTCGATTCAATTTTTACAATTTATCAGTGAATAGATTGAATACTGAAAGTCAAAATTTTGATAAAGCATGATAGGTACTTTTTGTCCCCAACAAAACAATATAATAAAAAAAAGGAGAGCGCAAATAGATAGTTCTATTTATATCTGTGCATGTTTAATAAATATCAACCTTTTTACACATTTCAATCCTATTGTACGAATTTGACTTAAAAAAAATTGGTAAAAATCTCTTTCTTCTCTGCGTATTCTTTTTTGAACAATTAAATCAACGAAAAAGTTAAGTGTTAGAAAAAAGAAAATCCTAAATACATTTATGGTATCCAATCAGATTGGAATACGGAATATCATAATAATGGTAAAAATTGAATCACTTTTTGGTTTGGTATTTTATACAAATTGTTTGGATATTCTAGACAAAACTGCATAAGAAAAATTAGAATTTATCACTTTCATTTGTATCTGTTGCAAATTACAATTTAAGTATAAAATTCCGTTATCCCTCATTCATACGTAGTATAAAATTCTCATTATCCCTCATTCATATGTATTTCATATATTCCATATATTTTATGGAGTTAGGTCAAATTTTACGTGATTCAGTAAACAAAATATCAATTCCATCATTGCTATATTGATCCATAAGATTTGAGGAAATGCCTACAGTACCTGGATTTAATCAGATACAATTTGAAGGGTTTTGTAGATTCATTGGTCGGGGCTTAACAGAAGAATTTTATAATTTCCAAAAATTGAAGATACAGATCAAGAAATTGAATTTCAATTATTTTTGGAAACATATCAATTGGTAGAAACGTTGATAAAAGAAAGAGATGCTGTATATGAATCGCTCACCTATTCTTCTGAATTATATGTATCCGCGGGATTAATTTGGAAAACTAGTAGGGATATGCAAGAACAAACAATTTTCATTGGAAACATTCCTCTAATGAATTCCTTGGGAACTTCTATAGTAAATGGCATATACAGAATTGTGATCAATCAAATATTGCAAAGCCCTGGTATCTTTTACCGGTCATAATTAGACCATAACAGAATTTTTGTCCACACCGGCACCATAATATCGGATTGGGAAGGAAGATTAGAATTAGAGATTGATAGAAAAGCAAGGATATGGGCTCGTGTGAGTAGGAAATAGAAAATACCTATTCTAGTTCTATCATTAGCTATGGGTTCGAGTCTAAGAGAAATTGTAGAGAATGTTTGTTACCCTAAATTTTTTTCCCTTTCCTGAATGATAAGGAGAAAACAAAAATTAAGTCAAAAGTAAATGCCATTTTGGAGTTTTATGAACTAATTTGCTTGTGTAGGCGGAGATCCGGTATTTTCTGAATCCTTATGTAAGGAGTTACAAAAGAAATTCTTTCGACAAAGATGTGAATTAGGAAGGACGCATTGACAAAATATGAACTGTAGACTGAATCTTGATATACCGCAGAACAATACATTTTTGTTACTGTGAGATATATTGGCCACTATAGATCATTTGATTGGAATGAAATTCAGAATAGGTACATTTGACGATATGAATCATTTAATAAATAAACGTATTCGTTCGGTAGTGGATCTCTTACAAGATCAATTCAGATTGACCTTGGTTCATTTAGAAAATATGGTTAGAGGAACTATATGTGAAGCAATTAGGCATAAATTGATACCGACTCCTCAGAATTTGGTAACTTCAACTCCATTAACAACTACTTATGAATCTTTTTTTTGGATTACACCCATTATCTCAAGTTTTGGATCGAACTAATCCATTGACACAAATAGTTCATGGTAGAAAATTAAGTTATTTGGGCCCTGGAGGATTGACAGGGCAAACTGCCAGTTTTTAGATACAAGATATCCATCCTAGTCACTATGGACGCATTTGCCCTATTGACACGTCTGAAGGAATCAATCTTGGACTTATTGGCTCCTTAGCAATTCATGCGAGGTGTGGTCACTGGGGGTCTTTAGAAAGCCCATTTTATGAAATCTCTGAGAGATTAAAAAAGTACGGATGCTTTATTTATCACCAAGTAGAT
Organism: Ziziphus jujuba; assembly: GCF_031755915.1. NCBI lineage: Eukaryota > Viridiplantae > Streptophyta > Magnoliopsida > Rosales > Rhamnaceae > Ziziphus > Ziziphus jujuba. The sequence goes on along the minus strand of NC_083383.1, from coordinate 5,679,937 downwards.
CTGATCAAGGTATTCAAGAAGAACAGGTTGTTCCGGACTATTGAATGGGAAGAGGTTCATCTTCGAAGTACTTTTCCCTTCCAATATTTTTCTATTGGAGCTTTCCTCATTCCTTTTATCAAGCATAATGATTTGAATCGAGCTTTAATGAGTTCTAATATACAATGTCAAGTAGCTCCTCTTTCTCGGTCTGAAAAGTGCATTGTTGGAACTGGGTTGGAACACCAAGTAGCTCTAGATTCTGAGGTTCTCGCTATAGCCGAACATGAGGGAAAGATCATTTATACTGATACTGACAAGATCCTTTTATTAGGTAGTGGGGATACTCTAAGCATTCCATTAGTGATATATCAATGTTCGAACAAAAATACTTGTATGCATTAAAAAACCCAAGTTGCATGAGGTAAATGTATTAAAAAGGGACAAATTTTACATGATGGTGCTGCTATTGTTGGCGACGAACTCACTTTGGGAAAAAAATGTATTAATAGCTTATATGCCATGAGAAGGTTACAATTATGAGGATGCGATACTCATTAATGAGCATCTAGTATATGAGGATATTTACACTTCTTTTCATATATGGAAATATGAAATTCAGACTCATGTAACAATTCATGGTCCTGAAAGAATCACTAATGAAATACCGCATCTAGAAGCCCATTTACTCCAAAATTTAGACAAAAAAGGAATTGTGATGTTGGGGTTTTGGGTGGAGATGGGTTGATATTTTAGTAGGTAAAAGAATCATCGTATGCTTCAGAAGATAGATTATTATGAGCCATTCTTAGCATTCAGGTATTCACTTCTGATACGAACCTAGGACGACCTGCTCCTAAACCCGTATTATATTAGCCCGGATCTTTAATTAAGTTCAAGTTCTAATGGAATGGACCTCAACCCCTAACCAACCTGTGGTTAGAAACCTTGGTATAATGTAGACGCCACAATAGGGGATGGAAAACCTATTGATAAGTCAAGCTAAAACAACCAATTCTCTAATGGTGTTTTAGGTGTTCTCAAAGAACAAAGAGATAATTAATCTCACAAATATTTTCTTAATCAAATCAAAGTTTAAAGTTGTATTCATATTGAAAAATAAGCCTTTAAATAGGCTATAAAGCCACGAAATAAAACCCTAAAATCAAAGGGAAAACAGGCCACACAATAAAGAGTTCTATGGTGGCCGAAATTCTCACTCCTTTCCTAATCTAATTTGGATTAATTAATTCCTTTATTTTGAATTAGGAATTAATTAATTTACAATGAAAATAATAAAATAATAACTTTCCTAAACTTATTTTTCCAGAAAATAAATAAATAAAAACTAAAAAGTAATGGTAATTTCCTAAAACAAAAAGTAGAATCAAATTAGGAAAGTATAATACTAGCTTTTTGACTAAGTTGACTTTGACCAATCTTTGACCAAATTGAGCTCCAAATCAGCTTCTAGATGCTTTGTAGGATGCCAAATAAACTGAATATGAAGGCACACACGTTGCCCATGCTTGGAAAAATAAGAAAAGGCTAATACAGTAAAATACAGTAAAGCCAGCAAGCAATACAGCAAATTCGGCCAAATAGTTGAAGCTGTCCGTACAAGCCCATTTTGATTGCATTTGAGGCTGCTTTAACTTGATTCCATGACCTCTTAGGCATATGGATTGAACCCATAAAGCATTGGAACCATTTCATGCTTCTCGGACTCCAAAAATGTACCAAAACCGTCACCCGGGTCCGTATCGGCTTCCACCACTTGGATGCTTAGAATAGGCTTTGTATCTTCAAGTATGGACAAGCTCTGTTGAGATTGATTACCCCCTGTATAAATACTTCCAGGTTGTCCTTAAATCTCTTAATTTGAGCTCTTGTGATTGGCCTAGTCTTCATCCGTGTCGAGTTAGCACCCCAGTGGGTTATCGGTTGAGCGGGCTCGGGCGGAATCACATCATTCCCCTCCTCTTGAAAAGGATTTGTCCTCAAATCAAGATCATCACCTGCAGCAAAAGTAGTTAAATCAGCAACATTAAATGCAGCACTCATGTTATACTCACCCGGTAAATCAAGCTTGTAGGCATTCTTGTTATTCGGCTCAAAAACTTGAAAAAGTCCATCCATAGGCAGCATGAGCTTTGACTTTCTTTGTTTAGGAAACCCTTCCTTTCGTAAGTGCAACCAAACCAATTCTCCTGGGTCAAACACTATTACAACAAAATCTAGAAATACATGCTCATTATGGTAAAAATTACACTTTTTAAAGTTAGAAAACAATATTTCCCAAATTTTCAAATTACCACTAAGTAAAGCTCTTAACAATGCAGATAAAGTTCTATGCAATAAAGACATCTTTAAATAAGTATCTTTAAAATTCATGGTCAGCAATGATTTCTTATTCATAATTACTTTATTAACATTACCAAAGCTAAGATAAAAATTTATATTTTTCCTTTCTTGTCTTCCTTTTCCTTTCCCACTCACGACCATAAAACCTTCCTCACTCTCGGCTTTTGCACCAAATTTCTCACTCTTGGTTTTAATAAAATTTTTCCACACAACCTGAGTATTAGAAGGCTTACCTTGGACAGCAAGCTCACCTTTTCCCTCTTGATTGGATGGTAGTCCAATTGGAATTTTATTTGGGAAGACATCTCCAAATTCCTTCAAAAGAGAAATCATTGAACTTGGCAATTCAAGTTCTTCAAAGTTAGTTTGATCATTAAAATAATTTTCTTTATAAATCATGACCAACAAGGGTTTTGTACATTCAATAGCCTTATTAATATTCCTAAAACTTAAATAAAAATTCTGGTTTTTCCTCTCTTTTCTTTCTTTTCTTTTTCTTTCCTCGGTTTGGCTCTCATTGGCGGAAATTTTCAGATTTTTTGTGCTCTCGGGTTTGCTCTCTTTTCTCACCCCTCTCTCAGCTTTTTCTTGGTTCTTCAACTCAATTTGGGTTTTAGAAAGCTTACCTTGATTAGCAACCTCAATCTCACCTTCTTGAAAGGATGGTGAAGCCGTTGGTGCCATACTTGCTTTTTCCTTGAGCTTTTCGGCTTCTCTCCTTTGTTGCATTTGTAATTGATCCTTGTAAACCTCTTTAGAAGATAATGGTTCCAGCTTGATCTTCTTCCCTTTAAACCTGAAAACAATACTATTTTCTCGACCAAAATGAGTAGCATCTTTATCAAATTGCCATGGTCTACCTAATAGTATATGTCCGGCAATCATAGGCACAATATCACATAAAACTACATCCTCATATCTACCTATATTAAATTTTACTTTGGCTTGTTTGTTTACTTTCATCTCACCACTATCATTAAGCCATTGTAATCTATAAGGTTCTGGATGTTTAATTGTTTTCAAGCCTAATTTATCAACTACAAGATTACTTATCACATTAGTACAACTCCCACTATCTATAATCATGCTACAAATTTTACCTTGTATTTCGCAGCGAGTGTGGAAGATGTTTTCTCTTTGTATCTGCTCTTCATCTTTGTAGACAGCAAGTACTCTCCTTGAAACCAAGCTCAACTCGGCTTTAGATGTATCTACAGGTTCGGTTTCATCTTCATTACATTCCTCCTCTTGCTCGGTTTCAGCTCCACTTTCTTCACTTGCGGATTCCAGCTCACCATCACCCTTTAATACCATGATTCTTCTATTTGGGCATTGGCTGGATATGTGTCCTCTTCCTTGGCACTTAAAACAAATTATTTCTCTAGATTTTTGAGGTTTAGGATCAGATTTTATCTCACCTCTAAGTGCTTGGACAGATTCGGTCTTGACCTCCCTTCTTGGCCGGTTGGTAGATTCTTCTCCAAATTTCGGCCTCAACTTGTTTTCATAAGTGGAATTGTTTTTCCAGCCACTTGAACTTGTCCTTCCACTGCTAGAAACTCCTCCAAACCGTGTACTAACACCCCTCCTCTTGAATTGGTTCTCAAGTTTAATGGCTACATGCAACATCTCCTCCAATTCCAAGTATTGTTGTAATTCAAGTTGGTTGGCAATGTCACGGTTTAACCCTCCAAGAAATCTTGCCATTGTTGCCTCTCTATCCTCCCTCATGTTTAACCTCATCATTAACATCTCCATCTCTTTGTAATAATCCTCCACGGACCTACTTCCTTGAGACAAAGATTGAAGCCTTTGATGCAGCAACCTTTGGTAATGGGATGGTACAAACCGCTTCCTCATGACTCCTTTCATTTGTCGCCATGTTGTAATTAAGTCTTCACCAACCCTCCTTCGGGTGCTTTGCTCATTTATCCACCATTGGAGTGCATAATGGCCAAACTCCATTGCTGCCATCTTCACCTTCTTACCTTCCGAATAGTTGTGGCAGTCAAAAATCATCTCCATTTTCTCTTCCCACTCCAAATAAGCTTCAGGATCACTTTTACCCATAAAAGGTGGGATATTAACCTTGATATTTCCCAAATCTTCATCTGTATCCTCCCTCCTATATCTCCCACGGCTAGCTCTATCTTGGACAGCAAAGGTTTCGTCCATACCTTCCTCAAAGTCACCGTCCAATGGCTCCTCAACAAATTCCTCTCTCGGCCTCTCGCGACCTCCTCGTCCTCGGCCTCGTCCTCCATGGAATTCTTGCCTATTTCTTGTATTCGGCCTTCCTTGTGAGGCTTCTAATCTTCCCACTCTTTGGTTTACATGCTCAAATTGAGCACTCATCCGCTGTATTGATTCCAAAATAGTTCTCAAGTCCACTTGATCTCCACTTCCGGTAGCTCGGTCATCGCCATGAAATGCTACGGACTCTTCCTCATTGATCCTCAAGGGTGGATCCCCTCTTCTTATTCTAGAATCTGCCATGTTAGTAAAATACTGCAAAAATAAAATAAATCCTCACAATATTCACTCCCTCACGTGTTTCACTCAAACAAGGTCTCGACACTCGTGTTTGCACACTAGTTTCGGCTTTTACCCTCTTTTAAGCTCACACACTCTTGCCTTTTTCCACTCAATGAATTATCTCAAAGTTCTAATTAAAACACCCACAAAACAGCAATTAGATCACTAGTATGTTTTAATTAAACTTAGCAACAAAACAGTAGCAAAAAGTAGGCAATACCGAAAGAATCCAACAAATCCTAATTTTTCGACTTTCTAGACAAGAAAACACAAAATAATGGGAAAACGTTGGAATTTTTGAAAACTGCACCAGATGGTAGCAGATTATGAGTTCAAGGATCAAATTCCAGGAAAAGAAATTCAAATACGATCAAGAATCAAAGAGAACAAAAATATAGAAAAGTGTTGGTTGTTGTTCTTATAATTCAAGTTTTGTATCAATTCCTTTAACTAATTTTAATCCAAAAATTTAAACACCCAAAATCCAAATATCCAACAACAAGAATAATTTCCCAGCAACTCAAATATTGAATAAATAATCAAAAACTAGCAGCTCCAACAAATTTCCAGCAAACAAATCAAACTCCAACAAACTGAAAATTTTTTTTTTTTATTCGACTTTACCTCTTCTTTCTTCATTTTTTTTTTTTTACTCACAGAACACAAACAACTGTAGTAGCAAGAATAATTACCAAAATTGCAATTCCAACTCCAAAACAAACACCAAACCCGTGACCTCCAAATAAACAAAATGTGTAGTTTTTTTTTTTTTTTTTTTTTAAATGTTGCCGCAAACTTCTTTTTTTTTTTTTTTTTGAATATATGAATGCAAATATTTAAGACTAAAACAGCAAAGAAAAATCAACAAAAACCAAATTAACAAGAACAATGATAAAAGACAACCAACAAACTAGGAAACAAAAATACGATTAAAACTAGGAAATCCTAAATCAACTAGGAATGAATTTTTTTTTTTTTTTTTTTAAGATGCTGAACGTGTATAGGATGGATGCAACCTTAACCTAATGCTAAAATTGCAGAATAACACAAAAGAAATAAAGCAAATAAAGATAGATCAAACCTGAACAAAATTTAGCTCTGATACCAAATGATACGAACCTAGGACGACCTGCTCCTAAACCCGTATTATATTAGCCCGGATCTTTAATTAAGTTCAAGTTCTAATGGAATGGACCTCAACCCCTAACCAACCTATGGTTAGAAACCTTGGTATAATGTAGACGCCACAATAGGGGATGGAAAACCTATTGATAAGTCAAGCTAAAACAACCAATTCTCTAATGGTGTTTTAGGTGTTCTCAAAGAACAAAGAGATAATTAATCTCACAAATATTTTCTTAATCAAATCAAAGTTTAAAGTTGTATTCATATTGAAAAATAAGCCTTTAAATAGGCTACAAAGCCACGAAATAAAACCCTAAAATCAAAGGGAAAACAGGCCACACAATAAAGAGTTCTATGGTGGCCGAAATTCTCACTCCTTTCCTAATCTAATTTGGATTAATTAATTCCTTTATTTTGAATTAGGAATTAATTAATTTACAATGAAAATAATAAAATAATAACTTTCCTAAACTTATTTTTCCAGAAAATAAATAAATAAAAACTAAAAAGTAATGGTAATTTCCTAAAACAAAAAGTAGAATCAAATTAGGAAAGTATAATACTAGCTTTTTGACTAAGTGGACTTTGACCAATCTTTGACCAAATTGAGCTCCAAATCAGCTTCTAGATGCTTTGTAGGATGCCAAATAAACTGAATATGAAGGCACACACGTTGCCCATGCTTGGAAAAATAAGAAAAGGCTAATACAGTAAAATACAGTAAAGCCAGCAAGCAATACAGCAAATTCGGCCAAATAGTTGAAGCTGTCCGTACAAGCCCTTTTTGATTGCATTTGAGGCTGCTTTAACTTGATTCCATGACCTCTTAGGCATATGGATTGAACCCATAAAGCATTGGAACCATTTCATGCTTCTCGGACTCCAAAAATGTACCAAAACTGTCACTCGGGTCCGTATCGGCTTCCACCACTTGGATGCTTAGAATAGGCTTTGTATCTTCAAGTATGGACAAGCTCTGTTGAGATTGATTACCCCCTGTATAAATACTTCCAGGTTGTCCTTAAATCTCTTAATTTGAGCTCTTGTGATTGGCCTAGTCTTCATCCGTGTCGAGTTAGCACCCCAGTGGGTCATCGGTTGAGCGGGCTCGGGCGGAATCACATCAACTTCAAAGGAAACTTGTCTAAAGTTACCCATCGGCGGTACAGGTCGAGCTATTGATGTGAGATGGATCTAGAAAAAAGGGATTCTACTTATAATCCGGAAATGATTCTTGTATATATTTCACAAAAGCGTGAAATTAAAGTGGGGGATAAAGTAGCTGGAAGACATGGAAATAAGAGTATCATTTCAAAAATTTTACCTAGACAAGATATGCCTTATTTGCAAGATGGAAGACCCATTGATATGGTCTTCAACCTATTAGGAGTACCCTCGTGCATGAATGTAGGCCAGATATTTGAATGCTCTCTTGGGTTGGCGGGAAGTCTGCTAGATAGACATTATCGAATAGCACCTTTTGATGAGACATATGAACAAGAGGCTTTGAGAAAACTAGTCTTTTTGAATTATATGAAGCCAATAAGCATACAGCGAATCCATGGGCATTTGAACCCAAGTATCCAGGAAAAAGCAGAATATTTGATGGAAGAACGGGGGATCCTTTTTGAACAACCTATTATAATAGGAAAGCCTTATATCTTGAAATTAGTTCAACAAGTTGATGATAAAATACATGGACATTCTAAAGGACATTATGCATTTGTTACACAACAAACACTTAGAGGAAGGGCCAAGTAGAGGGGGCAGTGGGTAGGAGAAATGGAGGTTTAAGCTCTAGAGGGATTTGGGGTTAGTCATATTTTATAAGGGATGCTAACTTATAAATTTGATCATATTAGAGCTCACCAAGAAGTACTTGGTACTATAATCATTAGAGGAACAATACCTAAACTGGAGGATGCTTCAGAATCTTTTTGATTGCTCATTCGAGAATTACGATCTTTGGCTCTGGAATTGAATAATTTCCTTGTATTTGAGAAAAACTTTTTGATTAATAGGAAAGATGCTTAATCGGAATGAATAAGAATTTTTCTTCTATGATCGATCGGTATAAACATCAACAACTTCAAATTGGATCAGCTTCTCCTCAACAAATAAATGCGCCAAAAAAATCCTACCTAATGGAGAGATAATTGGAGAGATGACAAAACCCTACACTCTTCATTACAAAACCAATAAACCGGAAAAAGATGGATTATTTTGTGAAATAATTTTTAGGCCTGTAAAAAGTGGGATTTTTGCTTGTGGAAATTATCGAGTAATCAGAGATGAAAAAGAATAACCGAAATTTTGTGAACAATGCGGAGTTGAATTTATTGATTATTGAATACGAAGATATCAAATGGGCTACATCAAACTAGCAAGCCTAGTAACCCATGTGTGGTAGTTGAAATGTCTTCCTAGTTATATTATGAATCTTTCAGATAAGCCTCTTAAAGGATTAGAAGGCCTAGTATATTGCAATGTGTGATTTGATCAAAATTATGATTTTACAAATTCATAATGAGAAACTGTCATCCTATTCAATCGAATTAGGATGCCCTAGATCTAACGTGTCTCTTGGAAGGAGTAACATGAAGCTCAGAATTATGGGTGTGTTCAATACTCCCAAATAAAAAGGGAATTGGTCAATGGTCAATTCAGTAACAAATAAATAGAAATTTATACCTCGTGAAAAAAAAAGAAGACTTTTTTTTTATGGAATTTACCATTTCCTTTCTTTCTAAATGAAATAAATTCCGTCGAAACAAGCAAAATAAGCAAATATGCCATGGTTACAGGAGTCTATCCATCACATGTAGGCTTTAAGGATATCATGAAATAACCATCGAGGTGAAGTGGGGACCTAAAAGATTGAATGGAACGATACACAGACAAGTAAATACCTTATGAATTCTAAGGCCCTCCTATACTTTAATTAAAATTAAGGGGATTCATCATTCGAAGGGAAGTAGACTACTTAAGAATTTCACATTTCATTTATTTTATTATGGCATAATTAAATAAAGAATTCAATTAAGAAAATATACTAAAAAAATAAATAAAATGAATCAATGAAATGTTGCTTGACCTTCTTTTGGAACTTGAGTAAGGAGTAGATTTTTTTGGGTTTTAATAGAATTTGAAAGTGGAAACGAAACCCCTTTCTTTTCTTTATCTTTTTTGGTGTAACTACTTGAGTTGGATGAAAGGAAACTTTCATGTCCGATTTTGAGGAGGGAGATCCAATAGGATCCTATCCGAAATTTTCTTTTGCTAGGACCATAACTTAAAAACCCACTTTCTTACGATTACGAGGTTCATTCGAATATGAGATCTAATCCTGGAAATACAGCATCCCACTTTTTTTTTTTTTTTTACTTCAAGACATTTTAAAATCGAGAAATTTATACTAGAGCAAGTGCTATCCAAGAACAATTAGCTTATCTGGATTTGCGAATTATTATAGATTATTCGTTGGTAGAATGGAAAGAGTTAGGGGAAGAAAGCCCCACAGGTAATGAATTGGAAGATAAAAAAGTTGGAAGAAGAAGGGATTTTTTTGTTTGACGTATGGAATTAGCTAAGAATTTTATTCGAACATATATAGAACCTAAGTGGATGGTTTTATGTCAATTACCAGTTCTTCCTCCCGAGTTGAGACCTATTATTCGGATAAACGGCGGTACACTAATGAGCTCGGATATTAATGAACTCTATAGAAGAGTTATCTATCGGAACAATATTCTTTTCGATATGCCAGGGGAATTAGTAATGTGTCAGGAGAAATTGGTACAAGAAGCCATGGATACACTTCTTGATAATGGAATCGGTGGACAACCAATGATGCGAATCCACCTGAGACTGTTCGACCGACAACCCGCTGGGGTGCTGACCCAATACAAATGAAGGTGGGGCCGATCACTAGGGCCCAAGCCAAGAAGTTCAAGGACAATCTTGCTGTCTTCATACAAGGAATAAGTCATAGTCAAGAGGGGTTGGCCATATCTAAAGAACCAAGGCCTGTTTTACTCATACAAGCAATAGAAGCCAAACCCGGCCCGGGTGACATTTTTGGTGACAATAAGGAGGTCGGGTTGTATGAATTGGAACCCCATCCTTATGGGTTCAATTCATATGGAGGATGAGTCATAGAAACCAGCCAAAGCAGCTTCAAAGCCGATCAATAAGGTGGGTTGCGCACAAGGGGAAGAAAAGGCCGAATTTGCTGTATTCCTTGCTGGCTTTACTGTATTTTACTGTATTAGCTTTTTCTCATACTTCCAAGCAAGGGCAACATGAGGAACTTCACAATAAGCTTATTTGTCATCCCACAAAGACTATTGAAGCTGATTTGGAGTCCAATTGGATCAAAGAAGGGTCATTACCAACATAGCCAAAAATTACCATTTTTAGTTTCCTAATTTGTTTTTACTTTTTGTTTTAGGAAACTACCATTACTTTTAGGTTTCTATTTATTTATTTTCCGGACAAATAACTTTAGGAAGGTTTTTATTTTATTCTTTCCATTGTAAATTAATTAATTCCTATTTTAATATAAAGGAATTAATTAATCAAACTTAGATTAGGAAAGGAAGTATAGTTTCGGCCAACAAGGATTCTTTATGTGTGTGGCCGGTTTTTCCTAGGGTTTTAAGGGTTTATTTTGTTTCTTAAAAGCCTATTTAAAGGCTTATTTTTCAATAAGAATAGAACTTTGATTTGATTGAGAAAATACTCGTGAGATTAATTATCTCTTTGTTCTTTGAGAACACCTAAAACACCATTAGAGAATTGGTTGTTTTAGCTTGACTTATCAATAGGTTTTCCATCCCCTATTGTGGCGTCTACATTATACCAAAGTTTCTAACCACAGGTTGGTTAGGGGTTGAGGTCCATTCCATTAGAACTTGAACTTAATTGAGATCCGGGCTAATATAATACGGGTTTAGGAGCAGGTCGTCCTAGATTCGTATCATTTGGTATCAGAGCTAAATTTTGTTCAAGTTTGATCTATCTTTATTTGCTTTATTTGTTTTTGTGTTATTATACAATTTTAGCATTAGGTTAAGGTTGCATCTATTCCATACACGTTTGCAGCTTAAAAAAAAAAAAAATTCATTCCTAGTTGAATTAGGATTTCCTAGTTTTACCGTATTTTTGTTTCCTAGTTTGTTGGTTGTTTTTCATCATTTCTCTTGTTGATTTTAGTTTTTGTTGATTTTTCTTTGCTGTTTTAGTCTTAAATATTTGCATTCATATATTCAAAAAAAAAAAAAACTGCATATTTGTGTTTATTTGGAGGTAACGGGTTTGGTGTTTGTTTTGGAGTTGGAACTGCAATTTTGGTAATTATTCTTGCTACTGCAGTTGTTTATGTTTTGTGAGTGAAAAAAAAAAAAAAAGAGAAGAGGTAAAGCCGAATAAAAAAATATTTCGGTTTGTTGGAGTTTGATTTGTTTGCTGGAAATTTGTTGGAGCTGCTGGTTTTTTTTTTTTTTGATTATTTATTCAATATTTGAGTTGCTGGAGAATTATTTTTACTGCTGGATATTTGGATTTTGGGTGCTTAAATTATTTGGATTAAAATCAGTTAAAGGATTTGATACAAAACTTGAATTACAAAGAACAACAACCAATAACTATTCTATATTTTTGTTCAATTTGATTCTTGTTCGTATTTGAATTTCTTTTCCTGGAATTTTATTCTTGAACTCATAATCTACTACCATCTGGTGCAGTTTTCAAAAATTCCAACGTTTTCCCATTATTTTGTGTTTTCTTGTCTAGAAAGCCGAAAAATTAGGATTTGTTGGATTCTTTCGGTATTGCCTACTTTTTGCTTACTGTTTTGTTGATAATTAAAACATACTAGTGATCTAATTGCTGTTTTGTGGGTGTTTTAATTAGAACTTTGAGATAATTCATTGAGTGGAAAAAGGCAAGAGTGTGTAAGCTTAAAAGAGGGTAAAAGCCGAAACAAGTGTGCAAACACGAGTGTCGAGTCCTTATTTGAGTGAAACGCGTAAGGGAGTGAAACTGTAAGGTCCTATTTTATTTCTATTGCATTATTATACTAACATGATAGAATCAAGAATGAGGAGAGGAGATCCACCCTTGAGGATCAATGAGGAGGAGTCCGTAGCATTACATGGTGATGCCCCAGCTACCGGAAGTTGAGACCAAGTGGACATGAGAGCTATTTGGGAGTCAATACAGCGGGTTAGTGCTTAAGTTGAACATGTGAATCAAAGAGTGGGAAGGCTAGATGATGTGATTCCGCCCGAGCCCGCTCCACCGATAACCCGCTGGGGTGCTGACTCGACACGGATGAAGACTAGGCCAATCACAAGAGCTCAAATTAAGAGATTTAAGGGCAACCTGGGAGTATTTATACAGAGGGTAATCAATCTCAATAGAGCTTGTCCATACTTGAAGATACAAAGCCTATTCGAAGCATCCAAGTGGTGGAAGCCGATACGGACCCGGGTGACGGTTTTGGTACATTTTTGGAGTTCGGGAAGCATGAAATGGTTCCAATGCTTTATGGGTTCAATACATATGCCTAAGAGGTCATGGAATCAAGTTAAATCAGCCTCAAATGCAATCAAAAAGGGCTTGTACGGACAGCATCAACAATTTGGCCGAATTTGCTGTATTGCTTGCTGGCTTTACTGTATTTTACTGTTTTAGCCTTTTCTTATTTTTCCAAGCATGGGCAACGTGTGGGACTTCATATTCAGCTTATTTGGCATCCTACAAAGCATCTAGAAGCTGATTTGAAGCTCAAAGAGGTCAAAGATTGATCAAAGTCAACTTGATCAAAAAAAGCTAGTATTTTAGTTTCCTAATTTTATTCTACTTTTTGTTTTAGGAAACTACCATTATTTTTAGTTTCTATTTATTTATTTTCTGGACAAATAAGATTAGGAAAGTTATTATTTTATTATTTTCATTGTAAATTAATTAATTCCTAATTCAAAATAAAGGAATTAATTAATCCAAATTAGATTAGGAAAATGAAAGTTTCGGCTAAGGTAGACTTCTTCATTGTGTGGCCGGTTTTTCCTAGGGTTTTTAGGGTTTATTTTGTTTCTTTCAAAGCCTATTTAAAGGCTTATTTTTCATTAATGATATAACTTTGAAACTTTGATTTGATAAAGAAAATACTTGTGAGATTAATTATCTCTTTGTTCTTTGAGAACACCTAAAACACCATTAGAGAATTGGTTGTTTTAGCTTGACTTATCAATAGGTTTTCCATCTCCTATTGTGGCGTCTATATTATACCAAGGTTTCTAACCACAGGTTGGTTAGGGGTTGAAGTCCATTCCATTAGAACTTGAACTTAATTAAAGATCCGGGCTAATATAATACGGGTTTAGGAGCAGGTCGTCCTAGGTTCGTATCATTTGGTATCAGAGCTAAATTTTGTTCAGGTTTGATCTATCTTTATTTGCTTTATTTGTTTTTGTGTTATTCTGCAATTTTAGCATTAGGTTAAGGTTGCATCCATCCTATACACGTTCAGCATCTTAAAAAAAAAAAAAAAAAAATTCATTCCTAGTTGAATTAGGATTTCCTAGTTTTATCGTATTTTTGTTTCCTAGTTTGTTGGTTGTCTTTTATCATTGTTCTTGTTAATTTGGTTTTTGTTGATTTTTCTTTGCTGTTTTAGTCTTAGAAATTTGCATTCATATATTCAAAAAAAAAATAAAAAAAAAAAGAAGAAGTTTGCGGCATCATTTAAAAAAAAAAAAAAAAAACTGCACATTTTGTTTATTTGGAGGTCACGGCTTTGGTGTTTGTTTTGGAGTTGGAATTGCAATTTTGGTAATTATTCTTGCTACTGCAGTTGTTTATGTTCAGTGAGTGAAAAAAAAAAAAAAAAAAAAGAAGGTAAAGCCGAATAAAGAAAAAACAAAAAAAAACAAAAAAAACAAAACAAAATATTTCGGTTTGTTGGAGTTTGATTTGTTTGCTGGAAATTTGTTGGAGCTGCTGGTTTTTTTATTATTTATTCAATATTTGAGTTGCTGGAGAATTATTTTGCTGCTGGATATTTGGATTTTGGGTGCTTAAATTATTTGGATTAAAATTAGTTAAAGGAATTGATACAAAACTTGAATTACAAGAACAACAACCAACACTTTTCTATATTTTTGTTCTCTTTGATTCTTGTTCGTATTTGAATTTTTTTTTCTGGAATTTTATTCTTGAACTCATAATCTACTACCATCTGGTGCAGTTTTCAAAAATTCCAATGTTTTCCCATTATTTTGTGTTTTCTTGTCTAGAAAGCCGAAAAATTAGGATTTGTTGGATTCTTTCGGTATTGCCTACTTTTTGCTACTGTTTTGTTGGTAAGTTTAATTAAAACATACTAGTGATCTGATTGCTGTTTTGTGGGTGTTTTAATTAGAACTTTGAGATAATTCATTGAGTGGAAAAAGGCAAGAGTGTGTGAGCTTAAAAGAGGGTAAAAGCCGAAACTAGTGTGCAAACACGAGTGTCGAGACCTTGTTTGAGTGAAACACGTGAGGGAGTGAATATTGTGAGGATTTATTTTATTTTTGCAGCATTTTACTAACATGGCAGATTCTAGAATAAGAAGAGGGGATCCACCCTTGAGGATCAATGAGGAAGAGTCCGTAGCATTTCATGGCGATGACCGAGCTACCGGAAGTGGAGACCAAGTGGACTTGAGAACTATTTTGGAATCAATACAGCGGATGAGTGCTCAATTTGAGCATGTAAACCAAAGAGTGGGAAGATTAGAAGCCTCACAAGGAAGGCCGAATACAAGAAATAGGCAAGAATTCCATGGAGGACGAGGCCGAGGACGAGGAGGTCGCGAGAGGCCGAGAGAGGAATTTGATGAGGAGCCATTGGACGGTGACTTTGAGGAAGGTATGGACGAAACCTTTGCTGTCCAAGATAGAGCTGGCCGTGGGAGATATAGGAGGGAGGATACAGATGAAGATTTGGGAAATATCAAGGTTAATATCCCACCTTTTATGGGTAAAAGTGATCCTGAAGCTTATTTGGAGTGGGAAGAGAAAATGGAGATGATTTTTGACTGCCACAACTATTCGGAAGGTAAGAAGGTGAAGATGGCAGCAATGGAGTTTGGCCATTATGCACTCCAATGGTGGATAAATGAGCAAAGCACCCGAAGGAGGGTTGGTGAAGACTTAATTACAACATGGCGACAAATGAAAGGAGTCATGAGGAAGCGGTTTGTACCATCCCATTACCAAAGGTTGCTGCATCAAAGGCTTCAATCTTTGTCTCAAGGAAGTAGGTCCGTGGAGGATTATTACAAAGAGATGGAGATGTTAATGATGAGGCTAAACATGAGGGAGGATAGAGAGGCAACAATGGCAAGATTTCTTGGAGGGTTAAACCGTGACATTGCCAACCAACTTGAATTACAACAATACTTGGAATTGGAGGAGATGTTGCATGTAGCCATTAAACTTGAGAACCAATTCAAGAGGAGGGGTGTTAGTACACGGTTTGGAGGAGTTTCTAGCAGTGGAAGGACAAGTTCAAGTGGCTGGGAAAACAATTCCACTTATGAAAACAAGTTGAGGCCGAAATTAGGAGAAGAATCTACCAACCGGCCAAGAAGGGAGGTCAAGACCGAATCTGTCCAAGCACTTAGAGGTGAGGTAAAATCTGATCCTAAACCTCAAAAATCCAGAGAAATAATTTGTTTTAAGTGCCAAGGAAGAGGACACATAGCCAGCCAATGCCCAAATAGAAGAATCATGGTATTAAAGGGTGATGGTGAGCTGGAATCCGCAAGTGAAGAAAGTGGGGCTGAAACCGAGCAAGAGGAGGATCGCAATGAAGATGAATCCGAACCTGTGGATACATCTAATGTCAAGTTGAGCTTGGTTTCAAGGAGAGTACTTGCTGTCTACAAAGATGAAGAGCAGATACAAAGAGAAAACATCTTCCACACTCGCTGCGAAATACAAGGTAAAATTTGTAGCATGATTATAGATAGTGGGAGTTGTACTAATGTGATAAGTAATCTTGTAGTTGATAAATTAGGCTTGAAAGCAATTAAACATCCAGAACCTTATAGATTACAATGGCTTAATGATAGTGGTGAGATGAAAGTAAACAAACAAGCCAAAGTAAAATTTAATATAGGTAGATATGAGGATGTAGTTTTATGTGATATTGTGCCTATGATTGCTGGACATATACTATTAGGTAGACCATGGCAATTTCATAAAGATGCTACTCATTTTGGTCGAGAAAATAGTATTATTTTCAGGTTTAAAGGGAAGAAGATCAAGCTGGAACCATTATCTCCTAAAGAGGTTTACAAGGACCAATTACAAATGCAACAAAGGAGAGAAGCCGAAAAGCTCAAGGAAAAAGCAAGTATGGCACCAACGGCTTCACCATCCTTTCAAGAAGGTAAGATTGAGGTTGCTGACCAACGTAAGGTTTCTAAGGTTCATATTGAGTGGAAAGACCAAGAAAAAGCCGAGAGAGGGATGAGAACCGAGAGCACACAAAAACTGGAAATTTCCGCCAATGAGAGCCAAACCGAGGAAAGAAAAAGAAAAGAAAGAAAAGAGAGGAAAAACCAGAATTTTTATTTGAGTTTAGGGGATATTAATAAGGTTATTGAGTGTAAGAAACCTTTGCTGGTCATGCTTTACAAAGAAAATTATTTTAATGATCAAACTAACTTTGAAGAACTTGAATTGCCAAGTTCAATGATTTCTCTTTTGAAGGAATTTGGAGATGTCTTACCAAATGAAATTCCAAGTGGACTACCATCCAATCAAGAGGGAAAAGGTGAGCTTGCTGTCCGAGGTAAGTCTTCTAATACTCAGGTTGTGTGGAAAAATTTTATTAAAACCAAGAGTGAGAAATTTGGTACAAAAGCCGAGAGTGAGGAAGGTGAGATGGCATTGAGTGAGAAAGGAAAAGGAAGACAAGAAAGGAAAAATATAAATTTTTATCTTAGCTTTGGTAATGTTAATAAAGTAATTATGAATAAGAAATCATTGCTGACCATGAATTTTAAAGATACTTATTTAAAGATGTCTTTATTGCATAGAACTTTATCTGCATTGTTGAGAGCTTTACTTAGTGGTAATTTGAAAATTTGGGAAATATTGTTTTCTAACTTTAAAAAGTGTAATTTTTACCATAATGAGCATGTATTTCTAGATTTTGTTGTAATAGTTTTTGACCCAGGAGAGTTGGTTTGGTTGCACTTACGAAAGGAAGGGTTTCCTAAACAAAGAAAGTCAAAGCTCATGTTGCCTATGGATAGACTTTTTCAAGTTTTTGAGCCGAATAACAAGAATGCCTACAAGCTTGATTTACTAGGTGAGTATAACATGAGTGCTGCATTTAATGTTGCTGATTTAACTCCTTTTGCTGTAGGTGATGATCTTGATTTGAGGACAAATCCTTTTCAAGAGGAGGGGAATGATGTGATTCCGCCCGAGCCCGCTCCACCGATAACCCGCTGGGGTGCTGACTCGACACGGATGAAGACTAGGCCAATCACAAGAGCTCAAATTAAGAGATTTAAGGGCAACCTGGGAGTATTTATACAGAGGGTAATCAATCTCAATAGAGCTTGTCCATACTTGAAGATACAAAGCCTATTCGAAGCATCCAAGTGGTGGAAGCCGATACGGACCCGGGTGACGGTTTTGGTACATTTTTGGAGTCCGGGAAGCATGAAATGGTTCCAATGCTTTATGGGTTCAATACATATGCCTAAGAGGTCATGGAATCAAGTTAAATCAGCCTCAAATGCAATCAAAAAGGGCTTGTACGGACAGCATCAACAATTTGGCCGAATTTGCTGTATTGCTTGCTGGCTTTACTGTATTTTACTGTTTTAGCCTTTTCTTATTTTTCCAAGCATGGGCAACGTGTGGGACTTCATATTCAGCTTATTTGGCATCCTACAAAGCATCTAGAAGCTGATTTGAAGCTCAAAGAGGTCAAAGATTGATCAAAGTCAACTTGATCAAAAGAAAGCTAGTATTTTAGTTTCCTAATTTTATTCTACTTTTTGTTTTAGGAAACTACCATTATTTTTAGTTTCTATTTATTTATTTTCTGGACAAATAAGATTAGGAAAGTTATTATTTTATTATTTTCATTGTAAATTAATTAATTCCTAATTCAAAATAAAGGAATTAATTAATCCAAATTAGATTAGGAAAATGAAAGTTTCGGCTAAGGTAGACTTCTTCATTGTGTGGCCGGTTTTTCCTAGGGTTTTTAGGGTTTATTTTGTTTCTTTCAAAGCCTATCTAAAGGCTTATTTTTCATTAATGATATAACTTTGAAACTTTGATTTGATAAAGAAAATACTTGTGAGATTAATTATCTCTTTGTTCTTTGAGAACACCTAAAACACCATTAGAGAATTGGTTGTTTTAGCTTGACTTATCAATAGGTTTTCCATCTCCTATTGTGGCGTCTACATTATACCAAGGTTTCTAACCACAGGTTGGTTAGGGGTTGAGGTCCATTCCATTAGAACTTGAACTTAATTAAAGATCCGGGCTAATATAATACGGGTTTAGGAGCAGGTCGTCCTAGGTTCGTATCACTAGAAGCCTCACAAGGAATGCTGAACACAAAAAATAGGCAAGAATTCCATGGAGGACGAGGAGGTCGCGAGAGACCGAGAGAGGAATTTGATGAAGAGCCATTCGGTAGAGACTTTGAGGAAGGTATGGACGAAACTTTTGCTGTCCAAGATAGAGCTGGCCGTGGAAGATATAGGAGGGAAGATACAGATGATGATTTGGGAAATATCAAGGTTAACATCCCACCTTTTATGGGTAAAAGTGATCCCGAAGCTTATTTGGAGTGGGAAGAAAAAATGGAGATGATTTTTTACTGCCATAACTATTCGGAAGGTAAGAAGGTGAAGTTGGCAGCAATGGAGTTTGGCCATTATGCACTCCAATGGTGGACAAATGAGCAAAGCACCCGAAGGAGAGTTAGTGATGACTTGATTACAACATGGCGACAAATGAAAGGAGCTATGAGAAAGCGGTTTGTGCCATCCCATTACCATAGGTTGCTGCATCAAAGGCTTCAATCTTTGTCTCAAGGAAGTAGGTCCATGGAGGATTATTACAAAGAGATGGAGATGTTAATGATCAGGCTGAATATGAATGAGGATAGGGAGGCAACAATGGCAAGATTTCTTGGAGGGTTAAACCGTGACATTGCCAGCCAACTTGAGTTACAACAATACTTGGAATTAGAGGAGATGTTGCATGTAGCAATTAAGCTTGAGAACCAATTCAAGAGGAGGGGTGTTAGTACACGGTTTGGAGGAGTTTCTAGCAATGAAAGGACAAGTTCAAGTGGCTGGAAAAATAATTCCACTTATGAAAACAAGTTGAAGCCGAAACTGGGTGAAGAAACTACCAACCGGCCAAGAAGAGAAATTAAAGCCGAATCTACCCAAGCCATTAAAGGTGAGGTAAAATCTGAACCTAAACCTCAAAATTCAAGAGAAATTATTTGTTTCAAGTGCCAAGGAAGAGGACATATAGCCAGCCAATGCCCGAATAGAAGAATAATGGTAATTAAGGGTAATAGAGAGGTGGAATCCGAGAGTGAGGCTAGTGGGGCTGAAACTGAGCAAGAGGAGGATTGCAATGAAGATGAAGCCGAACCTGTAGATACATCTAATGCCGAGTTGAGCTTGGTTTCAAGGAGAGTACTTGCTATCTACAAAGATGAAGAGCAGATACAAAGAGAAAACATCTTCCACACTCGCTGCGAAATACAAGGTAAAATTTGTAGCATGATTATAGATAGTGGGAGTTGTACTAATGTGATAAGTAATCTTGTAGTTGATAAATTAGGCTTGAAAACAATTAAATATCCAGAACCCTATAGGTTACAATGGTTAAATGATAGTGGTGAGATGAGGGTAAATAAACAAGCCAAAGTAAAATTTAGTATAGGTAGATATGAGGATGTAGTCTTATGTGATATTGTACCCATGATTGCTGGACATATACTATTAGCCAAAGTAAAATTTGATAAAGATGCTACTCATTTTGGTCAAGAAAATAGTATTGTTTTCAGGTTTAAAGGGAAGAAGGTCAAGCTGGAACCATTATCTCCTCAAGAGGTTTACGAAA
The DNA here is from genome assembly GCF_031755915.1 of Ziziphus jujuba. Taxonomy (NCBI): domain Eukaryota; kingdom Viridiplantae; phylum Streptophyta; class Magnoliopsida; order Rosales; family Rhamnaceae; genus Ziziphus; species Ziziphus jujuba. Next base: position 5,659,763 of record NC_083383.1, on the reverse strand, counting down.
ACCAATTACAAATGCAACAAAGGAGAGAAGCCGAAAAGCTCAAGGAAAAAGCAAGTATGGCACCAACGGCTTCACCATCCTTTCAAAAAGGTAAGATTGAGGTTGTTGACCAAGGTAAGGTTTCTAAGGTTCATATTGAGTGGAAAGATCAAGGGAAAACCGAAAGAGAGGGAAAAGGAAGTGGCAAACCCGAGAGCTTGGAGAAGGAAGAGAAATCTGAAGGTTTGCACCAATCCAAGGGAAAAAAAGAAAAAGAAAGAAAAGAAAGGTTAAGTAGCAATTTTTATTTGAGTTTAGGGGATATTAATAAGGTTATTGAGTGTAAGAAACCTTTGCTGGTCATGATTTATAAAGAAAATTATTTTAATGATCAAACTAACTTTGAAGAACTTGAATTGCCAAGTTCAATGATTTCTCTTTTGAAGGAGTTTGGAGATGTCTTCCCAAATGAGATTCCAAGTGGACTACCACCTATTCGAGGGATAGAACATCAAATTGACTTTGTTCCAGGGGCTTCCATACCAAACAGACCAGCTTATAGGAGCAATCCCGAAGAAACAAAGGAGCTGCAAAAATAGGTAAGTGATTTGCTTGATAAAGGATACATTCGTGAGAGTTTAAGTCCATGTGCTGTTCCTGTTTTGTTGGTACCTAAAAAGGATGGTTCTTGGAGAATGTGTGTTGATTGTAGGGCTATAAATAACATTACCATCAAATATAGGCATCCCATTCCTAGATTAGATGATATGCTTGATGAGTTGCATGGTGCTTGCATGTTTACAAAAATTGATCTTAGGAGTGGTTATCATCAAATTAGGATGAAAGAAGGTGATGAATGGAAAACCGCATTCAAAACTAAATATGGGCTGTATGAATGGTTAGTTATGCCTTTTGGACTATCCAATGCACCTAGTACTTTTATGAGGCTTATGAATCACGTAATGCGTCCATTTATTGGTAAATTTGTGGTTGTTTATTTTGATGACATTCTAATATATAGCCGAAATTTGGATGACCATGTGGATCAACTTAGGCAATTTTTGCAAGTTCTTAGAAAGGAAAGATTGTTTGCTAACAGTAAAAACTGTGAATTTTGCAAAGATGAGCTTGTGTTTCTAGGATTTGTAGTAAGTGCTGCAGGAATTAAAGTTGACCAAGCTAAGTTGAAGGCAATTCAAGAGTGGCCGGTTCCTACTTCTATCACCCAAGTGAGAAGCTAGTACCATAGCAGCACCATTAAATGAAGTTGTCAAGAAGAATGTCGGCTTTAAATGGGGGGAAGTACAAGAAAAATATTTTAATTTGTTGAAAGAAAATTGTGTAATGCACCTTTGTTAGTTTTGCCAAATGTTTCTAAGACTTTTGAAATTGAGTGTGATGCTTTGAGTGTAGGTATTGGAGTTGTCTTAATGCAAGAAGGAAGACCCATAGCCTACTTTAGTGAAAAATTAAATGGAGCTGCCCTAAACTACCCGACTTATGACACGGAGATGTATGCATTGGTGAGGGCTTTGGAGACGTGGCAACATTATCTCATGCCAAAGGAGTTTGTGATTCATACAGATCATGAGTCTTTGAAGCATATCAAGGGTCAAGGAAAGCTCAACCGAAGGCATGCCAAGTGGATTGAATTTATTGAAATCTTTCCATATGTGATTTGCTACAAAAAAGGTAAAGAAAATGTGGTTGCCGATGCATTATCCCGAAGGTATGTACTCTTTTCTACCTTAGATGCTAGATTGCTTGGATTTCAAAAATTGAAAGAACTTTATGAGCATGATAGTGACTTTGGAGAAATTTTTAGAACCTGTTTGAAACATGGATTTAATAAATTTTACATATTTGAGGGATATTTGTTTAAGGAAAACAAACTTTGTGTGCCTAATTGTAGTATTAGGGAATTATTGGTTCGGGAAGGACATGGGGGTGGTTTAATGGGTCATTTTGGTGTTTTAAAAACTTTATCCTTGCTGCAAGAACATTTTTATTGGCCTAACATGAGGAGAGATGTTGAGAGAATTTGTGAAAGATGTTTGAAGTGCCGAAAAACAAAATCAACATTGAAGCCGCATGGATTGTGTAAGCCTTTGCCGATTCCTACCTATCCTTGGGTAGATTTATCTATGGATTTTATTCTTGGGTTGCCTAGGTCAATGACAGGTAAGGATTCAATTTTTGTTGTAGTAGATAGGTTTTCTAAGATGGCACATTTTATTGCATGTAACAAAATTGATGATGCATCCAATATTGCTAATTTATTTTTCAAGGAAATTGTGAGATTGCATGGAATGCCAAGAACTATTGTTTCGGATAGGGATGCTAAGTTCTTAAGCTATTTTTGGAAAACTTTGTGGGCTAAATTAGGTACTAAGCTTTTATTTTCAACTACTTGTCATCCACAAATTGATGGACAAACCGAAGTAGTAAATAGAATCTTGTCTGCATTGTTGAGAGCATTAATTAGTAGAAATTTAAGAACTTGGGAAGAATGTTTGCCACATGTTGAATTTGCATATAATAGGTCTTTACATTCAGCAACTAAATTTATTCCATTTGAAATTGTTTATGGTTTTAATCCTTTGACTCCATTAGATTTAACACCTTTGCTTTTAAGTGAGCGTGCTAATCTAGATGGAAAACAAAAAGCTAATTTTGTAAAGCAGATTCATGAGAAGACACTAGCAAATATTAAGAGGAGGACCGAGCAATATGCAAAGGTGGCTAATTAAGGTCAAAAATCAATGGTGTTTGAACCTGGAGATTGGGTGTGGCTGCATTTAAGGAAAGAAAGGTTTCCTGAACAAACGAAATCCAAACTCATGCCGAGGGGCGATGGACCTTTTCAAGTTTTGGAGAAAATAAATGACAATGCCTACAAACTTGATTTACCGGGTGAGTATAGTGTTAGTGCCACCTTTAATGCTGCTGATTTATCTCCTTTTGCTGCAGGTGATGACTTTGATTTGAGGACAAATCCTTTTCAAGAGGAGGGGAATGATGCGTATCCACCCGAGACTGTTCGACCGACAACCCGCTGGGGTGCTGACCCAATACAAATGAAGGTGGGGCCGATCACTAGGGCCCAAGCCAAGAAGTTAAAGGACAATCTTACTGTCTTCATACAAGGAATAAGTCATAGTCAAGAGGGGTTGGCCATATCTAAAGAACCAAGGCCTGTTTTACTCATACATGCAATAGAAGCCAAACTAGGCCCGGGTGACGTTTTTGGTGACAATAAGGAGGTCGGGTTGTATGAATTGGAACCCCATCCTTATGGGTTCAATTCATATGGAGGATGAGTCATAGAAACCAGCCAAAGCAGATTCAAAGCCGACCAATAAGGTGGTTTGCGCACAAGGGGAAGAAAAGGCCAGATTTGCTGTATTCCTTGCTGGCTTTACTGTATTTTACTGTATTAGCCTTTTCTCATACTTCCAAGCAAGGGCAACATGAGGAACTTCACAATAAGCTTATTTGGCATCCCACAAAGACTATTGAAGCTGATTTGGAGTCCAATTGGATCAAAAAAGGGTCATTACCAACATAGTCGAAAATTACCATTTTTAGTTTCCTAATTTGTTTTTACTTTTTGTTTTAGGAAACTACCATTACTTTTAGGTTTCTATTTATTTATTTTCTGGACAAATAACTTTAGGAAGGTTTTTATTTTATTCTTTCCATTGTAAATTAATTAATTCCTAATTTAATATAAAGGAATTAATTAATCAAACTTAGATTAGGAAAGGAAGTATAGTTTTGGCCAACTAGGTTTCTTTATGTGTGTGGCCGGTTTTTCCTAGGGTTTTTAGGGGTTATTTTGTTTCTTTCAAAGCCTATTTAAAGGCTTATTTTTCAATAAGAATAGAATTTTGATTTGGTTGAGAAAATACTTGTGAGATTAATTATCTCTTTGTTATTTGAGAACACCTAGAACACCATTAGAGAATTGGTTGTTTTAGCTTTGACTTATCAATAGGTTTTCCATTCCCCTATTGTGGCGTCTACATTATACCAAGGTTTCTAACTACAGGTTGGTTAGGGGTTGAGGTCCATTCCATTAGAACTTGAACTTAATTGAGATCCGGGCTAATATAATACGGGTTTAGGAGCAGGTCGTCCTAGGTTCGTATCAACCAATGAGGGACAGTCATAATAAGGCTTACAGGTCATTTTTATATGTAATTGAAGGCAAAGATGGAAGATTTTGTAAGACTCTACTTGGTAAATGTGTTGATTATATGGGGTGTTCTATCATTGTCGTAGGTCCTTCACTTTCATTACATCGATGTGCATTGCCTTGAGAGATAGCAATAAAACTTTTCCAGGTATATGTAATTCCTGGTTTAATTAGACAACAGTTTGCTTCAAACATAGGAGTTGCTATGAGTAACATTCGGGAAAAAGAGCCAGTTGTATGGGAAATTCTTCAGGAAGTTATGCAAAGGCATCCCGTATTACTGAATAGGCACCCACTTTGCATAGATTAAGAATACAGGCCTTCCAACCCATTTTAGTCAAAGGACATGCTATTTGTTTACATCCATTAGTTTGGGGGGGATTCAATGCAGACTTTAATGAGGATCAAATGGCTGTTCATATACCTTTATCCTTGGACGCTTAAGTGGAGGCTCGTTTACTTATGTTTTCTCTTAGAAATTCTTGTTGCCAGCTATTGGAGATCCCATTTCCGTACCAACTCAAGATATGCTTATTGAGCTTTACGTATGAACGAGCGAGAATCGCCTAGTTATTTATGCAAATTGGTATAATCCATGGAATCATAGAAATTATCAAAATGGAAAAACTAATGATAAGAAGTATACGAAAGAAAAAAGAACCCCATTTTTGTAATTCCTATCATGCAATTGGAGCTTATCGATAGAAAAGAATCCATTTAGATAGTCCTTTGTGGCTCTGGTGGCAACTAGATCAACACATTATTACTTTAAGAGAAGCTCCCCTCGAAATTCACTATGAACCTTTGCGTACCTATCATGAGATTTATGGGCCCATTCTAATAGCAAAAAGCATAAAAAAATAAATTCTTTGTATATATGTTTGAACCACTATTGGTCATATTTCTCTTTATTAAGAAATCAAAGAAGTTATACAAGGATTTTGCCTGTCCTGCTTATAAAATACCCAATAATATGGTATCTAAGCTAAGTAATTCTATGACACCAGTGTGAATTCAGGTCTCTCCGGTTCAAGTAGGACCATAGTTCCTAAATTTCTATGCAAATCAAGATCAAGAAAAGGAAGTTTTCCAATCATGGACTCAAACCTATTGGTGAACCCCACTTAGTGGAATATGGAAGTACTGATGGCAGAACAGGCTAATTTGGCCTTTCACAATAAAGTGATAGATGGAACTGCCATTAAATGGCTTATTAGTAGATTAATAGACCACTTTAGAATGGCATATACATCACACATCCTGGATCAAGTGAAGACTCTAGGGTTTCAACAAGCCACCACTACATCCATTTCGTTAGGAATTGATGATCTTTTAACAATACCTTCTAAGGGATGGCTAGTCCAAGATGCTGAACAATAAGGTTTGATTTTGGAAAAACACCATCATTATGGGAATGTACATGCAGTAGAAAATTTATGAAAATCTATTGAGATATGGTATGCTACAAGTGACTATTTGCAACAAGAAATGAATCCTAATTTTAGGATGACTGACCCTTTTAATCCAGTCCATATAATGTCCTTTTCGGGAGCTAGAGGAAATGCATCTCAAGTACACCAATTAGTAGGTATGAGAGGGTTAATTTTGGATCCACAAGGACAAATGATTGATTTACCTATTCAAAGCAATTTACGTGAAGGACTATCTTTAACAAAATATATCATTTTTTATTACGAAGCCCACAAGAGAGTTGTGGATACTGCTGTACGAACATCGGATGCTGGATATCTTACACACATACTTGTTGAAGTAGTTTAACAAATTGTATGCAGGATAGATTGTGGCACCCCCCAAGGAATGTTTATGAGTCCTCGCAATGGGATGATGCCAGAAAGAATCTTTATCTAAACACTAATTGGTCGTGTATTAGCAGATGATATATATATATTGGGATTGGACTTGTCAATTGATTCATAACCTTCCAAACATAACCAATATCTATTCGAACTCCCTTTACTTGTAAGAGCACGTTTTGGATCAGCCGATTATGTTATGGTCGGAGCCTTACTAATGGCGACCTGGTCGAATTGGGAGAAGCTGTAGGTACTATTGCGGGTCAATCTATTGGGGAACCGGGCACTCAACTAACATTAGGAACCTTTCCTACCGGTGGGGTATTCACAGGGGGTACTACAGAACATGTACAAACCCCTTCTAATGGAAATATAAAATTCAATGAGGATTTGGTTCATCCTACACATACACGTCATGGGCATCCCGCTTTTCTATGTTATATAGACGTGTATGTAACTATTGAGAGTGAAGATATTATACCTAACGTGACTTTTCCACCAAAAAGTTTTATTTTAGTTCAAAATGATCAATATATAGAATCCGAACAAGTTATTGCTGAAATTCGTGCGAGAACATACACTTAAAATTTTAAAGAAAAGGTTCGAAAACATATTTATTCTGACTTAGAGGGAGAAATGCATTGGAGTACCGATGTATACTATGCACTGGAATTTATATATAGTAATGTCGATCTCTTACCAAAAACAAGTCATCTATGGATATTGATAGGAGGTTCATACCGATCCAATGTCGTCCCCTTTTCACTCCACAAAGATCAAGATCAAATGAATGTTCATTTTATTTTTGCCGAAAGAAAAATGCTTTCTAACCTTTCAGGAAATCCAATAAATAATGATCAAGTAAAACATAAATTCTTTAGTTTGGGTGTTTCTGGTAAAAAAGAAAGTATCATTTTGGATTATTCAGAATTTAATCAAATCATATATAAAGGTCATTGTAATTTCCATATTTCCTTCTATTCTACACGAGAATTCTGATTTATTTTGATTGGCAAAGAGACGATGAAATAGATTCATTATTCCATTCCAATGGATTCAAAAATGAGAGAAAGAACTAATGCCTCATCCTACTATTTCGATTGAAATACCGATAAATGGTATTTTTCATAGAAATATTATTTTTGCTTATTTTGATGATCCTCAATGTAGAAAAAAAAGTTTAGGAATTACTAAATATGGGACAATAGGGTTGTATTCAATCCTCAAAAAAGAGGATTTTCTTGAGTATCGAGGAGTCAAAGAATTTAAGCCAAAATACCAAATGAAAGTAGATCAATTTTTTTTCATTCCCGAGGAAGTGCATATTTTACCCAAATCTTCTCCCTTAATGGTACGGAACAATAGTATCATTGGAGTAGATAAACGAATCACTTTAAATATAAGAAGTCGAGTAGGCGAATTGGTATGAATGGAGAGAAAAAAAAAAGATTGAACTTAGAATCTTTTCTGCAGATATCCATTTTGTTGTAGAGATGGATAAGATATTTTCACATAGCAGAATCTTGATACCAATAGGAACGGTTAAAAAAAAAAACATAAGGAGTCAAAAAAATTGAAAAACTGGATCTATGTTCACTGGATCACACCTATTAAGAAAAAATATTTTGTTCTGGTTTGGCCAATAATCAAATATGAAATAGCAAACAGTATAAATTTGAAACACTTTTCCCCCAGGACCCATTGTCGGAAAGTGATAATCTAGTGGAAACAGCAAACCAATTCAGGGAATTTCTGACTGTAAATGATGGATACTAGACACTGTGCGTATCAACCCGTGTAGTGCTGTACCTAACGCGTTAAGTATCCCGCTGGGGGAGTACATTCATAAAAATGAAACTCAAATGAATTGACGGGGGCCCGCACAAGCAGTGGAGCATGTGGTTGAAACTTAAAGGAATTGATGGGGGCTCGCACAAGCGGTGGAGCATGTGGTTTAATTCGATGCAAAGCCAAGAACCTTGCCAGGGCTTGACATGCCACGAATCCTCTTGAAAGAGAGTGGTGCCTTCGAGAACACGGACATAGGTGGTGCACAGCTGTCATTAGCTCGTCCCGTAGGGTGTTAGGTTAAGTCCCATAACGAGCACAACCCTCATGTTTAGTTGCCACTGTTGAGTTTGGAACCCTGAACAGATTGCTGGTGATAAGCCAGAGAAAAATGAGGATGACGTCAAGTCATCATGCCCCTTATGCCTTGGGCGTCACACATGCTACAATGGCTGGGACAAAGGATCATGATCCTATGAAGGTGAGCTAAATCCAAAAACCGATCCTCAATTCAGATGTAGGCTGCAACTCACCTACATGAACCCAGAATTGCTAGTGATTGCTGGTCATCCATATGGCAATGGATTCACCTGGGCCTTGTACACACCACCCATCACACTATGGGAGCTGCCTATGCCCCCATAGTGTGACAAGCGATGTGTCCCTTAACTGCAAGGAGGGGGATACCGAAGGCAGGGCTAGTGATTGGAGTGAAGTCGTAACAAGGTAGCTGCACTGGAAGGTGTGGCTGGATCACCTCCTTTCCAAGGAGAGCTAATGCTTGTTGGGTATTTTGGTTTGACATTGTTGTACACCCAAAAAGAAGCAAGCTACATCTGAGTGAAACTTGGAGATGGAAGTCTTCTTTCATTTCTTGATGATGAAGTAAGCTAAGCTCATGAGTTTACTATCCTAGGTCCGAACAAGTTGATAGGATCCCTTTTTTTGGGTCCCCATGTCCCTCCCGTGTGGTGAAATGGGAGCATAAAAAAGGAAAGAGAGGGATGGGGTTTCTCTCGCTTTTGGCATAGTGGGCCCCTAACGGAAGGCCCACACGATGGGCTATTAGCTCAGTGGTAGATCGTGCCCCTGATAATTGCATCGTTGTGCCTCTCCTGTGAGGGCTCTTAGCCACATGGATAGTTCAATGTGCTCATCAGCGCCTGACCCTGAGATGTGGATCATCCAAGGCACAGTAGCATGGCGTACTTCTCTTGTTCGAACTGGAGTTTGAAACCAAACTTCTCCTCAGGAGGATAGATGGGGCGATTCAGGTGAGATCCAATGTAGATCCAATTTTCTATTCACTCATAGGATCCGGACAGTCCGGGAGGGACCACCATAGCTCCTCTTTTCTCGACAATCCATACATCCCTTATCAGTATATGGACAGTAATCTCTCAAGCATAGGTTTAGGTTCGGCCTCCAGGAGGGACCACCACGGCTTCTATCTTCTCGAGATCACCCCTTTCATTCTAGGGTGATAGAGGTATCATACCATTTGAAATTTTTTTTCGTGCTGCAACTAATAAACTTTTCAGTTGGTAGCTCCGCTCTTGCAATTGGGTCGTTACGACTATGGGTTGGATGTCTAATTGCCCAGGCGGTAATGATAGTATCTTGTACTTGATATGGTGGCTCACTTTTTCTAAGTAACGGGAAAGAGGACCAAAACATGCCATTGAAAGACTCTACTGAGACAAAGATGGGCTGTCAAGAACGTAAAGGAGGTAGGATGGGCAGTTGGTCAGATCTAGAATGGATCGTACATGGATAGTAGTTAGAGTCGACGGCTCTCCTAGGGATCCCTCATCTGGGATCCCTGGGGAAGAGGATCAAGTTGGCCCTTGGGAACAGCTTGATGCACTATCTCATGGACGGACCTTATCGTCTCCACGCCATAGTAACTATGAGATCACCCTGAGGACACCTTCGGCATCCACGAGTTGCGGACCGACCATAGAGCCCTGTTGAATAAGTGGAATGCATTAGCTGTTCGCTTTCAGGTTGGGCAGTAAAGGTCGGAGAAGAAGGGCAATCATTCATTCCTAAAACCAGCATTTTTAAGACCAAAGAGTTGGGTGGAAAAGGGGGGAAAGCTCTCTGTTCCTGGTTCTCCTATAGCTAGATACTCCGAAACCACAAGAATCGTTAGTTAGAATGGGATTCCAACTCAACACCTTTTGAGATTTTGAGAAGAGTTGCTCTTTAGAAAGCACAATACGATGAAAGTTGTAAGCTATGTTTGGGGGGTAGTTATTGTCTATGGTTGGCCTCTATGGTAGAATCAGCTGGGGATTTGAAAGGTGGTGGTTTACCCTCTGGTGGATGTCAGCGGTTCGAGTCTGCTTATCTCCAACTCGTGAACTTAGCTGATATAAAGCTATATGATAGCACCAAAATTTTCCAATCCGGTAGTTCAATACACGTTATGATTAGCATTCGTGGACATTGATTAGATCCTCCCATTTAGCAACACCTTAGGGGATGGCATAGCCTTAACGTTAAGGATAAGGTTCAAATAAGGAAACTTACAGTGGATACCTAGACACCCAGAGACAAGGAAAGGCATAATAAATGATGAAATGCTTCGGGGAGTTGAAAATAAGCATAGATTTGGAGACTCTTGAATAGGTCAACCTTTTGAACTACTGCTGAATCCATGGGTAGGGAATAGACAACCTGGTGAACTAAAACATCTTAGTAGCCAAAGAAAAAGAAAGCAAAAGCGATTCCAGTAGTAGCAGCGAGCAAAGTGGTAGAAGCCTAAACCATGAAAACGGGGTTGTGGGAGAGCAATACAAGCATCGTGCTGCTAGGCGAAGCGGTGGAGTGCTGCACCCTAAATGGAGAGAGTCTAGTAACTAAAAGTATCACTAGCTTACAATCTGACATGAGTAGCATAGGACACATGGAATCCCGTGTGAATCAGCAAGGACCACTTTGCAAGGCTAAATACTCCTAGATGATCGATAATGAAGTAGTACCACGAGAGAATGATGAAAAGAACCCCTATCAGGGAGTGTAAAGCTCCCAAGCAGTGGGAGGAGACCAGGGTTCTGACAGCGTGCCTGTTGAAAACTGAGTCGGCAACTTATATGCAGTGGCTTGGTTAAGGGAACCACCAGAGCTGTAGCAAAAGCGAGTCTTCATAGGGCAATTATCATTGCTTATGGATCCAAATCGGGGTGATCTATCCATGACCAGGATGAAGCTTCGGTGAAACTAAGTGGAGGTCCAAATCTACTGATGTTGAAGAATCAGTGAATAAGTTGTGGTTAGGGGTGAAATGCCACTCAAACCCACAACTAGTTGGTTCTCCACGAAATGCGTTGAGGCACAATAGTTGACTAGACATCTAGGGGTAAAGCACTATTTTGGTACGGGCCACGAGAGCAATACCAAATTGAGGCAAACTCTGAATACTAGATATGATCTTAAAATAATAGGGGTCAAGGTTGGCTAGTGAGACGATGGGGGATAAGCTTCATCGTCGAGAGGGAAATGGGCCTGATCACCAGCTAAGGCCCCTAAATGATTGCTCAGTGATAAAGGAGGTAAGGGTGCAGAGACAGCTAGGAAGTTTGCCTAAAAGCAGCTACCGTTGAAAAGTGCGTAATAGCTCATTGATCGAATGCTCTTGTGCAGAAGATGAATGGGCTAGGTAATCTGCCAAAGCTACGGGATGTAAAAATACATCGGTAGGGGAGCATTCCACCTATAGGGAAGCACCCGCACGAGCAGTGGTAGATGAAGCGAAAGCAAGAATGTCGGCTTGAGTAACGCAAACATTGGCAAGAATCCAATGCCATGAAAACCTAAGGGTTCATCCGCAAGGTTCAGCTACGGAGGTTGAGTCAGGGCCTAAGATCTGCTCGAAAGGCGTAGTAGATGGACAATAGTTGAATATTCTTATACTACCCCTTCTTAGTCCCGAGGGACTGATGAGGCTAGGTTAGCCAAAAGATAGTTATCGGTTCAAGGACGTAAGGTGCGCTTGCTTTTTAAGGGTAAAAAGGGGTAGATAAAATGGCCCGAGCCAATGTTAAAGTACTAGGTGCTATGATGCTGAAGTAACCCATGCCATACTCCTAGGAAAAGCTTGAACGACCTTCAACAAAAGGGTATCTGTACCCAAAATCGACACAGGTCGGTAGGTAGAAAATACCTAGGGGCGCGAGATAACTTTCTCTAAGGAACTCAGCAAAATAGCCCAATAACTTTGGGAGAAAAGGTGCCTCCTCACAAAGGGGGTCGTAGTGACTAGGCTCGAGCGACTGTTTACCAAAAAACACAGGTCTCCGCAAAATCGTAAGACCATGTGTGTGGGCTGATGCTTGCCCAGTGCCGGAAGGTCAAGGAAGTTGGTGACCTAATGATAGGGGAGCCGGCGCCCGAAGCCGTGGTGAATGACGGTCATAACTATAACGGTTCTAAGGTGACAAAATTCCTTATCAGGTAACTTCTGACTTGCACGAAAGTTGTAACAATCTGGACACTGTCTTGGAGAGAAGCTCGGTGAAGTAGACATGTCTGTGAATATGCGGACTACTTGTACTTGGACAGAAAGACCCTATAAAGCTTTACTATTCCCAGGGGTTGGCTTTGGGCCCTTCCTGCATAGCTTAGGTAGAAGGCAAACAAGGCCTCCTTCTGGGGGGCGCTCGAGCCATTAGTGAGATACCACTCTGGAAGAGCTAGAATTCTAACCCTGTGTCAGCACCTACGGGCCAAGGGACAGTCTCAGGTAGACAGTTTCTATGGGGTGTAGGCCTCGCAAGAGGTAACGGAGGCATGCAAAGGTTTCCTCAGGCCAGACGATGATTGGCCCTGGTCATCGCTCAACAGATAAGAGTTACTTTAGGGATAATAGCCTGATCTTCGCTAAGAGCTCACATCAACGGGAAGGTTTGGCACCTCGATGTTGACTCTTTGCCACCTGGGGCTGTAGCATGTTCCAAGGGTTAGGTTGTTCACCTGTTAATGTGGTGCATGAGCTGGGTTTAGAATGTTATGAGATAGTTCGGCCCATATCTGGTGTGGGCATAAGAGCATTGAGAGAATGATGCGAATCTGCCCGTGCCCGCACAATCGACAACCTGCTAGGGTGCTGACCCGATACGGATGACGACCAGATTGATCACTAGGGCTCAAGTTAAGAGGTTTAGCGACAACCTTGCTGCCTTTATCTAGGGGGTAATTCATTCTCAATAGGGCTTGTCCATACCCGAAGGTCCAAGACCTGTTTTGAGCATACACGTGGTGGAAGTGGATACGGACTTAGGTAGCAGTTTTGGTGCATTTATGGAGTGCGGGCAGCATGAAATGGTTTCAATGCTTCATGGATTTAATAGATATGTATAAGAGGTCAAGGAATCAATTCAAGGTAGCTTCAAAGGCATCCAAAAAGGGGCTGTAAGCACAACATGACAAAGCAGCTTCAAAGGCATTATTTTACTAAGTTGGCTTTTTCTTTTTCCTCCAAACAAGGGCGACGTGTGGGACTTCATGATCAGCTTAGTTGGCATCCTACAAAGCATATGGAAGCTGATTTGGAGCTTAAATTGGTCAAAGATTGGTCAAAGTCAACTTAGTCAAAAAGATAGTATTTTAATTTCCTAATTTGATTTTTAGTTTTTGTTTTAAGAAATTACCTTTATTTTTGGTTTTTATTTATTTATTTTCTGAAAAAATAAGTTTAGAAAAGTTATTATTTTATTATTCTCATTGTAAATTAATTAATTCCTAATTCAAAATAAAGGAATTAATTAATCAAAATTAGTTTAGGAAAGGAGAGAGAAAATTCGACCATGCTAGTTTCCTAATACTATTGGCCGGTTTTTCCTTTTATTTTTAGGGTTTTATTTTGTTTTCTCTTAGCCTATAAAAAAGGATTATTTTTTAGGAAGAACATACCATTAATAATATTCAGAATTTAGTTTGTGAGATTGAATTTCTCTTTGTTTTTTTGAACGCCTAAAACACCAATAGTGAATGAGTGTTTTAGTTTGACTTATCAATAGGATATCCATCACCTATTGTGGCATCTTCATTATACCAAGATTTCTAATCACAGGTTGGTTAGGAGTCAAGGTGACTATTAGAATTTGAACATAATTAGATCCGAGCTAATATAATACGGGTTTAGGCACAAGTCGTCCTAGGTTCCTAGTTTTACCATATTTTTTGTTTCCTAGTTTATTGGTTGTTTTTCATTATTGTTCTTGGTAATTTATTTTGTTGTTGATTTTATTTTCTGTTTTATTCTTCAATATTTGCATTCATATATTCAAAAAAAAAAAAAAAAGAAAGAGAAAAGAAATGCCGAACAGAAATAAAAAAAAAAAACTGGACAATGTGTATTTGGTTTAGGAGGTCACAGGTTTGGTGATTGTTTAATGTTGGAATTGCAATTTTGAAGTTGATTCTTGCTACTAAAGTTTTCTTGTGTTCTGTGAGTAAAAAAAAATAATAATAAAAAAAAAGAAGAAAAAAGCCGAATAAAAAAAAATTTCAGTTTGTTGAATTTGGTGTTGAAAATTTCTTGGAGCTGCTGTTTTGTTGATTATTTATTCAATATTTGGAGTTTCTGGAGAATTATTTTTGTTGCTGGATATTTGAATTTTGGGTGCTTAAATTATTTGGATTAAAATTAGTAAAAGGAATTGATACAAAACTAGAATTACAATAACAACAACCAACATTATTCTTTAATTTTGTTCGAATTGATTCTTGTTTGAGTTTGAATTATTTTTCTAAATTTTTATTCTTGAATCTTTAATTTCCTACCATTTACTCCAGTTCTTATTGATTCCAAAATTTTCTTGTAATTTGTCTTATTTTGCCTAGAAAAGCCGAAATTTAGGTATTTTAAATTCATTCGATATTACTTGCTTTTTGCTACTGTTTTGTTGATAAGTTTAATTAACACATACTTGTGATTTAGTTTATGCTTTATGGGTGTTTTAATTAGAACTTTGAGATAATTCTTTCAGTGGAAAAAGGCAAGAGTGTGTGAGCTTAAAAGAGAGTAAAAATCGAAACTAGTGTGAAAACACGAGTATCGAGACCTTAATTGAGTGAAACATGTGAGGGAGTGATTTTTGGCAAGAATTTATTTTATTTTTCATTATTTATACTAACATGGCAGATTCAAGGTTGAGAAAAGGAGATCCACCACTAAGAATTAATGAAGAAGAATCCGTCGGATTCCATGGTGATTCACGAGCTACGGGAAGTGGTGACCAAATGGACATGAGGGCCATTTTGGAGCAACTATAGTGGATGAATGCTCAATTTGACCACATAAATCAAAGGATGGATAGAATAGAAACATCTCATGGTGGACCAAATTTAAGGCAAGAGTTCCATGGAGCTCGAGGTTAAGGTTGAGGAGGCCGTGGACGACCTAGAGAGGAGTTCAAAGAGGGAAATTTTGGAGATGATTTCGAGGAAGGAATGGATGAAACACATGCTGTCCAAGAGAGGTTAGACCATGGGAGGCATAGGAGAGTGGAGGTAGATGATGATCTTGGCAATATCAAGGTAAACATACCACCTTTCATAGGAAGAAGTGATCCGGAGGCTTACTTGGAATGGGAGTAGTGTATGGAGATGATTTTTTATTGTCACAACTATTCGAAGGCCAAGAAAATTAAATTGGCAGCAATGGAGTTTGGACATTATGCACTCCAATGGTGGACTAATGAGCAAAACACCCAAGGGAGAGTAGGTGATGAATTGATTACTACATAGCGACAAATGAAAGGAGCCATGAGGAAGCGATTTGTACCATCACACTATCATAGGTTGCTGGATCAAAGGCTTCAATCTTTATCTCAAGGAAGTAGGTCCATGGTGGATTATTACAAGGAGATTGAGATGCTTATGATAAGGTTAAGCATGAATGAAGATAGAGAAGCAACCATGGCAAGGTTTCTTGGTGGTTTGAATGGTGATAAAGCCAACCAAGTGGAGCTTCAACAATGTGTAGAATTAGAGGAGATGCTTCATGTGGCCATCAAAATTGAAAATCAATTCAAAAGGAGGGGAAGCTCATGGTTTGGAGGAGTCACAAATAGTGGGAAGTCAAATCCAAGTGCTTGGAGAAGCAATCCCGTTTATGATTCAAAGCTAATACCGAAGCAAGGTGAGTAGAGCTCCAATCGGCCAGAAAAGGAAGCCAAAACCGAATTTGTCCAAGCACACAAGAGTGAAGGTAAATATAATCCTAAACCTTCAAGATCTAGAGAAATTATTTGTTTTAAGTGCTAGGAATGAGGACATATTGCCAATCAATGCCTGAATAGAAGAATCATGGTGCTGAAAGGTAATGGTGAACTAGAATCCGAAAGTGAGGAAAGTGGGGGAGAGGTCGAATTGGATGATGAAGAACTTGGAGGGGATGAGCATGAGGAATCCAAAACACTCCAACCTTCAAGGGCTGACTCGAGCTTAGTTTCAAGGAGAGTACTTGCTGTATACAAGGATGAGGATCAAGTTCAAAGGGAAAACATCTTCCACACCCGATGTGAAATCCAATGTAAGATTTGTAGTATGATAATTGATAGTGGAAGTTGTACAAATGTAATTAGTAACGTTGTGGTTGATAAATTAGTCTTAACAACTATTAAACATCCAGAACCATATAGATTACAATGGCTTAATGATAGTGGTGAGATGAAAGTGAATAAACAAGCGAAGGTAAAATTTAGCATAGATAAATATATGGATGTTGTTTTGTGTGATGTTGTGCCTATGCATACCAAATATATTCTATTAGGTACACCATGGTAATTTGATAAAGATGCTACTCATTATGGTCAAGAGAATTGTATTGTTTTTAGATTTAAAGGTAAGAAGGCCAAGCTAGAGCCATTGACTCCCAAGGAAGTGTATAGAGACCAATTACAAATACAACAAAGGAGGGAGGCTGAAAAGCTCAAGGACAAAGCTAGTATGGCACCAATGGCTTCACCAACCATCCAAGAAGGTAAGTTTTAGCTCACTGTCCAAGGTAATCATTCTAAAACATAAATTGAATGGAAAAACCATGAGAAAGCTGAAAGTGGAATGAGAAAAATACAGAAAGCCAAGAGACAATGTGAGAAACCCGAGAGAGAGGGAGAATGTGTGGTGGCCAAGAGAGAGAAAGGAAAAGAAAGAAAAGAAAGGAAAAATAAAAATTTTTATTTGAGTTTTGGGGATGTTAACAAAGCTATCTTGAGTAAGAAACCATTGTTGGTCATGATTTACTAAGATAATTATTTTAATGATCAAGCTTACTTTGAAGAACTTGAATTGCCAAGTTCAATTCTTTCTCTTTTATAAGATTTTGGAGATGTCTTTCTGAATGAAATTCCAAATGGATTACCACCAATTAGAGGGATTGAACATCAAATTGACTTTATTCTAGGGGCTACCATACCAAATAGACCTGCATATAGAAGTAATCCTGAAGAAACAAAGAAGCTACAAAGGCAGGTAAGTGAGTTACTTGATAAAGGGTACATTCATGAGAGTATGAGTCCATGTGCTCTTTCTATTTTGCCTAAAAAAGATGGATCTTGGAGAATATGTGTTGATTTTAGGGCTATAAATAATATTACCATTAAATATAGACATCCAATTCCTAGATTAGATGATATGCTTGATGAATTGCATGGTACTTGCATGTTTACTAAAATTGATCTTAGGAGTGGATACCATTAAATTAAAATGAAAGAAGGTGATGAATGGAAGACTGCATTTAAGACTAAATATGGGCTATCTGAATGGTTAGTCATGCCTTTTCATTAACTAATGCACCTAGTCCTTTCATGAGGCTTATGAACCATGTTATGCATCCATTTATTAGTAAATTTATGGTTGTGTACTTTGATGATATTTTCGTGTATAGCTGAAACGTAGATTAGCATGTGCAACATCTTAGGCAAGTTTTAAATATTTTTAGGAAAGAAAGGTTGTTTGCTAACATGAAAAAGTGTAACTTTTGCAAAGATGAACTTGTTTTTCTAGGATATGTAGTAAGTGCTGTAGGAATCAAAGTTGATCAATCTAAGGTTCAAGCAATCAAGGAGTGGCCGATGCTAACCTCTATCACTCAAGTGAGGAACTTTCATGGATTGGCAAGTTTCTATTGAAGATTTGTCAAGGACTTTAGCATCATAGCAGTACCTTTGAATGAAGTTATAAAGAAGAATGTTGGCTTTAAATGGGGAGAAATACAAGAAAAATTATGTAATGCACCTTTACTAGTTTTGCCAAATTTTTCTAAGACTTTTAAAATTGAATGTGATGCTTTGGGTGTAGTTATTGGAGCTATTTTAATGCAAGAAGGAAGGCCCATAGCCTACTTTAGTGAGAAATTAAATGGAGCTGCACTAAACTACCCAACATATGACAAGGAAATGTATGCTTTGGTGAGGGCTTTGGAAATGTGGCAGCACTATCTCATGCCAAAAGAATTTGTGATTCATACGGATCATGAATCTTTCAAGCATATTAAAGGTAAAGGAAAGCTCAACCAAAGGCATGCCAAGTGGATTGAATTTATTAAGACATTTCCATATGTGATCCGCTACAAGAAGGGTAAGGAAAATGTGGTTGCCAATGCATTATCCCGAATGTATGTTCTCTTTTCTACCTTAGATGCTAGATTACTTGGTTTTGAACAATTGAAAGAACTTTATGAGCATGATAGTGACTTTGGAGAAATATTTAGAACCTATTTGAAACATGGATTTAGTAAATTTTACATATTTGAGGGATATTTGTTTAGAGAAAACAAACTTTGTGTGCCTAATTGTAGCATTAGAGAGTTACTAGTTCGGGAAGGTCATGGGGGTGGTTAAGTGGGTCATTTTGGTGTTTATAAAACTTTATCCTTACTGCAAGAACATTTTTATTGGCCTAACATAAAGAGGGATGCTGAGAAAATATGTGAAAGATGCTTGAAATGTCGAAAGACCAAGTTCACATGGAAACTGCACGGGTTGTACCATCCATTGCTGATTCCTTCCTATCCTTGAGTAGATTTGTCTATAGATTTTACTCTTGGTTTGCCTCGGTCAAGGACAGGTAAGGATTCAATATATGTTGCTGTGGATAGATTTTCTAAGATGGCACATTTTATTGCATGTAATAAAACTGATGATGCATCTAATGTTGCTAATTTATTTTTCAAGTAAATTGTGAGATTGCATGGAATGCCTAGGACTATTATTTCAGATAGGGATGCTAAGTTCTTAAGTTATTTTTGGAAAACTTTGTGGGTGAATTTAGATACTAAGCTTTTATTTTCAACTACTTGTCATCCACAAACCGATGGACAAATCGAAGTAGTGAATAGAACTTTGTCTGCATTGTTGAGAGCATTAATTAGTAGAAATTTGAGAACTTGGGAGGAATGTTTGCCACGCGTTGAATTTGCTTATAATAGGTCTTTACATTCAGTGACTAAATTTAATCCTTTTCAAATTGTTTATGGGTTTAATCCTTTGACTCCATTAGATTTAACATCTTTACCTTTAAGTGAGCGTGCTAATCTAAATGGAAAACAAAAAGCTAATTTTGTGAAGCAGATTCATTAAAAAACTAAGGCAAATATTGAGAGGAGGAATAAGCAATATGCAAGGAACGCTAATCAAGCCAAAAACAAGTTATTTTTGAACCTTGAGATTGGGTTGGGTTGCACCTAAGAAATGAGAGGTTTCCCGGCAAAGGAAGTCCAAGTTTATGCAGCGTGGAGATGGACCTTTTCTAGTTTTGGAACGGATCAATGACAAGGCTTACAAACTTGATTTGCTGAGTGAGTATAATGTTAGTGCTACATTTAATGTTGCTGATTTGTCTCCTTTTTCTGTAGGTGATGATTTTGATTTGAGGGCAAATCCTTTTCAAGAGGAGGGGAATGATGCAAATCCACTTGTGCCCACACAACCAACAACCCGCTAGGGTGTTGACCTGATACGGATGAAGATCTGGACGATCACTAGGGCTCAAGCTAATAGGTTTAGGGATAAAATTGCTGCCTTTATATAGGGAGTAATTCATTCCCAAAAAGGCTTGTCCATACCCAAAGATCCAAGACCTGTTTTGAGCATACAAGTGGTGGAAGCCGATACGGCCCCAGGTAGCGGTTTTGGTGCATTTATAAAGTCTGGGCAGCATGAAATGGTTCAAATGCTTCATGGATTCAATACATATATCTAAGAGTTTAAGGAATCAAGTGAAGGCAGCTTGAAAGGCATCCAAAATGGGGTTGTGCGCATAACATGACAATTTGGCCATTTTGCTGTATTACCCACTGGCTTTACTGTATTTTGTTGAGTTGGCTTTTTCTCTTTCCTCCAAACAAGGGCAGCATGCGGGACTTCATGATCAGCTTATTTGGCATCCTAAAAGCATATGAAAGCTGATTTGGAGCTTAAATTGGTCAAAGTCAACTTATTCAAAAAGATAGTATTTTAGTTTCTTAATTTGATTTCTACTTTTTGTTTTAGGAAATTACCTTTACTTTTGGTTTTTATTTATTTATTTTCTGGATAAATAAGTTTAGAAATTTTATTATTTTATTATTCTTATTGTAAATTAATTAATTTCTAATTCAAAATAAATGTTTTAGTTTGAATGTTTTAGTTTGACTTATCAATAGGATATCCATCACCTATTGTGGCATCTTCATTATACGAAGGTTTCTAATTATAGGTTGGTTAGGGGTCAAGGTGACCATTAGAACTTGAACATAATTAGATCTGGGCTAATATAATATAGGTTTAGGCACTGATCATCCTAGGTTCGTATCAGGACCTTGCCCTAGGACGAGAGGACTGGGAAGGATGCCCCTTTGGTGTACCAGCTATTGTGCCCACGGTAAACACTAGGTAGCCAAGTACGGAGCGGACAACTGCTGAAAGCATCTAAGTAGTAAGCCCACCCCAAGATGAGTGCTCTTCTAATCCGACTTCCTCAGTGCTTCTAGCAGCATAGCCAAGACAGTGACGGGTTTTCTTCCCTTGTGGGGGTGGAGCGACAGAAGTTTTGAGAATTGAAGAGAAGATCACGACGAGACGAGCCATTTATCATTAGGATAGGTATCAAGTGAAAGTGCAGTGATGTATGCAGTTGAGGCATCCTAACAGACCAGTAGACTTGAACCTTGTTCCTACATGACCCGATCAATTCGATTACACACTCGCCATCTATTTTCATGGTTCAACTCTTTGACAACATGAAAAAGCCATTGTTGAACTCTTTGACAACATGGAAAAACCAAAAGCTTTGCCCTCCCTCTTTATCTATCCAAGGGATGGAAGGGCAGAGGCCTTTGGTATCCCCTCTAGTCAAGAACTTGGGCCTTACAATCACTACCCAATATGCTTTTCTCTCATGCCTTTCTTCGTTCATGGTTTGATATTCTGGTGTCTTAGGTGTAGAGGAACCACACCAATCCATCTCGAACTTGGTGATTAAACTCTACTACGGTGACAATACTGTAGGGGAGGTCCTATGGGAAAATAGCTTGATGCTAGGATGATAAAAAGCTTAACACCTCTCATGGTTATTACTTTATCTTTTCAATATGAAAAAAAAAATGAAAATTGAAAAGGTCGTCTTATTCAAAACCACAATTATGAAATCCTTTCTCTCCCACTTTACACCTCATAATGCACCGTTCTTATATAGAGAGAGGCACTTTCACATCTTCTTAACCCTAAATGACTAGGGAGAGGAAAGGTTCCTTTTTTTTAGGATACACCTAGGAACAGATCCAGTGGAGACAGAGTGGGGCCTATAGCTCAAAGGATTAGAGCACGCGGCTCCCTCATCGCCCACAACCGCCAAAAAGGGAAAGACCTTTCCCTTTAGGGGTAGGAAAATTATGATCGGGATTGTGGACACCAAGCTATGGAATTTAGGCATAGGTCTTTTGTTGAAATGGAACGGCCTTACTCTTTATTTTTTCTTTCTTTTTATTTATCGTTAATGGTGGATAAATTAAATATAGTATGCCCAGCCCAAAGCCTAAATCGACATTTTTTTTTGTTTTACGCCCTATAATTCTTCCTTTGCCAGTTTGGGTAGAATAGTGGAGAAAGTACAAGTATTAGTAGCATCGTAAAAATGCATTACTCGTCATTAATATGTTTGCTCGCGGTAATTGTGGCCTACCGGGCGAATCGATGATTGCATCTTTGATGCACTTGCTAGTACATATGAGAATTCTTAATTAGAAAGTTGTAAATAGCCCTAGACTATGGAACAAAGGATTATCCCAGACCTATGCCGAGGTATTAACGTCGATTCTCTAATATCGCATAACAGAATGTGATATGATGAGATAGAATGCAATAGAAACAAAGACACAGGGAACAAGTAACTATCCTAGCTCTACCGTATCTTTTGTTTCATTTCTTATGGAACAATTGCAAACACTTTTTTGATTATGGATCTACTAATAGAAATTCAATGCGTAATCTTCGCATTTAATGTGTATTCCTGAATAATCTCATTTTTCAATTATTCAACCACTACATTTTACCAAGTGCAATGTTAGTTAGATTAGTCAACATTTATATGTTTTGATGTAACAATAAGATGTTATTTGTAACAAGTAGTTTTGTTGGTTGGTTAATTGGTCACATTTTATTCATGAAATGGGTTGGATTGGTATTA
Source organism: Ziziphus jujuba (assembly GCF_031755915.1). Classification (NCBI taxonomy): domain Eukaryota; kingdom Viridiplantae; phylum Streptophyta; class Magnoliopsida; order Rosales; family Rhamnaceae; genus Ziziphus; species Ziziphus jujuba. The sequence goes on along the minus strand of NC_083383.1, from coordinate 5,637,308 downwards.
ATCTGGATACAGCAAAAAAAATTTATTATATCTAATGTACTTGTTAGATCTAATAAGTACCTTGTGTCAGAATTGAGAAATTCTATGGCTCGAATATTTAGTATTCTCTTATTTATTACACGTGTCTACTACTTAGGCAGAATACCATCACCTATTGTTACTAAGAAACTAAAAGAAACCTAAAAAATGGAAGAAAGGGGGGAAAGTGAGGAAGAAACAGATGTAAAATAGAAACAACCTCAGAAACGAGGGGGACTAAATGGGAACAAGAGAGATCCACCGAAGAAGATCCTACTCCTTCCATTTTTTGGAAGAAAAGGAGGATTCGGACAAAATCGATGAAATGGAATACATACGAGTGAATGGAAAGGAAAAAACAAAGGATGAATTATACTTTAAAGAGACACACTATAAAAATAGACCCGTTTATGAAGCTTATTATATAGATGTGGATGAAAATCAAGAAAATTCGAAGTTAGAAGTATTTATAGAAAAAAAAAAAGATCTACTCTGGGTTGAAAAACCTCTTGTTAATATTTTTTTTGGATTATTTAACTTGAGTTAACTTAAGTTGAGTTCAATTTTTTTTTTCTTTTATAAATTAAAAGAAAATACAAAGTAAATTAATAAAAAGATTAATACATAAGATATATAGACTAAGAGATAGAAAAAACTCGCAATATTGATACCATTCATAATTCCATCAATTATTCGTTTATCAAAAAATGAATTAGTTGAGCCAATCCTCTTATACCTTTAGTTAAGCATATTGCAGAAAAAACATCTATGTAACCACAATTATATGACCAATCATATATCCCATTTAATAGTTTTTCTCCAAGAATTTTTCTTTTTTTAGCAATACTTTTAACAAATGAATTAAAGAAATACAAATTTTATAAAGAGGAAGAAACCTGCTTATACAAAAAAGACGCTATAAAGATTCCAAAAAAACTACACTGAATGAAATAGTTACGTTTGAAATAAATTCATACGAATCCACAGAAGTATTTGGATTTGGATGTAAAAGGTTTATCGCTAGGTTTAACAATTTGATAATATATCCAAATCCACAGCTTCTTGATTGAATTGATTGAAGAAAGGAATTCCTATGAATCCAATGAACAAAGTAAATAGTACTCATACAAGCATAGGAAATAGCATAGTATTGTCCAATTCTTGCAGATATGAGAAAGTGTTCTTAGTTCGAAAATGACTAATAGTAATAAAAGGGCACATAAAGCTTCTTCGATTACTATCAATTTGATATGCCTTTTTAGAAAAAAAAAAAAAAGCCCTTTCATTATTATTCATTGTTAATAAAGTTAATCAAGTAACATTTTTTTTAATAACTTTTTGCCCTTCTTTACCTCATAGAGATATTGAATAGAACGAGCCTTTTTTTTTTCCACTCTAAGTTTGAAACTGAAGGTTTAAATGTCCTTCAAAAGTAAGTAAATAGATCCGAAACATATAAAATGCAATTAAGCCAGCTGTGGAACAAGTGATTGTTGCCAAAATGGGTAAATATAACCAACTATCAATAAGAATTTCATCTTTGTACCAAAAACATGCAAGGGGTGGAATACCACACAAAGAAAGTATACCTAATAAAAATGCAATTTTTGTAATTGGTACATGTTTTTGTAAACCACCCATAAGAACCATATTCTAGCTTTTATTTGGAGAATATCCAACAATTGTTTCAATGGAATGAATAATTGATCCAGATCCTAAAAACAACAATGCTTTCAAATAAGCATGATTAATTAAATGAAATAAAGCCATTCGATAAGACCCCATACCTAGAGCCAACATCATATAACCCAATTGAGACATTGTAGAATAAGCTAAGCCCCTTTGAATATCTTTTTGAGCAAGAGCTAATGTGGCTTCTAAAAGTAATGTTATTATCCCAATAAAAGCTATTAGATTCATTATGAAAGGTATAACTATGAAAAGCGGAATAAGCCGAGCGAGAAGAAAAATTTCGGCTGCTACCATAGTAGCAGCGTGTATAAGAGCGGAAATAGGAGTAGGTCCTTCCATAGCATCGTGTAACCATACATGAAGGGGGAATTGGGCAGATTTAGTAATTGCATTGGCAAATAATAGATAGGCACACAAGGTAACAACTAAAGAATCAGCTTCATTATTATCAACCACATTATTGAATATTTCAAACAAATCCCTAAATTCAAAATTGCCCATTATCCAATAAAAACATAAAATTCTTAATAATAATCTAAGATCCCCTACACGATTAGTTACAAATGCCTTTTGACAAGCAGTGGCCATAATAGGTCAATTGAACCAAAAACCTATTAATAGGTAAAAACACATTCCAACTAATTCCCAAAAAAAAAAAAAAGTTATGGATTGAAGTATTAAAAAAACTCATATATACGAAAAATCTCAAATATCCCTGATCATGAGACATATAATTATCACTATAAATAAGAACCATAATTCCAACAGTAGTGATTAATATTAACATAAGAGAAGTTAGTGGATCAATTAAATAGCCAAATTCTAAAGAAAAATCATTATTGATGGTCCAAGACCATATACATAGATAAATAGAACTGTTATTTATTTGTTGAATAAATATATGGGTGAAAAAAATCATAACTATACTTAACAGTAAAACACTAGGAAAAACCCACATACAGCGAAGATTTTTTTACTACCGTTGGAAAAAGTAGAGGTCCTACTCCTATTAACATAGGAGTTGGAAGGGAAATGAAAGGTATGATCCATGAATATTGATATGTATATTCCATAAAAAAGAATCTTTTTATCTTAATTAATTGTATGTGATTTACTGATACGAACCTAGAACAACCTGCTCCTAAACCCGTATTATATTAGCCCGGATCTTAATTAAGTTCAAGTTCTAATGGAATTGACCTTAACCCCTAACCAACCTGTGGTTAGAAACCTTGGTATAATTTAGACGCCATAATAGGGGATGAAAAAACTATTGATAAGTCAAGCTAAAACAACCAATTCTCTAATGGTGTTTTAGGTGTTCACAAAGAACAAAGAGATAATTAATCTCACAAGTATTTTCTTTATCAAATCAAAGTTATATTCTTATTGAAAAATAAGCCTTTAAATAGGCTACAAAGCCATGAAATAAAACCCTAGAACATAAAGAAAACCGGCCACCACACATAAAGAAACCTAGTTGGCCGAAACTATACTTCCTTTCCTAATCTAAGTTTGATTAATTAATTCCTTTATATTAAATTAGGAATTAATTAATTTACAATGGAAAGAATAAAATAAAAACCTTCCTAAAGTTATTTGTCCAGAGAATAAATAAATAAAAGCCAAAAAGTAATGGTAGTTTCCTAAAACAAAAAGTAAAAACAAATTAGGAAACTAAAAATGCTAGCCTTTTGATCAAGTTGACTTTGATCAATCTTTGACCTCTTTGAGCTCAAAATCAGCTTCTAGATGCTTTCTAGGATGCCAAATAAGCTGAATATGAAGTCCCACGCGTTGCCCATGCTTGGAAAAATAAGAAAAGGCTAATACAGTAAAATATAGTAAAGCCAGCAAGCAATACAGCAAATTCGGCCAAATTGTTGATGCTGTCCGTACAAGCCCTTTTTGATTGCATTTGAGGCTGCTTTAACTTGATTCCATGACTTCTTAGGCATATGTATTGAACCCATAAAGCATTGGAACCATTTCATGCTTCCCGGACTCCAAAAATGTACCAAACTCGTCACCCGGGTCGGTATCGGTTTCCACCACTCGGATGCTTAGAATAGGCTTTGTATCTTCAAGTATGGACAAGCTCTGTTGATATTGATTACCCCCTGTATAAATACTCCCAGGTTGGCCTTAAATCTCTTAATTTGAGCTCTTGTGATTGGCCTAGTCTTCATCCGTGTCGAGTCAGCACCACAGCAGGTTATCGGTGGAGCGGGCTTGGGCGGAATCACATCATTTACCAGACTTTATTTCTTTTGAGAAGGGTCAGTTAATAAAAAAAGTTAAGATATACAAAACTAAAATACAATTTTCTAGCTTTAATTATTCTAAATCTTTCTTAACTACCTCAAATATTTCAAATCAAGAGGTTAGAGTTGGTTAAACAATATTAGCAAGTTACTAGTGAAAAAGAAATACATTTTTTATTAAATTATTATGTCAAATTTTATGAAGATACAAAAAATGAAAATTTAAATTTTTATTACTGTTACATATTACAATAATTTATTTATATATATATAAAGCAAGGATAAAAAATTTCACCAAAAACAGTTTTTTATTGTGATATGAAGCATAAATAACCCTAATTTAACTCATAAAATAAAAGTTATTTATTTTAGTTTTAGTTGGATTATTTAGAATTTGATGAATTTGAATCGATTGATTGTCTTCTATTCCAATAAAAGACATTTATCGGAAAGGTTATGATAAAGAAACTATGACTCCAACATGTGACTTTGTATAAATTTAAAGAAGGAATTCCTAAAATAGCTTTTTTATAAAACCATCTATCGTGTCTCTTTTCGTAGATTAACTACTAGTCTCATTCTAATTTTTTAAAATTAATTAGATTTACTCATTTATCGAGCTTGACCAATTAAATAAAATGAATAATTAATAGAAAAAAATTACTAAAGTTTTTTTTCTTTTTTTTTTTTTTAATAAAGATAGGGGTTGGGTTATTAAACATTTCGATGTATTTTATTCCATGTATAAAATTTTGGATGACGAAAAAAAAACTAGACAGAGATAGAAAGGCATAGGTTTTTTCCTTGTATTTGTTTTTTTTCTCATATAAACTCCAATAAATTCTAGTTCTATTGCATAATAGATTCTATAGATATAGAAGATATCAATTTGAAGGAAGATATAAGAGTACCAATAAAATAAATACAAATCTTTCTTCCAGATGTTGTATCAAATTGTATGGAATAGAAAAAAAAACAAAAAAAAAATTTGTATTTAATTTATAAAAACTACCATATTGTTTATGTTGCTAGTAATATTTTATCCGATTTTTCTAGATCCATATTTTTATAAAGGAAGTACAATCTAGAGAATAAATACATCGATAATTATAATTAATAGTAAAGAATAATTAGTTTTGAACAATAGATGTCTTTGACATCTAACCCTGGTAGTAAATAACCTATTAGAATTTTTTAATTGCAATTCCAAAAAAGTGCACCTCTATATCAAAAAAATGCATTTGGAAAAATATTAGGAAAGGGAAGGGATATTCGGCAGCATTGAAAGCTTTTTCGTTACCAAAATCTCTTTCTACGAGGAATTCAAAAAGTTTTTTTTTGTCCAACAAATAAATAATCAAAGATTGGGAAAAATCTGAATTGATTTGACTCGAAAAGTAATCTAGTTTCAGTTTTTTTTTTTTTTGAAGTTGTTTAAATTTTTTTTTAGTTTGATTTTTATTTTATATTTTATAAGTTATAAAAATAAAAAAATTGATAATTTATCAAAGTTAAAATAATTAAACTAATAAAATGAATAATTTATATTCTTTAATGGTTTGATCCGTCAATAGTAATATTAAATAAATTGAAGTTGTTTTGCTCTTATAGTTGAATAAGAATTTTGTGTTGACTAAATTTGAAAATCTAAAAATGGTATTTGTTTGTTTGAAAAAAGAGTAAAAGCAAGCACAAGATTTCACCTTTCTTTTTAGTATGTTTTATAATTTTCAAGGTGGGGATTCTTATTTTCCCCATCGATTTGATAATTCAATAATAACAAAGGTTTGTCTTTTTTATTTGTATTATTTTTATACTTTATATATTCTAATATATTTTAAATACTATAGAATATAGAAGAGCAGGCATAATAGATCATTGAAACTAATTGATTAAGTTTAAAAGTGTCTTATCACTTTCTAAATTCTTATTTCTCTAAGTTCATATCACTATATATCTCTAACTTTCACCCCAATTAGTAAAACCCCTTTTACCTTTTTAGGTGATTATACAAAGACTCTGCCGATTTTTTCTTCGTGGATAATTTTTTTGAAGATTCATAAAATCCCATAAATGAGAAATGAATCCATTAAAAAATGCACATTATAAAGATAAAGAACATATTTTAGTTTTATCCATGGATTGAAGTCCGAAATATCTAGGTACAACAGTTCCCATTTAATCAAGCATAAACTAATAAATTCTAAAAAACCCCCAGTGTTAGGTTAAATAAAACTGATATCCTAATACTAAATATAATGATATACCAAGAAAAATAAGGATTCTTATTGAAAATGATACATTCAAATCCCTAATTTTGAAATTTTCATAAAGTTTTTTTTAAACCGCTATGGTGAAATTGGTAGACACGCTGCTTTTAGGAAGCAGTGGTACAGCATCTCGGTTCGAGTCCGAGTGGTGGCATGGCATCTTCTAAAAGAGTAAGTCCTATAATGAAATCAATTCCCGATTTCCATTCCTATAATTTGTTGAAGTGTGGCAATTTTGCCACTTGATGGTGCATGCATTACCCGGCTAGGATGAACATCTTAGTATCACCTTCTTTCCTTTTATGAGTTCATATTTTGTTGTATTTTTTATTTGATGTAAGGTATAGTTTGATGATATTTTGTGCCTAAGTTATTTATGCAAAAGCATAGGCAAAACTATGCACAAAAGAGTAAGAACATTATGCTTAAAATGCCTATGGTGCTGGATTCATGATTTCAAGCAACATAGGTCCATTGTTTGTGTTATATTTCAAGTTGCAAAAATATTTTTGGGCTGGAAATTTTATGGATTTCTACAGACATATATAAAAGACTATTTTCCAAATTTCAGATTAAAATGATATGGGGAAGTCCATTTTCTATTCCAAACGGATTGCTGTATTTGATGGGCCCAATATGCAGAGTATGGGTCAGTTTTGGAGCTATTTGGCCCATGATCAGATTCCAGAACCCTCCTAGCTTTGGAAAAAATATTTATTGATGACCAAGGATGCTTCAAACGAAGTTTCATAAGCAGATACAAAGGGGAACTAAATAGGTGAAGCTAGTTTGTTTGTTTACCCAAACTAGTTAAACAATAGGAACTTAGTTCAAACCATGTGCCATTTTTTACTATATTTGGAATAGACATGTTGCAGATGGTTTTTACCTCTTTTTTGTATGAAAAATTAGATGTTGACCATTTTACTTTTTAAATTTCAAATGCTTTACTCAGTATGAAAGCTTACATGCTTGGCATGTGTGAACTAGTTGTAATTTCAAGCTTATATTGTTAAATGAATGAGATGGCTATACATCCAAGCCTTATTTTCAAAAGCCAACATGGTCCCCTTATCCTTGTCTCTTATTCAACATCTTAGAACACTATAGGAACCCTAAAAACTAGAAAACACCATATCCAAATCCTAAAAAACACAACTTACACACAATAATTCCCAAGAGCATCACCAAAAGCTTGCTTGTTGCTAACACTTCAAGCTAGCTTGCTCCTGGTCATAACTTTCTCGCCCCAAAAAAGTGGTATCAGAGCAAGGTATATTTTTGTGAGATTTGTGAGGTTTTTGGGCTGGTTCATTAATTGAGAGTGAAGAGACACTTAAAATAACAAATATATTTTCATATTCCTTCATACCCGAGAGTAACATTCACATGGCTTCTTCAAGTTTTTCATCTCCTTTTCCTTCTATCTTCAATGGGGAGAACTAAAACATTTAGAGTATCAAGATGCAAGGCTATTGAAGGCTTATGGTCTTTGGGAGCTCATCATAAATCCTCAAGAATCCGAGCCTTTGCGACAAGGAGCAACGGTCAACCAAATCAAGCACCATGAGGAGGAGTTGGCTAAAAGTTTCAAGGCTCTCACCGTCATTAATTCTTGTATTAGTGACACCATTTTCACAAGGATAATGGCATGTGAGAGTGCTAAGGAATATTGGGACATACTTCAAGATGAGTTCCAAGGGACTACAAGGACAAGAAAAATGCAAATCCTTAACCTAAGGAGGGAGTTTGAGACTGTCAAGATGAAAGATAAAGAAACGATTAAGGAGTTCACCACAAGGCTTCTTGATGTGGTGAATCAAATTAGGGTGCTAGGTGAGAGATTAAGTGACCAAAGGATTGTGTAGAAGGTATTGGTCTCCTTGCCTGAGAGGTTTGAAGCAAAGATATCTTCATTGGAGGAGTCAAGGAACCTAAATGAAATTTCCTTGACCGAGTTTGTGAATGCCTTGCAAGCTACGGAGCAAAGGAGGAGGATTAGACATGAAGAATCAATGGAGGCTGCATTTATGTCTAAACAAGATCAAAAGACACAAAATCAAAAGAAGAACAAGCCAAAGGTCATAAAGGAAAAAGGTGAAACTAGCAAACCCAAGAGGAAGTCTTATGAACCTTGTCACCATTGTAAGAAGAAAGGTCATCATCCAAGAAGGTGCTGGTGGAGGCCGGATGTATTTTGCCATAAATGCCAACAAAAAGGTCATGTGGAAAGAGTATGCAAGGTTAACAAGAAGGATAAGTAACAAGAAAATATTGCTAAAGATAATGCAAATGATAGTGAATCCGAAGAGTTGTTTATTGCTACTTGTTTTAGTAGCATCAAGAATGATGAAGGATGGATCATTGATAGTGGAGCAACACACCATATGTCTCACAAACATGAGTGGTTCACAAACTTGGATAGGAGTAGCCACAACAAAGTTAAAATTGGAAATGTAGCCTTGATGGAAGTGAAAGGCAATGGAGATGTGGTGATACACACCACCAAAGGTATCAAAACTATCCATGATGTTCTCTATGTACCTTCTTTATGTGAGAACTTGCTTAGTGTAGGTCAAATGCTTGAGAACAAATATGCATTACACTTCTCAAACATGACATGCACTATAGTTGATCCTCATGGAAATAAATTGACGTGTGTTGGAATGAAGAACAAGAATTTTAGGTTGAATATGGATGAAAATGGTGCATCGGTTGCATTGAACGCCAAAGTTAAGAACACCTCTCAACTTTGGCATAAAAGACTAAGCCATGCTGGCTTTAAGTCATTGGTAGGCACACATGAACTTGTTAGACACATGCCATTGGTGGAGAAGCAAGAACATGTGTGTGAAGTGTGTCAAAAAGGAAAGCATACTAGGTAAGCATTTCAATCTAGTTCTTGGAGATCAAAGGAGAAGCTATTTAGATATTTGTGGTCCTATGAGTGTTCCATCCTTAAATGGCAGCAAGTATTTCATAACTTTTATTAATGACTACTTAAGAATGTGTTGGGTGTATTTCCTTGAAAGAAAGTCATAAGCTTTAGAGAAGTTAGTAGAATTTATGAAGTTAGTGCAAAATCAATCTGGTTGCACTATAAAGGTGCTAAGGATGAACAATGATGGGGAATACACAAGTGAGACTTTCAAACAACTTTGTAAGGATCATGGTATAGTTCATCAATTCACTACACCATACACACCACAAAAAAATTGTGTATGTGAAAGGAAGAATCGTACCATCATGGAGATGGCTAGATGGTTGTTGTTTGAAAGTGGCTTGCCAAAGAAGTTTTGGGCCGAAGGAGTTAATACATCCATCTGCATCCAAAATAGCCTTTACTTTACTTCTTTGAGGAGTAAAACCCCATTTGAGCTTTGGTTTGGATATAAGCCTTCTCTTGACCATCTAAGGGTATTTGGAAGCATTTGTTACATCCTAGTACCATAAGAGAGGAGAGGAAAGCTTGATGAAAGGTCACAAGTTGGTGTCTTGGTTGGCTATAGTGATGTGACCAAGGGATATAGGGTGTACAACTTGAAAACCAAGAAATTAGGACTTCTCCTTGCAATTTCGGCATAAAAGTCTTGGAAAGTATATCATCTTGATGTGAAGTCGGCCTTCTTGAATGGAGTATTGAAGGAGGAAATCTATATTATGCAACCCAAAGGTTTTGTGAAGAAAGGAAGTGAAGAGAAAGTATACAAGCTACACAAGGCCTTGTACGGCCTTAAACAAGCTCCTAGGGCATGGTATGCCAAGATAGAAGATTTTTTGATAAAGTATGGATTTAGGAGGAGTCCTAATGAGCCTACATTATAAATTAGGACTCATGGTTGCATGGTGTTGGTGTCTCTTTATGTTGATGATCTCCTAGTGACTGGTGGTAATGAGAAAGAAGTGAGCAATTTCAAAAGTGAGCTAGAATTGAACTTTAAGATGTCTAGCCTTAGAGAGATGAAATACTTTCTTGAAATTGAAGTTGTCCAATCATCTAAAGCCATCTTAATATCTAAAGAAAGCTATGTGAAGGAGTTGCTCAAGAAGTTTGAGTTGAAGGAATGTAATAGTGTTGCCACACCTATGAATGAAGACACTAAGTTGGTGAAGGATGATGATTCTCCAAAGGTAAATCCTTCCTCCTATAGAAGTTTAATTGGTAGCCTTTTATATGTATGCTTTACTAGACCAGATATTATGTTTAGTGTGGCTGTTTTGTCAAGATTTATGCATATTCCATCACAAAATCATCTTTCTTTTGCAAAAAGAATCCTAAGGTATTTGAAAGGTACAAGTGATTTTGGTGTACGGTACAAGGATGGCATGAATGAAGCTTTGCTTGGTTATAGTGATAGTGATTGGGCTGGTTCTTTGGTTGATAGCAAGAGCACATCGAGCTACATTTATACTTTTGGAAATGGTCCTTTCTCACAGAATTCCAAGAAATAACAAACGGTTGCACAAGGCGTTTGGCTTAGGAAATTGTTCGAGGACTTGAGCTTGAAGCAAGAGGAAGCCATCATGATATTGTGTGACAATACTTAAGCAATAGAAATTGCCTAAAATCCAGTCCAACATGGGAGGACCAAGCACATGCTGGTCAAGTATCATTCCTTAAGAGAATTTGAAGCAAGTGGTGTAGTGAAGTTGAAGTATGTGAGTTGCAAGGAGAACTTTGAGGATATATTCACCAGACCATTGGGAAAGAAGAGATTTGAGATGTTGAGAGGACTTCTCAATGTCTCATACAAAATTGAAAAGGAGGAGTGTTGAAGTGTGGCAATTTTGCCACTTGATGTTGCATGCATTACCCGGCTAGCATACACACCATGGTATTACCTTATTTCCTTTTATGAGTTTATATTTCTTTTTTATGTTTTTATTTGATACAAGGTATATTTTGATGATGTTTTGGGCCTAATTTATTTATGCAAAAGTATAGGCAAAACTATGCACAAAAGAGTAGGAACATTATGCTTAAAATGCCTATGGTGCTGGATTCATAATTTCCAGTAACATAGGTCCACTATTTGTGTTATATTTCAGGATGAAAAAAGATTTTTGGGCTGAAATTTTTGGATTTCTAAAGACATATATAGAAGACTATGGTCCAAATTTTAGGTTAAAATGACATAGAGAAGTCCATTTTCTATTCCAAACAGATTGTTGTATCTGATGGGCCCAATATGCAGAGTATGGGTCAGTTTTGGAGCTGTTTGGCCCATGATCCGGTTCCTGAACCTTCCTAGCTCTTGGAAAAATATTTATTGATGACCAAGAATGCTTCAAACCAAGTTGCATAAGCAAATACAAAGGGGAACTAAGTAGGTGAAGCTAGGTTGGTTGTTTACCCAAACTAGTTAAAAAAAATAGGAACTTAATTCAAACTATGTGCCATTTTTTACTATATTTGGAATAGACATGTTGCAGTTGGTTTTTACCTCTTTTTTGTATGAAAAGTTAGGTGTTGACCATTTTACTTTTTAAATTTCAAATGCTTTACTCATTTTGTAAGCTCACATGCTTGGTATGTGTGAACTAGTTGTAGTTTCAAGCTTATATTGTTAAATGAATAAGATGGCTATACATCTAAGCCTTATTTTCAAAAGCCAATGTGGTCCCCTTATCCTTGTCTCTTTGTTAGCATCTTAGAACACTCTAGGAACCCTAAAAACCAGAAAACACCATAACCAAAACCTAAAACACACAACTCACACACAACAATTCCCAACAGCATCACCAAAAGCTTGCTTGTTGCTAACACTTCAAGCTAGCTTGCTCTTGGTCATAACCTTCGCACCTTAACATAATTAAGGTACCCCGTTTTTAATTTCAAAAATTTATGATATTTTCAACTTTAGAGCATATATTAAGTCATGCATCCTTTTCGATCGTTTCAATTGTAATTACAATTCATTTAATAACCCTATTAGTCGATGAAATTGTAGGCCTATATGATTCGTCAGAAAAGGGCATGATAACTACTTTTTTTTTGTATAATAGGATTATTAGTTACCCGGTGGATTTATTTGGGACATTTACCATTAAGTAATTTATATGAATCATTAATATTTCTTTCATGGAGTTTTTTCATTATTTATCTAATTCCCTATTTTAAAAAACAAAAAAGCCATTTTAATTTAAATGCAATAACCGCCCCAAGTGCTATTTTTACCCAAGGTTTTGCTACTTTGGGTCTTTTAACTGAAAGGCATCAATCCATAATATTAGTCCTGGCTCTTCAATCCTATTGGTTAATGATGCATGTCAGTATGATGATATTAGGCTATGCAGCTCTTTTATGTGGATCGTTATTATCAGTAGCTATTCTAGTCATTACATTTCGAAAATTAATAAGGATTTTTAGTAAAAGCAACAATTTCGTAAATGATCACTTTTTTTTGATGAGATTCAATACATCAGCAAAAGAAATAATGTTTTACAAACCATTTCATTTATTTCTTCTAGGAATTATTACAGATCTCAATTGATTCAACAATTGGATCTTTGGAGCTATCGTATTATTGGCCTTGAGTTTATCTTTTTAACCATAGGTATCCTTTCGGGAGCGGTGTGGGCTAATGAAGCATGGGGATCATATTGGAATTGGGATCCTAAAGAGACTTGGGCATTTATTACTTGGACCATATTTGTGATTTATTGACATACTCGAACAAATTTTGAAAGTGTAAATTCCACAATTGTGGCATCGATGGGATTTCTTATCATTTTGATATGCTATTTTGGAGTTAATCTATTAGGAATAGGGTTGCATAGTTATGGTTCATTTACATCAATATCGAATTGAATCGAAGAAAGGGCTTGACGAATAAAAACCTAGGACAACGTAAGCATATATATAAGAAAACTTCGTGTAAACCATTGAGAAACCTTTGAATCAAGTAATGTAAATGATTCAAATGTTTCTTAATGGCTTACATATTTGGTTAAAATAGAATTCAAATTAATTTTTTAATTTTAGTTAGTTAAACTTAAGAGAAGAAAAAAGATTTTTTTTTTTGTATTTTACAATGAACGGTTTTCACAATCATAGGATTTCTGTTTGATGTTTTGGTTTGTTTACTAAGGAAAACCATCAATAAAAAAATTAGATAGAGTAGCTTCGACTTTAGCAACTAATAGTGAGAAAACAAAATCCAAATAAATCCCAATAGCTATTATAGGTAGCAGTACAGAGAGCGAAACAAATAGTTCTCGTGGCCCATAATAAAAAAATAAAATAAAATTTGGAGCACTAAAAATCTTGTATCCATAGAACATCTGATGTAACATAGATAATGAGTAAATAGGAGTTAATATCATTCCAATTTCCATTACAAAAGTACTTACTATTTTTGTAATCAAAAGATATTTTTGGCTAGTAAGTATTCCAAAAAATCCTATCAATTTTGCAAACAAAACCTCTCATGCCCGGTAATGCAAGGAAGCCATCTATAAGATACTGAAAGTTGTGAATATGGAATTGTGATAGCCATTCTGCCCATTTCCTCAAGATAAACAAGACGTATTATATCATAACTCATTCCTACCAAGAAAAAAAGCGCAACACCAATAAATAAATGAGAGATTATTTGTAAAATGGCTCCATTGAGTCCTGTATCATAAGCTATTCTTTTCTTTAAATTACATTGCCCCGGAGTTGTTAAAGCTGCATAGATTATTTGAATTGTGCCTACTATCATTGGCCAAGGAGAAAAGATAGAATGAGTGTGAGGTAATATTTGCATATTTATCTGCACCACTCCATACGCTCCCATTTTTAATAATATTTCAGCTAGAAGCATACAAGTACTGTAATGTGCCTCTCCATGGGTGTCTGGTAACCATGTATATAAAGGTATAATGGGTGATTTGGCAACAAACGCAATAAAAAATCCAATATAAAAAGTTATTTCTAGTGCTATAGGACACGATTGATTAGCTGATGTCTCAAAATTTAATGTTGGTTCACTAGAATCATATAAACCAATACCTAGAACTCCTATTAATAAAAAACAGAAGCTCTTGTAGTGTACAAAATAAATTTTATAGCTGAATACAAACGTTTCTTTCCGTCCTAAATGGATAGAAGTAGATAAATTAGAATTAATTCTAACTCCCAAATGATGAAAAAAAGTAAAAGGTCTTAAGAAGAAAATGGTCCTCTTTGACCGCTATACATTGCTAACATTAGGAAATGGAATAATCGAGAGTCTCGAGTAACCAGCCAGGGCGCTAAAGTAGCTAAAGTAGTGATAAATCCTATCAGTAAAATAGGTCCTATAGAAATTCCATCTATTCCCAATCTTCAGTAAAAATAAAAAGAAAATGGATCCATTCATAATTCTCTGTAAGTTGGATTAGTGGATCATCCAATTGGAAATGATACGCAAATGTATAGGTTATTAGAAGGAGTTCTATTATGCATATACAAATAGTATACCACCTAGTTACCTTATTCCCTTTATGAGGGAGAAAGAAAATTAAAGAACTCACAAATATTGGCAAAACTACAACTATCATTAACCAAGGAAAAATCATTCGTGGTAAAAACAAGATACACTTGGACTAGAAAAACCTATGCTCAAAAATATAAAATAAAATATATTATTTTGAATGTGGGTTTTTGTTGGTAAAAAGAAATAAAATATACTCAAGTAAAGTTTTTTGAAAGGTACGAATAAGCTAGCTCCATACTTCGAGTTGTTTCATTCCATAAATAAACTCGAACACTCAAGAAATCCATTGGACAGGCGGATTCACATCTTTTACAATCGACAGAGTCCTCTGTGCTTGGAACATAAGCGATTTGCTTAGCTTTACACCCATCCTAAGGTATCATTTCTAGTACATCAGTGGGGTAGGCTCGGACGCATTGAGTACATCCTATACACATATCATAAATCTTTACTGAATGTGACATTGGATCTACAAATTTTTTGAACATTCTAAATTTTCGATCTAGAAAATTTATAAATAAATCATATATTTAGACACCAGATGAATCAATGATTTACTAGAATTTTTTTTATCAATCTACTTCTAGACCGACTCATGTAAGGGAGCCTAGACACTTTGATTTTTTACTTTTCGCAAACATGATCATACATTATGTATAATACATGCTAATTCAAATTTATGAATATTCTAACTTGTATGATTAATACTGCTTATTTAACAAATTCGATTGATTAATACGAGTTGATTTTCTGTTACGATAAATTGATGAAACAATAGCCGATCCAATAGCTGCTTCAGCGGCTGCAAAAGCCATAACAAAAAATATTGCCTATTAATTGGTGACTATCAAAAAAAAAAAAATGTTACAAAATTTATTTTAACCGCATTCAGTATAAGTTCAAGACACATAAGGGCTCTAACCATATTGCAGCTTGTGATCAATTTATAGATACCGATAGAAAATAAGTAAGCACTTAAAACAAGTATATGTTCAAGCATCATTGACCAGCTTGATGTGATTCCGCCCAAGGCCGCTCAACCAATAACCCGCTGGGGTGCTGACTCGACACGGATGAAGACTAGGCCAATCAAAAGAGCTCAAATTAAGAGATTTAAGGGCAACCTGGGAGTATTTATACAGAGGGTAATCAATCTCAATAGAGCTTGTCCATACTTGAAGATACAAAGCCTATTCGAAGCATCCAAGTGGTGGAAGCCGATACCGACCCGGGTGGCGGTTTTGGTACATTTTGGAGTCCGAGAAGCATGAAATGGTTCCAATGCTTTATGGGTTCAATACATATGACTAAGAGGTCATGGAATCAAGTTAAAGCAGCCTCAAATGCAATCAAAAAGGGCTTGTACGGACAGCATCAACAATTTGGCCGAATTTGCTATATTGCTTGCTGACTTTACTGTATTTTACTGTATTAGACTTTTCTTATTTTTCCAAGCATAGGCAACGTGTGGGACTTCATATTCAGCTTATTTGGCATCCTAAAAAGCATCTAGAATCTGATTTGAAGCTCAAAGAGGTCAAAGATTGATCAAAGTCAACTTGATAAAAAAGGCTAGCATTTTTAATTTCCTAATTTGTTTTTACTTTTTGTTTTGGGAAACTACCATTACTTTTTGTCTTTTATTTATTTATTTTCTGGACAAATAACTTTAGGAAGGTTTTTATTTTATTCTTTCCATTGTAAATTAATTAATTCCTAATTTAATGTAAAGGAATTAATTAATCAAATTTAGATTAGGAAAGGAAGTATAGTTTCGGCCAACTAGGTTTCTTTATGTGTGGTGGCCGGTTTTTCTTTATTTTTAGGGTTTTATTTCGTGGCTTTGTAGCCTATTTAAAGGTTTATTTTTCAATGAGAATACAACTTTGATTTGATTAAGAAAATCTTTAATAAGGATTGAAGAGAAATAGATGTGAGAACATAGGCTAAAGTTTCATTTGGATTTCTGTTGCTAATTCTATAGATTTACGATTTATTACTGGCGTGCCATAGTTATTGCACCTATCAAAGCGGCTAAAAGATTTATTGAAATGAATTCAAAGGGAAGAAAAAAATATGTTGACAAATGAATTCCAATTTGTTGACTATTTCTTATCAAATCTCGCTCTATAATCTGGTTTGATCTTGTAGTCCAAATAATCCCGTACCATGACGTATCCATAATAATACTCATTAGTAAAACTAAAATACTTGTACAAACCAGTAAAGTAACCCCATTCCCAATGGTCCAAAGATTAAAATCTTTGTAATATTCTAAATCATTCATGATCATCACAACAAATATGATTAAAACATTTATAGCTCCCACGTAAATAAGGAGTTGTGCCGCAACTACAAAATGAGAGTTTAATAGAATATAGAATAAGGATATACAAACAAGAACGAGTCCCAATGAAAAAGCAAACTAAATTGGGTTGGTAAATAATACTAGTCCTATACCTCCTAACATATGACCTGATCCCAGAAAGACTAAAAGAAAATCATGTATTGGTCCAGGCAAATCCATTATATGTAAAAAAAAAAGAGATAAAAAATAGAAATTTTTTTCATGACCTTATTAAAACCCGACCATAAATTTTTTTTTTTTATGATTTATAATCAATTCCTAATTGAATGAAATTCTCAAGGATGCGAATTAATGTGGGTACAGATATTTGACTAATTTCATTCTTTATCTTAAAGAAAGAGTAGTTCAAATCTGAAACTATATTTCGAAATAATTATATAGACATTAATTACTCGATTTTCAATCCAAATTAAGACATGATTATTACCATATAATGAATAGTTAGGATTTGTAGGGCGTGACCAAACAAAACGAAAGGAACCTTAGTACTTAGTAATTCGAAAATTTTCTTGAATCAAAGGAGTTACTTATTTTTTATTTGATGCGAATTCAAAATTGTTCAAATTGTATAATCATCAATCATTGATATTGGTAAACGACCCAAAGCAATTTGATTATAATTTAATTATGACGATCATAAGTAGAAAGTTCATATTCTTTAGTCATTGATAAACAATTTGTTGGACAACGCTCAACGCAATTACCATAAAATATATAGATTCCAAATAAATACTATAATTAAGCAACCGTTTCTTACGAATATTAGTTTCCAATTTCCAATCGACGACGGGTAGATCTATAGGACACACATGAATACATACTTCAATACAATACATTTATCAAACTCAAAATGGATTAGACTATAGAAACGCTCTGCGGTGATTAATTTTTCATAAGGATATTGAATAGTTACAGGTAAACGATTTGCGTGGGATAAGGTAATAATGAAACTTTTACAAATGTACCTTGCAGCTCGTGCTGTTTGTTGACCATAATTCATGAACCCAGTTACCATAGGGAACATATCGTGAATATAGATGAATAATTTGATTTTTGTTTATTTCTCTTCTTTAAGCCAAGTTGTGAATATAGAATATCATATTCCTTTATAGTGAAAAGAGTTGGAAAGAAGTTGTTAATAATAGATTACCAAGAGAAATAGGTAAAAGAAATATCCATCGAAGATTCAATAGTTGGTCCATTTTTAGCCTAGGTGAAGTCCATCTTGTTGCGATAGGAATGAACAAAAACAAAGAAGTTTTAGCTAATGTAATAAAGATACCAATTGTTGCCCCAAAAACCTCATATCGTTGATTTATTTCAAAATGCTCCGGAAAAAATATATACGAAATAGAGATATTCCAACCGCCCAAGTAAAGAACTGTTACAAATAATGATGAAACTAATAGGTGTAGATAGGAAGCAACATAAAATAAACCAAATTTTATCCCCACCTATTCGGTTTGATAACCTACTACTAATTCTTCTTCTGCTTTTGGTAAATCAAAAGGCAATCTCTCACATTCTGCTAGGGAAGAAATTAGAAAAACGATAAACCCTATAGGTTGACACCACAAATTCCATCCCCAAAAACCATATTTTGATTCCGCCTCAACTATATCAGTTGTACTTGAACTATTAGATAATCATAGTCAGCAGTACCATGACTGTTTCCATCGCTATTCGAAAATCGTACATGAGATTTTCACCTCATACGGCTCCTGAAGGGCCATAAAAAAAATCTAACGACCAAGTCCTTTTATCTTGTGATGCTTGGTTATATGATAGATAATATTCAAATCTATCATACAGTCCAAAATTAGACCAATTGAATTCTGTCTGTTATGTTTTAATAAATTAAAAAAAAAATAGTACAATTAATATTAATAATTAATAATAAAGAATTCAATTTATTATTAATTTAATAAATTAATAAATTGAATTACTAATAAATAAAAAATAACTTCTTAATTGATCTCATCCTTTTTTTAAAAATTTCCATAATCATTTGAATTTTTCTTTGTTGAGTAATAACTTGATTATTCAATAAAGTACTCCTTGTAAGAAAAATCAATAACCCATCATTTTCACTTATGAAAAAGAATTATATATTACATTAATTGATGAATTATGACACGAATTGTATCGATATAAATCTGGATATAAGAAAAAAAGAATAAAAAAAGATCTTGTTTATTCTTTTGTATTCCTTTCTTTTTTCTGTTTCTAAAAAAAAAAAGGGCTTACAAAATCAAAAAAGGGATTATTTTGTTCCCATTAGTCATTTATTTAATCGGCAGATAGGAGCATACTCTGGATCGAAATCATGGTGAGTACTGCCTTATAACTTCTACAAAATTAAAGGCCCAATTAGTATTCTTTGTATATTATGTAAAAATTCTACTTTTGGATAATTTACAGGATCTACACTACTAATCCTTTGCGTATTTTGGTGTCTCTACCTATCCACTCATTTTTGTTCAATCGCCTTTTCTTTTGTGGTAATACATGTATAAAAATACATACAAACGATAGTGAAAACTCAATACGGTTGATCTTTTGAGCCCGCTTCAAGTCAGGATGACTAATCAACCAATCTTGGGGTAAACGGTATCTTCTGCTTCTGTTTATTTCCACTCAACTCTCTAACTCTTACACATAGAAAATGAGACTCAATATCTTTACTACGAATTTATATAGAAGCTGTTCTCTTTCACTCATCCAACTATCTGATCTAGTTCATCAATTAGACTAATGAATAAAAAAATGAAGATATCTACTCAATTCATTCTACCCCTTTCCTAGAAAGAAAAGAATAGAGAGCAAGGAATAGAGAAAAATTTATGTCTCAACAAATCACACATAGAGATATTGATAACACATATAAAGTTAATGGTATTTCATAACTAATTGATTGAGCAGCAGCTCGTAGACTGCCTAAAAAGGAATATTTATTATTTTACCTGTATCCTGACATAAGAAGTCCAATGGGAGCAATACTGGAAATGGCAAGCCATAAAAAAACACTGATATTGAGATCCACTAAAACAAGGTGATAGCTAAAAAGAATTACTGAATAGCTTACTAAAATTGATATGACTGCTATGGACAGCCCGATACTGAATAAATAAGTATCTCCTCTCGATGGAAGAAGATTTTATTTGAAAAGAAGTTTGGTCCCATCTACTAGAGCTTGAAGAACTCCCAAAGGGCCGACGTATTCAGGTCTAATACGTTGTTGCAGTCCTACGGATATTTCTCTTTCTAACTATGCAATTACCACTGCGCCTATTGTGATTCCCAATACAAGAGTAAAAATAGGAATAAAGGCCCATATAATTTCGTAGACCTCTTTTAAAAACTCCAATCTAGAAAAAGAATTGATATCTTATACTTTTGTCGTATCAATTATCGTTTCAACGATCAACTTCTCCCATAATGATATCTATGCTACCTAGTATTGTCATAATATCAACCAATTTCGTTCTTTTAACTAACTAAGGAAGAATTTACAAATTGATAAAACCTGGTGGGCAAATTTTCCATCTCCAAGGAAAACCACCCTGATCCCTTATTAGAAAAATTCACAATTCTCCTTTTGGGGCTTCGACTCTAACATAGAGTTCTTGTTTTGGTAATTCAAATGTGGGAGAAGGTTTTCTACTAATAAATCAATATTCAAAATCATTCCATTTGGGATTCTTTTTTATATGAAAGTATCAGATTTCTAAATTCTCATATGGCCCTCCCATAATTCCTCCCAGAGCCTATTGAATAATTTTTATGGATTCTGTCATTTCACCAATTCGGACTAGATAATGAGCTAACGAATCTTCTTCTTTTGCCACTGGACTTCCCAATCAAATTTGTTGTAACATTCATAGTGATTAATTTTATGAAGATCCCATTGCATTCCGGAAGCCTACAGCATTGGTCCCGATAAACCCCAATTTATTACTTTCTCAGTACCAATAATGCCTACTCCTTCAACTCGTTATAAAAAAATAGGATTTTGTGCAATAACCTGTTGATATTCAGCGATTCCTATTAAAAAATAATTGCAAAAATCCAAACATTTATCTATCTAGCCATGAGGTAGATCATTAGTTGGGTGGTGCATGAATTCACTCAACTTATTTACGACGAAGGAAATTTTAGGTCGAGTAATGGTCAAGTATTATAACATACCTATAGTGCTGCGGTATAAAGACCATCTTTAAAAGGATTCCTGATAGCAGCCCCAAGTTGAACAGAAGAACTGACCGGAGAAGAGTTAGGTTTATAATCAAGTATACCGGTCCGACTTAACAAGTCATTGATGTAAATAGCTTGAGACAGGTGCATTCCCAAGCTTGTACGATGGACCTCAATTCCTAAGAAGTAGTGTAGAGAACCAAAGTCTTGAGGGGAGAAGGTTCTGTCCAATTTAGCAACAAACTGATCAAAAAGTTTTAGATTGTCTCTGTTGATGATTATATCGTCCACATACACTAAAATCCAAATAGCACCAAGAGAAGAGTGAACCAAAAATAAAGATGAGTCCATTTTAGAATTACAGAATCCGTAGTTGCATAATCTTTGACATAACTGATCATACCAAGCCCTCGGTGCCTAATGAAGACGATATAAGGAACGACACAACTTGCACATAGCTATAGGATGATTCGGATCAACAAATCCCTTAGTGATACGAACCTAGGACGACCTGCTCCTAAACCCGTATTATATTAGCCCGGATCTTTAATTAAGTTCAAGTTCTAATGGAATGGACCTCAACCCCTAACCAACCTGTGGTTAGAAACCTTGGTATAATGTAGACGCCACAATAGGGGATGGAAAACCTATTGATAAGTCAAGCTAAAACAACCAATTCTCTAATGGTGTTTTAGGTGTTCTCGAAGAACAAAGAGATAATTAATCTCACTAGTATTTTCTCAATCAAATCAAAGTTGTATTCATATTGAAAAATAAGCCTTTAAATAGGCTTTGAAAGAAACAAAGTAAACCCTAAATACCCTAGGTAAAACAGGCCACACAATAAAGAGTTCTATGGTGCCCGAAATTCTCACTCCTTTCCTAATCTAATTTGGATTAATTAATTCCTTTATTTTGAATTAGGAATTAATTAATTTACAATGAAAATAATAAAATAATAACTTTCCTAAACTTATTTTTCCAGAAAATAAATAAATAAAAACTAAAAAGTAATGGTAATTTCCTAAAACAAAAAGTAGAATCAAATTAGGAAACTATAATACTAACGTTTTGACTAAGTTGACTTTGACCAATCTTTGACCAAATTGAGCTCCAAATCAGCTTCTAGATGCTTTGTAGGATTCCAAATAAACTGAATATGAAGGCCCACACGTTGCCCATGCTTGGAAAAATAAGAAAAGGCTAATACAGTAAAATACAGTAAAGCCAGCAAGCAATACAGCAAATTCGGCCAAATTGTTGAAGCTGTCCGTACAAGCCCTTTTTGATTGCATTTGAGGCTGCTTTAACTTGATTCCATGACCTCTTAGGCATATGTATTGAACCCATAAATCATTGGAACCATTTCATGCTTCTCGGACTCCAAAAATGTACCAAAACCGTCACCCGGGTCCGTATCGGCTTGCACCACTTGGATGCTCAGAATAGGCTTTGTATCTTCAAGTATGGACAAGCTCTGTTGAGATTGATTACCCCCTATATAAATACTTCCAGGTTGTCCTTAAATCTCTTCATTTGAGCTCTTGTGATTGGCGTAGTCTTCATCCGTGTCGAGTCAGCACCCCAGCGGGTTATCGGTTGGGCGAGCTTGGGCGAAATCACATCACTTAGGTTGCTTCATATATACAACATTAAGAAAAGCATTGTTCACGTCAATTTGATGAATGTCCTAGTAGTGAGAGATAGCAATAGAGAGCACAACCTGTACGGTTGAAGGTTTGATAACCAGGCTAAATGTCTCTTTAAAGTCCAAACCAGGTTATTAATGAAAGCCTTTAGCTACAAGCCTCACTTTTAGGCGTGAAACAGTTCCATCAAGATTCCTTTTTAACTTGAAAACCAATTTATTACCAACTAATCTATGAGAAGAGTGGATAGGTACAAGAGACCAGGTATTATTGGCCATTAACACATGAAATTCAGTTTTCGTTCCATTTGGGACAAAGCAGAGCCGAAGAAACAGAGGACGAAGAAAAGGAAAGCATGTACAGCCAAAGCATTTCAAGAGAGAATAATCAAAAGGTTGATTAAATAATATACTGAAAATTTCAAAACCTTTAAAGGAAGTCTATTGATTGAAAAAGTGGTAGTAGAACATGCATTCCACCAATGGTGAAATGGCATGGAGCCTTGAGCTAAAAGTGAAAGGGCTATCTCTGTTATATGATAGTGTTTACACGTGACTCATCCATTTTGATTGTGAGTATGGGGACATGGGTGTTGAAAAATAGTATCAAATTGTTTTAAAATTGGTTGGAGTGGACGAAACTCACCCCTCAATCTGACTGAAGATTTTTTTATTTTTTTGTTGAGTAAATTTTCAACCATTTTTTGAAAAAAAAAATGTATGTAACTTCAGATTTTAACTTCATTAGGAAAATCCAAGAGAATCAAGAAAAATTATCAACAAACAATAAATAATTTTTATAACCTTCAAGTGATTCAATTGGTGGTGCAAACAGTCTTTTATTTTTTCCTAATTGACAAGATGATAAAAAAGAATCACATGAAGTACTGACAGAGAAAGATTTATTGCACTTAGATGCAACTTTATTCATAATAAGTGAATTAGGATGGCCTAAGTGATAATGCCATAGTTTATGTAAAGAAAGCTGAGGACATTTCAAAGGTCCAAAAACATGTTAAGAGACATATACTGAGAAATAAGAATCCTAGGATGAGCACTTAATTTTTTTTGGAAGTAGAACTTAATAGAGTCCGTTTTCAAGTAAGCCTTTGAAAAGAATCTTCTTCATGTCCTTGTCCTTCAGAAAAACAAATTGATTAGCAAATTCCACTATAACATTGTTATCACCAGTCAAACTAGACATGCTTAATAATTTTTTTTGTGATTTATGGAACATAAAGCACATTGTTTAATTTTATTGTTCCAGTACTAGTATTAAGGGAAGAGCATCCAGTAAGAAAAATTGGCAAACCTTGTCCATTACCAATTACAAGCTTGTCATTATTGAAATAGTCATTTCTTTTGGTTATGTTCGATGGATCAGTGGTGATGTGCTGTTAAGTAACCAATCAAGATTAGATGTGACATCACGGGAAACATAGAATGCATTTGTATTACTTGGAGTTATGTTGGTATCATCAAATATATGCCAACATCGATCTGCTGTATGACCAGCAAGCTTGCATATCTGGTAGAAAATACATGCATTAGAACTGTTGAATCTACCATGGCCCCTACCTCGTCCTCTTGTAGAAGTTGTTCCTCGATTTTTTTACTGTCCATTTAAGCCACAATTTTGATCAAAATTTCGACTGGAATTATAAGTACGATTGGGCTCATATTTCTTCAACTGTTCATTACCTATATGAGCTAAAGGGATGTCAATAGTGTGGCCTATTGAATTCTAACCTCTTGAGTCAAAAGTAGTGCATGTACCTCCTCTATTATCATGGCTATATGATTAGAATTTATGTTGGCAACAACAGCATCATATTCTAGAGGTAAGCCAACAAGAAGCTGTAAAATGAAATCCTCATCAACTATAGGTAAGCCTAGTCGGCAATATTTTTCATTTTTGAAAAATATAAGTTAATCTGCAGAGAATCCTTTTTTGTTGACTGAAATTGAATTTTCAATTGCATTATTTCGGTATTTGATTGAGTGCCTAAAAAATGTTCTAGTGAGCTCTAAATTTGATAGGCAGTAAGAGAATTAGAGGCTTTCATTATCTGAGTCTGTATGTCAGGTGAGATGGAAGGTAAAATCCATCCAACTAGAGCCTGATCAATTATACGCCATTGATGATAAGTTGGATTGAGTTCAACCGTTTAGATTGTTTGAACATTATGAGTGACATTTATGATAGTGATGATTGGTGGAATTGGAAGACTACCATCAATAAAGGTTTCAAGATTATATCCAAGAATTGCTGGTAATATTTGTGAATGGTAGATAACATACTTATGTTGTTCCAATTTGTAGGGAAAAGGAATAATTTGGCAATGTAATATTAGAAAATGAAGAAACGGTTAATGAGTGTACAATAGTAAAGGAAATAGATGAAGAAATGTCCATTTGGATAAAAGAAAAACTCACTGGAGTATCCTATAGGATAGGCACCGATACCATGAAAGATGTTGAAAAGGTGGTAATCTTGCCACCTTGTGCAAGCCAAAGTTCACCAAGGTTTACACCCCTTTTCTTTCTTCACAATAAATATTTTGTTGAATGTCTTAAAGAAATATTTATATCTATGTCTTAAGTTCCTTTTAATATATTTTGAATGCCTAAGTTTTTTTGTATTTAGGTTAGGAATTGTGTTTTTTTTTTTCGTTATTGATTTTGTTTTGAAAAATGGTTATGTGCTGGAAATTGTGTTTCCAGCAACATAGGTACATTGTTGGGACTGGTGTATTCTTGAATTTAAGACCAGATCATGGTTCTTGTATATGTTGTAATAAACATGTAAAAGAAAATATATAAAAAATAATGTCTCAAAAAGGACTTAGGAAGCCCAAGATATGCAAGTTGTAAGTTGGTATAATTGCTGAGATTTCTAGCAGTTATGGTCCACGGGTTTGAGATGAATTGAAGGCCTTACCTAATTCTTTTGGACCTCATATTCTCTAGATTTCATCCTTAATATGTTAACAGCCACATGTCAAAATTCAAGCAATTTGGATGAAGATATCCCATCCTTTCATCAGGTCAAAGTAGCATTACCTGATTTAGTGGAGACAGTCTTTTGAAGTTCAAAATCTTACAAACTTTTGCAACATTTATGCACTCACATTTGAGCTGGTTGTTGAACAGTTATGTCTCAAAATTTGAGTGGAAATGTATAATTTTTGAATTTTAAAGATTTTCATTTGGTCTCACACACACTTCACATGTGTGAAATAAGTTTTGTAGATATATAATGCAACAAATGCATGAAATGAAATGTAAGTGTGCTGTCAATTGTCGTGTTTTGAGCCCTAACATCTTCTTTTCATCTTCGTCTTCATCTTCTTCTTCTTCTTCATTCAAAATAAAAACCCTA
The DNA here is from genome assembly GCF_031755915.1 of Ziziphus jujuba. Classification (NCBI taxonomy): domain Eukaryota; kingdom Viridiplantae; phylum Streptophyta; class Magnoliopsida; order Rosales; family Rhamnaceae; genus Ziziphus; species Ziziphus jujuba. Next base: position 5,611,010 of record NC_083383.1, on the reverse strand, counting down.
ACAAATGAAAACATCACCATACTAAAGCCAAACTCAAAAAACACCTAAACACCAAACCAAAAATCGGTTTAAAAGTTGTGCAAAAAACTAACACCTTGTGTACAACACTCTTGGCCAAAGTGACACCAAACTCCAACATGGTATCAGAGCATTGTTTGAACCATTGAGGGATCTTTTTAGCTTTCTATCTAGCCTATTTTCTTGTGAGAGAGCCCTTTATTTTATTCCTTTTATTTTTTGTTTGAAGTGGTATAAAAATCTAGCTAGAAAACTCACCAAAAATCCAACTCAAGAGCTACTTTCTTTAAAATTTAGTTTTGTGTCATGGCTTCTCAAAGTTTTGCACCACCCACTCCACCAAAATTTGAGGGCCAAAATTACTCCATTGGGAGCATAAAGATGAGAGCCTAGCTATAAGCCTTTGGACTTTAGGATGTCATGGAAGAAGGCCATGAAGTTAAGGAGTTGAGAGAAAATGCCACACAGCACAAAGACTTGCACATGAGTCCGAGATAGAAATAGGATTAAAAGCCTTGACAGCACTTCATTCTTTGGTGAGTGACTCCGTCTTCACTAGAATCATGTCTTGTACAAGTACTAGAAAAGTTTGGTTAAAGTTGCAAGAAGAATTTCAAGGAACCACTAAGACTAAACAAATGCAAGTTTTGAACTTAAGAAGAGAGTTTGAAACAATTAGAATGAAAGAAAATGAGTTGGTTAAGGACTTCATTGATAAACTATTAAGAGTTATGAACCAAAATAGAGTCTTTGGAGAACCATTGACTGACCAAAGGTTTGTAGAAAAGGTATTCGTGAGCTTACCCGAAAAGTTTGAAGCTAAGATTTCTTCCCTAGAGGAATCAAGGAGATTACTTTGAGTAAGCTATCACTGCCCTCCAAGCAATTGAACAAAGAAGAGCCATAAGAAAAGAGGAGTCTTTGGAAAGTAGTTTTATGCATAGTTAAAGCAAAAAGAGAACAAAAAGAACAAGAACAGAATAAAGGAGGAACTAGTTATGGAGGTTTTAATAGCAATAACAACAATGCAAGGCAACAACAAGGAGGATAACGACCAAACCATGGAGGTTATCCACCATGCCCCCATTGCAAGAAGTACGGACATGCACCAAACAAATGCTGTTGGAGATCGAATGCAACTTGTGAGAAGTGTGAACAAAGAGGACATGTTGGTGAAGTATGCAAGTAAGGAAGGCAACAAGAAAATCTGGTAAATGATCTGGCTACATGGCTTAAGCTGCAAGTAGTGGTCTTGGTTGGTTGGTAAATAGTGCTTGCTCACCCCACATGACTTTTGAAGAATCCAACTTTGTGGGGCTTGACTGATCCTACAAGAAAAGCGTGAATATTGGTAATGGAAGCTTCATGGATGTAGAAAGAAAAGTAGACATCTCATTAAACACCGATAAAGGTACAAAACTTATCCAAAATGCTTTATATGTGCCTTCGTTTGTGAAAACTTATTGAGTGTTGCATAATTGGTTACAAAAGGGATATGTTTTGAACTTTGGGTACGATGCTTGTTTGGTATTGGATGGTTTTGGAAATGAGGTGTTTTAGTTACCTTGAAAGATAAAAGGTTGAATTTACTAGATAGTGAACAAGCTTTCAAAGGCAAAGAATGCTTTGGTCAATGATACGCCTTTGATTGATGATGTTAAAAATGTGTGTGATATTTGTCAACTTGGAAAGTCTACTAGGTTTCCATTTCCTAAGACTGGTGCATGGAGAGCCAAGGAGAAGTTAGGATGTGTGTGGTCCTATGAGTGTGTCTTCTTTGAATGGTTGTAGATAGTTTCTTACCTTCTTTGATGACTATTCTAGGATGTGTTAGCTAATTTTCTCACACACATATCACAAGTTCATGAAAAGTTTATCGAATTTAAGAAAATGGTTGAAAATCAAAGTAGGTCCACCTTGAAGTGCTTAAGGATTGATAGCTACTTGCTTGGACATGGCTTTATTAAGCGGAGCCAAAATGAGCCCACCTTGTATGTGAGTATTGACGGCTAACTTGTTGGTAATTCATGAGACCTAAGCTAGACATCTCAAACTCATGAGACCTAAGCTAGACATCTCAAACTCCTCCTCAAGTTTATGCCTTAGCTTGTCCACCTTGCTTGGACATGGTAGTGGTCTTTTTGTATGTGGCTAACTTGTTGGTTACCGGTGAGGACCTAAGAAATGTGGACAAGCTAAGGCATAAACTTGAGGAGGAGTTTGAGATGTCTAGCTTAGGTCTCATGAATTACTTCCTTGGTGTGGAAGTAATGCAATACCAAAGAGGAATATTTATGTCACAAGAAAAGTATATCAAGGATCTCTTGAAGAATGCAATCCAATGAGCACTCCAATGATTCAAGGAGAGAAGTACCAAATGAAGAATGGCACACCGAAGGTAAATCCTACTCTTTATCGATCCTTGATTGGTAGTTTGCTTTATGTGTGCTCATCTAGGTCGGATATTATGTATGTCATGTGTGCACTTTCAAGATACATGCAAGTACCCACCCAAACTCATCTTAAAGGTGCCTAAAGATTTCGTAGGTATCTTAAGGGTAGTATTTATTATGGAGTTTGGTATAAAGCAAACGATCAGTTAAAGCTTATTGGCTATTCGGATAGTGGTTGGGTGAGCTATATTAATGATATGAGGAGTAATTGGGCTACTTATTTTCACTTGGGAGTGGTCCTTTCTCATGGAACGCAAAGAACCAAAGTACAACGGCTCAAAGTACCATGGAAGCCGAATACATTGCTTGCTCAACTTGTGCAAACCCATGTATACGGTTAAGGAAATTGATGGGAGATCTTGGTCATACTTGATTAGGTCCAACCATTATCAAATGTAACAACACTTTTGCAATTTCAATAGCCAAGAACTTGGTACAACATGAAAGAACAAAACATATTCCGGAGAAATATGATTCATTGAAGGAGTTTGAAGATCTTGGAGAAGTTTCTTTGGAATGCATGAATTTGGAGGAGAACCTTGTGGATAAAGCCATTTGGAAAGACCAGATTTGAGGCATTGAGGACTCTACTTAATGTTTCTAGCAAGATTACCAAGGAGGAGTGTTGAAAAGGTGGTAATCTTACCACCTTGTGCAAGCCAAAGTTCACCAAGGTTTGCATTCTCTTTCTTTCTTCGCAAGAAATATTTTGTTGAATGTCTTAAAGCAATATTTATATATATGTTTTATGTTGCTTTTAATATCTTTTGAATGCCTAAGTTTTGTTGTATTTATCTTAGGAATTGTCTTTTTGTTCGGTATTGATTTTGTTTTGTAAAATGGCTAGGTGTTGGAAGTTATGTTTCCAGCAACATAGGTCCATTATTGGGATTGGCATATTCTGGGTTTTTAGAACCAGATTATGGTTTTTTTATATGTTTTAAAAGATATGTAAAAGATAATATAGCAAAAAGAATGACTCAAAAAGGACTTGGAAAGCCCAAGATATGCAGGTTGCAAGTTGGAATAACTGCAGAGATTTCCAGTAGTTATGGCCCACGGGTTTGAGATGAATTGGAGGCCTTACCCAATTATTTTGGATTTGGTATTCTCTAGATTTCATCCTTAATATTTCAACATGCCACATGTTAAAATCAAGCAGTTTGGATGAAGATATCCCATCCTTCCATCAAGTCAATGTAGCATTACCCGATTTAGTGGAGATAGTCTTTTGAAGTTCAAAATCTCACCAACCTGTGTCACATTTGTGCACTCACATGTGAGCTGGTGGTTGAATGGATATGTATCAGAATTTTGAGTGGAAATGTGTAATTTTGAATTGGTCTCACACACACTTCACATGTGTGAGACAAGTTTTGTATCTATATAATATAACAAATGAATGAACTGAAATGTAAGTGTTCTATCAATTGTGTGTTTTGAGCCCTAACATCTTCTCTTCTTCTTCATCTTCTCCTTCTTCATTCAAAACAAAAACCCTAACAAACCATAACATCACCATACCAAAAACAAACACAAAAAACACCTATACACCAAACCAAAAATCGGATTAAAGGTTTTGCAAAAGACTAACACTTTGTGTACAACACTCCTGGCCAAGTGAACAATCACACCAAACTCCAATGAAAGAAAACAAAGTGTGGTAAACAAATAAAACGGACTTTACTTGGTTATGTATTGATAACACATTTAAATACACATGATTGGGTTGTTCTAGAACCCTGCATGTACATATCCAAAAGTGTAGCAGCTATCACCTATAGTGATAAAGCTGAGTTTGTCAACAGTTGAGAAATACAAGAAGGAAATCTTTGTTGAAGTGTGGCAATTTTGCCACTTGATGGTGCATGTCATCGGCTAGCATGCACACCTTGGTATCAAATCCTTTTCTTTTATGAGTTTATATTTTTTGTATGTTTTTAATTGATTCAAGGTATATTTTGATAATGTTTTGTGCCTAAGTTATGTATGCAAAATTATAGGCAAAATTATGCACAAAAGAGTAGGAATGTTATGCTTGAAGTGCCTATGGTGCTGGATTCATAATTTCCAGCAACATAGTTCCACTATTTATCTTATATCTCAGGTTGCAAATGGATTTTTGGGCTGAAATTTTGAGGGATGTCTACAGACATATATAGAAGACTATGGTTTAAATTTCAGGTCAAAATGACATGGGAAAGTCCATTTTCGATTCCAGACAGATTGCTGTATCTGATGGGCCCAGTATGCAGAGTATGGGCCAGTTTTGGAGCTGTTTGGCCCATGATCCGGTTCCAGAACTTTCCTAGCTCTTGGAACAATATTTATTGATGACCAAGGATGCTTCAAACCAAGTTTCATAAGCAGATACAAAGGGGAACTAAGTAGGTGAAGCTAGTTTGGTTGTTTACCCAAACTAGTTAAACAATAGGAACTTAGTTCAAACCATGTGCCACTTTTTACTATATTTGGAATAGACATGTTGCAGCTGGTTTTTGACTCTTTTGTGTATGAAAAGTTAGGTGTTGACCATTTTACTTTTTAAATTTCAAATACTTTACTCATTTTGTAAGCTCACATGCTTGGCATGTGTGAACTACTTGTAATTTCAAGCTTATATTGTAAAATGAATGAAATGGCTATACATCCAAGCCTCATTTTCAAAACCCAACATGTTCCTCTTCTTCTTATCTCTTCTTCAACACCTTAGAACACTTTAGGAACCCTAAAAACCAGAAAACACCATAACCAAAACCTAAAAACACAACTCACACACAACCATTCCCAAGAGCATCACCAAAAGCTTGCTTGTTGCTAACACTTCAAGCTAGCTTGCTCTTGGTCATAACCTTCTCACCCCAACAATCTTTATCTAATACGAGTACACTAACCCTTATGTTTGGTCTTATGAATTGGGACTCTAACAAGAAGAGTTCCATCCATATGCTTCATCACCAAATGTGTTAGTTAATGTCTAGTATTAACATAATTGTTCAAGTAAATCCCATATAAGTATTATCTTAAGAATAATTACTTTAGTAATTAATATAAATTATCATAAAGTTTTATATTATTCAACTTTCTAAAGACTATCATGCCAATATATACAAACACATAGGAGTGGGCAATTGAGAATTGGATTTAGAGAATATTATTATTATTATTTGGGGAATATTTTTACCTAACAATTCTTTTTCAAAACACCCGGGGGTGAAGCAAGCAGTACCAAGCTAGTGAACTATGACCTTGCTGTCCAACATTGTGGGTTCTAACCTTGGCAGGCCCCATATGCATCTAGCGTGCACTCCATTATGTGAAACACTATGGAGGAGAGCTGTGATGACTAGTGTGGACCGGTGCAAAAGATACTGAAAGGCTACATGATATTTAATCCCATATTGGTGGAATGTGGAATGGAGGATAATTGAAATGTAATAATAGTCACTCTCATTATACCAAGACCTTTTCTGATACGAACCTAGGACGACCTGCTCCTAAACCCGTATTATATTAGCCCGGATCTTAATTAAGTTCAAGTTCTAATGGAATTGACCTCAAATCCTAACTAACCTGTGGTTAGAAACCTTGGTATAATGTAGACGCCACAATAGGTGATGGAAAACCTATTGATAAGTCAAGCTAAAACAACCAATTCTCTAATGGTGTTTTAGGTGTTCTCAAAGAACAAAGAGATAATTAATCTCACAAGTATTTTCTTAATCAAATCAAAGTTCTATTATTATTGAAAAATAAGCCTTTAAATAGGGTTCTGAAAGAAACAAAATAAACCCTAAAAACCCTAGGAAAAACCGGCCACACAATGAAGAAGTCTACCTTGGCCGAAACTTTCCTTTTCCTAAACTAATTTGGATTAATTAATTCCTTTATTTTGAATTAGGAATTAATTAATTTACAATGAAAATAATAAAATAATAACTTTCCTAAACTTATTTGTCCAGAAAATAAATAAATAAAAACTAAAAAAATAATGGTAGTTTCCCAAAACAAAAAGTACAATAAAATTAGGAAACTATAATACTAGCTTTTTGACTAAATTGACTTTGACCAATCTTTGACCAAATTGAGCTCCAAATCAGCTTCAATATGCTTTGTAGGATGCCAAATAAGCTTATTGTGAAGTTCCTCATGTTGCCCTTGCTTGGAAGTATGAGAAAAGGCTAATACAGTAAAATACAGTAAAGCCAGCAAGGAATACAGCAAATCCGGCCTTTCCTTCTCCTTGTGCGCAAACCACCTTGTTGGTCGGCTTTGAAGCTTCTTTGGCTGGTTTCTATGACTCATCCTCCATATGAATTGAACCCATAAGGATGGGGTTCCAATTCATACAACCCGGCCTCCATATTATCACCAAAAATGTCACCCGACCCTGTTTTGGCTTCTATTGCTTGTATGAGTAAAACAGGCCTTGGTTCTTTAGATGTGGCCAACCCCTCTTGACTATGACGTATTCCTTGTATGAAGACAGCAAGATTTTCCTTGAACTTCTTGGCTTGGGCCCTAGTGATCGATCCCACCTTCATTTGTATTGGGTCAGCACCCTAGCGGGTTGTCGGTCGAGCAGTCTCGGGTGGATTCGCATCATTCCCCTCCTCTTGAAAAGGATTTGTCCTCAAATCGAAGTCATCACCTGCAGCAAAAGGAGATAAATCAGCAACATTAAAGGTGGCACTAACACTATACTCACCCGGTAGATCAAGTTTGTAGGCATTGTCGTTTATCCTCTCCAAAACTTGAAAAGGTCCATCACCCCTCGGCATGAGTTTTGATTTCCTTTGTTGGGGGAATGTTTCTTTCCTTAAATGCAGCCACACCCAATCTCCAGGTTCAAACACCATTGAGTTTTGGCCTTGATTAGCCACCCTTGCATATTGCTCGGTCCTCCTCTCAATGTTTGCTCGGGTCTTCTCATGAATCTGCTTTACAAAATCAGCTTTTTGTTTTCCATCTAGATTAGCACGCTCACTTAAAGGCAAAGGTGTTAAATCTAATGGAGTCAAAGGATTAAAACCATAAACAATTTCAAATGGAGTAAATTTAGTTGCTGAATGTAAAGACCTATTATATGCAAATTCAACATGTGGCAAACATTCTTCCCAAGTCCTTAAATTTCTACTAATTAATGCTCTCAACAATGCAGACAAGGTTCTATTTACTACTTCAGTTTGTCCATCAGTTTGTGGATGACAAGTAGTTGAAAATAAAAGCTTAGTACCTAATTTAGCCCACAATGTTTTCCAAAAATAGCTTAAGAACTTAGCATCCCTATCCGACACAATAGTTCTTGGCATGCCATGCAATCTCACAATTTCCTTGAAAAATAAGTTAGCAATATTGGATGCATCATCAGTTTTGTTACATGCAATAAAATGTGCCATCTTAGAAAACCTATCTACTACAACAAATATTGAATCCTTACCTGTCCTTGACCTAGGCAACCCAAGAATAAAATCCATAGACAAATCTACCCAAGGATAGGTAGGAATCGGCAAAGGCTTATACAATCCATGCGGTTTCAATGTTGATTTTGTTTTTCGGCACTTCAAACATCTTTCACAAATTCTCTCAACATCTCTTCTCATGTTAGGCCAATAAAAATATTCTTGCAGCAAGGATAAAGTTTTTAAAATACCAAAATGACCCATTAAACCACCCCCATGTCCTTCCCGAACCAATAATTCCCTAATACTACAATTAGGCACACAAAGTTTGTTTTCCTTAAACAAATATCCCTCAAATATGTAAAATTTATTAAATCCATGTTTCAAACAGGTTCTAAAAATTTCTCCAAAGTCACTATCATGCTCATAAAGTTCTTTCAATTGTTCAAATCCAACCAATCTTGCATCTAAGGTAGAAAAGAGCACATACCTTCTGGATAATGCATCGGCAACCACATTTTCCTTACCTTTTTTGTAGCGGATCACATATGGAAATGTTTCAATAAACTCAATCCACTTAGCATGCCTTCGGTTGAGCTTTCCTTGACACTTGATATGCTTCAAAGACTAATGATCCGTATGAATCACAAACTCCTTTGGCATAAGATAATGCTGCCACTTCTCCAAAGCCCTCACCAAAGCATACATCTCCTTGTCATAAGTCGGGTAGTTTAGGGCAGCTCCATTCAATTTTTCACTAAAGTAGGCTATGGGCCTTCCTTCTTGCATTAAAACAGCTCCAATACCTACACCCGAAGCATCACATTCAATTTCAAAAGTCTTAGAAAAATTTGGCAAAACTAACAAAGGTGCATTACACAATTTTTCTTTCAACAAATTAAAAGATTTTTCTTGTACTTCTCCCCATTTGAAACCAACATTCTTCTTGACAACTTCATTCAATGGTGCTTCTATGGTACTAAAATCCTTGACAAATCTTCAGTAAAAGCTTGCCAAGCCATGAAAACTCCTCACTTGGGTGGTAGAAGTAGGAATCGGCTACTCTTGAATTGCTTTCACCTTAGCTTGGTCAACTTTGATTCCTGCAGCACTTACTACAAAACCTAGAAACACAAGCTCTTCTTTGCAAAAGACACATTTTTTAATGTTAGCAAATAATCTTTCCTTTCTAAGAACTTGCAAAACTTGCCTAAGTTGATCCACATGGTCATCCAAATTTCGGCTATATATTAGAATGTCATCAAAATAAACAACCACAAATTTACCAATAAATGGACGCATTACATGATTCATAAGCCTCATGAAAGTACTAGGTACATTGGATAATCCAAAAGGCATAACTAACCATTCATACAGTCCATATTTAGTTTTGAATGCAGTTTTCCATTCATCACCTTCTTTCATCCTAATTTGGTGATAACCACTCCTAAGATCAATTTTTGTAAACATGCAAGCACCATGCAACTCATCAAGCATATCATCTAATCTAGGAATGGGATGTCTATATTTGATGGTAATATTATTTATAGCCCTACAATCAACACACATTCTCCAAGAACCATCCTTTTTAGGTACCAACAAAACAGGAACAGCACATGGACTTAAACTCTCACGAATGTATCCTTTATCAAGCAAATCACTTACCTGTTTTTGCAGCTCCTTTGTTTCTTCGGGATTGCTCCTATAAGCTGGCCTATTTGGTATGGCAGCCCCTGGAACAAAGTCAATTTGATGTTCTATCCCTCGAATAGGTGGTAGTCCACTTGGAATCTCACTTGGGAAGACATCTCCAAATTCCTTCAAAAGAGAAATCATTGAACTTGGCAATTCAAGTTCTTCAAAGTTAGTTTGATCATTGAAATAATTTTCTTTGTAAAGCATGACCAGCAAAGGTTTCTTACACTCAATAACCTTATTAATATCCCCTAAACTCAAATAAAAATTCTGGTTTTTCCTCTCTTTTCTTTCTTTTCCTTTTCTTTCCTCGGTTTGGCTCTCATTGGCGAAAATTTCCAGATTCTTTGTGCCATCGGGTTTGCTCTCTTTTCTCACCCCTCTCTCAGCTTTTTCTTGGTCTTTCCACTCAATATGAACCTTAGAAACCTTACCTTGGTCAGCAACCTCAATCTTACCTTCTTGAAAGGATGGTGAAGCCGTTGGTGCCATACTTGCTTTTTCCTTGAGCTTTTCGGCTTCTCTCCTTTGTTGCATTTGTAATTGGTCTTTGTAAACCTCTTTAGGAGATAATGGTTCCAGCTTGACCTTCTTCCCTTTAAACCTGAAAACAATACTATTTTCTCGACCAAAATGAGTAGCATCTTTATCAAATTGCCATGGTCTACCTAATAGTATATGTCCAGCAATCATGGGCACAATATCACATAAAACTACATCCTCATACCTACCTATGTTAAATTTTACTTTGGCTTGTTTGTTTACTTTCATCTCACCACTATCATTAAGCCATTGTAATCTATAAGGTTCTGGATGTTTAATTATTTTCAAGCCTAATTTATCAACTACAAGATTACTTATCACATTAGTACAACTCCCACTATCTATAATCAAGCTACAAATTTTACCTTGTATTTCGCAGCGAGTGTGGAAGATGTTTTCTCTTTGTATCTGCTCTTCATCTTTGTAGACAGCAAGTACTCTCCTTGAAACCAAGCTTAACTCGGCATTAGATGTATCTACAGGTTCGGCTCCATCTTCATTGCAATCCTCCTTTTGCTCAGTTTCAGCCCCACTTTCTTCACTTGCAGATTCCAGCTCACCATCACCCTTTAATACCATGATTCTTCTATTTGGGCATTGGCTGGCTATGTGTCCTCTTCCTTGGCACTTAAAACAAATTATTTCTCTGGATTTTTTAGGTTTAGGATCAGATTTTATCTCACCTCTAAGTGCTTGGACAGATTCGGTCTTGACTTCCCTTCTTGGCCGGTTGGTAGATTCTTCTCCTAATTTCGGCTTCAACTTGTTTTCATAAGTGGAATTGTTTTTTCAGCCACTTGAACTTGTCCTACCACTGCTATAAACTCCTCCAAACCGTGTACTAACACCCCTCCTCTTGAATTGGTTCTCAAGCTTAATGGCTACATGCAACATCTCCTCCAATTCCAAGTATTGTTGTAATTCAAGTTGGTTGGCAATGTCTCGGTTTAACCCTCCAAGAAATCTTGCCATGGTTGCCTCCCTATCCTCATTCATATTCAGCCTCATCATTAACATCTTCATCTCTTTGTAATAATCCTCCACGGACCTACATCCTTGAGACAAAGATTGAAGCCTTTGATGCAGCAACCTATGGTAATGGGATGGCACAAACCGCTTCCTCATGGCTCCTTTCATTTGTCGCCATGTTGTAATTAAGTCATCACCAACTCTCCTTCGGGTGCTTTGCTCTTTTGTCCACCATTGGAGTGCATAATGGCCAAACTCCATTGCTGCCAACTTCACCTTCTTACCTTCCGAACAGTTGTGGCAGTCAAAAATCATCTCCATTTTCTCTTCCCACTCCAAATAAGCTTCGGGATCACTTTTACCCATAAAAGGTGGGATATTAACCTTGATATTTCCCAAATCATCATCTGTATCTTCCCTCCTATATCTCCCATGGCCAGCTCTATCTTGGACAGCAAAGGTTTCGTCCATACCTTCCTCAAAGTCACCGTCGAATGGATCCTCATCAAATTCCTCTCTCGGCCTCTCGCGACCTCCTCGTCCTCCATGGAATTCTTGCCTATCTCTTGTATTCGGCCTTCCTTGTGAGGCTTCTAGTCTTCCCACTCTTTGATTCACATGCTCAACTTGAGCACTAACCCGCTGTATTGATTCCAAGACAGCTCTCATATCCACTTGGTCTCCACTCCCGGTAGCTCGATCATCGCCATGGAATGCTACGGACTCTTCCTCATTGATCCTCAAGGGTGGATCCCCTCTTCTTCTCCTAGAATCTGCCATGTTAGTAAAATACTGCAAAAATAAAATGAATCCTCACAATATTCACTCCCTCACGTGTTTCACTCAAACAAGGTCTCGACACTCGTGTTTGCACACTAGTTTCGGCTTTTACCCTCTTTTAAGCTCTCACACTCTTGCCTTTTTCCACTCAATGAATTATCTCAAAGTTCTAATTAAAACACCCACAACACAGCAATTAGATCACTAGTATGTTTTAATTAAACTTATCAACAAGCAGTAAGCAAAAAGTAGTTAATACCGAAAGAATCCAACAAATCCTAATTTTTCGGCTTTCTAGACAAGAAAACACAAAATAATGGGAAAACGTTGGAATTTTTGAAAACTGCACCAGATGGTAGTAGATTATGATTTCAAGAATAAAATTCCAGAAGAAGAAATTCAAATACGAACAAGAATCAAAGAGAACAAAATTATAGAAAAGTTGTTGGTTGTTGTTCTTTGTAATTCGAGTTTTGTATCAATTCCTTTAACTAATTTTAATCCAAATAATTTAAACACCCAAAATCCAAATATCCAGCAGCAAAAATAATTTCCCAGAAACTCAAATATTGATTAAATAATCAAAAAAAAAAAAAAACCAGCAGCTCCAACAAATTTCCAGCAAACAAATCAAACTCCAACAAACTGAAATTTTTTTTTTTTTTTTATTCGGCTTTACCTCTTCTTCTTTTTTCTTTTTTTTTTTTTTTCTTTTCACTCACAGAACACAAACAACTGCAGTAGCAAGAATAATTACCAAAATTGCAATTCCAACTCCAAAACAAACACCAAACCCGTGACCTCCAAATAAACAAAATGTGCAGTTTTTTTTTCTTTTTTTAAATGTTGCCGCAAACTTCCCTTTTTTTTTTTTTTCTTTTGAATATATGAATGCAAATATTTAAGACTAAAACAGCAAAGGAAAATCAACAAAACCCAAAATTATCAAGAACAATGATAAAAAACAACCAACAAATTAGGAAACAAAAATACGATAAAACTAGGAAACCTAATTCAACTAGGCATGAATTTTTTTATTTTTTTATTTTTTTAAAGATGCAGAACGTGTATGGGATGGATGCAACCTTAACCTAATGCTAAAATTGCAGAATAACACAAAAACAAATAAATCAAATAAAGATAGATCAAACCTGAACAAAATTTAGCTCTGATACCAAATGATAAGAACCTAGGACGACCTGCTCCTAAACCCGTATTATATTAGCCCGGATCTTAATTAAGTTCAAGTTCTAATGGAATTGACCTCAACCCCTAACCAACCTGTGGTTAGAAACCTTGGTATAATGTAGACGCCACAATAGGGGATGGAAAACCTATTGATAAGTCAAGCTAAAACAACCAATTCTCTAATGGTGTTTTAGGTGTTCTCAAAGAACAAAGAGATAATTAATCTCACAAGTATTTTCTTAATCAAATCAAAGTTCTATTATTATTGAAAAATAAGCCTTTAAATAGGGTTTTGAAAGAAACAAAATAAACCCTAAAAACCCTAGGAAAAACCGGCCGCACAATGAAGAAGTCTACCTTGGCCGAAACTTTCCTTTTCCTAAACTAATTTGGATTAATTAATTCCTTTATTTTGAATTAGGAATTAATTAATTTACAATGAAAATAATAAAATAATAACTTTCCTAAACTTATTTGTCCAGAAAATAAATAAATAAAAACTAAAAAAATAATGGTAGTTTCCTAAAACAAAAAGTACAATAAAATTAGGAAACTATAATACTAGCTTTTTGACTAAATTGACTTTGACCAATCTTTGACCAAATTGAGCTCCAAATCAGCTTCAATATGCTTTGTAGGATGCCAAATAAGCTTATTGTGAAGTTCCTCACGTTGCCCTTGCTTGGAAGTATGAGAAAAGGCTAATACAGTAAAATACAGTAAAGCCAGCAAGGAATACAGCAAATTCGGCCTTTCCTTCTCCTTGTGCGTAAACCACCTTGTTGGTCGGCTTTGAAGCTGCTTTGGCTGGTTTCTATGACTCATCCTCCATATGAATTGAACCCATAAGGATGGGGTTCCAATTCATACAACCCGGCCTCCTTATTATCACCAAAAACGTCACCCGACCCTGTTTTGGCTTCTATTGCTTGTATGAGTATAACAGGCCTTGGTTCTTTAGATGTGGCCAACCCCTCTTGACTATGACTTATTCCTTGTATGAAGACAGTAAGATTGTCCTTAAACTTCTTGGCTTGGGCCGTAGTGATCGGTCCCACCTTCATTTGTATTGGGTCAGCACCCCAGCGGGTTGTCGGTCGAGTAGTCTCGGGTGGATTCGCATCATTTTCAAAGTGGTTGGTTTAAAGGTTTGAAAGAACTTTAGAGTTAAGCATGCTTGGGAAGAGTAGTTTAAGAATGGATAACTTTCTAGGAAGCTCTAAATAAAAAACTCTATGCAAAATATGATGGCTAAATTGAAGGTAATATTGATATCAAGATAGATCCCAAGATAAGATGGGGTGTTACAAAGGGGCTATTGATGAGAACCTGCCTATACCCATGCAACCGAATACACACTAGAATGCTGATCCTGTTCAATTGAAGTCCAGGCCAATTACAAGGGCACAAGCTAAGAGGTTTAAACAATCTGGTTAGCTTCATACAAAGAGTAATTCAATCTCTCCTCAACAACCACAAAAAATGAGTCTTTACCTGTCCTAGACCTAGGTAAACCAAGCATAAAATCCATAAACAAAATTAACCCACAGATGTGATGGATTCAACAATGGCATATACAAGCCGTGCGGTTTGAACGTGGACTTGGATTTCCAACTCTTTAAACACCATTCACATATCCTCTACACATTTCTCATAATATTCGGCCAGTAAAAATATTCTTACAATATGAATAGAGTTTTTATAACACCAAAGTGTCCCATTAAACCCCCACCATGACCTTCCTTCACAAGTAATTCCCTAATACTACAACTTGGTACACAAAGTTGACTTTTTCGAAATAAATGCCCATCAAAGATATAGAATTTATTACAGCCATGTTTGGCAAAATCTTTTTATATTTCACTAAAGTCACTATCATGCTCATAAAGTTCTTCTTAATTGTTTACAACCAAGCCATCTAGCATCTAATATTGAAAAAACAAAAACATACCTTCAGGATGATGCATTGGCTACCATATTTTCCTTACCTTTCTTGTAGTGAATAACATAAGGAAAAGTTTCGATGAATTCAATTCATCTTCCATGCCTTCGGTTAAGCTTCCATTCACCTTTGATGTACTTCAAAGATTCATGATCCATGTGAATCACAAATTCCTTTGGCATCAAGTAATGTTTGATGGAATTTGGTGTAGGTTTATGTTATTGTACCCTAGAGCACAATCATTCAAGTTGTTAGTCAAGAATGATTGTTGTTGGTTCTTGGTTCTTGATTTTTTTTTTTTTGGGTTGTTAAGGTTTTGTTTCTGGTTTTAATGGAGGTTTAGGGTTCTTGAGAAGGTTGTTAGCTTTTGGGAAGAAGAAGAAAACAAATGTAGTAGTTGAGAGAGAGAGAGAGAGAGAGAGAGAGAGAGCCAAAAATGTTGTTTTTCAAAATTTTTTGAATATATCTTCCTCTCATTTTCATTACAATTTTCATACTTTTAAATACATCAAAAAGACAATAAGACATGCTGCCATATTGAGCAATAAATACAAAAGCATTAAAAGTAACCAACCAAGCCAAACTACCTCAACTAACTCTAATCAATGTGCTGGGCATTCAAGAAACCTTCTTTAATGGGCAGTTTAGCTTGTTTAAGGCATTTGAATTTGAAAACCAGCTCCATTTGACTTGAAACTTGGAGGGAAGTCTTTTTGAATATTAAAATGTGTTCTAGCCAAAAACCAGATAAAACAAAGCCCATTTTTCCATCCAAAAATAATCAAACCCAAGGCAGTTTTGTCCAGATTTTTGGGCAACAAAACTGCACAAGGGTCAGATTGTTTAGGGCTTAACTCAGCCTTCCTAGCTCCAAAGTGGGCCATTCTTTTTGCTGCTGCTTTCTCTGCTTTTTTCATTTATTATATCCAAAATCCAGATCCGAATTCCAAACCTTCTTCAAATGGCATCCAAGGAAGTGGACTTATGTTGCTGGAAATACAATTCCAGCAACTAGACAAAAAAGGCCCTAAGCTATAGTTAATGAGCTTAGGGCATTACAAAAAAGATATTGTTCTTAAACATTACAAGATAAAATAAAATGCATAAACATAAATAATGTTTGGTCTTTGATGTTGCAAAACAAAGAGTGCAAGTGTAACCGAACTACCTTGCACATTGTGGCAAGATCACCACATTTCAACACTCCTCCTTGGTGTTCTTGCTTGAAATATTTAGAAGCTTCCTCAAGGTCTCAAATCTTGCTTTTGGAAGTGGTTTGGTGAAGAAATCTGCAAGGTTATATTCGGTCTTGATATATTCCAAGCTTACTTCTCCATTTTCTTCAAACTCCCTCAAAGAGTGATACTTCACTGGTATGTGTTTTGTCCTTCCATGTTGAACGGGGTTCTTGGCTATTGATATGGCTGAAGTGTTGTCATACTTGATGATGGTTGAACCCTCTTGAGGATAGCCAAGGTCCTCTAATAATTTTCTAAGCCAAATGCATTGATTTGCACATGAAGAGCAAGCAATGTACTCGGCTTCAGCGGTGCTTTGAGCGGTTGTTGCTTGCTTCTTTGCATTCCATGAGAATGGTCCACTACCAAGTGAGAAAAGATACCCCGAAGTGCTTTTCATATCATCCAAGCATCCAGCCCAATCACTATCCGAGTAGGCCATTAATCTCATCACATCTTGCCTATCATACCAAACTCCAAAGTCTTGTGTTCCTTTTAAGTATCTAAGAATTGTTTTGGCACCTACAAAATGATTTTGGGATGGTGCTTGCATATATCTAGACAAAACACATGTGGCATGCATAATATCTGGTCTTGATGAACATACATAGATCAAACTTCCTATCATGCTTCTATATAGGGTCGGGTTTACCTTTGGTGTGCCATCCTCCTTCTTGTATTTGTCTCCTTGGCTTGCATTCATCAAGGTTGAACTTTTTCAAAAGATCTTTGATGTATTTCTCTTGAGATATGAAGATACCCCTAGAGCATTGCATCACTTCCATTCTAAGGAAATAATTCATTTCACCAAGGCTTGACATGTCAAACTCCTTTTCAAGTTCATTTTTCAAAACTTCCACATTCTTTTCATTTTCACCCGTGACCAACAAATCATCCACATAGAGTGAGATAACAATCATGCCTTCTTCATTCCTTATGTATAGTGTTGGCTCATTTGAACTCCTCCTAAAGCCTTGGTAAATCAAGTAACCATCAATCTTGCCATACCAAGCCCTAGGTGCTTGCTTTAACCCGTAAAGTGCCTTGTGTAGATGGTAGATTTTGTCCTCATGTCCTTGAACAATGAAGCCCTCAGGTTGCTTGACATAAACCTCCTCTTGAAGCACACTATTCAAGAAAGCCAACTTTACATCAAGGTGGTACACCTTCCATGACATTGAGGCCGAGATGGATAGGATGAGCCTTATGGTCTCCATTCTTGCAACCGGTGCAAACGTCTCTCCATAATCTACACCTGCTTGTTGTGCATAGCCTTTTGGCACAAGCCTTGCCTTGTGCTTGCATATTGTTCCATCCGGGTTGAACTTATGATGTGAACTCGCCCGAGCTCACACCACCGACAACTCGCTGGGGTACTGATCCGATACGGATGAAGTTTGGACCGATCACTAGGGCTCAAGCTAAAAGGTTTAAGGACAACCTTGCTGTCTTTATCCAGAAAGTAATTCATTCTCAAAAGGGCTTGTCCATACCTGAAGATAAACGACCTGTTCTAAGTATCCAAGTGGTGGAGGTTGATACCTCGGATACCCATACATCGGACATTTTATATCGGACACCCTTGCCTCGGACTTCGGACATCAGATGTAATTTAGCTCGGACAGACACTAGTTAGCTCGGCCAGACATAACTTAACTCGGACAGACACTAGTTAGCTCGATCAGACACAAGTTAGCTCAGATAGATGGCAGTTAGCTCGAATAGGCCATAAGTTAGCTCGGACATCAGGCAGACATAAGTTAGCTCGGTTGAAGACATAATTCAGCCTAGATGTCAAAGTCAACTTGTTACCTAATTTGCGATTGACTTTATTTCTTTTTGGGTTTTTATTTATTTATTTTCTGGACAAATAACTTTAGGAAGGTTTTCATTTTATTGTAAATTAATTAATTCCTAATTTAATATAAAGGAATTAATTAATCAAACTTAGAATAGGAAAGGAAGTATAGTTGCGGCCAACTAGGTTTCTTTATGTGTGTGGCCGGTTTTTCCTAGGGTTTTTAGGGTTTATTTTGTTTCTTTCAAACCCTATTTAAAGGCTTATTTTTCAATTAGAATACAACTTTGATTTGATTGAGAAAATACTTGTGAGATTTATTATCTCTTTGTTCTTTGAGAACACCTGAAACACCATTAGAGAATTGGTTGTTTTAGCTTGACTTATCAATAGGTTTTCCATCCCCTATTGTGGCGTCTACATTATACCAAGGTTTCTAATCACAGGTTGGTTAGAGGTTTAGGTCTATTCCATTAGAACTTGAACTTAATTGGGATCAGGGCTAATATAATACGAGTTTAGGAGCAGGTCGTCCTAGGTTCGTATCATTTGGTATCAGAGCTAAATTTTGTTCAGGTTTAATCTATCTTTATTTGCTTTATTTATTTTTGTGTTAATCTGCAATTTTAGCATTAGGTTAAGGTTGCTTCTATCACCATACACGTTCTGCATCTTTAAAAAAAAAAAAAAATTCATTCCTAGTTGAATTAGGATTTCCTAGTTTTACCGTATTTTTGTTTTCTAGTTTGTCGGTTGTTTTTCATCATTGTTCTTGTTGATTTTGGTTTTTGTTGATTTTGTTTTTGCTGTTTTAGTCTTAAATATTCAAAAAAAAAAAAAAAAAAAGAGTTTGCGGCAACATTTAAAAAAAAAAAAAAAACTGCACATTTGTGTTTATTTGGAGGTCACGGGTTTGGTGTTTGTTTTGGAGTTGGAGTTGCAATTTTGGTAATTATTCTTGCTACTGCAGATGTTTATGTTCTGTGAGTGAAAAAAAAAAAGAAGAGGTAAAGCCGAATAAAAAAAAAAAAAGAAGAGAAAAATATTTCGGTTTGTTGGAGTTTGATTTGTTTGTTGGAAATTTGTTGGAGCTGCTGGTTTTTTTCTTATTTATTCAATATTTGAGTTGCTGGGGAATTATTTTTGCTGCTGGATATTTCGATTTTGGGTGCTTAAATTATTTGGATTAAAATTAGTTAAAGGAATTGATACAAAACTTGAATTACAAAGAACAATAACCAACAACCTTTCTATATTTTTGTTCTCTTTGATTCTTGTTCGTATTTGAATTTCTTTTTCTGGAATTTTATTCTTGAACTCATAATCTACTACCATGTGGTGCAGTTTTCAAAAATTCCAACGTTTTCCCATTATTTTGTGTTTTCTTGTCTAAAAAGCTGAAAAATTAGGATTTGTTGGATTCTTTCGGTATTGCCTACTTTTTGCTATTGTTTTGTTGATAAGTTTAATTAAAACATACTTTGTGATCTAATTTCTATTTTGTGGGTGTTTTAATTAGAACTTTGAGATAATTCATTGAGTGGAAAAAGGCAAGAGTGTTGAGCTTAAAAGAGGGTAAAAAGCCGAAATTAGTGTGCAACACGAGTATCGAGTCCTCATTTGAGTGAAACACGTAAGGGAGTGAAATTGTAAGGTCCTATTTTATTTCTATTGCATTATTATACTAACATGACAGAATCAACAATGAGGAGAGGAGAGCCACCCTTGAGGATCAATGAGGAGGAGTCTGTAGCATTCCATGGCGATGCCCGAGCTACCGGAAGTGGAGATCAAGTGGACATGAGAGCTATTTTGGAGTCAATACAGCGGGTTAGTGCTCAAGTTGAGCATATGAATCAAAGAATGGGAAGGCTAGAAGCCTCACAAGGAATGCCGAACACAAGAAATAGGCAAGAATTCCATGGAGGACGAGGCCGAGGACGAGGAGGTCGCGAGAGACAGAGAGAGGAATTTGATGAGGAGCCATTCAGTGGAGACTTTGAAGAAGGTATGGATGAAACTTTTGCTGTCCAAGATAGAGCTGGCCGTGGAAGATATAGGAAGGAAGATACAAATGATGATTTGGGAAATATCAAGGTTAACATTCCACCTTTTATGGGTAAAAGTGATCCCGAAGCTTATTTGGAGTGCGAAGAAAAAATGGAGATGATTTTTGACTGCCACAACTATTCGGAAGGTAAGAAGGTGAAGTTGGCAGCAATGGAGTTTGGCCACTATGCACTCGAATGGTGGACAAATGAGCAAAGCACCCGAAGAAGAGTTGGTGATGACTTGATCACAACATGGCAACAAATGAAAGGAGCCATGAGAAAGCGGTTTGTGCCATCACATTACCATAGGTTGCTGCATCAAAGGCTTCAATCTTTGTCTCAAGGAAGTAGGTCAGTGGAGGATTATTACAAAGAGATGGAAATGTTAATGATGAGGCTGAATATGAATGAGGATAGAGAGGCAACAATGGCAAGATTTCTTGGAGGGTTAAACTGTGACATTGCCAACCAACTTGAATTACAACAATACTTGGAATTGGAGGAGATGTTGCATGCAGCAATTAAGCTTGAGAACCAATTCAAGAGGAGGGGTGTTAGCACACGGTTTGGAGGAGTTTCTAGCAGTGGAAGGACAAGTTCAAGTGGCTGGAAAAACAATTCTACTTATGAAAGCAAGTTGAAGCTGAAACTGGGTGAAGAAACTACCAACCGGCCAAGAAAAGAAATTAAAGCCGAATCTGCCCATGCCATTAAAGGTGAGGTAAAATCTGAATCTAAACCTCAAAATTCAAGAGAAATTATTTGTTTCAAGTTCCAAGGAAGAGGACATATAGCCAGCCAATGCCCGAATAGAAGAATAATGGTAATTAAGGGTAATGGAGAGGTGGAATCCGAGAGTGAGGCTAGTGGGGCTGAAACCGAGCAAGAGGAGGATTGCAATGAAGATGAAGCCAAACCTGTTGATACATCTAATGCCGAGTTGAGCTTGGTTTCAAGGAGAGTACTTGCTGTTTACAAAGATGAAGAGCAGATACAAAGAGAAAACATCTTCCACACTCGCTGCGAAATACAAGGTAAAATTTGTAGTATGATTATAGATAGTGGGAGTTGTACTAATGTGATAAGTAATCTTATAGTTAACAAATTAGGCTTGAAAACAATTAAACATCCAGAACCCTATAGGTTACAATGGTTAAATGATAGTGGTCAGATGAGGGTAAATAAACAAGCCAAAGTAAAATTTAGTATAGGTAGATATGAGGATGTAGTCTTGTGTGATATTGTTCCCATGATTGCTGGACATATACTATTAGGTAGACCATGGCAATTTGATAAAGATGCTACTCATTTTGGTCAAGAAAATAGTATTGTTTTCAGGTTCAAAGGGAATAAGGTCAAGCTGGAACCATTATCTCTTAAAGAAGTTTACAAAGACCAATTACAAATGCAACAAAGGAGAGAAGCCGAAAAGCTAAAGGAAAAAGCAAGTATGGCACCAATGGCTTCACCATCCTTTCAAGAAGGTAAGATTGAGGTTGCTGACCAAGGTAAAGTTTCTAAGGTTCATATTGAGTGGAAAGATCAAGGGAAAACCGAAAGAGAGGGAAAGGAAGTGGCAAACCCGAGAGCTTGGAGAAGGAAGAGAAATCCGAAGGTTTGCGCCAATCCAAGGGAAAAAAAGAAAAAGAAAGAAAAGAAAGGTTAAGTAGCAATTTTTATTTGAGTTTAGGGGATATTAATAAGGTTATTGAGTGTAAGAAACCTTTGCTGATCATGATTTATAAGGAAAATTATTTTAATGATCAAACTAACTTTGAAGAACTTGAATTACCAAGTTCAATGATTTCACTTTTGAAGGAATTTGGAGATGTCTTCCCAAATGAAATTCCAAGTGGACTACCACCTATTTGAGGGATAGAACATCAAATTGACTTTGTTCCAGGAGCTGCCATACCAAATAGACCAGCTTATAGGAGCAATCCCGAGGAAACAAAGGAGCTGCAAAAACAGGTGAGTGATTTGCTTGATAAAGGATACATTTGTGAGAGTTTAAGTCCATGTGCTGTTCCTGTTTTGTTGGTACCTAAAAAGGATGGTTCTTGGAGAATGTGTGTTGATTGTAGGGCTATAAATAATATTACCATCAAATATAGGCATCCCATTCCTAGATTA
Source organism: Ziziphus jujuba (assembly GCF_031755915.1). Taxonomy (NCBI): domain Eukaryota; kingdom Viridiplantae; phylum Streptophyta; class Magnoliopsida; order Rosales; family Rhamnaceae; genus Ziziphus; species Ziziphus jujuba. Next base: position 5,588,800 of record NC_083383.1, on the reverse strand, counting down.
GATGATATGCTTGATGAGTTGCATGGTGCTTGCATGTTTACCAAAATTGATCTTAGGAGTGGTTATCATCAAATTAGGATGAAAGAAGGTGATGAATGGAAAACCACATTCAAAACTAAATATGGGCTGTATGAATGGTTGGTTATGCCTTTTGGATTATCCAATGCACCTAGTACTTTTATGAGGCTTATGAATCATGTAATGCGTCCATTTATTGGTAAATTTGTGGTTGTTTATTTTGATGACATTCTAATATATAGCCGAAATTTGGATGACCATGTGGATCAACTTAGGCAAGTTTTGCAAGTTCTTAGAAAGGAAAGATTGTTTGCTAACATTAAAAAATGTGAATTTTGCAAAGATGATCTTGTGTTTCTAGGGTTTGTAGTAAGTGCTGCAGGAATCAAAGTTGACCAAGCTAAGGTGAAGGCAATTCAAGAGTGGCCGATTCCTACTTCTATCACCCAAGTGAGGAGCTTTCATGGCTTGGCAAGCTTTTATAGAAGATTTGTCAAGGATTTTTGTACCATAGCAGCACCATTGAATGAAGTTGTCAAGAAGAATGTTGGCTTTAAATGGGGGGGTATTGGAGCTATCTTAATGCAAGAAGGAAGACCCATAGCCTACTTTAGTGAAAAATTAAATGGAGTTGCCCTAAACTACCCGACTTATGACAAGGAGATGTATGTTTTGGTGAGGGCTTTGGAGACATGGCAGCATTATCTTATGCCAAAGGAGTTTGTGATTCATACGGATCATGAGTCTTTGAAGCATATCAAGGGTCAAGGAAAGCTCAACCGAAGGCATGCTAAGTGGATTGAGTTTATTGAAACATTTCCATATGTGATCCGCTACAAAAAAGGTAAGGAAAATGTGGTTGCCGATGCATTATCCCGAAGGTATGTACTCTTTTCTACCTTAGATGCTAGATTGCTTGGATTTGAACAATTGAAAGAACTTTATGAGCATGATAGTGACTTTGGAGAAATTTTTAGAACCTGTTTGAAACATGGATTTAATAAATTTTACATATTTGAGGGATATTTGTTTAAGGAAAACAAACTTTGTGTGCCTAATTGTAGTATTAGGGAATTATTGGTTCGGGAAGGACATGGGGGTGGTTTAATGGGTCATTTTGGTGTTTTAAAAACTTTATCCTTGCTGCAAGAACATTTTTATTGGCCTAACATGAGGAGAGATGTTGAGAGAATCTGTGAAAGATGTTTGAAGTGTCGAAAAACAAAATCAACATTGAAGCCGCATGGATTGTATAAGCCTTTGCCGATTCCTACCTATCCTTGGGTAGATTTGTCTATGGATTTCATTCTTGGGTTGCCTAGGTCAAGGACAGGTAAGGATTCAATTTTTGTTATAGTAGATAGGTTTTCTAAGATGGCACATTTTATTGCATGTAACAAAACTGATGATGCATCCAATATTGCTAATTTATTTTTCAAGGAAATTGTGAGATTGCATGGAATGCCAAGAACTATTGTTTCGGATAGGGATGCTATGTTCTTAAGCAATTTTTGGAAAACTTTGTGGGCTAAATTAGGTACTAAGCTTTTATTTTTAACTACTTGTCATCCACAAACTGATGGACAAACCGAAGTAGTAAATAGAATCTTGTCTGCATTGTTAAGAGCATTAATTAGTAGAAATTTAAGAACTTGGGAAGAATGTTTGCCTCATGTTGAATTTGCATATAATAGGTCTTTACATTCAGCAACTAAATTTACTCCATTTGAAATTGTTTATGGTTTTAATCCTTTGACTCCATTAGATCTCACACCTTTACCTTTAAGTGAGCTTGCTAATCTAGATGGAAAACAAAAAGCTTAATTTGTAAAGTAGATTCATGAGAAGGCACGAGGAAATATTGAGAGGAGGACCGAGCAATATGCAAAGGTGGCTAATCAAGGCCGAAAATCAATGGTGTTTGAACCTGGAGATTGGGTGTGGCTGCATTTAAGGAAAGAAAGGTTTCCTGAACAAAGGAAATCCAAACTAATGTCGAGGGGCGATGGACCTTTTCAAGTTTTGGAGAGGATAAACGACAATGCCTACAAACTTGATTTACTGGGTGAGTATAGTGTTAGTGCCACCTTTAATGTTGCTGATTTATCTCCGTTTGCTGCAGGTGATGACTTCGATTTGAGGACAAATCCTTTTCAAGAGGAGGGGAATGATGTGAACCCGCCCGAGCTCACACCACCGACAACTCGCTGGGGTACTGATCCGATACGGATGAAGTTTGGACCGATCACTAGGGCTCAAGCTAAGAGGTTTAAGGACAACCTTGCTGCCTTTATCAAGAAAGTAATTCATTCTCAAAAGGGCTTGTCCATACCTGAAGATAAACGACCTGTTCTAAGTATCCAAGTGGTGGAGGCTGATACATCAGATATCTATACATCGGATATTTTATATCGAACACCCTTGCCTCGGACATCGAAGCCTTGCCTTGGACATCTGATCTCGGAACTTCATACATCGGATGTAATTTAGCTCGGACAGACACCAGTTAGCGCGGCCAGACATAACTTAGCTTGGACAGACACCGGTTGGCTCGGCTAGACACAAGTTAGCTCGGACAGACGGCAGTTAGCTCGGATAGGCCATAAGTTAGCTTGGACATCAGGCAGACATAAGTTAGCTCGGTTGAAGACATAATTCAGCCTAGATGTCAAAGTCAACTTGTTACCTAATTTGTGATTGACTTTATTTCTTTTTGGGTTTTTATTTATTTATTATCTGGACAAATAACTTTAGGAAGGTTTTCATTTTATTGTAAATTAATTAATTCCTAATTTAATATAAAGGAATTAATTAATCAAACTTAGATTAGGAAAGGAAGTATAGTTGCGGCCAACTAGGTTTCTTTATGTATGTGGCCGGTTGTTCCTAGGGTTTTTAGGGTTTATTTTGTTTCTTTCAAAGCCTATTTAAAGGCTTATTTTTCAATTAGAATACAACTTTGATTTGATTAAGAAAATACTTGTGAGATTTATTATCTCTTTGTTCTTTGAGAACACCTAAAACACCATTAGAGAATTGGTTGTTTTAGCTTGACTTATCAATAGGTTTTCCATCCCCTATTGTGGCGTCTACATTATACCAAGGTTTCTAACCACAGGTTGGTTAGGGGTTGAGGTCTATTCCATTAGAACTTGAACTTAATTGAGATCCGGGCTAATATAATACGGGTTTAGCAGCAGGTCGTCCTAGGTTCGTATCAACTTGGTCCTAAAGATCCACTTTTCACCAATTGGTTTCTTGTTTTTAGCTTTAGAAACCAAAGACCAAGTTTCATTCTTTTCTATCGTATCCATTTTGGTTTGCATGGCCTCCATTCACTCTTTCTTGTGCATAGCTTCTTGAGCATTGGTAGGATCACTCAAGGCAACATTGCACCGTTCATATATTTCGGACAATGGCCTTTCTCTTCTAACACCATCTCCAATCTCCAATTCAGCTCCAATGGTCTCAAGTGCATCCTCCTCATCATCTTCATTTTCTTCATTGTTATTGTCATTGGTTTTTTCTTCTTCATCATCCAACCGAGCATTATCTTCATGGACATGAAGCTCCTCCTTTGTCCAATCCCAAACAGCATCTTCGTCAATCCTCACATCCCTTGTTACCACAAGTTTCTTGGTTTCCAAGTTGAAAACCCTAAAACCTTTGGTAACCTCACTAAAGCCGACCAAGATGCCCACATTTGCCCTTTTGTCAAGCTTGTCTCTCATGTGTGGATGAACATGGAGAAACCAAACACTTCCAAAGATTTTTATGTTGTCCAAAGATGGTTTTTCTCCATACCATATCTCATAGGGTGTCTTGGACTCATTGGCTTTGGTGTATGCTCAGTTTTGGATGTATCTAGCCTTGTATATGGCTTCGGCCCAAAACTTCTTTGGCATGTTCTTCTCATGTATCATGCACCTTGCCATCTCCATCAAGGTCCTATTTTTCCTCTCACAAACACCATTTTGTTGCGGTGTGTATGGTGTTGTGAATTGATGCACCATTCCATTTTCTTTGCAAAAATCCTCCATAGCCAAGCTTGTATATTCTCCACCATTGTCGGTTCTTAAGCACTTCATATTTGCATTGCTTTGGGTTTCCACCATCTTCTTGAATTCCATGAACTTCTCAAGCACTTGTGACTTGGTTGTTAGAAAATATACCCAACACATCCTTGAGTAGTCATCAATGAAGGTTAGGAAGTACTTACAACCTCCAATTGATGACAAACTCATCGGTCCACACACATCCGAATGGACTAACTCAAGCTTCTCCTTAGCTCTCCATGAACCGGCTTTAGGGAATGGAAGCCGTGTGGATTTCCCTAGTTGGCATACATCACATAGGCTTCTCATCTCCTCAATCTTTGGCATGTCCTTCACAATGGCATTGGTGTTTTTCATGGCACCATAGCTAGAATGCCCAAGCCTTTTATGCCAAAGTTGAGAATTGGACTCCACTTTGGTTTTTAAGGCTTTTTCATTCTTAACTAGGTTCAATCTATAGCTTTTGTCCTTCAATGGTACCTTAAACAGCTCATTACCACAAGCATCATATATAATACATCCATCTTTTGCAAAATTTGAAGCAAAGCCTCTTTCTACCAATTGTGCTACACTAAGCAAGTTTTCACACAAACTAGGAACATATAGCACATCTTTTATAATTTTGGTACCTTCCTTGGTGTTTAAGCACACATCTCCTTTGCCTTCTTCTTCCATGAACCGGCCATCACCAATCTTCACTTTGGTTTTGTAGTTTCGGTCAAGCTCCATAAACCATCCTTTTGGAAACTCATGTGGTGTGAGCAACCACTATCCACAAGCCAACCGAGACCACTACTTGTGGCCTTAAGGCATGTGGCCACAAATAGGTTCTCGGCTTCTTCATTAACAACATTGGCTTGTTGTCTCCTTTGCTTGCATACTTTGGCAATGTGGCCTTTTCCTCCACATCTTTCACAAGATGCATCTGGCCTCCAAAAACACTAGGATGGTGGATGTCCAAGCTTCTTGCAATGAGGGCAAGGTGGATGCCCTCCTCGATTTTGATGGCTTTGTTGTTGTTGTTGTTGATTCCATCCACTTTTGTTGTTGTTTGTGTTGTTGTTGGTTGTAAAACCGGTTTGGTTGGTGTTGTTGCTCTTCCTTCCTTTATTCTTCTTTTTGTTACCGTGGCCACCATAAAATGCACTCTCTATGGTCTCCTCCTTCCTAATGGCTCTCTTTTGTTCGGTTGCTTAAAGAGCATTGATGAGCTCACTCAAGGTTATTTCACTAAGATTTCTTGATTCTTCAAAGGAGGAAATCTTAGCTTCAAACCTTTCGGGTAAGCTCACCAATACTTTCTCTACTACCCTTTGATCGGTCAATTGCTCACCAAGGACCCGAATTTAATTTACCACTTTGAGCATCCTTTCCGTGAAATCCTTGACAAGCTCATTATCCTTCATCTTCAAGGTCTTAAACTCACTTCTTAGGTTTAAAACTTGCATTTGCCGAGTTCTAGTATTTCCATGGAACTCCTCTTGAAGCTTTATCCAAACCTCTCTAGCACTTGTGCATGACATTATCCTTGTAAAAATGGAATCACTCGTGGAGGAGTGCAAGGCAGTGAAGGCCTTGAACCCCTTGGCAACTTTGGCCTCATGTGCATTTCTTTATGCTTGGGTTGCATTGTGATGCAAATCCACCCGAACCCATACAACCGACAACCCGCTGGGGTGCCGGTCCATTACGGATGAAGGTGGGACCGATCACTAGAGCCCTAGCCAAGAAGTTCAAGGACAATCTTGTGGTATTTATACAAGGAATAAGTCATAGTCAAGAGGGGTTGGCCATATCTAAAGAACCAAGGCCTGTTTTACTCATACAAGCAATAGAAGCCAAAACAGGGCCGGGTGGCGGTTTTGGTACATTTTGGAGTCCGGGAAGCATGAAATGGTTCCAATGATTTATGGATTCAATAAATATACCTAAGAGGTCATGGAAGCAAGTTAAATCAGCCTCAAATGCAATAAAAAAGGGCTTGTACGGACAGCATCAACAATTTGGCCGAATTTGCTGTATTGCTTGCTGGCTTTACTGTATTTTACTGTATTAGCCTTTTCTTATTTTTCCAAGCATGGGAAACGTGTGGGACTTCATATTCAGTTTATTTTGCATCCTTAAAAGCATCTAGAAGCTGATTTGAAGCTCAAATAGGTCAAAGATTGATCAAAGTCAACTTGATCAAAAGGCTAGCATTTTTAGTTTCCTAATTTGTTTTTACTTTTTGTTTTAGGAAACTACCATTACTTTTGGCTTTTATTTATTTATTTTCTGGACAAATAACTTTAGGAAGGTTTTTATTTTATTCTTTCCATTGTAAAGTAATTAATTCCTAATTTAATATAAAGGAATTAATTAATCAAAGTTAGATTAGGAAAGGAAGTATAATTTCGGCCAACTAGGTTTCTTTATGTGTGTGGCCAGTTTTTCCTTTATTTTTAGGGTTTTATTTCATGGCTTTGTAGCCTATTTAAAGGCTTATTTTTCAATAATAATACAACTTTGATTTGATAAAGAAAATACTTGTGAGATTAATTATCTCTTTGTTCTTTGAGAACACCTAAAACACCATTGGAGAATTGGTTGTTTTAGCTTGACTTATCAATAGGTTTTCCATCCCCTATTGTGGCATCGACATTACACCAAGGTTTCTAACCACAGGTTGGTTAGGGGTTGAGGTCCATTCCATTAGAACTTGAACTTAATTAAAGATCCGGGCTAATATAATACGGATTTAGGAACAGGTCGTCCTAGGTTCGTATCACATTGGCTCTCAACTATTCCACTACATAACCTTCTTCTATGACTTCCCATAAACCAAAGGCTTGAAGGTAGGCTTTAATTTTTATACTCCAAATGGAATAGTTTTGGCCTTTAAACTTAGGTGGTGTTGGGGTTGCAAAGGATTGTGAGGCCATTTGAAAAAATGCTTTTTGAAAAGTTTTGAAAAATGGACAGAAGAACAAGCTCTCGGGTGGTGGTGTTTTGGTGAGTTTCAACTAGTCTTTTTGGGATGTTTTGGTTTCGGTTGGAAGGCTTTAGGTGGGGGATCCTCTCACAAATAAAATGGTCTAGGTTGAAAGCTCACAAGGTCCTAAGAAATTACACTATGCTCTGATACCATGATAGAATTTGGTGTAGGTTTATGTTGTTGTACCCTAAAGCACAATCATTCAAGGTGTTAGTCAAGAATGATTGTTGTTCGTTCTTGGCTCTTGATTTTGTTTTTTTTAGGTTTGTTAAGGTTTTGTTTCTGGTTTTAATGGAGGTTTAGGGTTCTTAAGAAGGTTGTTAGCTTTTGGCAAGAAGAAGAAAACAAATGTAGTAGTTGAGAGAGAGAGAGAGAGAGCCAAGACATGCTGCCATATTGAGCAATAAATATAAAAGCATTAAAAGTAACCAACCAAGCCAAACTACCTAAACTAACTCTAATCAATGTGCTGGGCATGCAAGAAACCTTCTTTAATGGGTAGTTCAGCTTGTCTAAGGCATTTGAATTTGAAAACCAGCTCCATTTGACTTGAAAATTGGAAGGAAGCCTTTTTGAATATTAAACTGTGTTCTAGCCAAAAACCAGATAAAACAAAGCCCATTTTCCTATGCAAAAATAATCAAACCCAAGGCAGTTTTGTCCAGATTTCTGGGCAACAAAACTGCATAAGGGTCAGATTGTTTAGGGCTTAACTCAACCTTCCCAACTCTAAATTGGGCCATTCCTTTTGCTGCTGCTTCCTCTGCTTTTCTAGTTTATTATATCCAAAATTCAGATCCAAATCCCAAAACTTCTTCAAACGGCATCCAAGGAAGTGGACTTATGTTGCTGGAAATACAATTCCAGCAACTAGACAAAAAAAGCCCTAAGCTATAGTTTATGAGCTTAGGGCATTACAAAAAAATATTGTTCTTAAACATTACAAGATAAAATAAAATGCATAAACATAAATAATGTTTGGTCTTTGATGTTGCAAAACAAAGAGTGCAAGTGTAACCGAACTACCTTGCACATTGTGGCAAGATCACCACATTTCAACAATGTTGCCATGTTTCCAAAGCTCAAAACAAAGCATATATCTCTTTGTCATAGGATGGATAATTCAATACCGCCCCACTCAACTTCTCACTGATGTATGCTATAGGTCTTCCTTCTTACATCAAAACAACTCCAATACCTATACCTACACCTGAAGCATCACATACAATTTCAAAAGTCTTAGAAAAAATTTTGGTAAAAACAATAAAGGTGCATTAGTTAATTTTTCTTTCAACAAATTAAAAGACTTCTCTTGTGCTTCTCCCCATTGGAATCCAACATCCTTCTTGACACTTTCGGTCAAAGGTGCTACAATTGTGCTAAAATCATTGATAAATCTCCTATAGAAGCTAGCCAAACCATGAAAACTCCTTACCTGGGTAATAGATGTAAGTTTCTACCACTCTTGTGTGGTTTCAACTTTGGATTGATAACCTTTAATTCTTACAGCACTTATAACAAATCCTAGAAAAACAAGCTTATCTTGGCAAGAATCACACTTTTTAATGTCAATAAACAATCTTTCCTTCCTAGGTATTTCTAAAACTAACCTAAGATGTTCTACATGATCATCTAAATGTTGGCTACATACAAGAATATCATCAAAGTAAACAGAGACAAATTTTCCAATGAATGGATGCATGACATGGTTCATTAATCTCGTGAAAGTGCTAGATGCATTAGTTAAATCAAAAGGCATCACTAACCACTCATACAACCCATACTTTGTTTTAAATGTGGTTTTCCACTCATCTCCCTTTTTCATTCTAATTTGATTATACCCACTCCTAAGATCAATCTTTGAAAACATGCATACACCATATAATTCATTAAGCATATCATCTAATCTAGGAATAGGATGCCTATACTTAATGGTTATATTACTAATGGCCCTAAAATCTACACACATGCGCCAAGATCCATCTTTCTTAGGTACTAACAAAATAGGGACAACACATGGACTCATGCTTTCTCGAACATATCCTTTTTCAAGCAATTCATTTACCTGGCTTTGTTGTTCCTTTGTCTTCTTGGGATTACTTCTATATGCAGGCTTATTAGGAATTAAGGCTCTAGGAATAAAATCAATTTGATGTTCAATCCCACAAATAGGTGATAAACCACTAGGAGTCTCCTCCAGAAAGACATCGTCAAATTCCTACAAAAGAGAAGATATGGAACTTGGCAGTACAAGCTCTTTAGAGTTAGCTAGATGGTTCAAATAAGCATATTTATATATCATGACCAGCATTGGTTTATCACTCTAAATTGCCTTTTTGGTCTCACCTAAGCTAAGATAAAAAATTATATTTTTCTTCTCTTTCCTTTCGTTTTCTTTATTACTCTCAGCTCCCTCTCTTTTTCCTTCAATCTTGGCTTTCTCTCTCATTTTGTCACTCTCAGCCTTCTCTCTCTGTTTCTTTTCACTCTCGGGTTTAGACAACTTACCTTGGTTGTATGGTTCACTCATGCTCTCTTGCTTAGTAGGTGAAGCCGTGGATGGCATGCTTGTCTTCTCCTTTAGCCGTTCGACCTCCCTCCTTTGTTGCATCTATAATTGATCTCTAAACTCCTTTTTTATAGTTAATGGTTCAAGTTTAATCCTTTTTCCTTTAAGTCAAAATAGAATGGCATTTTCTTGACCATAATGTATGGTGTCCTTATCAAATTGCCATGGTGTTCCCAACAAAATATATCCAGCATGCATAGGTCCAACATCACACAAAACTACATCCACATAATTATCAATGCTAAATTTTACCTTAGCTTGTTTATTTTCCTTCATCTCTCTAGTATCATTTAGACATTGAAGTCTATAAGGTTCGGGCTGTTTAACTGTTGGTAACCCTCATTTCTTCACCACAACATTACTAATAATAGTGGCACAACTTCCACTATCAATAATCATGCTACAAATGTCACCTTGAATGTCACATATAGTATGGAAGACGTTTTCTTTTTGCACTGCATCCTCATCCTTGTCATAATCAAGACTCTTCTTACCACTAAGCTAAGTACGGCCCTTGAAGCTTTTAAAGTCATAATTTCATCTTGTTCCTCATCTTTAATTTCTTCCTCATCATGTTCGTTTTCAATTTCAGCTTCATCATTATCGGACTCCAACTCTTCATTGTCCTTCAACACCATTATTCTTTTATTTGGACATTGGTTGGCAATATGTCCTCGGCCTTAACACTTTAAGCACACAATATCTTGAGTTCTACATTGTTTAGAATTAAACTTACCACTCGATTTTGTTGCTGGTATAACCAGATTATCCTTTCTTGGCCGATTGGAGCTCTCCTTATCTTATTTCGGTTTTAAACTTGATTCGAATGTAGGACTGCTTCTCCAAACACTTGAACTTGACCTCTCACTATTTGAAGCCCTTCCAAACTGTGAGCTGTCACCCTTCATCTTAAATTGATTTTCAATTTTAACTGCCACATGTAGTATCTCTTCTAACTCCACATATTGTTGTAATTCCAATTGATTGCCTATCTTTCAGTTTAAACCTCCCAAAAACCATGACATTATTGCCTCATAATCCTCATTCATGCTTAATCTCATCATGAGCATTACCATCTCCTTGTAATAGTCCTCCACGATCCTACTTGTAGTCTTCGATGCAACATCCTATGGCAATGGGTCGGCACAAATCTCTTCCTCATGGCTTCTTATATTTGTCACCAAGTGGTAATTAGTTCATCACCCAATCTCCTTTAGGTAGCTTCCTCATTATTCCACAATTTTAGTGCATAATGACCAAATTCCAAAGTGGTCAACTTTACATTCTTTCCCTCGAAATAGTTATGGCAATCAAAAATCATCTCCATATGTTGTTCCCATTCTCGGTAAGCCTCCGGATCACTTTTTCCTGAAAATGATGGTATGTTGACCTCAATATTGCCAAGGTCATCATCTTCATCTTGAGCTTGCCTTCCACGGTTTTGCCTTCCTTAGAGTGCAAATATGTCTTCGTACGCCTCCTTAAGGTTATCTCCAGAGTTACCTCCTTCGATTTCATCCCTAAAACATTCACGGCCTCCTTGACCTCGACCACGGCCTCCATGGAAGTCCATCCTTGGGTTTGATCCTCTTTATGAAGTTTCAAACCTATCCATCCTTTAATCAAGTTGATAAAAGGGAGCATGAATCCTTTGTAATTGTTCCAAAACTGCCAACATACCTTTAGGTTCTCCTCCACTTCCCGTTGCTCGAGGTTGCCCTTACTCAAACAAGGTCTCGACACTCCTGTTTGCACACTAGTTTATGCTTTTGACTTCTTTTAAGCTCACACTTTCTTGCTTTTTTTCACTAATAATAATATCTCAAAGTTCTTTTAAAAACACACTTAAAACAACAACTAGATCACAAGTATGTCCTAATTAAACTTATCAATAAAATAGCAACAAAAGCAACCAAATACCAAGTGAATTTTAATACCTAATTCTTGGCTTTTCTACCCAAAAGAAGGAATAATAACATTGGGCAATTTGTGGATTCAATAAAGGATAAACCAGAATATTAAGGACCAAAAGTTCAAAGATCGAATTTGGAGAAGGATTCAAATAATACAAGAACAGCAAATTGAAATAAAGTATGAGATAGTTGTTGGTTGTAGTTCTTGTAATTTACGTCTTTGTCTCAAATCCTTTAACCAATTTTAATCCAATTAATTTAGCATACAATATTCCAATATCCAAAAACCAATAGTGAATAAATAAACAGCAACTCCAACAATTCTCAATTGAAATTTCACACCAAACAAAATAAATCTTTCAATTCTCTCAAAATCGGCCTTTTTGTATTTTTTTTTTAACTTCGCCTTTTTTTTTTATCACTCACAGAATAATATCAACACAATCACCAGTAGCATAAAATCACCACAAAAATGCACACTCTAAAACTAACAAAATGTCAAACCCGATTCTATCACAAATTGCACAATTTTTGGGTTTATGCAATATGCTTCCGAAATTCCTCTTTTTTTTTTTTTTTTTTTTTTTGAATGTATGAATGTAAATAATTAAGATTAAAAGAGCAAGGAACAAACAACAATAAACCAAATTACTAAGAACTAATATGCAAAACCAACCAACAAACTAGAAGATTTTTTATTTTTTTTAATTATGTAAAACATGAATAGATAGGAAACAACCTTAACCTAATGTTAAAATTGTAGATTAACACAAAAATAAACAAAGCAAATAAGATGGATCAAACCTGAACAAAATTTGGCCATGATGGCAAATGATACGAACTTACGTCGACTTACTTCTAAACCAGTATTAAACTAGCTCGAATAGAAATTAAGTTCAAATTCTAATGGTCACCTTAACCCCTAATCAACTTGTGATTAGAAACCGTGGTATATGATGAAGATGCCACAATAGGTGATGGATGTTTTATTGATAAGTCAAACTAAAACACTCGATCTCTATTCGGTGTTTTAGGTGTTCAAAGAGCACAAAAAAAATTCTTCACAAAAATATTTTTCGAATAATAATTTAAGCTGCCTTTCAATTGAAAAATAAGCCTTTAAATAGGCTAAAATTACAAAAAATTAAACCCTAAAGACATTATGAAAATTCGGCTAAGATAGAGAAAAGATTAGGAAAGTGCAAAATTTTTCCTAGTTTCCTAAACTAATTTTGTATTAATTAATTCCTTAATTTTGAAATAGAAATTAATCAATTTTCAATCAAAATAATAAATATCAACAGTTATAAATTAATTTTTCTAGAAAATAATAATATAAAAACCAAAATAGAAGAGTATTTCCTAAAACAAAAAGTTAATTTCAGATTTGGAAAGTAGTTGAAAGTGCGTGCGCAAATGATGAGTTTGGATGCTTTTTCTTCTACCTTGACATGATTTCTTGAACCCTTGGAGTGCTCAATCATGTTCATAAGCTAGCAAATTTATCCCTTGCTGCCTGGAATCTATAGATGCAACAAAACAGCCTTTTGGGTCCATTTTGGCCTTCATAACTTGGATGCATAGTACAGGCTTTGGATCTTTGGGTACTATCATGCCTTCTTAAGATTTAATAACACCTTGAATGAAGCTAAAAAGATTGTCTTCAAATCACTTAGCTTATGCTCTTGTGATTGGCCCTGTCTTTTATTGCATAACATCACCATCCCAACGAGTGGTCGGTTGTATAGGTACAAATGGATTCTCATCGTAATTGTTGTTTTGAGTGTGTTCTAATAGAACTTTAAGATAATCCTTTGAATGGAAAAAGGCAAGAGTGTGTGAGCTTAAAAGAGGGTCAAAGCTTAAACTAGTGTGCAAACACGAGTGTCAAGACCTTGTTTGAGTGATACACCTAAGGGAGTGAATTTGGTGAGGTTTTTTGCATTTGTTTTTGATGCAAATCCACCCGAGACAGCTCGACCAACAACCCGCTGGGGTGCTGACCCATTACAAATGAAGGTGGGGCCGATCACTAGGGCCCAAGCCAAGAAGTTCAAGGACAATCTTGCTGTCTTCATACAAGGAATAAGTCATAGTCAAGAGGGGTTGGCCATATCTAAAGAACAAAGGCCTGTTTTACTCATACAAGCAATAGAAGCCAAAACGGGGTCGGGTGACGTTTTTGGTAACAATAAAGAGGCCGGGTTGTATGAATTGGAACCCCATCTTTATGGGTTTAATTTATATGGAGGATGAGTCATAGAAACCAGCCAAAACAGCTTCAAAGCCGACCAACAAGGAGGTTTGCGCACAAGGAGAAGGAAAGGCCGGATTTGCTGTATTCTTCGCGGGCTTTACTGTATTTTACTGTATTAGCCTTTTCTCTTACTTCCAAGCAAGGGCAACGTGAGGAACTTCACAATAAGCTTATTTGGCATCCTACAAAGCATATTGAAGCTGATTTGGAGCTCACTTGGGTCAAAGAATTGGTCAAAGTCAATGTAGTCAAAAAGCTAGTATTTTAGTTTCCTAATTTTATTCTACTTTTTGTTTTAGGAAACTACCATTATTTTTAGTTTCTATTTATTTATTTTCTGGACAAATAAGAATAGGAAAGTTATTATTTTATTATTTTCTTTGTAAATTAATTAATTCCTAATTCAAAATAAAGGAATTAATTAATCCAAATTAGATTAGGAAAAGGAAAGTTTCGGCCAAGGTAGAATTCTTCATTGAGTGGCCGATTTTTCCTAGGGTTTTTAGGGTTTATTTTGTTTCTTTCAAAGCCTATTTAAAGGCTTATTTTTCATTAATAAGATAACTTTAAAACTTTGATTTGATTAAGAAAATACTTGTGAGATTAATTATCTCTTTGTTCTTTGAGAACACCTAAAACACCATTAGAGAATTGGTTGTTTTAGCTTGACTTATCAATAGGTTTTCCATCCCCTATTGTGGCATCTACATTATAGCAAGGTTTCTAACCACAGGTTGGTTAGGGGTTGAGGTCCATTCCATTAGAACTTGAACTTAATTAAAGATCTGGGCTAATATAATACGGGTTTAGGAGCAGGTCGTCCTAGGTTCGTATCATTTGGTATCAGAGATAAGTTTTGTTCAGGTTTGATCTATCTTTATTTGCTTTATTTGTTTTTGTGTTATTCTGCAATTTTAGCATTAGGTTAAGGTTGCATCCATCCTATACACGTTCAGCATCTTAAAAAAAAAAAAAAAAAAATTCATTCCTAGTTGAATTATGTTTCCTAGTTTTATCGTATTTTTGTTTCCTAATTTGTTGGTTGTCTTTTATCATTGTTCTTGATAATTTTGGTTTTTTTGTTGATTTTCCTTTGCTGTTTTACTCTTAAATATTTGCATTCATATATTCAAAAAAAAAAAAAAAAAAAAGAAGAAGTTTGCGGCAACATTTAAAAAAAAAAAAAAAAAAAAACTGCACGTTGTGTTTATTTGGAGGTCACGGGTTTGGTATTTGTTTGAGATTTGGAATTGCAATTTTGGTACTTACTCTTGCTACTGCAGTTGTTTATGCTCTGTGAGTAAACAAAAAAAAAAAAAAAAAAAAAAAAAAAAAAGAAGAGGTAAAGCCCAATATAAAAAAAAAAAAAAAAAATTTCGGTTTGTTGGAGTTTGATTTATTTGCTGGAAATTTGTTGGAGCTGCTGGGTTTTTTTGATTATTTATTCAATATTTGAGTTGCTGGGAAATTGTTTTTGCTGCTGGATATTTGGATTTTGGGTGCTTAAATTATTTGGATTAAAATCAGTTAAAGGATTTGATACAAAACTTGAATTACAAAGAACAACAACCAACAACTATTCTATATTTTTGTTCAATTTGATTCTTGTTCGATTTTGAATTTCTTTTTCTGGAATTTTATTCTTGAACTCATAATCTACTACCATCTGGTGCAGTTTTCAAAAATTCCAACGTTTTCCCATTATTTTGTGTTTTCTTGTCTAGAAAGCCGAAAAATTAGGATTTGTTGGATTCTTTCGGTATTGCCTACTTTTTTTTCTACTGTCTTGTTGATAAGTTTAATTAAAACATACTAGTGATCTAATTGCTGTTTTTTGGGTGTTTTAATTAGAACTTTGAGATAATTCATTGAGTGGAAAAAGGCAAGAGTGTGTGAGCTTAAAAGAGGGTAAAAGCCGAAACTAGTGTGCAAACACGAGTGTCGAGACCTTGTTTGAGTGAAACACGTGAGGGAGTGAATATTGTGAGGATTTATTTTATTTTTTTTGTAGTATTTTACTAACATGGCAGATTCTAGAATAAGAAGAGGGGATCCACGCTTGAGGATCAAGGAGGAAGAGTCCGTAGCATTTCATGGCGATGACCGAGCTACCGGAAGTGGAGACCAAGTGGACTTGAGAACTATTTTGGAATCAATACAGCGGATGAGTGCTCAATTTGAGCATGTAAACCAAAGAGTGGGAAGATTAAAAGCCTCACAAGGAAGGCCGAATACAAGAAATAGGCAAGAATTCCATGGAGGACGAGGAGGTCGCGAGAGGCCGAGAGAGGAATTTGACGAGGAGCCATTGGACGGTGACTTTGAGGAAGGTATGGACGAAACCTTTGCTGTCCAAGATAGAGCTGGCCGTGGGAGATATAGGAGGGAGGATACATATGAAGATTTGGGAAATATCAAGGTTAATATCCCACCTTTTATGGGTAAAAGTGATCCTGAAGCTTATTTGGAGTGGGAAGAGAAAATGGAGATGATTTTTGACTGCCACAACTATTCGGAAGGTAAGAAGGTGAAGATGGCAGCAATGGAGTTTGGCCATTATGCACTCCAATGGTGGATAAATGAGCAAAGCACCCGAAGGAGGGTTGGTGAAGACTTAATTACAACATGGCGACAAATGAAAGGAGTCATGAGGAAGCGGTTTGTGCCATCCCATTACCAAAGGTGGCTGCATCAAAGGC
The DNA here is from genome assembly GCF_031755915.1 of Ziziphus jujuba. Taxonomy (NCBI): domain Eukaryota; kingdom Viridiplantae; phylum Streptophyta; class Magnoliopsida; order Rosales; family Rhamnaceae; genus Ziziphus; species Ziziphus jujuba. Next base: position 5,572,315 of record NC_083383.1, on the reverse strand, counting down.
TTCAATCTTTGTCTCAAGGAAGTAGGTCCGTGGAGGATTATTACAAAGAGATGGAGATGTTAATGATGAGGTTAAACATTAGGGAGGATAGAGAGGCAACAATGGCAAGATTTCTTGGAGGGTTAAACCATGACATTGCCAATCAACTTGAATTACAACAATACTTGGAATTGGAGGAGATGTTGCATGTAGCCATTAAACTTGAGAACCAATTCAAGAGGAGGGGTGTTAGTACACGGTTTGGAGGAGTTTCTAGCAGTGGAAGGACAAGTTCAAGTGGCTGGAAAAACAATTCCACTTATGAAAACAAGTTGAGGCCGAAATTAGGAGAAGAATCAACCAACCGGCCAAGAAGGGAGGTCAAGGCCGAATCTGTCCAAGCACTTAGAGGTGAGATAAAATCTGATCCTAAACCTCAAAAATCTAGAGAAATAATTTGTTTTAAGTGCCAAGGAAGAGGACACATATCCAGCCAATGCCCAAATAGAAGAATCATGGTATTAAAGGGTGATGGTGAGCTGGAATCCGCAAGTGAAGAAAGTGGCGCTGAAACCGAGCAAGAGGAGGAACGTAATGAAGATGAAACCGAACCTGTAGATACATCTAAAGCCGAGTTGAGCTTGGTTTCAAGGAGAGTACTTGCTGTCTACAAAGATGAAGAGCAGATACAAAGAGAAAACATCTTCCACACTCGCTGCGAAATACAAGGTAAAATTTGTAGCATGATTATAGATAGTGGGAGTTGTACTAATGTGATAAGTAATCTTGTAGTTGATAAATTAGGTTTGAAAACAATTAAACATCCAGAACCTTATAGATTACAATGGCTTAATGATAATGGTGATATGAAAGTAAGCAAACAAGCCAAAGTAAAATTTAATATAGGTAGATATGAGGATGTAGTTTTATGTGATATTGTACCTATGATTGCTGGACATATACTATTAGGTAGACCATGGCAATTTGATAAAGATGCTACTCATTTTGGTCGAGAAAATAGTATTGTTTGCAGGTTTAAAGGGAAGAAGATCAAGCTGGAACCATTATCTCCTAAAGAGGTTTACAAGGACCAATTACAAATGCAACAAAGGAGAGAAGCCGAAAAGCTCAAGGAAAAAGCAAGCATGGCACCAACGGCTTCACCATCCATTCAAGAAGGTAAGATTGAGGTTGCTGACCAAGGTAAGGGTTCTAAGGTTCATATTGAGTGGAAAGACCAAGAAAAAGCCGAGAGAGAGGTGAGAAAAGAGAGCAAACCCGAGAGCATAAAAAAACTGGAAATTTCCGCCAATGAGAGCCAAACCGAGGAAGGAAAAAGAAAAGAAAGAAAAGAGAGGAAAAACCAGAATTTTTATTTGAGTTTAGGGGATATTAATAAGGTTATTGAGTGTAAGAAACCTTTGCTGGTCATGCTTTACAAAGAAAATTATTTTAATGATCAAACTAATTTTGTAGAACTTGAATTGCCAAGTTCAATGATTTCTCTTTTGAAGGAATTTGGAGATGTCTTCCCAAGTGAAATTCCAAGTGGACTACCACCTATTCGAGGGATAGAACATCAAATTGACTTTGTTCCAGGGGCTGCCATACCAAATAGACCAGCTTATAGGAGCAATCCCGAAGAAACAAAGGAGCTGCAAAAACAGGTAAGTGATTTGCTTGATAAAGGATATATTCGTGAGAGTTTAAGTCCATGTGCTGTTCCTGTTTTGTTGGTACCTAAAAAGGATGGTTCTTGGAGAATGTGTGTTGATTGTAGAGCTATAAATAATATTACCATCAAATATAGACATCCCATTCCTAGATTAGATGATATGCTTGATGAATTGCATGGTGCTTGCATGTTTACAAAAATTGATCTTAGGAGTTGTTATCACCAAATTAGGATGAAAGAAGGTGATGAATGGAAAACCGCATTCAAAACTAAATATGGACTGTATGAATGGTTAGTTATGCCTTTTGGATTATCCAATGCACCTAGTACTTTCATGAGGCTTATGAATCATGTAATGCGTCCATTTATTGGTAAATTTATGGTTGTTTATTTTGATGACATTTTAATATATAGCCGAAATTTAGATGACCATGTGGATCAACTTAGGCAAGTTTTGCAAGTTCTTAGAAAGGAAAGATTATTTGCTAACATTAAAAAATGTGACTTTTGCAAAGAAGAGCTTGTGTTTCTAGGTTTTGTAGTAAGTGCTGCAGGAATCAAAGTTGATCAAGCTAAGGTGAAGGCAATCCAAGAGTGGCCGGTTCCTACTTCCATTACCCAAGTGAGGAGCTTTCATGGCTTGGCAAGCTTTTACCGAAGATTTGTCAAGGATTTTAGTACCATAGAAGAACCATTGAATGAAGTTGTCAAGAAGAATGTTGGCTTCAAATGGGGGGAAGTACAAGAAAAATCTTTTAATTTGTTGAAAGAAAAATTGTGTAATGCACCTTTGTTAGTTTTGCCAAATTTTTCTAAGACTTTTGAAATTGAGTATGATGCTTCGGGTGTAGGTATTGGAGCTGTTTTAATGCAAGAAGGAAGGCCCATAGCCTACTTTAGTGAAAAATTGAATGGAGCTGCCCTAAACTACCCGACTTATGACAAGGAGATGTATGCTTTGGTGAGGGCTTTGGAGACGTGGCAGCATTATCTTATGCCAAAGGAGTTTGTGATTCATACGGATCATGAGTCTTTGAAGCATATCAAGGGACAAGGAAAGCTCAACCGAAGGCATGCTAAGTGGATTGAGTTTCTTGAAACATTTCCATATGTGATCCGCTACAAAAAAGGTAAGGAAAATGTGGTTGCCGATGCATTATCCCGAAGGTATGTGCTCTTTTCTACTTTAGATACTAGATTGCTTGGATTTGAACAATTGAAAGAACTTTATGAGCATGATAGTGACTTTGGAGAAATTTTTAGAACCTGTTTGAAACATGAATTTAATAAATTTTACATATTTGAGGGATATTTGTTAAAGGAAAACAAACTTTGTGTGCCTAATTGTAGTATAAGGGAATTATTGGTTCGGGAAGGACATGGGGGTGGTTTAATGGGTCATTTTGGTGTTTTAAAAACTTTATCCTTGCTGCAAGAACATTTTTATTGGCCTAACATGAGGAGAGATGTTGAGAGAATCTGTGAAAGATGTGTGAAGTGCCGAAAAACAAAATCAACATTGAAACCGCATGGATTGTATAAGCCTTTGCCGATTCCTACCTATCCTTGGATAGATTTGTCTATGGATTTTTTTCTTGGGTTGCCTAGGTCAAGGACAGGTAAGGATTCAATATTTGTTGTAGTAGATAGGTTTTCTAAGATGGCACATTTTATTGCATGTAATAAAACTGATGATGCATCCAACATTGCTAATTTATTTTTCAAGGAAATTGTGAGATTGCATGGAATGCCAAAAACTATTGTGTCGGATAGGGATGCTAAGTTCTTAAGCTATTTTTGGAAAACATTGTGGGCTAAATTAGGTACTAAGCTTTTATTTTCAACTACTTGTCATCCACAAACTGATGGACAAACCGAAGTAGTAAATAGAACCTTGTCTGCATTGTTGAGAGCATTAATTAGTAGAAATTTAAGGACTTGGGAAGAATGTTTGCCACATGTTGAATTTGCATATAATAGGTCTTTACATTCAGCAACTAAATTTACTCCATTTGAAATTGTTTATGGTTTTAATCCTTTGACTCCATTAGATTTAACACCTTTGCCTTTAAGTGAGCGTGCTAATCTAGATGGAAAACAAAAAGCTGATTTTGTAAAGCAGATTCATGAGAAAATCCGAGCAAACATTGAGAGGAGGACCGAGCAATATGCAAGGGTGGCTAATCAAGGCCGAAAATCAATAGTGTTTGAACCTGGAGATTGGGTGTGGCTGCATTTAAGGAAAGAAAGATTCCCCGAACAAAGGAAATCAAAACTCATGCCGAGGGGTGATGGACCTTTTCAAGTTTTGGAGAGGATAAACGACAATGCTTACAAGCTTGATCTACCGGGTGAGTATAATGTTAGTGCTTCCTTTAATGTTGCTGATTTATCTCCTTTTGCTGCAGGTGATGATTTCGATTTGAGGACAAATCCTTTTCAAGAGGAGGGGAATGATGCGAATCCACCTGAGACAGCTCGACCAACAACCCGCTGGGGTGCTGACCCATTACAAATGAAGGTGGGGCCGATCACTAGGGCCCAAGCCAAGAAGTTCAAGGACAATCTTGCTGTCTTCATACAAGGAATAAGTCATAGTCAAGAGGGGTTGGCCATATCTAAAGAACAAAGGCCTGTTTTACTCATACAAGCAATAGAAGCCAAAACGGGGTCGGGTGACGTTTTTGGTAACAATAAAGAGGCCGGGTTGTATGAATTGGAACCCCATCTTTATGGGTTTAATTTATATGGAGGATGAGTCATAGAAACCAGCCAAAGCAGCTTCAAAGCCGACCAACAAGGAGGTTTGCGCACAAGGAGAAGGAAAGGCCGGATTTGCTGTATTCTTCGCGGGCTTTACTGTATTTTACTGTATTAGCCTTTTCTCTTACTTCCAAGCAAGGGCAACGTGAGGAACTTCACAATAAGCTTATTTGGCATCCTACAAAGCATATTGAAGCTGATTTGGAGCTCACTTGGGTCAAAGAATTGGTCAAAGTCAATGTAGTCAAAAAGCTAGTATTTTAGTTTCCTAATTTTATTCTACTTTTTGTTTTAGGAAACTACCATTATTTTTAGTTTCTATTTATTTATTTTCTGGACAAATAAGATTAGGAAAGTTATTATTTTATTATTTTCTTTGTAAATTAATTAATTCCTAATTCAAAATAAAGGAATTAATTAATCCAAATTAGATTAGGAAAAGGAAAGTTTCGGCCAAGGTAGAATTCTTCATTGAGTGGCCGGTTTTTCCTAGGGTTTTTAGGGTTTATTTTGTTTCTTTCAAAGCCTATTTAAAGGCTTATTTTTCAATTAGAATACAACTTTGATTTGATTAAGAAAATACTTGTGAGATTTATTATCTCTTTGTTCTTTGAGAACACCTAAAACACCATTAGAGAATTGGTTGTTTTAGCTTGACTTATCAATAGGTTTTCCATCCCCTATTGTGGCATCTACATTATACCAAGGTTTCTAACCACAGGTTGGTTAGGGGTTGAGGTCCATTCCATTAGAACTTGAACTTAATTAAAGATCCGGGCTAATATAATACGGGTTTAGGAGCAGGTCGTCCTAGGTTCGTATCAGTTTTACTAAAATGACAGATTCAAGAATAAAAAGAGGAGGTGACTCTTTAAGAAATCTTGAAGATGAATCTGTGGGATTCAAAGGAGAATATAAAGCACCAGAAAGTGGAGGAGAACCTAATAACTTATTGGCAATATTGGAACAATTGCAAAGGATGAATGCTAGCTTTGATCAATGTGATCAAAGATTGGACAGGTTTGAAAATTCAAAAGTAAGATCAAACCCAAGGACAGAACCACATGGAGGTCGTGGTCGAGGTAGAGGAGGCCACGGATATCTTAGGGAGGATTTTGAAGAAGTAGAGTTTAAGGACAATTTTGAGGAGCACGAAGACATTTTTGCATTCCAAGGAAGTCAACCCCGTGGAAGGTGAGCCAGAGATGAAGATGGTGATCTTAGAAATATTAAAGTCAACATACCACTATTTATCAAAAAAAGGCTTACTTGGAATGGGAAGAACATATGAAGATGACTTTTAGTTGTCATAACTATTTGGAGGCTAAAATGGTTAAGTTGGCAGCCTTGGAATTTGGACATTATGCATCACAATGGTGGAATAATGAGCAAAGTACTCGAAGGAGAGTTGGTGATGAGTTAATAACCACCGGAGAAAAATGAAAGGAGCCATGAGGAAAAGGTTTGTACCAAGCCATTACCGCAGGATGTTACAACAAAGATTACAAGCTTTGTCTTAAGGAAGTAGGACCGTGGATGACTACTACAAGGAGATGGAGATGCTCATGATGATGTTGTGTTTGAATGAAGACCGAGAGGCAACAATGGCTAGGTTTCTTGGAGGAATGAAGACCAAGTGGAATTACAACAATATGTGGAGTTGTGATGAGAATCCTCCTGTACCCGTACAACCAAGTACCCACTGGGGTACTGATCCTTTACAGATGAAGATGGGACCAATCACTAGAGCACAATCTATGAAATTTAAAGACAATCTGGTTAGCTTCACCCAAGGAGTGATTCAATTTAAAGAGTGCATGACAATATCCAAAGATCCCAAGCCCGTTTGTGTATCAAAGTCAAGAAGGCGGAAATGGACTTGGCAAGCTGTTTTTGTACATCTTTGGAAACCAGGCAGCAGGGAATGGATTCAACACTTTATGAACTCAACTAATATTACCAAGAGGCCATGGAATCATGTTAAGGATGAAGCAAAAGCATCTAAATTCCATTTGTGTGCATAGCTCCTTTTGTTGGCCTAAATTTCTCACTTTGGTGCTGACTTAGACTTCTTCTGTCGTTCAAGCAAGTTTCACTTATTCCAATCAAGGGGAAACGTATGAAAATCATTATTAATCCTATTTGGCATCCTCATGGCATATGAGAACTGATTTTGAGCCTAAACTAGCTGAAGATTGGATAAAGATAGCTTAGTTGTCAACTAGTCAACTAGTTTCCTAATTTGAGATTGATTTTTTGTTTTAGGAAATTATCTTTTATTTTAGTTTTTATTTGTTTATTGCTGGACAAATTAACTTAGGAAAGTTGATGTTTTATTATTCCAATTGTAAATTAGTTAATTCCTAATTCAAAATAAAGGAATTAATTAACCCAAATTAGATGTTTCTATCTCACTCACGTTCTGCATATATATATATATATATAAAAGATTTTTCTTCATAGCCGAATTTGTTTCCTTGTTAACCAAATTTTTGTTTTTCCTAGTTTGTTGGTCGATTTGCATATTAGTTCTTAGTAATTTGGTTTATTGTTGATTTTTCCTTGCTGTTTTAATCTTAATTAGTTGCATTCTTATATTAAAAAAAAAAAAAAAAACAAGAGAGAGATTTGAAAGCATTTTGCATAAAAACCCAAAAAAAATTATGCAATTTGTTTTTATTTGAAGTGTGGATCAGGTTTAGTATAATTTTAACATTGCAATTGCAATTTTGGTGTTGATTCTTGCTATTGGAGTTGTGGTTATATTTTGGGATTGTTAAAAAAAAAAAAAAGAAGGAAGAAAAGCCAAAGATTAAAAAAAACAAAAAGTAGGAGAAAGCCAGTTTTGGAGAGAATGGAACAATTAAGTTTGTTTGGTGTGGAATTTCAATTGTGATTATTTGGAGTTGCTGTTTGATAATTCTATATTATTTCTGGAGATTTGGAATTTTAGTGCCAAAACTATTTGGATTAAAATTGGTTAAAGGAATTGAGACAAAGACTTGAATTACAAGAACTATAACCAACAACTATTCTATTTTTTGTTCGAATTGTTTCTTGTTAGTTGTTTGAATCTTTTCCCAAAATTTTATCCTTGAATTTTTTATTGCCTAGTATTTGGGCCTGCTCCTTATTAATTTCAAAAGTTGCTTGTTGATTTACCTTATTTTTGGTTAGTTAGGTCCAGACTAGATTTTGTCAATTCACTCGGTATTTGTTGGTTTTACTTGTTGTTTTGTTGATAAGTTTAGTTAAGACATATTTGTGATCTAGTTTTTGTTTTAAGTGTGTTTTAATAGAACTTTGAGATATTCTTGTGAGTGGAAAAAATACAAGAGAGTGTGAGCTTAAAAAGAGAGTTAAATGCCGAAACTAGTGTGTAAACAGGAGCATCAAGACCTTGTTTGAGTGAAACACATGAGGGAGTGATTTTGGTAAGGATTTTTGCATTATTTATACTAACATGACGGATTAAAGAATGAGAAGAGGAGATTGCTCATTTAGAACTAATGAAGAGGAATCCGTTGGGTTCAAGGGTGATTCTCGAGCAACGGGAAGTGGAAGTGAACCTACTAACATAACGGAAATCTTAGAACAACTCCAAAGGATGAATGCTCACTTTTATCACCTAGATCAGAGGATGGACAGGTTAGAAATGTTACAAGGTGGGCCGAATCCAATGGTGGAAATACATGGAGGCCGAGGATGAGGACGAGGAGGTCATGGATGGCCTAGGGAAGTATTTGAGGGTGGTAATTTTGGAGATAATCTTGAAGAGGAATTTGATGAAATTTTTACTCTCTAAGGAAGGAAAAATTATGTGAGGCAGGTTCTAAGTGAAGACAATGACCCTGAAAACATTAAAGTCAAGATATCAAAATTTTTGGTCAAGAGTGATCCGGAGGCTTACCTAGAATGAGAGGAACATATGGAGATGAATTTTGATTGCCATAAATATTCTGAGGCAAAGAAGGCAAAATTGGCTGCTTTGGAATTTGGACATTATGCACTCCAATGGTGGACTAATGAGTAAAGTACCTGAAGGAGAGTTGGCGATGAATTAATTACTACTTGGCGACAGATGATTAGCCATAAGGAAGAGATTTGTGCCGACTCATTATCATAGGTTGCTGCATCAAAGACTCCAATCATTAACTCAAGGAAGTAGGACCGTGGAAGATTACTACACGGAGATGGAGATGCTCATGATGAGATTGAGCATGAATGAGGATCGTGAGGTAACCATGGCACAGTTTCTAGGAGGATTAAATCATGAGACAACCAATATAATGGAGCTATAACAATATGTAGAATTGGAAGAGATGCTACATGTAGCCATCAAGATTGAAAACTAATTTAAGAGGAGGGGTACAAGCTCACGGTTTGGAGGTGTGTCAAACAGCAGAGGATTAATTCAAGTGTTTGGAGAAGCAATCCCACCTATGAAGCAAGTGGATGGGAGTACCAATCAACCAAAGAGGGAGATTAAGGCCAAACCTACATTTGAAGGTAAATCTGATTCTAAACCTTCTAGAACCCATGATATTGTATGTTTTAAGTGCTAAGGTCGAGGACATGTTGCCAATCAATTTCTAGACTAAAGAATAATGGTGCTGAAAGGCAATGGAGAGTTGGAGTTTGAAAGTGAAGAATCTGAGGGAGAAACCAAATTTGTTGATGAAGAGCAAGAAGAAGATGAGACACTTAAAGCATCAAAAGCTGAATTGAGCTTGGTTGGAAGGAAGGTTCTAACCATATACAAGGATGAGGACCAGGTTCAAAGAGAAGACATCTTTCACACCCCGATGTGAAATTCAAGTAACATTCGTAGTATGGTAATTGATAGTAGAAGCTGTGCAAATGTAATCAGTAATGTTGTGGTTGAAAAGTTAGGGTTAACAACCATTAAAGATCATGAATCATATAGATTACAATGGCTTAATGATAGCGATAAGATGAAAGTGAACAAACAAGCAAAGGTAAAATTCAGCATTGATAAATATGTGGATGTTGTTTTATGTGATGTTGTCCCCATGCATGTTGGCCATATTTTATTAGGTAGACCATGGCAATTTGATAAAGATACTATACACCATGGTGGACCGAATTCCATTGTATTTAAATTTAAGGGAAAGAAGTTTAAGCTGGAGCCATTTACTCCAAATGAGGTGTTTAGAGACCAACTTCAAATGCAATAAAGGAGGGATGATACGAACCTAGGACGACCTGCCCCTAAACCCATATTATATTAGCCCGGATCTTAATTAAGTTCAAGTTCTAATGGAATTGACCTCAACCCCTAACCAACCTGTGGTTAGAAACCTTGGTATAATGTAGACACCACAATAGGGGATGGAAAACCTATTGATAAGTTAAGCTAAAATAGCCAATCCTCTAATGGTGTTTTAGGTGTTCTCAAAGAACAAAGAGATAATTAATCTCACAAGTATTTTCCTTATCAAATCAAAGTTGTATTCTAATTGAAAAATAAGCCTTTAAATAGGCTTTGAAAGAAACAAAATAAACCCTAAAAACCCTAGGAAAAACCGGCCACACACATAAAGAAACCTAGTTGGCCACAACTATACTTCCTTTCCTAATCTAAGTTTGATTAATTAATTCCTTTATATTAAATTAGGAATTAATTAATTTACAATAAAATGAAAACCTTCCTAAAGTTATTTGTCAAGAAAATAAATAAATAAAAACCCAAAAAGAAATAAAGTCAATCTCAAATTAGGTAACAAGTTGACTTTGACATCTAGGCTGAATTATGTCTTCAACCGAGCTAACTTATGGCCTATCTGAGCTAACTGCCGTCTGTCCGAGCTAACTTGTGTCTGGCCGAGCTAACTGGTGTCTGTTCGAGCTGAGTTTTGTCTGGCCGAGCTAACTGGTATCTGTCCGAGCTAAATTACATCCGATGTCCGAAGTCCGAGGCAAGGCTCCGATGTCCGAGGCAAGGGTGTCCAATATAAAATGTCTGATGTATGGGTATCCGATGTATCAGCCTCCACCACTTGGATACTTAAAACAGGTTGTTTATCTTTAGGTATGGACAAGCCCTTTTGAGAATGAATTACTTTCTGGATAAAGGCAGCAAGGTTGTCCTTAAACCTCTTAGCTTGAGCCCTAGTGATCGGTCGAGACTTCATCTGTATCGGATCAGTACCCTAGCGAGTTGTCAATGGTGTGAGCTCGGGCGGGTTCGCATCATTCCCCTCCTCTTGAAAAGGATTTGTCCTCAAATTGAAGTCATCACCTTCAGCAAATGGAGATAAATCAGCAACATTAAAGGTGGCACTAATGATGTGATTCCGCCCGAAGCAGCTCAACCGATAACCCGCTGGGGTGCTGACTCGACACGGATGAAGACTAGGCCAATCACAAGAGCTCAAATTAAGAGATTTAAGGAAAACCTGGGAGTATTTATACAGAGGGTAATCAATCTCAATAGAGCTTGTCCATACTTGAAGATACAAAGCCTATTCGAAGCATCCAAGTGGTGGAAGCCAATACGGACCCGGGTGACGGTTTTGGTACATTTTTGGAGTCCGGGAAGCATGGAATGGTTCCAATGCTTTATGGGTTCAATACATATGCCTAAGAGGTCATGGAATCAAGTTAAAGCAGCCTCAAATGCAATAAAAAAAGGCTTGTACGGACAGCATCAACAATTTGGCCGAATTTGCTGTATTGCTTGCTGTCTTTACTGTATTTTACTGTATTAGCCTTTTCTTATTTTTCCAAGCATGGGAAACGTGTGGGACTTCATATTCAGCTTATTTGGCATCCTAAAAAGAATCTAGAAGCTGATTTGAAGCTCAAAGAGGTCAAAGATTGATCAAAGTCAACTTGATAAAAAAGGCTAGCATTTTTAGTTTCCTAACTTGTTTTTACTTTTTGTTTTAGGAAACTACCATTACTTTTTGGCTTTTATTTATTTATTTTCTGGAAAAATAACTTTAGGAAGGTTTTTATTTTATTCTTTCCATTGTAAATTAATTAATTCCTAATTTAATATAAAGGAATTAATTAATCAAACTTAGATTAGGAAAGGAAGTATAGTTTCAGCCAACTAGGTTTCTTTATGTGTGGTGGCTGGTTTTTCTTTATTTTTAGGGTTTTATTTCGTGGCTTTGTAGCCTATTTAAAGGCTTATTTTTCAATAAGAATATAACTTTGATTTGATTAAGAAAATACTTGTGAGATTAATTATCTCTTTGTTCTTTGAGAACACCTAAAACACCATTAGAGAATTGGTTGTTTTAGCTTGACTTATCAATAGGTTTTCCATCCCCTATTGTGGCGTCTTCATTATACCAAGGTTTCTAACCACAGGTTGGTTAGGGGTTGAGGTCCATTCCATTAGAACTTGAACTTAATTAAAGATCCGGGCTAATATAATACGGGTTTAGGAGCAGGTCATCCTAGGTTCGTATCATTTGGTATCAGAGCTAAATTTTGTTCAGGTTTGATCTATCTTTATTTGCTTTATTTGTTTTTGTGTAATTCTGCAATTTTAACATTAGGTTAAGGTTGCATCCATCCTATACACATTCAGCATCTAAAAAAAAAAAAAAAAAAAAAAAAAATTCATTCCTAGTTGAATTAGGATTTCCTAGTTTTATCGTATTTTTGTTTCCTAGTTTGTTGGTTCTCTTTTATCATTGTTCTTGTTAATTTGGTTTTTGTTGATTTTTCTTTGTTGTTTTAGTCTTAAATATTTGCATTCATATATTAAAAAAAAAAAAAAAGAAAACAGGAAAAAAAAAGTTTGCGGCAACATTTAAAAAAAAAAAAAACTGCACATTTTGTTTATTTGGAGGTCACGGGTTTGGTGTTTGTTTTGGAGTTGGAATTGCAATTTTGGTAATTATTCTTGCTACTGCAGTTGTTTATGTTCTGTGAGTGAAAAAAAAAAAAGAAAAAAGAAGGTAAAGCCGAATAACAAAAAAAAAAAAAAACAAAAAAAAAAGAAGAAAAAAAAAATATTTCGGTTTGTTGGAGTTTGATTTGTTTCCTGAAAATTTGTTGGAGCTGCTGGTTTTTTATTATTTATTCAATATTTGAGTTGCTGGAGAATTATTTTTGCTGCTGGATATTTGGATTTTGGGTGCTTAAATTATTTGGATTAAAATTAGATAAAGGAATTGATACAAAACTTGAATTACAAGAACAACAACCAACACTTTTCTATAATTTTGTTCTCTTTGATTCTTGTTTGTATTTGAATTTCTTTTTCTGGAATTTTATTCTTGAACTCATAATCTACTACCATCAGGTGCAGTTTTCAAAAATTCCAACGTTTTCCCATTATTTTGTGTTTTCTTGTCTAGAAAGCCCAAAAATTAGGATTTGTTGGATTCTTTCGGTATTGCCTACTTTTTGCTACTGTTTTGTTGATAAGTTTAGTTAAAACATATTAGTGATCTAATTGCTGTTTTGTGGGTGTTTTAATTAGAACTTTAAGATAATTCATTGAGTGGAAAAAGGCAAGAGTGTGAGAGCTTAAAAGAGGGTAAAAGCTGAAACTAGTGTGCAAACACGAGTGTCGAGACCTTGTTTGAGTGAAACACGTGAGGGAGTGAATATTGTGAGGATTTATTTTATTTTTGCAGTATTTTACTAACATGGCAGATTCTAGAATAAGAAGAGGGGATCCACCCCTGAGGATCAATGAGGAAGAGTCCGTAGCATTCCATGGCGATGACCGAGCTACCGGGAGTGGAGACCAAGTGGATATGAGAGCTGTCATGGAATCAATACAGCGGGTTAGTGCTCAAGTTGAGCATGTGAATCAAAGAGTGGGAAGACTAGAAGCCTCACAAGGAAGGCCGAATACAAGAAATAGGCAAGAATTCCATGGAGGACGAGGCCGAGGACGAGAAGGTCGCGAGAGGCCGAGAGAGGAATTTGATGAGGAGCCATTCGACGGCGACTTTGAGGAAGGTATGGACGAAACCTTTGCTGTCCAAGATTGAGCTGGTCGTGGGAGATATAGGAGGGAAGATACAGATGATGATTTGGGAAATATCAAGGTTAATATCCCACCTTTTATGGGTAAAAGTGATCCCGAAGCTTATTTGGAGTGGGAAGAAAAAATGGAGATGATCTTTGACTGCCACAACTATTCGGAAGGTAAGAAGGTGAAGTTGGCAGCAATGGAGTTTGGCCATTATGCACTCCGATGGTGGACAAATGAGCAAAGCACCCGAAGGAGAGTTGGTGATGACTTAATTACAACATGGTGACAAATGACAGGAGCCATGAGGAAGCGGTTTGTGCCATCCCATTACCATAGGTTGCTGCATCAAAGGCTTCAATCTTTGTCTAAAGGAAGTAGGTCCGTGGAGGATTATTACAAAGAGATGGAGATGTTAATGATGAGGCTGAATATGAATGAGGATAGGGAGGCAACCATGGCAAGATTTCTTGGACGGTTAAACCGAGACATTGCCAACCAACTTGAGTTACAACAATACTTGGAATTGGAGGAGATGTTGCATGTAGCCATTAAACTTGAGAACCAATTCAAGAGGAGGGGTGTTAGTACACGGTTTGGAGGAGTTTCTAGCAGTGGAAGGACAAGTTCAAGTGGCTGGAAAAACAATTCCACTTGTGAAAACAAGTTGAAGCCGAAATTAGGAGAAGAAACTACCAACCGGCCAAGAAGGGAGGTCAAGACCGAATCTGTCCAAGCACTTAGAGGTGAGATAAAATCTGATCCTAAACCTCAAAAATCCAGAGAAATAATTTGTTTTAAGTGCCAAGGAAGAGGACACATAGCCAGCCAATGCCCAAATAGAAGAATCATGGTATTAAAGGGTGATGGTGAGCTGGAATCTACGAGTGAAGAAAGTGACGATGAAGCCAAGCAAGAGGAGGAGGACTTGGAGGATGAACCCGAAACTTTGCAAGCATCCAATGATGAATTAAACTTGCTTTCTAGGAGAGTGCTTGCTGAGTTGTACAAATGTAATTAGTAACATTGTAGTTGATAAATTAGGCTTAATAACTATTAAACATCCAGAACCTTATAGATTACAATGGCTTAATGATAGTGGTGAAATAAAAGTGAATAAACAAGCCAAAGTAAAATTTAATATAGGTAGATATGAGGATGTAGTTTTATGTGATATTGTACCCATGATTGCTGGACATATACTATTAGGTAGACCATGGCAATTTGATAAAGATGCTACTCATTTTGGTCGAGAAAATAGTATTGTTTTTACGTTTAAAAGGAAGAAGGTCAAGCTGGAACCATTATCTCCTAAAGAGGTTTACAAAGACCAATTACGAATGCAACAAAGAAGAGAAGCCGAAAAGCTCAAGGAAAAAGTAAGTATGGCACCAACGGCTTCACCATTTTTCCAAGAAGGTAAGAATGAGGTTGCTGATCAAGGTAAGATTTCTAAGACTCATATTGAGTGGAAAGATCAAGGAAAAACTGAAAGAGAGGGGAAAGAAAGTGGCAAACCCGAGAGCTTGGAGAAGGAAGGGAAATCCGAAGGTTTGCGCCAATCCAAGGGGGAAAAAGAAAAAGAAAGAAAAGAAAGGTCAAGTAGCAACTTTTATTTGAGTTTAGGGGATATTAATAATGTTATTGAGTGTAAGAAACCTTTGCTGGTCATGATTTATAAAGAAAATTATTTTAATGATCAAACTAACATTAAAGAACTTGAATTGCCAAGTTCAATGAGTTCTCTTTTGAAGGAATTTGGAGATGTCTTCCCAAATGAAATTCCAAGTGGACTACCATCCAATCAAGAGGGAAAAGGTAAGCTTGCTATCCAAGGTAAGTCTTCTAATACTCAGGTTTTGTGGAAAGATTTTTATAAAACCAAGAGTGAAAAATTTGGTTCAAAAGCCGAGAGTGAGGAAGGTGAGATGGCATTGAGTGAGAAAGGAAAAGGAAGACAAGAAAGGAAGAACATAAATTTTTATCTTAGCTTTGGTGATGTTAATAAAGTAATTATGAATAAGAAATCATTGCTGACCATGAATTTTAAAGATACATATTTAAAGATGTCTTTATTGCATAGAACTTTATCTGCATTGTTGAGAGCTTTACTTAGTGGCAATTTGAAAATTTGGGAAATATTGTTTGCTAACTTTAAAAAGTGTAATTTTTACCATAATGAGCATGTATTTCTAGATTTTGCTGTAATAGTGTTTGACCTAGGAGAATTGGTTTGGTTGCACTTACAAAAGGAAAGGTTTCCTAAACAAAGAAAGTCAAAGCTCATGCCGCCTATGGATGGACTTTTTCAAGTTTTGGAGCCGAATAACAAGAATGCCTACAAGCTTGATTTACCGGGTGAGTATAACATGAGTGCTGCATTTAATGTTGCTGATTTAACTCCTTTTCCTGCAGGTGATCATCTTGATTTGAGGAGGGAAATGATGTGATTCCGCCCGAGGCCACTCAACCGATAACCCGCTGGGGTGCTGACTCGACACGGATGAAGACTAGGCCAATCACAAGAGCTCAAATTAAGAGATTTAAGGACAACCTGGGAGTATTTATACAGAGGGTAATCAATCTCAATAGAGCTTGTCCATACTTGAAGATACAAAGCCTATTCGAAGCATCCAAGTGGTGGAAACCGATACGGACCCGGGTGACGGTTTTGGTACATTTTTGGAGTCCGGGAAGCATGAAATGGTTCCAATGCTTTATGGGTTCAATACATATGCCTAAGAGGTCATGGAATCAAGTTAAAGCAGCCTCAAATGCAATAAAAAAAGGCTTGTACGGACAGCATCAACAATTTGGCCGAATTTGCTGTATTGCTTGTTGGCTTTACTGTATTTTACTGTATTAGCCTTTTCTTATTTTTCCAAGCATGGGCAACGTGTGGGACTTCATATTCAGCTTATTTGGCATCCTAAAAAGAACCTAGAAGCTGATATGAAGCTCAAAGAGGTCAAAGATTGATCAAAGTCAACTTGATAAAAAAGGCTAGCATTTTTAGTTTCCTAATTTGTTTTTACTTTTTGTTTTAGGAAACTACCATTACTTTTTGGCTTTTATTTATTTATTTTCTGGAAAATTAACTTTAGGAAGGTTTTTATTTTATTCTTTCCATTGTAAATTAATTAATTCCTAATTTAATATAAAGGAATTAATTAATCAAACTTAGATTAGGAAAGGAAGTATAGTTTCAGCCAACTAGGTTTCTTTATGTGTGGTGGCTGGTTTTTCTTTATTTTTAGGGTTTTATTTCGTGGCTTTGTAGCCTATTTAAAGGCTTATTTTTCAATAAGAATATAACTTTGATTTGATTAAGAAAATACTTATGAGATTAATTATCTCTTTGTTCTTTGAGAACACCTAAAACACCATTAGAGAATTGGTTGTTTTAGCTTGACTTATCAATAGGTTTTCCATCCCCTATTGTGGCGTCTTCATTATACCAAGGTTTCTAACCACAGGTTGGTTAGGGGTTGAGGTCCATTCCATTAGAACTGGAACTTAATTAAAGATCCGGGCTAATATAATACGGGTTTAGGAGCAGGTCATCCTAGGTTCGTATCAACTAACACTATACTCACCCGGTAAATCAAGTTTGTAGGCATTGTCGTTTATCCTCTCCAAAACTTGAAAAGGTCCATTGCCCCTCGGCATTAGTTTGGATTTCCTTTGTTCAGGAAACCTTTCTTTCCTTAAATGCAGCCACACCCAATCTCCAGGTTCAAACACCATTGATTTTCGACCTTGATTAGCCACCTTTGCATATTGCTCGGTCCTCCACTCAATATTTGCTCGTGCCTTCTCATGAATCTGCTTTACAGATTTAGCTTTTTGTTTTCCATCTAAAGTAGCACGCTCACTTAAAGGTAAAGGTGTTAGATCTAATGGAGTCTAAGGATTAAAACCATAAACAATTCCAAATGGAGTAAATTTAGTTGCTGAATGTAAAGACCTATTATATGCAAATTCAACATGAGGCAAACATTCTTCCCAAATTCTTAAATTTCTACTAATTAATGCTCTTAACAATACAGACAAGGATCTATTTACTACTTCGGTTTGTCCATTAGTTTGTGGATGACAAGTAGTTGAAAATAAAAGCTTAGTACCTAATTTAGCCCACAAAGTTTTTCAAAAATAGCTTAAGAACTTAACATCCCTATCCGAAACAATAGTTCTTGGCATTCCATGCAATCTCACAATTTCCTTGAAAAATAAATTAGCAATATTGGATGCATCATCAGTTTTGTTACATGCAATATAAAGGAATTAATTAATCAAACTTAGATTAGGAAAGGAAGTATAGTTTCAGCCAACTAGGTTTCTTTATGTGTGGTGGCTGGTTTTTCTTTATTTTTAGGGTTTTATTTCGTGGCTTTGTAGCCTATTTAAAGGCTTATTTTT
This sequence comes from Ziziphus jujuba, assembly GCF_031755915.1. Lineage (NCBI taxonomy): Eukaryota > Viridiplantae > Streptophyta > Magnoliopsida > Rosales > Rhamnaceae > Ziziphus > Ziziphus jujuba. Next base: position 5,554,514 of record NC_083383.1, on the reverse strand, counting down.
CAATAAGAATATAACTTTGATTTGATAAAGAAAATACTTGTGAGATTAATTATCTCTTTGTTCTTTGTGAACACCTAAAGCACCATTAGAGAATTGGTTGTTTTAGCTTGACTTATCAATAGGTTTTCCATCCCCTATTGTGGCGTCTACATTAGACCAAGGTTTCAAACCATAGGTTGGTTAGGGGTTGAGGTCATTCCATTAGAACTTGAACTTAATTAAAGATCTGGGCTAATATAATACAGGTTTAGGAGCAGGTCATCATAGGTTCGTATCACCTTTGGCATGGGATAATGCTGCCACGTCTCCAAAGCCCTCACCAAAGCATACATCTCCTTGTCATAAGTCGGGTAGTTTAGGGCAGCTCCATTTAATTTTTCACTAAAGTAGGCAATGGGTCTTCCTTCTTGCATTAAGACAGCTCCAATACCTACACCCGATACATCACACTCAATTTCAAAAGTCTTAGAAAAATTTGGCAAAACTAACAAAGGTGCATTACAGAAATTTTCTTTCAACAAATTAAAAGATTTTTCTTGTACTTCCCCCCATTTAAAGCCAACATTCTTCTTGACAACTTCATTCAATGGTGCTGCTATGGTACTAAAATCGTTGACAAATCTTCTATAAAAGCTTGCCAAGCCATGAAAGCTCCTCACTTGGGTGATAGAAGTAGGAACCGGCCACTCTTGAATTGCCTTCACCTTAGCTTGGTCAACTTTGATTCCTGCAGCACTTACTACAAACCCTAGAAACACAAGCTCATCTTTGCAAAATTCACATTTTTTAATGTTAGCAAACAATCTTTCCTTTCTAAGAACTTGCAAAACTTGCCTAAGTTGATCCACATGGTCATCCAAATTTCGGCTATATATTAGAATCTCATCAAAATAAACAACCACAAATTTACCAATAAATGGACGCATTACATGATTCATAAGCCTCATAAAAGTACTAGGTGCATTGGATAATCCAAAAGGAATAACCAACCATTCATACAGCCCATATTTAGTTTTGAGTGCGGTTTTCCATTCATCACCTTCTTTCATCCTAATTTGATGATAACCACTCCTAAGATCAATTTTTGTAAACATGCAAGCACCATGCAACTCATCAAGCATATCATCTAATCTAGGAATGGGATGCCTATATTTGATGGTAATGTTATTTATAGCCCTACAATCAACACACATTCTCCAAGAACCATCCTTTTTAGGTACCAACAAAACAGGAACAGTACAAGGACTTAAACTCTCACGAATATATCCTTTATCAAGCAAATCACTTACCTGTTTTTGTAGCTCCTTTGTTTCCTTGGGATTGCTCCTATAAGCTGGTCTATTTGGTATGGCAGCTCCTGGAACAAATTCAATTTGATATTCTATCTCTCGAATAGGTGGTAGTCCACTTGGAATTTCATTTGGGAAGACATCTCCAAATTCCTTCAAAAGTGAAATCATTGAACTTGGCAATTCAAGTTCTTCAAAGTTAGTTTGATCATTAAAATAATTTTCTTTTTAAATCATGACCAGCAAAGGTTTCTTACACTTAATAACCTTAGTAATATCCCCTAAACTCAAATAAAAATTGCTACTTAACCTTTCTTTTCTTTCTTTTTCTTTTTTTCCCTTGGATTGGCGCAAACCTTCGGATTTCTCTTCATTCTCCAAGCTCTCGGGTTTGCCACTTCCTTTTCCCTCTCTTTCAGTTTTCCCTTGATCTTTCCACTCAATATGAACCTTAGAAACTTTACATTGGTCAGCAACCTCAATCTTACCTTCTTGAAAGGATGGTGAAGCCGTTGGTGCCATACTTGCTTTTTCCTTGAGCTTTTCGGCTTCTCTCCTTTGTTGCATCTGTAATTGGTCTTTGTAAACTTCTTTAGGAGATAATGGTTCCAGCTTGACCTTCTTCCCATTGAACCTGAAAACAATACTATTTTCTCGACCAAAATGAGTAGCATCTTTATCAAATGGCCATGGTCTACCTAATAGTATATGTCCAGCAATCATGGGAACAATATCACACAAGACTACATCCTCATATCTACCTATACTAAATTTTACTTTGGCTTGTTTATTTACCCTCATCTCACCACTATCATTTAACCATTGTAACCTATAGGGTTCTGGATGTTTAATTGTTTTCAAGCCTAATTTGTCAACTACAAGATTACTTATCACATTAGTACAACTCCCACTATCTATAATCATACTACAAATTTTACCTTGTATTTCGCAGCAAGTGTGGAAGATGTTTTCTCTTTGTATCTGCTCTTCATCTTTGTAGACAGCGAGTACTCTCCTTCAAACCAAGCTCAACTCGGCATTAGATGTATCAACAGGTTTGGCTTCATCTTCATTGCAATCCTCCTCTTGCTCGGTTTCAGCCCCACTAGCCTCACTCTCGGATTCCACGTCTCCATTACCCTTAATTACCATTATTCTTCTATTCGGGCATTGGCTGGCTATATGTCCTCTTCCTTGGCACTTGAAACAATAATTTTTCTTGACGTTGAGGTTTAGAGTCAGATTTTACCTCACCTTTAATGGCTTGGGCAGATTCGGCTTTAATTTCTTTTCTTGGCCGGTTGGTAGTTTCTTCACCCAGTTTCAGCTTCAACTTGCTTTCATAAGTAGAATTGTTTTTCCAGCCACTTGAACTTGTCCTTCCACTGCTAGAAACTCCTCCAAACCGTGTGCTAACACCCCTCCTCTTGAATTGGTTCTCAAGCTTAATTGCTACATGCAACATCTCCTCCAATTCTAAGCATTGTTGTAATTCAAGTTGGTTGGCTCAAAAAGAAAAAAATTTGGCTCTAATACAAAATGATACTAACCTAGGACAACTTGCGCCTAAACCAGTATTATATTAGCCCAGATCTAATTATGTTCAACTTCTAATGGTCACCTCAACCCCAAACCAACCTGTGATTAGAAACCTTGCTATAATGAACATGCTACAATAGGTGACGGATATCCTATTGATAAGTCAAACTCAAACACTCATTCACAAATGGTGTTTTAGGTTTTCAAAGATAACAAACAGAATTCAATCTCTCAAATGATTTTCTATATGATTAATCTATACATATTATTGATAAAATAAGCCTTTAAATAGGCTAGAAAAGTTACAAAATAAAACCCTAGAAAGACAAGACAAAACCGGCCAGCATTCGGAAACTAAAGTGTTGGCCAAAATTTACGACCTTTCCTTATCTTAATTTGATTAATTAATTTCCTTATTTTGAATTAGGAATTAATTAATTTACAATGAAAATAATAAAATAATGAAGATCCTAAAATTATTTTTACAGCAAATAAATAAATAAAAACCAAACATTAAAGGTAATTTACTAAAACAAAAAGTAGAAATCAAATTAGGAAACTAAAATACTATCTTTTTGACTAGGCTGTCTTTGACCACTTTAAGCTCTAGATTAGCTTCCATATGTCTTGTAGGATGCCAAATAGGAATATCATAAAGTCCCACATGTTGCCCTTGCTTGGATCAAAGAGAAAAAGCCAACTTAGTAAAATACAGTAAAGTCAGCAAGAAAAACAGTAAAAACAGGCCACTTTCCATTCCATGTGCACAACCCCTTTTTGGTTGCATTTGAAGCTACCTTGACTTGATTCCATGACCTCTTCGACATATTTATTGAATCCATGAAGAATTGGAACCATTTCATGCTGTCCAGACTCCATAAATGCACCAAAACCGCTATCCGAGTCCATGTTGGCTTCCACCGCTTGTATGCTCAAAACAGGTCTGAATCTTCAGGTATGGACAAGCCCTCTTAAGAATGAATTACTCCCTGAATAAAGGTAGCAATTTTATCCTTAAACCTCTTAGCTTGAGCCCTAGTGATTGGCCTGGTCTTCATCTGTATTGGGTCAGCATCCTAGCAGGTTGTCAGTTGTGCGGGCACTGGTGGATTCTCATCACTCAGCCTTCATCCTCGACCTTGGCCTCCATGAGCATCAAACCTTGTATTCGGCATTCCATGGGATGTTTCTAATCTGTCCATCCTTTGACTATGTGATCAAATCGAGCATTCATCCGCTGCAATTGCTTAAAGACAGCTTTCATTTCCGTTTGCTTACCACTCCCCATAGCTCGGGAATCACCTTTCAATCCTATGGACTCCTTTTCATTAATCCTTAATTATGGATCTCCTTTTCTTAACCTTTAATCTGCAATTTTAGTTTGAATAGCACAAAAATAAAATAGAATCTCACCGAAATCACTCCCTTACATGTTTCACTCAAACAAGGTCTCGACACTCATGTTTGCACTAGTTTTGGCTTTTACCCTATTTTAAGCTCTCACTATCTTGCCTTTTCCACTCAAAGAATTTAACTCCAAGCTCTAATTAAAACACCCACAAAACAGCAATTAGATCACAAGTATGTTTTAATTAAACTTATCAGCAAAACAATAGTAAAAAGCAAGCAATAACGAGTGAATTTTAAACACCTATTTCTCAGCTCTTCTAAGCAAGAATAAAGTAGTTTAACAAAGGAAATTTTGGAATCAATAAGAACTGGACTAGATAGAAAAAAATTAAGAATTCAAGAGTAAGATTTAGAGAAAGAAATCCAAACACGAACAAGAATCAATTTAGACAAAAATATAAGATAGTTGTTGGTTGTTGTTCTTGTAATTCAAGTTTATGTGCCAAATCCTTTAATTAATTTTTAGTCCAATTAATTTAGCATCCAAAATTCAAATATCCAGCAGCAAAATAATTCTCCAACAACTCCAAAGATTGGATAAATAGTCAACAACTTAGCAATTCAAAGAAACTTCCAGCAAACAAATTTCAACACCAAATTCAACAAATTGATTTCTTTTTTTTCTTTTTTTAATTCTGCTTTACTTTTTTTTTTCTTTTTCACAGAATGTAAAACAACTCCAGCAGTACAATCAACACCAACAAGTGCAATTCCAACACCAAAAGCTACCAAACCCGTGACCACCAACAACAAAATACAAATTTGTAATTTTTTTGTAAATTTATATATGTGACTGCAAACACACTTCTTCTTTTGTTTTTTTGAATATATGAATGCAAATATTTTAGATCAAAAACAGCAAAGAAAAATCAACAATAAACTAAATTACTAATAACAAAGATGAAAGACAACCAACAAACTAGGGAAACAAAAATACGGTTAAACAAGTAAAACCTAATTGAACTAAGAATGATTTTTTTTTTTTTCTTAAGATGCAGAAAGTATATGATGATAGAAGCAACCTTAACCTAATGCTCAAATTTTAGATTAACACAAAAAACAAATAAAGAAAATTAAGATAGATCAAACCTGGACAAAATTTTGGCTCTGATACCAAATGATAGGAACCTAGGTCGACTGGCGCCTAAACCCATGTTATATTAGCCCGGTTCTCAATTAAGTTCAGATTTTAATGGATTGACCTCAACCCCTAACCAATTTATGATTAGAAACCTTAGTATAATGAAGACGTCACGATCGGTGATGGATATCCGATTGATAAGTCAAAACTAAAACACTCACTCTTTAATGGTGTTTTAGGTGTTCAAAGAGAACAAAGAGAGTTCAATCTCACAAATTAATTTTTTGAATATTATTAAACGTGTGTTCTTCCTCAAAATTATTCCCTTGAATAGGCTAGAGTCACAAAACAATAAACCCTAAAAATTTAGGTTAAAAATCAGCCACCAAAGAGAAAAGGAAACATGTTGGCCGAAATTCACCTACTTTCCTAAACTAATTTGGATTAATTATTTACTTTATTTTGAATTAGGAATTAATTAATTTACAATGAGAATAATAAAATAATAACTTTCTTAAGTTGATTTGTCCATAAAATAAATAAATAGAAGCCAAATATAAGACTAATTTCCTAAAACAAAAACTCAAAATCAAATTAGGAAACTAGTTGACTAGTTTGACTACGAAGGAATCTTTGACCAATGTCCAGCTTGTTTAAGCTCCAAATCAACTTCCATATGCCATGTAAGATGCCAAATATGATTAATAATGATTGCTACACATTGCCCCTTAATTGGAATAAGTCAAACTTGCTTGAACAAGAAGAAAAGTCAAATCTTTGGGTATTGACAAGCCCTTTTGAAAATTAATTACTCTCTACATAAAAGCAGCTAGGTTTTCCTTAAATCTTTTGGCTTGAGCTCTAGTGATCGGCCTAATCTTCATCTGTATCAGGTCAACTCACCAGTGGGTTGTTGGTTGTGCGGGCGCGAGCAGATTCTCATCACTTGTGCCATAGTGATTGCCCTAGCCTTCAGCTGTATAGGATCAGCACCTCAGCAGGTAGTTGGTTGTACAGATACAAGCGGATTCTCATCATTATGATGTTTAACTAATATCATTTTCTAATTCCTCCTACAATATCAATAATTAATATAAATATTTTGTGGAGTGCACATATCACGTCTGGTGGTCGATAACTATGATTTTTGGTGGGGAGGTAGATTGAGGAATGGGAAACTCTACGGGATTGGTGATGTCAAAAATGGGTGGCTGGTTTGGTAGCAATTGATGGTGAAAAGAGACAACACCGTCGCTAGAAAAAAGGCCCAATTTGATCGCATCGCAGGCATTCTGGCCATGGGTTTTGACTTGCCATCAGGAAAGGAAGGGTCAGTGGTGGTGGTCTTATGAGTGTAGCAAAAGGATGGTCGAAAAGTGGGGAAATAAATGGTGGTCAGTTTTTTTTTTTTTATGTTCTCTCACCTCTCTTTCTCTCTCTCTCCTCTTTCTCCTTTCTCTCTCCTCCCTCAGCCATTTTGAAAACACAAAATGCCACCTATGAGTGTCACTACGCATTCACAAGTTTTGTTGAGATAATGACATGTGGCACAGTGTGGATAGGTACTATGGTTTTAGACGTGCATGTGATCAAGTATAAAATAATACTGTATTTGAAAAACTTTATAAGTCCATAAAATTCTAACCAAATGTCCAAATTAGGCATGCCACTAGTCTATGTACTCATCTTGATAGATACTTTACAACCATACATGAATTAAAGCAAAATTCTACAAGAATAAAAAGTCAAACTTGGCACCCATGGATAGTTCGTAACGTAACTTGTTTTGCTCATAATTTCCAAATCGTAGCTCCATTTTCGTTGTGCTACTAGTCTACGAATTTAAGTTGACATGTACTTTGCAATGGTGCCTTGGTCAATGTGAATTTCTATCCAAAATAAAAAGTCAAAACTTGACCCATTTGGTCAACAATGGTTAACCTTAGTTAGCGTGAGAAAAATTCCAATGTACTTCTAAATTTTCTTGTTGTGCAATACTCGTTCCTCGTTATCTAAAATCTATATTAGCTATTCCACATATGATAGGTCTTCTCTCAACTCGATATCAGGAGTCTCAAGCACGTACGATGGGTTTGCAATGTACTTATGCTATATTGATACATGAAACACATTGTGTACCCGTGCTAGCTCCTCTGGCAAAGCTAACTGTGAAACCATAGGACCAATTCTCTCAATTATCTAGTAAAGACCTATGTAACGGGGACTTACCTTCCCTTATCGTCCAAAATGCATAACTCTCTTCCACGGAGACAACTTCAGGAAAATCCAATCTCTGACTTCGAATTCGAGATCATTTTTATGCACATCAATGTAACTCTTTTGTTGATCTTGAGCAACTTTTAATCTTTCTTGTATGATTTTCACCTTGTACATAGTCATCTGTAGGTAATCGAACCCAATCACATTGTTTGTCCTTGTTCCTTCTAAATTACATGATGCACGATCTTAGCATGTCTTCCAGGGTCTCAATTGTGCGCTTTGCTTGTCTGTCAGTCCGGGGATGGAAGGTGGTTCTATAGTTGAGCCTCACTCCCAATGCATTTGCTAACTTCCACTACAATCATGAAGTAAAACACGGATTTCTCTCAGATGTGATGGTGACCAGTATTCCATGTAGACTCATGATACGTTGCATGAACAACTCGGGCTGACTTGGTAAGTCAATCAATGATTAACAAAATTCCATCGTACCTTCTCATTGTGGGAGGAAGTTTGAACATAAGATCCATATTGAGATATTCCTATTTCCATACAGGAATGGGCAAGGAGATACGAACCTAGGTGGACTTGCTCTTAAACTTGTATTATATTAACCTGGATCTTAATTATGCTCAAATTCTAATGGAAACCTTAACCCTAATCAACTTGTGATTAGAAACCTGGACATATGATGAAGACGCCAAAATTGGTGATGGATGTGCTATTGATAAGTCAAACTAGAACACTTGATTTCTTTTAAGTGTTTTAAGTGTTCAAAAGGAACTAAGAGCATTATTTCTCACAAGTATTTTTCTGCATGAATAGCGTACTGTCTATTATTGAGAAGATTAGCCTTTAAATAGGTTTGGAAAACACAAAATAAAACCCCAAACAATTAGGTTAAATCCGGCCACCATTCAATCTCATTTCCTAGTCTAATTTGGATTAATTAATTCTTTTATTTTGAATTAGGAATTAATTAATTTACAATCAAAATAATAAAATTCTAGCTTCCCTAAAGTAATTTTTCCCAAAAATAAATAAATAAAACCAAAATAAAAGATAGTTTCATAAAACAAAAAGTCAAACTTAAATTAGAAAACTAGTTGACTAGTTGACAACTAAGTTACCTTTATCCAATTTCCAACTAGTTTAGGCTTCAAATCAGCTCCCATATGCCATGTAGGATGCCAAATAGGATTAATAATGGTTCCCATACATTGCCCCTTGATCAGAATAAGCCATCATTAGGTTTCCTATTCTATGTGTCCGGTTTTACCTAATTAATTAGGGTTTTATTTTGTAACTTTTTAGCCTATTTAAAGGCTTGGTTTATTAATAATATTCAGTACATTATTCATATAGAAAATTATTTGAGATATTTAATTCTCTTTGTTCTCTTTGAACACCTAAAACACCATTAGTAAATGAGTGTTTTAGTTTGACTTATCAATAAGATATCCATCATCTATTGTGGCATCTTCATTATACCAAGGTTTCTAATCACAAGTTGGTTAGGGGTTAAGGTGACCACTAGAACTTGAATATAATTAGATTCGAGCTACTATAATATGGGTTTAGGTGCAGGTTGTCCTAGGTTCGTATCATAAACCCATTCTCCATGTTCAAATACAACCTTTATTCGGCCTTGATTAGCATTTCTTGCATATTGTTCCATCCTCCTCTCAATGTTTGCTTTTTCTCTTATCATGAATCTACTTTACAGAGTCCGATTTTTGTTTTCCATCTAGATTAGCACATTCACTTAAATGCAAAGTTGTTAAATCTAATGGAGTCAAATGATTAAGACCATAAAAAAATTCAAACAGAGTATATTTAGTAACTAGATGCAAAGATCTATTATAAGCAAATTCAATATGTGGTAAACATTCTTCCCATGTCCTGAAATTTCTACAAATTCATGCCATTAACAATGTAGACAATGTTCTATTTACTACTTCGGTTTGTCCATCAGTTTGTGGATGACAAGTAGTTGAAAATAAAAGCTTAGTCCCTAACTTAGCCCGCAAAGTTTTCTGAAAGTAACTTAAGAACTTAGCATCTCTATCCAAAACAATTATCCTAGGCATTCCATGTAATCTTACTATTTCCCTAAATAATATATTAGCTACATTAGTTGCATCATCAATTTTATTACATACAATTAAATATGCCATCTTAGAAAACCTATCCACAACAAAAAAAATTGAATCCTTACCTGTTTTAGACCTAGGTAAACTGATGCGAATCTACCCGAGACTATTCAACCGACAACCCGCTGGGGTACTGACCCAATACAAATGAAGGTGGGACCGATCACTAGGGCCCAAGCCAAGAAGTTCAAGGACAATCTTGCTGTCTTCATACAAGGAATAAGTCACAGTCAAGAGGGGTTGGCCATATCTAAAGAACCAAGGCCTGTTTTACTCATACAAGCAATAAAAGCCAAAACAGGCCAGGTCGAGTTGTATGAATTGGAACCCCATCGTTATGGGTTCAATTCATATGGAGGCTGAGTCATAGAAACCAGCCAAAGCAGCTTCAAAGCCGACCAAAAAGGTGGTTTGCGCACAAGGGGAAGAAAAGGCCGGATTTGCTGTATTCCTTGCTAGCTTTACTGTATTTTACTGTATTAGCTTTTTCTCATACTTCCAAGCATGGGCAACGTGAGGAACTTCACAATAAGCTTATTTGGCATCCCACAAGGACTATTGAAGCTGATTTACAGTCCAATTGGATCAAAGAAGGGTCATTACCAACATAGCTGAAAATTGCCATTTTTAGCTTGCTAATTTGTTTTTACTTTTTGTTTTAGGAAACTACCATTACTTTTTGGTTTTTATTTATTTATTTTCTAGAAAAATAACTTTAGGAAGGTTTTTATTTTATTCTTTCCATTGTAAATTAATTAATTTCTAATTTAATATAAAAGAATTAATTAATCAAACTTAGATTAGGAAAGGAAGTATAGTTTCGGCCAACTAGGATTCTTTATGTGAGTGGTCTGTTTTACCTAGGGTTTTTAGGGTTTATTTTGTTTCTTTAAAAGCCTATTTAAAGGCTTATTTTTCAATAAGAATACAACTTTGATTTGATTGAGAAAATACTTGTGAGATTAATTATCTCTTTGTTCTTTGAGAACACCTAAAACACCATTAGAGAATTGGTTGTTTTAGCTTGACTTATCAATAGGTTTTCCATCCCCTATTGTGGCATCTACATTATACCAAGGTTTCTAACCACAGGTTGGTTAGGGGTTGAGGTCCATTCCATTAGAACTTGAACTTAATTGAGATCCGGGTTAATATAATACGGGTTTAGGAGCAGGTCGTCTTAGGTTCATATCATTTGGTATCAGAGTTAAATTTTGTTCAGGTTTGATCTATCTTTATTTGCTTTATTTGTTTTTGTGTTATTCTGCAATTTTAGCATTAGGTTAAGGTTGCATCCATCCCATACACGTTCTGCATCTTAAAAAAAAAAAATTAATAATATTCATTCCTAGTTGAATTAGGATTTCCTAGTTTTACCGTATTTTTTGTTTTCTAGTTTGTTGGTTGTCTTTCATCATTGTTCTTGATAATTTTGGTTTTTGTTGATTTTCCTTTGCTGTTTTAGTCTTAGATATTTGCATTCATATATTAAAAAAAAAAAGAAAAAAAAGAAGGGTTTGCAGCAACATATAAAAACAAAAAAAAAAATCAGACAATTTGAATTTTTGATTGGGAGGTCACGAGTTTGGTGTTTGTTTTGGAGTTGGAATTGCAATTTTGGTAATTATTCTTGCTACTGCAGTTTTTTATGTTCTGTGAGTGGAAAAAAAAAAAAGGGAAGAGGTAAAGCTGAATAAAAAAAAAAGAAAAGAAAAGAAAAATATTTTGGTTTGTTGGAGTTTGATTTGTTTGCTGGAAATTTGTTGGAGCTGCTGGTTTTTTGATTATTTTTTCAATATTTGAGTTGCTGGGGAATTATTTTTGCTGCTGGATACTTGGATTTTGGGTGCTTAAATTATTTGGATTAAAATTAGTTAAAGGAATTGATACAAAACTTGAATTACAAAGAACAACAACCAACAACTATTCTATATTTTTGTTCAATTTGATTCTTGTTCGTACTTGGATTTCTTTTTCTAGAATTTTATTCTTGAACTCATAATATATTACCATCTGGTCCAGTTCTTCAAAATTCCAAAGTTTTCTAATTAATTTGCTTTATTTTGTCTAGAAAAATCGAAAATAGGTATTTTCATTCCGTGCGGTATTTGTTTATTTTTACTTACTGTTTAGTTGATAAGTTTAATTAAAACATACTAGTGATCTAATTGCTGTTTTGTGGGTGTTTTAATTAGAACTTTGAGATAACTCATTGAGTGGAAAAAGGCAAGAGCGTGTGAGCTTAAAAGAGGGTAAAAGCCTAAACAAGTGTGCAAACACGAGTGTGAAGTCCTTATTTGAGTGAAACACGTAAGGGAGTGAAATTGTAAGGTCCTACTTTATTGCATTATTATACTAACATGACAGAATCAAGAACGAGGAGAGGAGATCCACCCTTGAGGATCAATGAGGAGGAGTCCGTAGCATTCCATGGCGATGCCCGAGCTACCGAGAGTGGAGACCAAATGGACATGAGAGCTATTTTGGAGTTAATACAGCGGGTTAGTGCTCAGGTTGAGCATGTGAATCAAAGAGTGGGAAGGCTAGAAGCCTCACAAGGAATGCCGAATACAAGAAATAGGCAAGAATTCCATGGAGGACGAGGAGGTCGCGAGAGACCGAGAGAGGAATTTGATGAGGAGTCATTCGGTGGAGACTTTGAGGAAGGTATGGACGAAACTTTTGCTGTCCAAGATAGAGCTGGCCATGGAAGATATAGCAGGGAAGATACAAATGGTGATTTGGGAAATATCAAGGTTAACATCCCACCTTTTATGGGTAAAAGTGATCCCGAAGCTTATTTGGAGTGGGAAAAAAATGGAGATGATTTTTTACTGCCAAAACTATTCGGAAGGCAAGAAGGTGAAGTTGGCAGCAATGGAGTTTGGCCATTATGCAGTCCAATGGTGGACAAATGAGCAAAGCACCCAAAGGAGAGTTGGTGATGACTTGATTACAACATGGCAACAAATGAAAGGAGCCATGAGAAAGCGGTTTGTGCCATCCCATTACAATAGGTTGCTGCATCAAAGGCTTCAATCTTTGTCTCAACGAAGTAGGTCCGTGGAGTATAACTGCCTAGAAATTTCAATTTCACTTATATTCATCACTGTAGGAATTGGGTTGAAGCTTTCCCCAGCCCCTTCTCATCAATGGACTCCTGACGTATACGAAGGAGTGCGGTTCATTCGATAAATTCCTACCTCTCTATCTATCTTTGAGATGTTTGGATTTTTCAAAACTCCATGGACATGCAGAAGATAAATGCTATCTGATGCGAATCTACCCGAGACTGTTCAACCGACAACTCGCTGGGGTGCTGACCCAATACAAATGAAGGTGGGACCGATCACTAGGGCCCAAGCCAAGAAGTTCAAGGACAATCTTGCTGTCTTCATACAAGGAATAAGTCATAGTCAAGAGGGGTTGGCCATATCTAAAGAACCAAGGACTGTTTTACTCATACAAGCAATAGAAGACAAAACAGGCCAGGTCGGGTTGTATGAATTGGAACCCCATCCTTATGGCTTCAATTCATATGGAGGATGAGTCATGGAAACCAGCCAAAGAAGCTTCAAAGCCGACCAATAAGGTGGTTTGCGCACAAGGGGAAGAAAAGGTCGGATTTGTTGTATTCCTTGCTGGCTTTACTGTATATTACTGTATTAGCTTTTTCTCATACTTCCAAGCAAGGGCAACGTGAGGAACTTCACAATAAGCTTATTTGGCATCCCACAAGGACTATTGAAGCTGATTTGGAGTCCAATTGGATCAAAGAAGGGTCATTACCAACATAGCCGAAAATTACCATTTTTAGTTTCCTAATTTGTTTTTACTTTTTGTTTTAGGAAACTACCATTACTTTTGGTTTTTATTTATTTATTTTCTGGACAAATAAATTTAGGAAGTTTTTTATTTTATTCTTTCCATTGTAAATTAATTAATTCCTAATTTAATATAAAGGAATTAATTAATCAAACTTAGATTAGGAAAGGAAGTATAGTTTCGGCCAACTAGGATTCTTTATGTGAGTGGCCGGTTTTACCTAGGGTTTTTAGGGTTTATTTTGTTTCTTTCAAAGCCTATTTAAAGGCTTATTTTTCAATAAGAATACAACTTTGATTTGATTGAGAAAATACTTATGAGATTAATTATCTCTTTGTTCTTTGAGAACACCTAAAACACCATTAGAGAATTGGTTGTTTTAACTTGACTTATTAATAGGTTTTCCATCCCCTATTGTGACGTCTACATTATACCAAGGTTTCTAACCACATGTTGGTTAAGGGTTAAGGTTCATTCCATTAGAACTTGAACTTAATTGAGATCCAGGCTAATATAATACGGGTTTAGAAGCAGGTCGTCCTAGGTTCGTATCATAAACCAAGAACAAAATGCATAGACAAATCTACGCAAGGAAAGGATGGGATAGGTAAAGGAATGTAAAGTCCATGCGGTTTCAACTTGGACTTGACTTTCTGCATTTAAGGCACCTTTAACTAATTCTCTCCACATCTCTTCTCATGTTAGGCCAATAAAAATGTCATTGCAATAAGGATAAAGGTTTTGAAACACCAAAATGACTCATTAAAACCCCACCATGACCTTCCTGAACTAGTAACTCCCTAATGATGCAATTAGGTACACAAAGTTGATTTTCCCTAAAAAAAAAATCCTTTAAAGATATAAAATTTATTAAAACTATGTTTATTATAGTTTTTAAATGTTTTACCAAAGTCATTATCATGCTCATAAAATTCTTTTAATTGTTCAAATCCAAGCAATCTAGCATCTAAGGTAGAAAACAATATATACCTTCGGGATAATACATCGGCAACCATATTTTCCTTACCTTTCTTATAGAAGATGACATAAGGAAAAGTCTTAATGAACTCAATCCACTTACCATGCCATCGGTTAAGCTTCCCTTGGCGTTTGATGTGCTTCAATGATTCATGATCCGTGTGAGTCACAAATTCCTTCGGCATCAAGTAATGTTGCCATGTCTCCAAAGCCCTAACCAACGCATACATCTCTTTACCATAGGTTGAGTACTTCAATGCCACACCATTTAACTTCTCATAAAAGTATGCTATGAGTCTTCCTTTTTGCATTCAAACAGCTCCAATACCTAAACCCGAAGTATCACATTCAATTTCAAAAGTTTTTGAAAAAATTAGGCACAACTAGTAAAGAAGCATTAGTTAATTTTTCTTTCAATAAATTAAAAGATTTTTCTTATGCTTCCTCCCATTTGAATCTGACATTCTTCTTTACAACTTCGGTCAAAGGTGCTGCGATGATGCTAAAATCCTTGATAAATCTTCGGTATAAACTAGTCAAACCATGAAAGTTTCTCACTTGAGTAATAGAGGTAGGTTTCGGCCACTCTTAAATTGCTAAGACTTTGGATTGGTCAACTTTATTTCCTGTAGCACTTACAATAAATCCTAGAAAAACAAGTTCATCTTTGCAAAAATTACACTTCTTAAGGTTAGCAAATAATTTTTCCTTTCTAAGTACTCCAAAAACTAACCTAAAACGTCCTACATGCTCATCTAAATTTTTATTACGTACAAGAATATCATCAAAATAGACAACCATAAATTTTCCAATGAATAGGTGCATGACATGATTTATTAACCTCATAAAAGTGTTAGGTGCATTAGTTAAACCAAAAAGGCATGACTAACAATTCATACAATCCATATTTTTTTTTAAATGCAATTTTTCATTCATCACCTTCTTTCATCCTAATTTTATGATACCCACTCTTATGGTCAATTTTAGTAAACATGCTTGCACTGTGTGGTTCATCAAGCATGTCATCGAACTTAGGAAATAGATGCCTGTATTTAATAGTTATATTATTAATAGCCCTACAATCAACACACATGCGCCATGATCCATCTTTCTTAGGTACTAATAAAACAGGGATAGCACATGAGCTCACACTCTCATGAATATAACCTTTGTCAAGCAATTCACTTACATGCCTTTGCAGCTCCTTTATCTCCTCAGGATTACTCCTATATGCAAGCCTATTACGAATTGCAGCTCCTAAAAAAAAAAATTTCAATTTGATGTTCAATTTCTCAGATAGGTGGTAAACCATTAGAAATTTCTTCCGGAAAGACATCATCAAAATCCTGTAAAAGATAAGAAATAGAACTTGGCAATACAAGCTCTTCGGGGTTAACTTGATGACTTCTATAAGCATCTTTATAAATCATAACCAGCAATGGTTTATCATTCATAAATGCCTTTTTAATCTCACTTAAGCTAAGATAGAAAATTTTCTTTATACTTTCTTTCCTCTCTTTTTCTCGGTTAGTCACGGGTTTCACTTTCTTTCCCTTACTACTCTTGAATTTTTCATTCTTCTTCCCTGCACCATTGAGTTTAGAAGACTTACTTGGATGTGAATGTTCATCCTTGCTATCTTGGATAGGTGATGAAGCCGTCAGTGCCATACTAGCCCTTTCTTTAAGCTTTTCAGCCTCCTTTCTTTGTTGCATTTGAAGTTGGTCTCTAAACACTCCCTTTGGAGTTAATGGCTTCAGCTTAATCTTCTTTCCCTTAAATTTCAATACAATGGAATCCTCTCTACCATGGTGTATAGTGTCTTTATCAAATTTCCATGGTCTAACAAATAAAATATGGCCAGCATGCATGGGAACAACGTCAAATAAAATAACATTCACATATTTATCAATGCTGAATTTTACCTTGGCTTGTTTGTTCACTTTCATCTTACCACTATCATTAAGCCATTGTAATCGATATGGTTTGAGATTTTTAATGGCTGCTAACCCTAATGTCTCAACTACCATATTACTAATTACATTAGCATAACTTCCACTATCAATTAGCATACTACAAATTTTACCTTGAATTTCACATCAGGTATGGAAGATATTCTTTCTTTGGACTTGGTCTTCATCTTTATATATGGTTAGAACCCTCCTTGTAACCAAGATCAATTTAGCTTTTGAGGCTTTAAGTGTCTCGACTTCTTCTTTCTCTTCATCCCCAATTTCTTCATCGACAAATTTGGCCTCTCCCTCCGATTCTTCACTTTCGGACTCCACCTCTCCATTACCTTTCAACTCCATTATTTTTCGATTCGGACATTGATTGGCAATGTATCATCTACCTTGGCACTTAAAAAAATAATGTCATGAGTTTTAGAAGGTTTAGGATTAGATTTACCTTCAAACTTTCTTATGGCCTTGCTTCATAGGTGAGATTGCTTCTCCAAACACATGAATTAATCCTCCTGATACGAACCTAGGTCAATTCATGCCTAAACCTGTATTATATTAGCCCGGATCGAAAAATTAAGTTTAAGTTCTTATGGTCACCTCAACCCCTAATCAATCAGTGACTAGAAACCTTGGTATATCGAAGATGCCACAATAGGTGGTGGATGTCCTATTGATAAGTCAAACTAAAAAACTCACTCTCTTATGATGTTTAAGGTGTTCAAAGAGAACAAAGAGAATTCTTTCTGACAAAATAATTTATGAATTAAAATCTATTTGGATTAATTAATTCCTTATTTTGAATTAGGAATTAATTAATTTACAATTGAAATTATAAAAATAATAACTTTCCTAAGTTAATTTGTCCAGCAAAATAATTAAATAGAACAAAAAAAACATAGTTTTCTAAAACAAAAAGTCAAAATCAAATTAGGAAACTAATTGGCTAGTTTGCCAACTCTAGTGATTGGCCTCGTGTTCAAAGGTATTGGATCAGCACCAGAGTGGGTAGTCGGTTGTACAGGTATGGGCGGATTCTCATCATTCCTCTCCTCTTGGAAATGATATGACCTCAAATCATAATAATCACCTACAGCAAAAGTAGATAAATCAACAACATTGATCCTCTAACATTATACTCCCTTGGCAAGTCAAGCTTGTAAGCATTTTCATTGATCCTCTCAAAGAGTTGCATGGTCCATCCTCTTGAGGCATAAGCTTTGCTTTCGTTGTTTTGAAAACCTCTCATTTCTTAAGTGCAATCAAACCAAATCTCCTGGGTCAAACAGTATCACAACAAATCCTAAAAATACAAGCTCATTTCGACAAAATTCATACTTTTTAATATTAGCAAACAATTTTTCTTCCTAAGTACTTCTAAAACTAACCTAAGATGTTCTACACGATCATCTAAATTTCTACTATATACAAGAATACCACCAAAATAAACAACCATAAATTTTCTAATGAATGGACGCATGACATAGTTCATTAATCTCATGAAACTGCTAGGTGCATTAGTTAAACCAAATGGCATGACTAACCATTTATACAATTCATATTTAGCTTCAAATGCGGTTTTCCATTCATCACCCTCTTTCATCCTAATTTGATGAAACCCACTCCTAGGTCAATTTTAGTAAACAGGCAAGCACCATGTAATTCATCAAGTATATCATCTAACCTAGGAATTGGATGCCTATATTTAATGGTTTTATTATTAAAAGCCCTATAATCTACACATATGCATTTTTATCCATCTTTCTTAGGTACTAATAAATTAGGAACAGCACATGGACTCATGCTCGCATGAATATAACCTTTGTCAAGCAACTCACTTACCTGCCTTTGTAGCTCCTTTGTCTCCTCGGAATTACTCCTATAGGCAGATCTATTAGGAATTGTAGGCCCCGACTCAAAATCAATTTGATGTTCAATCCACCTATCGCCATTGAGAATCTCCTCCGAAAAGACATCTTCAAAATCCTATAAAAGAGAAGAAATAGAACTTGGCAGTTCAAGTTCTTTGAGGTTAGCTTGACCATTTAAATATACATCTTTTTAAATCATGACCAACAAGGGTTTATCACTTAAAAATGCCTTTTTAATTTCCCCAAAACTGAGATAAAAATTCTTATTTCTCTTCTATTTCCTCTCTTTCTTTCCCACTCACGAAGTCGATTTTTTTTACCCTCACTCTCGTCTTTTGCATGAATTTTTTCACTCTTGGCTTTCTCCCTTATTTTCAACTCACAATTGGGATTAGAATACTTACCTTGGACAAGAAACTCGGCCTTGTTCTCATGCATAGGTGGTGAAACTATGGGCACCACACTAGCTCTCTCCTTAGGCTTTTCGGCCTCCCTTCTTTGTTGAATTTGAAGTTGGTCTTTAAATGATACGAATCTAAGATGACCTGAGCCTAAACTCGTATTATATTAGCTCGGCCTCCCTCCTATTGATAAGTCAAACTAAAACACTCATTCACTAATGGTGTTTTAGGTGTTTAAAAGAACAAAGAGAAATTCAATCTCACAAAATAAATTCTAAATATTATTAATGGTGTGTTCCTTCTGAAAAAAAAGCCCTTTTATATGCTAAAAGAAAACAAAATAAAACCCTAAAAGCTAAAGGGAAAACTGGCCAATAGGATTAGGAAAATAGCATGGCCGAATTTTATCTCTCCTTTCCTAAACTAATTTTGATTAATTAATTCCTTTATTTTCAATTAGGAATTAATTAATTTACAATGAGAATAATAAAATAATAACTTTTGCAAAGTTATTTTTCTTGTAAATTAAGAAATAAAAACCAAAAGTAAAGGTAATTTCCTAAAACAAAAAGTAGAAATCAAATTAGGAAACTAAAATACTATCTTTTTGACTAAGTTGATTTTGACCAAGTTGATTTTGACCGAATTTTGACCAATTTAAGCTCCAAATCAGCTTCCATATGCTTTTTAGGATGCCAAATAAGCTGATCATGAAGTCCCACACGTTTCCCTTACTTGGAGGAAAGAGAAAAAGCCAACTCAATAAAATTTAGTAAAGCTAGCGGGTAATACAGTAAAACGGGCCAAATTGTCATGTTGTGCACACAACCCCTTTTTGGATGCCTTTGAAGCTGCCTTGACTTGATTCAATGACCTCTTAGACATATTTATTGAATCCATGAATCATTGGAACCATTTTGTGCTGCTCGAACTCCATAAATGCACCAAAACCTCTACTGGATTCGTATCAGCCTCCACCACTTGTATGCTCAAAACAGTCTTGGATCTTCAGGTATGGACAAGCCCTCTTGAGTATGAATTACTCCTTGGATAAAATCAGCAAGGTTCTCCCTAAACCTCTTAGCTTGAGCCCTAGTGATTGGCCCGGTCTTCATCCATATCGGGTTAACACCTCCTCATTCCTTTACTATTGAAAAGGATTTGCCCCCAAATCAAAATCATCACTTGTAGAAAAAGGAGACAAATCAGCAACATTAAATGTAGTACTAACATTATATTCACCTGGAAAATCAAGTTTGTAAGCATTGTTGTTTATCCACTCAAAAAATGGAAAAGGTCCATCTCCACACGGCGTAAGCTTAGACTTCCTTTGCTTGGGAAACCTCTCCTTTCTTAGGTGCAACAAAACCCAATCTCCAGGTTCAGAGACAACTTGTTTTCAGCCATGATTAGCATTCCTTGCATATTGCTCGGCCCTCCTCTCAATATTTGCTTTAATATTTTCATGAATCTACTTCATAAAATCAGCTTTTTGTTTTCCATCTAGATTAGCACGTTCACTTAAAGGTAAAGCTGTTAAATCTAATGGAGTCAAAAAATTAAACCCATAAACAATTTCAAAAGGAGTAAATTTAGTCACTGAATGTAGAGATCTATTATAAGCAAATTCAACATGTGGCAAACATTCCTCCCAAGTTCACAAATTTCTATTAATTAACGCTCTTAACAGTGCAGACAAATTTCTATTCAGTACTTCGGTTCGTGGATGACAAGTAGTTGAAAATAAAAGCTTAGTACCTAACTTAGCCCACAAAGTTTTCCAAAAATAACTTAAAAACTTAGCATCCCTATCCAAAACAATAGTCCTAGGCATTCCATGCAATCTCACAATTTCTTTGAAAAATAAAATAGCAACATTAGATGAATCATCAGTTTTATTACATGTAATAAAATGTGCCATCTTAGAAAATCTATCCTAACAACAAATATTGAATCCTTACCTATCATTGACCTAGGCAAACCAAGAATAAAATCCATAGACAAATCTACCCAAGGATAGGTACAACCCGTGTGGTTTCATTATGGACTTGGTCTTTTGGCATTTCAAGCATCTTTCAAATATTTTCTCAAAATTCCTCTTCATGTTAGGCTAATAAAAATGTTCTTTCAGCAAGGATAAAGTTTTTAAAACACCAAAATGACCCATTAAGCCACCCCCATGACCTTCCTGAACTGGTAACTCGCTAATGCTACAATTAGGCACACAAAGTTTGTTTTCTCTAAACAAATATCCCTCAAATATGTAAAATTTATTAAATCCATGTTTCAAACAGATTCTAAATATTTGTCCAAAGTCACTATCATGCTCATAAAGTTCTTTCCATTGTTTAAAACCAAGTAACCTAACATCTAAGGTAGAAAAAATAACATACCTTTGGGATAATGCATCGGCAACCACATTTTCCTTACCTTTCTTGTAGCGGATCACATATGAAAAGGTCTCAACAAATTCAATCCACTTGGGTTGCCTTCAGTTCAACTTTCCATGACCTTTAATATGCTTTAAAGATTAATGATCTATATGAATCACAAATTCTTTTGGCATGAGATAGTGCTGCCACATTTCCAAAGCCCTCACCAAAGAATACATTTCCTTGTCATATGTTGGGTAGTTTAGCGCAGCTCCATTTAATTTCTCACTAAAGTAGGCTACGAGCCTTCCTTCTTGCATTAAAACAGCTTCAATACCTACATCCGAAGCATCACATTCAATTTCAAAAGTTTTAGAAAAATTTACCAAAACTAGTAAAGGTGCATTACATAATTTTTCTCTCAACAAATTAAAAGATTTTTCTTGTGCTTCCCCCATTTAAAGCCAACATTCTTCTTTACAACTCCATTCAATGGTGCTATGATGGTGCTAAAGTCCTTGACAAATCTTCAATAGAAACTTGCCAAACCATGAAAGCTTATCACTTGGGTGATAGATGTTGGTGTCGGCCACTCCTTGATTGCTTGAACTTTAGATTGATCAACTTTGATTCCTGGGCAGCACTTACTACAAATCCTATAAAAACAAGCTCATCTTTGCAAAAATCACACTTTTCATGTTAGCAAACAACCTTTCTTTCCTAAGAATATTTAAAAGTTGCCTAAGATGTTCTACATGCTCATCTAAGTTTCAGCTATGCACCAAAATATCATCAAAGTACACAACCACAAATTTACCACTAAATGGACGTATAACATGATTCATAAGCCTCATGAAAGTACTAGGTGCATTAGTTGATACAAAAGGCATGACTAACCATTCATGCAGCCCATATTTAGTCTTAAATGCGGTCTTCCATTCATCACCTTTTTTCATCCTAATTTGATGGTATCCACTCCTAAGATCAATTTTAGTAAACATGCAAGCACCATGCAATTCATTAAGCATATCATATAATCTAGGAATTGGATGTCTATATTTAATGATGATATTATTTATAGCCTTACAATCAACACACATTCTCCAAGATCCATCTTTTCTAGGCACTAATAAAACAGGAACAACACATGGACTCATACTCTCACGAATGCACCCTTTATTAAGTAACTCACTTACCTGCCTTTGTAGCTCCTTTGTTTATTCAGGATTACTTCTATATGCAGGTCTATTTGGTATGGCAGCCCCTGGAACAAAGTCAATTTGATGTTCAATCCCTCTAATAGGTTGTAATCCATTTGGAATTTCATCCAAAAAGGCATCTCCAAAATCTTGCAAAAGAAAAGGAATTGAACTTGGCAATTCAAGTTCTTCAAAGTTAGCTTGATCATTAAAATAATTATCTTTATAAATCATGACCAACAATCGTTTCTTACTCAATATAGCTTCATAAACATCCTCAAAACGCAAATAAAAATTGTTATTTTTCATTTCTCTCTCTCGGGTTTCTAACTATGGCCCACGGGTTTCTCTATTTTTCGGTGTTCTCATGGTTTTTCCACTCAATTTATGTTCTAGAATGCTTACCTTGGACAGTGAGGTTGGACTTACCTTATTGGATGGATGGTGAAGCCGTTGGTACCATACAGCTTTCTCCTTAAGTTTTTCGACCTCCCTCCTTTGTTGTATTTGCAATTGGTCACTATATACTTCCTTGGAAGTCAATGGCTCCAGTTTGACCTTCTTACCTTTAAATCTGAAAATAATACAATTTTCTCGACCATAATGAGTAGTATCTTTATCAAATTGCCATGGTCTACCTAATAGGATATGTCCGGCATGCATAGACACAACATCACACAAAACAACATCCATATATTTATCTATGCTAAATGTTACCTTGGCCTGTTTATCACTTTCATCTCACCACTATCGTTAAGCCATTGTAATCTATATGGTTCTGGATGTTTAATAGTTGTTAAACCTAATTTATCAGTCACAATGTTACTAATTACATTTGTACAACTTCCACCATCAATAATCATACTATAAATCATACCTTGGATTTCACATTGGGTGTGGAAGATGTTTTCCCTTTGAACTTCATCCTCAACATTGTATACAGCAAGTACTCTCCTAGAAACCAAGTTTAATTTGGCATTGGATGCATTGAGTGTCTCAACTTCATCTTCAAGTTCTTTTTCTCCTTGTTCGATTTCATACTTACTTTCTTCACTTTCAGATTCTAGCTCATCATTACCCTTTAACATCATGATTCTTCTATTTGGGCATTGGCTAGCGATGTGTCCTCATCCCTAGCACTTAAAACAAATAATTTCTCTAGATCTTGGAGGTTTAGGATCATATTTTACCTCATTCTTGAATGCTTGGACAGATTCAGTTCTAGCCTCTCTTTTTGGCTGATTTGAACATTCTTTTCCAACTTTCGGCTTTGGCTTATTTTCAAAAGTAGGATTGTTTCTCCAGCCACTTGGATTTGATCTTTCGCTGTTGGAAACACCTCCAAACTGTGAGTCTTTACCCCTCCTCTTGAATTGATGTTCTAATTTAATAGCCACATGCAACATCTCCTCCAATTCCACATATTGTTGCAATTCTAGTTTATTGGCTATCCCACGATTCAAACCACTAAAAAACCTTGCCATGGTTGCTTCTCTATCTTCATTCATGCTTAACCTCATCATAAGCATCTCCATCTCCTTGTAATAATCCTCCACAGACCTACTTCCTTGAGATAGAGATTGAAGCCTTTGATGCAGCAACCTATGATAGTGTGATGGTACAAATTGCTTCCTCATGGCTCCTTTCATTTGTCGCCATGTAGTGATCAATTCGTCAGCTACTCTCCTTCGGGTGTTTTTCTCATTAGTCCACCATTGGAGTGCATAATATCCAAACTCCATTGCTGCCAATTTAACTTTCTCGGCCTCCGAATAGTTGTGACAATAAAAAATCATCTCCATACGCTCCTCCCATTCCAAGTAAGTCTCCGGGTCAGTTATTCCCATGAAAGGTGGTATGTTCACCTTGATGTTACCAAGATCATCATCTACCTCCTCTCTCCTATGCCTCCCATGGCCTAGTCTATCATTAAGCCATTGTAATCTATATGGTTCTGGATGTTTAATAGTTGTTAGGCCTAATTTATCAACCACAATGTTACTAATTACATTTGCACAACTTCCACTATCAATAATTATACTACAAATCTTACCTTAAATTTCACATCAGGTGTGGAAGATGTTCTCTTTTTGAATTTGGTCCTCATCTTTGTACATGGTTAGAACCCTCCTTGCTACTGAACTTAAATCAGCCCTAGATGCCTTGAGAGTTTTGGATTCATCATGCCCATCATCTCCAGCTTCTTCACCATCAATTTCGATTTCAGCATCACTTTCTTCACTGTCAGATTCTAGTTCACCATTACCTTTCAGCACCATGATCCTCCTATTCAGGCATTGACTAGTAGTGTGTCCTCTTCCCTGGCACTTAAAGCACATAACATCACAAGTTCTAGAAGGCTTAGGTTAAGATGTACCTTCATTCCTTGGTGCTTGGATAGATTCGGTTTTAGACTCCCTTTTTGGCCGATTTGAACTTTCTTCACCAACTTTCAGCTTTAGCTTGTTTTCAAAGGTAGGATTGTTTCTCCAGCCACTTGGATTTGATCTTTTGCTATTGAAAACAACTCCAAACCATGATCCCACACCCCTCCTCTTGAATTTATGCTCTAATTTAATAGCCACATGCAACATATCCTCCAATTCCACATATTGTTACAATTCTAGTTGATTGGCTATTTCACGATTCAAACCACCAAGAAACCTTACCATAGTTGCTTCTCTATCTTCATTCATGCTTAACCTCATCATAACCATCTCCATCGCCTTGTAAAAATCCTCTACGGACCTATTTTCTTGAGATAAAGATTGAATTCTTTAATGCAGCAACCTATGATAGTGTGATGGTACGAATCACTTCCTCATGGCTTCCTTTGTTTGTCACCATGTAGTGATCAAGTCATCACCAACTCTCCTTCGGGTGTTTTTCTCATTGGTCCACCATTGGAGTGCATAATGACCAAATTCCATTGTCGCCAATTTCACCGTCTTAGCCTTCGAATAGTTGTGGCAATCGAAAATCATCTCCATATGCTCCTCCCATTCCAAGTAAGCCTTTGGGTCACTTTTCCCCATGAAAGGTGGTATGTTTACCTTAATGTTGCCAAACTCATCATCTACCTTCTCTCTCCTATGCCTCCCATGGTGTAGCCTCTCTTGGACAGCAAGTGTTTCATCCATTCCTTCCTTGAAATCATCTCCAAAATTTTCCTCTTCAAACTGCTCTCTAGGTTGTCCATGACCTCCTCCACCTCGACCTCAACCTCCATGGAACTCTTACCTCAAATTCAGTCCACCATGAGATATTTCTATTCTTTCCATCTTTTTATTTATGTGGTCAAATTGAGCATTCATCCACTACAATTGTTTCAAGACAGCCCTCATGTCCATTTGCTCACCACTACTCATAGCTCGGGAATCACCATGGAATCCTACGGATTCTTCTTCGTTAATTCTTAGTGGTGGATCTCCTCTCCTCATCCTTGAATCTGCCATGTTAGTATAAATAATGTAAAATAAAATAAATTCTCACCAAAAATCACTCCCTCACATGTTTCACTCAAATAAGGACTCGACACTCATGTTTGCAAACTGGTTTTGGCTTTTACCCTCTTTTAAGCTTACACGCTCTTGCCTCTTTCCACTCAATGAATTATCTCAAAGTTCTAATTAAAACACCCACAGAACAGCAATTAGATCACAAGTATGTTTTAATTTAACTTATGAACAAAACAATAGCAAAAGCAAGCAATACTGAATGAATTGGGTGAAATCTAGTTTTCCACTTTCTAGGCAAAATAAAGCAAAATAACAAGGAAAATTTTGGAATTAGCAAGAAATGGACCGGATGGTAAGAGATTAAGGATTCAAGAATAAAATTTAGGAAAAGGAATTTCAAACACGAATAAGAATCAAATCGAACAAAAATATAGAATAGTGTTGGTTGTTGTCCTTATATTCAAGTTTTGTATCAAATCCTTCAACTTATTTTAGTCCAAATAATTTAAACACCCGAAATTCAAATATCTAGCAACAAAAAATAATTCTCCAGAAGCTCCAAATATTGAATAAATAATCAACAAAACAGTAGCTCTAGGAAATTTCCAGCCATAAATTTCAATACCAAATTCAACAAACCGAAATTCTTTTTTATTTGGTTTTTTTTTTTCACTGAATATCACACACGACTCCAGTAACAAAAATTAGCAACCACATTGCAATTCCAATAGCAAAATCTCACTAAACCCATGGCCTCCAACAACAAAAATACAATGTGCAGTTTTTTTTTTTTTTTTAATTCCTAAACCCTTCTCTTTTTTCAAATTTTTTTTTTTTACTCACAGGTCATAACCAACTGCAGTAGCAAGGATCAACACCAAAAATTGCAATTCTAAAGCCTTAAATTCACCAAAGCTGAGACCACTTTTCAAACAAAAACAAATTGCAAAAATTTTAGGTTTTAATGCAATATGCTTTCAAAACTTTCTCTTTGTTTTTTTTTTCTTGAATATATGAATGCAAATATTTAAGACTAAAACAGCAAAGGAAAAAAATCAACAAAACCAAAATTAACAAGAAAAATGATAAAAAAACAACCAACAAACTAGGAAACAAAAAATACGGTAAAACTAGGAAACCTAATTCAACTAGGAATGAGATTTTTATTTGTTTTTTTAAAATATGCATAACGTGTATGATGATAGAAGCAACCTTAACCTAATGCTAAAATTGCAGAATAACACAAAAACAAAGAAACCAAATAAAGATAGATCAAACCTGAACGAAATTTGGCTCTGATACCAAATGATACGAACCTAGGACGATCTACGCCTAAACCTGTGTTCTATTAGCGCGGTGTTCAAGTTCTAATGGTCACCTTGAGCCCTAACCAACCTGTGATTAGAAACCTTGGTATATCGAAGATGCCACAATAGGTGGTGGATTTCCTATTGATAAGTCAAACTAAAACACTCACTCACTAATGGTGTTTTAGGTGTTCAAAAGAACAAAGAGAAATTCAATCTCACAAAAAAAATTTTGAATACTATTAATGGTGTGTTCTTCCTAAAAAATAAGCCGTTTTATAGGCTACGAGAGAAAAAAAAAAAAAAACCTAATTACAATAGGTAAAACAAAATAAGCCTTCTATATGTGCCTTCATTGTGTGTAAACTTGTTAAATGTTACACAGTTGGTTGAAAAGGGATATGTTTTGAACTTTGGTTGTGATGGTTGTTTGATATTAGATGCTTTTGGAATGAGGTGTTTAAAGTTACCTTGAAAGATAAAATCTATAGGTTGAATTTATTAGATAGCGAACAATCTTTAAAAGGCAAAGTTGAGTCCATTTCTCAACTTTGGCATAGAAGTCTTGGTCACTCTAGCTATGGTGCGATGAAGAATACTAATGCTTTGATGAATGATATGCCCTTGATGGATGATATGAAGATTGATAAGAATGCAAAATGGGATTGGAGTAAGGAGGAGGTATTGGTGAATAAGGATGAGCCACGGTTTGGAGAAGAAAATAAATAAAGAAATGTTGAAAACAACGATGATGAAGATGACAATGATGAAGAAAATGAGGAGGATGATGATCTACTCCAGGAAACCATTGGAGCCGATTAGGAGGTTGGTGATGGTGTTAGAGGGGAGAGATCTTTGTCCGAGATTTATGAAAGGTGTAATGTTGCACTTGGTGACCCTACATGTGCACAACATGCCTTGATGAAGAAAGAGTGGAAAGAAGCAATGGATGTGGAAGTAATGCAATGCCAAAGAAGAATATTTATTTTACAAGAAAAGTACATCAAGGATCTTTTGAAGAAATCTAATCTTGAAGAATGCAATCCAATGAGCACTCCATTGATCCAAGGAGAGAAGTACCAAAAGGAGGATGGCACACCAAAGGTAAATCCTACTCTTTATTGATCCTTAATTGGTAGTTTGCTTTATATGTGCTCATCTAGATCGGATATTATGTATGCCGTGTGTGTGCTTTCAAGATACATGCAAACACCCACCCAAACTCATCTTAAAGGTGCCAAAAGAGTTCTTAGGTATCTTAAGGGCACTAGTGATTATGGAGTTTGGTATGAAGCAAAGGATGAGTTGAAGCTTGTTGGCTATTCAGATAGTGATTAGGCACGCTGCATTAATAACATGAGGAGTACTTCAGGCTACTTTTTTTCACTTAGGAGTGGTCCTTTCTCATGGAATGCATAAAAGCAAAACACAATGGCTCAAAGTACAGCGGAAGCCGAATACATTGCTTGCTCATCTTGTACAAACCAATGTATTTGGTTAATGAAGTTGATGGGAGATCTTGGTCATCCTCAAGAAAGTCCAACCATCATCAAATGTGACAACACTTCAGCAATTTCAAGAGCCAAGAACCCGGTACAACATGGAAGAACCGGTTGGGCTGCTAGAGTAGCTAAAGTAGTGTTAAATCCTGTCAACAAAATAGGTCTTACAGAAATTCCATCTATTCCCAATCTCCAGTAAAAATAAAAAAAATGGATCCATTTACAATTCTCTGTAAGTTGGATTAATGGATCGTCCAATTGGAAATGATACCCAAATGTATAGGTTATTAGAAGGAGTTCTGTTATGCATATACAAATAGTATACCACCTAATTACCTTATTCCCTCTATGAGGGAGAAAGAAAATTAAAGAACCCATAGACATTGGCAAAACTATAACTATCATTAACCAAGGAAAATCATTCGTGGTAAAAACAAGATACACTTCGACCAGAAAAACTCGTGCCAAAACATATAAAATAAAATATATTTTTTTGAGCGCGGGTTTTTGTTGGTAAAAAAACATTAAATATATTCAAGTAAAGTTTTCTGAAACATATCAATAATCTAGCACCATACTTCGAGTTGTTTCATGCTTTAAATAAACTTAAACACTCAAGAAATCCATTGGACAGGTAGATTCACATCCTTTACAACCGACACAGTCCTCTGTTCTAGGAGCATAAGTGATTTACATAGCCTTACACTCGTCCCAAGGTATCATTTCTAATATATCTGTGGGGTAGGCTCGAACACATTGAGTACATCCTAAACACGTATCATAAATCTTTACTGAATGTGACATTGGATCTATAAATTTTTTGAACATTCTAAATTTTCAATCTAGTAAATTTATAAATAAATCATATATTTAGACACCAGATGAATCAATGATTTACCATAATTTTTTTAATCATTTTACTTCTAGATCGACTCATGTAAAGGAGCCAAGATACTTTGATTTCTTAATTTTTCGCAAACATGATCATACATTATGTATAATACATGCTAATTCGAATTTGTGAATATTCTAATTTCTATGATTAATACTACTTACAACAAATTCGATTGATTAATACGAGTTGATTTTCTGTTACGATAAATTGACGACACAATAGCCGATCCAATAGCTGCTTCAGCGATGACAATAGCTATAACAAAAATTGAAATAATATTGCCTTTTAATTGGCGACAATAAAAAAAATTAGAAAATGTTACAAAATTTATATTAACCGCATTCAGTATAAGTTCAAGACACATAAGGGCTCTAACCATATTGCGGCTTGTGATCAATCCATAGATGTCAATAGAAAATAAGTAGGCACTCAAAACAAGTACATGTTCGAGCATCATTGACCAACTCCTTATCAATTAAATTTTGATTTATTTCAATATAAATTGACTAGAATGTAAAAGGTATGAAAAAACTAAATAGATTTGTAATAGATATAACAAAAGAATTTCTATTTTCAACATAAACAATCTTTAATTAGAATTGAAGAGAAATAGATGTGATAACATAAACTGAAGTTGTATTTGGATTGCTGTTGCTAATTCTATAGATTTACGATTTATTATTGGCTCGCCACAGTGATTGAACTTATCAAAGCGGCTAAAAGAATTACTGAATGAATTCAAAGGGAAGAAAAAAAATCTATTGATAAATGAAGTCCAATTTGTTAACTATTACTTATCAAATCTTGCTTTATAATCTGGTTTGATCTTGTAGTCCAAATAATCCCATGCCATGACGTATCCGTAATAGTACTCATTAGTAAAACCAAAATACTTGTACGAACCAGCAAAGTAACCCCGTCCCCAGCGGTCCAAAGATTAAAATCTTTGTAATATTCTGAACCATTCATGACCATAAGAGCAAATATGATTAAAACATTTATAGCTCCCATGTAAATAAGGAGTTATGCCGCAGCTACAAAATAAGAGTTTAATAGAATATAGAATAAGGATATACAAACAAGAATGAATCCCAATGAAAAAGCAGAATAAATTGGGTTGGTAAATAATACTACTACTATACCTCCTAATATAAGACCTAATCCCAGAAAGACTAAAAGAAAATCATGTATTGGTCCAGGCAAATCCATTATATGTAGAAAAAGAGATAAAAAATCGAAATTGTTTTCATGACCTTATGGAGACCTAACCAGAAATTTTTTTTTTATGATTTATAATCAATTCCTAATTGAATGAAATCCTCGGGGATGTGAATTAATGTGGGTACAGATATTGGACTAATTTCATTCTTTATCTGAAAGAAAAAGTAGTTCAAATCTGAAACTATATTTCGAAATAATTATATAGACATTAATTACTCGATTTTCAATCCAAATTAAGATGTGATTATTACCAACTAGTGAATAGTTGGGATTTGTAGGGTGTGACCAAACAAAATGAGTACTTAGTAATTTGATAAAAAATTTTGAATCAGAGGAGTTACTTATTTTTTATTTGAGGCGAACTCAAAATTGGTCGAATTGATAATTGTCAATTACTGATATTAGTAAACAACCCAAAGCAATTTGATTATAATTCAATTCATGATGATCATAAGTAGAAAGTTCATATTCTTCAGTCATTGATAAACAATTTGTTAGATAATACTCAATGCAGTTACCATAAAATATATTGATTTTGAAATCAATACTGTAATTAGGCAACCATTTCTTGCAAATATCAGTTTCCAATTTGCAATCAACAACGGGTATATCTATAGGACACACACGAACACATACTTCACAAGCAATACATTTATCAAACTCAAAATGGATTCGACCGCAGAAACGCTTCACGGTGATTAATTTTTCATAAGGATATTGAATAGTTATAGGTAAATGATTTGCGTGGGATAAGGTAATCATGAAACTTTGACCAATGCAGCTTATAGCTCGTACTGTTTGTTGACCATAATTCATGAACCCAGTTACCATAGGGAATATATCGAGAATATATAGGAATAATTTGATGTTTGTTTATTTCTCTTGTTTAAGCCAAGTTGTGAATATAGAATATCATATTCCTTTATAGTGAAAAGAGTTGGAAAGAAGTTGTTAATAATAGATTACCGAGAGAAATAGGTAAAAGAAATTTCCATCCAAGATTCAACAGTTGGTCCATTCTTAGCCTAGGTAAAGTCCATCTTGTTGCGATAGGAATGAACAAAAACAAATAAGTTTTAGCTAATGTAATAAAGATACCAATTGTTGCCCCAAAAACCTCATATTGTTGATTTGTTTCAAAAAGCTCCGAAACAAATATATACAGAATAGAGATATTCTAACTGCCCAAGTAAAGAACTGTTATAAAAAATGACAGAACTAATAGAATTAGATAGGAAGCAGCATAAAATAAACCAAATTTTATCCCTGAATATTCGGTTTGATAACCTGTTGCTAATTCTTCTTCCACTTCTGGTAATTCAAAAGGCAATATCTCACATTCTGCTAGGGAAGAAATTAAAAAAATGATAAACCCTATAGGTTGACGCCACAAATTCCATCCCCAAAAACCATATTTTGATTGCGCCTCAACTATATCAACTGTACTTAAACTATTAGATAATCATTGTCAGTGGTACCATCACTATTTCCATTGCTATTCCAAAACCGTACATGTGATTCACCTCATACGGCTCCTGAAGGGCCATAAAAAATCTAAGGACCAGGTCCTTTTATCTTGCGATGCTTGGTTATACGATAGATAAGATTCAAATCTATCGTAAAATGCAAAATTAGACCAATTGAATTCTGTCTGTTATGTTTTAATAAATTTTAATAAAAAAAATAATTAATATAATTAATATTACTAATTAAGATTAAAGTTAATAATTAATAATAAAGAATTCAATTTATTATTAATTTAATAAATTAATAAATTGAATTAATAATAAATAAAAAAATACTTCTGAATTGATCTCATCCTTTTTTTAAAAATTTCCATAATCATTTAAACTTTTCTTTATTGAGTAATAACTTGATTCTTCAATAAAATACTCCTTGTAAAAAAAATTGATAACCCATCATTTTCACTTATGAAAAAGAATTATATATTACATTAATTCACGAATTATGACATGAATTGTATTGATATAAATGTGGATATAAGAAAAAAAGAATAAAAAATATCTTGTTTATTCTTTTGTATTCCTTTCTTTTTTTTCAATCCTATTCTTCTTTATGTTTCTGGAAAAAGGGGCCTTACAAAATCAAAAAAAAGGATTAATTTTTTTCCCAATAGTCATTTATTAAATTGGTGGATAGGAGCATACCCTAGATCGGAATCGTGGGGAGTACTGCCTTATAACTTCTACAAATTTAAAGCCCCAATTGTTGTATATTATGTAGAAATGTCTACTTTTGGATAATTTACATGATCTACATTACTAATCCTTTGTGTATCTTGGTGTTCTACCTATCCACTTGTTTTTGTTCAATCGTCTTTCTTTTATGGTAATACATGTATGAAAATACATACAAACGATAGTGAAACTCAACACAGTTGATCTTTTGAGCCAGCTTCAAGTCAGGATGACTAATCAACCAATCTTAGGGTAAATGCTATCTTCTGCTTCTGTTTATTTCTGCTCAACTCTCTAACTTTTATACATACAAAATGAGACTCAATATCTTTACTATGAATTTATATAGAAGCTGTTCTCTTTCACTCATCCAACTATCTGATTTAGTTCATCAATCTGACTAATGAATAAAAAAAATGAAGATATCTACTCAATTCATTCTACCCCTTTCCTAGAAATAAAAGAATAGAGAGGAAGGAATAGAGAAAAATTTCTGTCTCAACAAATCACACATAGAGATATTGATAACACACATAAAGTTAATGGTATTTCATAACTAATTGATTAAGCAGTAGCTTGTAGACCGCATAAAAAGGACTATTTATTATTTGACCCGTATCCTTACATAAGAAGTCCAATGGGAGCAATACCAGAAATGGCAATCCATAAAAA
Source organism: Ziziphus jujuba (assembly GCF_031755915.1). NCBI lineage: Eukaryota > Viridiplantae > Streptophyta > Magnoliopsida > Rosales > Rhamnaceae > Ziziphus > Ziziphus jujuba. Next base: position 5,520,962 of record NC_083383.1, on the reverse strand, counting down.
AAAACACCGATATTGAGATCCGATAAAACAAGGTGATAACCAAAAGGAACTACTAAATGGCATACTAAAATTGATATGACTGCTATGGATGGTCTGGTATTGAATAAACAAGTATCTCCTTTCGATGGAAGAAGATTTTCTTTAAAAAGAAGTTTTATCCCATCTGCTAGAGCTTGAAGAACTCCTAAAGGGTTGGCGTATTATACGTTGCTCTAGTCTTGTGGATATTTCTGTTTTTAACCATACAATTATTAGTATGCATATTGTGATTCCCAATAAAAGAGTAAAAATAGGAATAAGGGCCCATATAATTCTGTAGACCTCTTTTAAAAACTCCAATTTAGAAAAAGAATTGATATATTGTACTTCTGTCATATCAATTATCATTTCAATGATCAACCTCTTCCATAATGATATCTATGCTACCTAGTATCATTATAATATCAAGCAATTTCATCCTTTTAACTAATTGGGGAAGAATTTGCAAAATGATAAAACCTGGTGGGCGAATTTTCCATCTCCAAGGAAAACCACCCTGATCCCCTATCAAAAAAATTCCTAATTCTCATTTTGGGGCTTCAACTCTAATATAGAGTTCTTGTTTTGGTAATTCAAATGTATGAGAAGGTTTCTTACTAATAAATCGATATTCAAAATCATTCCATTTGGGATTCTTTTCTCTATCAAAGTATTGGATTTCTAAATTCTCATATGGCCCTCCCGGAATTCCTTCCAAAGCCTGTTGAATAATTTTTATGGATTTTGTCATTTCACCAATTCACACTAGATAACGAGCTAACGAATCTCCTTCTTTTTGCCATTGGACTTCCCAATCAAATTCGTCAAAACACTCATAATGATCAACTTTACGAAGATCCCATTGTATTTTAGAAGCCCGTAGCATTGGTCCTGATAAACTTCAATTTATTACTTCCTTTATACCAATAATGCCTACTCCTTCAACTTGTTCTAAAAAAATAGGATTTCATGTAATAAGTTTTTGATATTCAGGGATTCTTGTTAAAAAATAATTGCAAAAATCCAAACATTTACCTATGCAGCCATGAGGTAGATTAGCAGCTACTCCTCCGATACAAAAATAATTATGCATCATTCTCATACCAATGGCAGCTTCGAATAGATCATATATTAAATCTATTTCTTAGAAAGTATAGAAGAAAGTCATCTATGCAGCAATATCTGTCATAAAAGGGCTGAGCCATAGCAGATGAGAAGCTATATGACTCAACTCCAACATAATTACTTTGATATAGCTGGCTCTTTTAGGCACTTAAATATTTCCCAATTGCTCCGGGCCATTTACGGTTATTGCTTCTGTGAACATAGTAGCTAAATAATCCCAATGCGTTACATAAGGCAGATATTGTATATTTTTTTGGTTTTTTGCAATTTTTTGCCTCCTTCGGTGTAAATAGCCCTATATTGGTTCACAGTCAATAACATCTTCACCATCTAGAGTAACGATGAGTCGAAAGACACCATGAATTGATGGGTGGTGGGGACCCATATTTACTACCATGAGGCTGTTTCTTGTAGCTGGTATATTCATAGGTTTTTCCTCGATTCAGTCATTCATGAATTGCTGAAAACTAAAATAAGTTCATTCAAATTAAAATTCAAGAACTAATAAATCAAATAATTCAAAATAAACTGCTTTTCAAATTAGCAAGTTTTTTATTCCCAAATATCCAACTGATTAATTAATTCTTTATAACATATTCTATTTTTCTTTGACAAATAAGATAGCAGCTGCTGGTGTTTGCCCAAAATTCGACATAGGCCTCTCTTGATATGAACCTAGAACGACCTGCTCCTAAACCCGTATTATATTAGCCCGGATCTAATTATGTTCAAGTTCTAATGGTTACCTTGACCCCTAACCAACCTGTGATTAGAAACCTTGGTATATAGTGAAGACGCCAAAATAGGTGATGGAAGTCCTATTGATAAGTCAAACTAAAACACTCATTCACTAATGGTGTTTTAGGTGTTCAAAAGAACAAAGAGAATTCAATCTCACAAATAATTTTCTATATAAAATTCAAGCTTCCTTCTCATTAATAAATAAGCCCTTAAATAGGCTAATATTACAAAGTAAAAACCCTAAAAAAATAAATTCAAAACCGGCCACCTAAAGGAATTAAGAAACTTGGCCGAATTCTGATACTTCCTAAACTAAGTTTCCTAAACTAAATTTGATTAATTAATTCCTTTATTTTGAATTAGGAATTAATTAATTTACAATGGAAATAATAAATTAATAACTTTCCTAAAATTATTTGTCCTACAAATAAATAAATAAAACTAAAAAGTAATGGAAGTTTCCTAAAACAAAAGTAAAAACAAATTAGGAAACCAAAAAACTAGTTTTTTTTGACTAAGTTGACTTTGACCAATCTTTGACCAATTTGTACTCCAAATCAGCTTCAATATGCTTTTTAGGATGCCAAATAAGCTGAATATGAAGTCCCACATGTTTCCGTTGCTTGTAAGAAAGAGAAAAAGCCAACACAACACAATACAGTAAAGTCAGCACAAAATACAGCAAAACCCAGCAAATATTGGACCCATGCACACACCACCTGTTTGTTTGCCTTTGAAGCTGAATTGACTTGATTTCATGACTTATAAGACTTATTAATTGAATCCATAAAGTTTTGGAACCATTTCATGCTGCCCGATCTCCATTTGTGCACCAAAACCATTATCCGGGTCCATACCAGCCTCCATAACTGGTATGCTTAGGATAGGTCTTGGCTCTTTGGATATGGACAAGCCTTTTTGAGTATGAATTATTCCCTTGATAAAATTAGCAATATTTTCCGTAAAATTATTAGTTTGAGCCTTAGTGATCGGCCCGATTTTCTTCCGTATCGGGTCAGCAACCCAGCGGGTTGTCGATTGTGCAGGTCCGGGCGGAATCACATCATTCCCCTCCTCTTGAAAAGGATTTGTCCTCAAATCTAGATCATCACCTGCAGCAAAAGGAGATAAAATGGCAACATTAAATGTGGCACTAACACTATACTCACCTATTAAATTAAGTTTGTAGGTATTCTCATTAATCCGCTCCAAAACTTGCAAAAGCCCATCCATAGGCGGCATGAGCTTTGACTTTCTTTGTTTAGGAAACCTTTTCTTTCAGAAGTGCAACCAAACCAATTCTCCTGGGTCAAACACTATTACAAAAAAATCTAGAAATACATGCTCATTATGGTAAAAATTACACTTTTTAAAGTTAGCAAACAATATTTCCCAAATTTTCAAATTTCCACTAAGTAAAGCTCTCAACAATGTAGAGAAAGTTCTATGCAACAAAAACATCTTTGTATAAGTATATTTAAAATTCATGACCAGAAATGATTTCTTATTCATAATTACTTTACTAACATCACCAAAGCTAAGATAAAAAAATTTATTTTTCTTCTCTTTCCTTTCTTTTTCTTTCCCACTCACAGAATCACTTTTTCCACTCTCACTCTTTGGTTTTGCTCTCTCTTTCTCTCTCTCAGCTTTCTCTCTTTCTTTCCACTCAATCTGAAGTTTAGAGAACTTACCATGGACAGCAAGCTCACCTTGTCCCTCTTGAATGGATGGTGAAACCGTTGGTGCCATACTAGCATTCTCTTAAGCTTTTCAACCTCCCTCCTTTGTTGCATTTGAAGTTGATCTCTAAATACTTCCTTTGGAGTTAATGGCTCCAGCTTAAGCTTTTTCCCTTTAACTTTAAATACAATGGAATTCTCTCTCCCATAATGCATGGCATCCTTATCAAATTGCCATGGACTGCCCAACAAAAGATGACCCGCATGCATAGGAAAAACATCACACAATACAACATCCACATATTTATCAATGCTGAATTTTACTTTGGCTTGTTTGTTTACTTTCATCTCACCACTATCATTAAGCCATTGTAATCTATATGGTTCTGGATGTTTAATAGTTCTTAAGCCTAATTTATCAACCACAATGTAATTAATTACATTAGTACAACTTCCACTATCAATAATCATGCTACAAATCTTACCTTGAATTTCACATCGGGTGTGGAAGATGTTCTCTCTTTGTATTTCATCCTCATCTTTGTATGCAGCCAGCACTCTCCTAGAAACCAAGGTTAATTTAGCAGGGAAGCATTCAAAGTTTCAGCCTCACCTTCAAGCTCTTCCTCCTCCTCATGCTCGGTTTCACTCTCACTTTCTTCATTTTCCGACTCTAGCTCACCATTGACTTTTAACACCATGATCCTTCTATTTGGGCATTGGCTAGCGATGTGCCCTCATCCCTAGCACTTAAAACAAATTATGTCTTTTGATCTTGAAGGTTTAGGATCAGATTTTATCTCATTTTTATGGACTTGGACAGATCTGTTTTATGCTCCTTCTTTGGCCGATTGGAGCTTTCTTCCCCCACCTTCGACTTTGACTTGCTTTCATAGGTAGGATTGCTTCTCCAGCCACTTGGAATTGATCTTCCACTGTTGGAAACACCTCTAAACCGTGAGTTGACACCCCTCCTCCTGAATTGATGCTTAAGCTTAATAGCCACATGCAACATTTCCACCAATTCCACATATTATTGCAATTCTAGTTAATTGGCTATGTCACGATTCAAACCACCAAGGAACCTTGCCATAGTTGCTTCTCTATCCTCATTCATGCTTAGCCTCATCATAAGCATCTCAATCTCCTTGTAATAATCCTCCATGGACCTACTTCATTGAGATAAAGATTGAAGCCTTTGATGCAGCAACCTATGATAGTGTGATGGTACAAATCGCTTCCTCATGGCTCCTTTCATTTGTCGCCATGTAGTGATCAAGTCATCACCAACTCTTCTTCGGGTGTTTTTCTCATTAATCCACCATTCGAGTGCATAATGACGAAATTCCATTGCTGCCAATTTCACCTTCTTGGCTTCCAAATAGTTGTGGCAATCAAAGATCATCTCCATTCGTTCCTCCCACTCCAAGTAAGCTTCCAGATCACCTTTACCCATAAATGGTGGAATGTTTATCTTGATGTTGCCAAGATCATCATCAATATCCTCTCTCCTATGCCTCCTATGGCCTAGCCTCCCTTGGACAGCAAATGTTTCATCCATTCCTTCTTCAAAATCATCTCCGAAATTTTCCTCCTCAAACTCCTCTCTTAGTCGCCCACGGTCTCCTTGACCTTGACCTCGATCTCCATGGAATTGTTGCCTCAAATTTGTCCCACCATGAGATGTTTCTATTTTATCCATCCTTTGATTTATGTGGTCAAATTGAGCATTCATCCGCTGCAATTGCTCCATTATGGCCCTCATGTCCGTTTGTTCTCCACTTCCCGTAGCTCGAGAGCCGCCATGGAATCTCACGGACTCTTCTTCATTAATTCTTAAAGGTGGATCTCCTCTTCTCACCCTTGAATCTGCCATGTTAGTATAAATAATGCAACATAAAATAAATTCTCACCAAAAGTCACTTCCTCACATGTTTCACTTAATTAAGAACTCGACACTCGTGTTTGCACACTAGTTTTGGCTTTTAACCCTCTTTTGTGCTCACACTCTCTTGCCTTTTTCCTCTCAATAAATTATCTCAAAGTTCTAATTAAAACACCCAAAAAACATCAATTAGATCACAGTATATCTTAATTAAACGTATCAACAAAATAGTAGCAAAAAGTAGGCAATACCGAAAGAATTCAACAAAACCTAGTTTTCGGCTTTTCTAGGCAAAATAAAGCAAATTAAGGAGAAATCTTTGGAATTTTTAAGAAATAGAAAAGGTGGTAAGAGATTAAGAATTCAGGAACAAAATTTAGGAAAAGGAATTTCAAACTCAAACAAGAATCAAATTGAACAAAAATATAGAATAGTGTTGGTTGTTGTTCTTGTAATTCAAGTTTTGTATCAATTCCTTTATCTAATTTTAATCCAAATAATTTAAACACCAAAAATCCAAATATACAGCAGCAAAAATAATTCTCCAGCAGCTCCAAATATGTATCAAATACTCAATAATGCAGCAGCTCAAAGAAATTTCCAGCAACACCAAATTCAACAAACCAAATTCTTTTTTTTTGGGGCTTATTCTTTTTCTTTTTTTTTTTTTTCCTCCACTCACAGTACATAAAACAACTGCAGTAGCAAGAATCAACACCAAAATTGCAATTCCAACACCAAATAATAACCAAACCTCTAACCTCCAACAAAATACAAAAGTGCTGTTTTTTTTTTTTTTTCATACATCTGTTTGAATTTCTTTTTCTTTTTTTTTCTTTTTCTTGAATATATGAATGCAAATATTGAAGACTAAAACAGAAAATAAAAAAAAAACCAAATTAACAAGAACAATGATGAAAAACGACCAACAAATTAGGAAACAAAAATACGATAAAACTAGGAAATCCTAATTCAGCTAAGAACGAATTTTTTTTTTTTTTTAACAAGAACAATGATGCAAAACGTGTATAATGATAGAAACAACCTTAACTTGATGCTAAAATTGCAGAATAACATAAAAACAAATAAATCAAATAAAGATAGATCAAACCTAAACAAAATTTGCTCTGATTCCAAATGATACGAACCTAGGACGACCTACTCCTAAACCCGTATTATATTACCCTGGATCTAATTATGTTCAAGTTCTAATGGTCACCTTGACCCCTAACCAACCTGTGATTAGCAACCTTGGTATATAGTGAAGACGCCACAATAGGTGATGGAAGGCCTATTGATAAGTCAAACTAAAACACTCATTCATTAATGGTGTTTTAGGTGTTCAAAAGAACAAAGAGAATTCAATCTCACAAATAATTTTCTGTATAAAATTCAAGCTTCCTTCTCATTAATAAATAAGCCCTTAAATAGGCTAATATTACAAACCAAAAAACCTAAAAAAATAAATTCAAAACCGGCACCTATAGGAATTAAGAAACTTGGCCGAATTCTAATACTTCCTAAACTAAGTTTCCTAAACTAAATTTGATTAATTAATTCCTTTATTTTGAATTAGGAATTAATTAATTTAAAATGGAAATAATAAATTAATAACTTTCCTAAACTTATTTTTCCAGAAAATAAATAAATAAAAACTAAAAAGTAATGGAAGTTTCCTAAAACAAAAAGTAAAAACAAATTAGGAAACTAAAATACTAGCTTTTTTTGACTAAGTTGACTTTGACCAATCTTTGACCAATTTGAACTCCAAATCAGCTTCAGTATGCTTTGTAGGATGCCAAATAAGCTGAATATGAAGTCCCACACGTTGCCCTTGCTTGTAAGAAAGAGAAAAAGCCAACTCAGCACAATACAGCAAAGTCAGCACAAAATACAGCAAAACCCGGCAAATCTTGGACCCATGCGCACACCACCTGTTTGTTTGCCTTTGAAGCTGCCTTAACTTTATTTCATGACTTAGAAGACTTATTAATTGAATCCATAAAGTTTTGGAACCATTTTATGCTGCCCGATCTCCATTTGTGCACCAAAACCACTACCCGAGTCCATATCAGCCTCCATCACTTGTATGCTTAGGATAGGTCTTGGCTCTTCGGATATGGACAAGCCCTTTTGAGTATGAATTATTCCCTGGATAAAAGCAGCAATATTGTCCCTAAAATTCTTAGTTTGAGCCGTAGTGATCGGCCCGGTCTTCTTCCGTATCGGGTCAGCAACCCAGTGGGTTGTCGGTTGTGTATGTTCGGGCGGAATCACATCATCTCTGAGATAAATAGTTTTTTGTGCAATTCCAAATGTGAAGAAAGTTTTTGTCTCCTATTGGTGAGGCTAAATATTTGAAATTCAACAGATCCTACTTTTTCTTCTTGCGAAATAACCGAGATGAATGAATTTTTTACCATAAAATGAAATCTGCCCCCCACTTTGTTCCTATCCTTTTTTTAGTGTTAGGTGGTTTTATTGATCAATAATAATGATGCCATTCATTTTCATTTAGTTTACACAATACAATAATCTTAATTTGGTTAATAATTCCAAATTTTATCAAATAAAATTGTATTTGAATAGGTATACCAAAATCTTCTTGTAGGCACTCACAAAAGATAAAAATTTAGACTTAAAATGAAAAAAAGAAGATTTTGGTGATCATTTATAGATCTAATTGATATGTCAATGAATCATGTATCAGAATGAAATGTAAGCCAATACATGTGTGCATTTCTTTATTTTCATAGATTATACTACAGAGAATATAGGAAAAACAAATCTACCATTGACTAACGAATTTGAATCGTGGATATCTATGTATCCTTACCAAACTGAAATGGCTGCCATTATGGGTATCAAGCCAATATCGATTCATACAAGCTAAATCTTCAAATCGATAATTAGGCCAAAGAAAGAATTTTAATTTAATTAGTTTAGTCGTATATCTTTTGCTTTTATCCAAGACTTGATTGTTTTCCTTCTTACCATTGCAAAATGCTGCATTTCGAGGCATACCATTTTTATTCCTAGAATTAAAACAAATTAGAATTCTCAATTCTCTACGAAGTCTAGGGGATAAAATGTCTTCAGGGACAAACAAATCATAATGATTGTTGTCTTTATTTCCAGTCATTTTTTGATATTTTGCAATGAATTCACCAGAATTCTTGTTATCAACAGTGTTTTTTGTTAAGTAGTATTGATTTATTTCATGCTTACTTTTATGAACCAATGAAATACCTACGGCTTGATATATAATAAATTGTCTTTCATTTTTTATAGACAGATGGATTGGGTATATAATTACTATTCCCTTTTTCATCAATTCTATAAGAGTTAAATCTTCCTGAATCAGTAGAATATCTAGGCTCAATTCGCCCCTTTGAATAGAGGATATAAAAATTTCTCTTGGATTTATCAGTCTCAGTAGGAGGCAATATACTTTGATGTTATCGATTGTTTTTTTTATTTAAAAACACCATCCCATCTCAATTGAAAATGCAAATACCTTTTTAGGAAGAAATTAAACCCCGCTTCCATATTGTTCTTGTACTGTTTTTTATTTCTATCTTTTTTCATGTTTGATCCCACAAAATCTTCTTCAATATCTTTGTCTTGCTTTTGGAGAGATGATTCAAAATCTGCTTGGCTTGAGGATTCTTTTTTTCCTTGATTTCGATTTTTTGATTCAAGAGATTTTTTTTCGTTCGAAAATATTAGTATATTTCTTTTTTTCTTTTCAGTGATGCTTTTATTTTCACTAGCATTTTCATTTGTATTCAAACTAAAAAGAATTAATTTGATTGGAATGGCTCATGGTTTAATCTTATACAAGTTATAAAGTATCAAAAATTTTGGGAAAAACCAACGATCCAGATTTGATACTGGACAACTTTGTATTTCTTCATTCTTTCCCATCCAATCAAAAAGTTTTTTTTTTTTTTTTTTTTTTTTTTTTTGGTATTGGATAGGTTGATTTCTTGATTTTAAGGAATCGTGAGATAAAAAAGACCTTGCGTATCAAATTTATCAAGTAGTTGATAATTATCCCCCCGAGTCTTACTATATTTATTACTTGTGGTGTCAGTATCAATATTGATCCAGGCATCAATATCGAGTTTTTCTTTTTAAGACAAAAATTAAGAATTATCCAATCAAAATATTTTCTATCCGAATATTTCTCCATATCTATAATATCATCTTCGATTAGATAATTATTGATAGGTACATCTCCTAACACATTAAAATATTTATGTTTATGTGTACTGTAATTATAAAAAGAAAAATTTGGTTATTATTTACTTGTAATGGTAATCCATAAATAGATGAGTTCTTCTAATCTTCACAATTAATAGATTTAGATGACATAAATTTATATGCTAAAAGATCATATCTATAGTGTTTTTTAAAATTCTCTGTTTCCTTTTGTAATGAGGCGGCTTCAAAAGTCTTTTATTTTTCGTAGTGAATTAATCAGTTTCTTTCATTTTCATATGAATCGCATTTCTTTAAATGGTTAGTTTGAGCTATAGAATGTTGATTGACTCTATTTTGCCACTTTTGTGGTACTAAGCTAGACCATGTAATCGAAGATAAATTATATAGATCATGACCTTTTGACCAATTTTTCCATTGATTTATTCCCAAATTTCGAAGAGAATTATGTCTTAATTAGGAATGAAATAGTTTCTGTGTTCCACCAAAATAATTCTTTATTTAATTCTTAAGAAAAAAAGATTTTCCATTATATTGAAAAATGGATCTTAACTTATATAAGTATAAGTTAAGGGTTGAGGGTTGTGATAATTTGTAAATTACATATGCTTGTGACACGTAAGATAAGTAAAAAAAAAGTCTATGCGCTTTTATTACTAATAGTAGAAAGGGACTTTTTTATAGTCGAAATAAAGTGAATTAGACTTTTATTTTTTCTATAAATTATTTTTTGATTTGTTTCATTATTAGAATTAGAAATATCTTTATCATTGTAAATATATTTATTAAGAATTTTTTTTTGGTTGATTCCTGAAAAAATTGTGCATTGATATTCCGAATATCAATGGTACCTAAAAAGATTTCTATGTATATCTTTTCAATAAATAAAAAAATGTATAAAATAATGTGATTTACGAATTAGTCGAGCATTTCTTCTTTTTAATACCTGCCCAATATATTTTGGCGATTCTAATCTTTTATCATCATAACTCATTTTGTTTTTGTTAGAACTTATATTTTGTATTATAAATTATTTTTTGCTCTCTTTTTTTATTTTTTCTATTTGATTTATGAGTGTATTTGTTCTATCAGTCAAATTTTGTATTTTTTTTTTGTTAATGAATAATTTGTGCAATCAGTAGGTCGAATTTTAACTCAAAGTTCCTGATGTTATCATTTCACTTCGAGCTCCGAAGGTTCGCACGTGGGTTCCATAGATGCCAGATTCGTTTCGGCACACAAGGTCAGCCACCTTGCCTGGACAGGAGGTGTACTATCTATACAAAAATTCTTTAATGACTTCAATTGAGTCAAGCAAATTTTACTGAAAAATTCATGAATTAGCTGATTATTTCTTATTGAATCTTTTTCTTTTTTAGTTTCACTTAATTGATATATTGCTAGTTCTCTCAAGGCAAATAATAAAATTGGGTTTATTTTTCTTGAGTTCTTTTACTATTTCTTTTAGAAATAAAATGGTTTTACTAAACTGGTTTTTTATGTCTTTTGAAACATTAGAAAATTTTTTGTTTTTTCTTGTCAAATTCTTATTACCAGAAAATGCTGCTTTTTCCATTTTCTAGTTTTTCTGTTGAGTTATTTAAAAATAGGTTCAAAAACTAAAAGGTGAGTTTAGAGAGAGCCAAAAGGGAGTTCAGTTTCCATTCCCCAAACTGTTAAAAAACAAAAATCATTTTTTTGTCCTTTCTTTTTCATTGGATCGTTATAAGTTTTTTGTAGCTTAGATTTGTGCCAAGGTTTCAGATGAAAAGGAAATAGGATCTTTATTTGAATACCGTTTGTTAGCCAGTTTTTTGGAAATTCTGTTGCTGATAATTGGACGCCATTTTAAGTACACTTAATGTGCATTTTTCTATTCCAATCCTTTAAATCCTCAGACCATTATGGAAATTGAAACAGTAGTATACGTATAATATTTTTAACTATTATTAAGAAGGGTAATAGAATATTTTTTCTAAAAGTTGAATGGGTTACTAACACAAGACCTCTTAGTATTTGAGCACATATAATATTATCCCATGCTTCTGCTATTACTGTAGTGCTTTTTCGCGTCTTTTGTCTCCTTCTATTTTGTCTTTTTCTTTGTTTTTCTTAGTGCCTTTTGGCTTTTTTTTCTATATAATATGAAATTGTTAATTCTATGTTTTTCCACATCCAATTTTTAAAAAACATTTTCATCGGCTCAGAGATATCAAAAGAAATAAAAAAAAGCGTATTTTTTGATTCTATCTAAAAAAAGTGGTGAATGTACATTTCATTGAAAGAGTTTCCAAATAACTGTTCTATGACTTTGAACGTGCATAGAACCTTTTATTATGTCTCGACAAAAATCCGGTTGTGGTGAATAACGTATAAAAGCAACTTCCTCTATTTCATCAGGATTATTAGTATCTTTGGTATTAGTATCAGTAATTTGTAGGTTATCAATAAAAATCACTACACGTTTGGATTTTCGTGAAGAATCTCATACTCCATCGCCACCCCTCTGCACTTTCTCCCTCCTGTTGTTCCAAATCTTTAATTAATTTGTACAACCATCGAGGAACTTTTTTACTGATTTCTTTTAGTTTGATAGGTTTTTTTCTAATTTTTTTTATCGTTAGGGTCTCTTATAACTGCATCAAATAGAAATTTATAATTTTTTTTGTTATCTTCTGAATCAATTTTTATTTGTTCTTCTTCTAGAAGTAAAGAAAGCTCTTTAAAATTTAAACTTGATGGTGGTTTTTCAGTAAGATCATTGATTAAGTTCAATAAATATAAAATTTTTGTTGTTAATGGTTTTTTATCAAATGGATTTTTTATCTGTTCAAATTTTAGGTAATTAAAAATAAGAAGGATACTATGAATCTTATTTATCCAAAAACCCTCTATGTTAATATTATTTTTTCTGGAAGTTTCATTTAGGATTGTAGTTGAAAACAAAATTGTGACTCATCCTCGATAGGAGCCATTCAAGAAAGGATCATATATTTTAGGTAAGTATTTGTTTTGAGGATTATCATTACAAAACCTAGTCTCTTTTTCGAGTATATCCCCAACAAAATGATACGAACCTAGGACGACCTGCTCCTAAACCCGTATTATATTAGTCCTGGTCTAATTATGTTCAAGTTCTAATGGCCACCTTGACCCTTAACCAACCTGTGATTAGAAACCTTGGTGTATAGTGAAGATGCCACAATAGGTTATGGATGCCCTATTGATAAGTCAAACTAAAACAACCATTCACTAATGGTGTTTTAGGAGTTCAAAAGAACAAAGAGAGATTCAATCCCATAAAATAAATTCTGTATATTATCAAAGTTATGTTCTTCCTAAAAAACAAGCCCTTATATAGGCTAAAAGAAACAAAATAAAACCCTAAAAACAAAAGGTAAAACCGGCCACCTATAGGAATTAAGAAACTTGGCCGAATTCTAATACTTCCTAAACTAAGTTTCCTAAACTGAATTTGATTAATTAATTCCTTTATTTTGAATTAGGAATTAATTAATTTACAATGGAAATAATAAATTAATAACTTTTCTAAATTTATTTTTCCAGAAAATAAATAAATAAAAACTAAAAAGTAATGGAAGTTTCCTAAAACAAAAAGTAAAAACAAATTAGGAAACTAAAATACTAGCTTTTTGACTAAGTTGACTTTGGCCAATCTTTGACCAATTTGAACTCCAAATCAGCTTCAATATGCTTTTTAGGATACCAGATAAGCTGAATATGAAGTCCCACACGTTGCCCATGCTTGGAAGAGGAAGAAAAAGCCAACTCAGCAAAATACAATAAAGTCACCACAAAATACAGTAAAAAACAGGCCAAATTTGAAGCTGTCCGTACAACCCCTTTTTGACTCCCTTTGAAGCTGTCTTGAATTGAGTCCATATCCTCTTAGACATATGTATTGAATCCATAAGTATTTGGAACCATTTGATGCTGCCCGTTGTCCATATTTGCACCAAAACTGCTACCCGGGTCCGCATCGGCTTCTGCCACTTGGGTGCTTAGAATAGGCTTTGTATTTTTAACTATGGACAAGCTCTGTTGAGAATTGATTAACCTTTGTATAAATGCTCCCAGGTTGTCCTTAAATATCTTAATTTGAGCTCTTGTGATTGGCCTGGTCTTCATCCGTGTCGGGTTAACTCCCCAGCAGGTTATCGGTTGAGCAGGCTCGGGTGGAATCACATCACAAAAAATATCCTATCTAAAGTTTTATCTAGAGCTTTGACTCTATTTATAAATTTTTTCTTTAAGTATTTTCTTTTTCGTTCATTGCTATAACTCCAATTATTATATAATTCAGCAGAAGGGGGTTTATCTGTTGTAAACAGAGACATTTTTCTTTGTATCATTTCCAAAAAAGTTGACAAACTGACAAGTATGGAAAAGATATTCTTTCTTTTCCATCACTTTGACATATATAAAAAAAATATTGTGACATTTATTTTCTTACTGCATTTTCAAATTGATTGTTTTTTAATACTGGAATGGCTTATTCCATCGTTTATAGTCCAAAAGAATATTAACAAGAGGTTTCTCAACCCAGAGTAGATCTTTTTTTTTTTCTATAAATATTTCTAACCTCAAATTTTCTTGAATTTCATCCACATCCATATAATAAGTTTCATAAACGGGTCCATTTTTATAGCGTGTCTCTTTAAAGTGGAATTCATCCTTTGTTTTTTGTCCTTTCCATTCACTCTATCTCTTCGATTTCATCTATTTTGTCCAGATCCTCCTTTTCTTCCGAAAAAAAGGGAAGGAGAAGGATCTTCTTCGATGGATCTCTCTTGTTCCTGTTTAGCTCCCCTCGTTTATGAAGTTGTTTCTATTTCTACATCTGTTTCTTCCTCACTTTCCCCCTTTTCTTCCATTTTTGAGGTTTCTTTCAGTTTCTTAGTAACAATGGGTGATGGTATTCTGCATAAATAGTAGACACAAGTAATAAATAAGAGAATACTAAAGATTCGAGCCATATAATTTCTCAATTTTGACACAAGGTACTTATTAGATCTAACTACTTATTAGATCTAATAGAATTATTTTGCTGTATCTGGACTAATACCAATCCAACCCATTTCATGAATAAAATGTGACCAATTAACCAACCAACAAAAGTACTTGTTACAAATAACATCTTGTTGTTGCATCGAAACATAAAAATGTTGACCAATCTAACTAACGTTGAACTTGGTAAAATGAAATGGTCAAATAATTGAAAAATGAGATTAGTCAGGAATACACATTGAATGCTATGATTACGCATTGAATTTCTGTTAGTAGATCCATAATAAAAAAAGTGTTTGTGGTTGTTCCATAAGAAATCAAACAAAAGATATGGTAGAGCTAGGACAGTTATTGTATGAGGTCTATCCGATTCTAGATGCAGAGGCACATAATAGATTGATATGAACATCATGAGCTGTCCCAGAATAAAACTGGTTGTTTCTGATACTTTCTTCTCGGTTCTTTGTTCTCCTTCTTCCGTAATGCGAGCTCGGAGAAGGAAGAGATAAGAGGGCCCTGTGGAGAATGTGGTCAGAAATCCATAATAGAGTCTGACCACAACGGCCGAATTGATTATCTTCATGCATAAGGATACAAGATTACCTAGTATAAAAGATTTAAAAATCATCACAAACCTCCCTTTTTTCTTTTCTATTACAGTTTCTGGATCATTATATGATGATGTTTAAACTTTCCATATACATATATAGAAATAGAAAGAGATAGACTAGAAACAACATCTCTTATCTTAATGACACCAAAAGGATACTAAATGAATGGAATTGGGATATGATGGAATATAATGAAATAGAGCCAGTTTTGGGTTCCCTATGAAATGAAGCATGGAATGGAGCCACTATGAAGAAGTTCCAGGAGTTACAAAGGAAACTTCGAGCTCATATTGGTCATGGGTTGAGAACAAGAATTGAACTCTATGAGATCTAATCTCCTGTTGTTCCTTAATAGCTCAGTGGTATAGCAGTCGGCTGCGAATCCTACTTAGGGAAATTTGATGCATTCCAAATTAAAGAATTCAGAATGAAAGGATTCGCCTTAACTGTTAAGAGTAGGTAACTCGTTCCCTGTGTCTTTGTTTCTATTGCATTCTATCTCAACGTATCACATTTTATTCTGTGATATCTGAGAATCACCGTCAATACCTCATCGTAGGTCCAAGATAATCCTTTGTTCCATAGTCTGGGGCTATTTACAACTATCCAATGAAGAATTCTCAGATGTACTAGCGAGTGCATCAAAGATGCAGTCATTGATTCGCCCGAAAGGCCACAATTACCGTGAGCAAACATATTAATAAAGAGGAACATATTTTTACTATGCTACTAATACTGGTACTTTCTTTGCTATTCTACCCCAGATTGGCCGAGGAAGAATAACGAGGCATAAAACAAAAAAATATGCCGATTTGGGCTTAGGGCCGGGCACACTATAGTTAATTTATCCACCATTAACGATAAATAAATAGAAAGAAAAAAGAAAGAGTAACGCCATTTCATTTTGACAAAAAACCCATGCCCAAATTCCATAGCTTGGGGTCTGTAATCCCGATCATGATTTTCCCACCCCAAGAGGGAAAGGTCCTTCCTTTTTTGGCCGATTATGGGCGAGGAGGGATTGGAACCCCCGACATTGTGGTTTGTAGCCACGTGCTCTAATCCTCTAAGCTACAGACCCCACCCCGTCTCCACTAGATCTATTCCCAAGAGTAACCTAAAAAAATAGAACCTTTCCTCTCCCCACTCATTTTAGGTTAAGAAGATGTGAAAGCGCCTCTCTCTATATAAGAAAGGTGCATACCGAGGTGTGAAGTGGGAGAGAAGGGATTTCATGATTGGGGTTTTGAATAAGACAACCTTTTCATTTTTCATTTTCTTTTTTCATATTGAAAAAATAAACTAATAAGAATGAGAGGTGTTAAGCTTTTTATCATCCTGGTATTGAGCTATTTTTTCGCAGGACCTCCCCTACAGTATCGTCACCGTAGTAGAGTTTAACTACCAAGTTTGGGATGGATTGATGTGGTTCCTCTATGCCTAGGACACCAGAATATCAAACCATGAATGAAGAAAGGCATGAGAGAAAAGCATATTGGCTAGTGATTACGAGGCCCCAATTCTTGACTAGAGGGGACACTAAAGACCTTTGCCTTTCCATCCCTTGGATAGATAGAGAGGGAGGGTAGAGCTTTTGGCTTTTTCATGTTGTCAAAGAGTTGAACAATGGTTGTTTCATGTTGTCAAAGATTTGGATCGGGTCATGTAGGAACAAGGTTCAAGTCTACCGGTCTGTTAGGATGCCTCAACTGCATATATCACTGCACTTCCACTTGAGACCTATTGTAATGACAAACAGCTCCTCTCATCGTGACATTCTCTGGAATTCTCAAAACTTCAATCGCTTCACCCTTGCAGGGGTAGAAAACCCATTGTTGTCTTGGCTATGCTATTAAAAGCTCTAGGGAAGTTAGAGTAGGAGAGCGCAAATATTGAGCTCAGCTTACTAATTAGATGCTTTCAGCAGTTATCCGCTCCACACTTGGCTACCTAGCGTTTACTGTGGGCACAATAACTGGTACACCAGACATGCATCCTTCCTGATCCTCTTGTACTAGGGAAATGTCCTCTCAATGTTCTAATGCCCACATCGGATATGGACCGAACTGTCTCACAACGTTCTGAACCTAGCTCATGTATTGCTTTAATGAGCGAACAACACAACCTTTGGAACATACTACAACCTTCGGTGGCGAAAAGCCAACATTGAGGTGCTAAACCTTCCCATCGATGTGAGCTCTTCGGGAAGATCAACCTGTTATCCCTAGAATAACTTTTATCCATTGAGCGATGGCCTTTCCACTCGGCATCGTTGGATCACTAAGGCCGACTTTCATCCCTGTTCGACTTTACACTCAAGGGCCAATCTCTGTCTAGCTTGAGGAAACTTTTACATGCCTCCATTTCCTTTTGGGTGGACTATGCCCTATAGAAACTATCTACCTAAGACTATCCCTTGGCTCATAGGTCCTGACACAAGGTTAGAATTCTAGGTCTTCCAGATTGGTATCTCATTGATGGCTCGGGCCCCTTAGAAGGAGGCGTTCTTTGCCCTCCACCTAGGCTGCGCAGGAAAGGCCTAAAGCCAATCCCAGGGAACAGTAAAGCTTCATAGGGTCTTTATGTCCAAGTGCAGATAGTTGGCATCTTCATAGACATGTCTAGATCATTATGCCTTTCGTACGGGTCTAAACTTATCCAACAAGGAATTTCGCTACCTTAGGACCGTTATAGTTACGGCCACCGTTCACCGGGGCTTCAGTCACGGGCTTCCATGTCATCAGGTCAACAAATTCCTTGACCTCATAGTATTGGGTAGGTGTTAGCCCCTAGACATAGTCTTATGACTTTGCGGAGACCTGTGTTTTTGGTAAACAGTCACCCCGGCTTGATCACTGCAACCCCTTTTGTGAGGAGACACCCTTTCTCTTTAATTTATGGGGCTAGTTTGCTGAGTTCCTTAGAGACAGTTGTCTCACACTGATACGAACCTAGGACGACCTGCTCCTAAACCCGTATTATATTGGCCCAGATCTTAATTAAGATCAAGTTCTAGTGGAATTGACCTCAACCCCTAACCAACCTGTGGTTAGAAACCTTGGTATAATGTAGGCGCCACAATAGGGGATGGAAAACCTATTGATAAGTCAAGCTAAAACAACCGATTCTCTAATGGTGTTTTAGGTGTTCTCAAAGAACAAAGAGATAATTAATCTCACAAGTATTTTCTCAATCAAATCAAAGTTGTATTCTTATTGAAAAATAAGCCTTTAAATAGGATACAAAGCCACGAAATAAAACCCTAGAACATAAAGAAAACCGGCCACTACACATAAAGAAACCTAGTTGGCCGAAACTATACTTCCTTTCCTAATCTAAGTTTGATTAATTAATTCCTTTATATTAAATTAGGAATTAATTAATTTACAATGGAAAGAATAAAATAAAAACCTTCCTAAAGTTATTTGTCCAGAAAATAAATAAATAAAAGCCAAAAAGTAATGGTAGTTTCCTAAAACAAAAAGTAAAAACAAATTAGGAAACTAAAAATGCTAGCCTTATGATCAAGTTGACTTTGATCAATCTTTGACCTCTTTGAGCTTCAAATCAGCTTCTAGATGCTTTTTAGGATGCCAAATAAGCTGAATATGAAGTCCCACACGTTGCCCATGCTTGGAAAAATAAGAAAAGGCTAATACAGTAAAATACAATAAAGCCAGCAAGCAATAAAGCAAATTCGGCCAAATTGTTGATGCTGTCCGTACAAGCCCTTTTTGATTGCATTTGAGGCTGCTTTAACTTGATTCCATGACCTATTAGGCATATGTATTGAACCCATAAATCAATGGAACCATTTCATGCTTCCCAGACTCCAAAAATGTACCAAAACCGTCATTCGGGTCCGTACCAGTCTCCAGTGCTTGTATCAGCAAAACAGGTCTTGGTTATTTGGTCATGATCAATCCTTCTTGATTATAATTTATCCTTTGAGTAAGCACAGCAAGGTTATCCTTGAACTTCTTGGCTTGTGCTTTAGTGGTTGGTCCCACCTTCATCCGTAACGGATCGGCACCCCAGCGGGTTATCGATTGAGCGGGCTCGGGCGGAATCACATCACACACCCCTAGGTATTCTCCACCTACCCACCTGTGTTGATTTTTGGTATAGGTACTATTTTGTAAGGTTGTTTGAGCTTTTCCTAGGAGTACGGCATAGGTTACTTTAGCGCCGTAGCGCTTGGTACCTGAACATTGGCTCAGGGCATTTTCTCTACCCCTTCTTACCCTGGAAAAGTAAAGGCACCTTACATCCTTGAACCGATAACCATATTTTGGCTAACCTAGCCTCCAGGGGTAGTACAGAGTGTTCACCTGTTGCCCATCGACTACGCCTTTCGGCCTGATCTTAGGCCTTGATTCATCTGATACGAACGTAGGACGACTTGCACCGAAACTCGTACTATATTAGCTCAAATCTAATTATGTTCAAGTTCTAATGGTCACCTTGACCCCTAACCAACCTGTGATTAGAAACTTTGGTATAATGAAGACGCCACGATAGGTGATGGATATCCTATTGGTAAGTCAAACTAAAACACTCATTCACTAATGGTGTTTTAGGTGTTCAAAGAGAACAAAGAGAATTCAATCTCACAAATAAATTCTGAATACTATTAAAGGTGTGTTCTTCCTAAAAAATAAGCCCTTAAATAGGCTAAGAGAATACAAAATAAAACCCTAAAAACTAAAGGGAAAACCGACCATGCTTGTTGTTTCCTAATGTGATCGAATTTTCTCTCTCCTTTCCTAATCAAATTTTGATCGATTAATTCTTTTATTTTGAACTAGGAATTAATTAATTTACAAAGAAATAACTTCTAAACTTATTTTTCCAGCAAATAAACAAATAAAAACCAAAACACAATGGTGATTTCCTAAAACAAAAAGTAGAAATCAAATTATGAAACTAAAATACTATATTTTTAACTAAGTTGACTTTGACCAATTTTTGACAATTTAAGCTCCAAATCAGCTTCCATATGCCCTTAAGGATGCTAAATAGGATTTCCATGCAGTCCCACACATTGCCTTTGCTTGGAGGAAAGAGAAAAAGCCAACTCAACAAAATATAGTAAAGCCAATGGGTAATACAGCAAAACCGGCCAATTTGTCATGCCATGCACACAACACCTTTTTGGTTGCCTTTGAAGCTGAATTGACTTGATTCCATGACCTTTTAGACATATGTATTGAATCCATGAAGCAGTGGACCATTTCATCCTTCCCAGACTACATAAATGCACCAAAATCGCTATCCGGGTCCGTATCGGCTTTCACTACTTGTATGCTCAAAACAGGCCTTGTATCTTCGGGTATGGACAAGCCCTTTTGAGAATGAATTACCCCCTAAATAAAGGCAGCAAGGTTTTCCTTAAACCATTTAGCTTGAGCCCTAGTGATTGGCTCGGTCTTCATCCTTATCTGGTCAGCACCCAAGAGGGTTGTCGGTTGTGGGGGCACGGGTAGATTTGCATCATTCCCCTCCTATTGAAAAAGATTTGCCCTTAAATCAAAATCATCACTTGCAGAAAAAGGAGAAAAATCAGCAACATTAAATGTAGCACTAACATTATACTCACTCGGCAAATCAAGTTTGTAAGCATTGTCACTTATCCACTCCAAAACTTGGAAAGGTCCATCTCCACGTGGCATAAGCTTGGACTTCCTTTGCTCGGAAAATCTCTCATTTCTTAGGTGCAACCAAACCCAATTTCCAGGTCTGGAGACAACTTGTTTTTGGCCTTGATTAGCATTCCTTGCATATTGCTCGGTCCTCCTCTCAATATTTGTCTTAGTCTTTTCATTAATCTGCTTCACAAAATCAGCTTTTTGTTTTCCATCTAGATTAGCACGTTCACTTAAAGGTAAAGGTGTTAAATCTAATGGAGTCAAAGGATTAAACCCATAAAAAATTTCAAAAGGAGTAAATTTAGTCGCTGAATGTAAAGACCTATTATAAGCAAATTCAAAATATGGCAAACATTCCTCCTAAGTTCTCAAATTTCTACTAATTAATGCCCTTAACAATGCAGACAAAGTTTTATTCACTACTTCGGTTTTTCCATCAGTTTGTGGATGAAAAGTAGTTGAAAATAAAAGCTTAGTACCAAACTTAGC
Organism: Ziziphus jujuba; assembly: GCF_031755915.1. Lineage (NCBI taxonomy): Eukaryota > Viridiplantae > Streptophyta > Magnoliopsida > Rosales > Rhamnaceae > Ziziphus > Ziziphus jujuba. The sequence goes on along the minus strand of NC_083383.1, from coordinate 5,499,511 downwards.
CCACAAAGTTTTTCAAAAATAACTTAAGAACTTGGCATGCCTATCCGAAACAATAGTTTTAGGCATTCCATGCAATCTCACAATTGCTTTGAAAAATAAGTTAGCAACATTAGATGCATCATCAGTTTTATTATATGAATAAAATGTGCCATCTTAGAAAATCTATCCACAACAACATGATGCGAATCTGCCCGAGACCGTTCAACCGACAACCTGCTGGGGTACCGATCCGTTACGGATGAAGGTGGGACCAATCACTAGAGCACAAGCCAAGATGTTCAAGGATAACCTTGCTGTGCTTATTCAAAGGATAAATCATAATCAAGAAGGAATGATCATGACCAAAGAACCAAGACCTATTTTGCTAATACAAGCACTGGAGACTGGTACGGACCCAGGTGACGGTTTTGGTACATTTTTGGAGTCCGGGAAGCATGAAATGGTTCGAATGCTTTATGGGTTCAATACATATGCCTAAGAGGTCATGGAATCAAGTTAAAGCAGCCTCAAATGCAATCAAAAAGGGCTTGTATGGACAGCATCAACAATTTGGCCGAATTTGCTGTATTGCTTGCTGGCTTTACTGTATTTTACTGTATTAGCCCTTTCCTATTTTTCCAAGCATGTCCAACGTGTGGGACTTCATATTCAGCTTATTTGGCATCCTAAAAAACATCTAGAAGCTGATTTGGAGCTCAAAGAGGTCAAAGATTGATCAAAGTCAACTTGATCAAAAGGCTAGCATTTTTAGTTTCCTAATTTGTTTTACTTTTTGTTTTAGGAACTACTATTACTTTTTGGATTTTATTTATTTATTTATTTTCTGAAAAAATAACTTTAGTAAGGTTTTCATTTTATTCCTTCCATTGTAAATTAATTAATTCCTAATTTAATATAAAGGAATTAATTAATCAAACTTAGATTAGGAAAGGAAGTATAGTTTCGGCCAACTTAGATTGTGTGGTGGCTGGTTTCCTTTATGTTCTAGGGTTTTATTTCGTGGATTTGTAGCCTATTTAAAGAATTATTTTTCAATAAGAAGACAACTTTGATTTGATTAAGAAAATACTTGTGAGAGTAATTATCTCTTTGTTCTTTGAGAACACCTAAAACACCATTAGAGAATTGGTTGTTTTAGCTTGACTTATCAATAGGTTTTCCATTCCCTATTGTGGCATCTACATTATACCAAGGTTTCTAACTACAGGTTGGTTAGGGGTTGAGGTCCTTTCCATTAGAACTTGAACTTAATTATATCTGGGCTAATATAATACGGGTTTAGGAGCAGGTCGTTTTAGGTTCGTATCATTTGGTATCAGAGCCAAATTTTGTTCAGCTTTGATCTATCTTTATTTGCTTTATTTTTTTTTTTTGTGTTATTCTGCAATTTTAGCATTAGGTTAAGGTTTCATCCATCCCATACACGTTCTGCATCATTAAAAAAAAAAAAAATCCCTTCCTAGTTGAATTAGGTTTCCTAGTTTTATCGTATTTTTGTTTCCTAGTTTGTTGGTTGTTTTTCATCATTGTTCTTGTTGATTTTGGTTTTTGTTGATTTTTTTTTTCTGTTTTAGTCTTAAATATTCGCATTCATATATTCCAAAAATAAAAAATAAAAAAAAAGAGTTTGCGGCAACATTTAAAAAAAAAAAAAACTGCATATTTGTGTTTATTTGGAGGTCACGGGTTTGGTGTTTGTTTTGGAGTTAGAATTGCAATTTTGGTAATTATTCTTGCTACTGCAGTTGTTTATGTTCTGTGAGTGAAAAAAAAAAAAAAAAGAAGAAGAAAGAGCCAAATTAAAAAAAAAAAAATCGGTTTGTTGAATTTGGTGTTTGCTGGAAATTTCCTTGAACTGCTGCATTGTTGACTATTTGTTACATATTTGGAGTTGCTGGAGAATTATTTTTGCTGCTGGATATTTGAGTTTGAGTGCTAAATTATTTGGATTAAAATTAGTTAAAGGATTTGATACAAAACTTGAATTACAAGAACAACAACCAACACTTTTCTATATTTTTGTTTTCTTTGATTCTTGTTCGTATTTGAAATTCTTTTTCTAGAATTTTATTCTTGAACTCATAATATATTACCATCTGGTCCAGTTCTTCAAAATTCCAAAGTTTTCTCATTAATTTGCTTTATTTTGTCTAGAAAAAATCGAAAATTGTTATTTTCATTCCGTTCGGTATTTGTTTATTTTTTGCTTACTGTTTGTTGATAAGTTTAATTAAAACATACTAGTGATCTAATTGCTATTTTGTGGGTGTTTTAATTAGAACTTTGAGATAATTTTTTTAGTGAAAAAAGGCAAGAGAGTGTGAGCTTAAAAGAGGGTAAAAGCCGAAACTAGTGTGCAAACACGAGTGTCGAGACCTTGTTTGAGTGAAACACATGAGGGACTGAATATTGTGAGGATTTATTTCATTTTTCCAGCATTTTACTAACATGGCAGATTCTAGAATAAGAAGAGGAGACACACCACTGAGAATTAATGAAGAGGAGTCCGTAGCATTCGATGGCGATGCCCGAGCTACCAGGAGTGGAGACCAAGTGGACATGAGAGCTGTTTTGGAGTCAATACAGAGGGTTACTGCTCAAGTTGAGCATATGAATCAAAGAATGGGAAGGACAGAAGCCTCACAAGGAATGCTAAACACAAGAAATAGGCAAGAATTCCATGGAGGACAATGCCGAGGACGAGGAGGTCACGAGAGACCAAGAGAGGAATTTGATGAGGAGCCATTCGGTGGAGACTTTGAGGAAGGTGTGGACAAAAATTTTGCTGTACAAGATAGAGCTGGCTGTGGAAGATATAGGAGAGAAGATACAGATGATGATTTGGGAAATATCAAGGCTAACATCCCACCTTTTATGGGTAAAAGTGATCCCGAAGCTTATTTGGAGTGGGAAGAAAAAACGGAGATGATTTTTGACTGCCATAACTATTCGGAAGGTAAGAAGGTGAAGTTGGCAGCAATGGAGTTTGGACATTATGCACTCCAATGGTGGACCAATGAGCAAAATATCCGAAGGAGAGTTGGTGATGATTTAATCTCGACATGGCGTCAAATGAAAGGAGACATGAGGAAACGGTTTGTGCCATCCCATTACCATAGGTTGCTGCATCAAAGGCTTCAATCTTTATCTCAAGGAACTAGGTTTGTGGAGAATTATTACAAAGTGATGGAGATGCTCATGATGAGGCTGAATATGAATGAGGATAGGGAGGCAACAATGGTAAGATTCCTTGGAGGGTTAAACCGTGACATTGCCAACCGGCTTGAATTACAACAATACTTGGAATTGGAGGAGATGTTGCATGTAGCAATTAAGCTTGAGAACCAATTCAAGAGGAGGGGTGTTAGTACACGGTTTGGAGGAGTTTCTAGCAGTGGAAGGACAAGTTCAAGTGGTTGGAAAAACAATTCCACTTATGAAAGCAAGCTGAAGCCGAAACTTGGTGAAGAAACTACCAACTGGCCGAGAAGAGAATTTAAAACCGAATCTGCCCAAGCCATTAAAGGTGAGGTAAAATCTTCCACACTCGGTGTGAAATACAAGGTAAAATTTGTAGCATGATTGTAGATAGTGTGAGTTGTACTAATGTAATAAGTAACCTTGTAGTTGATAAATTGGGCTTAAAAACAATAAAACATCCTGAACCATACAGATTACAATGGCTTAATGATAGTGGTGAGATGAAAGTAAATAAACAAGCCAAAGTAAAATTCAATATAGGTAGATATGAGGATGTATTTTTATGTGACATTTTACCCATGATTGCTGGACATATACTATTAGGTAGGCCATGGCAATTTGATAAAGATGCTACTCATTTTGGTCGAGAAAATAGTATTGTTTTCAGGTTTAAAGGGAAGAAGGTCATGCTGGAACCATTACTCCTAAAGAGGTTTACAAAGACCAATTACAAATGCAACAAAGGAGAGAAGCCGAAAAGCTCAGGGAAAAAGCAAGTATGGCACCAACGGCTTCACCATCCTTTCAAAAAGGTAAGAATGAGGTTGCTGATCAAGGTAAGGTTTCTAAGACTCACATTTAGTGGAAAGATCAAGGAGAAATTGAAGAGAGGGGAAAGAAAGTGGCACACCCGAGAGCTTGGAGAAGGAAGGGAAATCCGAAGGTTTGCGCTAATCCAAGGGGGAAAAAGAGGGTTAAACCGTGACATTGCCAACCAACTTGAGTTACAACAATACTTGGAATTGGAGGAGATGTTGCATGTAGCAATTAAGCTTGAGAACCAATTCAAGAGGAGGGGTGTTAGCACACGGTTTGGAGGAGTCTCTAGCAGTGGAAGGACAAGTTCAAGTGGCTGGAAAAACAATTCTACTTATGAAAGCAAGTTGAAGCCGAAGCTTGGTGAAGAAGCTACTAACCGGCCAAGAAGAGAACTGAAAGCCAAATCTGTCCAAGCCATTAAAGGTGAGGTAAAATCTGAACCTAAACCTTAAAATTCAAGAGAAATTAATTGTTTCAAGTGCCAAGGAACAGGACATATAGCCAGCCAATGCCCGAATAGAAGGATAATGGTAATTAAGGGTAATGGAGAGGTGGAATCCGAGAGTGAGGCTAGTGGGGCTGAAACCGAGCAAGAGGAGGATTGCAATGAAGATGAAGCCGAACCTGTAGATACATCTAATGCCGAGTTGAGCTTGGTTTCAATGAGAGTACTTGCAGTCTACAAAGATGAAGAGCAGATACAAAGAGAAAACATCTTCCACACTCGCTGCGAAATACAAGGTAAAATTTGTAACATGGTTATAGATAGTGGGAGTTACACCAATGTGATAAGTAATCTTGTAGTTGATAAATTAGGCTTGAAAACAATTAAACATCCAGAACCCTATAGGTTACAATGGTTAAATGATAGTGGTGAGTGAGATGAGGGTAAATAAACAAGCCAAAGTAAAATTTAGTATAGGTAGATATGAGGATGTAGTCTTAAGTGATATTGTTCCCATGATCGCTGGACATATACTATTAGGTAGGCCATGGAAATTTGATGAAGATGCTACTCATTTTGGTCGAGAAAATAGTATTGTTTTCAGGTTTAAAGGGAAGAAGGTCAAGCTGGAACCATTATCTCCTAAAGAAGTTTACAAAGACCAATTACAAATGCAACAAAAAGGAGAAGCCGAAAAGCTCAAGGAAAAAGCAAGTATGGCACCAACGGCTTCACCATCCTTTCAAGGAGGTAAGAATGAGGTTGCTGACCAAGATAAGATTTCTAAGACTCATATTGGGTGGAAAGATCAAGGAAAAGCCGAAAGAAAAGGGAAAGAAAGTGGCAAACCCGAGAGCATGGAGGAGGAAGAGAAATCTGAAGGTTTGCCCCAATCCAAGGGAAAAAAAGAAAAAGAAAGAAAAGAAAGGTTAAGTAGCAATTTTTATTTGAGTTTAGGGGATACTAATAAGGTTATTGAGTGTAAGAAACCTTTGCTGTTCATGATTTATAAAGAAAATTATTTTAATGATCAAACTAACTTTGAAGAACTTGAATTGCCAAGTTCAATGATTTCTCTTTTGAAGGAGTTTGGAGATGTCTTCCCAAATGAAATTCCAAATGGATTACCACCTATTCGAGGGATAGAACATCAAAGGAGCAATCCCAAAGAAACAAAGGAGCAATCCCAAAGAAACAAAGGAGCTGCAAAAACAGGTAAGTGATTTGCTTGATAAAGGATACATTCGTGAGAGTTTAAGTCCATATGCCGTTCCTGTTTTGTTGGTACCTAAAAAGGATGGTTCTTAGAGAATGTGTGTTGATTGTAGGGCTATAAATAACATTACCATCAAATATAGGTATCCCATTCCTAGATTAGATGATATGCTTGATGAGTTGCATGGTGCTTGCATGTTTACAAAAATTGATCTTAGGAGTGGTTATCACCAAATTAGGATGAAAGAAGGTGATGAATGGAAAACCGCATTCAAAACTAAATATGGGCTGTATGAATGGTTAGTTATGCCTTTTGGATTATCCAATGCACCTAGTACTTCCATGAGGCTCATGAATCATGTAATGCGTCCATTTATTGGTAAATTTGTGGTTGTTTTTTTTGATGAGATTCTAATATATAGCCGAAATTTGGATGACCATGTGGAGCAACTTAGGAAAGTTTTGCAAGTTCTTAGAAAGGAAAGATTGTTTGCTAACATTGAAAAATGTGATTTTTGCAAAGATGAGCTTGTGTTTCTTGGATTTGTAGTAAGTGCTGCAGGAATCAAAGTTGACCAAGCTAAGGTGAAAGCAATTCAAGAGTGGCCGGTTCCTACTTCTATCACCCAAGTGAGGAGCTTTCATGGCTTGGCAAGCTTTTATAGAAGATTTGTCAAGGATTTTAGTAACATAGCAGCACCATTGAATGAAGTTGTCAAGAAGAATGTCGGCTTTAAATGGGGGGAAGTACAAGAAAAATCTTTTAATTTGTTGAAAGAAGAATTGTGTAATGCACCTTTGTTAGTTTTGCCAAATTTTTCTAACGACTTTTGAAATTGAGTGTGATGCTTCGGGTGTAGGTATTGGAGCTGTCTTAGTGCAAGAAGGAAGACCCAAAGCCTACTTTAGTGAAAAATTAAATGGAGCTGCCCTAAACTACCCGACTTATGACAAGGAGATGTATGCTTTGGTGAGGGCTTTGGAGACGTGGCAGCATTATCTCATGCCAAAGGAGTTTGTGATTCATACGGATCATGAGTCTTTGAAGCATATCAAGGGTCAAGGAAAGCTCAACCAAAGGCATGCCAAGTGGATTGAATTTATTAAAACCTTTCCATATGTAATCCGCTACAAAAAAGGTAAGGAAAATGTGGTTGCCGATGCATTATCCCGAAGGTATGTACTCTTTTCTACCTTAGATGCTAGATTGCTTGGAGTTGAACAATTGAAAGAACTTTATGAGCATGATAGTGACTTTGGAGAAATCTTTAGAACCTGTTTGAAACATGGATTTAATAAATTTTACATATTTGAGGGATATTTGTTTAAGGTAAACAAACTTTGTGTGCCTAATTGTAGTATTGGGGAATTATTGGTCCGGGAAGGACATGGGGTTGGTTTAATGGGTCATTTTGGTGTTTTAAAAAACTTTATCCTTGCTGCAAGAACATTTTTATTGGCCTAACATCAGGAGAGATGTTGAGAGAATTTGTTAAAGATGTTTGAAGTGCCAGAAAACAAAATCATCATTGAAGCCGCATGGATTGTATAAGCCTTTGCCGATTCCTACCTATCCTTGGGTAGATTTGTCTATGGATTTCATTCTTGGGTTGCCTAGGTCAAGGACAGGTAAGGATTCAATATTTGTTATAGTAGATAGGTTTTCTAAGATGGCACATTTTATTGCATGTAACAAAACTGATGATACATCCAATATTGCTAATTTATTTTTCAAGGAAATTGTGAGATTGCATGGAATGCCAAGAACTATTGTTTCAGATAGGATGCTAAGTTCTTAAGCTATTTTTGGAAAACTTTGTGGGCTAAATTAGGTACTAAGCTTTTATTTTCAACTACTTGCCATCCACAAATTGATGGACAAAATGAAGTAGTAAATAGAACCTTGTCTGCATTGTTAAGAGAGTTAATTAGTAGAAATTTAAGAACTTGGGAAGAATGTTTGCCTCATGTTGAATTTGCATATAATAGGTCTTTACATTCAGTAACTAAATTTACTCTATTTGAAATTGTTTATGGTTTTATTCCTTTCACTCCATTAGATTTAACACATTTACCATTAAGTGAGCGTGCTAATCTAGATGGAAAACAAAAAGCTGATTTTGTAAAGCAGATTCATGAGAAGACACGAGCAAATATTGAGAGAAGGACCGAGCAATATGCAAAGGTGGCTAATCAAGGCCGAAAATCAATGGTGTTTGAACCTGGAGATTGGGTGTGGCTGCATTTGAGGAGAGAAAGATTTCCCAAAGAAAGGAGCAGGTCGTCCTAGGTTCGTATCACACAGCTTACAACTTTCATCGTACTGTGCTATCTAAAGAGCAACTCTTCTCAAGATCTCAGAAGGTGCTAAGTTGGAATCCCACTAATTTGGAATCCCATTCTAACTAAGGATTCTTATGGTTCCGTAGCATCTAGCTATAGGACAACCAAGAACAGAGAGCTTTCCCCCCTTTTCCACCTGACTCTTTGGTCTTAAAAATGCTAGTTTTAAGAATGAGTGATTGCCCTTCTCCGACCTTTACTTCCCAACCTGAAAGTGGACAGCTATTGTGTTCCACTTATTAAACATGGTTCTATGGTCGGTTCACGACCCTTAATGCTGAAGGCATCCTTGGGGTGATCTCGTAGTTCGTACGGGGTAAAGACGATGGGATCGGTCTATGGATTTTCCTTCCTTTAGCTGCATTTGCCTTAAAGAGTTGGAAGGAGATAGTGCATCAAGCTGTTCGCAAGGGCTAACTTGATCGTCTTCCCCAAGGATCCCAAATGAAGGAACCTTAGGAGACCTGCCGACTCCAACTACCATCCATGTACGATCCATATTAGATCTTACCAACTGCCCATCCTACCTCCTCTACGTTCTTGACAGCCCATCTTTGTCTCAGTAGAGTCTTTCAGTGGCATGTTTCGGTCCTCTTCCCCATTACTTATATAAAGTGAGCCACCGGTTCAGGTACAAGATACTATCATTACTGCCTAGAAAATTAGACATCCAACTTATAATCGCAACGAACCAATTGCAAGAGCGGAGATCTACCAACTGAGCTATATCCTTCCAATCTAAGTGGAGCATGCATGAAATTGTCAAATGCTTCTTCTACTCGTTTCCTTGGCACAGCTGGGCCATCCTGGACTTACACCAGAGACTTTGCCCATGAAGTAAATCACTACACTTATGGTCAAACCAATTGGGAGAGAATCAATAGATTCCTTTTCGGGAGCAATTCATCCTTCTTGAATGCAGCATACAACTCTTCATTGTACTGCGCTTTCCAAGTCTTTGTGAAATAACTCTGATGAGAAGAAAAAAGAAGACATTAAGAGACCCTCTTGGCCCAACCCTAGAAACTCTAAGATCCTTTTTCAAACCTACTCCCATTTTGAGTCAATAGATAGATAAATAGACACATCCCATTGCACTGATCTAGGATGTTCGTAGTGATTGAGGGGGTCGAAGACTAAGAAGTAAGTTATTTATCAACCAAGCATTCTTCTTACGGCTAGATATAATCTCCTGGTCCTTACGGAAAGGAAAAAAAATTTCACATTCTTCTTTTTGGAAGGGAGGATTTAGAAAATCCTATTAATTGCAGCTTCTCCAGACCTCCGGGAAAAGCATGAAAAAAAAGGCTTAATGGTACGATCCCTCCGTCACCCTAGAATGAAAGGGGCGATCTCGCAGTTCTTGGTTTGTTAAGATATGTTGTTAGGTGCTCCATTTTATTTTCCCATTGAGGCTGAACCTAAACCTGTGCTTGAGAGATAGTTGTCCATACACTAATAAAGGATGTATGGGTTCTCAAGAAGAGAGGAGCCACGGTTATCCCTCTCGGATCGCCCGGATCCTACGAATGAATAGAAAGTTGGATCTACATTGGATCTCACCTTAATCACCCCATCTATCCTCCTGAGGAGAAGTTCGATTTCAAACCCCAGTTTGAACAGGAGAAGTACGCCATGCTAATGTGCCTTGGATGATCCACATCTTTGAGTCAGGTGCTGATGAGCACAATGAACTATCCATTTGGCTGAGAGCCCTCATAGCCCAGGCACAATGACACAATGATCAGGGGTGCACTCTACCACTGAGCTAATAGCCCATCATGTGGGCCTCCCGCTGGGGCCCGCTATGCCAAAAGTGAGAGAAACCCTATCCCTCTCTTTCCTTTTTTATGCCCCCACGTCGCCACACGGAAGGGACATGGGGACCTAAAAAAGCAGATCCTGTCAACTGGTTCTGACCTAGGATAATAAGCTTAGTCTTACTTCACTATCGAGAAATGAAAGAAAACTTCCATCTCAAGTTTCATTTACACATAGCTCGCTTCTTTTTGGATGTGCAATAATGTCAAACGAAAATACCCAACAAGCATTAGCTCTTCTTGAAAAGGAGGTGATCCAGCCGCACCTTCTAGTATGCTACCTTGTTATGACTTCACTTCAATCACTAGCCCTGCCTTGGGCATCCCCCTCCTTGTCTTTAAGGTAACGACTTTGGGCATGGCCAACTTCCATACTATGATGGGTGGTGTGTACAAGGCCCAGGAAAAAATTCACTGCCATATGGCTGATAGCAATTACTAGAGATTCAGGCCTCATGTAGACAATTTGCAGCCTACAATATGAACTAATGATGGGTTTTTGAAGTTAACTCACCCTTGCGAGATCGCGATCCCAGCCATTATAGCACCTATGTCTCCCAGGGCATAAGGGGCATGATGACTTGACATCATCCTCACTTTCCTCTAGCTTATCACTGACAATTTGCTTAAGATTCCAAACTCAACGATGGCAACTAAACACAAAGTTTGCGCTCATTATGGGACTTAACCCAACACCTTACGGCATGAGCTGACGATAGCCATGCACCCCTCTCTTTCTAAAGGATTCGTGGAATGTCAAGTCCTGGTAAGGTTCTTCGCTCTGCATCGAATTAAACCACATGCTCCACCTCTTGTGTGGGGCCCCATCAATTCCTTTAAGCTTCATTCTTGTGAACATACTCCCTAGGTGGGATACTTAACGTGTTAGCTACAACACTGCACGGGCCAATATACACAGCGCCTAGTATTCATCATTTACGGCTAGGACAACTGGGGTATCTAATCCCATTCGCTCCCCTAGCTTTCGTCTCTCAGTGTCAGTGTTGGCTCAGCAGAGTGCTTTCACCATTGGTGTTCTTTTCGATCTCTAGGCATTTAACTGCTCCATTAAAAATTCCATCTGCCCCTACTATACTCCAGCATGGTATTTTCGACCACCTATCCAAGGTTGAGGCTTGGATTTGTCAGCAGACTTAAAAAGCCACTTATAGAGGCTTTATGCCTAATCATTCCGGATAACACTTATTACCGTGGCTATTGGCATAGAGTTAATGATGTTTATTCCCTAGATACCATCATTGTTTCTTCTTCGAGAAAAGAAGTTCACGACCCGTAGGCCTTCTACTTCCACGCAGTATTGCTCTGTCAGGCTTTTGCCTATTACGAAAAATTCCCCACTGCTGCCTCCCGTAGGAGTCTGGGCAATGTCTTAGTCCCAGTGTGGCTGATCATCCTCTCGGACTAGCTATTGATCATTGCCTTGGTAAGCTATTGCCTCACCAACTAGCTAATCAGACGAAAGCCCCTCCTCAAGCAGATTCCTCATTTTGCTCCTCAGCCTAAGGGGTATTAATAGCCGTTTCCAGCTGTTGTTCCCTTCCCAATGGCAGATTCTTACACGTTACTCACCCACCACCACTGGAAACACCACTTCTTGTCCGACTTGCATGTGTGAAGCATGCCACCAGTGTTCATCCTGAGCTAGGATTGAACTCTCCACGAAATTCATAGTTGCATTACTAATAGCTTCCTTGTTTGTAGACGAAGCAGATTCAGAATTATCTTTCGTTCCAAGACATAACTTGTATCCACACACTTCATATTTGCCTGGAGTTCACTCCCATAAATATGGCCATGCCTACCCCCTCACGTCAATCCCAATAGCCTCTTATCCATTCTCATTCAATCACGGTGGGGGGGCAAGTAAAAATAGAAAACTCATATTGGGCTTAGGGATAATCGGGTTTAGGGATAAATAGGCTCGAACTGATGACTTCCACCACGTCAACGTGACACTCTACCGCTGAGTTATATCCTTTTCCTTGCCACCCATCGAGAGAAATAAATTTGACTAATCCTAAGGCAAAGGGTCGAGAAACTTAGTGCCACTATTCTTGACAACTTGGAGTTGGGCTTTCTTTTCGTACTAATATAGAGACGAAAATAATGGGAAACATTGGATTCAATTGTCAACTGTTCCTATCAGAAATAGGATTGACTACAGATTTCAGCCATAGCACATGGTTTCATAAGACCGTACGATTTTCTCGATCTAAATAAAGCAAGCAAGTTTTACATGAAGAAGATTTGGCTTAGCATATTCTATTCGATACCGGTAGGAGAAGAGCCTAATGCGGTATTCGTAAAAAAAAATAATAGAGTAATCAGAACCAAGTCAAGATGATACAGATTAGCTCCTTCTGCTTGTGCCAAAGATCTTACCATTTCCAAAGGAATTAGAGTTACATCTCTTTTCCATTTCCATTCAAAAGTTCTTATGTGTTTCCACGCCCCTTTGAGACCCCAAAAAATGTACAAATTCCTTTTCTTAGGAACGCATTCCAAGATTCGTCACTACAAAAAGGATAATGGTAACCACACCATTAACTACTTCATTTATGAATTTCATAGTAATAGAAATACATGTCCTACCAAGCTAGAATTTATAACTTGCTATCCACTTACCAAGCAAGCAAAGATTTCCTTCCATGGAAAGGATGATTCATTCGGATCGACATGAGAGTCTAACTACATTGCATTGCCAGAATCCATGTTGTATATTTGAAAAAGGTTGACTCCCTTGCTTCTCTCATGTTACAATCCTCTTCCCACTGAATCCCCTTCCTCCTCAGTCCACAGAGACAAAATGTAGGACTGGTGCCAATAGTTCATCATGGAAGAAAGGACTCATTGAGCCGAGATCACTAACTAATACTAATCTAACACTAATATAATAGAAAATGCTAATATAATAGAAAAGAATTGTCTTTTTTGTATACTTTCCTCGGTTCCATTGCTACTGCGGGCTTTACGTAATCGATCAGATCATATACATGTCCTTTCAACACAACATAGGTCATTAAATGGATCTTGAAGACCCACCAAAGCACGAAAGCTAGGATCTTTCAGAAAATGGATTCCTATCCGAAGAGTGCATAACCGCATGGATAAGCTCACACTAACCCGTCAATTCGGGATCCAATTTGGGATTTTCCTTAGGAGGTATCAAGTAGGAATTGGAATGTAATAATATCGATTTATACAGATATATTTATACAGAAGAAAAGGTTCTCTACTGATTCAAATGTTGTACCTACGGGATAGGGATAGAGAAAGAGAAAAAACCTGAAGATTTCACATAACATAGTACTTTTGATCGAAAAATCAATCTTATTTATTTCGTACCTTTCACTCAATGAGAAAATGAGTCAGATTCTACAGAATCAAACCTATGGCACTTAAGCAATGATGGAAAGGAATAAAATAAAAAGAGAAAAGAGAGGGAAAAATAATAAAAAAATAAGTAAAGTAGATGAGCTCAGATTCCAAAAGAATGAAAACATGACTGAGTTGGTCCTAGTTACTCTTTAGAAAGAAGTGGAAGAAGGGAAGAGACTCTCAAACAGGGAAAACGATCTAATGACTTCAAAAGAATTGAATGAGGAGCTGTATGAGATGAAAATCTCATATGCAATTCTATAGAGTGGCAATAAGGGTGACTTATCTGTCAACTTTTCCATTATCAACCCCAAAAACCCAAACTCTGCCTTACATAAAGTTGCCAGAGTACACTTAACCTCTGGATTTGAAATCACTACTTATATCCCTGGTATTGGCCATAATTTACAAGAACCTTCTGTAGTCTTAGTAAGAGGGGGAAAGGTTAAGGATTTACTTGGTGTGAGATATCACATTGTTTGAGGAACCCTATATGCTGTCAGAGTAAAGGATCATCAACAAGGACATTCTAGTGCATTGTAGATTCTTATCCAAGACTTGTATAATTTGATGATGCCATGTGAATTGTTAGAAACATGTGAAGTGTATGGCTAACCTAATAACGAAAGTTTCGTAAAGGAAAGAGAGCAGGCTACCATGAGACAAAAGATTTTCTTTCTAAAGAGATTTTATTTAGAACTATTATATGTCCAAGATCCAATATTGAAATAATTTCAGAGGTTTTCATTGACTTTGTCCATGTCAACAAACAATTCGAAATGCCTCGACTTTTTTAGAACAGGTCCAAGTCAAATAGCAATGATTTGGAGCACTTCTTTTTACACTATTTCATAAACCCAAGGACTCAATCGTATGGATATGTCAAATACAAGATTTCCAATCCTAGCAAGAAAAGGAGGGGAACGGATACTCAATTTAAAGTGAGTAAACATAATTCCATACTCGATCTCATAGATACATAAAGAATTCTGTGGAAAGCCGTATTCGATGAAAGTCGTATGTATGGCTTGGAGGGAGATATTTCATATCTTTCGAGATCCACCCTACAATATGGGGTCAAAAAGCCAAAATAAATGATTTTAGCCCTTATAAAAAGAAAACTGGTTCTTGAACCCCTTTCACCTTCATGTCATGGTACTGCAGAAGAAAAAAGGGCAAAATCCGATCCAATTTATTGTAATTCATTAGTTAACATGCTGGTTAATCGTATTCTGAAACACGAAAAAAAATCATTGGCTTATCAAATTA